>NC_042616.1:127448929-128648929 GCF_901001135.1 Rhinatrema bivittatum | reverse complement strand
CCCTTGGGCCGACAGGAGGATGGTGTACCTTAGGAGGAAGATCCGTAGGTTCTCCCGTCGGGTGGTGAGGCAGGAACAAAAGATGTGACCAGCTGACCCTCGGCACTGGAGACAGAGGTGACTGTGGAGGCAGACAAAGAGTCGTGACATCGAGGAAAGGAACTGTGTCTTCGCCACTGGAAGTCTGCGGTCCCCCCAGGAGGAGCCCGTAGGCACCCGGACCGCTGGCACTTAAGTGGACTTTTGAGAGGTCAAGAAGTTGAGCGTTCAGTGCAAGGGCTGACTGGAGCTTCACCCCTGGAAACCCATGATCCCCCCAGGAGGAGCCTGTAGGGACCCGGACCGCTGGGACTTAGGTGGACCTTTGAGAGGTCAAGAAGTCAAGGGTTCGGTGCAAGGGCTGACTGGAGCTTAAGAACATAAGAACATAAGAAAATGCCATACTGGTCAGACCAAGGGTCCATCAAGCCCAGCATCCTGTCTCCAACAGTGGCCAATCCAGGCCACGAGAACCTGGCAAGTACCCAAAAGCTAAGTCTATTCCATGTTACCATTGCTAATGGCAGTGGCTATTCTCTAAGTGAACTTAATAGCAGGTAATGGACTTCTCCTCCAAGAACTTATCCAATCCTTTTTTAAACACAGCTATACTAACTGCACTAACCACATCCTCTGGCAACAAATTCCAGAGTTTAATTGTGTGTTGAGTAAAAAAGAACCTTCTCCGACTAGTTTTAAATGTGTCCCATGCTAACTTCATGGAGTGCCCCCTAGTCTTTCTATTATCCGAAAGAGTAAATAACTGATTCACATCTACCCGTTCTAGACCTCTCATAATTTTAAACATCTCTGGAAGCCCGCAGTCCCCCCAGGAGGAGCCCGTAGGGACCCGGGCTGCTGGGACTTAGGTGGGCCCTTGGAGACGATGGTCAAGAAGAAGTCCAAGGTCAAGTGCCAGAGGGTCGTCGCTCACCAGTCCAAGGTCACACACTGAGGGATCACCACTTGCCAGTCCGAAGTCACACACCAGAGAATCACCGCTTGCCAATCTGAAGTCAAACACCAGGAATCACCGCTAGCCGATCTGAAGTCAGGAACCAGGAACACCAAGACAAGACAGGAACAAGGATCCGACGCAGAAGAACTCACCGAAGCAAGCAGACCTGACTAACCCAAAAGTTGCCAAGTCAAGGAAAGAGCAGAGGAAGCCTCCTTTTTATACTTTATTTATTTATTTTATTTATTTATTTAAGGTTTTTTTATACCGGCATTCATGAACTCGTTCACATCATGTCGGTTTACAGATAACAGGGGTGCGAATAATACAACCAAACATAAATAACGTGATGAAGAGAAGCAGTTACAATTAACAAGGGCTAATGAACTGGGAATGTAAGAAATAGAAAGAGATAGAGGAGGTTAATTATATACAAAAGTACAATATAAATATGGCGTCTCATATATACAGTCTCTGAGTAGAGAATTTATTTGTGGTGCATATTAGGTAGAGTTCGGGAAGGCTTGCCTGAAAAGCCATGTCTTGAGTCTTTTCCTAAAGGTTAGGAGACATGGTTCGTTTCTGAGTTCTGGAGGGATGGAGTTCCATAACGGTGGGCCTGCAGTGGAAAGGGCTCGGTCTCTTAAGGTGCTGTGATTAGTGGTTTTCGTAGGTGGAACAATGAGGCATCCTCTGTAGGCTTCCCTGGTCGGTCTTGTGGATTTGTGTACGCGGGGAGGAATTTGTAGATCGATTGTGGTATGTTGGTGAATGATTTTGTAAATCAAGGTGATGGATTTATAAATGACTCTGAAATGAATTGGTAACCAGTGGAGGTCTTGTAGCACTGGGGAGATATGGTCTCTTTTCTTAGTGTTTGTCAGTAGACGGGCTGCTGCGTTTTGGACCATTTGGAGCGGTTTTGTGTATGAGGAGGGGAGGCCAAGTAAAGTGGAGCAGCAGTAGTCCAATTTCGAGAAAATGAGGGCTTGGAGGATAGTTCTGAAGTCTTTGGCGTGGAAGAGTGGTCTTATCCTTTTTAAAACTTGCAGTTTATAGAAACAGTCTTTGGTGGTTTTATTGATGTGGGCTTTGAAGTTCAGTTTATTGTCGATTAGCACACCTAGATCTCTCACATGAGTGGTTTGTAGGTTGGTTGGCAGAGAGGTTGTGAGATTGTTATCAGGAGTTATGAGTAATACCTCAGTTTTGGCGGAGTTTAGTACCAGATTTAGGCTGTTGAGGAGGCTTTTGATTTCTAGGTGACAGGATTCCCAGTATTCAAGGGTTTTTGAGTATGATTCTTTGATGGGGATCAGGATCTGGATGTCATCTGCATAGAGAAAGTGTATTAAATTGAGGTTGATGAGGAGTTGACATAGTGGTAGGAGGTAAATATTAAAGAGTGTAGGGGATAAGGAGGAACCTTGTGGGACTCCGATGGTCGAGTCGTGGCGTGATGATTCTTTATTCTGGATTTTTACCTTGTAGCCTCTGTTGGTTAGAAATGATTTGAACCAGGAGAGCGCTAAACCAGAGATTCCTATCGCAGCTAGCTGTTTGATGAGGATAGCGTGGTTTACGGTATCGAAAGCTGCTGAGAGGTCCAGAAGGATCAATAGAAAGGATTGACCTTTGTCTATGCCTAAGATAAGTAGATCTGTTAGGGAGGTAAGTAGGGATTCTGTGCCCCGATTTTTGCGGAATCCATGTTGTGAGGCGGATAGAATTTTGTTGTCTTCGATGAAATCTGATAGTTGGGAGTTCACAAGCCTTTCCATAATCTTGGCTATGAAGGGGAGATTAGCTATTGGACGGTAGTTGTTGGGGTCTTTTAGGTCCAGGTTGGGTTTTTTTAAAAGAGGTTTGAGTGAGGCTTGTTTGAGGTCTTCTGGGAAGGAACCTTGGGAAAGCGAGCAGTTGATGATGTCCGCTAATGTTTTAGAGATGGTGTCTGGTATTGAGAGGAGAAGTTTTGAGGGAATATGGTCTGCTGGGTGTGAAGATGGTTTCGTTCTTCTAAGGATGGTTTGGATTTCAGAAGACGAAGTGGGTTCAAACATTTCAAGATGAATGTTTTTGATGTGAGGCATTAGGGCTGGAGTTAGGGGGATGATATTGGAGGGAAGTTGAGTAAGAAGATTTGTGATTTTGTTTTGAAAGAAGAGAGCAAGTTCATCTGCTTTAGCTTGAGCTTGGTTACTAGGGCATTCTGGTGAGGGTACTTGGGTTAGGGAGGAAACATAGGAGAATAGAGCTTTCGCGTCAAAGACTAAGTTGTGGATTTTGGAGGCAAAAAAGTCTCTTTTTGATTTGGAGGTGCAGGCCTTGTATTGTTGTAGCGTGCGTTTGTAGGCTGAGAGTGTGCTAGCAGTAGGACTTTTCCGCCAGTTAGATTCCTTTTGTCTTAATTTTTGTTTTAGCCTTCTGAGATCGTCGTTGAACCATGGTTGTTTTTTGGAGGCGTCTGGGTGGGATTTTTTTGTAGTTAGAGGGCAGAGCTTGTTGGCTATGGATTCTGTGATGGAATTCCAAGATCGTAAGGCAGTGTTGGGATCGGTGAGAACAATAGCGGGAAGGTGTTTGGTCAGCTGATTGGTGAGGTCGTCAGGGTGACAAGGTTTCCTGTAATTGAAGGAGGGAGTAGGTGAATGAGGAGTAGTAGGTTTTTCCAATGCGAATGAGGTAGAAATCAGGGAGTGATCTGACCAGGGTACCTTCGTATTTTTTGGTGGGGAAGACGATTTTATGCCTTTGTTGATAAAGATCAAGTCCAGCGTATGTCCTGCTTTATGTGTCGGGTTTTTGACTATTTGGGAAAAGCCCATTGCTGAGAATGCTAGTAGAAGAGTTTGGCAGCTAGGTGAGAGAGCAGGGTTATCCATGTGTAGATTGAAATCTCCTAATATTATTGCTGGGGTGTCGAGGTTGAGGAGGGTTGTGGTTATTTCGATGATGGGTGAGACGTCAGATTCTAAGAGACCCGGGGGAGGCATATATGAGAAGGATTTGGAGTTGGTGAGATGTGAAGAAGCCAATTTCAAGTTTAGTATCGGAGTGTATCGGATGTTGTGAGAATTTAAGGTCTTTTTTAGTTGCAAGTAGGATTCCTCCTCCCCTCTTTTTCAGTCTAGGTAGGGAGAAGATGTCGTAGGTTAGCGTAGGTAGTTGGTTTAAAATTGCAGTATCTGAGGGTTTCAGCCATGTTTCAGTTATTGCGCAAATGTCTGGTTTGGCGTCAGTGAGGTAGTCGTTGAGGATTAGTGATTTTTTGGTTATAGATTGCGCATTGAAGAGCGATAGTGTGAATAGTGAGAGGCCTAGTAGTTGGGTTATCGGAGTTATTAGGATAGGTGTGAGAGTTTTTAGGTTGCGATGGTTTGCTTGTCTGGTTTGATTTGTTTTCTGTGAGAAATAGTGATGTATGATGGGGATTGAGAATGTTGGATGCATTTTAGAGTCCTGGAGTGGGTGCTGGGTGGATGCTGGAGTCCTGAAGTGGGTGCTGGGTGGATGCTGGAGTCCTGGAGTAGGTGCTGGGTGGATGCTGGAGTCCTGGGGGTTGTTGGTGTGTGGAGTCGTTGGTGTTGTTTGATTGTCTTTGTCTAGCGTTGATGAATGGCTGCTGGGGTCCTGGAGAGTTGTCCGTGAGTGTCACAGGTGTAGTTGTTTGCCTCTGTGTGTGTCTTTCTGGATTGAAGTTTAAGAGTGAGAGTGGTCAAGCGTTAGATGGCTGGTCTGGAGTGTGTAGTTGGCCCTGGTTCTGGTACGCTTGGAGGTCTTGGTGGATTTTAGCAGGAGTTCAGCCGGTTTCCGTTTTAGTGGTCGAGGGCTCCGGGGCTCTCAGGGGCTCTCAGGGGCTGCACGAAGGGGCGCACAAAGGGGCAGGCCCCTTTGGCGTGCTCCTTCGGCGCGCGACGCTCGGCGCGCGGCGCCTAGGATGTCCGGGATTAAAAACCTCGCTTGCTTCTCCGTGATTGGTTGAGGAGAATAGTAGGAGGAGGTCCTGTCTTGTGGCTTCCTGCGGCGGTGGGCGGAGAGTGGAGAGTCAGCCGGATCGCCGCGATTTCAAGAAGAAGAAGCAGGAGGAGGTAAGATTGGAACTTCCCCGTGGCCGGAGCGGGGGCCCACGGAGGTAGGGCGAGAGTTAATGGCCTTACCCCGATGGGCTCAAGCGCCGGCTGCGCGGGCCTCTCTCCCAGCGCCTATCCGTTCCAGGGACCTGCTTTCAGTCGTGCGGTCTGCGGCAAAGAGGGCGTCTGCGGTCGTGCTGGGTTTTTAAATTTGGCGCGGTCGCGTTCTTCTGACGTCCCTCGCGCGACTGGGGCTGCGTCGTTCTTTTGTTCGGGGGAGGAGGGCCTGTCTTGTGGCTTCCTGCGGCGGTGGGCGGAGAGTGGATAGTCAGCCGGATCGCCGCGATTTCAAGAAGAAGAAGCAGGAGGAGGTAAGATTGGAACTTCCCCGTGGCCGGAGCGGGGGCCCACGGAGGTAGGGCGAGAGTTAATGGCCTTACCCCGATGGGCTCAAGCGCCGGCTGCGCTTCTTCTGCTCTGGCTCACTGAAGACAGCTGGAAGTAGTTAAAGGGATCAGGTCCCTTTAAATCTAGTGAGGAGGCGTGGCCTCACGCCTAAGATGGCGGTGGCCATCTTGGATTCCGGCCGCGGGGGAGAAGCTGTAGATGCCGCGCAGGAGGAGCAGGGACAGCTCCCAGCCCTGTGGTCACCCCGGGGGCCCGCGCTGATGCGCGGGAGCAATGGCACCAGACTATGGCTCCTCACCAAGTGCTTGCCGCGACGGATCGCCATCACTGTCAGGTAGGGGGGAGTGCCCGAGGACAGCCGCGGAACACAACATTACGGACTCAGTTTTATAATGCAAGGGTGATTAATTTGGAAACCAGAGTGAAAGGGGAAATAATTTCCTTTTGCCCTGGGATAATTGGCAGATAATTACTCAAAACTGCTTTTACTCTTCGTATAGAAGTTACTTGTGGTTCCCAAAGCAGTGTTTAAGTAGTTTAGAATCAGGATATTTTTATTTATTCTCCCCTCTCCTCCAGTGCAATACAGTAGTGAGATAGCTTCCAAGACAGGAAGTAGGAGGCAGATCAAAACCTTGTCTCATAAAGAGTTGTCAGTAACGTTTCCTGGTGTCTTCATTGCCTCCTACATACAGGAAACCTGGAAGACTCCTGCAGATTCCACAGTAGTTCCAAGGAGCCAGACAAGCCAGGCCCTTTATATAATGATTGGAAAGGGGAAAAGCCATGAAGTAAAAACATATATATTTATTGGTGTTACTTTCTAGGGTCTGATGCATTAAGCATTTTCCCCAATAGGTATAATCACCACTCAGTCTGATTCTCTGCTCTTCCACTCCCCTACTCAATCCATAAATCCATGCTTATCACCCATCCAAATCTCTACTTAATCCCAGAGTCCCCACAAGCCCTAAATTCTCAATCTATTCCCAAATCCCCATTCTCCTGAATCCCTACTCTCCCATCCCCAAGGCCCCCACTATTGCTCCCACCCAAAGCTTCTAAGATGCATATCCTAGTTCCAGGGGCCTGTCTCTCTCTCTCTCTCTCTCTCTCCAGTAAGAACACATACTCTACTGCTGTCCACTGTGTCCTCTGTCTCTGCGGCAATTCCCCAGTCCACTGCCCCCTTCTCAGTCTCCCTGGCAGGGCCTTCCAGGGTTTGTCCAGTTTCTGGCTTGGAACCTTCTGGCAGCCACATCTAAAGTTGGATAGTTGGTCTAGGGCTTACCTTGTCACCTCCAGCACTTTGGTGCATGCTTTCTTCACCTATTAAGTACTGCACTGGAAGGACTGGCACTGGTGGCAACAAGAGCAAGAAAGAAGCTCTGGCCACTGGCTACCCTTCCTATAAAGCATGCAGAGGAGGAAGGGGTGGATTTTAACTAGGATAGCAAGGCTTTTTTTGGAGGGTAGGGGTCACTTGTCACCCCTTGTAATCCCATAGTGACACATGCATATTAATGAGCTCCACCCTACCTATGCATATTAATGAGCTCTACATTCCAATACACCTTGCAAAACATACCATTATTACTGGTAAGGACCTGATAGTCCTTTACTCTTCAAACAGAACAAAGATAATCCTAAAACCTTACTCCAGCTAGATTAGCAGCTAGACATGTGTTGACTTTGCCTGTCAGTAAAATAACCTCTCTGTATTACACAAAACTTCAGTTTTTGAGGCTCAGTTAACTAAGCCCCAGAGAGAGAGAGAGAGACATATACAAAACAGAGCTTGCCTCTTTGGCAACAGAAGCTTAAGCTTACAGCAGGAGTTGTTTTCTTGCCAATAGTTGTTTCAGGTTCTTTCTCTCTCCCATTTCCTGGCACAGGTTTTAAAGGCTGAAAGCCCCACCCTGCAGTTAGGATTCTGCTAATCAGTAAAAAAAAAACCTCTCTGGGGTTGTCCTCTCCATGGAAACAGAGCCCTCTTTAGTCTTCAGTCAACAGAATGTATTCTGTTAGTTTGCTGCAGTGTTGACGTACTCTGCTACAAGGTGTTCAGCCAAATTCTGTAGCTACACCAGGCCATGACTTTGATTGCTGTGATTTTGCACGTGTGGTGGACCCCAGGCAAGAATTCAGGCCCCCCAAAACTTTCTATAAAACCTATATCCTTTTACAGAATAATGCACAAAATAAACCCCCTTTCTGGTGGTACCTAAAATAAATGAAATCTAAACTTTAAGTCACAAAACTATGCTGTATATGAAATCATTAACACGCCCTATAGCTGAAGCTTATAATAAAACTGATGCAGCAATGTTCTGAATCTTCAGTTACTTTCCTGGCAGTGGGTTGCATTTGGCATTTCTATCCAGATGCCTGCAGAGTTTAATTGAGCAAGTAATAACTACATTTTGAAATCAGTGTGTAGAAACTCACTTTTTGCAAGCCTCATATTGGAAGCCAAACAGGCTGTGGCCTTGTATGCCATTTGGCATTTGATAATAGCAGAATAGCTGCTCTAGTGGATTGAAGGAATCGGTGACTAGATGTTGTTTATGGATATGCTTGGGGTGTGCAGGCATAGCTTCAAAATCCAGATTAGCTAATCTCTCATGCAGAAGGGAGATGCTGTATAAGAAAGATGCTGACAAGATCTCAAACTAGTTTTATGAATCCAAATAAGATGGCTTTCCTTAAGGGAGAGAATGTATTACCTAGAGCAGGGGTGCTCAAACCCAAGGTAGTGCATGCAAATAAATCTCATGCAAATTCATTAGGGATATCCTGGAAACCTGACTGCCTGGGGGGGGGGGGGGCGGGGCTGTAGGACCAGTTTGAGCACTCCTGACCTAGAGATTAGAGCAGACTGGGAATCAGAAAACCTGGGTTCAAAGCCTGTTTCTGCAACTGATATTTGTGGTGGCCTTGGACAGGTCAATTTCTTTCACTGCATCAGGTACTCACCTAGGGGTCTAGGTACTGAAAGCATCTTGAAATTAACATGCATGCTAACCACCATTAGCATGCACATTAATTAACACACTAGGCCCCCTAACATGCTTTAAATTCAAACATACCTGCCTATTCTAAATTATTTATTTATTCCTAAATTACAGACCACCCATTTACAATACTAGGTGATTTACAAGGAAACATTCATAAGTCATTGGTCTGCTAAATTATATACTAAAGCCTCTTTGGCAAGAACTAAATTTAACATGGAATTTTAGTATGTCAAATTTAGCTCCTGTCTGGGGGGGTTGCATGTCAATTCAATACAGAAACAGTTTATTAATGATGGAAGAGGAGAGAAGCTTTGTCCTTACATTCAACAGCTTGTTACCCCCCCACCCAGGCTCAATGCTGCCAAGGTCGGGTTGCAGCATCGAGCCTGGGTCCGAGCCGAGGCCCCAGCACCGGGACCCAGCCTCTTGGTTGGGTTGTGGCATCAAGCCTTGGTTCAGGCCATAACCTCGGCACTGGAACCCGGCCTCCGGGTTGGGACACAGCATCGGGCCTGGGCTCGGGCCAAGGCCTAGGTGTCGGGACCCAACCTCTGGGTTGGGTCATGGCATCGGGCCTGGGCTCAGGCTCTGGCCTAGGCCAAGGCCCCTGCATCGGGATACGGCCTTTGGGTAAGGTTGTGGCATAGGGCCTGGGTGTGGGCCAAGGCCCTGGCGTCAGGGCCTTGGCCTTTTTCGGATACCTGGCAAATTAGGTACTTTTTAAAAACTTTTGGTAGGGTCTTGGCCATGGCCTCGGCATCAACCCATGCCTCCACTGAGACCCCAGCTTCACACTTGGGCCTAGGCCACAGCCCCTGCTTTGGCCTCAGTCTAGGTAGGCCCTAGTCGAGGCCCATACTTCGGGCCTAGGCTGAGGCACCGGCATCGTGCTTTCATAGGCCATGGCTCCTGCTTTAGGCCTTGGCCTATGCTGTAGGCGAGGCCCCAGCTTTGAGCCTAGATCTAAGCCCATTGCAATAGTTTAAAATGAAATGAACGAATAAGGTTCGTTTCATTTGGGGGGGCCCAGTTTGGTTTGGGGCCTCCCAAATGAAACAAATTAGCCTTATTCATCACTTTTTGCACTTTCGTTTTAAACAAATGTACATCCCCAATGCTTCTTGGAGATCTTCTTATCTGCAGTAATGCACTTTTCAGGGCATGCATGGTAGTAAACATTTTAAATTTACAATTCTTAGTGCATTCTTTGTACATAGGCCCATTAGCTTTTAAGCTGTCCAGGGCTGGGACTCATTCTACTTGTGTGTAATTTATTGTAAAACACCCTGTTTAGGGTCCTTTACAATAAATACAAACAATACATGATGCAGCACTGCAGGTGTTTAGATCTCAAGGAAGGCTGTTGGACTAGAAATTTTGGCAGCAAGCAAGGGGTAAAGCTTCTGAAAACTGGTGTTCCACATTCAGGGACTGACTTATTGAGAAGATACATTATGATACAACCATTTTTTCCTAATCTTTCATCAGAAAACTAGCCACATTGATGTATGCAGGGTCCAACTTTTGTACCATTTTTTTTCCCTAGTAAGGGACAGTCTCTTATAGTATTACACAGTTTGGCTCAGCATCACAGAAAATCCATGAATATTAGCTGTAGTTTCCACAGGCTACTAGAATTTGCAGAAATCCCAATATCCAGACATCAGTGCTAGGCAGCTCTCATATTCAAATAGGGGAAATAATGAAGGAGCTCAGAAAACATGTCTCTCTCCAAGATTCTCCAATAATAAGGGAGATGAAAAAATGAATTAATTAGTCCAACAAATCTTAAGCTTTGAAATAGTATTGCTTTTTATTTTTCAGCGCGGCAACTCCATTGCTCAATAGTCAAACATAGACAGTTCTCATTAGGGTCCCCCTATGTCTATGTTTGACTATTGAGCAATGGAGTTGCCGTGCTGAAAAATAAAAAGCAGTCCTATTTCAAAGTTTAAGATTTGTTGGACTAATTTCATTTTTGCATCTCCCTTGTTGTTGGATAATTGAATATTTGGAGTGCATTCTCTTGGTTCCATTATTTGTGATTTTGGAAATCTTTCCAAGATTCTACCAGCAGAAAGAGATCAAGTATTTTATTCCATTCCTTTCTGATACCTGAAAACTCAGGGGGTCCAAGGCATGTTATGAATCTCAAGGTTCTTAATTCTTTTCTATAAAACAAGATTCCATGTGGAAACAATGACAGTTCTCTAAATCAGGGAGATTTTTGATGGATTTAATTGGTTTTAAGTAAATTCATATTAATTTTGTAATGTTGTTTCAATTTATTTCAAGTTTTTAAGTTTATTACATTTAATTTTAATGATTTATTTTTTGTTTTTATATCTTTATATAACTGGGACTTGATTACCTACACATTGATGTAGGTATCAAATTTCAAATATATGCAGGTGATGATCAAATGAATCTGTCCTTGGGAGAGAATTGTGAAAAAGCAGTGACAAAATGAATCTTCTGCTTAACAAATATCTTAATGTAGATGAATCAAAATACATTATTTTGGCTGCTTTGCTACATTGGCAAGACAGGCCAGATGTTAAAGGCAAGAGTCAATTCATACAGACAAAACATCAAACACCACAAGGAAGAACAGGCTGACACTACTGTCAGAACCAGATCACTGCAGCAGACCTTATGATCAGGATAATTTTAAAAAATTTAAAATCCAGGAATGATAGACTTTTGAAGTCAAAATGATCAGCTACTTTGGAACTGACAACAAAAGACTCAATAAAGAAATTGTACTGCCTGTGACATTCTGATCATCTATCAACCTCCCTCACCTCTTCCCCTTCATCCTATGATGGCAAAGCTTTTTATGATTCGTTTATGGCAGCTACACAGCTTTATGTTTCCTGGTAAAATGTAATTCTTTGCTCATTTGAAATTTGATCTGAAGACGAGAGTATTAGCTCATGAAAGCTAGTTAAGAAATGTATTGTTAGTCCTATAAAAAGGTATCACTTGATAACATTTTTTTGTATTTGCTAATTTGTATTTCAAAATAATTGAAATTGAATCCTTCCCAGACAGGTGTTGTGGATTAAGAAACTGTCAATGCAATTTGTATGCCTTGCGCCAGTGTTTGGACGGAGTTCAAATATCATACTATATACAAGCTTGTATTTTGGACATGATTATAGATGATAGTTTTAGTATAATCCCATAAATGTCAGCTGTATCAAAGATTTCTTTTGCTCAACTGCATCTCATTTGGCAATTTCACACTGTGGTTTTTTTGGGTTTTTTTTTTTAAATAATCAAGATCTGACAACAATTATATATGTTACATTGTCCAGACTTGATTATTATATTTCACTGTATTTGGGGTTTCTATGAACAATCCCGTGGAGACTTCAGCTGATACAAAACACTTGCGCTCAATTATTGGCTGATCTCAACTTTAGTGACCACTCAAACCCTATTCTAAAATCATTAAATTTTCTACCTCTTCCTTAACTTGTGAAATTTAAACTGCTAACAGTCATGTTTAGACTATTACATATTACTCTGGCCCTCTTTATCAGAAGCTCCACCTTGTGCCATATAATCCATCCAGGGATTGGCAAATAAAATATGTCTCCAGGTCGCTAGCATGAAGGATGTTAAGCTACAAGAAACCCAGGATAAAACATGATCTTTTTTTTCAAATCTGTTTTATTCATGTCGCAGAGACTACAGTAAAAAAAACCCAAAAACCAAAAACAGAAAAGCCTTGCCAGAGGCCACAGTAAACAATACAACTCACCAAGAATCAGAATCAATGAGAATTTCTCACAACTCTTCCTTTTGCTTCTTTGGGATAAGACATTTCCTTGTGCCATTCATAGTCTCTGTAATGCGTTACTGAGCAAAATTTGTTGGTCAAATGATTAGTAAACTTTTGGAAGTTAGTAAAGTCATGGCTGTTTCTATCTGTGTTTTAATTATGTATTGATATTTACTTATTTTATGGCTGGTAAAGATGATGTTTGAGTCACTCACTTCTACATGATTTTGCTGTCAAGTTGTATGACTGTGCCTTGCCATTTTATCTTTTGTATTTAATGTTTGAAATTTAATTTTATAGCAAATAAAATAACGAACAGTTAAAACATATTGAATCATGGCAAAAACATTATAAGGAAATAATGCTGTATAAAGGGTGTCAGCAAGCTGGGCAAATGTGCAAGACCACCTAAAAGGTGGTAGCCTGGACCTCTCTGTCATTCACCCACATATAATTTAAATAACAATGTGAACAGTATTTTTATCCATTTTTTTAAGTACTTTTTTCTTATGCATATTAGGCCGGATTTTAAAAGGCCCTTTAAAACCCCTCCTGCACACGCCAAGCCTATTTTGCATAGGCTCGACGACACGCGCAAGCCCCGGGATGCGCATATGTCCCGGGGCTTGAAAAAATAGGCGGGGAGTGGGCAGGCCGGGGGCAGGGCAGGACCGAGGCCTCCGGCACAACGGTCGTGCCAGTGGCTTGTGCGCCAGCACTCGGCCAGCGCGCGCAACCTACGCCTACACGGAGGCAGGCGTAAATAAAGAAATAAAGGTGGGGGGGATTTAGGTAGGGCTGGGGGGCGAGTTAGATAGGGGAAGGGAGCGGCGGAAGGAAAGTTCCCTCCGAGCGGCCTCGGAGGGAATGGGGAAACCCATTGGGGCTCCCCTAGGGCTCAGCGGGCGCAAGGTGCACAAGTGTGCACCCCCTTGTGCGCACCGACCCTTGGATTTTATAACATGCGCGCGGCTGCACACGCATGTTATAAAATTGGGCATGGATTTGTGCGTGCCGGGTTGCGCGCACAAATCTACGCTCGCGCATAGGTTACAAAATCTGGCCCATAAAGCAAGCCTTTAGGCAAATACTCAGGAAAATGAGCATAACATAAGAGACACAAAACCCCAACGTCAGCTTGCGTTTTGGATCACCTGCATCAGGGGAACTTATCTTAAGCAAGGAACTCCTCTTCATGGTGAGACGCTCTGTCCAGATCAGTCAATTTCAAATCAAATTAAAGTAGAGGCAAACCGATTTGACCAATACTGGCTTTTAAAGATGGTTGTCTATCCGGTAATGACGTGTAGCAAGTCTGATGTCACTGTCTAAAATAAGAGAAACTTTATGGACACATTTGTAAATTTGTATCCACAAAATACAAATGTGCAAATATCGAACATAAAGTCGCAGGTTAGAGGAACACAGTCAGATCTAACTCAGAGTTGAGTCCCACAGGCATCAAAGTGTTCAGGTGGTAAATCCATTTTTGTTCTATTTGCAACAAGCGGCCGGAGAAATCCCCCCTGCGCCACTGAAGAATTATGTCTAATACACAAATGTATGCCTCAAATCCAAGCAATGTTCCACTAAAGGTGCAGACAAGCAGTTGTTTTTCAAACAACTCTGATGCTCGATCATACAAGTGCAAATGATCCGGGAGGTATTTCCAATGTAAAATGTATTGCATGGGCATTTGATAATATATATTACCTCTTTAGTCTGTGTATTGGATGAGTGATGAAGATAGATCAGATGATCTAAATAGGTATACTCAATCACATTGATACTCCACAGACAGAGAAGAGGCCACAGGGCACATGACCTGGGTATCAAAACAACAGGTCTCAAGGACTCTCGCTGAAAATCTGAATGTACAAGTCTGTCCTGTAGATTAGTCCCGCTTGTGAATGCAAACCACGGAGGCTCTTGAAAAGCTGATATAATTGTAAAAGGTGCCAATATTTACGAATCACTTGACAAGTGGCTCCAACTCCCAGGAAGTATGGGAGTACACAAGTCAGTGAATCTGAAGATATATTCGGACGTGGGGTCAACAACCATTCTCTATGTGAAAATATTGCACGTATGTAAGCTCCGGGATGCAAAACGTGCTGACAGTATAGCAACTTGGGTTTTAAAATCTTCCAAGCTGGTACAAATTTGCTGGAGTCACAAAAAAAAAAAATTGTCCCACAGGTAGGTTCCTCTTCAAGCTCAGTAGATGTGCACTAGTAAAATGTAAATACGAATTAGTATCCATCGGTTTCTTGTATAAGGTTGTCTGGAGTCCTCACGAGGTTTTAATGATGGTCATGTCCAAAAATGATATTTTAGACTCATGAATGTTAGCAGTAAATTGTGGATCCTGATCATTAATCCACAAAACAAATGAATCAAGATGTTCACGAGTATCTCCCTCTCCATAGGAGTAGACTGGAAGCAAAAGGGCCATCTGTAATCCAGGAGGTCTCAAAATCTGCCACATATAAATTGGCCACATCTGGAGCCGTAGTGGTACCCATGGCTGTGCCACATTTTGTTGATAAAACAACCATCAAATGTAAAATAATTCTTAGTGCAATAGCTGTTAATTTATACAGAAAATGAGTAGGGACCTGATGGAGGTGCTCCCTCAGATCCAAAGCCTGCTCAGTTATTTTCAGAGCTTGGTTTTGGGGGATGTTAGAATATAATGCCACCACATGAAGTGTAACCAAGTAGGTGATATCAGTAATGCAGGTGAAATCATCCAATAGATTGATCAGGAATTGAGAAACTAACATACGATGGGATCAGAGGAACCATCGGAGCAGGAAATTTGTCCACAAACTGGGAGAGCAGGTCCAACAGAGAGCCCTTACCAGTCACTATGGGTCTTCTTGGAGGACTGTCTAATCATTTATGAATTTTTGGTAGTAAATAGAAGACCAGAACGAGCGGGTGACTAGATAATAAGAACGAAGGTTCCTTAGAAAACCAGCTGTGAAACCTTCCTCCACCACTGTTTTAATAATTAACTTTAGAGTCAGAGTAGGGTCTCCCAGTAGAAGATGGTAATAAGTACTGTCTGATAGATGTCAATATACCTCAATGAGGTACATTTGATGGTCCATGACAACTATTTTGCTGCCTTTGCCAGTTTAGTCACCACCTCCTCACGTCTCTATGGTGTGGAGTGCTTGTAATTCCGGTTTAGATAAATTAAAGTTCTTCCAGCGAGACTTAGCATAAAGCTGTTAAATATCTTGTAATACTAGAGAGTGAAGGATCTTAATAACCGGCTCCACTGGACCCAGTGGAAGCCATGTAGATATAGGCTTCTCAGCTGACATATCAAGAGTTGGTGGTTCTCAACCGTAGAGACCTTATAAACTGAAAAACATTTACTTGTAATGAAAAAGCATCTGCTTGAGGTGTTGGAACAAAAGAAAATCCTCTGGATAATAACAAAATCTGAATAGAAGAAAATGAATAGAGGATAAATTTAATACCAAGGATTCTGCATTGCTTGTAATCGAGTGAAGCGTCTCGATCCTGGATCCATAAGAGGATCCAGGATTCTGGTGGTTTTGCGAAACTCCTGGTCTAATCTCCATGGGGCTCTGCCGCGAGATAAAAAAAATGGGATAGACCTTGTAAAGTATTAACTGGCAAAAGAGCTTCATCTTCTCAAGAGTCTTTTCCAGAAGAGTCAAATGTAACTTGTTTTTTCTTTAAACCACCTGTATTAGAAGCTGTCTATGGATAAATAGAACCGCGAAGGTAATCACCTTCATCACATCGAAATTTAGACAATTGTACTTTCTTAAGAAAGAAATTTAGTTTTACCATCCTATTTTATAATAGTGTGGCACCCCTATGGGTTGACCACTAGATGACACCTAGTCCCTGTATTTATTATTTATTTAGCATTTTTATATACCGATATTCATGTAAAAAATTACACATCACTTCGGTTTGCATTAGAACGTGAACTGGCATGTAAGAATGCATTACATCACAACAAGGGATACATTAACTGGGATAACCAGGCGAATAAATGAAGGGCTCTTCCCGAGAGCCAGAGGATAAAGAGATAAACAAAGTGTCTGTACCTAGGGTACCTAAAACTGAAAAGAGTCTTGTATCTGGGGAACCTAAAAAAACTGAAAGTGTCTTGTACATAGGGTACCTAACAAGGACTAATCTTCTGAAAAGTGGAGGAGAACTGCGAGCATGACTTTTAGTGGAGCAGGTCTAAAGCCGGATGGATCAAGTGAATTAAGGGAAAGCTTGCTCAAACAGCCAGGTTTTGGTCTTTTTTTGAAGGTAATCGGGCATTGTTCATGCCGAAGATCTGGTGGGAGAGTGTTCCATTGCTGCGGGCCAGCTGTGGAAAGAGCTTGTTTCCTTAATGTGCTTTTTGCGGGGGGGGGGGGGGGGGGGGGGGGGGGGGGGGGGGGGGGGGGGGGTGGGCAAAGAGAGTGTCTCTGTAGGCAGATCTCACCGGTCTGGAGGGTAAGAGTGGACGAAGTGGGATATTAAGGACCAGAGGAGCAATATTGTGAATGGCTTTGTGTAGTACCATAAGGCCTTTGTACATAATTCTGAACTTGATCGGGAGCCAGTACAAGTTCCGCAGGATGGGTGTGATATGATCTCTTTTATTGGTCTTAGTCAGAATCCTGGCTGTGGCATTCTGCAACATCTGTAGGGGTTTGATGGTATTTGCTGGGAGCCCGATCAGAAGCGCGTTGCAGTAGTCAATTTTTGAGAAAATGATTGATTGGAGAACTGTGCGGTAATCTTGGAAGTGGAGGAGCAGTCTCAGCCGTTTTAGGACTTGTAGTTTAAAGAAACAATCCTTCGTGGTGTTGTGGATACATTTTTTTAGGTTTAGATGATTATCCATGATGACTTTGAGGTTTCTTACTTGGGTGGATAGAGGTGGTTGCATTGTGGGAAGAAGATTGTTGGCAGTAACATAATTGACATCCTGAGAGACGAGGAGGAGTTCCGTCT
The DNA here is from genome assembly GCF_901001135.1 of Rhinatrema bivittatum. Lineage (NCBI taxonomy): Eukaryota > Metazoa > Chordata > Amphibia > Gymnophiona > Rhinatrematidae > Rhinatrema > Rhinatrema bivittatum. The sequence goes on along the minus strand of NC_042616.1, from coordinate 128,631,640 downwards.
TATTGGTATTAAGGATAAGGTTGAGGCTTGAGAGAAGGTGGTTGATAGATTGAAGTCAATTGTTCCAGAAGCAGAGGGTTTTGTGAAGGGAGTCTGTAATCGGAATGAGAATTTGCACATCATCGGCATATATGTAGTGAGTTAGATTTAGGTTGGAAAGGAGCTGGCAGAGCGGGAGAAGGTAGATGTTGAAAAGGGTAGGGGATAAGGAGGAGCCTTGTGGAACTCCCAGGGAAGAGCTGACGGATTTAGACTCTTTATTGTTGATTTTTACCTTGTAGAATCTGTTTTTGAGGAAAGACTTGAACCAGTTCAGTGCAGTGCCTTTAATGCCGATGTCAGCTAGCTAATCTAGGAGGATAGAGTGGTTCACAGTGTTAAAGGCAGCTGATAGGTCGAGGAGTATGATCAGACAAGGTTGTTTATTGTCGAGATTGAGAAGGATGGTGTCTGTTAGAGAGATTAAAGAGGGCTTCTGTGTTTAGAGATTTACGGAAGCCGTACTGAGAAGGGGCTAGGATATTGTTTTCGTCTAGGTATTCCGACAGTTGCTTATTAACTATTTTTTCCAAGATTTTGGAGATGAACGGAAGGTTCGCTATAGGGTGGAAGTTGGCTGGGTCGTCAGGCGACAAGTTGGGTTTTTTTAGTAGTGGTTTTAGGATGGCAAGTTTCAGGGGGTCTGGAACCCGGCCTTGTGTTAAGGAGCAGTTGATGATTTCAGCAATTGGCTTGGCAATGGTTTTTGGGATGGAGATGAGAAGGTTTGAAGGGAGCACATCCGAGGGGTGAGATGAAGGTTTGAGCTTCTTTAACACGTTTTCTATTTCTAAGGAGGAAGTAGGCTCGAAGGATTCCAGGCTTGTGGTCTGTTGTCGAGAAGTAGAGTGGGGGGGGGGGGGGGGGGAGGAGGAAGCCCCATGTTGGCCATTAGTGGTGCTGTCAGATTGGAGATTTTTTTCTTGAAGTACGAGGTGAGCTCTGAGGCTTTGCTAGCTGCTTGATCGTCTGGAATAGTCGCGGGAGAGGGTTTGGTGAGGGTTGAGACGTAAGAGAATAAAGCTTTCACGTCGAAACTGAAGTGGTGGATTTTCTGTGAGAAGAATTCTTTTTTTGTTCGGAGAATGGAGATCCTGTATTGGTGCATGAGAGATTTATATGTGGCCTGGTTTGTTGACGTTGGATTTTTACGCCAGATGTGTTCACTGCTTCTTAGTTTTTGTTTGAGGGCTTTTAGTTCTAGTGTGTACCAGGGTTTCCTGTTGTCCGAGTTAGTGTGAAGGACTTTTGTGGTCAATGGGCAAGTTAGGTCAGCTACTTTCTTGGTGATCTTGAGCCATGAGGCGGAAGCCGAGTCTGCATCCTAAAGGTCCAGTTGGCCTAATGCTGTTGATAAATGCGAGCTGAGGGTATCCGGGTTGCATAGTTTCCTGAATTGGACCATGGTTTTTTGTTGTGGTTGGGGAAAGGTTTGGTTGTTTTGCAAGGTTGTGGAGATCAAACTGTGATCAGACCAAGGGACTGGAGATCGTGACATGGAAGAAGACGGGGTGAGGCTCTCGTTTATGAAGATTAAGTCCAAAGTATGTCCTGCTTTGTGTGTAGGTCCGTTAATGATTTGTTTGAATCCCATAAAGCTCAGCGTGGTAAGAAAGGTTTCACAGCTGGAGGAGTGAGGGGTTGTATCCACATGGAGGTTGAAGTTGTTACGATCCCCCCTGTTGCTGCGCTACAGGTGGTCTCTCACCTTCCACCGGAGGCCGCTCCGAAGCCAGGGCCTCGCCTGTGTTCCATCCGGGACTTGCTCCAGGGCCTGAGAGGCCTAGCTGTTCCTGTGGCTTGCTTGGCTGTTTGGACTTCCTGGTTTCCAGCCACGCCCTTTTCCCTAGGGGCTGGCCCGCAGATCTTCACCTTACTTATAGGACCAGCGAGGGGCGGTCCAGATAAACTCCCAGGGAGTTGCCTTCAACCTCCAGTATATAAGGACTTTCTTGTCACTTGCAACTTGCCTTCGGATTGAGTGCTACAGTTGCCTGTACCTCTTCCTCGATCCAGGTCTTCCGTGGTCTGCTTTGTATTGATGGCTCCTTGTCCTGTCTCTGTCCGGATGTTTGCTTCCTGATGTTACTGACGTCTGCCTTGATGTGTTCCTGATGTCCTGATCCAGTTCCGCTTGTTCTGCCCTACGTCCTGTCTGGCTCCTGAGCCTTCTGGCCTGTTGGGCCCTGGAGTGGCCAACAGGTGGGATTCTTCCCTGCGCTCTGGAGCTTCCCTGCCTGCCAGCCGAAGGGGCTTCGGATGTCAGTATCCCAGCATCGGAGTTCCTGCTCGCCTGGATCTTCCCTGCACCCTCCTTTCCTCAGCGTGGTCCGCGACCAGCCTTCCTGGGCTGTGTAGGGCGCGTCTGGGACGGGGTGGTCCGCGACTCAGTCCCGTGGGTGGGCTGAGTAGGGCGCCCTGATGGACAGTGCCATGTTTCCTTCCAGCCTTGTCTGCAATGTCTGCACCTGCCTTGTCTACGATGTCTTCAGTGTAAAGGACTCTGTCTGCCCTCGCCTCTGTCCGGCCTGCCGCCCATTGCCGTTCCCAGCGGCAGGTCCGAAAGGGCCGGGAACAGTCAGAGGACCGTTCATCAGTCAACTTCCCAGTGTTGGCTACCATGGGCGTGCAGGTCCGGCTGAGGGTCGGACTCCCTGCTTTTGTACCCGCCTGGCTCCCCATGCCTGCTCAGCTCACCTCCCACGGTGTGGCTTTGGGCTCCTCCTTGAGTCCTGCCGTGGCCCAGGGGCTCACCACCCGCTTGAGACGACCGCGCCCGCGCGCGCTCGTAACAGAAGTCTCTTATTATTATAGCCAGAGCATCAGTATTGATGTGTTTAGCTATGAGTTCGATTAAGGGCGAGGGGTCTGATTCCAGGCATCCTGGAGGGGCATAAGTGAGAAAGATTTGGAGGAGATTAGATTTGAAAATAGCGAATTCGAGCGAGGCTGATGAGTTGGTGTGTTGAAGTGATAATCTTAGCTCTTTTTTTGAGGCTAAAAGCAGACCGCCGCCTCTTTTCCTGAGTCTGGGGATAGAAAAGATGTCATAGGTATGTATCGGGAGTTAATTGATTAGTGCTGTGTCCTCGGGTTTCAACCAGGTTTTAGTAATTGCGCATAGATCGGGTTTGGTTTCTATTAGTCGTGGAGGAGGTGAGTTTTTTTCGTGAGGGATTGTGCGTTAAGAAGGGTCAACGTGAAGAGAGTGAGACCCAGAAGTTGGTTCAGTGGTGATATCATGATAGGAATAAGTCTTTTTTGTTGAATGGTGGGAAACAAGGTGTTTTTTGGGAGGTTCCTTCGAAGGTTGCAGATGTTTGGGATAGCGAAGGTGCGCATGTTTGAGTCTTGCTGGGGAGTTGGATAAGGGTGAGAGAGGTATAATACCAGACTGAGGTGAAAAAGAGGGAGGAGAATAGATAGCCACCAGGGAGGGTAGGAACGGGTGCTCTCAGGTGGAGGAGAAAGGTTTTGTCGATGGGTTACTTAGAACTGTCCTAAGGGGCGCACAAAGGGGCAGCCCCTTTGTCGTGCTTCTTCGGCGCGCGGCGCTGGCTGGATGGGCTGGGGTTTAAAACCCCCGCTCGCCACTTGAAAATGTCGTGTGCCGGGCACCCTCCCTGATTGGCTGGTGCTATGGGGAGGTGGAGAGCTCAGCAAACTCGTGGCCGGCACCAGAGCCATCTGGGGTAAGTGATGTAGAGAATTTCATAAGGCCTTACCCCGACGGGCTTGAGCACCGGTTGCGCAGGCCCCCGCAGTGATTTAAAAATTTTTTTTTTTAAATTTGGGTTGGCCGCGCGTTTTCAAAGTGCTATTACCCCTTACTGAATAAGGGGTAAAGCTAGCGCGTCAAAAACGTGGGTTAACAGTGCGCTCCCCTGGAGCGCACTGTACTGTATCGGCCTGTGAATTAGGAAGGCAGAGTGTGGAAACAGAATGTTAATAGCATTATAGACCAGCCTACGGACAACTGAGATAAGTGTGAAAAGACAGAATGATCTGAGAACAGTTAAGTAGGTAGATAGTTGTAGTATGTCATGAAGCCATTGTCTCTGTTCAGACCTAGGGAGATGGTGTTAAATGTTTTGATGAGTTCAGTTCCAATTCTGCAGTTTCATGCTACAGTGTCCTTTTGAAGTTCCTTTTTTAAGAGTATGGCAACCTTAAGGTCAGATAGGGAGTAGGGTCCTAGTTGGACTGGGATCTCCTTATCTATTTCTGTGATAGAAAACTGGGGCTTTAGGTGGCAAGTCCCAAAAAGATGTTTAAAGTTAAAAAAAATCCACTCCTTCCGCTAAGTGGGCAGGAATTGGTGGCCAAAAGAATTCCTCCCAAAAACAACAATAAAGTCTCTACAGAAAACTTCTCTCTTTTTCTCATACTGGATACTGCTGTCCCATCTTTAAATGGACAGCGGGAGTCACAGCACCTTAGTGACCTTCCAAGGCAGGGGAGAAATCTTCCAAAAAATACAAAAGTCTCAAAAATCAAAACAGCTCTCTCAATTCTTATCTTCAATCTCTAAACAATCCTTTCCAGACCTGTGGAGATACAGGCTAGAGTGGCATCTCTTTCCCCTGGTACAAGCTATGAAGTCTAAAATGGGGTTCTAGTAATACACTCTTTTCTTTCCAAACTGCAACTCATAAGTGCCTTCCTGGTCTACATGAACCTTCTGGTTTTAGAGTGCACAGCTGAGCAATCCAAAGGAGCCACAGTGGAGGTTCCAACAGGGATGGTCTGCAAACTTCCGGATCATAGCCAGGTTTTAATGCTAGGGACAATGTAGATAGTGAGGGACAATGTAGATAGTGAGGGAGACATAAGGGACTTAAGTAGTCCCTCATTGTTGTAAGTGATGAGACTTTCAAGGGAGGATGTTCTCTTTGGTGGTGTTCCCATAATTCCTCCTACAGGCTTCCCCAGCCCCCCCCCCCCCCCCCAAAAAAAAAAAAAAACCCAGACCTTAAGCCTAGGAGTAGAGTATATGTTTTATGTCCTCCATGGAAATGTGTGTCTCATCGTTTTTCATGTTTTCTGCACATAGAAGCAGCTTGATGAGCATTGCTACATGCAGAATATGATTTGCGCACATAAAAGTTGTGCTTATAAAGTTATATGCATAAAACATGAGTTAGGAGCATAAAGTGTATTATTTATTTAAAAACATGTATATACCACATGATATAAAATTCTCAGCTGTATACACTAAAACAAGTATCTATTTATTTATTTATTTATTTATTTGTTTATTTGTTTATTTTTAATACTTGTGTTCTGCACATATCCAGATGTTGAAGATGGATAACAAATAATACATTCATAAAATAATTCATTGAAACATAGACTAAAAACAATACAATAAATATATAAATAAAAAATAAAACAGACAACACAGCATGACCTAGTTAAGATCAAATTGTAACCAGAGACTTGCAATACCACCAAAATAAATACAGTTAAGGAATCTACAAGTTGTTGTCTGCAGCCATAATGAACAAGATTGTCTTAGTTTTAAAACTTATTGCAAATTAATTAAAAATCATTTCAGAATAATAGATTTTTACTGCCTTGAATGAGAAGACACGGATTATTGTCCTGATATGTTCAGGAAGCTCATTCCACAGCTGGGGGCCAATAACAGAAAAGGCATAGTCAAGTTCTACAGAAAGATGAACTGTTCTGAAGGATGGGACCTCTAACAAACAGCAATTTGCTGAGTGAAGGGTATGAGGCAGAACATAAAATTTTAAAGTCACATGTGCCCAAGGAGAAACATTAGAATATAAAGGCTTAAAAACTAATAAAACAATTTTAATCTTAATACGCCACTTAATCAGAATCCAGTGAAGGGAAAAGAGAGCAAGAGTAATATGTTCACGTAAACCTGTTCCTGTTAATAGCTTGGCAGCAGAATTTTGTATTGATTGAAGGGCTCTCAATGAATATGCCTGTTGTGCCTTGCGGCCGTGGGTGGTTGCGGCTGCGACCCCCTACCTGATTCGTAGCATCGGGGCCACCGCGGCAGTATCGGGAAGGCCACCGGAGCCCGGCTCCTTTCACTCCCGCATCTCGGCGCCAGCCCCCGTGGTGGCCGCCGGGGGTCAGGCACCCCAGGCCTCCCCTTGAGGTCTCTGGCCACTCTACGCCGCTCCCGGGATCCAAGATGGCCACCCTTCCCTTAGGCGAGAGGCCGCGCCTCCTCGTTGGATTTAAAGGGGCCTCGTCCCTCAAATTGACTTCACCTGTGCCTGATGGGCCAGGCACAGGGAAGTATATAAGCAGCCTTCCTCCATTCACTCGTTGACTTGGCAACGAGTCTGTTGGATACTGTGAGTCTCCTGGTGCCTCAGGTTCCTGGTTCCTGGTTCTTTCTTCTTCTCGGTGTGTGACTTCGGACTGGCAAGCAGTGATTCCTCGGTGTGTGACTTCGGACTGGCAAGCAGTGATCCCTCAGTGTGTGACCTTGGACCGGCAAGCGTTGAACCTCTGGTACTCGACCTCGGACTTCTTCCGGATCATCCGTCTTCAAGGGCCCACCTAAGTCCCAGCGGCCCGGGTCCCTACGGGCTCCTCCCGGGGGGCCGTGGGCTTCCAGTAGCGAAGATCCAATTGGTCCTTGGTACGACCCCACGCCTCCTCAACCTCTCAAAGGTCCACCTAAGTCCCAGCGGCCCAGATCCCTATGGACTCCTCCCGGGGGTGCCGCGGGCTTCCAGTGGCGAAGATCCAGTTGGTCCTTGCTACGACCCCATGCCTCTTCACTCTCTCAATGGCCATCTAAGTCTCCAGCACTGAAGACCCAGCCAGTCCCAACTTTCTTCCGCCTCGCCACCTGACGGGGGAACCTCAGGAGCCACCTCCTACAGGTCATACCAACCTCCCATCGATCCAAGGGTTCATGACCCTCCTGGGCATAACAGATTGCCAAGTCCATGAACCTGGCAGAGGCGTCTGCCCGCCAGGCCATCCCCGGAATGGCCCAACGTATGATGGACCAGCAAAAGACCCTGGACGCCCTTGTCTCCACAGTGGAAAGTATGAATCAAAACCTCGAGGCGTTAGGACCCATGAACCACACTTTGCCATCTCCATCTATGGCTCCCGGGGCCCGCTCAGTGATTCGCTTGCCTACACCACCGTGCTCTTCTGGGGAAACCACCACCGCGCTCTTCTGGGGAACCCCGGTCCTGAAGGGGTAATATGCACTTCCAGCTGCAGCCAACCCTCTTTCCTGACGATGCTACCAAGACCACCTTTATCCTCTCTCTCCTTGAAGGGAAGGCCCTAGAATGGGCTTCCTCCCTGTGGGAACGGGATGACCCCGTACTGAGTAATTTGAGAGAGTTCTGTGAACTTATCCGAATGAGTTTTGGTGACCCCACTCAGGAGGTTTCTGCCGGGCCCAAACTTCTCCAACTGTGTCAGGGTTCAAGAACGCTTGCTGAGTTTGCCATTGAGTTCCGGACCCTCTCCTCGGAGCTCGGTTGGGGCCCAGACTGCCTGCGAACCATCTTTCTACAAGGACTCAGTTCTAGAATCAAGGACGAGCTCGCAGGCCGGGACCTACCCAGGTCCTTGAACGCCCTCATCGATCTGGCGGGGCGCATTGATAGGCGCCATCAAGAACGCCGCCAAGAGGTCCAGATGGCCACAAAAACCTCGATACCTTCTAGACACCCTCGACGCTCACCTTCTCCTAAAGGTGAATCAGGAGGCCCCCGAACACCGATCAACGAACCCATGCAATTGGGCCGAGGGAGGCTCTCCACGCAGGAGCGTCGAAGGCGAATCAGAGACGGCCTCTGCCTCTACTGCGGTACGGCTGTTCACCAATTAGCCACAGGCCCGGTGCAGCCGGGAAACTCCCGGGCCTAGGACCTGAAGGAGGTCTCTTCCTGGACCTAACATCACCTGCACCTCCACTAACCCTACCAGTCACACTGACATCCGAGGACGGCGAATTCCATACTTTAGCCCTGGTAGACTCAGGAGCCGGGGGCAACTTTATTATGAAGAGTCTAGTGAATCACTTAAAAATTCCACATGTTCACGCCCAGGCCCCATTGGTCATCTCGTTTATCCAAGGCAAGCCCCTCCCAGGGCGAGTGACACCACATACCAGGTCAGAGAGGTGTTGAACGTTCGGAAACATAGGAAGAAATGGGAGTACCTACTCGCCTGGGAGGGGTTCGGCCCCGAAGAAAATATGTGGGAACCGCTAGCCAACATCATAGATCGGAATCTTCTTGATCAATTCCTCCGGGGAGGCGTCCTAAAGGGGGGGGGGGTTACTGTTGTGCCTCGCAGCCGCGGGCAGCCGTAGCTGCGACCCCCTACCTGATTCGCGGTATCGGGGCCGCCACGGCAGCATCGGGAAGGCCACCGGAGCCTGGCTCCTTTCACTCCCACACCTCGGCGCCAGCCCCCGCGGTGGCTGCCGGTGGGGCAGGCGCCCCAGGCCTCCCCTCGCGGTCTCTGGCCGCTCTATGCCGCTCCCAGGATCCAAGATGGCCGTCCTTCCCTTAGGCGCGAGGCTGCACCTCCTCTTTGGATTTAAAGGGGCCTCGTCCCTCAAATTGACTTCACCTGTGCCTGATGGGCCAGGCACAGGGAAGTATAAAAGCAGCCTTCCTCCATTCACTCGTCGATTTGGCAAAGAGTCTGCTTGCTACGGTGAGTCTCCTGGTGCCTCAGGTTCCTGGTTCCTGGTTCTTGCTTCTTCTCTGTGATTCCTCGGTGTGTGACTTCAGACTAGCAAGCGGTGATTCCTCGGTGTGTGACTTCGGACTGGCAAGTGGTGATTCCTCGGTGTGTGACTTCAGACTGGCAAGCGGTGATCCCTCGATGTGTGACCTCAGACTGGCAAGTGATGAACCTCTGGTACTGAACCTCAGACTTCTTCTGGACCATCCGTCTTCAAGGGCCCACCTATGTCCCAGTGGCCCGGGTCCCTACGGGCTCCTCCTGGGGGGGCCGTGGGTTTCCAGTGGCGAAGATCCAGTTGGTCCTTGCACCGACCTCACGCCTCCTTGACCTCTCAAAGGTCCACCTAAGTCCCAGTGGCCTGGGTCCCTATGGGCTCCTCCCTGGGGGGCTGCAGGCTTCCAGTGGCGAAGATCCAGTTAGTCCTTGCTACGATCCCATGCCTCTTCACTCTCTCAATGGCCATCTAAGTCTCCAGCACCGAAGACCCAGCCAGTCCCAACTTTTCTTCCGCCTCGCCACCCAACGGGGGAACCTCAAGAGCCACCTCCTACAGGTCATACCAACCTCCCGTCGGTCCAAGGGTTCACGACCCTCCTGGGCATAACAATGCCAGTAGTCCAATCAATAAAGAATTGCAGTAATGTAATCTATTAATGACCAAAGCTTGCAATATCGTTCTAAACTCATGTGCAGGTAAAAGAGGCTTTAATTGTCACAATATCTTCAGTTTGAAGAAGGACAATTTAACTAAAGAAGTAACATAAGGTTTCATAGTTAATTCATTGTCAAGAAGCACCCCAAGGTTCCGAATGACAGCAGATACTTTAAACTACAAATTCTCAAAAGTAAATGAAGATGGAGCATTAGATAATTGGAGTATACTTAAAATTAAGATCTCAGTTTTATCTAAGTTTAAGGCCAAATGGTGATGGCAAAGCCAAGATCTTATGGACAAGAAACAAATATTCAACAAGTCATCAGTTGCTGACCAAGATGATTGCTTAGGCAGAAAAAACTATGTTGTCAGCATATAATTTATAAACAACTCCCAGTCAAGATAACAGTTTACAGACTGAGGTTATCACTGAAGCACACAATGCCAGTTAGATGAAGAACTGACAGTGGAAACCTGCTGCAAGCTGTTAGAAAAATACAATGAAAACCATATGAGGATATAACCTGAGATACCAATCTCTTCAAGATACTTCAAAAGAATATGTGATTCATAGTGTCAAAGGCAGATGACACATCTAAAAGCACCATAATATAACTGGTTCCACAGTCAAAACTACACTTAATTGTGTCGATGCTGGAGAGCATTCCTCCATTCATGTACTACAGAGCTTATGAAATCCAAGTTGGAATTGGTCTAACACTTCTTGTTGAGACAAAATCGTCAAGTAGAGAAAGGACATTCAATAATCTGCGCCAAGGAGATTTAATAATCTTTGCCAAAAAAGGAAGATAGGGCAAAACTTATTTTGCACAGAAGAATCTAATGTTGGATTTTTCAATAATGGGCAAACTGATGCTTTCTTCAACTCATCAGGCATTAAGCCTTCTGTTTAAAGAAAGTTTAACAATCTTAGATAAATACAGTGAGAGATCATGTTGAAGAACTTTCACTAATGGAAGAGAGTAGTTATTGAGAGGAAAAAAGGCAGTATTAAGATTAGCTACAATTCATTCAACTTCAGATTCAGAAACTACAGCCAAAGTGTCCCAAAGAATTGGCATAGGGGAAGGATCAAGGAGAGAATAGGATCATTCATTCAAAATTTACTGCAAATATCTTCTCCCATCTTTTCAAAAAAGGTGGCAAAATGTTTTTAATTACATGAAATAATTCTCTAGAGTTTTTGTAACCCACTGTACTCAGTTTTTTAGCAAATAAACATTTCTTGGCCATATCACAAAAGAATTTGTAAGCACTTAAGCAAGATCGATAACATTCTAAGTCAACATCTGACTTTGATTTCCTCTAGCAGCGTTCTACTCTACAAAGGACTTGTTTCTTTTCTCTATGAGCAGGGGTGAACCAAGGTACATATTTGTTGCACTTGGGAAAGAAAGAATGCTCAGATGCCAATTCCTTATATGTGTTCAGTAGAATACTTTGAAAATAAGTTATTGCATCACTAGTATTAGAAGGATCATAGTTTACCAATTTAGGCAAAAGTTGATCTCAAAAAACATCATAATCAACATTCTTACATGCTGTAAATGAAGGTGCTCATGATTTCTCCTGGAAAACATTGGAATAAATGAAAAGATTACAGAAAAGCAAGTAATTATCAGACCAAGGAATAGAATGAGAGGACACCTAGAGGGAAACATAGCATACAAAAGTTGCAGAAACATAAATAAATTCAAGTATGTGTCCCAATTTATGGGTAGGTTCATTAACAATATGCTGCAATTCAAATGCTGACATTGCTTTAGAAAAAGCATGTACTGAAGATGTATCAGGTCAGTGTCCAAATTGCTAGCATGGGCTCACGACTCTAAACTGGCCAGACACCCTGGTCAATGGCGAACACTGGCTAAGCTACAGAAGTACTATTGGTGGCCCACCATGAAGGAAGACACACTTGCGTACGTAGCTTCCTGTTCCAATTGTGCCAGACAGAAATCTCTGCCTGGATGTCCTTGGGACCTGCTTCAACCAGACGTCCTTGGGGTCTGCTTCAACCAGACAAACCCTGGACCCACATTGCAACAGACTTTGTGGTGGACTTGCCACTTTCTGGAGGTAGCAATACCATCTGGGTGACAGTGGATCGATTCTCGAAGATGGCTCACTTCGTGGCTCTACCAGGCTTGCCTTCAGCCATGAAACTTGCTAAACTATTCATCAGTCACATTTTTCGTCTACATGGCATGCCAAAACACATTGTTTCCGACAGAGGAGCTCAATTTACAGCCAATTTCTGGAAAGCCTTGTGTAAGAAATTAGACATCACACTTGACTTCACCTCTGTGTACCATCCTCAGTGGAATGGCCAAACTGAGAGAACGAACAGAACTCTCAAACAGTTCCTCCACGCCTATGTTGGTACACGACAGAATGACTGGGCTGATCTGTTGCCCTGGGCTGAATTCGCCATCAATTTGCATCCAGCATCATCTACTGGATCTACAGCTTTTGAAGTGCTTTATGGACGACAACCCTTACCACCTTTTACCACTTCCACTTTCAGTGTCGTCCCCGGCAGCTCAATCTACTGCCAAAGATATACAGCAGCTCTGGAGAGAGACTAAAGAGATGCTCCAAAAAGCAGGACAAAGAGCAAAGAAAGGCTATGACGCTCACCATTGCAAAGCTCTTGAATTTCAGGCTGGTGATAAAGTCTGGCTGTCTACCAAACATCTAAGACTCAAGCTTCCATCTGCTTGATTTGCTACACGCTTTGTCGGACTGTTTCCCATCCTCCGATGATTGGGCTCGCTTACCTACAGTCTGAAACTTCCTCCAGCTATGAAGATTCATAATATGTTCCATGTTTTGCTGCTGAAACCGCTTGTTCTTAGCGAGTTTTCCACCAAGTCACCTGAACCTACTCCTGTTGATGCAGAAGAAGACATCAAGTACAAGGTTGATGCCATCCTTGATGTAAGAAAGAGAGGCAGAGTTTGGGAATACCTCCTGTCATGGGAGGGATATAGACCAGAAGAAAACACTTGGGAACCATTGGCTAATATCATGGACAGAGATGCTTCATCAATTTCATCGATCGCATCCTCAAAAACCAAGACCAGGTAGGGAGGCTGGAGGGGGCCCTTTGAAGGGGGGTACTGTTGCGTCCATCGGTCTCAGATGGCTTCGACCTCTGTGCCTCACCTTTCTTCCTTCTCTCTCTCCAAGCCTTGGGAAGATGGCTGCTGCCGCGTCATCATGCCACTCTCTCCGGTATCCCCAGAACGGCGACGGTGTTCGTCATGTTTCTCCTGAGGGTCTCCTAGGGTGTGCGCGTGCGCATGCCACCCATTTTTTTTATCCATGTCATGGCGGGAACCTTGGGGGTGGCCCCTCCGAGTGACATCACGCCTTCCTGGTATTTAACCTACCCTTCGTTTGCTAACAAACTGAGTTAGCAAGGATTGGATTGCCTCCGGTCTAAGCTACTCTGCCGCTTCCTTGCTGCCACTCGAAGTTCTCTTTGCCCTCTGGGGCCTTTCACCTCTAATCTGGGTACCCGCTCCTCAGGGGCCCTATGCTTGCTTTCAGGTGCCTATCTGGGATACTGGGTACTCACTCCTCGAGTGCCTGCTCTCCCTGCTTTGGTGCCTGCAAACCAACTACTTCTGCCTGCCAGGATATTAAAAAAATACAGCTATCTATTCAGTGAGTAAACTAACCTTGTCAGCTTGTCTCACCTCCAGCTTCAGCGCTGCAAGTCTACATCCGGGAAGCTCTCTTCTACCCAGCGCAACCTACCATCATTGGAGTGTGGGACAGGTCTCCTCTGCCGAGGACCCCCGGACTACTCTACTGGGTTACCTCACTGCTGCCATCCCCTGGGCAGTACCAACAAGCTGTATAATAAACACGAATTCTCTGTGTCTGCGTATATAGAGTCTAGCCTAGCACTGCGGTTCCTCACGGGGCTCCTCCCCATGGGAGTGGCCATCTCCACAATACCCAAGAATCCACTCAAACACCTCAAAACCTTAACAACCAAGCATCTACTGCATTTATAATGTCCCAATTGTGTTTGATCGCTGAATGCTGGTGTGTGATCTGATGGAAACACCAGTCAATCTCTCAAACTATAGACACAGGTGCATGCAAAAATCAAAATCTGTTTAAATAAATCACATACTATAAAGATATTCCAAAGATGTAAATTTATATACGGCATTTCAAAAATATGAGGCATCTATGAAAATACACAAATCAACCAGTTCAGAGAAGTGCGTTGATTAGGAATAAAAAGTCTTTTTTAACATTGAAAATTTCCTCCAGAGTTACACAAGTAAATGTAACATACTACCATAGTTATTTTCAAAAGCCATTTACTCGAGTAAAGTGCACTTATACGAGTAAATCCTATGGACAATTCAATAGCATATATTCTAGCAATTTTCAAAAGCCCACTTATTCAAGTAAAGTGTAGTCAGTTTTACTCAAGTAAATGCTTTTTAAAATCAGGCCCATATACAGAACATTTCTATAGAGTTTTAATAACTCTATTTGGATAGCCTCTTTGAGCGAATTTCTGAACCATATATAAGATTTGTTTTTTATACTCTTCAAGGGAAGAGCAGAGGTGGCACAGCCTTAAAAATTGACCCATGGGGCTGTTTTCCCATAAATGCTATAGATGGTTGCTAGTGAAGTTCAGCACAGTGTTTCTGTCACTAGGTTTAACAAAAATAGTTGTAGAAGATCCAAGAAAGATATTTGAGTATAACTACTATATAAAGTAAACTGGAGTTTGCAATACAAAGCGTTCAACCATGAAACAACCCAATGAAAATATTCCACAGAGCCATTCCATATAAAAAAAGATGTCATCAATGCATTGAACCCAATATTTTTATTTATTTTTTTAAACTCTTTATTTAACAGATTTTTAGGCATACAGAATATGTATACACAACTGTTGTGGAGCGCTAGGAGAGCGATCCCACTCCTGGGTGATGTGTGTCCTTGGGCCACGGCTCGACCCCAGAGGGCTCTGAAGAGGTGCTGCGGGAGGCGTGGCATGCCCGAGCATGGGCTGGACGGGAGCAGGGCTGGAGTGACATGGAAGACAGGCCCTCCTCCGGACCTGCACGCTTCGGAAGACCCAACAACGCAATGTTGGTCTTGTGAACAGTCCTCCGACCGTTCCTAGCCCTTTCGGACCTGCCGCAGGGTACGGCACGAAGCGGCAGGCCAGATGGAGGCCAGGGCAGCGAAGACTGGAACATGGATTCAGACGAGACTCAGGAACGACGTAGACTCAGGCATAGACGTGGACTTCAGGAACGAGGTGCAGGATGCAAAGACGTGGATAGGCACAGAGGTGGACTCAGGACGAGGTACTGGATGCACAGAGGTGGAGTCAGGTACGAGGGCTGAAGGAAGACATGGGCACTGTCCCTCAGGGCGCCCTACTCAGACCACCCGCGGGACTGAGTCGCGGACCACCCTGTGAGCGGGAGAGCACAGGGACGAGCAGGTTGCTGCACTCCTGGCAGCTTCAAGGCAAGGATACGCTGCACTCCTGGCACTTCGAGGCAAGGATACGCTGCACTCCTGGCAGCTTCGAGACAGGTTAAAGCATCAGGATCAGGAACAAGGATTAAGACAGACCTCCGTGCTGGAACAAGGACATCTGGAACAGCAGGAACACGGATACTGGAACAGGAGACACACCTCAGGGCTGGAACATGGACATCTGGAACATCAGGAACATCAGGACTGGAACACAAGTACTGGATCAAAAGACAGACTTTGGGACTGGAACGGCAAGCAGACATCAGGACCAGTCCTGATGTCTGCTTGCCGTTCCAGTCTCAAAGTCTGTCCAGACGAGGAGCTCCGACAGGTAACAAGAAACACAGGACCTTGCAGAAGTGCTGGAACACGGACGACTTCCTGGAGCGAAGGATCTCAGGAGTGACCAACTCCTTGCGAAGGCCATGACAGACTGAAAGCTGAGCCCTTTAGTAGGGCTGAGGTGGACAACGCCCAGGGAGGGGTCAGCAGGGGGCCACACCTGGCTGGCCCTTGAAGAGGAGCAGAGAGGCGCGCGCCCACACCCTAGGGAGCTGGAGAGAAGAGCTGGAAGCTGGTGGCGTCTTCAGCCACGTGGAGGTCCAGGGAAGCAGTGGAGCAGCCCTGGGCTGGAGCTGGGTGAAGGCAGGTCAGTGGAGCAGCTCCCAGCTGCAAAGACTGAAGCAGGAAGAAGCAGAGAGAACAGAGAGCTGCAAGGACTGAAGCAGGAGAAGGGCTGACTGCAGGAACGGCTCCATGCCGTGAAGACAGCCCCAGGAGGAGAGGTAAGACTGCAGGCAGAGTAGAGAGCTGTAGCAGGCTGCAGGCACTGGCAGGGACGGCTTCCCAGCCAGGCAAGGACCCGGGCTGTAGCAGGCACCAGCAGAGACGGCCTGCTGACTGAAGGACCCGGGATCGCAGCAGCACGTCGGGGGAAGGCAGGAACAGAGAAGCCGGCCACATGGGAACAGCTGCGGGGACAGCCCCAGCTGATACAGGGAGAAAGCAAGCGGCAGCATCAGCAGCCCGGCTGGCTGTCTGTGAGAAGGTAAGAGTCTGCCTACGCTTCTTGCGGGCAGGAGCATAACACAACTTCTCAAATCAAGTAAAAATTGGTACTGAGAATACATAGTCAAGCTATCAGGAATCACAGATCTTTGACATGGGTAAGGACATATCTCACAGGGCATACATATTTCAATACTTCTTTAAACAGACATAGGGATAGATTGACCATAATACTGAAGATATAAATCCCAGACTGCATTATACTTAAAAGATTTCCCTTTCAGACCATATTTGTTGCAATCGAGGGGTGCAGTTGCTTGCTCTGGAGGGATGTGAGCCCTTGCGCCATGGCGTGGCTCAGGGAGGAGCCCCAAGGCATACACCGTGGGAGCTGAGAGTGTCTAAGCACAGGCTGGAGCAAGGCTGGACCAGGATCAAGACGTGGAACACCATAGGAACTGGATCGAGGTGGGCTCAGACCTCCGCTGAACCTACACATACAGGTGAGACCCAGCAACACAATGCTGGTCTCAAGAGTAGCCCTCCGGCCACTAGGTAGCCCTTCCGGACCCGCCGCTTGGGAACAATGAGTGCATGAGGACAGATGGAGCCCTCCGGTCACTCAGTAGAGGAACTTGGAAGACTCAGATGAGACTTGCCTGACTATGGGACAGGCTTGTTCTACAGGGGGAGGGGGTATTACTGCCTCCTCCTCACTGTCCGTAGAGTCCCATATGTCCCCGTCCCATATCTCTGGATCCCAGTCATCTTTCATAATACATGCTCGTATTTTAGAATGATTTACTCTTCCTCTTCGTTTTCTATATTTGTGTTGTGCTACCCGCACAACGGGCGGGTAGCACTCGTTCGGCCACCGTCTGATAATGTTCTTCCTTCTGTTTAAACGTCTCTAAGTGACACCTAAGCATAACATTATCTTTGAGGAGGTTGTCTATCTCTCGCTCTAGTTCAACTAATTTCTCTTGCAACACGCTTTTTTGTTCATGACATTTCCTATATCCTGTTAATACTACCCATCCTCTCCTTCCCACTGTCCCCAATTCTTTTCCTTTTATTACGGGGACCTGTTGGAGTTGATTTACAATATCTAAATGTTCTCCTCCTATATCCCAAGCCTCCGTGAGCCCCATATTCGTAGCCCATTCCTGGGCCAACATTTTATACAGAGTTTTTTCCCATCCGGGAATTTTTAGATCCACCAGGCTTGGTGGTTCGGATGTCTCGTTTCCGTTTTTCCTTTTAAATAGAGACATCCTGTTCAGTGATGCCAAATGTTGGGAATGAGAGAGTAATGTACTCTGACACAATATCTATGATATCATTTATTAATGTGACATCATGGTAATATACGTTATTTACAGAAAGTTATTTACATACCACATGATTACATATGCCATCCAGCACCCTTCGTGTCATCAGCCTTGTATCGAGGAGTCGTAGGGTCAGCAAAGGCGAGAAGGGGGTTTTCAGTGTCCAGCACTCTATACGTCTATAGAGGCAATATCTCCTACTCCCGCTGGACACTGGAAAGTCTGCTCTTTTATACCGTGCGGTAAACAAGTGTGCGTGCGAGAGAGAAATGATTGATCACTATCCCCCCATGTTATGTATCAACAGTTGCTACTACCCATTCGGACTCGTCCTGTTCCTAGCATGTAGGCGGTTGATCAGACCGCCGTATTCCTGATAGGGAGCCAGAAAGCTGAGCTGCACAACCTGTTTAACAAGAACATGTTTATCCTACACTCCTGAATTGCATAAATGTCAAATACCTGAAGACATTTGGCCTGTAAGCAGGGGTTAAGGTCATTAGTGGACAGTGGTGCAATTGCACTGCTAAGTTGCAAAAAAATGCATGCCCTGTGTAACCTGATCTACATTTTTTCCCAGAATCAGCAGGATTTCTCACGGGGTAGGCCTTGGGTGTTTCTTCCTCACTGATCCCTTTGGGTCACAGAGTGTGAGCCCTTGCCCAGCTGGGTCCCCACCGTCAGTAGGCAGATTTGCTGGATCTGGGACCAGGTTGGTGCTTCACCTATACCAGCCTCCAAGTTGAGCCCTTGGATTTGGAGAGTGGCACGATTTAGGTTCGGATCCTGCAGCTATCAGATGGATGTAGTCAAGAAATAGGTCAAGGTCAGAGTAGGTGGCAGGCAACAATGCAGAGGCGGCAATGATTGGGGCAGGTAGGAGAACAGGCGGTGTCAGGTTCCAGGCAGGGGTTGGAACAGGTGGATAGCAAGCAACATCAGGACAGGGCAAAGTCAGAGCACAAGGTGAGGATGGAGCAAGGCAAAGTCAGGCTGGAATGAGGCAAGGCAGACAGGATGAAGCTGGAGAGGCTGGAGAAGGCAAGGCAGTCTGGACAAAGCTGGACAGTTAGAAGAGGCAAACAGGGACACGCCAGACAGGGACATGGCAGGAGGACCAGTTGCTGAGGCATTGGCTAGAAGTGCAGCTGGGATTTAAATACCCAGCTGCTCTGATGTCATAGGAGGCGCCGTTCTCGTCTTTCCCACCATGGGGCCTTCTTACTGCTGCTGTGAGCACAGAACTCTATTTGGATTGTAATAGGCCAATTTATTCTTTAATGCACAGAAGTCTTCCACAGTTAATTTATAGATTATCATAAAAAAACAAAATTTGATCCTCCATTTCACTGGCAGCCAGTGCAGTTGCTGCAGTGCAGGAGATACATAATCAAACAGTGACAGGCCCAGTAAAACCCATGCAGCATTCTGCATTAACTGCAGCACCCAGAATAAATTATCAGGTAATTCCACCAATAAGGGAGCACAATACTCAATTTGTCCTAATATTAGAGATTGCAGTATTACACAAAATAGCCCTTGAGGAATAAATTATTTCACTGGTCCCAACAATTTTAATTTATAGAATTAAAATTGAATCTCCTGATGCGTCAAAGTGCCTCACACTTGCTATATAGTCCACTATAGTTCAAAAATGTAGGTCAGAGAACTTGCAGTATGCAGTGTACAACGCCACTGGTCTGCTAGGCACCTTGCAGAACCGGCACTCCAGCCACACCACATCACAATAAGATTCAAGAGTTTTTCTGGAAAGTAGTTCTCCATATTTTCTTTTTTCTGCCTATCTGCAGAGGTTCACATGCTCCACACTACATCAAATGCCTCAGTGCATGGGAACAATGCCCTAGCCCAGTGGTCCTCAACCCTGTCCTGGGGACCCCCCCCAGCCAGTAGGGTTTTCAGGATATCCACAATGAATATGCATGAGAGAAAATTTGCATGTTATGGAGGCAGTGTATGCAAATTTTCTCTCATGCATATTCATTGTGGATAACCTGAAAACCCGACTGGCTGGGGGGTCCCCAGGACAGGGTTGAGAACCACTGCCCCATATTATATACATGATGACATACAATACAGGATAGGTGCTGCATGATGACTCACTTTTTATGCACAGAGGACATAACAAATCTAGCGAGTTCTTCCAGCTTGTTCAGACTCTATAAGCCTTCTTCTTTCACTGAAATTCCAATGACAGATCCCGTGGCCATCTTAGGTTTTAATATGCTGCGATTGTTCTAAAACTCATTAATGCACAAAACAGTTCAGAAATCGATTTCTCACCCAAAAGCCCCATGTTCTTGGCACCAATTTTGTAACTTGTTTTACACTGTTTCCCAGAATCGGCAGGGTTTCTCAAGATGTAGGCCTCGGGTATACCTTCCTTACTAGTCCCTCTGCTCTTCATGCTCTTGTACGTCTCCAAAATAAGCACACAGGATTCACTCCAATTGAGCCCAACTATTCTGTTTATTTTCTTGCAAACATTTAACAAGACAGACAAAGTTTCCAGATGGGAGATAGTTGTTCACAATTCAATCAAATCCCCAAACTGCCAGTGCATCAAAAGATATTAATTTCTCATGGTGATCCTGTTGCATAATAACTAGACTAAATCTCAGCCAGGTGTCTACTGCTATTGAAGTATGATAGGAAGCAAAAAGAAAAGCTCATACTGTTTACACTTTGCCCAGGATAAAAAGGTGCCCATCCTTAACCTTAGCTCCAGGGCTAATGAAGGTGCTACCGTAGCAATCGTGCTGAATCTTCAGGTGAAGATAAGACCCCTGGTGCAGTTATAGGCCATGGTGAATTTATTCATGGATCCTGTGCAGCATCTGGCAGATCAAGGAAGCCAGTGACAAAATTAAGAGGATCATGTACAATTAGGTGGACTCCTGAAGAAAAAAAAAAGGAAATGATGTACTGCCATGTTTATGCCAGAAACTTCATATCTTTCAAACCGGCACGTGGGTGCGTATACATGCACACATACCAGCACGTGCTAAGGTACGCGGTAATTTTATAACATACATGCGCATATACAGGCATGTTATAAAATAGCCTGGCGGGGCACACATGCCCACCAAATTTTAAGTGGACGCGCATAGACGCATAAATTCCGTTTCTACTGTGTAAGTTGGGGAATTTGAAAAGGGGCGCATGTCCATGCCGTTGCCATTTTAACCAATTTACCCAGTTAACAGCTATGTCTTCCAAGCCCCACTAGTTTGATAGACTTGTTATTGTTTGTAAGGTTTTGGGTGGACCCTTGGACACTGTGGCTGCTGACCACGCCCACGGGGGAAATCCCGTGAGGGGCCACAGGTCAGGCTCAGCTTTAGGACACACAACACAGAACTATCTTTTATTAAACAGAGTTGAGAAGCCACCAGAGGTGGCAGTAGTGAGTAGAGATGAAGCCCGGCTCGGCTTGTAGTCTCTCAGGACACTGGAACAGCGATCCCTCAATAGCTGTGCTGTAGTGGAGAGAAACTGAGATAGTGAGTACAGTGGAGCATACACAGGGTTCTGGTGTGGAGCCTCGTTGGTTGATTATTCACACAGCGGTTTCTCCCGGAAGGTAACACAGAAGCTGGAATAGAGGCAGGCCCTCGAGGAGCGAGTACCTGGTTCCAGGGAACAGCTCTGAGAGAAGTAGATAGTAACTCACTGATGGTATAGGCAGTGGTATCTTCCAAGCAGAAGTGAGCTCAGGCAGCGAGTCCGGGAACATGGGCCCTCGAGGAGCGAGTACCGGTTCCAGACAGCGACCTGAAAGAAATGAGAGAGGCCCCCAAGGAGCGGGTACCCCGATAGAGTAAGCCCAATGAGGAGAGGCAGAGTAGCTAGGTACGGAGAGCGAATCCCATCCGTAAGGAGTTCCTTCACCTTGCTAACTTGAATAACTAGCAAACAGTGTAGGCTTTTGTATCCGGGATGCGTGATGTCATCACAGGGGGACACCCCAGAGGTTCACGCCAAAGAAAGCATAAGAAGCAGGGCCGCGCGGTGCGCGGGCGCCCTATGGCAGCTGAACAACATGGCGGGATGCAGCGCCCAAGCCTGACCGGGCACGCCGGAGAGGACGGCAGGCAGACATCCATCAGCCGCGGGAGGAACCGCAAAAGAGGTGAGGAGAGCGAAGTGGAGACGTCGGGCAGCGACAGTCATAACAAGCCTACACTCCCCCCCCAGTTATACCAGACCCTTTAAATCGCTCAGAAATGGCTCGATCCTTTTATTTTATTACTTACACGTCCTCCATAGCAGAAGTAAGGTTATGAGGCAGGCGACCTCGGCACACGTTGAGGCGCGTAAGTATTTACGTGCACGTCTCCTGGCCAGGCCCCCTAAACGCCCATGCCCCACCCAGACCACGCCCCCCCACCCCCCGCTTTGAAAACTTTTCAGATGCGTGCGCAGCGGGTTTTACGTGCCTATCTGGGTGCTTTTTAAAACAGGGTTGGCACACGTAAGCCTGACTCGTTTGCGCATCCCACTGCTGATGCGCTCGCCGAGCTTTTAAAATTCACCTTTAAAGAGAGCCCGTCAAAATATGGAAGAGAGAGAACTGATATCAAAGGAAAAGTTGCAGAAAGCAACCGATGAAAATTTTACAGGGTCATTTATCAAGCCGGGATATTTTATCAGGGGAAGGTACAATTTACTGCAGCAGTACATACCCTCTTGCACCGAACTGGGAGGAATCCACCACATGCAGACACTCGCCATCCACACAGCTCCCGCTTCTTCCTGGGGGTAAATGCTGGAAAACATGGGAGGCAGGCCGTAGAGTTCCTGGGAGTGGGCAGGGCTGCTAGCTTCCTGGAAATATTATCTCACTCTGCCACTTCTCCGGGAACCACTGAATTCTGCTGTCTTCCTTCTGCACAGAAAGGAACAAACTACAAATGGACCCCCCTCTTGGCTCTCTCAATAATTTGAACATGGGGGGGGGAGGGGAAGAGGGTGCCATCTCATCCCTTATCTCAGGCAACAGATGGCCTTGAGCTGCCCCTGGGGAAGCCAGGGTTCAATTCCTGTTTCCCCTATTGATGGTCCTTGTGACATTGGGTTAGTTGCCTCACCCTTCCTTACCTCAGGTACAATCTTAGGACCTGATTCAGTAAGCTTCCCACAGACACAGGACGGGAGAACAGCCTTAGTAAATCTGGCCATTAGATTGTAAGCCTTCTGGGGCAGGGACCTGAATGTAAGTCACATTGAGCTCAAGTTCAGAAAGGTGAGTAATTATATCCAAATCAACCCTTCCCCACCTCAGCCACCAACTCTCCTGAGGTTCAAAAAATCCAAACTTGGGCTGACTGCAACAAGGCCACCGGGACCCTCTCAACCTCTACAGGGCCCACCTCACCTCACCTCCTGCTTTATGCTTGTGGCAGGAGGAGAAATGCTTATCTTTTGCTGTTTTGCCCATTGCTGTCAAAATATGGCTAACTCAGCGTTTCATGCCTTGTTTATTCATTCATTCATTCCAAACTTTATATCCTGCATTATACAAGCAGTATTGCTGAATCCACATACAGTATGTCCAGAGTGTGAGCTGGTGCTGACCCAGCATGATTATTATACTGGGTAAGACAGCTGAATGTAAGCACCTTTCCGTCTGCTTGCAGAGGGGTATTTGGAGGGGGGGGGGGGAGGAGGTGGGTATCCAGAGGTTCTCGGCAGCCTTGTTGCTGTGTTGGGGGTCCCACACAGGCTTCTTGTCCTGTCATGAAGTTGGTAGATCAGCATCTGGGCAGCCTGGTTGTACTGGGCAGGAGCGGGGGTAGGGGGGGGGGGGTTGCTAAAGAGGATAACACACTGAGGCAGCGAGCAAGGCCAGCACCCTAGCATTTTTTACTGTCCCATCCCACCTCTTCTCTCCCCCATGTTGTTAATTTTCTCTCATCTATGTGGCAGTGAGAAAGTTAACACACTTTCATGTATAGGTATGAGCTTAGAAGTTCATCCCCCTCATTTAAATAATTGTCATGTGCTTAATGTGGTTTTGAGCCACATGGCTTGCCACATTTCTGGTGCACCACCAACTTAATCAGTCACTTTACATCCATGACAATAAAGATATTCCGACCGACTTGGGGGATATTCAGCTTTGCTCCTGTGATGAATTTGGCGGGCTAAGAGCCACTGTGTTTGGTCAGAATTTCAAAAGCCCCTCATTTGTAAATATATTTTGTTTTCAGTTCCTATTTGAACTCTATTGCTACGAACAAAACCCATGTAAGCAGCGAGCTTCCTTTCCCTGGCCTGCACTTGAAATATCTCTGTCAAACTTTCTTGTTCCCATCATTACTCAGCTCATCACACAAGCTATTTGCATAAATAAAGATGTTAGCATCTGTTGTATGGCAAATGGTCTCAGGGGCAGATGTTTCTATCCTTGCATTCCTGTCGCTGGGCTTGGATACATAATTTGAACAGATGTACACAATCTGAACGTGTTGTGTCCCAGAGTGAGTTGCCTCCAACTGTTTCCTATCAAAGTACATAAATGCTATTTGCACCTGCATTTATGCTAATCATGTAAAGGCAGCAGGGCTCTGACAAAGTGAGATCTAATGGTATGAAACACATTTACATGGTTAATTGCAGTTGCTAAGCACTTCTGCCTCCAAATGCTTGAATTGACATTGATATACACTCAATTTGTCTGTTACCTTTTTTCATGTCAGCTGTTGCATATCATATTATATCAATGATGTTATTGCTATAAAAACAAGATGGTACATTGTTTTTGTGTTATTACACACACACACACACACACACACACACACATTCACACATTGTGTGGTCCATATTCACAAGCATTTAGCAGGTTAATATGTTAGCCGGCTAGAATTAAGCCAGATAAGTTAGGGGCATTCCTGGGGCATAACTGGGAGAAGTTGAGTTATCCAGCTGAGTTATCTAGCTAACTCCAATATTCAGAATTAGCTGGATAACTTAGCCGGCTTAAGACCTGGATTCACTAAGCCGCAATTTTTTTTTTTCACAGGTGGGACCCCGTTATTGCGGGAAGCACACCCAGGATAGCTGTCCTCACCCCTGAAAAAATATCGCGGCTCTTTCTCCGGGTTGTTTTGTCTCAGAATAAAAGTCTGTGAGGCAAAACACCATGGCACGGTCCTTTAATGTGTGATTGCGGCCCCCCAATGCGAGGAACTGCCATTGCCTAAAGGGCACAACTACCTAAAAAACAAAGCGACATAAAGAGTAACAAGTGTCCGGGAATCAATTATAACTCCTCTCCTCACCCCGGAGCTGCCACTCTAGGCAGCCCTGACAACAAAAGTATAAAAATAGGTAGTCATGGTCCCATGATGACAGCCCCTCCCCCCTCCCCAAAAAAAATAAAATAAAGGCCCCACTCTCCCTTTCAATAAAAATTTCCAGGCAAGTCTCCCCTACCCCTTCCCCACCCCCCAGCCAACCCCTGAATTTATAAAACAAAATTGCTGGGGTATAGTGGTCCCTCAGATCCCCCAAGTCCACAAAATAATTTTTGGGATATAGTGGGCCCCCCCAAGTCCCCCTTCTGCACCCCATTACCTCAAATTCATGAAACCTGCAATCAGAAGGGCCCTGAGTACTCCCTAGCCCTGGGTCCAGTCGGCACCGTTTTCCAAAATGGTGCCGACCTGACCCGGGCACTGGACAACAAAGGGCTAGAGGGCACCCTGAGCCCTTCTAATTGCAGGATTTCAGGTAAAGGGGGTCTTGGGGGGGGGGGGTCCCACTATACCCTAATGTTTCTTTGGTGGACTTAGGGGGTAGGGGGACCACTCTAACCCAACAATGTTTTTTTTTAATTTTGGGGTTGTGGGAAGGGTTATGGAGAAACCTGTCTGGAATTTTTTTTTATCAAAAAGGGGGATAGGGGTACCTATGGCTATTATTTTACAAATTTGACTGGATTGTGGGAGGGGGCTGTCGTTGAATGAACAACCAAAAATAAACTGTGTACTAGTTAGAGAGCTCACATAACACCCAAAAACGCCAAACCAATTATAAACCAATTTTTGTAAGACCCTCTATTCACGAGAAGACATATTATGTGTTCAACTCGTTTCTCATAGGGGTCACTATTACTTTTAATCATTCAAAAAATCAATTTTTGTTGTCTTTTTCAAAATTTTTTTAAAAGTTCCTCAACCAATATTTGGCAATCAAAATGCAACGGGTACTTATCCGCACTGAAAAGGTCCCAGATAACCCGACATGGCCATGTTTCGGACCGCTGTCCTGCTTCAGGGGAAGAAAAGGAAACCAATTCAGATCCTTGTAGCCTTGTAGAAACCTTCTTCTTGCGGCGTCTTTATTCTGTGCTGATCAGTTTTTTCGCACAGGCTGCATTTCAGCCCGCTGTATTTCAACAATGGCAACCCAACGGAAGCTGTTTATACGAATCACAGAGCTTGGTGCCACCCCTTCCGGTGACGGGTGGAAGTTCCCTCTCACGTCCTCGCATCCAAGCGCTGTCAGTCTAGTTATAATTTCTCGATCTATAACGAAAACCAATATTCTCGACTCACATAATGCAAAAGACCAGGGAGGATAGCTGCCCGAGGAAAGTTTCAACAACGGCAACCTCTGTCCCATGCTATTATGCTCTTAACTAAACAGCATGATACGTCCCAGGGAGGCAGGTCACTATCGCGGTCACTCCCGGTGGATACTGGTCACTGTCTCGTGCTATCCCGGAGTGTGCTAATACATCAAAAGCGGCTGGGTTCTCTGTTGCATCTTTGCCGGCTATTAGGTTAAACCCTGCAAGGTGCATATAAGGGCGGCGATACTCTGCCACATCCTCTCCCGGGGGGCGGCGGTTCTCTGGCACGTCCTCTCCCGGGGGGTGCTGTTACATCGTATACCATTGTATTCTCAATCACGTCTTCTTATTCATGCTAGTTGCAAACTGATAACAGCACCATATTTAACTGTAAATAGTAGCACACAGATGTAGTTTTATACTGAATATATATATATTCTGGTCACTTGTTGGGTATAAAACTACATCTGTGTGCTACTATTTACAGTTAAATATGGTGCTGTTATCAGTTTGCAACTAGCATGAATAAGAAGACGTGATTGAGAATACAATGGTATACGATGTAACAGCACCCCCCGGGAGAGGACGTGCCAGAGAACCGCCGCCCCCCGGGAGAGGATGTGGCAGAGTATCGCCGCCCTTATATGCACCTTGCAGGGTTTAACCTAATAGCCGGCAAAGATGCAACAGAGAACCCAGCCGCTTTTGATGTATTAGCACACTCCGGGATAGCACGAGACAGTGACCAGTATCCACCGGGAGTGACCGCGATAGTGACCTGCCTCCCTGGGACGTATCATGCTGTTTAGTTAAGAGCATAATAGCATGTGACAGAGGTTGCCGTTGTTGAAACTTTCCTCGGGCAGCTATCCTCCCTGGTCTTTTGCATTATGTGAGTCGAGAATATTGGTTTTCGTTATAGATCGAGAAATTATAACTAGACTGACAGCGCTTGGATGCGAGGACGTGAGAGGGAACTTCCACCCGTCACCGGAAGGGGTGGCACCAAGCTCTGTGATTCGTATAAACAGCTTCCGTTGGGTTGCCATTGTTGAAATACAGCGGGCTGAAATGCAGCCTGTGCGAAAAAATTGATCGGCACAGAATAAAGACGCCGCAAGAAGAAGGTTTCTACAAGGCTACAAGGATCTGAATTGGTTTCCTTTTCTTCCCCTGAAGCAGGACAGCGGTCCGAAACATGGCCATGTCGGGTTATCTGGGACCTTTTCAGTGCGGATAAGTACCCGTTGCATTTTGATTGCCAAATATTGGTTGAGGAACTTTTAAAAAAATTTTGAAAAAGACAACAAAAATTGATTTTTTGAATGATTAAAAGTAATAGTGACCCCTATGAGAAACGAGTTGAACACATAATATGTCTTCTCGTGAATAGAGGGTCTTACAAAAATTGGTTTATAATTGGTTTGGCGTTTTTGGGTGTTATGTTAGCTCTCTAACTAGTACACAGTTTATTTTTGGTTGTTGACATTGGTGTGGACTAGAATACACCAGTTGGTGTGAGTGGGTTTGGTTGTGTGATTGATATCGTTGAATGAACATGACCATCTGTTTTTATACTTTTGTTGTCAGGGCCATCTCGAGTGGCAACCCCATGTTTGTCCCCCAGACACTTTTTGCTGCTTATTTTTATGGAAAAGCATCAAGACCCATGTTAGGGTCTCGATGCTCCCACATTAGATTATCATTTTTCAGAGAGCTGTAGCTAAAATAACATGGCTGGCAATATCTAAGTCAGCCACAATTTTATTTACATGAGATTACCTATGCATGAGCTGCTTTGCATTGATTTGTAAAATTCGTGCATGCAAATGACATACAAAGCAGCTTATTGGAATAGGGGAGAAAAGCTAGGCCATTTAATGGAAATTATCTCAAATATGGTACAATATCGCCGTGGTGGGGCTATTTCATTCAATATACGCTGTTTAATGGACACTATAGCCCTACCGAGGCTTGATGAAGCTCCCTAAAGGTTTAGTCAGGCCAAAGTTAGCCAGTAAAATTAGCCAGCTAAGTTTAAAATAGTCAGCTATTATGCGGCCGCACTAATGAATATGCCTTCAAAGTTAGTTGGATAAGTTTATCCGGCTAACTTTGTTATCTAGACAGAGACTGATAATGGACCTCTGTATTTTTATTTATTTTTTAATTGCAATCTTTGTGTTGCAATTTTCCCCTGTTCCCCCCCCCCCCCCCCCCCACTCCTTCATCTCAGGCAGCATGGCATACGGAATGGGAACCCACACCGACCTGAAGACTGGAGGGTGTGCCTCCTCCAAGAAGACCCTCAAAGCCACTCATTGGCTGTAGGATCTGCCAATGAAATAGCTGCTGCCTTCCCTCCCCAGGCCTGTACTACAACACCTCTGTAGCAAATCCAGGTCCTGCTGGCCTTCTCCGATGGGGAATCTAAGCCTGGATACCCTATCCACAGGGCACCATTCTGCAGCCTGAGTCACAAAATCAGCCTTAACACATATATTTTATTCATAAAATTTTATATATAGCTTCATAGAAAGTAGTTGGAACAAGATGCTTTAAGGTTTGATTCAGTAAAAGTCCTTGTGGGTTTGTGTGTACAAGATCCATTTTGTCCATTTCCTTTATGGACTCTACATTCTAGGAGAACCAGCAAATTGACACTTTATTTCTTTTATGTTCATTTAACCAATGAAGAGAGAAGTGATCATTTCTTAATTCTTTCCTAAGCTCAGCCAAAGATTTGCATTGGGGGAATACTGATGTGAGATGGTACCTACCATAGAAGAAGCTAAGCAGAAAAGAACATAGACTGTAACTTTTGAATGTTTTGTCTTATTTACTTCTAAATTTAAAAAAATACCCTCCCTGTCCCAACAGCTGTTGGTTTTATTCGGTCAGGCAGTTATAGATAGGCATATCATCCAGGGCTGGGGATCTTGATGTTGCTTTGCAGTGTGTCACCACCAGAAAGGAAGAGGATGCAATGGCAATCAGTTCTTCCCCATATCTTAAATGTTTGTCCTTGACTGACATCTCTAGGTGACACTTCCGGTCCAGCTGCCTCATAGCTTATCTTTGAGATATTAAACTTTTAATCATAATTTATTCAATGATGCCCCATTCAGATCTTTTTCCTAGCATTTAGTGCATGCTTAGAGGGTCCTTATGCTGCAAAATCACCTTTACATGGGAGATCTACAGTAGCATGACGATTGAATCAGTTTCTATGTTTTAACTGTTAGATAAATAAGGCATTTATTAACTCAGATTAGCTGAAACCCATAAAAATTCCTGGGGGATCCCTATTCACTGTCCTTTTCCCAGTACAAACCCAGCACTACTTTTTACATCCTCTGCTCTTACCCCAGCACTTGCTTCCCTTCTCCTCAGCTTGTACACATAATACTCCGATTCTCTTCCTTAGGTGCATTCCAGCACTCCCTACCATCCTCACCGGCCCATCTCTAGCATCTCTGATCCTCCTCTCCAGCCCCATGCCAGGACTCCTTTCCCCTCCTTCCCCTGACCTCTGCACTCTCTGACACCCCCCTCACTAGCCCAACCCCAGCACACTCTGAACCCTATTCCCTAACCTGAAACTAGCACACCAGTTTGACCCTCGCATGCTCTGACCTACTCTCCGCAACTCGACCCCAGGACATGTTGCCTTCCACTCACTGGCCTGACCGCAGCACACTCTGACCCCCCCTCACTGACCCAGCCCCATCACATTCTGCTCCCCACCCAGTTCAAGCTGGGGGAGGCAACAAACTCTGATCCTCCTTCCATTTTCAAAAGTGAAATAAAGGGGAAAAAAAACTCTCAAAAAACCTAAAAAACAATAAACAAGCAAAAATATCTTTCAAGCCTTACTACCTGGCAGGTAGATACAGATAACTTAAAGTTGTCCATCTAAATGGC
The DNA here is from genome assembly GCF_901001135.1 of Rhinatrema bivittatum. Lineage (NCBI taxonomy): Eukaryota > Metazoa > Chordata > Amphibia > Gymnophiona > Rhinatrematidae > Rhinatrema > Rhinatrema bivittatum. The sequence goes on along the minus strand of NC_042616.1, from coordinate 128,601,819 downwards.
AAGTTTTGGTTTATTCAGTCTCTTATCCAGCTAGATTTTAGCCATTAAGTCATCATTGAGTCATCTGGCTAAAATCTAGCTGGATAAAAAAGGCATTCTGTGGGCGTAACTAGAAGGAGCTACTTATCCGACTAATTTAGCCAAATATATAGTGATATTCAACTTTATCCAGATAACTTTAGATCTGCTATTGAGTAGGTCTAAAGTTAGCCTGTTATCTTATCCACCTAACTATAAACTTATCTGGTGGCACAGCTGCACCATTGAATATCCCGGCTGAGTTAGCTAGATAAGTTTTATCTGGCTAACATACAGGCCGATACAGAAATAAACGAGGGAGAGCGGGCGAGCACCCGCTCTCCCGGCACACGCACAGGCCAGTGTCCTGTGCGCGTGATACAGTAAATAAAAATATGCTAATTAGGGCCCACGGTAAAAGGAGGTGCTAGGGACACTAGCGCGTCCCTAGCGCCTCCTTTTTGACAGGAGCGGTGGCTGTCAGCGGGTTTGACAGCCAACGCTCAATTTTGCCAGCGTTGGTTCTCAGACCCGCTGACAGCCACGGGTTTGGAAAATGGAAGCCGGCAACATTGAGCATCCAGTTTTCAACCCACGAGCTGCGGGCCAATTTTAAATTTTTTTATTTTTTAAATTTTTAATTATTTTTTACTTTTGGGACCTCAGACTTAATATCGCCATGATATTAAGTCGGAGGGTGCACAGAAAAGCAGTTTCTACTGCTTTTCTGTGCACTTTCCTGGTGCCTAGAGAAATTAACGCCTACCTTTGGGTAAACGCTAATTTCTGAAAGTAAAATGTGCGGCTTGGCTGCACATTTTACTTTCTGAATTGCGTGGGAATAACTAATAGGGCCATCAACAATGAAATAGCTGCTGCCTTCCCTCCCCAGGCCTATACTACAACACCTCTGTAGCAAATCCAGGTCCTGCTGGCCTTCTCCGATGGGGAATCTAAGCCTGGATACCCCTATTACTATTTATCATTGAACTGTTCTTTGCATTCGTTCATTGGTTTATTGTATTTGTTTTAAATTCTTGTTAATAATTGAACCATTTTGTACACTGTATTTCCTGTTGAAATACATTTTGTACACTGCATTTCCTGTTGAATGTAAAGCTTATTGCTGTGTTATTGTTTATTGTAAACCGAGGTGATGTTTTTAACGTGCCGCGGTATATAAAAATCACTAAATAAATAAATAAATAAATCAACATGCATTTGCATGTTTATTTATTTATTTATTTTGAGTTTTTCTATACCGGCATTCGCGATGGGAATCGCATCATGCCGGTTTACAATTAACAAGGCGTGACAAAGGAATATAATAAGAACATTAACAGGTGCTAAAAGAAAAAGTAGCAGTTACAATAAAACAGGGACATAATACAACTTGGAACGGTGAAAAGGCGATAGTAGTTTAACAGAGAGAAAAAAACTTGCCAATTAAAAGGAGATTGTAAAGTTATGGAATTTGCAAAGTTGTTGATTACCCTATTGGGTGATCAGAGTTGTTTGAAGGTGAATTACGGTTCAGATGTCGTCTGGAAAGGCTTTCATAAATAACCAGGTTTTGAGTCTTTTCCTAAAAGTTGGAAGGCAGGGTTCCTGTCTCAGATCTGGTGGGATGGAGTTCCATAGAGTAGGTCCTGCCGTGGAGAATGCCCTGTCTCTGAGAGTTATATGCTGACAGGATTTAGAAGGTGGTACCTGTAGTGAATCTCTGTAGGACTCTCTGATCGGTCTGGCGGAGGTATGTTTTTTAAATGGGATTTGAAGGTTAAGCGGAGAGAGTTGATGGATAGCTTTGTAGATGGTGGTAATGGACTTATATAAGATTCTATAGTGAACTGGCAGCCAGTGCAGGTCTTTGAGGATAGGAGATACGTGGTCTCTTCTTCTTGTGTTTGTCAATATTCTGGCCGCCGTGTTCTGAACCATCTGGAGGGGTTTAGTGTGAGAAGATGGTAGTCCTAGTAGAATGGAGTTGCGGGCGCTATTAGTTTCGGGGGGGGGGTTGGACGCGCATTTTCGACACACTGAATAAGGGGTAAAGCTAGCGCGTCAAACGCGCGGCCAACCACGGGTTAACAGTGCGCTCCACAGAAGCGCACTGTACTGTATCGGCCTGATACTTAGCCAGCTATATCTGAATATGGACCTCATAGTTGGTGGCCTGATGTTGACTGGCAGCCATTTTCACGTGCAGAACAGTGGCGCAAGAGCTACCTGGGATTGCTCCTGCCCCCAGAAGACTCAGAGCCACATTAGGGTAAGGGCTGGGGGATACTAGGGGCTGACAAAGTCTGTTTAAGTGGATTTGGTCAGGGAGAGGAGAGGCCAGAACTAGGATTGGATGTGGTTTGTTTTAGAAACTGGTGATTAGTGTCTGGTGGAGTGTGTGTGTGTCTGTGTGTGTGTGTATATGTGTGTGTGTGCAGTCCATCTGCTCTGAGCTTCTAAGGTTTTCGCAATAGTGGAGTCTGGCAGTCGAGAACTGGAAGGGTGTGCATGCATGCTGGCGCGTGCCTATGCACCCCACTAGCTGCTGACAGACAGATAACATCTGGCACAAAGCACATTATATATATATATAAATAGATTTAAATATCTTTCCTGACCTGAAATTTAGTATGAGTTCTTTAACTGATATGCCTCTCTTCTGGAGATGTCAGTTGCATCTGGCAAGATCAAGAGGTTAAACAGTACCAGGCTGGAAATGTCAACTTGTAGCTTAAATGTTTTATATATTATCATGATATCAGCATATATTTCAAATTTGTTACCATTATAAGAAAAAAAGAGAGAGGTATATAACCACAAATAAAATTATGTAGAATGTGAATTGAACATGGAAGTAACAGGCCCCTCCCTTAAAAAAAAAAAAGTTGCCCAGGGAAGCAGTATGGGCTCTGATAAATGTATCAGTGTCATCCCAAAAAGGAAATAATTTAATGCTTTTAATCAATAGTGCAGAAAATTAAAACCCAAAATATTTATTAAATTATCTAAAAACAAAAAAAATAAAAGCCTGAAAAAGAGAGAGCACAATAAAAACATCGCTTTTGCAACTGTTATTGCCAATGTCAAAGTAATAATTAAAATGCATAAAAGACAATGATGTAAAAAATATGGTGCTGTTGGAAAACTCCATCTATTAGTGTAAGCAACCTGTTCCACCATCCATAGCACTTAGCTCAATACTGCTCATTAGTGCAATTATCCATCCATATCGCAAACATCTGAAGAACAGTTCATGTCCGTGTTATGTTATTCCAAAAACTCCATTTAATCCATTCCTAGGCAAGAACAAATAAAAATGTATTATTATACATACCAACTTATTAATCACGTCTTCTCATATCATTACTGGATTCATAATTTAACAATGTCAGACAGCTGAGTCTGCAAATAAGTATCTTAAATAAAAGTTCACAGTTACAAGCAATTTGCTATTTTCAATCATTTTCAAAAAGGGCCAGTTGGACTGGCAACAAAATGGCAGCAAAAATTCATTCTTAAGATTAATTTTAAATAACAAATCTCTTTAAGGATCAATGTACTAAAGCTTAGCATACATGCAGAATAGTGTGCTACCCACAAAGACCCTAACGTGCATACTGAGCCAGTCGCAGAGGACTTTAGGCATATACATAGGGACCTTCATTTCCAGTGTTTATTTTATTTTTCCTGGAAATTTCAATGTTATCATAAGAAAATATCAGTGGAAAAATAGCTTTTGCACTGATGTCTCTCCAGTGTGTTATAATAAAGTCATTTTTCCACTGATTATTTTTCTTAAAACATTCGAGTTCCCAGAAAAAATCAAATAAAAACTGAAAATGAAGGTCCCTACATATACAGTAAAAGGCAAATTTTAAAATCCCTATTTGCTTCAAAGCCAGGAGATACGCGCAGAAGTTGGACTGGCTCACGCTGCGCGGATTTTAAAAAGCGCATGAATGCACGCTTATCTCCTGGTACGCAAACAAAACATTTTTGGCAAAAAAGGGGCGGGACATGAGCGTGGTCTAGGTGATCTTAGATTTCTCAGTGAAATCTGCGCTTAGGTATTTACATGCACAATTGCATGCTGGGGTCCCCTATCGCATAACTTTACTTCTGCTATGGATGGCATGTAAGTCCTGAAACATAAAAAAGTAACGAGGTTAGTGGGGTTTGAAGGATTGGGGCTAACAGGGTAAAAGGTAGGCTCGTTAACTAGAGGGTTATGAAGTCCTATCCTTTTCCTGGGCAAACTGGGAAGAAACTGGGGAAACTGGTAATTGTGTCGGCATGCGTGCCTACTAAAATTCCACCACTTGAGCGGTAGAGGAGGCATTTGTGCATACATGCGCGTGTCCATATGAAATTGTGTGCACATGTATGCACATACAGCCTATTTTATTCCATGTGCTCAAATATGCACGTATGTTATAGGGCCACGTCCTTTGCTGTGAGCTGGCATATGTGTGTACATGTGTGCCCGCACGACTTTCAAAGTTACCGTCCCAAACCTGACCTGTCTCCCCTTTTTTCTTGACACCTACCTCCAAACGATGAATCATCTTATCATCTTGGTCGCCCTTCTCTGTACCTTTTCCAATTTTGCTATATCTTCTTGAGATATGGGGCCTTATTTTCTACACGTATCGCACGCGGTAAGGGACGTTTCGCATGCGAAGTGTCCCTTTTCGCGTGCGATACCAAAATGGGGGTGGAGTCAGCCCCGGAAGAGGAGGAGTCAGGGCGTCACCGGGGCAGACTCCGCAAAGCCGCTGCGGACGATGGAAAGGTAAGGACCTTTTTGTGTCCTATTTCGCTCCCAATAGCTACACCTCTTATGGTGGCACTATTGGGTGCGAAACCGGCAGCGATCGCACCGCGACGGTTTCGCAGGCCCCCTGGCAGTGCAGGCCCGCCCCCCGTTTCGGCCCCCTGCCCCTCATTTCCTAAAGTATCGCAGGCCCTTGGTGACTAGAACTAAACACAATACTCAAGATGAAGTCACACCATGGAGCGATACAGAGTCATTATGATATTCCCTGTTTTATTCTCCATTCCTTTCCTAATAATCTCTAGCATTCTATTTACTTTCTTGGTTGCTGCTGCACACTGAGCAGAAGATTTCAAGATATTTTCAATGATGACATCTAGATCTTTTTCCTGAGTGGTGACTCGGTCTCCTAATGTGGAACCTTGCATTTTGTAGCTATAATTTGGGTTCCTCTTCTCTATGTGCATCACTTTGCACTTATCTACATTAAATTTCATTTGCATGCCTGTTCTCCCAATTTTGCAATGTCCTTTTGTAATATTCTCACAATTCTCTTGTGATTTGACAACTTTGAATAATTTTGTGTCATCAGCAAATCTGATCACCTCACTTGTTGTTCCCATTTCCAGGTCAATTATAAATATATTAAAAAGCATCGGTCCCAGAACAGATCCCTGGGGCACTCCAATATTCACCTTTTTCCATTAGGAAAATTTACCATTTAGCCCTAATCTCTGTTTTCTATCTTTTAACAGTTGGCAATCCACAATAGAACACTACCCCCTATCCCATGCTTTCTAATGTCCTAAGAAGTCTTTCATGAGGGGCTTTGTCAAAATCTTTCTGGAAATCCAGATACACTATATCAACTGGCTTACCTTTATCCACATGTTTATTTACATCTTCAAAAAAATGTAGCAAATTTGTGAGGCAAGACTTCCCTTGGTTAAAACCATGTTGGCTTTGTCCCATTAAATTATGCTTATCTCAGCAATTTTGTTCTTTATGATAGTTTCTACCATTTTACCTGGCACATACGTCAGATTCCCTGATCTGTAATTTCCTGGACTCACCCCTTGATCCCTTTTTAAAATTGGCAACCTTCCAGTCTTTAGGTACCATAGAAGTTGCTATAGATAGTTTATAGATTTCCAATAGCACATCCACAATTTCATTTCTTAGTTTTTTCAGCACTCTGGGATGTGTAGCATCTGGTCCAGGTGATCTGTTACTCTTTAGTTTGTCAATTTGCCCTAGTACATCTTCCAGGTTCACTGAGATTTGTTTAAGTTTCTCTGAATCATCACCTTGTATATCATTTCTGGAATGGGTATATCTCTTACATCTTTCTCAGTGAATACTGAAGCAAAGAATTCATTTAGCCTTTCTGCTATGGCTTTGTCATCCCTAAGTGCTCCTTTTACCCCTTGATCATCTAATGGTCCAACTGACTCCCTCGCAGGCTTTTTACCTCGAATGTACCTGAAAAAGTTTTTATTATGAGTTTTTGCTTTCATGACAAGTTTCTTTTCAAATTCTCTCTTTACCTTCCTTATCAATGCTTTGTATCTGACTTGCCAGTGCTTATGCTCTTTCCTGTTTTCTTCATTCGGATCCCTTTTCCATTTCTTGAAAGATGTTCTTTTAAATATTATAACCTCCCTCACCTCACCTTTCAACCATGCCGATAGTCATTTAGCCTTCTTTCCACCTTTTCTAATACATGGAATAATCTGGTCTGGGCTTCCAAGATGGTATTTTTAAACCACATCCATGCCTGAGCTAAAATCTTAACCTTTGCTGTTGCTTTTTTCATTTTTTTCCTAACCATTTTCCTCATTTTATCATAGTCTCCTTTGTGAAAGTTAAATGCTGTCATAGTAGATTTTCTTTTGTGCTCCCTCCAGTTATTAAGTCAAATTTGATTATGCTGTGATCACTATTGCCAAGTGACTGTTTCCTCTTGCACCAAATCCTGTGATCCACAAAGCACTAGGTCTAAATTTCCTCTCTTGTTGGCTCTTGTACCAGCTGCTCCATGCCTGGCCATAATGTCATCCCCATAGGTAGGTATTTGTATCCCTATGGTAGGCCCACCTAGTAACGCGAGGTGGGGTTTAGGTATGAGTGTAGGGGGTTAGGGGCCACTTTGACATTCTATGTGACACATAGGAACAGAACAGTGGTCTCTTGTGAAGATTTGATGACCTTCGGAGTGAGGAAACTCACTCCAGGATGAGATTTGTGCAGTGTTCTCTCAACCTAGCTTGATGGACTCTCTACCTGGGTAACATCAAGCTAAATGGACAGAACATTGCCCTCCTATTTTCTGAATTTGCATCGCACCATACGATATGCTGCTATCGCATGCGTTAAACACGTTTTCGCATGCGGTAAGGACCTATCGCATGCGTTAACGGGGCTTTTCGCATGCGATAATCCCTTAACACATGCGAAAACTCCTTATCGCATTTTGATAAATGACCCTCTTAGTTTCCTGCAGAACTTTTATCCTGTTTGACTCAATGCTCTCTAACATATAGTGTCAGCAAGATTTTCTGTCCTTAGTCTAGTTACTGTCTTCCTCCCTCCTCACAATACTGACCTCAAGAGTATGTTCAAAACAGCCCTCTGTATGTGCACGCCAGGGTGATACCCAGGAAACAGTATGTGCTATTGCATGAATATATGCAAAGCTAAATGCACAGTTTACACAGTCACGAAGACAAGGTTTCATAAGTGTTGGAGCCCTGTTGCACAGTTTTGTTTTTTGCCTGTGCACACTTGTAGTGAACGGGATATAAAAACATGATTGTATTCCTGAGAAAGTCTTCCACAAAAAAAAAAGAGTGTTACATGAGGAATTACCCAATTCTAGTGAATCCACTCTTATGTATTTATGTAAGTTTATTTCAAAAATTGGACCTGGTAGCCCTAGAGTGGCTAACGTTCCACAGACTTGAACTAAATACTTGAGGACTGGGGGGAGGTCAGAAGGTGCCCCTCCCCTCCCTCTCATTTGCATGTATGTGCTCCCACTGCCCCTGAACCACACTGAGAACATTCCCTTACAAATGTCATTGTCTTTTTTCTCTCTCTCTCTCTCTCTCACACACACACACACACATTCTTTTTCTCTCCTTCGCTCTCTGTCACACATATACATACTCTCTCTCGCTTTTCTCTTTCTTCTACTTTCTCCCACTCACATACATGCTCTCTCACTCTAACATACGCACACCACCCTCCTCATTTTTTTTTTCGTGACTAGGGCACTGACTATGTACCAACAAAGAGAAATGGGGAGAGAGGGGCAGGGGGAGATGAAGAACAGAGAAATGCTGCTCCACAAAGCAACAGGGCAACTTTATCTGGAGGGAGGCTGTAGCTGGACTCCAGATAGGAGGACAATGGCTCATAGGTCAAGTGCAGCATAGCAAAGCAGCTTGTGTAGCTAGCAGGCAATAACGCAGACATAAGAACATAAGAACATGCCATATTGGGTCAGACGAAGGGTCCATCAAGCCCAGCATCCTGTTTCCAACAGTGGTCAATCCAGGCCATAAGAACCTGGCAGAATCCCAAGGAGTAGATAGATTTCATGCTGCTTATCCCAAGAATAAGCAGTGGATTTCTGCAACTTTCCCTTAAAATTGTTAATTGACTTTTCCTCCAGGAGCTTGTCCAAACCTTTTTTTTTAAATGCAGCTATATTAATAGCTTTCACCACATCCTTTGGCAATGAATTCCAAAGCTTAATTATGCGTTGAGTAAAAAAATATTTTCTCTTATTAGTTTTAAATGTATTACCCAGTAACTTTATTGTGTGTCCCCTGGTCTTTGTACTTTTCAAAAGACTAAACAACTGATTCATATTTACTCGTTCTATTCCATTCATTATTTTATAGGCTAGGTCCCTTTAAATCTAGTAAGGAGGCATGGCAGGAAGGAGGCGTGGGAGCAGGAACGGCTCCCAGCCCGGCGACCACCCCGGAGGCCCGCGCCGATGTGCAGGAACGATGGGCACCGAACTCTAGCAGCTTCCCCTGATGCTGCTGCGGCGGGTCGCCGTTGCAGTTCAGGTAGGGGACTGCGGCCGTGGAACACAACAGTTAGGGCTGTTCAGCTTGGAGAAGAGACGGCTGAGGGGGGATATGATAGAGGTCTTTAAGATCATGAGAGGTCTTGAATGAGTAGATGTGAATCAGTTATTTACTCTTTCGGATAATAGAAGAACTAGGGGGCATTCCATGAAGTTAGCAAATAGCACATTTAAGACTATTCAGAGAAAATTCTTTTTCACTCAATGCACAATAAAGCTCTGGAATTTGTTGCCAGAGGATGTGGTTAGTGCAGTTAGTGTAGCTGGGTTCAAAAAAGGTTTGGATAAGTTCTTGGAGGAGAAGTCCATTAACAGCTATTAATCAAGTTTAAGAACATAAGAACATAAGAAATTGCCATGCTGGGTCAGACCAAGGGTCTATCAAGCCCAGCATCCTGTTTCCAACAGAGGCCATAACCAGGCCACAAGAACCTGGCAATTACCCAAACACTAAGAAGAACCCATGCTACTGATGCAATTAATAGCAGTGGCTATTCCCTAAGTATAATTGATTAATGGCCATTAATGGACTTCTCTTCCAAGAACTTATCCAAACCTTTTTTGAACTCAGCTACACTAACTACACTAACCACATCCTCTGGCAACAAATTCCAGAGCTTTATTGTGCATTGAGTGAAAAAGAATTTTCTCCGATTAGTCTTAAATGTGCTACTTGCTAACTTCATGGAATGCTCCCTAGTCCTTCTATTATTCGAAAGTGTAAATAACCGAGTCACATCTACTCATTCAAGACTTCTCATGATCTTAAGGGAATAGCAACTGCTATTAATTGCATCAGTAGCATGGGATCTTCTTAGTGTTTGGGTAATTGCCAGGTTTTTGTGGTCTGGTTTGGCCTCTGTTGGAAACAGGATGCTGGGCTTGATGGACCCTTGGTCTGACCCAGCATGGCAATTTCTTATGTTCTTATGTTCTTATTATTTCTCCCCTCAGCTGTCTCTTCTCCAAGCTGAAGAGTCCTAACCTCTTTAGCCTTTCTTCCTAGGGGAATTGTTCCAGCCCCTTTATCATTTTAGTTGGCCTTCTCTATAACTTTTCTAATTCAGCTATATCTTTCTTATAATGTAGAGATCAGAACTATACACAATACTCAAGATGAGGTCGCATCAAGGAGTGATACAGAGGCATTATGATATTCTCTGTTTTATTCTCCATTTCGTTCCTAATAATCCATAGCATTCTATTTGCTTTCTTGGCTGCTGCTGCACACTGAGCAGAAGATTTCGCTGGTAGTGCTGGTGCTACAGCTGCGGCACCAGCACCACCAGGAAGGATTCACATGGCCAGAGGGGATGTCTCTGTCTGTGAGGTCTCCCATTCTTTCAGGTCCTGGCCCAGCTGCACATAGTGGTGAGCAGGCCGCGTGTCCCAGTAACACAAAAATTGAGGCAAGCAGATGGGCTGTAACTGGGCTTTGCAGTCCAGTTGCCGGAGTTTCTGTAGCCATCGTGAAAAAGCAAGGAAAGCCACCAGCTAGTGCGAAGATGGGATGCAGGAAGGTTGGTGAATAAAGGAATGGAGCAGCAGTAAGCCTGCAGCGGAGGTAGAGTTGAATTGCGAGAAGGGAAAAGATGGAAAATGCACGCACTTAGGGCAGTCAAGGGTGAGGCATGTGATTCTCCTCTCTCGTTTACAACTGCATCAGTGTGACAAGGCAAACAGAAGGCAACTGGTTAGTGTTATGCTAGTAAGACCGCCTACTGCCACAGCTGATTGGCTGCTGGGCTGGCTCAATACAGACCAGGCTTTGCTGATTGAACCAGACAATGTACAACAATCTGTAAAACCGTGCTATCTGGTTCAAAGCTGATCAGTTGGTCACCCTATGTAGCCCTAAAAAATGTTATGTAAAAGTGTTATTTTGTAGGCATCAGGAAAATATTCCTGAATTTCTGGATTATCAAAGCCATTCACCTCGGATAAAATGATTTTTCCTGAAAAGTGCCTTTCATATCCACTTTTAGCTGGGTTAAAAGGAGCATTGCCAGAAGTATTCTTAGGCTGGGAGGTAAAAAACAGCGCATGCACATTTTGCCCCTGCACAAATAGCAGGTGCAAAGTACACATGGTGATTTTAGTGCAAGCACTCTGCATGTATAAAGAGTGGTTTCCCTTTGAAATTTAGCTGTAATGCAAATGGACTGAACAATGCAGGATATTCCAAATTGGCCCCCTAGGGAGGAAATTCTGTAACAACCCAAGTTGTACCAGTTTTTCAAACCGAACTTGCATGTGTATGTAACCCCACCCCGGCAGGGACCCTGACTAGCTCTTCTTCTCCCCTTAGCTCCCAAGGTGTAGGGTCTTTTCAAAAGGGTAAGAAAGGGGGACCTCTCAGGTTCCAGTGCGGGGTGACTGACTTTTTCCCTTAAAATCCCTGGATGGGGTGAATGTTTACACTCTGTGTGCTGTGTGCCCAGATAGGATGAGGGACGACTGAATTAGTGTCCAAAATAATAACTTTACTGAAGACAATGATGAACTGATGGCACAATAAATATTAATGTCCAGCACCACAGTTATTTCTTGGATCACAAATCCCTATCTTCTATCTGTGCAAGAGTTTTTTGAACAGGCTGGGAATTCAGTCTCCCTCCTGGCTAAGGTTAAGTGGTGATGCTCCTGTGGTCAGGGCCCTTTAGTGAGTGGGGAAAACCCTTCCCAGATGGCAAAAACTGTCTCTGCCAAGGGAGTGATTTTTTTTCTCTTTCTCTCTCTCCCCAGGGTTATGAAGACTCCGGATGAGTGTCCTCCTGGTTTAGAAGAGTTCTTATTCACAGTTAGGTGTTCTTGGTCTTGTTGGGGGATTCCCTGGTGGAAGTGATCCTTGATGGAACTGAACATATCACAGGTCCATGGATGGGGTAGGAAGAAGGAAGAACACTTCTTCCCAGGGCTTGAAAAAAATAACTTCTTCTGTTTCCTAAATGGAAACTACACCGGAAATACCTTGCATCAGGTCACCACCCACTTCAAGGGCCGGTCATCCCCATCCCCGGGCATCCGGAGCACAGGTTTTCCCAGGCTCTGTGTCCTAGAAAGGTCCAGATGTTCAGCGAGGTCTCCTGCCAAACAAAAAAATCCAGATTAGTCCCTGGACAGCCACTCTGCACTTCAGGTGGAGGGAGTAGTAGTGGAGCCCCAAACTGCACTAGAGCAGTGGCCCCCATCCCTGTCCTGGGGGCGCACCAGCCAGTCGGGTTTTCAGGATATCCACAATGAATATGAATGAGAGAAAATTTGCATGTTATGGAGGCATGCATGAGAGAAAATTTGCATGCACTGTTCACTGTGGATATCCTGAAAACCCGACTGGCTGGTGGGCCCCCAGGACAGGGTTGGGGACCACTGCACTAGAGGATCTCAGATGCCTTCCAAAGCTCCAGGTAGGCCCAAAATGTAACTCAGGAAAACCTCCAACTTTCCTCTCAAACTGCCAACTAAGACTGCCCCAGAGCCCTTTGTAGAACTCTGCTATAAAACTTCCTGCAGTGGATATCCATTACAGCCCCGTAATAAGAGGGTCGGGCCAAGAGTGGATTCTCCCCCTAATTATCCCTCTAATTGCACTAACATTTATTATGCTAGGGCTTACTGGTAACCCGGAAAGGTGCCTGGGTTACATGTAAGTTCACTTTGAAAATGATTCCAGGAAAACTATGTGCACGCAATTACATCTGCTGTTCGATGCCCATAGTTGCGCCAAGAGAATTTTCATGCATGCTTTTTATGTCAACAAAATATGTACGTAAGTTGCAAACCTGCCTATTTTCCCCACTCCTCGGAACGCCTCTCCCCATGCATGTAAAACTACGTGCATATCAGTCATGCACTTTTTCAAAGGGCCATTTCCTTAAGGAAGCACTACTTTTCCTCCAGAGAGGATTCATTTGCAAAGGACTGCTGTGGATAGTTTTTGAAAAGTATTTAGGTGCATAAACCCCGGTTTATGTGTGCAGATTGGGTTTTAACAGTTATCCTTGGGAGTTCTGCCAAGGGGTTGTGCTGGAGGGGGATCTGATTGGGGGCGGAATTCTATTTTTGGCAAGGAGGTGGGGGGGGGGTGGAATATATGGGGTATCGGTTTCATTCTTAGCTGGTAACACATATTACATCAAATGGTTTCACTAAGGGCTTAATGCTCTGCAGTAAATCCCACATTTACATGGGTAAGGGGGAACTAAAGTGCATTTTTAGCACACTTTAGTGACGAGGCCTCTTATCACAGCTGATGAGGGACAGTTTGCTAGAAAAATACAGTCTCATAAAATTGAATGTTCCTTGCACATGTTTGGTTCCAGTTCAAGTTCAGTGCAACTGAAGTTGTATTGGTTTCATTCCAATTCAAGCCAATAACTAGTAATCAGTTTGGTACACAAGAACCAACTGGTTCAGTTCTAAAATGTAAATGTGCACATTATAGGATTGTTCTCTCTCATATACTGTACATCCAATCACTTTTTTTCAGTCACACACCACTCACCACCATATTGACTGCCATTCCTGTAAAACCTCTTAGAGGCTGCTACCTCAGTCTCAATCTCAGTAACCTAGCAATGCTCATTGTAATCTGCTTTAAAGTGACTGTAAAACCACAAAAAAGCTAAACAGAAATCCTAACTTAAATTAAATTGTTACCTCTGATCTTTCATTCTAGAGGAGTTGGGGTAATCATCTCACTAAACAATCAGATTTTCTACATGGAATTAACAGTACTGAAAAATATTTGCAAGCCCCTGGAAAGCAGGAACCTCCAGAACTCAGCCAGCCCAGAACACCATGTCCAAACAATCCAAGGGGCCTTCCCCTAACATATTATGCTCCCCATTGCCTGGGCTAAGGGCTCCTTCAGGCTGCTTGGCCTGAAGATTAAAGAGACAGCAGTACTTCCAGCTCCCTCATCTCTGATTCAAAGAACCTGGACACTAGGCTAGCAGCCTGCTGCGCTCAGCCCTGCAAGACTAGCCACTGCAAATATAAGGCCGGATTTTATAAAATTGCGCGAGCGCGTACTTTTGTTCACGCACCAGGCGCGAACAAAAGTACGCTGGATTTTATAAGATACGCGCGTAGCCGCGCGTATCTTATAAAATCCGGGGTCGGCGGACGCAAGGGGGTGCACATTTGTGCAACCTGCGCGCGCCGAGCCCAGCGCGTGCTGCCTGTTCCCTCCGAGGCCGCTACGATTTTGGAGCGGCCTCAGAGGGAACTTTCCTTCGCCCTCCCCCCACCTTCCCCTCCCTTCCCCTACCTAACCCACCCCCCCCCGGCCCTATCTAAACCCAGCCTTACCTTTGTTGCATGATTTACGCCTGCTAAAAGCAGATGTAAATCTGCGCGCGCCAGCGGGCTGCTGGCACGCCATCACCCGACCCGGGGGCTGGTCCGGAGGCCACGACCTCGCCCCTGGGCTGGCACCATGCCCCGGGCCCGCCCCCGCAATGCCGCGTCACGCCCCCGAAATGCCACGTCATATAGGACACACCCCCGACACGGCCCTTTTACAAAGCCCCGGGACTTACGCGCGTCCCTGGGCTCTGCACGCGCCGGCGGCCTATGCAAAATAGGTGCGCCAGGGCCCTGCACGCGTAAATCCAGCCAGATTTACGTGCACAGGGCATTTAAAATTCCCCCCATACTGTTTAATTAAGTCAAAGGTTAGAAAGAAACTGATACAATTTCAAAGCAGTATCAATTTAGGGTCCAATATATATATATTTTAATTCCACTCAGGTACTTCCTTATCCCCAGAGAGCTTATCATCTAAGTTTGTACCTCAGATAAGGAAGGGTAAAGTGACTTACCCAAGATCATAAGTAGTAACAGTGGGATTTGAACCCTCTCTGCCTGGTTCATAGCCTGCTGCTCTGACCACTAGCCTACTCCTCCAACATATATAGCTAAATTAGCCAGATATAACTTATCTTAATACTTAAGATATAACTTATTTGGCTAACTTCGAAAGGATATTCAATGGCATGGCTATGCCACTGAATATACCCAGATAAGTTCTAGTTAACTAGATGAGTTATATCTTGCTAACTTTAGACAGTTCTAACTTATTCATTTAACTTAACTTGATATGTCCAAATATCGGCCCTTATCCAGCTAAGTTAATGGATAAGTAGCTCCTTCCTGATCTGCTCACTTCCTGCCTACAAGTATCTGGTTAAATGGTGGCCACTAATCACAGCCATCACTTAGCCAGATAAGTCGCTACTATCTAGCTAATGTAATGACCTCGACGTGGGTTGTGGACCCTTGGCCTGAGTTGGGATTGTCACCACCTGGGAGGAAGACCAGCCACAGGTTCCCAACATCAGGAGGCGAGGTTGATGGAAGACAGAGGCTGATTGGTTGAGGCTTCACCACTACCAACCCCGTTCCCCACAGGTTGAGCCCTTGGGTTCCAGGGCAGGCTGGATTTAGGTGGGCCCCTGTGAAGAAGCTCCGAGAGTGACGATCTGAAGTCTGGGGCTGGCAGCGAGGAGGAGGCATGTAGTCTAATCTGAAATCCAGGGCAGGCGGTGAGCAAGAAGTGAGAGGTCCGATACGAAGTCCAGGGCAGGCGGCGAGCAAGAGGCGTGAAGTCCGGTCCTAAGTCGAAGCCAGGGAGATCTGTCTGAGGGAGAAGGAGTAGGAGCTGGAACGGGACTGGAAGGCAGGAACAGGTACATGGAAGACAGGAACAGGAACTTGGAAGACTGGAACAAGCACTAGGAAATCAGGAACACAGGAACAAGCACGGCACCAGAAGGAGCACACAAAGCAGACTTGTTGCCAAGTCGCCAGAGGGACGTCAGCTGTGAGTTTTTAAAGGGCTGAGCCCTGATGTCAGCAGGAAGGGCTGGTGGCGTCTTCCTGCCGCAGGCCCTTTAAATCTTTGCCGAAGGCGTGTGTGCGTGCCTAACGCAGGGATCAACTGTGGGCGGTGCCGGCAGCGTCCTGCATGCCAGAGGCCCTGCGCCGGCGCCAGCAGCGAAGGAGGCCCTCTGGCTTCAGGGAATGGCACCGGAGGAGGGACCGGCACGGGCCATGAGTACAACAGTACCCCCTCCTAGGTCCCCCTCCAGGGTGTTTTGGCTTCTTGGGATGAGAAGCATGGAATTGTAGAAGTAGACTCTTATCTAGTATGGTTACTGGCAGGTTCCCAGGAGTTCTCTTCTGGGCCAAAACTCTCCCAAGCAAGAAGATATTCCCACCTTCGGCCTCACTTCCTTACATCCAGTACATCCCGAACTTGGTAAATGGCGTCGTCATCTGAGGCTACATGCCGTGGTTCAGGTTGTTTCCTGGTGGACTAGGAGAGCACCAAGGGTTTCAGGAGCAAGACGTGAAAGGAGTTATGGATCCGCAGTGATGGGGGCAGGCAAAGCTAGTAGGTGACAGGTCCCAAGCGTCAAAGGACTGGGAACGGCCCAATATATTGTGGAGCTAGGCACATGGACAGAAGTTTAAGGTGGATATTTTGAGTGCTGAGCCAGACCTTTTCACCTGGCCTGAATTGAGGCACCGGTCTTTGGTGGGCATCCGTCATCTTCTTGGCTCTACAACTGGCCTCTAGCAGGAGCCGTTGGGTATCTTTCCAAAGAAGGTGTAGCTCCTGGGCTTTTAGCAGAGCCGCTGGGGATGGTACCGTCAACAGTACTGGCAGCGGAGGAAGAGGATGTCGGCCATATACAAGGTGAAAAGGGGACGTCTTGGTGGCTGAGGAGACATGAGAATCCAAGACGAATTCCACCCAGGGCAGCAGGGATACCCAATCATTCTGTCGGGCATTGACGTAACTGACTACCGGGGGAAGCTGATGACGCTTCTTATGGCACCGCAAGCCACGCAGTGCTCCTTTTGCTCCTGGCTGCCGGAAGGGAGGGGGGAACAGATGCTTTATTTTGCAGCCCCTGCATGGCGCAACCTCTCCCGCTCCCAATTGGGAGGACGACATTGCTTCTTGCAGCATCGCAGCCAGCGCAGTTTAATCTTCCTGCTCCTAGTTGTCGGGAGGGGAGAGGGGGAGCCAATGCTTCTTTCTGTGGCACCACGATGCTTTTCCTGCTCCCGACTGAAGGGGGAAAGGCTGATGATGATTCTTGCTGTCCCGCAGGCCACACTTGCTTCTAACTGCGGGGCAGAGCAGAGCAAAGAGAAGTGGCCTGTGCAGGCTGACTACGAAATCTCTCCAAGGATGGCCCTGAGAGGAGAACAGACACCAGGAGCAGGTGCAGCAGCTCTTCATACGCCAGGAAGCAAAGATCTAGAGGGAGGAAGGGGAACTTTTCAGCCACATTGTGAGAGTGTGACAGCACCCCTAGTGGATGGCACCCATGGCGGAGGCCACATTGGCCATAGGCTAACTATGGCTCTGCTCGGAGGAGGTTTTTGGGGAAAAGGAGGCAGAAGATTTTCAGCAGAGTCATGCCTCGGCAGTGGCTTTTGGGAAAAGGAGGCAGAGGAACTCAGCAGAACCGTGCCTCTGAGGTGGCACAAGCATGCAGAAGAATTTGGTGGAGGCAAGTCCCTGCAGTTGTGCTTGGAACAAGGCAAGCAGACAAAGGATGTATCAAACCCCTGAGATTCTGTGAAGTGCATGGCAGAGTAAAGCTGCTGCTGGATGTCAGACCCCTATAGTGTCAGGTCCCAGTGTTGTTGTGGGGGAAATGTCAGGAAGAAGCAGGAGGATTGAAGCCCCAGTGTTGTTGTGGGGGGCATGCCAGGAGGAAACAGGAGGATTGAAGCCTCATTGTTGTTGTTGGAGACATGTCAGGAGGAAACAGGAGGATTGAAGCCTCATTGTTGTTGTTGGAGACATGTCAGGAGGAAACAGGAGGATTGAAGCCCTAGCGTTGTTGTGGGGGACATGTCAGGAGGAAACAGGAGGATTGAAGCCCCAGCGTTGTTAGAGACGTGTTAGGAGAGAGTAAGCTGATTTGGACCTGTTGTTGTTGAAGGGGATGTGTCAGGAGGAAGCAGGATGATTGAAACACCAGTGTTGTTGTTGGCGATGTGACAAGAGGAAGTAAGCTGAGTCAGACCCCATTTTTGTGGATAGGGACAAGCCAGGAGGCAGCAGGGAGTGACAGGCATTAGTTTGGTGGATGGAGACAAGTCAGGAGGCAGTAGGGAGTGACAGGCCTCAGTTTGGTGGATGGGGACAAGTCAGGAGGAAATAAGCTGAGTCAGACCCCAGTTTGGTGGATGGGGATGTCAGGATATAGCAGGGAGTGAGAGGCCCAAGTTTGATGGAAGGGGATAACTCAGGAAGAAGTAAGCTGAGTCAAATCCCAGTTTTGTGAATTGGGACAAGTAAGAAGAAAGCAGGGAATGACAGGCCACAATCTGGGTGGATGGCGACATGTTAGGAGGAAGTAAGCTGAGTCAGACCCCAGTTTGGAGGATGGGGACGTCAGGATGCAGCAGGGAGTGACAGGCCCCAGTTTGGTGAATGGGGACAAATCAGGAGGCAGCAGGGAGTGACAGGCCCCAGATTTGTGGATGGGGACAAGTTAGAAGGAAGTAAGATGAGTCAGACCCCAGTTTTGTAGATGGGGATGTCAGGATGCAGCAGGGAGTGACAGAGCCCAGTTTTGTGGATGGGGACAAGGCAGGATGCAGCAGGCAGTGACAGGCCTCAGTTTTGTGGATGGGGACATCAGGAAATAGCATGGAATGACAGGCTCCAAATTGGTGGATGGGGACAAGTCTTCAGGCAGGCGGATTGAGTCAGTGCATGTTAGTCCCTGTACTGTTGGTAAGGCCAAGGCAGGCGGATTGAATGAGTACATGTTAGTCCCTGTGCTGTTGGTAAGGCCAAGGCAGGTGAACTGAGTCAGTGCATGTTGCCACCTGTGTTGTTTGGTAAGGGCAAGGCAGGAAGATTTAGTCAGTGCTTGTAGGCAACTCTGCTGCTGATAACGGCAAGACAGTTGGATTGAGTCAGTACATGTTGGCCCCTGTACTGCTGGTAAGGGCAAGACAGGTGGCATAGCTCATGGTCAAGGTCCAGTCCGAAGTCAAAGCCAAGATCAGTCGGAGGAACAAAGGAAGAAGACAAGGAATACGGAAGGCAGGAAGGAACTCAGAAACTCAGGAAGGCAATCCATACTCTGAAGAGAAAAGACCTATTGTCAAGGCAAAGGCTGGAGGCAGCATTCAGCCTAAAGTAGTCCTGTGTTGATGATGTCATCAACAAGGGTCGCGGAGCTTTTCTTGCCATGGGCCCTTTAAATCCTGCAGAGAAGTGCGTGCAGCTAGTCGGTCAGGTGCAGGGGCAGGATATCAGCGGCGTTCCTCAGCCGTGAAGAAAGGCAGCGGCGATGGCGGCGACATCAGGATCCGAGAGGGAGTGGCAGCGGCAGAATGGCAGCAGCGCTCAGGATGATGAGGAAGAGAGACAGCATTGGCAGCAACTCTCTGCCACTGCGAGGGAGCGTGGGGGTGCAACAGCTGTGGCAGCACAGCAGTGTGCAAGCGAAGCCAGCCGTGGCAAGTGTAATAGAAGTGCCGAGCTATTTTTCTATGCTTCTCTAATAAACCATGCAAGTAAGGATGCTCTGGGCCCTGGATTCCAGCCCTAGGGCCTCCTTCATTGATAGGTGCAGAGTGTGAGAGAAGCATCGTACACCCTGATATTCCCCATTGTCGGTGATAAAGAACCCTGCGTTAAGACTTCTGGCTCTTTGAACCAGCTGCCAACCCTCCAGCATTTGTATAATAGATGCTAAAATATTGGCGGAGGTATGGGGACCATCTGCCAAGTGAGTGTGCAGCAAAACCCACCTGTGTCCTGTTGCTCCGGCCCCTGTGGAGCTGCTGCCTGCTCCTACCTCAGTCAGTTCCTACCAGCGTGCAGACAGAGAAAGGAAGGAGTGTGAGGAGTTTGTGGATATCCAGATGTCACTTGTGAAATGCACACTGCTCCTCAGTGCCTTCGCCAGCAGGGCCTGCAGACAGTTAATACAATGCTTGTACAAACTGGGGATGATCTTTTTACTGAAAGTGGTCCTGGAGGGCACTTTATAGTTTGGCACAAATGTCTGAGATCCACATTCTCAATGACCTGCAGGGGCTGGTAGTCTAAAGTGATCATCTTGCCAATAGTCCTCGTCATCACTGTGGATGCCGCCTGCCTCTTTCCCCATGACAGTGCTACCGAACTACCACCCCATTTCCTCCATTGTAAGCTGTCACTTCTTAGATGTAGCTGGGGATCACTGCTGCCAACCTGCCAGCTGACTGGTAGGAGCAGAAGTCTTGGAAGTAGCTTCATGAACACTTGTCCATTTTTCAAATACTTGTGTCCTCTGTCTTGCAGATGGGGCCATCTGAATACTGCTACTACCATCCCCAGGTGCATATTGAAGGGGATGCCGCTTCTTTAAGTGATGCTTCATCCCAGAATTACTTAATTGGCCCAGTTGCTTCCCTTGGCTAATGTCCTTTGCACAATAGTTACAACCTGCAGAGCGTGGGTCCTCCCTAATTTGAAAATGGTTTCAGATCACAGATTTCTTTCATGATCCCTTGCCTCTGTCTGCATCCGTGGGGATGGATGATGCTGCTGGCACTGAAGTGGCGGTGGAGACAGATGAAGCCTAAGGAACTGGAGCAGAGGATACACTTATCCTCTCTTCCTGCACTGTCAGTGTGGCCTGCTCTCCCTCACTCTCATCAGCTCCTGCCTCTCGCTCCTCTGTTAGTGAAGTGGTAGCTAGCATGGTACTGACTAAACCTCCTAATAATGGGTCTTCAGTTAATCTCTCTCCCATCTCTGCTTCAGGAAATCCTTTAAAGGGAGATTCTTCAAGCTCTGATTCAATAGAAGAGGATGAAAAAACTGTTTTTACGGCCTCTGCTGCACTAAGGGATTGCACTGCTGATGCTTTAGGTTTCACACTTGTACTTCTAATTCTACAGGCACTGGTGGTTGTACTCTGCAGCTGCTGCTATTAGTGCCTTCCCTTTCCCTCTGGTCTGATACAACAAGATCTGGCTGAGACACTAATGGAACTGGCATATCCTCCCCAAATTTCAATTTCTTAAGGTTTGGCATACCTGCCTCTCCTAGTGGACATTTTGGATTTGAAAAAATCCCTCTTTGGGACTCACTGTTGTCTTGCTAGCAAACCCCCTACCAATAACTGCGGGCTTCCAACGTCCTCTAGTACCACTACCTTTGTCTGACATTATGGAATTTTAAGACTATATTTGCTGGGGAATTTTATGTACTGCAGTGCTGGACAAAAGATGTTTCAAATTAACCTTTATTTCTTAAATTGAAGTGGATGCATATGTGTTACACTGACACTAGTATGACTACAGTGATCCTTCTGTGTGTAATGTTGAACACACAGAATATACTACAGTAGAATTATTTTAGTATTTTGCTCTGCTGACTAGCGCAGTTCATGCACACACACACACATAAATTGCAAAGAATGGTATAATGCTCTATTATGTGTGTGAGTAGTAGAACAGCCATGCACTACTAAATACAGTAACAAAATCAATTCATCCATAAAGTGGCTGGCTGTACTTGTGGTGGTGACTGGCACAGACTGCTCTCTTTGTGGATGCACTGACTCTTGTACACACGTAGACTCAGACACAGAATGTTAAAATAGCCTCTCTATCTTGGGTACTGCGACACAGCTAGTAGCGGCCGGTCGTACTACACTGGTTAATTAACACAGCAACAGGTTTAAAATGTTATAAATCACTGCAAGCACAGCCATTGGAAGGCAGGCAGCAAACTGCTTTGCCCCAGGAGGAGAAAAGGGAATGATGGAAAAGAATAATCTTCCTCTAGGTGAGTGGCAGTAACAATGAGATGTAAAAAAAAAAAAAAAAAATTAAAAACTTATGCAAATTAACACAGTGTGACAGCAGCTAAAAGGATTAGAAAAGATGGCATGTTTCTAATGAACAAAAGCTCTGTTGCTACAGAAGACTGCAGTAAAATACAGAATTCCCACACAACAACAAAGTAGAATGTATCCTCAATGAGTGAGAGATCCAAATGCAAGCTGTGAATGCTATAATCAGAATAGAAAGCACAGTGATTCGCTTATATAGAAAGATGCATCCTTCTGATATGTTCCCTTGATTTGTTAGTCTGGTTTCCTTGACAACAGATCCCAGTTCTCCTCTGACCTCACACATGAGTCATAGGCATCAAGGTTGGTTGCTATAGAAACTCCCACATGACCTCTATCTTTTCAATGAAGTCAATGCTTTTTCAATGGGAAATAAATGAATGAAACAAATGAATATGTCTCAGTTGTGGGGCTTGCTTATTCATTTTCTGGGGAAAATGAATCAAATGAATACAACATATTTGTCACAGACAGGCCATTCATTTTAAATGAATGCACATGTCCTTACATAACAATTTTGCATGTGCTGGCAAAGTAATATAGATAATAATTAACATAAAAGGGTAGGAAAAGAAGGGAAAAAATGTACAAAGTGGTAATAAGTCAGGTAAAGGTACAGGTTACTGAAAATACAGCATGAGGGACATGTCTCAGGTTTTGGTGCTGGTCCATGCTGTCTCTGGTCAGGTTTTATTTCTGGCCTGGTAGCATGATATAACATATTTTGCTGCTGTAGCCTCTGTTTCTCCTTTCCTCCCCAGCATTAATCAGAGTTTTTCTCTTGCTCATTCTTTTATGGAAAATCTTGGATTTTCTCTGTCAGCTTTGGGAAATGTGCATCTCTGGTCTCTGTGTATTTTGTGTAGCACAGGAAAAAAATGCATTTCTATTTCCATTTCTCTAGAGTTGCATTGCGTACAAAGTCTGTCTCCTGGGGTTTTCAGTTTAGTTTTTGCCTGCATCTTTCCTGATGGCTTATCCTGCATTTAGTGAGGGTCTGCCTGTTTTTTGCATTTGTGGCTGAGGTGAAGTACAGAGGCTGGTCAAACACCACAGCATGGAGGAGGCACTCGTCAGTGCACACGGGTGGTATCCTCTCCCCCTACCTTTCTCCAGGAGGCTGTCCATCTTTACAGCCTGCCAGAGTGCATTGTACCTGAAAGAGGGTTCCACTCCAATAAATCCTTCCAGATTTTGATTTTCTGTGCTTATTCTGGTTCAGTCTGGTTCTGGAGCCAGTCAGTATACCACATCAGGATCTTTTAAACCCAACCCTTATTCTGAACTGGTAACCTGAATTTTTTTTTTTTTTTTTTTTTTTGTATTATTGTGGATCTGTTCCTGTTCAGGTTCAGCAGAGACTTTCAAATAATGGTTTGGATTCTGATCTGGTTCAGGAAAAGCTAGAGGGTCAGTTCAAGTTCAGGTTTGGTTTGATTTCCTAGTTGTGATTAGATAGTAAATGTGGATTTAAGCTGTATGTGCTGTACAGCAGTGCTGTTTGCCTTTTCTGTAGTTTATCATTCCATTGTTTTGAGAAATGGCAAACGGTGTCTACTTTGATAGTCGCAGCAACTTTCCCACTTAAGAACACAATGTTAGAGACTTGAAGTTCTTGACCTTTTTTTTTTTTCAATTCATTGTCAAAGGAAATAAAATCCAGGCAGATTTGAGATAAAGACTGTTTATACCTATATTTTAAGAAACCGCTTTTTAAAATTCAGTTCCGGGGACCTCGTCTGTGTCTTTCATTTTTGACCTTTCTTCTGGGTTTTGTTAGCACCTGCAAAGTTCAACAAAATTGGCCAGCATTACAAGTAGCCATTCAGTTTGGCATATAAGAAAAAGTGATTGTTTCCTCCTTCATGTTGCCCAATGTAGCCCTGCAGATGAATGAATGGAACGAATGAATGCTGCATTTATATAGTGCTTTAACATTAGGATACCCCCAAACACTTTCCAAATGATGTACAATGGGGCCAATATACAACTGCTTAAGAAACCTTACCCTTTCATTTTGTGCCAGCACGCCACACATCAGCATTTATATGGTGATCCAATTTAGCCGTTTCTCTGTTTTACCGGGAAATAGAGAAAGATAGAGAAAGACAGTACCATGTTAGCTCACCTAAAATGAAATTAATTATTAAAAGAAAATTAACAAAGTAGTTGGGTAGAAGCTGCTATGGCTGGTGTGAAGGAATGTATACTCTTATGCAGCCAGGAGGGATTCAAAAGGACTGGCAGGAGAATCGAACCGGCTCAGTAGATGGTAGATAACTCATTCAGCGAGTGGAGGCTGAGAGAAAAACCTGACGTCCCAGCATACTATAAGGCAAAATCTTGGAGCACTGGGATGACCTGAACTAAAGCAAAAATTTGAATCATATGGAGCAAATTTCACATTCAGATCATCCAAATGCACATCTCTAATAATAATAATAATAATACATTGTTCCTTGTCTCCAGATTCCCAAACCCTGAAATAATTCATGGAATTACTAAATATATCAGGAACAAATAACTCAAAAAGTACATATGTTAAATCTGTCACTCTGTGTTATTTTCTGAATGTATTTCATTTTGTGAGCTCGTGTATCATTTGGGTGCCTGGAATTTCCCATGAAGTCTCTGGTAATGAGAAGAAAGTAGATACACAGGAGAGGTTAAAGGTCCCTCAGTGCAGCTGTTCACCAGCCCTCTTGCTTCTCAACATATTCTGCTTTCCTTTCTAACTTTAAATAAAGTAAATCCTCTCTAAACCTACATGCATGTTGGATCTTATGCGATTTAACCTGAAACAAGTATACTGCTGTGTTTAGACTGTCTGCACAACTGATGGCTAGAAATAAATACTGTTCCCTTTCTAGTTTTCTTTCTGGACTCTCTATCGCCTTGAGAATTTTTCAAGGAGTCAGACAGCTGGGGAAACTGACCACTCAAAATTAAAATCTACAGATCAGTTTGGCTGGCAGGGCCAGCTGAACTATCAGGCAGACTAGGCAACTGACTTGGACACCCAGGGCTGATGCTACCTGTTTTGCTGCCTTGTGCAAACAATTACTGTGCTACCTCCCCCCCCCCCCCACAAACCACCACCAAATCCCACTGGATTTAATAATAATAATACCATTCATGGACTTTTGTCCTAACAGTGACTTTATATCTGAACATCATTTACAGGTGCAGTGAGGTTAGAGTAAGGTTCCCATATTTCAAATAATTCATTTGCAGGGAGGTGTGGATATCTGGTGGATTGTCCTCATGAAAAAAAACATAGTAACCTACTCTCAAAATATATCTAAAAAGCAAAATATCTGAATTTTGAAACTAATAAATATTTCAACCTCAGGGCTGACAGGTATGTCTTATGCAAGTGAATTAATTATGCACCAAACAAATTCAAATCAGCCAACAAAACCCAGTTGTTAACATGTACATTCTAAAAGAAGTCAATAAAGAATAAGTGACCAAAATACATAAATTCTGTGTGGGAGAAAAATCCTGGTCAAACATTTTGAACTAGGCCCCAGGATATTTTACATCAGGACTGGTGCAATGGTGTTAGGTGCTCTAGGTGAACCTTAAAACCTTGTGCCTCCACCCTGCCCCCAGGAGCCTTCCCCACATACATTTAAAATTTTTGCATTTATAACAGAACAACAATGGAAAAACAGAAACATCACCGGTCCTTATAAAACATCAAACAATAAAATCAAGAAATAATAAATAGTAAAAATAGTAAAACCATACCAATAAAAAGAATATTTCAAAACAGCTGATAGAAAATCTAGTATTAAAACTAATATAAATTATTTTTAAATTTCCCCAAACATCAATAAAATATTTTAAAACATCAGATACATTAAATAAAACAAATGAATGTAAACCGCTTTGCCAGGGGAAGTCTCTTCTGCTATAGTGTTTGTATGTGGGCTGAGGGTATATAAGGCAGAGACTTACAATGGAGCTGGCAAGGAAATGTCTCAGAAGCTCTCTCTCTCCAATTGGGTGTTGCAAATGAGGGAACTAGACCCTACCCAATATCATCTCCCGCAGGTAGGAAGGGAGAGCATGGGTAAAAGAGGGAAAGGGGGGAGGGTACTGAATGACTGTATTTCTTCTGCTATATAGTAAACAAGATTTATTAACAAGAACAGCAATAAAATGCAAAGAACCATTACAATGTTGATAACAATGCTGAGAATATCTTTTATATATAAAATGTTTTTATATACACTAAATATGCAACTATTCCTGCAATGGCGGTATGTTCGCTGTCCTTCAATCAAGAATGACTGTGCAAGAATAACTGTCAGATAAGTATTCTATAAGAACTTTAAGGTGTTAAGTATTAACCCAAAATATGAAGAGTAGGTTCAAGAATTGTTTTCCTTTATTAAACCTTTTTTACTCAGAGTTGTTTTGTAGCTGTCTCTTTCTTTCAGCCCGATGCAATATAGTGTGCTCAGGCTAAAACACACAGGTTAACCCATAGTTGGACGTGCGTTTTGGACACACGTCCATA
This sequence comes from Rhinatrema bivittatum, assembly GCF_901001135.1. NCBI lineage: Eukaryota > Metazoa > Chordata > Amphibia > Gymnophiona > Rhinatrematidae > Rhinatrema > Rhinatrema bivittatum. The sequence continues at coordinate 128,575,501 of NC_042616.1, read as the reverse complement.
ATCCCTTATGCAATAAGGGATTATGGACGTGTTCCAGTTCCAGGGCATTAAGTATTGAGGAGCCCCAAAATGTAATAGAAAGGCAGAAAATATTGCTTTTCTGTAGTTCCTCTGACTTAATATCATGGTGATATTAAGTCGGAGGAACTGAAAAAAAGAGTAACCATAAAAAAAATAAAAATAAAAAAAAAGGTATTGCCAGCAGTCAGGTTAGGGAAACGGATGCTCAATTAAAAAGCATCCATTTTCCTAACGTGGCTGTGCACAGGTTAGAAAAATGGACACTCATAAAATTGAGCGTCTGTTTCCTAATCCGTGCTCAGCCACTTCTTCTGGGCGCCTGATGCTGAGGAGGTACTAGGGACGCACAATTTCCCCTAGCACCTCCTTTTTAACTCAGTGGCTCATTTGTCTACTGCATTGCACGCCCAAGAGAGTAGGTTGGGCACGCATTAGAAAAGCGGTTGCTCAATTATGAGTACCCATTTTTCATGCACTGATATTGCATCGGCCTGTTTTTCTGTGTAAGTATGCATTCTTTGAGCCTGTATGTTTCCTGAGACTTGGTCTAGCTAGACTGTAGGCCAGTGATGGTGAACTCCAGACCTTGAGTACCACAAACAGGCAAGGTTTTCAGGAGATCCACCATGAATATGCATGAGATAGATTTGCATACAATAGAGGCAGTGCATGTAAATTATCTCATGCATGTTCATTGTCAAGATCCTGAAAACCTGGCCTGTTTGAGGCGTTTAAGGACTGGAGTTCTCCATCACTGCAGTAGGCTGTGGCGCAAATATACTTAGCTCGAAGTCTGTAGCTTGGTTTCTTTGTATCTGGTTCCTGTATCTTGATCCTATATTTTGGTTCTTTCCAGGTCCTGCAGTCGATTTGGATGCTGGATCAATGATTTGTAGATCTTCTTTCTTCAACATGTTACCTATGCTTTAATTAAATAAAAATGGGGAGGAACTAACTACACTCTCCATGACAATCTTCCGAAGGTGTACTTAAAAGTAGTATTAACTCAGTGTGGTCCTGAAGACTTATTGGTACTGTATTTCTAGCTAAAGGGAAAAATAAAAGGATAAGCAAGTTTCTCCCTATTCTCTGTGTGGTGAGAGAATAAAAAGATGGTCAGTGTTTTATACAGCAGTTGCACTGACTAGCATTTACACTGTGTCTGCAGCAATTTCCTTTCCTTGCACAATAATTGTGAAACAAAGGTAGCTTTGCTGGTTCTCCAGTTAACTTGGATTTCCTTTCTTAAGGATTAGCAAATTCGACTGTTGTCCTGTGTTAAGTTTAAGTCTCTGATGTTGCAGGTTGCTGCAGCCTTTACAGTCTCGAGATAAATTCTTAAATTATGCTGAATAACAAAAATAGTGAGTTCTTTCTGTTAAGGATTCCCACAAATAAACTTGGATCTCTCAACAGAACAGATGGTATCAAATAAAAGTTCAATTTCAAATTCTTCAACAATAAAGATTATACAGTTTTGTCTTAATAAGCTGAATTTGAATAATCGTGTGTTTTCAGCTGGGCAATTACCATTAACTAACTCTTGATTTTTATCCTCTGTACTCAGTATAAGCAATAAACCAAATATACTCAATGTTTTGTATTATCTTCTTCTTTTTGTCACCAGAGCAGGTCCTGTGTGTTATGATTCCTGCCCGCGGAGCTACTCTCCGTGAGCAGGCCTCACCACCCACCTGGTCTCCTCGACGCGGCAGGACGCCGCCAATTCCATTTGCCATGGCCCGGAGGCTGTGGTTGTCTTCATTGACGCGGCTGGACGCCGCCGACGTCAGGCCTTCTGTGCAGCCGAAGCCGTGGACTCTGTTTGCCTCCCGCGGCCTGGAGGCCACCCATCAGGCTTTCTTCACACGGCCGGAGCCACGGACTTCTCTGTCTTCTTTGCAGCTGAACCGCCGCTGAGACCCACGCCCTGGAAGCCGGGCCCCTGACGCTCCTCTTCGTAGCCTGGAGGCCGTCCTGAAGCCTGCCTCCGTGGCAGGGAGCCACCGCCGGCCTGCCCCGCGGCCGAGAGCCATGACGCCACTGATGGGGTCCTCGTTCGGCAGCCTGGAGGCTGCCCCGGGGCCTGCTTGCGACCAATCGGCCTTCCCTGCTCTGTCGTCGCAGAGTGCAGGAGAGCGCCACTGTCCAGGGTCCTGCTCTCTGCTCCAGCCTTCCTTTAGGCACCAGCGTGCGCCTCTTCACAGCTTTTAAAGGGCCAGCCACAGGAAGTGTTGCTGACTCCTCCCAATGATGACTTCCTGCTTCAGCCCTCTAAAAGGTATTCTTCGTCAGTCTCTCATTGCCTTCGGATTGAGTCTCAAGTCGTCTGTGCTCCTTCATTGATCCAGGTTCTCTGTGGTCTTCCCTTGCTTTGATGGCTTCGTGCTCAGTGTCTTCGTGTTCCTTGTCCTCAGTCCTGATGTCTGCCTTCGGATAGGGTTCCACAGTCGTCTGTGTCTTCAGACCGGTCCAGGTCCTCCATGGTCTTTCCTTGCTTTGATGGCTTCGTGTTCAGTGTCTTCATGTTCCTTGGTCCTAGTCCTGGTTTCGGCCGATTCCGGATGTCCATGTCTTCAGTTGTTTCCATGTTCTAGATGTTCCTCGTCCAGGTCTTCAGCATCTTCAGGTTCCTGACATCCTTTGTTCCTGTCTTCGGATGTCTTTAAGATCCCGGTACCTGATGTTCTGCTCTTCTGTTGTCTCCATGCTTCCTGGGTTCCATGTCTCCGTGTTCCAGAGGTCCCTCATCCAGGTTTCCTTATGTCTCAGCCTACCTGATGTTTCAGCCTTTCCGGATGTTTTGCTCCTGTGCTCTTGAGCCTTCCGTTCTGCCAGCCCTGGATCTCCGGGTGACACGTCTCTGTCTCTGGAGATGCCGGCAGTGGACTCTTGTCCTACACTCCTGAGCTTCCTGACCTGCCAGCCTTTGTGGTTCTCCGGATGACATCGGCTCCGTCATTGAAGTCCCGCCTCAGCTGAATTCCTTCCTGCGCTTGTCCCGCTCCCAGCGTGGTCCTTGACCAGCCTCCTCAGGCTGTGTAGGGCATGCAGTGGGACAGGGTGGTCTGCAACCAGCCCATTGGGTCTGCCCGTAAAGGTAGGCTGTGTAGGGCACCCTGAGAGACAGTGCCAATGTCTACCTTCCCAGCTTCTTGCCTTGTTTGGGATGCCGTTGCATCAAGCCCTCGCCTGTGATGTCTTTGTCTGTGATGTCTTCGCATCAGTCTCTCATCTGTGATGTCTTCGCATCAGTCCCTCATCTGGGATGTCGTCACATCAGCCCCTCATCTGGGATGCCATCACATCAGTCATAGTCTCAAGTCTTCTGTGTTCCAAGGACTCTGTCTGCCCTCGTCCTCGTTCTGGCCTGCCGCCCATTGCCGTACCCAGCGGCAGGTCCGAAAGGGTTTGGAACAGTCTGCTCATCAATCAACATTGCATTGTTGGTTGTCCGGGGTATGCAGGTCTGGTTGAGGTTCAGCTCTTGTACCCGAGTCCTTGTGTCTGCCATGTCTTGCCATGTACCCATGCTCGCACCAGATCATTCAAATAACTTTCAGTAACCTTTATTAAACTGAAGCACTGCAGGAAATAGGGTATCCTTCCACTGATCTCTTCACTGAATTTTCTCACATGGAGATCACCTTGTGGAACTTCTCATTAGTTGTCAAGTTGCCAAGCCTGAATCTCAGCAAGAAAGTTGGTAAGTGCCCTCAGCTGCTTCTCCCCCCCCCCCCTTGCTTTTATTTTACTCTGCTTTAGCTTTGTTTTACTTTGATTTCTTTTATTTTACTTTTGTGCCTGCCTCTGTGGTGCTGCTATAACCTGACTACTTTAAGAGTCCAGGCTATGACATCATCATTGCTGGGCTCCTAGTGAATGTATGCAACAGCAGCCCTTCTCTCTGCTTTAACAGCTGAAACCAGGGAGAGACAGTATTAAAACAAAAGAGCAGCATTCTGTCTTTTCCTAGACCTGCTTCTGCAAAGCCAAGATAACTTTTATTTAATAATAGTTTTTTAAACTGTTCACATAAGGATAAAAAATTCTCCACATTCTAAACATGGGAACATTTTGATTTCTATTCCCCCTGAGATTGTTATGGATTAGTAGGGGTGGGGAGTGAAGATTTACAAACTTTCTCCTCTCTCTCATACTCACATTAGCACACGTTCATTGTCACTCACCTGCACGTACTCACACATACACATGCTCCCTCTCTTTCTCTCTCTGTCTCTCTCACATATATACTCATACCCATACATATTCTCCCTCTCTCACACACACATGCTCCCTCTCTCTTATGCACACATGCTCTCACATTGTTGCATTTGTGCCTGTTTCTCGCCCTCGCTCCACCCTTTCTACTTCGGTGTCGACTCCCTCTGGGTCTAACAGACAGTTGCGAACACGGAGTTCTCCTGCCTCATCTCGTTGGAACTTCCGAGCTGGCTTGACATTATGAAACCGCCATGTTCCTAAGGATGTAAGGACGTGTGCGTGCGCTTCAGACTTTGTACACGCAACGGCGCGAACCTCGGGGGCATTCCCCCACAGTGATGTCATCTATTTGCACTTTAAAAGGTCTTTGTTTGCTAACCTCTAATGATTTAGCAAGGACTTGAATCTTACTTCTTGGTTACGATTCGCCAAGCTACTCTGCTTTCAAACTTACCAGGAGTACCCGCTCCACGGGGGCTCCGCTCTCTCTTCTTGATTTCAGATTGCCAGTACACTCAGAAGACTCCTCATTGCCTGGAAGCGATCACGGACGTGAACACAGTGAGTTCTATTACATAGGAATCGGTACTCGCTCCATGAGGGCCTACATTCCTATAGCTCTGAAGACTCCCTTCCGTCCAAGACGTTATCGCAAGTACGGAGATCAAGAGTTACATTGGCAAGATTGCAGATAGGAACCAGTACTCGCTCCATGAGGGCCCATGTTCCTAGAATCTTTTACAGACTCTCTTCTACTCTAGAAGCCATTTCATTTACAGCAATTGTGAGTTCATATTACAGACTGTGGGAACCAGTGCTCGCCTACGGCTCCTGTTCCTGAATGTACTGAAGATTCTCTGTGGCTTAGAGACCATTGCAGACATCTACTATTGTGAGTGTACCATCTTGTATCCAGTATACCCTGTCTACTCACTACTTCTAATCTCTCTCTACAGCTCAGCGACCCAGAGGTTATATTCCAGTATCAGAAGGACTTCAGCCTTGTCAGACACATCGACTTACTACTGCCACCACTGGTGGTCCAGCTTCCAGTCTAATAAAGAACTATCAATACTCTAGCCTAGCTGATGGTCCCTCTCAAGATCTCCACTTGAGGCCGCTGTCATCTGTCATCAGCCTAGGGATTCACCATTTTACTGAGTATTCACTCTTTACACTAATAATACGGTATTATCAACTGCCACTCTGTAGGAACTACCCACAGTAGATCTCTAACTCCACGTACTGAGTATCATCTAGTGCTAGCCCCTCCCCCTGGGGAGCAGCACAGAACAGATTGCTAACTCCAGTGAATCCAGCTAAAAGTATTGAGGACTATAGCCATGGACCTGAATCACCTTTCTGCCTTACAGGCTATTCCGGGCCTGGCTCAACACATCCTAGAACAGCAAGAAACCTTGGAGAAAATTACTGTAGCAGTTCATCAGCTTCAGGCACTGAAGATTTATTTATTTATTTATTTATTTATTTAACAACTTTTAATATACCGACGTTCGTATGGCACATCACGCCGGTTTACAAGTAACTCAATTAAAGGAGGAAATTACAATGATGCAAGGCATAGCCTCTATACCAGAAGGTCAATTACAGGAGGTAACTTTAAAGTCAGCTGTTCCACTGGTGGCGCCTGTTCGATTCTCTGGAGAACTCCAGAAGACTCGAGGCTTCTTGAACTAGTACAGCTTACATTTCGTCTTACAACCTTCATTATTTCCTACAGGTCTTTCTAAGACTAGCTACATTCTGTCTTACTTGGATGGGAGAGCCTTGTCGTGAGCTTCTACCTTATGGGAACGCAAGGACCCTATCTTACAGGACATAGAAGGATTTATGGACTTGTTCAAATCCGTTTTTGATGACCCCGCTCATATGTCTGTTGCTGGATTTACTTTGGTGAATCTGAAGCAAGGCATCAGATCCTTGGCAGAATTTGCTATTGAATTTAAAACTCTAGCAGCAGAGTTGCGCTGGGATTCCAGATGTCTGAGACACTCTTTTGCAGAGGCCTGGACACTTGCATAAAAGATGAGCTGGCTGCTCGTCAGACACCTGATTCGCTGGAAGAGTTGATAGTCTTGGCTACTCGGATTGATTGGTGGCTTCGAGACAAAGTGAAGGAACTTCCATCTAGAGCATTACCCGAGTTTAAGCGGGCTAGTGCCCCTGCTTTTCCGATGAATCTAGCAAACATTGCTGTTGATAAAGAGGAGCCAATGCAACTTGGTCATGGTCACTTGATAGTTAAGGAGAAAAGGACCCACGAAAGATGTGATCCATGTATGTGGCCAGTTCAATAGTGATGTCTCGACTTGTTCCAGTTCCCCGAGGGAACGGAGGAATTATAATCAGGCGGAAAGACTGTTTGTGGGACTTACTGCACCTTCACTCCCGCTCTCTCTTCCAGTCTCTCTGACCTATGGACCGGTCACGATTCGGACTCCTGCCCTGGTGGACTCAGGGGCAGGAGGCAATTTTATTTCTAGATATCTAGTAGAATATCTGAAGATTCCGCTCATCTCCTTAAAAAGTCCTTTACCAGGCGATGTAACCTGCAAGACTGTACCAATTACACTTCATACCGGAACACTTCATATGGAAATAATCTCTCTCTTTGAATTAGAAAAGGCCATGCATTCGATTGTTTTGGGGTTGCCTTGGCTGAAAAAGCATCAGCCTCAATTTGATTGGGCTTCCTTGGATCTCTCATGCTGGGGTCCGGATTGTCATAAGAAATGTTTCAAGGAGGTTTTACCTGCTAATGGCAGACCCAATGTTTCAGCGGAATCAGAACTCTTACCTCAGCAGGATCCTTTTCAAAAAGAATCTTTTAAAAAGGTAACGGAGGTTATTCCGCTATTGAAATCCTGTGAAAACATCTCAGATTCAGGAGTTCCTTCCATGCTACCTAGAAAGGAAATTGATTCTTCATCTGAGATGGATGAAGAGACGATGTGGGAGGATTTACCTGAAGAGCCGTCAGACATGGTTGTTCCTAAGAAGATCGTTTTGGCCACTACCCGGTCGGTACCTGTTGGTAAGACTATGGTTCCCAAGAACCTCCGAGAAAAGTGCTCTTTTGGGCGCATGATTCTAAGCTGACTGGTCATCCAGGCCAACGTTGAACGCTGCTCAGAATTCAGGAACTGTATTGGTGGCCTACCATTAAAAAGGATACCTATTCTTATGTGGCCTCATGCACCAACTGTGCCCAGAATAAACCAGCTTCTGGACCATCGTGGGGGCAAATGCAACCATTGCCAGTTCCGGATCGACCCTGGTCGCACATTGCAACTGACTTTGTAGTAGACTTACCTACTTCTGGAGGAATGAACACCATCTGGGTGACTTTGGATTGCTTTAGCAAGATGGCACACTTTGTGGTGCTCCCTGACCTACCTTCAGCCTTGGAACTTGCAAAGCTTTTTATAACGCACATATTTCGTCTCCACGGCCTACCTTCACACATCGTATCTGATCATGGTTCCCAATTCACGGCATGATTCTGGAAGGCTCTGTGCAAATTGTTTGATATCACTCTAGACTATACTTCAGCCTACCATCCACAGTCAAATGGTCAAACGGAATGAATGAATTGAACCATGAAGCAGTTTATACGAGCCTATGTCACATCTCAATAAAATAACTGGGCCAAATTGCTTCCACGGCCTGAATTTGATATTAATTCTCACTCAGCAACATCTACAGGACGGTCGCCTTTTGAAGTGATATTCGGACGTTCCCCTATACCACCGCTTCCACTGAGACTCTCAGTGACGTCTCCAGCTGCTCAATCCACTGTTGGGTTCAGACAAAGGACATTTTACTTAAAGCTAATGATCGTGCTAAGAAATATTATGATGCACATCATGCACCAGCTCCACTCTTCAAGCCAGGGGACAAGGTTTGGCTGTCTACTAAGCACCTCAGACTACCTTCTTCTCGATTTGCTCCTCGTTACGTAGGACCATTTCCAGTTCGTCAACGTATTGGTAGCGTCACCTATCGGTTGAAGCTACCACCTGGTCTCCACATTCATAACGCATTTCACGTTTCACTAGTAAAACCGTTTATATTCAGCGAATTTTCTCCTAAGACCCTAGAACCACCAGTCATCAATGCTGAGGATGACTTAGAATATAAAGTTGAAGAAATTCTTGCCGTTCGTAAGAGAGGCAAGACGATGGAATATCTTTTAAAGTGGGAAGGTTTCGGTCCCGAAGACAATTCATGGGAGCCTCAGGCCAACATTTTGGATAAAGAGATGCTTCATCAGTTTCATCTTGCACATCCTTTAAAGCCTAAACCTGGCACCCGAAGAAGAGATAGCCCTTTGAAGGGGGTACTGTTGCATTCGTGCCTGTTTCTCGCCCTCACTCCACCCTCTCTACTCTGGTGGTGACTCCCTCTGAGTCTGACAGACAGTTGTGAACACGGAGTTCTCCTGCCTTATCTCATCAGAACCTCTGAGCTGGCTTGATGTTACGAAACCGCCATGTTCCTAAGGACGTAAGGGCGTGCACGCGTGTGCGCTCCAGACTTTGTACTTAAAGCACGCGAACCTTGGGGGCGTTCCCCCACAGTGACATCATCCATTCGCACTTTAAAAGGTCTTTGTTTGCTAACCTCTAACGAGTTAGCAAGGACTCGAATCTTACTTCTTGGTTACGATTCACCAAGCTACTCTGCTTTCAAACTTACCAGGAGTACCCGCTCCACGGGAGCTCCGCTCTCTCTTCTTGATTTCAGATTGCCAGTACACTCGGAAGACTCCTCATTGCCTGGAAGTGATCGCGGACGTGAACACAGTGAGTTCTATTACATAGGAATCGGTACACGCTCCACGAGGGTCTACATTCCTATAGCTCTGAAGACTCCCTTCCGTCCAAGACGTTATCGCAGGTACGGAGATCAAGAGTTACATTGGCAAGATTGCAGATAGGAACCAGTACTCGCTCCATGAGGGCCCATGTTCCTAGAATCTTTTACAGACTCTCTTCTACTCTAGAAGCCATTTCATTTACAGCAATTGTGAGTTCATATTACAGACTGTTTGTGGGAACCAGTGCTCGCCTACGGCTCCTGTTCCTGAATGTACTGAAGATTCTCTGTGGCTTAGAGACCATTGCAGACATCTACTATTGTGAGTGTACCATCTTGTATCCAGTATACCCTGTCTACTCACTACTTCTAGTCTCTCTTTACAGCTCAGTGACCCAGAGATTATATTCCAGTATCAGAAGGACTTCAGCCTTGTCGGACACATCGACTCACTACTGCCTCCACTAGTGGTCCAGCTTCCAGTCTAATAAAGAACTATCAGTACTCTAGCCTAGCTGATGGTCCCTCTCAAGATCTCCACTTGAGGGCGCTGTCATCTGCCATCAGCCCAGGGATTCACCATTTTACTGAGTATTCACTCTTTACACTAATAATACGGTATTATCAACTGCCACTCTGTGGGAACTACCCACAGTAGATCTCTAACTCCACGTACTGAGTATCATCTAGTGCTAGCCCCTCCCCCTGAGGAGCAGCACAGAACACACATACACATGTGCTTCCTCTCTTACACACACGCTCAGTGATGTGCAGGGACATTTATAGGAGGGGATTCAGTCTTGCTGCCTCAGCCCCCTCTCTGCTCCCATCCCATCCCACTTCAAGTCATCAGTAATTTCACACCCTCAGTCCCCTCTCCTTTCCCCCACATGCCACTACCCTCCCTCCTTCCCAGTATCCAGCAGTCTCGCACCCTAAACCTCCTTTATCCAAGACACAAAAAGCACATGGAACCTGTATGGTACGGGTAGCCAACCTATGGCTCGGGAGCCACATAATGCTCTTTTATATGGTGCTTGAATGGCAGTATATAAAAGCTATTAAATAAATAAATAAGACAAAGGCAAGGAGCAAAACAAGACAAAAATCTAGGACATGGCTGGGTAAGGCGAACACAGACAGGGCAAGGCAAGGGTAAGGCAGACAGGAACACAACAAATGAGGCAGGAAGACCAGAAAACAAGAACACAGGAACAAGACTGGAACACAGGACCGATGGCAACACACATTGAAGACCATTGGCATATCAGGAGACCTGTTGCTGAGGCCTCTTCTGCTTCTTGGAAGGAGCCTTTAGTAGAGGAAAGGCATGATGTCATTCAAGGGCACCGCAGCTGTGTTCCTGCTGCAGGCCCTCTAAGGATCGGGTGAATGGGTCTCGGCATCAGTGGTCGTGAGCCACCACCCGTAACACAAGGGTCCCCAAACTCCATCCTCAAGGGCTGCAAACCAGTCAGGTTTTCAGGATTTCCCCAATGAATATGTATGAGATTTATTTGCATGCACAGCCTCCACTGTATGCAAATAAATCTCATGAATATTCATTGGGGAAATCCTGGATACCTGACCAGGTTGTGGCCCCAAGAACCAAATTTGGAGACCCCTGCTATTCAGAGTTCTCTGCTATTGTTTACAACAGACTGTCTAGACCACTTTCTGAACCAAGATAATGCTGCCTAAGTCTTCTTGCATCCTGGGTACTTAACTTATCTTTACTTTCTTTTCTAACAAATAACAATAGCTGCCAGACCCTTTTCCTCCTCATTATCTGTACCACCTGCCCAGGACTTATTTCCCCGACCCTCTGGGCCTGTCGATCCAGATCCTGATTCTTTCCTTTCCCTTGCTCCCAATTATGCTCCCACTCTTGTCTGTATCCCTCTTGGGTTTTGTCAAATGGCAGTGGTAATGAAGGCCTTCCCATTGTTTTAAGTTTGGAGATCATACTTGCTGGGTAGTCCTTGGCTATTCAGAAACAGATTGTCTAGGAGTTGCAGGGAATGCAAACAGGCCTCAGGAGGCCTGCTTGCTGAGGTGCGGACACTCAGCTTTCCAGAGTGGATAGCCTCTACTCAAGAACAGATCCTCTGGGTCTTAGCCCCTGTGTCAGCAACCCCCTCAAAAGCCACATCACAAAGTGGTTACTTGGTGAGCAGATGCAGCATGTATGCTTCAACCATGTATACAATCACCAAGTCAGAAGCTCAGCTTGGCAGTCTCACAATCCAGGGGAGGTGTGGTTGCCATTACTTATTATACAGGTCTCCCTGTGGCTCCCCTCCACCCCCTTTTCAGTTTTCAATCCCTAGCTTTCATTGTAAATCATTTTAGACAGGTAAATATTACGAAGACCATTTTCAAAGCCATTTCCTCACATAAACTGACTGAGAACTGCTTTCCCTTAAAGTATATGTGGTGTTCCACAGGGTACATTAAGCTACGCTTTGGGATGGCATTCCCAGGGAAAAAAACTGATTTTATCAGATTTAATGTTACAACTTTTTATGGCTATGCATTGCTTGTTTGATGAAAAGGAGTTGTATTGTTTCCAATAAAATTTAATTTAAAAAATACGAGTGGAAAAAATGTATGTTAATTTATTAGTCGGAGTATTTTGGGGTGCATCGGGAGGGGGGGGGGGGGGGCGGAGTGTCTGTTGCTTCTGTAAAAGTGAAGGTCAGGCTTAGAATGCTAATCGCTAAGGGTTCAAGGTAACCTTGTCCCCAGGCGCACATCAGTCAGTAAACCCTCTTCACGGGGGAAATGTGAGCTTGAGGAAAAAGCTCTGCATGTGACCCTTGTTGACAGCATGCCACATTCAAAGGTAAGCCATGTTGTCTTGGCCCGAGGACCATGAAAGGGGGCTTTTGCTTGTCACCAGTGGCAGCACTAAAATGGCAGAAGACAAGAAAGCAATGCATGAGCACTGCTGGCATGTGAGGTCAGCAAGCTTTCATAACGGGGCAGGGTGTCTCTCTGCAGGTGGGCATCACTGAGCAGAATTTGAGAACAAGTTGATTAAAGGCTCAGAACAAAAGGAAAAAAAAAATAGTGGAAATATAATTGCAGAAACGCCCTGACTTAGAGATAAAAAGATAGTTCCACATTAGAAGTGAATTCCCTCTAGAAAGAAGAAAAAGATGAAATGAATGCCTTGGCAGAGGCAGTTTGAACCCAATTAACAATTTTTGACCGTACCAAGTGGTTTATTTAGGTGTTCCAGTGCTGCACAGAATCCTTGGGGGTATTGGTTGGAAAACCATAAACAGGCTATAAAGGTTGTGACATTAATTTTCCTGTCATTCTCATGACTTAAGTTAGCATCAAAATCTAGAAACCCTTGTCCTCTGGGAGACAGGAAGAATCTGAAACTAATTATGGTACTTATTATTGGAATAGTATTAAATTAAGCACTGTGACCCTAACCAAATTTATTTTGGTGCCTTTTGTAAATAGAGCCATGTGACTTTGATAATATGGGTGCACCTATTCTTTTTCTTAAATTGCATATCAGTTCATTACAGATTACTAAAGGGAGTCAGTTAATCAAAATCTAGTTTTTGGTTAGCTACCTCTTAATTAAGCAGTTTAATTTAGCAGTACAGATACAGCAAATTGCTGTCACTGGGATGAAAAATTTATTATACATTTTCACATAAGAAAAGTAATCCAATGAGAATGAAAAATAATCCAGTGAGAATGAAATTCCCTGCAAAATAGTTTCATTTTAAACCATGTGTGTTACCATTTTACTGCTTGTTCTATGTAAAGCTTTGTAATCACAAACCAAATGACATTATTTTCACAGAAACTCATGCAAGTGAAATTAACATGTGTGATTGATGAGGTGGCACTGGGGCTCATATTCCCCATGCCAGTGTAACATTTGGTCGGTTGCTGGGAGGTCCTGTGACCAACCACATTCATCCCCAGTCGCCGACACGCTTTGTGGTTCCCACACCGCCATTGCTTTGCCGCCTGCTCTTCTTAGGTGTGCGCATGGGCACTCATTATATAGGTCCCATGCTAGGTATCCGAACATGGCGCACTCTGATGACGTCGGCATCCTTGGACTATTTAAACCTGCCGACCCCTTCATTCCTTGCCTCAGCAACAGGTCCTCCTGCAGTCAGCACGACGTCTTGCTTCTCCTGTCATGTTCCTCGCCTTGCTCCTGATCCTGTCCTGCCTTGCCTCTTCCAACCTGCCCTGTCCCATCCCAGTCCTTTTCTGGTCTGCCTGGTATTGACCTCTGCTATGGACTTGGATTACTCGCTTGCCTGCCGCCTACCACTGACTCCTGCTACAGACCTCAACTACGCCTTGCTCACTGCCCTCCCCGACCCCTGGCCTGACCCTGGTAGTTGTCAGATCTCTGCCTGCCCTGACCTCAGCCTGGATGTGGACTCTCTTTTCTTGACCATCCTGTGAGACTATTGCCTGAGTCCTGCTAGCCCCTGGAACCCAAAGGCTCAACCTGTGGGGAACAGGGCTGGTATACGTAAAGGCCCAGCTCTGTCCCAGGCTAGGGTGTGTCTGCTAGCTGTCAGCATGGGCCTAGTAGGTTTGCCTACTAGGCTGGGTCAACCACGCCACCGCACAAGGTTTCACTAACATTATAGCCAGGTCTGGAGCCAGGTAGGTAGCTTCAAGCTACAGCTAACAGCCAGAGTTCCTGCCATCAGAAGCAACTTATACAGGCTCCAGAGGCTTACTCCATTAGGATTTTCTAGCACTGGTCATGGAGGGCCAGACTATCCACTATCGTCCCTTGCTGATTATGGACAATACATTCCACAACGGCTTCAATTAAGGAATAACTTTTCTGTATAGCAAATCATAGATGCAGGGAAGTTCTTTAATACAAATTGATCTAAGACAAAGTCTGAGAAGATTGCTGGCACAACGGGTACTGTAAAAATCTAATGAGAAACAAATCAGTGATATCGAACAGTATAAACATTTTTTGGCTATATCTTTTTTCACTCTCCATTCAAAGGTAAATAGTAATATTCAATATTCAAAGCCTTCATGCACATAACCTTTTCAGTTATGAGCACAAAAGACAAGCTTTGAATATTTTCCCCTGCCGAACACAAATTTTATGTACGCAACTTGTTTTGCGGACATCATTTACCCCAAAAAAAGGGATGTCAATGGAAGGATGTCGGGGGCAGTGTTTAACTTTACCCACTGGCATGCATATTCAGCACTGACTGGGTCAAATTACACACAAAAGTCTGGTCGAAAGAAAATAACAGTCCTAACTTTAGCCAGATAAATTTATATCTGTAACTTTATCCAAATATATTCAGCAATGGACTTGTGTACGTAAGTCCCACAGAATAACCAGGAAAAGTTACGCACATAACTTTCTCGGATATTTCTGTGGCTCGCCAGTTTACTGAATATTACCTCATAATAGCATAGTAAATGGCAGCAGAAAAAAAGCCAACTAGCCCATTCAGGCTGCCTAGTTATTCTCGCCCACATTGCTAAAGATGCATACCAACTACCAACCATAGAAGCTTGTCTATGGGTATGCATGGAAAATATTTTTGGTTCAGTTTGAATTTTCATGAAAGTGTCTTGTTTTGTTCAGTTCAGATCAGAAGCTCATTTGGTTGCATTAAAGTCAATGGGGAAAGCAATGCATCCTATTTTATATTCTAACTTTGGGGTTTTCCATGAAGTTTTATGAAACATGCTGGCAGGCATTGACAACAGAGGCAACAGCTGAAGGCAACGAGAGTAGCATGAACACCCCATGGCACCAAAAAAGGAAAAAGGGCACCAACAGTGGCTTGAACAATACAAGGCATAGAGTGAATGGTATGGTAACAAGCACAGTGGCATGAAGACCTCCAAGGTGTAGATAGGGGTACAACAGCAAGCACAATGATATCAACACACAAAGACAAGCTTATTGACCATGTACTCTTAGTGCAAGAGTTATACCCAAAAGAATCAGTGCAGTATCACAGTGTCACCGACTCCTTTACACAGAGAGAACAAGCTGCCATATAGGCACCAAAAGCTAGCAAGGCTGTATTCCAAAAACATCTGGCCTTTTTCTGCTCAGACATCAACCAGACGGTCTGGGAAACTAAGTATGGGAGTGACCTGTATAGTGTGGCAGATGCTACCATAAGCTTGCTGGGCAGACTTGATGGACCGTTTGGTCCTTTTCTGCTGTCATTTCTATGTTTCATTTATCTTTGGATATTAATCATAGTGTCTCCTTGCAGATTGCCCCAACCACATTGGAAGCTTGATGCAGTTGTACTGTTGCTGTTAGGGTTGTAGCCACATCTCTGTGCAGGTTATTCCGAGATAATTCTTATATTAATCATGGCAGTCCAATGCAGCCTTATTACAACTGTTAGGATTTAGCTAAACCTAATGCAGATGTGCCTCCACTGTCTGACCATGGACTGTATTTCTTCCTCTTAGCCCATCCAAATTTCATGTGCCTGAGCAAATACTCAAGCCCTCCCCTTCATTTCTTCCACCTGGCACTTCCCCATCTCTAGTACCTGTTACCTGCGCTTATCACTGCACTCTATATCTATGCCAAGCATGTTTAAATTAATGGTTTGAGTTTGTTCCAGGTCTCAGTGATGTCAATAGAATTCAAGATGTTCTAGTTTCATCAGCACACTCTAACTTTTGTATTATCACCCCATTGCTTCCTTAAATCATTCCTATCCAGTAGAACCCAATCTATCACATGGGCCAATCCTTTTCAATATTTACATCTATCCCATCTGTGACCTCATTCAGTCTTTCAACATTGAATGTCATCTATTTGCAGATGCCATCCAACTGTGCATCAAAATGGGACCAGCCTAAACTGCATCCATTGCACATCTCATAGATTGTATTACAGCAGTAGCCCAGTAGCTTAGCAATCACAAACTTAAGCTAAACCCCTCCAGATTGGAACTCTTCTGGCTCCACCAATTGCTACCTTCCCTGTCAGGTACCCTTGTTACAGCAGTAGGAATCCCAGGAGTTCAGCTCAACTAAAACCTCAATATGGAAGCTCACATTATGAAGGGTAAGGACTTCTTTTATTTATTTGCGACAGATCCACCAACTGTAAAACTACCTCAACAAACACAATCTTGTTACTGTAATCCATGCAGTAATCTCCAGCCAAATTTATTTCTGCAACTCCCTATTTAGTAGCCTCACACAATACAGTTTGAAGTGTCTCCAGCTCCTTCAAACTACTGTCAGAATGTTGATAGTAGTCAGATCAACCAACCACATCAAACCTATACTCCACTAACTGCACTGGTTCTCAGGTGAAAGTAGGATAACATTCAAAACTTTCTGCTTCATCTATAAGGCCATGAATAAGCAAGCATTTGAGTATCTCTCCCAGCTTCTCTCCTCTTATACCCCCTGAAGAGATCTCCATTCCTCCCAAATAGCTCTTCTTTTCTCTCCTCCTCTGGCCTCTGCCAGATTGTCCTGTATTAAATGTTGTGCTTTCCGCTGTTATGACCCAAAAATTGAAACAAGGTACCACTACCCCTACGACTTGAGTCTTGATACCTCACTTTCAGGAAAAAAGCCAAGGCATGGCTTTTCAGCCAGGCCTTCCCTGCAGAGATTCCATTCTCCCTGGTCTAATCCTGGTTCTTCCAATTAAGGACTTGAAGTTATATACCCCGCATTCCCAATTCTTTTCCAACTGGAAATTTGAACACCACTGTAAATTATCTCATTTGTAATCCGCCATAAGGCCATTCTTGGTAAAAGGCAGCATATCAAATGTCTATGAATAAAAATAATGTAAATTCCATTACAGCAGAATTCCATTCAATTTTCCTATGAGGGATTGCTGTAGTTTGAATTATTCTTTTTTTTAATTATTTATTTAATATCATCACTGTTATACTAGGTTGCTCAAATGGATTTCAGCACAACAGCTTAAAATAAGCACAGCAAGGATATGTGGAATTTGTGGTCAAAGTTAATAGTATGTTTGGGTTTAAAAATGGTTTGTATGAGTTTCTGAAGCCCAATTATTAGGCAGGAATGCATCGCGATTACTACCTATTAGTTCTGGGAATGAGCAACAGGAAAGGGATATTCTCATTAAGGTATTGGGTACTTCCAAGTGGCCCAGATTGGCTACTGTCAGTGATAGAATATGGGCTTTATGGACCATTTCTCTGACCAATCTTGGCACTTTTTATGTGCTTATGTCCTTATTAGACACACTAATAGGGCCATTTATCAAAATGCACTAATGCATTTTTGCACCATAGTGAAGCTGTATTGCATGGCTTTAACTACACCTTTTTTAGTAGTGTTAAGCTGTGTGATAGCTTGTGCTAAGGCTTTATCACATGCAGTGATGTTTTGCCCATGCTGGTTTTAGTTGTTTTGAAGCTCCCTGAAAGCCAACCTAGGAGAGACATTTAAAGTGAGACGTACGAACAGAACAGTGCTCTCTTGTGAAGATTTGATGACCTTCGGAGTGAGGAAACTCACCCAAAGATGAGATTTGTGCAATGTTCTCTCAAGCTAGATTGAGAGAACATTGATGTAGTAACATCAAGCTAGCTTGAGAGAACATTGCACAAATCTCATCTTTGGGTGAGTTTCCTCACTCCGAAGGTCATCAAATCTTCACAAGAGAGCACTGTTCTGTTCGTACGTCTCACTCATTAATACTACTATACATGCCCCCCCCCCCCCCCCCCCAGTGGCTGCATGTAGAAAATACCACAATGCTAGCACTTATCTCAAAGTGCAAAAAAGGTATCACAATTTGCAGTAACTTAGCTCTTCACATAGGTATTATGCCCCTTTTTCTATCACATGTGATATTTAGTGCATTTTGATAAATCCAGGCCTAAGTTCCCTCCTCCACCACCCCACCATAGACGAACTGGGGGAAACCTTTTAGTGCATCTGGCCCTAAGTAACTTAAACGTTCACAGGATGAGACATTTAATTTTAGATTTTTTGATTTCTGCATATATGTGGGCCTTTATGATCAAAATGGGAGGTAGAGAAGGTAATTTAATCAGCGTTTTACAGGTCTTTATTACAACCGCAATGCTATACAGCTAGCCAATAACAGCTCTGTAGCTGTTTATTGGTGAATTACTTTTGCAATATTAACTTTAATACAATATGATAAATGCATATTGCCCCAAAGCTAGTATTATATTATAATAATGCATGTTGTACAATCCCACATGCTAGCAATTTGTCATACAATATTTTACATGCAAGCTTATTCTTTTCAGCTGGTCTGAAAATAATACTGAGGGGATTGTCTAACTTATCACAGAAATATTTAAAGAAAACCTATTTTTAAAAAATGTTCCTTCTTATCTAGGAAATGATCAGAAAATTGGATGATTGCTTGGAAGGCTTTAAATAGTCTATTGTACTTTGGAACATTTTTTACCATCATAATTTGGAACAGATTTTTCAACCATTTGAAACAGGAAAATTAAATATGTTCTTTTATTAATGTATCTTATTAAGACTATCTCATAGTAGATGTGTGCAGAGAAATTTCAGATTGTGCTTTATTCAAAGCTGGCTTTAAAAGGAAAAGCTAAACCTAATAACATTTATTAATTTATTAAAACTTCTTATATGCCACCTTCTGGCATTATATCAATCAAAGTAGTGTACATACAATTTAAATTTCCATACAATATCAAAGTAAAACATAAAGCATATAAAATGTGTAAATCACTAAACATAACACACATAAATAACAAAAATAAGACAGCTGCAATCACCAGAGTCAATGTTATCTTGGACCATCCCAGTAGTCTGTTTCCTGGGAACAACCATACCTTCAGCAGTTTGCAAAAACTGAAGTAATCTACCTCCTGATGAATCATCAATGGTAAACTGTTCCAAAGTGTCAGTGCCACCACTGAAAACATTCTAGATCACGTTTGATGGTCTCACACCATTTTGACAGTAGAAACCACACCACCAACGCCCCCTGGCTAGATCTTAAGCTTCTGCATGACTAATACTACCTCACCTTATCTTTCAAGTACTGAGGCACCTCCCCTAGCAGAGCTTTAAAAGTCAAAATCAGAGCCTTGAACTTTATTTGGACCTCTACTGGTGACCAGTGTAACTGCATCAGCATTTCTTCCACAGAGGTCCATTTTGAACACCTAGCACCACATGTGCCACACCACATTTTGGACAATCTGTAACTTCTGAATCAGATAATGGGGTAAACCTGTCAGTGGAGCACTGAAGTAATCAAGATGAGATATAACCAAACTCTGTATTACCATTCTAAAATGGCACCCATCTAAGAAAGGTTTCAGTTGGTGGATGACTCTTCTCAATTTACCATACATTTGTTGGATAATCACTCATTTCTGACTCTAGGAAAACCCCCAAATTTCTAACCTTATCCATAGTCCCCAACATCATGAGTATCCAACTTAATTGACAGTAATGGGGAAAACTGACCAATCTTCTCACTTCTGAAATCTCAGCTTTACCTGAATTCAACATCAGCCTAGCCTATTAGATTTTAACCACCTTGCAATCATACCTAGGAAATGACTAATCTGCTGTGATGAAGTTCCATGGAAATACCAGCTGAATATCATCAGAATAAAAATATCCTCTTATTCCCCTCATCTGAATAAGGTCTCCCAAAGGCTGTAAAAAGATGTTAAGTGAAAGAAAGGAAAGTAGTGAACCTGAATCTTGAGGAATCTCACATGGAAACTGTATTTTTGAAGAAAGGACCCCATTCAAAGACACCTGATACCTTTTTCCTTTCAAAAAGAGGACAGCCATGTAATGCCACACTGCTAATCCCTCAAATATTACGCTGTAATAAAATTTTGTGATCCACCAACCAACACCAAAGCACAACATCATCCAGATTTTGAAATATATCATCTGTCACAGAGACTAAAATAGTCTCGGTGCTGTAGCCTATTCTGAACCCAATCTGAAATATATCCAAATACTCCTCTCCTCCAAAAATAAGGTTAGCTGCTCAGTAAAAACTTTCTCCAACACTTTTGCAATAAATGATATAGAGATCACTGGCCTATAATTTTCACAGCACACAACATCTAACCCCACTTTTGTTTTCAATAGAGGGGTAATAATCACACCTCTCAACCTGCCTGCAACACTCCTCTCTCACAGTGAAGCATTTACTATGCAATAAAATCCTCCAATCCTCATCTAAACTGATCCAAATTGCCCACTCCACCTACTTCTATCTGTTCCTTTGTAAAAGTAAACAAGTTCATATTCCATAAATCCAAACCCAACTGATTATTTATTTTCAGCACTCATCCAGGAACTTTAGGTATTTCTCTATTCTCAGAGGGCTTTCAATGTAACAGGTGAATTTTAACAGAGTAACATGCGTAAATATACCATACTATCATAGCAATTTTAAAAAGCCATTTACTCATATAAAGTGCACTTACGAGAGTAAATCCCATGGACAATTCATGGCATATGTTGTAGCAATTTTTAAAAGCCCACTTACTTGAGGAAAGTGCATTTACACTTGTAAATCCCAATTTTAAGCAAGCAAACGCTTTTAAAATCTTGCATTATGTTTGTGCCAGAGGCAACAGAGGGTAAAGTGACTTGCCCAAGGTCACAAGGAGCAGTAGTGGGATTTGACCCCTTGTTTCCCTGAGTTCATAGGCTACTCCTCCACTCTTACAAATAGACCACTTTATCCCTAAAATAATCCCTAACTGCTCACATCTTTTAAGGAACGTTTTCACCACATCAAATAAAATTCTTGAATTGCCTGCAAACTCAGCAATTTTCTCTGAAAAATCATTCTGTTTTTGTCTGTACCACCTTGCTATGATAAGACAGTTTATATTATCAATTCACTTCTCCTGGTGACCGAAAGTCTGGAATGACCCTCCTGGCTTTTTTTGTCTGGCAATCACTAGAGTTGTAGCCAAATTACATATTTCACAGAGTTAAATTTACTCAATTGGAGGCCTTTTGGGATTTTGGCAGGAAAATATCAGAAAAATCCCACATAGCAATTGTAAAAAACAAAACAACCCCCCCCCCCCCCCCCCCTGTTATTTGGGAAAAAAAAATATAACAATCATGATAGCAGAAAAAGATAAATTGTTCCATCCAGTCCGTCTCCCCACACACTGGAAGGATGTATGGAAGACTGACCACTTATTCAATATCAGTCCTTATCCAAGTCATTTTTCCCTTCCTCATTTCTACTCTACCATAATAAATAGATGAACATATCGACATGTAATTCAAGACCAGCCTCCTGTGAATTCAACACTAGCTTCCTCTAAGCTTTGAAATTATCCACATAGTCACTGAAACTAGTGAGCTGCTGAAAGACCCGAGGAAAGATATTTGGTGCACGCAATAGGAAGAGCTGGCATAGATTCTGGAATAATATACTCCACCTTTTTAAATTTGAGGAAAATTAGGTAAACATGCAGGAAGAAACCTTTTTTTTTTTTTTACCCAACACATGGTAACACAAAAAGAAAATTATATGCTTCTCCTATTTTAAATACTAGAAAAAGTTTTCCAGTAACCAGGGCCTGCTTTTACCTCTGGAGATAGATCACAGTCCTAGCCTCTTATGAACCACTTTAGCTGTAATTAACATCCACATTAGTGTATACCCTAGTCACAACACTTCTCTTATCCTTATCTAAACCTTTGTTGTCTTTAATTCACAACTTTAAAACCTCTTTCTCTCACACTTATTCTGTCGCACCTCACACTTGTTTTTCACATGCGTTATAAATGCACATTGATTTCTTTGCATGTAAGCAGCTCTTAATTACTCCAACACACAACACACATCCATGAGACTATGGACCCACAGGACTGCATCAATAATGGAAAACATACATGAGTACAGCAGCTTCTGTGTCTGAGGACTGATAGTATGTGCTATGAGTAATAATGTTCCAAAGGGGGGAAAAAATGAGAACAAGAGAAATTAATATCAAGGCACACAGCTATGGGGTAATTTTTTTAACTGCGCCCCTGGGTATATTTTACCTACAGACTTTACAACAATTTGCCTTGACCTAGTCCTTTTCTCCAATTGCTCTCTCTCAAACTCCTCCCCCTCAGTTCTTCCATTCTCTGGCCATCCTCTGAAAACTTTCCTACTTAACTTGTCCAGCCACCACAAGCTTCAGGCCAATACAGTACAGTGCGCTCCAGTGGAGCGCACTTTTAGCCCAGGTTTGGACGCACATTTTCGATGTGCTAGCTTTACCCCTTATACACTAAGGGGTAATAGCGCGTCGAAAACGTGCGTCCAACCCCCCCGAAACTAATAGTGCCCACAACATGCAAATGCATGTTGCTGGCCCTATTAGTTATTCCCGCGCAATACAGAAATAAAATGTGCAGCCAAGCCGCATATTTTACTTTCAGAAATTAACGCCTGCCCAAAGGCTGGCGTTAATTTCGGCCTGTACCAGGGAAGTGTACAGAAAAGCAGAAAAAAATGCTTTTCTGTACACCCTCCGACTTAATATCATATTGATATTAATTCGGAGGCCCCAAAAGTAAAAAAAAAGTAAAAATTAAAAATTGGCCTGCGGGTCGGAAGGCGGATGCTCAATTATGCCTGCGTCCGTTTTTCGAACCTGTGGCTGTCAGCGGGTTTGAGAACCAACGCCGGCAAAATTGAGCTTCGGCTGTCAAACCCGCTGGCAGCTGCCGCTCCTGTCAAAAAGGAGGCACTAGGGACGCGCTAGTGTCTCTAGTGCCTCCTTTTACCGCGGGCCCTAATTTGCATAGGCCACCCTCCTGAATCACGCACCCAGGAGAGTGGCCTGTGTGTGCGCTCCCGCGTGTTTTTCTGTATTAGAAAGAAACTGTATCGGCCTGTTAGTAATCTCCAAGTTATCGATCCTTGCATCCTGCAAACCTTTCTCCACTACATTGTCAGAGTCTGTTGACAAGGCAGTTTCTACTTTGAACATTTCCATAGGTGTCTTATGATTCATTTGTTTGGGGAGGCTGAAGTGGGGGAGCAGTGGTGCCTTTCTTCCCCCCCCCCCCCCCCCCCCAAAAAAAAAATATTCCTGAGGGTTGGCTGGGGCTTTCTTTCTTTGCCTGATCCCATAATAGTCTGGGATAATGTAGGAATAAAGGTCAGCAAAAAAAGCTGTAGATAATACCTGTTTGGATTTTATATATTTGATATAAATAAAGCAATTTAATAGAACATATCTGCAATCATCAGCAAAGGGCACATAGGCATACATTAACCATCTTTGCTATTGTGAAAGGTTATCAAATATTCAGCATGTAGCTTTCATCTATGCAAAATAACATGAAATGATCACATCAGTGAAGAGAAATCTGATGAAAGCCCCTAACTTCATCTCTCTCACACACACAGGTCTCTCAGAGTGTCTCATTCTCTCAGACATAGCCTCTGCAGCTCTGTCTCGGTCTGATTATTGCACACACAGCTTCTGTCTTCCAGGCCTGGTGCGAGCAGGTGTGCACAGCGTGCATTCGCATGGGGAGACACAGCACTGGAGGTTGTGGCAGCAGGAGAGGCTATGGAGCCGCCAGCAGAGCTCAACTCGCCGGTGGCCAAAAACGAGAAAAGTTCACGGAGAGGCGGGCCGTCAGTGGAGCTCAACCCTCTGGCTACCAAAAATTAGGAAAGACCACGGCAGTTTCCCCTTTTAGCTGCGTGCACGCACTCACAGTTTTCCAGATCCTCCCCCCTCCTCCTCCCCCCCCCCCCTTCGCAGAAATGCTGGTGGGGGCCGAAGGAAAGAGTAGCCCACAGGGCCATGGTGGAGCTCATCCCAGCACGGCCTGAAGTGAAGAGGAGGACGGAGGGGGCCGTGGTGGAGCCCACCGTGGCCTGGAGAAAGGAAGCAGTGTGTATGTGTGTGAGAACCTGTGTACTTGTGTGTCTGTATGAGAGCTTGAGTGTATGTCTGTATCAGAGCTTGTGTGCATGTGTGTGTGTGTCTGTGTGAGAGCCTGTGTGCAAGTGTCTGTGTGTCTGTGAGAACCTATGTGTCACATATTGATTCTCACAGGCAGCATGCTCACACACACACATAGGGCCAGATGTTGAAAAGATTATCCTCCGCATTTACACGCGTGACCGGGCTTGCGCGCGCCGGGCCTATTTTCAAAAGGCCCGGCGACATGCGTAAAGCCCCGGGACGCGAGTAAGTCCCGGGGCTTTACTAAAGAGGTGGTCCGGGGCGGTCCGAGGGCAGGGCGGGGGTGAGGGCAGAGGCTCCAGGCAGAGCGACCATTTTGCAGCCGTGCCCGGGATCGCGGGCCGGCAGTCGGCTGGCGCACGCAACTTGCGCCTGCCCAGAGGCAGGCGCAAAAGGTGAGATAAAGGGCAGGGAAGGGGTTAGAGTAAGGCTGAGGGGGAAAAGGTTAGGGGAAGGTCAGGCGAGGGGGAGGGAACGAGGGAAGGCAGTGCAGCTCGGTGAGCACAAGGTGCACAATTGTGCACCCCCTTGTGTGCGCCGATCCCGGATTTTATAAGATGCGTGCGCACGACAATCTCAAGGTGACTGAAAATCAACTGATCCCAGGTATGGAGAGCAGGAGATTTTTTTAATCCT
Source organism: Rhinatrema bivittatum (assembly GCF_901001135.1). Taxonomy (NCBI): domain Eukaryota; kingdom Metazoa; phylum Chordata; class Amphibia; order Gymnophiona; family Rhinatrematidae; genus Rhinatrema; species Rhinatrema bivittatum. The sequence continues at coordinate 128,550,776 of NC_042616.1, read as the reverse complement.
TATTAGTTTTAATTATTGGGTGTAATTTGATGTTTCCACTGTTTTGAAATATTTACATTTTTGGGTGGAAATATTAGAACTTATTTTAATTATTGGATTTTCTTTATTAATCAGATGTTTTGAAATATTTTATTGGTGTTTGGGAAATTTTGGATATTCTATTTTATTGTTTTACTAGCTGTACCCGGCCACGCGTTGCTGTGGCTCAGTCTGGTTAAATGGAAAAGAAAGAAAAGAGAAAGCGCACATTTCTAATATGTTTAATTTCACAATGCGCATTTGCTTTGCTCCGGCCGTCCCAACTCCCTCCCCCCCTTCCCCGGCAGTGGACGGACTGGCTCGGCGACTCTTCTACCCTTTCCTCCTCCTGTGTGTAACTGTCCGGCAGTCCCTACTCCCTCCTCCCTTCCCCAGCGGCGGAGGAACGGGCTGAGCCGTTTCTCGGAGCGGCGACTCGTCTGCCCTTTCCTCCTCCCCTCTGTGACACCCAGCAAGTAGCGCAGAGCTCAATGGTCCGCACATGCGTGGTAGAGCTGCTCTCTACTGCGCATTTGCTGTCCTTCGGTCAGAGCCCATTTATATTGTAGATAGCGTGTGTTGCTTTTATGTCCAACAGATGGCGCTGTTTTTTCAAAAAAGCATGTTTTTACCTGTCACAGGTATGACATTTATATAATATAGGTATATAAAAACACGCACGTATTCGAATGCAAGGTTGTGTCAAAATTTCAAAGCAATCGGTGAAGAACTTTCGGAGATTTAAGATTTTGAACAAACGAACATTTACATTTTTATTTATATAGATGACTATGATTTTACTATTATGATTGATGTTTTATATTTCTTAATTTTATTTCTTAATGTTTTGTGCAGAAGGGTAATGTTTCTGTTTTTCCATTGTTGCTCTGCATATAGAGGCTGGCTTGTTGTGGGTTCCAGTTCAGTTCTTCTCAGCATGTTTCTATTTATACTTTCTGGTCTCTTTATTTTGTATTTGGTCAGGATCTGTCTGTGTTCTCCATGTGTGACCGAGATGAGGTATTCTGCTACCATATAATTTATCTGTAATGATCTATAGCAGTCTCATTTGTTCTGTTTTCCTAATAGGAAGTGTATTGGTGTTGTAGGGCCTGGTGTAATATGTGCAGTGTTACCTTTTCACGGATAAGTTTGTTACTGTTTGAGTGCTGGCAGTTAGGGTTGATTTTCTGGCACCACAGCAGTGCATGTAAATATAATATGCATGTTGTAAGTGATATTTTTGCCTCAGAAGACTGTACTTTTGAATGTTCTTTTTTCATGTAAAATCTGTTATAAATGCATAATTGAATTGTGTGTGTGACTGTAGAGGGTGTGTGTGTGTATGTGTATGTATGTGTATATGTGCAAGGCTGTAAGGTTTGCTTAGAGTACCTAATACCCTTCCCTTACCCATGGGTTCCATTTGGGAGGTGTCAATTTTGAAAAATATAGATTGCTGGGCTTTTTTTTTTTTATGTGCGTGGGACAAAGACTAAATGATGCAGGGGTGGTGGTGGTAGGGGGGGGGGGGGGACCACAGTAATTGTTTGCACAGGGCAGAAAAATAGCTAGCACCAGCCCTGCTGACTTCCTAATTCTTTCCATGATTCTCTCATCCACAGGTTTCTGACTTCCTGATTCTCTCTGGCTCTCTGTTTCTCACACACAGCCTTTGACTCACTCTGATTCACTCACACAGCCTCTGACTCACTCTGATTCTGTTACGAGCGCAGCCTTTGGCTACTGTTACGAACCGAGGGCTTGGAGGCCTTCGGCTACTGTTACGAGCACGGAGGTGTGGTTGTTTCTGGAACAGGAGATGTGAGCCCTTGGACCACGGCATGACTCAGGGAGGAGCCCCAAGACACACTGCAGGAGGTGAGCTGGTGCGAACACAGGTAGCAAGGAGCAAGACAAGGCTAGAGCAAAGACAAGGAGACGAAAAGGTCTGACCCTCTATCGGACCTGCATGCCCCAGGATGACCAACAACACAATGTTGATCAATGAACAGTCCTCCGACTGTTCCAAGCCCTTTCGGAATTGCCGCTGAGTAACAGCAAAAGGCGGCAGGCCGGATAGAGGATGAGGGTAGACGGAGTCCTTAGAACACAGAAGACTTTGGACGAAAACTCAGGTGAGGACACTGTAGACAAAGACTCAGGCGAGGACACTGTAGACGTAGGCTCAAGGCATAGGATCAAGGCACTGTAGATGAAGACTCAAGCGAGGACACTATAGTTGTAGGCTCAAGGCATAGGATCAAGGCACTGTAGATGAAGGATCAAGGCATAGGATCAAAGTGCTGGGTTGAGACTGCGATGCAGCGCGCCCTACACAGTCCATCCGTGGGACTGGTCTCGGACCACACTGGACTCGAAGCAGACGCTAGGACCGATACTGGAAGCTGATACTGGAACATGGCGAAGATACTGAAGAGGCCTACACCAGGGTGCGCCCTACACCCGCGGGACTGGTCATGGACCTCGCTGGAGAGGAGCAGGTTCGAACAGAGTCTTTGGCATGGACGGACACGAATGCAAGGAGCTCCGAAGACCGGGACAAGGTACAAGCTCAGGATTCATGATTCTCAAGGATTCAAAGACAAATTTAGATGTTAATAATCTAGTAAATTATAGACCTATTTCCTCACTCCCTCTCATTGCAAAGGTCATTGAAGATATTGTTCTAAAACAATTTACAGATTATCTCGAGAACAATGAAGTTTTAAATCCTCATCAATTTGGGTTTCGACGTAGTTTGAGTACTGAATTGCTTCTTATCTCATTGATTGATTCCATCAAATGTAGTCTTGATGGAGGACAACAATTTCTTTTGGTCTCATTAGATATCTCTTCTGCGTTTGATTCTGTTGATCATCAGATTCTCTTATTTCACGAATGTGGTATAACAGATACAGTTCTTTCTTGGTTTAATAGTTATCTTACTGGTCGTCATCAATTTTTTAGATTTAATCAACAATCATCTTTGCCCCAATTGTTAAAAGCTGGGGTGCCACAAGGGTCTGCTTTGTTGGCAATGTTATTCAATTTTTATCTTGCCCCATTACCAAACTTTTGTCTATTATTACTGATGGATTTAAAATTTATGCTGATGACATATAGTTTTACATTAAGGTTCAGAATCCTTGGCAGAAAACAGTTGATACTCTTCATCTGTGCATTGATACCATTAAGCGTTGGTTAAAACAAAATAAATTGTCACTAAAAAGCAATAAAACTAAAATTCTTTTGAGTCATCATCCCCATTCTACACCTCTTTATGATGCCATTTGCATTGATAATATCTCATTTCCCCTTGATAAACCTATCATGAGTTTAGGCGTCTTACTTGACGTGACATTTTCATTTAAATCACAGATCAGATCTTTAATTAAAACCGGATTTTTCAAACTCTGGCTCATTGCAGGATTACGGCATTTACTGTTTTATCATGATCTTCTTACTTCTTTTGAATAATTGTGTGTTTGAATATTCAGTTCATTCGTTAATTGTTCATAATGCATCATTCCCCAAGGAAGAGGGGGGGGAGGAATTATAGGGGGGTTGTCTGGATGAATGCTTGCGTGTGACAAGGATGGATGGCAGGAGGGATGTATGAGGGGAGGTGTATACAAATTGGAAAATGGGAACGTGTATGCAGTTGCAGCACATGCATTGTTTTTCTTTTTAGTCCAACTGTTTTATAATAAGTCGATGTTTGATGCCTGCTCTGGGCTAATATTGGTTATCTTGTCTTGAGGCTGCTGTAGTTGTAATTCTGCGTTCTCAATAAAAATGATTTTGAAAAAAAAAAAATTGCTATGATTGTTTTCAAACTTCTTAATTCAGATTCTTCATAATGGTCAAACGCATTGTTGCTTATTTATAAATCTATAAGAGGATTAAGATCCTCTCAGTTGAATCTTTTGGAAATACCCTCAGTGCGTCACGCACACTTGTTTTTCATTAGAGAGACCTCATTTTCTATTGCTGCACCAGCTCTGTGGAATCTCATTCCCTTTGAACTCTGTTCCTTAGACAATTTTAAAAAAATTAAATATCTATTGAAAGAGTTTCCCCCTCTAGTTTCCCCCCTATAAAATCTACTAGACTTATCTCCACAACCAACAGAGCCCTCTTTCTCACCGGCCCCACCCTCTGGAACGCCATGCCTCTAGACCTACGCACTGAAACCTCCACACCCATTTTCAAAAAGAAACTCAAAACCTGGCTCTTCCTCCAAGCCTACCCCCCTTCATCCTCGCCTACTGACCCTCCCCCTCTTTGACCCACTTCCAACTTTTACCCTCACTAGCCCCTTTTCCCATTTTCTTTCCCCCAAACAAGAACCAGCAATACCTACGAATGCATCATGGAACTCTGTATATAACCTTCTCTTGTTTATTATTGTTTTTTACTCTCTCCCCGCTCCCAACCTATGTTACTCCCAGTTGAATCCCTCCTATTAATTTATCTAGCCTTCGCTTTGTTACTGCATCTTATTTTCTCTGTTCTTTGTAAAGGCAATGCCTATATACTTTGGTTAGTAAGTTACATGTAAACCGACACGATGTGCAAACGGTTGTCGGTATATAAAACTGTTTAAATAAAATAAATAAATAAATAAATAAGTGAGATGATTCCCTTATTCTATGTGACAGATATAATTCATAAGGGATATAGTACTAAATATTATTCAGATTAACTTAGGTAAGGTATTGGACACTATAGTTTCTATGAAACTAAAGGTATTTATTTATTTATCCAAAGTATTTTTGTTTGTTAAGTTTGTGGTTGATAATTCGTATGATACTTCAGTTTAATTTGTTTCATTTATTTCATTTGTTTAGTTTAATTTGTTTCATTGCAGGGATTTGTTACCTATGATTGAACTAGTTTTTGTTTACTTATATAGCCTTCTTCATAATGGGTATGTATAATACTGTAGTTTTGTATGCCTCTTGCATTATGCCTTTTTATATGCGTTTTACTGTTTTTCTCATTCTAATTTTTGTTTTCAGGGTATTTCAATTGAATTTGTTGCTGTCTCTCCTGATGTGGCATTGCAAAACACAGTCCCGTGTTTGGGGACTAGACTCAGATAGCTTTATTAGGCCGTTGTTTTTCAAGGATACTCCGTTAAGTTATTATTTCACAAGGACTGTGATTTTGATCATCCCTGATTAAAAGGACTTTTTATGCTTTAATGAGATGTTTTCTCTATGTTTCAATTATTTAATAATTTTTGTTTGCACACAAACTCCTTAATTTTAACGTAACACACATTTATTTTTTGGTATTTCCTATTGATGTGACTTCTGAGCATTGGTCCACTTTATTTTTTTTGTATTATCTAAATTTAGAAGCCTAATGAAGTGGAGTGATGACACATACTGAAACTTCTCTAGCACAAATGAGAGATCATAAAAAAAATCTTAAAAATCATAAAACTCCTGGCCCTGATGGCTTTATGGACGAGTTTTTCAAAATTCTCTTTTTTCAGATTGCACCTTTTTGGAGTGCTTTTTTCAGAAGATGTTGCAAATGGATATGATGCCTTGAAAAATACAAGAGGCTTTTATCACAGTTATTTAAAAAAAAGGGTGTGATTTGGATAATCCTACCTCATATAGGTCTATATCTCTCTTGAATACCGATGTTCAAATATATGCTAAAGTGCTGGCAAATGGACTGGTGACATTGATTCCAAAATTAATATCCACAGAACAGGTGGGTTTTCTACCTGGAAGAATGGTAGCTTTGAATGTGCAAAGAATTTTAGCTAATTTATGATCATCTTGCTTGTGTATATCTATTTGAAGTGTCACATTTTTATGGTTTTCATGGTTAATTTGTGAAAATGTTACATCTCTTATATATAAATCATTTGGCTGCAGTGATTGCTAATGGCTTAACTTCATATTTCTTTTCTCTTGAATGAGATACTAGGCAAGGATGCCCCCTTTCACCATTTTTGTTTATTCTCAGTATGGCACCATTGGCTAGGCATTTGCTGGCTAATAGTGGTATTGCATGGATTTGTTGTGACTAAAAGGATGTGAAGACTGCATTATTTGGAAGGATGCAATTAGTGAAAGTGATTATCTTGCCCAAATGACTATGGTCTGGCTGCCGGATCCATGGAGAACCCTCGATTGTTTACTCTAGGAAGGGTAAACAATTTCGCTCAAAGAGGCACTTTTCTAACTTGGCATAAAGATGATTTTCTCTTAGGCATTGGAGGATGATCCTAACATGATCTCGGTGGGATTCAAGTTCTTTAGAAAAGATCAGGATGACGTCAAGGTATATGACTATGAATGAGTACAAGAGGTCTTGGAGGATTTCGTTCATAAGGCGTTGAAAGACTGCTGGGGCATTGCATAATCCAAAGGGCATCTCGTTCCCTGTACGTACCCTGATTAGTCCAGACCATGACTGAGTCATCTTTCCAGCAGATGGAGACTGACCAAAACTGTAAGGGTATCCTATAACAGGACAGAGCCTACCCTGTAACCCTTCAGTATTCGTCTGTCTCCAGCAGATGCGACAGCTCACCCTTCGCTTCCCTGTGTTCATTCCTTAGCCCTTACTTGTGGGTCCTCTCTTTTCTTATACAGTATCAAGCAAGTATTGTTGTTCTTCACTGTTTAAAAAAAAAAAAGTGTAGTTATTTGGCGCGAAACTGGCGGCAATAAGGGTCCTTACCTTTCACCATCAGCGATGTTTTCACAGCGTCGGCCCTGGTGCCGCCCTGACTCCTCCTCTTCTGGGGCCGACTCCACCCCGATTTAGGTATTGCATGGGATCCCTTTAGAGAATGACCCCCTATATGTGTTACAAACGCTTCTTTTATGGGTTTGCAGTGTGATATATAAGCTTGGAATAGAATGATCTCAGATTTTATATGGAGCTGGAAAAAACCTTGTATGAGGATTTTTCAGCTCTAGTTCAGTCTTTGGGATGGTGGCTTAAAACTCCCCAATTTACAAATGTATAATGCTGCCAGTTTGTTCAGGGTGATAAAAGATCAGTTAGGGGGACTGAGTATGGTGACAGATATTGAGGTAGATAATAACATGATTCATCCTCTGGCACTGTCGTATATTCTTCATGTAAAGACTTCAGAATTACCCCTATCAGTTATGCTGAAATAATTATTTATATCTATACTTAAAGCTTGGAGGTGGGTGAGGACTAAGTATGGTTTACCTATTAAAGCGTGGGTGTTTTTGCCAATTAGAGGAAATGCAGTTTTTCAACCAGGTTTAGATTACGGAATATTCTGTCAATGAGAAATGAGTGGATTAAAGATAATTGGTCAAGTCTTAGAAGAGGAAAAAAAAGAAGTTTTTAAATTTCATGAATTAAGAGATTTAAATATAGCATGAATAATAAAGTCTTCTATACATACTTACAGTTGCTACACTATATTGACTCGGTATTAAAAGGAAATAAAGAGTGTTTTTCAGCAGGTAATTTTGAAACAGATGTTATTCGCGTAATTTCGAGTATCAGTATACTTTCTAAATTATATAGGATTACTAGCGGTTCCCGGTCACACGTTGCAGTGGCAGAGTCAGGTTCTTTACCCTCCCTCCCCCTTCTCCTTGCTCATTTACCTCAGTCACTCATCCTCCTCCCCCTTGGTCACTCACCCCTCCATCCCTCCCCTGTCCCCACTCCAACTCTCTCCCCTCACACTCACCTCTCCCCTCATTCTCCCTCACCTGACACTCACCTCCCCCCTCATTCTCCCTCCCCTCACTGTCACCTCCCCCTGCCTACTGCCTACCTACCCTTCAGATCAGAAAACCTTTGTCTTTCTATTTCTGTGGGAACCCACCACCCCAACCCCCCCATCCCAACCCTTTAAATCAAATAATAACACCCCCCCCCCCTCTTGCCCCCTCCCAAGACCTGGGAAATTAAAATTGTTGGTGCTACATGTGGTCTGTCCCTGGGCATCTGTGCACGTTATGTAGCCAAATAGGGGAGTGCCTAACCAAATTTGCACTTCCAAATTTGTTTTGTGGTCTGGGGAGGGCTATTTTGGTGCGTTCCTGAGATCGTGCAAGTTTAGTGTATGTATTTGTGTGTGAACCTCCCCCTTCCCCCAAAAAACAACCGTATGAGAAAAGTTCTCTTAAACTAACCACCCCACACTCTCCTGCCCCCCTCCCCCAGCCCTGCGAAAAACAATAGCCCCCCCCTGCCCTCCCCAGAGTTGCTGAAGGAATGAAACCTGCCCCCCCTCGTGACCCCTCCCCAAGATGTTCGCAATAAATTCATTACCACCCCCCACCCTCCAGACCCCCCGAGACCTGATAAAAATGTCTGACGGTGGAGCGGGCCTTCAGAAGCGGTCCGGGAGCAATGTATTGGTGTTGGTCCGTTGGCTGCGAGCACTGAAACGGGTTCCGATGGCCCTTTGCCCTTACTATGTCAGTGGGGTGGAGCAATGGCAGCGGTAGGTCCTCTGACATAGTAAGGGCAAAGGTCCGCCGGCTGCCAGTCCTGAAAATGGCGCCGAGGGGCCCTCGCCCTTACTATGTCACATGGACTACTGCTGCCATTGGTGTCCCCGAGTGTCATAGTAAAGGAAAGGGCCATCGGCGCCATGTTGAGTGCTGGCAGCTGACGGCCGGAGTGCAGGAGATGTGTCCCGGACCGGTCCTGCCCCACGCTGGAGCCTCCCGGACTTCTGTCAAGTTTTGTGTGTGTTGTGAGGGCCTGGGAAGTAAATAAATTTGGCATGTGTGTGGGGGGTGTGAGGAGGGTGGTTTTGTGTGTGTTGGGAGGCTGTGGGAAGTAAATCAATTTGGTATGTGTGTGGGGGGCGTGAGGAGGGTGGTGGGTGTATTTTATCTGTAAAGGAAATAGTTATCTTCCGGCGAAAAAAGTACGCGAATGTGTTAAAATGGAAGTGAAACGTGGACCTGGACTGGCAAAATGATTAGTGTAGCGTGTGTTAGTGTAAGGTGTAACAGATGGCGCTTACGTCCAGCAGATGTTGCTGTTTTCTCGAAAAAATTTTAAACCTATTTTACCTGTCACAGGTGTGACATATCTGTAATGTAAATACAGAAGAACCTTCCTGTATGCGAAATGAAGGTTGTGTCCAAATTTGAAAGCAATCGGTTCAGTGGTTTCTGAGATTAGCGATTTTGTCCAAACTATTTAACATTTTTATTTATATAGATGTTGGGTGAACAGAGCTCGGATCCTCTTTCTGAAATAACTGCCAAATGGTCTACGTACCTCATTGTTACTCTGGAAGACAATCTTCGTTTGGCACAGGGTAGATTGGCAAAACTGGTTGAGAGTGCCAATATGCATGAAATGAAATTCAAACTAGTGCACCTTTTCGCCTTTATGAGCTTATAAGATTCATATCATTAGGGATAAGAAATGTTTGAAATGTGCAGGGTCAGAAGGCACTTTTTAAATTGTTTTTGGTCTTGTCCAAATATCCAGCAATTTTTACCCCTAGATTCATCAAAATGCGTTAACAAAAAGGGGTGTGTTTAGGGAAATTTTAGAATTACCACTTTGCATCATGTGGTACAGTAAACTTGGCATACCCTGCAATAATCCCTGAGAGAGAGAGAGAGAGAAGGGTTTAGGCACCAGTTTCGCATGTATAGTGAGATGTATGAACAGCACAGTACACCTTGAAGATTTGACATCATTTTGAGTGAGGAAAGTCTTACAAAGATGAAATTTTGTACTATGTTATCTCACTACCTCACCTTGAACTATTAAATGGCCCTCTTATAAAGATATACATACTTCACTAATATGAAGGCCTTATAGATAGTCTCTGTCTCTGTCTCTCTCTCTCTATGTGTTGCAGAAATTACCTATGCAATTCCTTATCAAGGCACTATATTTATAGCATTTTGATGAATCTAGGGGTATGTTTGTTGGATATTGTGGATAACTGTGATATATCAGATGCAGATTTGCTAGTGTTTATATGAAATGCAAGTTGCATGATAAAAAATGTATATTAATACAATGGGTATCTGACGATTCTCCTACCTTGGAGATGTAGCATAACCATATGCACAATCTATTACTTATGTAAAGATTAACTGTGCTTAAAGGTAATATAAGAACACATATAAAGTTTTAAAAATTTGGGATCATACCTAAAATCATTTTCTACTAGAATCCGCAGTATGATTATAAATACATTTGAGTATATGAAGATCATCTGGGGGGGTTAGGGTGGAAAAAAATGGGGAAGAAAGGGGAAGAAAAAGGGCTGAGGGTGACCTAAGATGTTCTTTTTGAAGATCTGTAATTTTTAAGTGTTAGAAATATTGCTTTGTATTATGTTAGTAATGTTTATAATTGAAGAGCTGTATTTGTTAACTTTGTAAAGCCTTTTGCTTAATACACAGATTTTCCTTAAAAAATATGTGATTGAAGTGTTGAAATGTTCTCAAGTTAAGAGTTTAATTTAAGCAAATGTTATTAGATTCCAGCTATGGAGAAGGAAATTAATGAAGTAAAAGGTGCCCTGGATGTTTTAGTCCCTTTTGATAATTCGGGTTTGTCAGCTTCTCTTCTAAATTCTAATGACAACATTATGACTAGAGCTACACTTATTACTTTTGCCTTGGATTCAAATAAAGACTTGGTCCTAAAGCAGTATTTCAAATATATGAATGAGCACTTTTGTGGTAAAAAAAAAAATTCAAATGTTCCCTGATATAGATAAAGGAACCCAAATGAGAAGAAGTTGTGTTTGCAGTATAAACAGCATATGCTGGCTTTGGGTGTCTCTTTTTTTTTTCCCCTAAAGTTTCCTTGTAAATGTATTATTGTGTGTTAGGGGAACAAATGTATCTTTATTGACCTTGCTCATTTAGACTTTTTTCTTGTGGATAAATCATCCACAACTTCAAATTTCCTTATTGAGGCCCTGGAGTATTTGAGATTTGATTGACTGAGCTAGTGAGGTCTCTTTATTGTATTTATTTCCCCTTATTAGTACCTCCCCTTTGGGGACTTTGAATGTATCTTAATAATATTTCTTCTGTTTTTGATTATTTCTTGGAATGGTTTATTATGATCCATTGTTTTTCCTGGCTTTATTTTATGCATAATGGTTTAAATGCTAATAAAAATAAAAATAAAAAATAACTTTATCTGGCTATATTTAGCAGAGTCCCTAATTGTTAATTCTCTGCTGAATATCCATGACAATTTATCCAGCTGACTTTAGCCGAATAAATTGTCTGCTTTCTGTGCCACTGAATATTGACCTCTCTATTTTCAGCTCCTGGACTTCTGCATATACAGTACATAAGCTTTCCACCCCTTTTATAGAATATTCTTTCTTCTAAACATGACAATGTATTTTTTTTCCACAGGAAAGCAAAAGATTTCAATTTTTTTTTCCTTTTTCCTTTTCCGCATTAAATCTGTGGAGTAGTGCTGCATCAGTGCTTTTGAATGAGAAGTGCAGAGGAAACCTAATTGGCTTCTTGCCTGTAGTTCAAGCTGACATCATGCTGTAAGCATGCTCAGTGGGCATCTGCCTTCTAATTCCAGATGATGGTGATGTCAGGAGAGCAACTACACATATGCAAAAAAAAAAAAAAAAAAAGAGATAATATGGATCATGCATACTGCAATGAAGCTGATAATATATTATCCAGTTTTGAACAGGGGATGTCCTAAAACCTGCATTTGAAAGCTTATTTGGTTCTCCTAAAATATGCAGTGCTTTGGAGTAGCTAAAATGGACAAAGTGGAAGGAACTTATGGTCTTTTTTTCATCATCTTCTGTTTCTCTGTTTCTAAACTGAGGATATGATGATTGCACTTGTTGAGTTTGATGAACAATTTTCTGCTTTAATATTTTTTTAATGTCTTGAATGTGAGGGAATGAAGCCCTTAGTCACTGGATACAGTTCTAAATCCATTAACTACTTTTTTCTCTAGAAAGTATTTTAACATTTGTCTAATGTTGTAATAGACAAAAATCATAACAGTATACCATTTCAACTTATAGCTTAGGACTCAGCAACAACAACAAGAAAATGAAATACTCAAATAGAGGCATTAGGATGTATTTGTAGATAAAAAGTCTTTAGACAGGAATTACAGGAAGAGTGTCAGCTCTATAATGAAAAAAAAATGCTGCCCAATTGAATGGAAGCCAAACCTCATTAGAGTATACTGCACGTAAACACAATAAACTCAATACCAGGAACAGCAGAGTCATTGGCAAACCCAGGATAACCGGAAAAGCATGTTACCAGAAAAAAAAAATACTGATCACAACTGTTGGTTGCTAATGCACTCAGATTTCATATAACATTAGGGTCTGAAAAAATATCCAAGTGGAGAATACCTTTATATAACTCATTGGTAAGATAATAGAATAAAATAATTTCAAAATCAAGGTCACCAGTTCTATAACTCCCCCCAATCTCCATATAAAAAGACAGACCGAGTTAGATTAACTAAGACTTTTCTTCCATTCCTTGTTTATGGGGAAAAAAACCCGCTTAGTTAACCAAGCTTTACAGAGTGAGTCACCCTACCTTAGTTAACCAAGCTTTACAGAGTGAGTCACCCTACCTTAATTAACCAAGCTTTACAGAGTGAGTCACCCTACCAGCCTTCAGCCTATTGGCTGTGGGACTCTACAGGTTACTGAAAACTTCAGAGAAATGTATTGTAGAGCAGTGCATTGAGGAACAATTTTGTTTTAAAAACCAGACACTAATCTGGCCTATAGTGTTGTTTCAAGCTTACAAACCGATAAAAGAGTGTTTTGCAGATTTTGCACCTAAATAGGCCACAATGAGGAAAGACAAGTGCAGTGAAAAAGGCCAAGAAGCTCATACATCATCATTGGATTTCTTTTGTCATTCAAATACCATTTTATTAAGTTTATTACAACATTACATATTGTTACAGCGATGTTTTCCATAAGGCACTTTAAAAGCTCCTTACATAAAGAGTAAATGAAAAAATACATATTTAATCTCAAAGAACATTTCTTGTCTTATCTCTCTCATTGTGCATTTATTCATCTTCATGTGTTCAAGGCACCGTCTATAGTACTACCCATTATTTTTCTGCTTATTTACACACATTTATCTAGTGTTTTTTTTCTTTGTTAAACAAAGCTACAGAAATAAAGAGAGAAAAGGAAAAATAAATCAATTAGATTCCCAGGGAAGATTCAGTTTACTAAAATAATCAGAGAAGGGTGGCTAGCTTCACCTCACCGTTTTATGCTTTCTATTCTTGTCAGTTGTTAAAACATCTATTTCCCATACTTTTGCCAGTCCATCATTAAAAGGACAATTTTCAAAGCAAGTTATGTGTAAAACGTGTTTTATGTACGTAAATCAGCTGCCTGCAAATTGCCAGCATCAATGTGGTTAAAAGTCTGCGCATTGTTCCAAAAACGATTTTGGGGCGAGTTTAGGCCGGGGGAGGAAAAGAATGCATTTAGATTGGAAAAATGCAATCTCTATGTGTACTTCTCAAACAAACTTCTACCTGCATCCACAGGTGCATGAGACCATACATATTTTAAATCCATGACAATTTTCAAAGTGAAAGCCCTCATGTACTTTTCCTTCGAAAACTGAATCAAAGATCCAAAATGAAAAATGCATGAGGACTTTGCTACCAATCCAGACAATCTGAGAATTGTCTCTCCAAAATGAGAGTAGCATTACTGATTTTGAAAAAAGCAGCCAGTGTTCATCCATGTTGTCATGTCCCCTATGGATTTATCAGGTTATTGTCCAATTTCTAACCTTCCCGCATTAGGAAAGTTAATTGAAAAATGGGTTCTGAATCAGTTGGAGGAATTCCTGGAAGAACAGAAGGCTCTTGATCATTTCCAATGTGGTTTCCGTAGGCAACACGACACAGAAACCTTGTTGGTGTCCCTGTTAGATTCCATCAGATGTGACATATGATTGCAGAATCTCTTAAGTAGAAGAGCTGTACATTACTTTTAATTTTTTTGGATCTGTCTGCGGCCTTTGATACCATCTGCTTTGAAAACTTGATAGAGCACTTCCTTTCAGTTGGACTTCCGTTCAGTTGGACTTACAAGAGCAGTGCTATCATGGTTTACTTCCTTTCTCACAGGGAAATCACAGAGGGTATGGGAGAGTCATGTTTAGACTAGAAACCTTTACAGTCAGGAGTCCTGCAAGACTCCTCTCTATCAGTTGTTTTATTTAACATCTACATGCAGCTTTTGGGTAAGCTTTTGTCACATTAAATATTCAATATCATATCTATGCTGATATTCAGCTTCTAATTCCTTATGACTTGGATGAGAATTTTTCTTCAGAGGTACTTCAGGGCTGCATGGAAGTTATCGGGTCTTGGATGGAAACTAATAAGCTGGTATTAAATCTTCAAAAGATTGAAGATTTGGTTCATCCTGCCCCATTCTCCCCAAATAATCTCTCACATATATTGGTTGATTATTCTTCCTTCCTACTCTTTTGTGTCAACAAGAGACTTTGAGGTTCTTTTAGATGTCAATCTATCATTAAGGACGTATATTAAAGCAGTTGTAGCTTCAGCTTTTTACATACTACATCTATTTAGACAATTTAAATTTATTTGGAGTAAAATTGATTTCTATACAGTTGTACAAGCCTTGGTTTTACCTTCTGTAGAATATTGAAATGCCTTATATGTGAGTCTCCCAAAATCATATCTCTGAGCCAGGCTGATTTGTGATCTAAAGCTTTGGGACAAGATTGCCCCCTTTCTTAAAGATCTGAACTGGCTGCCCATTTGGTATCAAATTCCGTTTAAAACACTCACTTTAATTCCTGAGTCCATATATGGTGATGGCCCCTGGTACTTAAAAGATTCTGCAATCATGTCACTTTGGGTCCTCTGCATTTTTATCCATCCTTTCTTTTCATGTGGTGAGGTTGGCAAGAAAACATTTTCAGTTACAAGTCCAGCACTGTGAACGTCCTTCCCTTGCGAGCTCAGGGAAAAGACTAATTACTTATCACTTAGGATAAAGGTTCTTTTCGTAGGCTTTTGGCTCTGGTTGATATATATACAGCTAATGATGGAAATACTTGAAGATCTGATGACCTTTTAAAGAAATATTGTTTAGCAATTGTTGGTCATTGTTTCTATTGTTTTGACTATTATGTACGATTATTTGTAAACCGCCGCCAACACAGTGTGGACTTTGTGGAAATCTTTTTAAATAAATAAATATGTTTCCACTTTGTAAGAATCGCTTTTCACTCAGTTAACAACAACTTTTTTTTTATGTATATATAATTTTCTCTTTATTGCATTTTAAATGTTTACACACTTTTAGCAAGGAAAACAAATGTTGCAGTGCAAAAAAATCACCATAACATTATTAAAAAAACAAACAAACAAAGATCTGCAAACATTGCTAACATATAACAACAACATTTGTATGAGTGTGCAATGGGCACCCCGGACATTTTGCTCTGGTACAAGCCCAAATAGCATAAACTTTGGTCAAAACAGAATGGGGATACTCATAATATCTTGTCTATTACTTTGTTTAATTAGCCATAAAGTTACAAATACCAGACACAAATAGAATGTGTTCAACTTGTCCTTGAAGAGGGGGAGTTACATGGAACTGGAGAAGAGAGACCCTCTACACAAAAATGAGGACAAGGAGCAGGTGGGTAACTACAGCACTACTTTCATGTATCCCCATCCCAGTCAGTTCTTAGGAAAAGGGATACACAGAGAGTTCTTAGGAAAAGGGATACACAGAGAGGGGTCACTGTCCAGGCATGGGCTCATGATCTCCCTGAGTTCCTGCACAGGGGAAAAGAAAACCAGTCTTTCAAGACCCTTAGGATATTGTCTTGCTCTGGGGCTCTTTTGCTGTCCCACGGACTCCAGCAAAGCTCACTACTCAGATGCTCAAGTTGTTGTTCAAAATCCTTATTTTGGTGCATCGAGTCATGTATGGAAATTGTCCATGATATTTAGTACAAACTTATTGACATCATATAAAGCTCAGCAGTCACTACGTGCAGAAGGCCAGCGATTGTTGGTTATTATGGGAACCAAATCTGTCAGATTACTTAACTCCAGGAGAAGTGCTTTTTCCCTGAGGTGGTGCCCTTCCTGTGGGATTGCAGCAGAAAGTGGACTAGAAGGGTTTCAAGAAGGCTTTAAAGGCGCAGCTTTTTAAATAAGTCTTTAACTTTTCAATTTATTACTATGTTTTATAGATGGTTATTAATTAGACTTCCAGTTCAGCCAGTCCATCTGCAGCTCGAGAAGACCCTCCTGGATTTTCAGCCTGAAGTCCCCCCCATTTCACCCAGGCCCCCCCCCAGCCCAGAAATGTTTTCACTTTTCAGATGCTTACGATCGCTTACTCCTGGTATTGAACAGAAGTAAGGTGGCCACACTTGCATGGGTAAATTGTTTCCTGGTGTAAATGTTGGCCCCTCTCCCCGGAATACTCCTGGCCTGACCCTTTTTTACAAGTGTAAATTTACTCCCAGATCCTGATTTATGTGTGTATGTTGAGATTTTTAAAAAAGCTTATGCCATTTCCAGCTCACATATATATGCTTTTTTTTACACACTTGCTATTTTTTTTACACGTGTAACTTTTGAAAATTCACCTTTAAGACAGTAAACAAGAAGTTTCTGCTTCAACATTCAACCCTTCTTACGCTCCTGTTTGAGGACAGCAGGGCCTAGAGCAGGTTAGGTGCAGGGCATAAAATAGCCGGAAGGTGTAAAGTAAGAATCAGAACTACAGCAGGTAAGAGAAGAGTGTAGGGACTGGAAGTTGATCAATAAGCCATCTAGAATAGTAGGTACAGTATTTGCTTTTGGCAGTTCATACCACAATGCTAGTTACTAGTGAAAATGGATGATTAATAGGGAATAGAAGTCCATTTTTCTGTTCTAAATATGCTTCTAGGCTGCAGACAGGAATCTGTGTTCAGCCATTTTGTAATGAGAGAAATGCAGCTTGACCTAGTCTGGCCTGATGAAATGACCTGTGCTTATTTCTTATTCTGATTGATAAGTTCTCCTCAACACTACATTTTAAAAGTCTCTTGCCTGTTGCACAAAAATAAAGGTTAACAAATAAAAACAAAAAATATATACCTTCTTATTGGACTAAATAACTTTCAACGCTAATGACAGTATCTGTTTGCATCACTCTTATGTGGGTTTGGAGGTCAGGCTTGAAAGTCAGATTTTGCAACTTCAGACATTTAAAGTTACTGTCATAATAGACTATTCACGCTCTTCTAAAAGCAATGTGCTTTCCTGAAGACGAAACAAATCATGGTAAATTATGAAGGTCTTTCCATTCTGAATCATTTTCAGTTGAGGAGCCAGCTTCAACTTTCATCTCATTATCATCATCGTTTATTTTATTCTTTTTTAGCTCAAGAGTTCAAAGCATGTTAGGCTGCTATAATAGGAAATGCTTCCTTACCAGAAGATTTCAAGTGCCAACCTTTATTGTGCCTCTTTAAACAACTAATGTACCAATGTCTCTTGATGGATTGCCTGATGGCTGAAGTAGATGTACTTTGTGGGAGGACACATCAGTCTATTTAATTCTCTATTTGGCTTATATTGCAATAGCACTTCTCTGTCGCTATTCCTAGCCCTCTTATATGCCCATCTTACTACTTTTATTGGATAACCTTTCTCAAGGAATCTTTGGGTGAGCAGATCAGCCTGTATTTTAAATTCTGCAAGGGTTGCACAAATACGACAGAAAAACTAGGGCAGGAGATAGTAATGTAAGGACTACAGAGGAACAATGGACCTCAAACAAATGCAGCACTCAAATGGACAACAAATCTTCATGATTTGAAGACACCCCAAGGCTTCACAAACAGACTGCGTAAATGTAACTGCGGGACATGCTAGAGAGATAAAGTTCCTACATGCAAAAAAATTACTGTAAGGCGATCAAGTTTTTCAGATGACACAAAAAGTATTCAGAGAAGGTATATCACACTCAGATTCTCATAAATTCTGGGGGCGGCCTTGCTAGACTGGAACATTGGGCGTCCAAATGGTATATGAAATTTAATTTGGACAAGATCAAGGTTTTGCATGATGAGAAAAAAAAACCTTCCTGCCGTAACAAAATGCTTGCTTCCAGTTTAGGAGTCAGCACTGACGAAAGAAATCTAGGCTTCATGGTGGAGGATATCGACCGATCCGTGAAGACAGGCCATGCAAATTTCTATAGTTTTATCTGAAGAAAGAGGAAGAACAAAGGTAAAATAGAATTGAAGGGGGGTGCAGGTTTAAATGAAGTGGAAGCTGTGAAGAAAGCAGGTGGCTTAAACCAATACACATTCTCGGTATTGACACTGGAAGGAAAGCAGATTGCAGCAACTGCAAAGGACCCGAACCTAAGCAGATGGAGCCAAACCCTCTGCATTTAGTGAGGCTAGCAATTCCCAAGCAGGACAACATTGCACCAAATCAGAAAGGTACTGATACTGTGATATACATTCACCGTTGGATTAGCTCTGCTCCAGGTTGACTGGTGTAAGGATAAAAGGCATTGTTGTGGAGAATGGAATATGAGGGGATGATATAAGGTTGTCATCCAAAACACACTGTCAGCAGTGACATGCCCACAAATGAGAAATTGAGCATGAAGCAAACGTAAAGAGGAACAGACTACAGCTCTCTTTAATGCACGGGAGAGGGGCCGGTTTTAACGATGTGATCCATTAACTAATGAATCATAAGTAGCCAATGTAAGGAGCAGAGTGGTGCAGCGGGAGCGTGCAGGGTCCTTAACCCAGAGGTCAATGGATTGAAACTATTCTCTGCTATAACAATGTCAATTTTATCATCTTTAAATTCTTATTGCCTGGACAGGCTCATACATCATAAAGGTTTACGTTCTAATACGGAACATCAGCTCTGGTCATGCAAGGTGTTAAATGCCCATCTTTGGCCAGCTATCTCTGGGACTTGAAGGACCAGTGTCAGTGGCTCATTGGTCTAGGGATATGATTCTTGCTTTGGGTGTGAGAGGTCCTGGGTTCAACTCCTAGATGAGCCATTCCCTTTACTAGGGTGCTGCCTCTGCAGTAGTGCTTCAAATCTCCACCTGGTGAAGGGAGTAATAAATCAGGTACTAGTCAAGCTTTTGCTTCTCTAGGAAGATGAAAGCATGCCTCCAAAAAAACTAGGGCAGAGATAGTGATGTAAGGACTACAGAGGAACAATGGACAAACTTGTATGTTGCAGATTTTGAGGCTATATATACATCTCAGAGTGGTGGCAGTATATTGAACATTGGGTTAGATTCATCAATGATATCTTTTTCGTAAGGAGGGATATTGAAGAGCAGCTTAATACATTCACACAATGGATCAATACATTGGATCATAATTTGAAGTTTACACATAATCAGAGTGAGGAGCGTATTGCTTTTTTGGATGTGGTTGTGATCATTGCAGAAGATACTTTACATACCACGGTTAATAGAAAATCTACCGACCGCAACAATTTATTGCGATATGGGAGTTACCAAGCAGGGTCTTTCTGTATCCCAGTTTTTACGCATCCGTCATACTTGCGCAACCGTTGCAGAATTTAAAATACAAACTGATCTGCTCACCCAAAGATTTCTTGAGAGAGGTTATCCAAGAAAAGTAGTAAGACGGGCATATAAGAGGGCTAGGTATAGCGACAGAGAAGCGCTATTGCAATATAAGCCAAATAGAGAATTAAATAGACTGATATGTGTCCTCCCACAAAGTACATCTACTTCAGACATCAGGCAATCCATCAAGAGACATTGGCACGTGGTAGCAAAACATGAATCTTTGGCAGAAGAACCATTAATAACCTCCAAGAGGGGACGGAATATCCGTGACCAAATAGTGCATGTACAAGTGAAAGTATGCAAAATGCATGGTAAGGGACAACATAGGAAATGCGGAAAACGTACGGTATGTGCTACCACCATTGAAGGAACTACATGGATTCATCCAACAACAGGCTATACAGTGTATAGGAATAATGACAGAGATTGTACCACCACATCAGTCATATATGCGATTGTATGTCCCTGTTTAAAGGTCTATGTAGGACGGACTAGCAGAGCTATAAAAGCCCGCATCACGGAACATCAATCAAGATTGAACACTGCCACAATAACAGCTCCAATAGTCCAACATTGTATAGAGAAAAACCACACATTTGAACAACTAAGGTGGACAGTGATTGACAGTTTTGAAGATAAGAGAGTTAGTTTAACATTATTAAATCGCCGGGAATAAGCATGGATTTTCAAATTATGTACGGAGCAACCCTTTGGACTTAACAAACAACTGGATTGGATATCCTTAGTATAGAGTCCTCTGATTGGTAGCACTGGTATCCTATGGGTCCTTTAAAAGGAAACAGGAAGCATTCAATGGAAGAGAGCCATCAGTCAGTGTCGGGTGGAGGCTCTTTTGAGCACCGTCTAAGGAGATACAGCAATTTCAGTTGCAAGACAGCGTTTCAAATAAAAGAAGAAAAAGATTTCCTGAGGAAGGCATTTCATGCTGAAACTTGTACAAATCAGAACATTCTAATTTTACCATCGGGGATTTTGTTGAAAAACATTGTAACCATCGGGGATTCTCTAAGCGAAAGTTAAGTAATCATTTTAAAGCTAAACAACATAAGCAATTGTTTAGGCTACACTGATGGTGATAAAAGCTAAGAGGTGTGCACACACAAGAAAATAGAAATTTAAAAAAAAAGGAAAAATAAGTCACAAGTTATAAGTAATGGTCAAATGTTGGTGCCAAACTTGAAATTTTAAAAGATTTGCTCGAATAAAAAATGGAGGTTGGAGGGTAGTTAATGATTAAATTAAAGGAAGCAACATGGAGAGTGCCTAATAAAATCTATGAAACTACCACCCATTCTCATAACAAATTTGTAGGGATGTGAATCGTTTTCCATATCGTCTTAACGATAGAAATCGTGTGGCAGGGCAAGAAAATCATCTTAGGCACGATTTTTTAGTTAAAAAATCGTTAAAAATCGTTTTTTCCGATTAGTGCGCACAAACTCGAGTTAGTGCGCACTAACTGGGAGTTAGTGCGCACTAACTGAAAATGATACAATTTGACACTTTTCAGGTCAGTTAAGGTCAGTTTAGGAATGAATATGTATTCCTATTGGCTGCCCTCTTATTTATTCATGTTACCAAGCTTCCTACTGACAGTATATGGGGGATGGGAAATGGAAACAGTTGGTAGCTTGACAAAACAAGTAATGTGATCAGTCAATGTGACTAGAACTTGTGCCCTAACCCTGATACCAGGGGTATTGTGATCTTCCTGCACACAGTGCCCTATCCCTATTAATACCAGGAGTGTTGTGATCTTCCTGCACACAGTGCCCTATCCCTAATACCAGGGGTGTTGTGATCTTCCTGCACACAGTGCCCTATTCCTGATACTGGGGGTGTTGTGATCTTCCTGCACACAGTGCCCTATTCCTGATACCGGGGGTGTTGTGATCTTCTTGCACACATCCCGGTATCAGGGATAGAGCACTGAATGCAGGAAGATCACAACACTCCTGGTATTAATAGGGATAGGGCACTGCATGCAGGAAGATCACAACACTCCTGGTATTAATAGGGATAGGGCACTGCATGCAGGAAGATCACAACACCCCTGGTATCAGGGATAGGGCACTGTGTGCAGGAAGATCACAATACCCCGGAGGAGTGAGGGTCAGGCAGCTCCCCCCTGTCTGTGAAGCCAGCCTCTCACTAGTAATGCAGGGAGGGAGCTGTCTCAGACTTCACCATCCTCCCCCCCCCCCCCCCTCACCCACACACCATTCACTAGCTGGGACATGGGGGAAGTCAGGAGTGAGGGTCAGGCAGCTCCCCCCTGTCTGTGAAGCCAGCCTCTCACTAGTAATGCAGGGAGGGAGCTGTCTCAGACTTCACCATCCTCCCCCCCCCCTCACCCACACACCATTCACTAGCTGGGACATGGGGGAAGTCAGGAGTGAGGGTCAGGCAGCTCCCCCCTGTCTGTGAAGCCAGCCTCTCACTAGTAATGCAGGGAGGGAGCTGTCTCAGACTTCACCATCCTCCCCCCCCCTCACCCACACACCATTCACTAGCTGGGACATGGAGGAAGTCAGGAGTGAGGGTCAGGCAGCTCCCCCCTGTCTGTGAAGCCAGCCTCTCACTAGTAATGCAGGGAGGGAGCTGTCTCAGACTGGTATCAGGGTTAGGGCACTGTGTGCAGGAAGATCACAACACTCCTGGTATTAATAGGGATAGGGCACTGTAAGAGATGACTGTAGTAGATTGAATAAAGATCTGATGTTTCTGCTCTCCTCACACCAAACAAAAACAACACACAAGCAGAGAAGCCCTTCTTACAAAGCTGAGCTAGTGAGTTAAGTAGGAGGAAAAGTAAACATACTTGTGCCAGTGTGGCTACTTAAAAAATACACTTACCAACAATCAATTACATATATTTGAACTGTGTACAGTTCCAGCCAGGACCACCTTTCTAAAATGCACAGTGATTGGCAAATTCAACATGCACTAGCATTTCAGGTGCCTGCTAACAAAAATAATAAACAAACAAGTTCTAGTCACGTGAGTGCTGATCATTACATTACTTTTTTTGTCAAGCTTCCAACTGTTTCCATTTCACATCCCCCCAACCATTACCTCAGTATTAGCCTTGGTAACATCAATAGATAAGAGCACAGCCAGCCAATAGGAATACATACATACATATTCATTCCTAAGTGACCTTTACTGACCTGGGAAGTGTGAACACTTTGTTTCATTTTCTGTTGGTGTTCGTTAGTTTCCAGTTCCATTTCCCATCCCCCCAACCATCACCTCAGTGGTAACCTTGGTAACATCAATAGATAAGAGGGCAGCCAGCCAATAGGAACACATATTCATTCCTAACTGACCTTCAGTGACCTGGAAAGTGTTTATTTGTATCATTTTCAGTTAGTGCGCACTAAATCGAGTTAGTGCGCACTAACGGGGAGTTAGTGCGCACTAACACGATTTAACGATTTTTAACGATAAATCGTTAGAATTTCTATTGTATCGTGTTCTATAACGATTTAAGACGATATAAACATTATCGGACGATAATTTTAATCGTTGAAAAACGATTCACATCCCTACAAATTTGTATGTTGGTAAAATGTTTAAGTAAGGCAACAACATTTGTTTGAAAGGTACACGGTCCAGGTAGTATTGTGTGAGTTATTAAGTTAAGCCTGGGTGAATTATCTCTATTGTACATAGTATTGTCAAATGCATTCATGGCATCAGAGGGCAGGTACTTTGGCTGCTTGGGGAGTTTGGAGGCAGTGCTTGAAACACAGCATGGTTGGCACTGGAGGACAAGTGCTTTCACTGGAGAAGGATGGGACTTGAAACACAGAGTGCACTTTGGCCCACACTGGCTTCCAGCAGTGGCTGGAGGCCTTGAAATGCTGCATCTGGAGCTCTGGAGACGCTCTTTAATCAGAGTAAAATTAGGGAGAAAATTGGTTTAAACCAATTGTCACCTTTGGAAAATCCAGGAATTTATGGATGAAAATCAGTTTAAACTGAAAATGAAGAACCCTAACTATACAGAATGGGACAGAACACTGCTAGAAACCCTTCAATTCCAGTTCTATTACAAACTGAGGAAAGTCCAGAATAAGCACAGAAGATTCCTAATTGGGAAGAAGTAAAGGGAAAGCCCAGCCAGCATTGCAACAGGAATGAACAAACCTGGGAGCTTTTGATTTCCAACTACCCTGAGACCCTGGCGGGCCAATACCACCTTCCTTAGCCCCCATTTGGCCGCACCTTTTAGATGCGCTACTATTACCCCTTATACTGTAAGGGGTGGTAATAGCGTGTGGGAAAACACGTAGCCAACCCCCCAAAACTAATAGCGCTCATCACATGCAAATGCATGTTGATGAGCCTATTAGTTATTCCCCAGAATATTGAAAGTAAAATGTGCGGCCAAGCAACACAGTTTACTCTCAGAAATTTACGCCTGGCCAAGAGCAGGCTTTTTCTTGAAAGCACCGGAAAAAGTGTACAGAAAAGCAGTTTTTTCTGCTTTTCTGTACACCCTTTGACTTAATAGCATAGCAATATTAAGTTGGAGGCACCAAAAATACAAAAAAAAAAAATCTGACTGCCGGTTGGCGTGTTAGAAAACGGATGCTCAGTTTTGCCAGTGTCCATTTTCTGAACCCGTGGCTGTCAGCAGGTTCAAAAACCAATGCCGGTAAAATTGTGTTGGTTGTCGGACCCGCTGACAGCTGCCGCTTCTGCTAATAAGGAGGCGCTAGGAACACGCTAGTGTCCCTTGCGCCTCCTTATTAGTGCACAGCCTAATTTGAATACAAAATCGCATGCCCAGGATAGGTGCCTGGGCGTGCGTCGGGAGAGCGGGTGCTCAATTCAGAGCGCCGGCTCTCCTACACATTTTATTGCATCAGCATGTGAGATTGTTGTGTATTAGCAGGGGGCGTGGGAGGGTATTACAACAAATTTTCTGTTTAACACACTCACATGCTCACTGTCATACTCTTCCCCCCCCCCAAACAAATACACTCGTTAAACTTGTTCATGCTCACACACTCACATTCCTCCCTCTAACACACTCACATGCTCACTCTCACTAATACTCACATAGACTCTCTCTCTCTCTCTTAAACACACTCACTCACTCTACTCCCCCTGTCCCCCACTAGAATTCACCAGAGGCAGCAGCCTCTCCTTTTTTTTTCTGGCCATGCAGACTGACGCAGTTCTATCTTCTTCTTGGGCCATACTGACAAAGTTGGGGGTCTCCTCCTCCTCCTGCTAGTGTGCTTGTAGATCCAGTGACTGCTCCTCCTTCTTCATGCCCACGCGAGCCCATGGGACTCAACTTCCTCTTCCAGGGTCGAGGTGGACCTCTTCAGCTGCAGCACCTGGAGTTTTCCGGTGTTTGCCTGGACACTCAGCAATTCTATTAGAATTCTGAAGTTTCTGGGTCAAATCCGGAGAGTTCCCAGGAATTGGAAAAAATTTGGGCAGACTAGATGGGGTAATTGCTCTTATTTTCCATATATACTTATTCTATGTTGCTAAAGCCTTCACTTCTAGAGAAACTTTCCAGAAATGGATGCACAGCAGAATGAAGAGGCTTACTCATCATACAAAAAAGAATATTCAAATAGGTCTCCTGCCATGGCAAAAAAAAAAAAAGGCAAAATAGCATTTTGTCTATTTATGTTGTAAATACAAAGAGCATTGAATTACCCAGAACAGAGCAATTTCACAGTATTATTCTTATGCATATAAGCAATGATGTGCTGGCAGTTATCTCTTCTCATGCTC
Source organism: Rhinatrema bivittatum (assembly GCF_901001135.1). NCBI lineage: Eukaryota > Metazoa > Chordata > Amphibia > Gymnophiona > Rhinatrematidae > Rhinatrema > Rhinatrema bivittatum. The sequence continues at coordinate 128,525,332 of NC_042616.1, read as the reverse complement.
TCCCACTTCTCATCATTTCCACTATGACTCTCAATTGGCAGTCATCACTTCTTATGCTTCCTCTATGACCATAAATCTGATTCTCACTGATCTTTGCTTCCCTTCCTCCCGCCAAATAACTTCTGTGACTCTATCTCAGGCACTCTCCTCCATCCCCTCTTTGGCGGTCATCCCTTCCATCCCCCATCACCTCTCTAGGCCTGTGCTTTCTCCACCCCCCTCCCTTTCCCCAGTTACCACCATTGGCTTCATCACACCCTCATCACATCTCTAACTCTGCCCCTCTCTTTCCTTTCTGCCCCTCCCTCTGGCTTGCCGCTCCTCCTTGCTCCCCTTCATCACCTTTGCCTTTCTCTCCCTCCCCCCCCCCCCCCCCACCTCAGTACCTCTGACTTTTTCTCCCCTCCCTCCCCCCCCCCCCCCCCCTCATCAACTCTAGCTCTCTTTCTCTCACAGACAAACACATTTTGTGGTACTGGTGAATGTAACTTGCTCACAAGCACCTATTTCAAAGGAAGGCAGTGCATAGTGGCCAAATGCATTTACTTACATCCCAACACTAAAATGTCTCTCAGGCCAGCCTGGTGACCATTTGCATCAGAAGCAGGGGACCTGCAGGGGCCATGACCCCTCCCCAAAATTCGGCAAATGATTCCTCCCCCTCCCACTTACCAAACTGTGGCAGGAGAGGGTCATTCTAAAAAAAAAAGTACATTGGTGGCAGTGGGGCCGGTGCTTGCTGCATTGCCCTTTTCCTGCCCACCTGCCTGCCTGCCTCGCATCCCCTCCCTCATCGCTGATTAAGTTAAACAGGAGGAGGAGACAGGGGCTTTGCAGCACCTTGAGCGCCTCCTCCTTCTCCTCCTCTTCCCCATGTGTCATTCAAAGTGCGATGCTGGGGTCCTGCAGGGGAAGAGGAAAGTAAGGCGGCACTCAAAGTGCTGCAAAGCCGCTGTCTCCTCCTCCTCCTGTTTAACTTAATCAGTGGTGAGGGAGGGGATCCGGGGGACAGGGAGGGAGTGACTTCGCAATGCTGGGGGGTGTAGGTAAGTTTAGGGGTTCAGGCACCTGTCTGCTACAGGGAACTTCTGGTTCCCCTCCTCCATGCCTCTTGGAGGTGACAGTGCCTCAGACATTTCTCCCTGTTTCCTCCTACCTCACCTCACGATCCTAACTTCAGGATTCAGACAACATTTTTATCCACAGAATTAGACTTTTATTTATCATATTTTGCAGGATTAGCATTTAGAAGGTAACAACAGCACATGACCCTAATATGCCTGCTACTGAACACCAGTTTACTCTATTAGCGGTTTAAACATGCCATAGACCTCAGCCTGCCTGATATATTAATATTTATGGCTAATTTACTATCCCTGGCCTCAACTTCAGGTGATTTCCCTCTGTTTACCTCTGAAGCAGGCTCTGGCTGGAGGTCTGAAGAACCATCTGAGGAGGAGACTTGCCTCTGCTCCTGGCTATCTCAGACTTCGCACCACTGTCAGATCCCAAGCAGGGCGTTTCCTCTTTCCGGTCTCCTGGCCACATTCAGTCTTCTCCTTTCTCAATAGCAGGGGATGCTGGGACGGCTTTGGGTCCACTTTCTCTTTTTCAGTCTTCTTATTTGTCCCTACTTATACTTTCCAGCTGATAAATATGCATAAGTTCATGCATAATCATATAATCATATAATCATGTAGTGAGTAGAGGGTCTTTGCCGCATTGCAGGTCTCTTCCCCCATCCTCTTTTTCTAGGGGGGGTGGATGGTCCTGCCACATCTGGACCAGTGCTGTCGGCCATGTCAGTTTTTTCTCCATTTCAGAGTGCTCCCCCTTTATCCATGGGTGGGAGCACCTCTGCCTATGGATTTCCCTTGGCCATACAGTGACTTCTGCTTTTTGAGCTAAAGTTGCTGCATTGTCCCTCTGCCTTAGTTTATTTACACAGGAGGTTACAAACAAGCAGATCTTGATAAGTATCCTTCAGTTCTGTTTAACGTTCTCATTTGGGCAAAGTTTCTTGTTTAAGCTGAGAAAGCATTTTTGGCCTGTCAGCATATTTTTCAGCATCCTTCTTTGGCAATTATGATTAATATTGGGTGCTTTCAGTGGATACCAAGAGGAATGATGAGAACCAATTAAGACTTGTTGAGTACGAGAGGAAAGATAGGATCAGAACCAGCTGTAAACAGCACCAGAATAACCTAATGATGAAAGACAAGATAAAAGAATGGTGTAGTCGATAGTGTTGAATGCTGTGTAAATATTGAGGAGGAACAAGATATACTGGGTTCCAGTATCAAAACCCTGGTGGATGGTATCAAAGCTGGATAAATGCAGCATTTCAGTGTTTTGAAACTTCCAGAGCCTGATCCAGTGTATGATATTCATCCAAAAAACATTAAGCTATTTCAGGACGACATACTCAGTAACGTTTGCTAGAAAAGGCAGAGATGAAATGGGATGATAATTTGCTATGATATAGGAGTCAGAAGAGGGTTTCTTTAATATAGGTTGGATAGTGGCTCTTTTGAAAGAATCAGGTAACCAACCAGTAGATAGTGAGGAGTTGACAAAGTCGGTAATAAAATAAGCAATGTCATGACTGAGTATTTGTAATAATGCACTGGGATAAGCCTAGTGGCATTATTTAGAGATAATATGGACAATCTCAATCTATAAAACAGTAGAAATGGTATCTCAACTTGAGCCATCAGAGAGCAGAATATCAGATAATGGGTCAATATCATTGGAAAATTGATGCAGATCATCTCAATTATCAGAGAGAAATGCATTACGAATGTCTCAGCTATGTTGAGACCAAGACCAGGTGAAGGTAAGGTAAGGATAGAAATGGCAGGTGAAACAATCTTCTTAACTGAATGAAAAACTTCTTGTGGGTTATTAAAAGATAGAGAAAGTTTGGAATAAATGTGGGCTTTCCTAGCAACCAGAGTTGCTGCATGATAAGCTGATAGAGTGGTTCTAAATGTCTGAAGTAGTTCAGGAGTTGGATTTGATCGCCATTTCCTCTTTGAGCATCTAAGAAATCTCTTATGCTGCTATAATTCAGAATTAAACCGAGGGGTGGTCTTTTTACATTTTTTGACCACCGTTTTAAAGGAGCCAGTTAGTTAACAACAGATTGAAGTAAGGAGTCCCATAGCTCCAATAGAGCATCAAGGGAATCAGTAGAATGCCCAATAAATAAAGGGACAAATTTAGTTTTCATATCATCAGAGTCAATGAAACCTGTCTTGGAAAATGAAACTGACTGGTCAGAAGGAGAGAAAACGTTATCTTGAGGTAATAAAGAGAAAGATAATAAAAAATGGTCTGACCAGGGTACCTTGGTAGTTAAACATTTGCATGGAGCTTAGAGAACTGTTCTGGATTGAAGAAAATGAGATGAAGCGTGTGACCTGCCTGATATGTCGGGCTGGAGATAATTTGTTCAAAGCCATAGGCAGAAAGAGTGTTTAGAAAAGTTGAACATGTATGTGATAAAGGGACATGATTGACTTGTAAATTAAAGTCACCTAGAACCACAATATTCTACAGGGTACCATCAGCAGAAATAAAGGATTCAATAAGAGGAGATATTTTATGTTGAAGATGACCTGGTGGTCAATAACGCTAGCAGATATTGAACTGTTTTGATTTGAGAAATAACATTTCATAAGAAACAGGATTAGAAATGGAAAGTTTGGTGAATTGCATTGATTTTTTAAAAAGCACAGCTAAACCTCCGCCTCTAGGTGATTCATGAGCCTGATAGATATAAGAATAGAGCAGAGGGCAACATTGATTTAGAATGGGAGTGCCATAATCATGTAACCAGTTTTCTGTAATACAAAGACTTTCAGGTTTGATAGTAGAGAGAGAGTCATTATATAACATTAGCTTTCTTAGATATGGAATGAGTATTTATCAGAAGAATAATGAGAGAAGTAGACAGTATAACTGGAAAAGAGGAAGACAATGGATTATTAATAAAGGCTGACTGTACACCAGCAGATTTCCTCCAAGGAAGTAAACAGTTCAGTCCATATCAACTTTGTCCAATAATGGTTGAGATGCGATGATGTTGAGTAATGGAAACCATATTCAGGAAAAGGACCAGATGGTAGATTAGCTAAAGCACAAAGCATGCATGAAGGGTTGAACAAAGGGGCAGGCTCTTTTGTCGCACTCCTTAGAGTACGCGATGAAGGCACATGACCCTCTGGTACATGGCGCCTTTGATGTCCGCTCCTTGGAGAAGTGCCAGGCGCCCTCAATGACGAGGAAGGCGGGAATGACACAGTCCAAGTCTCTAGTGGAAGAAAGCTGCAGTTGGTAAGCAGGTAAAACCCAGCACATACAGCAATAGTGCTGATGTTGAGGGCATAATAGGTGCGCAGAGGGATGAATCCCTTAGCTTGTGAGACCTCAGGCATCTGCTCCTTGGATTAGTGTCGGGCGCCCTCACTGACATCACTTTATGGGAGGGTCTATCAACGAGGAAGGCGGGAATGATGTTGCAAGCACAGTTGCTGACTTGAACTCCTATTTTTTGTACTGTAGGTTTTCCAAAAGCAAGCATCAGCATCAAATAAACATTGAAAAACTACAGCTGTTTTTCATACAGACTGGGTTGACTGGTTGTGGTGCACAGTTCTTTCCTTGATTCAATGTGTTTCCCAAACTTATTTAGAGTTTTATAATTGAGAGCCTAACAGAGGTTCTTTATTAATAGCCTAATCAGAATAATTATGTAAACCTATATGTTATACAAATGTGCATGAAATATGTGAGATCACAATTACTGTTCATTGGGGCCCTTTAACAGATGGTTCCCCAGTCCTCTAATTGCTGGTTTTGATGAATTGAACTGCTCCCATGGTACAGTATTTTCAGCTCTTCTTGACCATCTTGCTCTTCTGGTCATACAAATATTCCCTATGCTTAAAAGCCTCAAAAATAGAAACAATCTCTTTTGCACTGTTGCTCCCTGGTCAAGTTGCCAAATATGTAATTGAAAATCTTTGTATTAGAAAATAAAATCACTTGTGTTCCTAGTGCTGGTTTCTTGCTATTACAAGTCTCGCTGTTAAGCACTGCAATATCTCTTTCACTCTATGATACACAAACTTCTCTATACTATGGAATTTATTTTCACATATACAATATTTACTCTCAAATAGGACTTCCATAAACAATTTATTTTCCAAGGACCTTCTTGTTCAGTTTCAAACTGTTTTTCCCTGTAATTTTTCTGCAAAAACAAGTCTTGCACACATTCACAGGTTTGGCAGTCTCACTTTATTCTGCCCTTTCACAACCTGCTTACCCTGTTTTCTCCTCACAGACCTATTTATCTTTCATAGATCTGATTGAGGGCACACATTTCCCAGAAAATGTATGTCTTTCACACACTCACTTGCCATAGGATTTTTCATTCCACCATAAATATAGCGGAATGAAGAGCCGCAGCTAGAAAAGGGATGAAGGGGGCAGATAGCATGCACCCCACTGCATTGTGGCAATATATTTTCACCTGCCACAGTTGAGGCCGCAGCACACACTATCGCCCCCATAGTGCCTCTGCAAAAGGTGTAGCTATTTCCAGTGCTACTGCTGGTGATAATGTGTAAAACATTATTGGCCGCAGCGAAACCGGCCCCCCAATTTTTTTAATCCTGCCCAAACTCCACCTAAATCCCTCTCCTTTCCCTCATTTAAATTATATCACCGCGATGTGGTCATTATCGAGTGCATTAGGGCATTATCGCACACGATAAGGCTGTAATGCATGCGATAACGGCCCATCACGTTTTGAAAAATGACCCCCTTGGTTCTTTAACTCCTGCTCACAGACATTCTCAGAATTCCTCAGTCTGCTTTCCTCTGCATTCACCATGTCTTACAAACTTGTGTCTCAACCCATTTATACTAGCTGGCAATGTTCTGTCTCCTGGAGCACAGTCTCTTTTCTCTGCAGCTACCAACACCTGTAATTTTTCCTCCTTTGGCTGATAGTATCACTTTCTCAGGCATGGTCTACCAGTGTGCCTCTATATAAGTTCCCAAAGAAACTCCATGCTGTTGTGTTTCCTCAGAATCCCCAGACTACTGCAAAGTAACATTTAGTTTCAGTTCCACCTAGGGAATCATTTTACTGTGAGGTCAGCTGATTATTGCTAGCATCCCCTGTAGCCTCCTATGGCCTCATGAAAAAAAAAAAACTTGAGCTCTGAATCATGGCCAGGGGACTGTTACAACGTTTAGTATTCTCTTAAAGGAACACCTACTCCCTTCCATGTCATAGTGCAAAAAGAAACTGTTTCTCTTTTAATATGTTAGCAGTTTAACCCCTGATTACAGGTTGGTTTGTTTTTTTACATTTTGGATAATTTCAGTTTCCTCTGTGTTTTATTGACTAGGTTTAGTGATATGTGAATGATGATTCTGAGTGCTACTGTGTGAATTAATGTGTACAATGTAGGTCCTGGTAGTATTTGAACAAGGGAAAATATCTCCTATATACTCTGAATATGTTTTACTGGGCTTTTCCAAATTAATTTTTGAGCATTTCATATAGCAGCTGAATATCACCTTTTTTATGAGGGTCTTTTCTACCTGGTATTTTTGTGATGCAATACTTTCTTTTTCCCTGCAGTAACTCATCTCAGTAACATTCTCATAATGATATTAATTTACGTTTTATTATACTGTCTAGTAGGAAATAAATTTCGTACTAATAAACTATTGTCATTCCTCTTTCTGCAAAATGCTCTATATTACTGTTAAACTTAATAAGAATGCAATTTAAAGTTAGGGCTTTTGACCATTCAGCATTGTCCCATTCACTCAAGCCAGAATGATATATTACAAAATAGGACAGTCTGTATAGTAAAATGTAGTACATCATTCTCCTGTAGTCAGATATCAGTGCTATAAAGCTAAAAAAAGTTTTGATGAGCTATGTAAGCTAGTTATTAATCAAAACAGTGACAGAGCTCCTCATCCATTTACAAGTGCAGGAAATTACCTGTAGCAATTAAAACCTTTTTTATTCTTGTGAAGCCATATAAAAAATCACACTAAGAAAAGTGCTAAAGCACAAATTTACAAATAGTGACACAATCCTAATCACTTAATTTCTCATGTGTTCCATATGTTCTCTTAATCTTTCTGTGTTTTTCAGCACCCTGGCACATAGTTAATGACTCCCTTATTTCTACCCCAGAGGCAGCTATTCTTCCAGCTTTTGTGTAGCATTGTGAAATATCACTTTACCAAAGACACTTTCTGTACCTAAATTCTCCTTCTCTTTCCTAGAGTATTTTTAGGGCAAAATAATTCTGTACAAAACCTTTAAAAAAAAAAAAAAAAAAAAAGAAAAAAGTTATTTTGTACCCTATAAAATGAAGTGCTGAGCTTTACCTCCTGATCTGTCCAGGCACCTAAAGCAGCTCTTCCGCAGGACAAATGGCCTTTCTGTGACAGCCTTGATCTGTCTATGGCCTGGCTTGTGGCTATAGCAATCCAGTGCAGGACTCTAGGGATTAGAAATGGAACAAATAGCTAGGTTTTTGTGGGATAGCCTCTATCACCAGAAGTAGGAGAGGGAAAGAAACAAAGATGATTGTTAGGGAAGCAAAGATAGAATGCTTTGTAGCTGGCCATTGCTGAGATTTCACTGGGACTCTTTCTCCAGTGCTGCAAAACAAAGTAAAAGCATATTGCTAGTTCAGAACAATGCTTAAGTAGAGAGAGGTTGCCACACTTCCTTACTTATCTAGATGCCAGTTGCCTGGGATTTCATCATTCTCAGTACAATTATAGATGCTTGACGATGACAGAATGTAGGCATCATGGCATGAGCAAGAGAAGCTAAATGCCATTTCAGTTATGAGAACTTTGGCATTGCAGATCACCTGCATGTTTAGGCAATGAAAGGTCTTGTGGTTGCAATTACTGGCTTCCTTCCCTGATGGTGGCTTGAGTGCAACGTGCATGCTATCATTTCCCCCTCCAAAACTAATGAGAAGAGAGCAGTGTCATACAATTCCGTCATGATTTGCTGTCAGTGCTGTACGAGTATGTCTTCAGGAAAAAGAATATATTGATTGATTCTCCCGAGAACAGCACCCAGAAACTGTTATGCAGTGTGAGGTGACTGACTGTCTTATCACCACTGTGTCACTCCCCCACCCCCCACCATAGTAGTCTGGAAGCTTCCAGTGATTAAAAAAAAAAGTTGAGGGCTGTAGTGACCTTAAGGTGCATTGACAAGGCATGACTTTTTTGAGTGGAAGACTGCAGAGCCCCTTCTTCTTCCTGGCAAATATACACTATTGTTTCTTGTTGAAAAAAAAACCTTCATATGACTTGCTCCTCTGCCAGCTACACAGATTGGGTCCTGGGTCTGCAAATCTTTTCCAGGGGGTACCTCCTCCTCCTCTGTTGCCTTTATCTCCTCCGATGCATATTCTGCACAAGCCAGGCATTCAATGCACTCATATCTTCAAAAACAAACCCACCACTGAGAGACCAAACTCACGCCAGCACTTTCAAAACAGCAGGCACAGACTGAGGCATACAGAGGACATATAAAAGAAACACTCCCAAACTGCAGACACACACTCTGAAACACTCACCCATTGACACAGTGAGAAGGCACACAGAGCAGGCTAGCAGCGTATTGCAAGAGACAAGAACAAACAATGACAATGGTTCACTAATACCATAATTCACAAACTCTAGTACAAACCAAGCATCAGGTAATAAAAGACAAGTGAAGTTTAACTTATGCCTGTTTAATAGCAGGTGCAAATGAGTGCATACAGATGTAATGATGTAACATGTACTGACATTATAAAATACGTGGTACATGCATATTTTAAGACCATGCCCCTGAAACACCTAATTTTTTTATAGGCATACATTTGGCTGCAAGTCAGATGTTATGAATGTAATTCTGGCTTTGGAAAATTAGATTACATGCATTCTCTACATGTGGATAGTGCCATTTTACTTGCATAAACCCTAACTGTTCAAAAAATTATCCCTTTAATGCTGAAAGAGTGAAAGGTTTATCTAATTATAACTGAAATTAATTGAAAAACCAGAGAAGTAACAGCCTGAACTAACTAAATGCTGAAGGCCAAATCTTCAGGGATTATAAACAATTTTGTCTGGCTCCAAACTATCCCTGGTCAGAGTGACATCTTTATCTAGTCTCTAGGAATGTTACAGCTTTAGATTGTATGTTTGGTACTGCTCTTTCTTTGCAATAATAATATAGGCACCATGTTACATAATCAGTATAGTTGCTATCAAGCTTCCTTAGTCTGCCAGTGTGTGGAACCAGAACCTCTGATCTATTGTAACTATCTCCAGAACCTGAGTGGAGTATAATCAAAACAGAAAGGAAGCACAAACAAATCCTGTTTAGGAACTGAAACATGTCTATTTGGGGTTATCTATTTGGGTTCAAGAAACCTCTATAGCTCTGTACCCTGAATATGGTACAGGTAGAATATCAAGCAGCTCAGAAATACATCTGGAACACTACTGGAGTTCTTTTTCTCTATGTATAACATAATTACAGCTCTTAGAGGTCATCCCGGGCGAGGTTCGGCACCAGGTGCGAATAGTGAACATGCAGTGTCTGATTGAATGGCCCAAGTTTAGTAATTCGGTCTCACGCGCTAAGATGGGCCTCTATGGGCGGAGTGGGCCCATCTCTTCCATTTTTCCCTATAAGAAAAAGAAATGCTTATAGACTTTTGGCTTCTTCAGTATCTTATAGTCTATATTTCTCAGAGCACTGGTTGGCCAGTAGCCAGTTCAGATATGGTAAAGATATAGTACAGATGGCTAGAAGGTCCATGTCTGCTTATTAGCTCCTAAGACTGTTTTCTTTCTGCAATCAAGTTCTCATCCTCTGCTTTTGGCTTCCTTTATGCTTAGCTTATATGTTCATGGATATCTTCTTGACTTCTGTTCCCATATGGTTACTTTCTTCATCTTGCTGTTTTCACAATTTTCTAACTTACACATAGGGTCATTCATCAAAATGTGTTAATAGCACTATCGCAGGCACAGGTTTCCTTCTCGTCCTGAGGGGCCCTCCTTATAGTTCCTTACAGCCAATAGAAGGAGGTAGATGACCTCTCCGGGATTACAGGGGAAAGGAGAAGGAGTGGGCAGAGAGACCCCATAGGTGTCTCAGGAAGCCTGAGCAATGTGATGAGACAATTGTAGAATTACGTTTTGGAGTTGCAGAGTGACTAAAGGAACTATAAGGAGGGCTTTCAGGACCAAAAGGAAACTCTGAGCAGAGTTGGGCAGTTGCAGTCCATCGACAGAAGATGGAGTGAGTTGCCTTGCAGCCCTCCTAAAAAATTGTGAGTAATAAATTGGACTTTACTGCTAGAGAAGTTGGGCCTACTCCAAGATTTAAGAGAGATTGAACACAGAACTGGTGATTTGACTTTGTTCTGAATCTTGGAAAAAGATTGGGAGTGGACTTTATGAGTTTATTTTCTGGAAGAGTGGTTTTTACATTTTTTTGACTGATTAACCAGTTTATTTAACTATCTCATGCATATTCATTGTGGATATCATGAAAACCTGGCCTGTTTGTGGCACTCAAGGACTGTAGTTCACCATCACTGCCTTACACTTTCTGGAATCTTTCCACTCTCAGTATGAATACCTTTACTAGTTTCCCTTAAGAGGAAGCTATGCTCCCTGCCTCAAGCCTTGGAGTTTGGGATCAACACAGTCAATGCACTGAACCTTGCTGCTGCCGACTCAAGTATTCCTCAAATTGCCAGACTATCTGCCACATTCAGAGAGCATGGGAGGTATGGGGGGGAGAGATGTTTTACTTACCACCACCTATCTCAAGAATTGTTATCCATCGAGACTGCTTGATCAGGGCCTTTGTCTGGAGACATCGGATCCCATCTCTTGGTGGTGCCTTAATTCTAATCATCCCCTAATGAAAATAATATAAAGTCCAGAGGGCCTTCAAGAGGATTACATATTGGTTTCTGAAAAGGAAGTTCCATCCCCAATGCCTGGCAAGAGGGCACAAAAGTCCTTTGACCAAATGACAGAGTTGATGAAGATTTTCTTTGCCTCCCTGGCAGTTAAGGATAAGGAGGGCACTTTTCAACCTCTCCTATTCAGGGTGTCTGATTTGCTCCCTCAATACTGAGTCTCTTTAACTCTGAACACAAGAGCTACTCCATCAGACCCCCGCAAGGGGATGCAAGACCTTGCTACTTTCTTAAAGTAGAGTCCAGCCAGTCAGAGAACATTTCCAGGACCTCTGAGACAACCAAGGACCCCACCTCACTTGCTGCATCATCATTGGAGTTCTAGATCAGTGTCCCTCAGACACCCCCACTCCCATACCTATGCCTCCAGAACACTCATTTCCTGCTGAGGACCTCTTCTATGCCACATTTCTGGAGAAGTTGAGTAAGTCTTCAGTCTTCGAGATCTTTGATACTCTGGCAGATCTCGCAGTAATTCCAATATATTCCATCTTGCAAGAATTACGGTAATAAATGTAGGAAAATTATATTTCCTGTGTTCCAGTAGCCAGAAAATTAGATTTAAAATATAGCCCACTAAAACCCAGCCTTCGGCATGATGCATCTGCTTCACAATTGGTCATTGTGGAAGCGGCGCTTAAGTGGGCAAAAAAGACAAGTATATTCTCCAGTGCACCACCAGGAAAAGATCCCAGACTGCTAGACCACACTGGGGAGTAAAGGTGGTCCAGAGCTTAAATTTCTGCACATCAGTTCTATATAATGCAGTACTTCCATGATTGTTTGTAGAAACTGAAACCACTGCTAGAGCCAGTTGATAAGAGCCATACCTCATATCTGCAGTGGTTTCTGGATGCAGAAAAGTGCATTCGCCATATCATTCGATCAGTAAACAAGACGCTCGACCCAATGGCCTGCTCATCATTGGGGTACGTCGCAGCAATGAGCCAGCTGTTTACAGCAAAATATCCATGAGAAGTTAGTGAAAGTTCCTTGCACAGGTGCTAATCTCTTCAGAGACAAACTTAAAGAAATGATTGTACAAATAAAGGAGCAACCTATAGCAATCCAGTCACTTTCTATGAGCTCTGAACAACAGTCATTAAGTCAACCATACTGCACTTACTTCCAGAGATGTGTATTCCAGCAGTATAGGGTTCTACATCTACTTTTACAGCAACAATTTCTGGCTCAAGGCTGACAGTGCAAGATATAAGAACATAAAAAATTGCCACATTGGGTCAGACCAAGGGTCCATCAAGCCCAGCATCCTGTTTCCAACAGTGGCTAATCCAGGCTACAAGTATCTGGCAAGTACCCAAACATTAAGTGGATCCCATGCTACTGATGTCAGTAATAGCAGTGGCTATTCTTTAGTCAACTTGATTTATAGCAGTTAATGGACTTCTCCTCCAAGAACTCATCCAAACCTTTTTTGAACCCAGCTACACTAACTGCACTAACTACATCCTCTGGCAACAAATTCCAGAGCTTAATTATGCGTTGAGTGAAATATTATATTATACTCTCTGCACCTTCTCTGCACTTTTTTCAGTACTTCAAAGCGGATTACATTCAGATACCATAGGTATTTTATTGAATAACTTAATTCAAGTAAATCCACTTTTCCAGGAATACAAAATGGATCCAGATTCTAAATGGATCCAGATTCTAAACCAATTTTTGAAGTTATTCGAACAAAGACTGAGATTTCGAAAACTACCTCTTTCCTCCCATCCCTGGTCCCTGTTAAATTTTGTCCCAGTAACTCATTACCTGCACAAAATTTAACCAGGTAATAAGACGGGGACACTTAGGGGAAGGGGATGAAACTTAGCCAGTGAGCACTGATATCCAGAGCTACCAGGTAAAGTTATATGTATAAATCTGCTTGGAAAAATAACTGTCCTAAAAGTTACCTGGGTAAAGTTAGTAAAGTACCTTAAGCAGAACACTTATCTGAGTATGTTCCACTGAAGAACCAGGTAAAGTACCCTGAGTACCTTTTCCACTCGATGGCTGGCTGAATATCTGAGTAAAAAATGAGTCAAATATTTGCAGACCTACATCTGCATTTACATCCAGATCAGAGAACATAATCCCAGTCCCTAAATTTGAAACCACGTAACTGATTTCTGGCTGATACAACTTGCTTTGTGCTAACTCTTTTTTTTTTTTTTTTTTTTTTTAAAGGATTTTTCTTTTGAAGCTACAGAGTTAAGGAATAAGACTGTTCAGCCTCTCTTGCACAGGAAGGAGAGATTTTTAGCCTTAAAAAAACAGGAGGTTCGCCCACATGATCACCTGGGACAAACTTGGCCGGTGCAAGCAGGCTGGAAGGTTATAGGAGCCTGGGAATGTTTAACATCAAGAAAGTAATTACAGCCCACCAAGAGCAGAGGGAATTACACAGGAAATGTGAACACTAACCCTTTCGTTCCCCAAAGGAAGAATTGAAAACATGTACCTTATGAGCAAGGAGGATATTTATTAAATCCATTGTACTGTGCAGGCTATAAATCAATTGGAAGTAGGCAATTATACAGCAGGAAAAAGAACAGAATATTTGGTCTTCCTCATTGCCATATGTGCCTTGTAAAATTAAATTACAAAACCGAACATGGCATCCTAGCAACAGCAAGACATTTGAAATGCTGCATTCGGAAGGGAGTGTGGTCGACGGGCAAATCACAGATCTGGGAGCAGAGGTTTCCTAGGTGGTCGTCAGATCGCAGGGGTACTGTAGTGTGCACTAGATCAGAAGGGCTTTTCTTCCACAACAAGTCTACTAGCCTGAAAAAAACCCCAAAAAACAAAACATAACTTCTTCCTCGTTAGCTAAAAGAGAGGCACCTCCCATTTTCTTGCGCAGTTACTTAGAATAGTCTGATGGCTTGTGGCAGTGAGTGAAAGAAAAGGTCAAACCTGCAGGGCAGCAGGAACACAGAAATCTACTAAATTTAGATAGCGGTGCATTCCAGGCAGAAGCAAAAGATCTTACGGATAATTGAACTGGCAGCTGAAACAACAAAAAATTGAACCCCCTCCCCTTCTTTTTCTATTGATTTTTTTTTTCTTATTCTGGAGGTGTTATTTGTGGTTAATATTCTCAAAGGCTCCTTATTACTTAGTTGCTCCTAGATGCTAGGGGCCATTTTACTATATCCTGGGGAACTGGAGAGGTAAGGAGTGATGCCCACTTGCTCCAGCCCTGCTTGCATCATGCTTACATTTATTTTTTACATATATATGCTAGATGGGGATGTAGCGGAGTCTGGAGGCTTCTCCCACAGAACTACCAGGGAAGTTTTACATGAGATTAGGGGAGGGCCCCTTGCAATCAGTGCCCCAAGAGCATCACCGGGCATTTTAGCCTGGCAATATTCTCGGGCTCGGGGAGGGTTGGAGGGGAGTTGCTTACATCTGTTGAAGTTGTAACTAACTTTCTTGCTAATTTTTTTTTTTCACAAGCAGCCCTACAGATTGCTATGGCCATGTGCTGTATTGCATGCGATGCAGCTCAGTACCACCTGGTTTAGGGGGCCGACGAATAACTGGTGGAAGTTTGTGGTAACTGTAAATGCCTTGCTTTATTTGCAAATATCTTGCATTAATGCCCTTTTATCACTGTTTATTCTATGCAAATGTGTTATTGCTTCTCAGTAAATAGGCTCCCCACTAAACTGGGGTGCTGTAGTGCTGACAGTCATCAGAGCCTCCATGCAATCATCATATGGATACATGGAAAGTGTAAATGAACAGTGAAAGAGGAGGAAGGCGAAGGAGATTTTAAACAGGATTGAGGTCAAAACGACAGTTACTACTTAAGAAATCCTGAATATCTTGACATTTATTTTTCAAACCCCCCCCCCCCCTCCCAAAAACAAAAGTGGTGAATTAAACCTGTTGTTAGCAGCACAATTTATGACCAGGCTACAGGGTATTATCTCTTTTTAACAGTGCTTTATGTCAGAATTTCTTTAAGGCAATGTTTTTAACATATATTACAGAGTACAACAAAATGACAGCTGCTGAGATGGATAGCCAACACAATTAGGCAACAGCAGACAGAGCCATAGCCAGGCAATTTGGCATCTATGGCCACGTGAAAAACTGCACCCTCACCCATTACACAACATAACACCTTGAGTTGGGAAACTCTGTTAAATGTTTGTACAGCAATACCAAAGGCTGGTGAAATGGTATTAGGAATCCCTAGACAAACCTTATAGCTTTCTGAGGTAAACATATCACTTACAATATGTGTATTATCTTTACATGCACAACTGTGGTATCAACAAGAAAACCCTGCATAAAAGCAAAAGGCACTTGGTTCCCATATGATTTTAGGCCTACTGTAATGCATCTTGGGCACAAAATTGGCCCTTAGAAAGCCACGAGAAAACAGAATTACAATACAATAAACTTTCTGTATCAGAACAGCACTAACTGCAAACATTCAAACAGCAACAACCCAGCCTATGAAAGTTAACATTGCAAATATATCACCTGGTCCTAAACACAAGAACAAGCCAAGCTGCTGTAGGTCCTGTGGTAACTTGGCAATAGCAGCTTGGGAAACAGCCAGAAGGAATAAGGAGGCAAACTCAAGGCTATTTCCTTTCTGTGCAATTTATTTACAGTGAAAGAAAAATCAAACAAATAAATGTAGCTCCCTTCCATTCAGGTAGCATACAGACATCACACATCGCAAGTCTTTGCATAGAAAGGTTTCCTGTCTGTTCCACAGGGCCCATCTAACCCTTCTAGGCCCTGAGTTTTTGTACACTAGTGAAGGGCTTCTCCCTTCACCCAGGATTCCTTGTGGGTCTGGATCTTAAGGAAGACCAAGCAAGACAGCTCTGCCCAGTCCCTTAAGTTGGCCACACATGCAGAATACAGACATATCCTCACCAAATACAGAATAAAGGGACCATAAAATATAAACAGAAATGTGCAGACAAAACCTGAACTGGAAATCAGTCAGACTCTATGCAATGCAGCAATGGATAAACAGAAACTACCATCATTCCTCATAAAACATCAAACAATAAAATCAAGAACTTAAAACATCAATCACAATAGGAAAATCATACTAATAATATTTATTTATTTATTTTATTTATTTGTGTTTTTCTATACCGGCATTCACGGAAGTTCGTATCATGTCAGTTTACATAAAACAAGGGGTGAGCAATACATTATAACGTACATAGCTAAAACGTAAGAGTATACATTACAAAAGTATAACAAGTGCATAGAAGAAAAAGTTACAATAGAACAGGGGTTATTCTAACTGGGATTAGAGTTACAAATAATAATATATATTTCAATAATATATATTTAAATAATATATATTTAGAGTTTGAAATAATAATATATATTTCAAAACAGCTGATTAACAGAACACCCAGTAATTTAACTCATATACACATTTTTGAAAAACCAATAAAATATTTCAAAACAGCAGACACATCAAATAATAACCAATAATTAAAATTAATAAGGATAGGAAAAAAGTCCCTCATTCTCCATACCAGGGAACTTTTGATTCCAGTCACCTTGAGATGGTCATGAATTAGTTGTTCTCTAGCACACATGTTCATTATCACACACACACTCATATGCTCACTCATGTGCACATAGTCTCCCTCTCTCACTGATGTGCTTGCTTGCTCTGAAACACATGCTTACTGACTCACACATGCTCTCACTCACGTCCTTATGCATGCTCTCACACACATGCTGATTCATACATATGTTCACTGACACACTCGCACTGACTCATATGCTCAGTTACGCTCACACACATGCTCAGACTTATGCACGCTCACACATGCTGAGTCACTCTCGCTCTCCCTTGCACACATGCTCACTGACACACTTGCACTCACACACATGCTAAGGCACTTGCACTCTTAACGTTCACGCATGCTGACATACACACCCTCACTGCCTCATACATTCAGTCATTCTCATTCATGTTCGCTTTTCTCCCCCTCTGTCTGTGAATAAGTAAAACAAACATTTTTACTTACATTAGTGGTCAGGGAAAAATCCAGGCAAGTCCCACATGAGAAGAGTCTGAGTGGGCTTTTGAGGGAAAGGATAGCCGTTTGGTGTGGGAAGGCCCAAGGTCTGTTAAGTCACTTAAGCCCTGAAGTAGTTTGTTTTTATATATATTTTTGCTGTGGCCTGAGGATGAAAGGAGGCTGCCGCAGAGGAAAGCTGTGGGAGCTGGGAGGCAGACATTCAGCCGGTGGTGCGGCAATAGCAGGAAGAGTGCTGACCTAAGAAAACAGCAAAAACAGCAAAAACAGAAGCGGGACAGGCATGAACAGAGGTCGGTGCGAGTGTTTCCCACTGCCATGGTTACGATGGGGATGGGACAGGTGCAGTGAGTAGGCCCGTTGAACCACGGCTGCTGCTGCTGCTGCTGCTGCGGAGAAAATACAAATGAATCACTAAGCGGAGGGCCTCAGGGCAGGCTCTTGCTCTCTGAGAAATGTCACGTGACTCTGGCGACATGCGGCCATGGCAACGGACACCTATCATGTGATTGGGGTGCCCAGCCCACCAGGGCAATGCCCGAAACCCTGATAGGCCAATCTGCTCCTGGTAACTTCCATTTCGAGCAAGTTGCAAGAAAGGAGGAGGATCAGAGCACAGCATGCAGCACTCTTCTGAGCATGTACAGCCTCGTACTCTCGCTGTAGTCTCTTGCCTGCTACCTTTGACCGGATTTTACAGTGTCCAGTTGCATTGACGGAAAAAATGGACTGTTCAGTTCAAAACTGGGCAGTTGGTCACTCTACAATAACCAGAGGGTCTCACCAATTGAACACTTTGGGGTACTGACGCTCCCGCTTCCGTGGCTGTGGTGAAAATTGCAACTACTGGAGTTTCAGATGTCAGTAAGGGAGTCACGATCAGATGTTACCAAAGTACCATTTGAGAGAGGAAAAATAATATTGCTCTTCAGCCAACTGGGTCTTCTCAAAAAGAAACAAGAGATAGAACCCACCCAAACAGTCTCCCAGGGGTAGAGAGGGGAGACAGAGTCTTGACAGCAATAATTCAGATGGAATGCAGCTATTTGGAAACAAACTTTAAGCATTACATTTTATTTATTACACTCTAACACATTTGCAAGAATAAACATGCAACAGTGTCATCACTGTCAGTATCAGTACTTAATACTTTTCTCTCCTATTCTTGTAGTATCTACAACTTGAACTATGAAAAAAATGCTTCTTCAACCCAAAAGAGTACTCATCAGATAAGCTGGTTTACTTCAAAATTGCTTTACCTTTTGTAAACTATAATGGCTCAACTGTGATTTCTTTGAAAGAATTGAATCTTTGTGGTAACCTTTTGTTTTTCAGGTGCAGAGAGTAATGATTCTCCTGGATGTGGTAAGTATTAAACTCTTACTCTCTCTTTTTTATTGGTGTTTACGTTTCTCTCTTGGTTGTAACTCTCTCTCTTTCTATCTCTCTTGTATACTGTAACTCTCAATAAGTGTTCTCTTTTCTCTCCTTTATAATATTTAAATCTGGATAGATAAGTACGATGGTCTCAGTCTCTTTTCCTAGGATTCCCTGGGTAAGTGTTGGTGATATCTCAGGGTTTCCCTGGTCTGTCTATACTGCGGGCGGATGCTGTGGTGAATAACATGACCGAATTTTTAATCGGCCATGTGCAGAAGTGCCGGGCCAAAGGAAAGGGGCGGTCCGGGGCACAGGGATTGGCGGGGCTGGAGGCAGCCAGCTGTGCCCGAGAAGCTGACTGCCTGTGCGCGCAACAAAGCAAAACCAAAAAAAGGTAGGACAATGGGTTTAGGGAGTGGGAAGGAGAGGGGAAGAGAGAGGGAGTATGGGTAGGGGGGTGGAGCCCACTGGGAAGGAACTGGGAGAGGCCCAATCTCGTCGCCGCATAACAGTTTCTAAGATTAGGCCCCCATGCACACGTATATGTTATAAAATCAGCGCGTCCATGTGTGCGCGCCAGGAAATGCGCGCACATGGACGCGTGCGCTTCTTTTAAAATCTACCTCTTAGCTGTTCCCATTGCTCTTTAGCTGATTTTCATCCCCTCCACCGAAGTTTGATATTGCTGCTGGTGAAACGCTGTTTGAGGTTCAAGCTTCAGCAACTGGAGGGGCCTGGTCACTGGATCCAATTGAGGAGTGTGTTCTCCTGGTAAAAAATAATTGAATTTCCCTCTCTTCTATCTATGCACTGAGGAATTGCTTCAGTGTTTCTTCTGTGTCTTTTACGGAAATCACACACTCTCACTCTCTCTTTGTACTCACATACCGTATTTTGCAGTTCATAAGACGCCCCTGACCAAAAGGAGCACCTAGGATTTAGAGGGGGAAAATAAGAAAAAAAAATTCTGTAAGATAATTAGGTCAAACATTTCCCTTCATTTAGTCCTATCCCAACGGTTTATTTACTCATTTGCTTATCTATGTTATGCCATTTGTCTTATTAGTATTTTCACTGCTTTCAATGTTATGGCAAATGTTTCTAAAAACTCAATAAAATATAGTTTAAAAAAAAAAAAAATTCTGTCCCCATGATGGGCTCTATACGGAGCTCCCCCTGGAGCGAATGTAGCGTCTCTCCCTCTCGCGCGCCGTCCCCCTCCTCCTCCTCCCTACTCAGCCCAATCAGTATGGTGGTGCAGGTCAAATGCATGAAACATGTAATATATCTAAACAAATGAGAAGGAAATGGCCTGTACTAACTTTGATGCCATGTATCGTCTTCTGCCGGCAGAGCTTCAGCTCCCTGTCGGTCTGCTGTTCCCGGGCTGCATCTTACTGCGAAGCTCGGCATGGCGCAGGTCAAACATCAACTGTTTGTACCGCGTGCGCTACGGAGGCCCCTCCAGTTCAAACAGCTCCCTGCCGATCTGCTGTTCTCGGGGTGCATTTTACAGCGAAGGTCGGCGTGGCGCAGGTCAAACATCAGCTGTTTGAACTGAAGAGGTCTCCGTAGCGCATGTGGTTCAAACAGCTGATGTTTGACCTGCGCCATAATGATTGGGCTGAGTTGGGAGGAGGAGGAGGAGGGGGACGGCGCGCAAGAGGGAGAGATGCTATATTCGCTCCATAAGACGCAGATACATTTATCCCCCACGTTTGGGGAAAAAAAAGTGCATCTTATGAAGCGAAACATACGGTACTTATTTTAGGTCACTGTTTCCAGACCAGGATTTAAATAATAAAAGGCTGAGTCAGTTCTTAGAAATATATAAATAAATAAACATATAACTATATAAATAAATACAAAAATATATAAACATATATATGCATATATATATATATATATATATATACATATCCTAGGGTTAGAATATAGAGTCATCCTCCTCTGTGCAGCACAAGTATAAAAGCACATCACTGTACTTGTATCTCTTTTCACATTCACAGTTCTGAGTTTTAAATTCTGAGCATTAATCCTTTCTAGCATTTCATTTGTTCCCTTCAGGATAAGGTGATAGCCTCACACTGAATGTGAAGTGTTGCACTTTATTTTCCTTATTATCACAACTTTGTGCAGTGGGATTCTGTTACTGCTTAACCTTATAAGTAATATAGGCAAGCAGTTTAAGCAAATTGATCCTTAAATCCTATATTAGCTAGCCAGACACACCCTATGGGTTAAATTGGGAAACAGCCAGAAGGAACAAGGAGGCAGACTTTGGCTGTTTCTTTTGGGAGGGATGCAATACAGTGTGCTCAGCCGAGCGCACTGTATAACCCACAGTGGGTTAAATAGGCGCTAATCCACCTCCTAATGCAATAGGGGGATTAGCGCCTATTTAACGCGCGCGTCCAACGAGGAGTGAATGAGATAGCGCTCATCACATGCAAATGCATGTGAATGAGGCTATTACTCATTCATTCCAATACAAAAAAATAAATGTGCGTCTCAGACGTACATTTATCACTCAGATATTAACGCCTGCCTGGAGTGAACCTAGCGCCTCCTTGCTAGCGTGACCCCCTTATTTGCTTATAGCATGGCGCCCCCCTTGCAGGCGCCATGCGCATATTAAGAAAGCAGGCGCTGACATTTTAGCGCCCACTTTCCACATTTTTTATAGCATCGGCCCCTTTATGTGCAATTTATTTACAGCGAAGGAAAAGTCTAACAAACAAATGCAGCTCACCTTAAGTTCAGGTATCATACAGACATCATTCATAGCAGGACTTTGCATAGATAGGGTTCCTGTCTGTTCTGTGGGGCCTATCTAACCCTTCTAGGCCCTGAGCTCCTTTACACTGGTGAGGGGCTCCTGCCTTCTCCCAGGATTACTTGCAGGTCTGGATTTTAAGAAAGACCGGGTAAGACAGCTCTGCCCAGCCCCTTCAGTTGGTCTGAGGGAGTTTCCTATAGACTCTCTCACAATCCCTACATACTGTAGAATCTACACGCAAGCCAGGCCTCTACCTTGGGCAGCAAAATTCTGGGGGGGAGGGGGGAAGGGCAGCAGGCCAGCTGAAGATTTGCTGCCTTCCAGCTGTGCGAATCTCACTCAGCAGAGAACAGATGGGAAGGGGGTGAGACAGAAAGTGACAGAGCAAAGAAAAACTGCTCTACTTCCTAGTCCAGGCTCCGCTGCCCTATACCCCCAACACCCATAATGAGCCAGAGAGTCTAAAAAAGCCACTCTGCTCCCTAATCCAGCCCCTCTTTCCCTGTCATTCAGAGACATGCGGGGAGGAGGGGAGCTTGGAACAGGCAGAACAGAGTAAAGAAGACAGTGCCTTAGACCTTCTGCTCATTGTCCCTTAACGGGGGGGGGGGGGGGGGGGGGGGGGAGTAATAGCACCACTAGTGCCTAGGGGTGGCAAAAATCCTTAATCCATCATTGACTCTAGCAAAATACCTCACTTCGGTCACATATGCAGAACACAGATAGATTCTCAAGTACAGAATAAAGAGACCAAAAAGCATAAGTTATTAAGTATTTATTCTGTTGTCACACCTTGTTATTTGTAAACCGGCATGATGCGACTCCCATCGCGAATGCCGGTATATAAGAAATTTAAATAAATAAATAAATAAATAAATTCTACCAATAGACGACACAATTGAAAAAACATTAAGTCTAGCTAACATGTACCTAGACATAATTAAACAACTACTAAACCAGATGGAACTGGTTATCAACATTGACAAAACTGAATTCCCGGTGACACCCCGACTCCTCCTCTTCCGGGGCCGACTCTGCCCCCATCCTGGTATCGCATGCGATAAGGGACTTTTCGCGTGCGAAAGGTCCCTTATCGCGTGCGAGCGGCGTGGAAAATGAGGCCCCAAGTTCTGTATGCACTGGAACAATGGAAATACAGAAACATTACCATTCCTCATGAAACAATTATAATTAGTAAATTATAAAAGGAATAATTCAAAACAACTCATGAACAAAATAATATCTAATAATTAAAAACTCATAAAACTGTTCAGAACACCAATGAAAATGTTCAAACAGACACATGAAATAAAACTCAATAACTAAAGATGATGAGGATATTTAAAAATTCCTCATTCTCCATACCTAGGAACTTTCAATTTCCTGATGCCTTCAGAGTGTCATGGTTTAGAGGGCAGAGAGGAAGGGAGTTGTTACATACACATATGCACTCGCTATTGCTCACACACTCACACATACAGGCACACTCATGTTCTCTCACTAACACACACTCGCTCTCTCACACAGTTGCCCTCTATCAATCTCACACATGCTCTCTCTTTCACACACACACACATGCACTCACTTTCACACATACACACACTCTCACTTTCACATACACTTGCTTTCATGCAAAAATGCATGCTCTCTCTCAGTCTTACACATACACAAAAACACACACACACATATGCTCCTTTTCTCACTCACTTTTCCACCCTGTTGAGGCATCAGCAATCTTCTTTCATCCCTGTGGCCATGGGATGACCTCAGGCCATGGGAGCGGACCCAGCTGTGGCCTTAGACTCCTTCTTTCAGGGCTAGGCATGCGGCTCCTCCTCCTCTAAGGAAGAATGGCATGGCCCCACTGGAATCAGCAGAATGACCAGCACTGTCTATGCTGTCGATTCTAACATGGCCACGTTGATGTTGATAGCACTGGCAGCACTACGGAGCCCTTCTTTAATGGAACACACTATGGCTCTGAAATCAGACACTCTTCATAGACAACAATCACTAATGATTACTGTTACGTTTAGCCGGCTGTGAGGTAGACCCACAGCCTGCCACACTCACCCAAGACACTGCAAGCCTCAGCTCTAACGCCGAAGTTAGCCAGAAACACCATCGACCTCTCTTCATGATATGCACACGCCAGTGATTCCTCTGCCACTGCTCCGCTTTGTTCCTTAGGCATACACGGATTTTTAAAGGCTCTACAGTGGGAAAGCCTAGCTCTAGCACTCTCTAATGACATCAAGTGGTTGGGTATTTAACCCCAGCTTGAATCCAGCAGCTCGCTTCAGCAGCAGATCCTCCTGCCCAGCACTAGGTGTTGCTTCTCCTGTGTCTCTCTTGCTTCTTGTTCTTGTGCCTCATTGTCTTGCCATGCTCCTGGTCCCGTTGCCTTGCTTTGTTGCCTTGCCTCTGTTGTTCTTGTTCCCATTGCCTTGCCTAGTCCACCTGCCTTGCTGTAGTCCTTCATTATTTATTTATTTATTTATAACTTTTATATACCGGCATTCGTAAAAAAAAAACATCATGTCGGTTTACAGACAACTGAGAAAGGAAATTACAATGATAGATGGAGGAAGGATAGGAAGTTAAAAGGTGACAACTTTACTGTAGAGCCAACGGGCGCCACAGTTATTAAATGAGATTACATGTGGTTAACCAGGTTGGACATAAATTAATTATATACAAGATATTATGTTTTTCCTGCCCTCTCTGTCTCAGCCTGCTTCCCCGGTTCGACCTCTGCTTTAAAGTTATTTATCTATCTATCTATTTATGTATTTAGCATTTTTATATACCGATATTCATGTAAAAAATTACACATCACTTCGGTTTACAGTAGAACTCTTGCCTGCCACCGACCCTTGCTCTGGACCTGGATAACACGCTGCTTGCTGCCTGCCTCACCCTTGGACTGTACTCCGTTTGCTGCCTGCCCTGACTTCAGCTAGGGCCCCAGACTTTCTCTTTGTCTTTGCCCTGTGGGACCATCGCCTAAGTCCCTGGAACCCAAGGTCTCAACCTGCTGGTACAAGTGAAACCCCAGCTCTGTCCCAGCCCAGGGCATGTCCGCCAGCCGTCAGCATGGGCCTAGTAGGTTCGCCTACTAGGGGCTGTGCCAACCATGCCACAGCACGAGTCTACTTCCCTTACAATTAGATGGTTGTGCTCTCTGTAATTCCAGGAGTAGTACATGCTTGCAGTGTCTCCTCTCCTTGATGATTCTCTGACCCTCTGCTGAGTTTCAACAAAGAGCCTTCAGGGCCAGAGAAAGTTCTAGGGCTGTCAGTAGTGGAAAAACTGAAAACACTCTGAAAATTATGAAGGATTTTGTTCCCCCAATTTTTATTAATTGCAATAAAATTGCAAATGTCATATTGCAGTTTAAAGACCCAAGGTTAAGCATGGTAATATGGCTGTTGAATTTCTTCTTTGGAACAATAGTACTAGCAAAAAATTATTTAGATAGCTTCATTGGCAGTTCAAACACAATCTCTAAGATCTTCTTTTTTCATTCTGTTTATTATTTCATTCCTAAGGAGAATTTAGTATTTCGAGTTTCTGGAAGCTCCCCCACTAATTAGCCATTCCTGTAATTATAAATCTAGCTAGATCGTGACGCTGCTGAGCTGTTCTTTATAAGAATCCCGCATGTGCTCCCTGTTACATGAAAAGTATAACAATAGCATGGCAAGTGAAGCCTAAACCTTTTATTACTAATAAAGGTTAAAAAAAAGTAAGATAAAATTCTAGGAAAAAAGAAATATGACACAGGAATAAGACCAGGACCTCCTGCTGCCCTAGTGCCCCCCTGGCTAACCACCTCTGGTCACTGCTTAGATCAGGTCACAGAGTAATGATGAATTCATCTTTATAAAGAAATAAAAGTAATCATATCTCTTCTGGATGAATATTCTGCTGCCTATTCTGCGCAGTGACTGGCGGTGGCCAGCTAGGGGCAAAGAGTCCTGACATATCAAGGATGAGCCACAGTCTAAGCCAGGTAGCTATTTTCTATTATTAGGATTAATGAAAGTAAAAAAAGAACAAAACAAAACACAGCAAACATATTTAAAGAGAGAGAAAAAAAAGTATATTTGTTACAGTATTACCTAGCCTCATAATGATGTACTGAATATGGTAATAGTATATGGTTAATAGTTTTTCATAGTGATATTTTTCTTTGGTATACATAGATGATCCTAATTTCTGACAACTTCAAGGCTTCTGTGACTTTATTGGCTTTAAAAGTGTGAAGTCTGGCATCTCTTAGATGCGCTATCACCTACTACAAAAGGAACATAAGAACATAAGAAAATGCCATACTGGGTCAGACCAAGGGTCCATCAAGCCCAGCATCCTGTTTCTAACAGTGGCCAATCCAGGCCATAAGAACCTGGCAAGTACCCAAAAACTAAGTCTATTCCATGTTACCATTGCTAATGGCAGTGGCTATTCTCTAAGTGAACTTAATAGCAGGTAATGGACTTCTCCTCCAAGAACTTATCCAATCCTTTTTTAAACACAGCTAACCACATCCTCTGGCAACAAATTCCAGAATTTAATTGTGCGTTGAGTAAAAAAGAACTTTCTCCGAATAGTGCCCCATGCTAAGTTCATGGAGTGCCCCCTAGTCTTTCTACTATCCGAAAGAGTAAATAACTGATTCACATCTACCCGTTCTAGACCTCTCATGATTTTAAACACCTCTATCATATCCCCCCTCAGCCGTCTCTTCTCCAGGCTGAAAAGTCCTAACCTCTTTAGTCTTTCCTCATAGGGAAGGTGTTCCACTCCCTTTATCATTTTGGTTGCTCTTCTCTGTACCTTCTCCATCGCAATTATATCTTTTTTGAGATGCGGCAACCAGAATTGTACACAGTATTCAAAGTGCAGTCTCACCATGGAGCGATACAGAGCACTTTGTCACTCTAGGAAACACGCTCCCCATGCCATGAGCTTCTTTTCTTACATAGGGGCCGATGCAAAACAATGCGTTTGGCCGAGCGCACTGTATAACCCGCAGTCAGATGCAGGTTGAATAGGCGCTAATGAATCCCCTAATGCAATAAGGGGATTAGTGCCTCTGACCTGGAGTGAGTCTAATAGCACTAATCACATGCAAATGCATGTGATTGAAGCTATTAGCATTCACTCCAGATGCAAAAAAAATGTGTGTCTAGGATGCACATTTAGCACTCAGCAATTAACGCCTCCCTGGAGCAGACGTTAATTGCTGAGCGCTCCTTAAACCAGTAAAGAAAAGCAGAAAAAACGAAATTAAATAAAGTTAAAAAACAAAAAAACATTGGCAGTCGGGTGCAGGAAACAGATGCTCGAATGACAAGCGTCTATTTCCTGAACCCCCTGGCCGTACGACTGTGCAGCGTTTAGAAAACTGACGCCGATAATCTCAGCGTTAGTTTTCCTAACTGGTGGACCGCCGACGCCGATCGGGTTCTCGTGAGCAAGGAGGTTCTAGGGGCATGCAAGCGAACTTAGCAACTCCTTGCTAATGCGACCCCCTAATTTAAATATTGTATGGTGCCCCCCCCCCCTTGGGGGCGCCTGGGGCACATTAAGAAAGCGGGTGCTGGCCAAGATGGCGACAGACTAGGAGGTCCGAAAAGATCTCGCAGATTCTTCTCTGCATTATTTCCTAAATTTCGGATTTTCCTTGATAATTCTCATGCCTCATACCCAGCGAAAAGCTAGGCTCCGAGAAAGCCTAGCAGTTGCCAAAAGTTTGGGAAAATAAACAACCAACTATTGAGACGTTTTTCACATCAGTGCCGACGGAGCCGGGAGCGAGGGTCGCAGAAATTGGAGACGCGAAGTGAGTGTCACCAATATTGGCCGAGGAGATCTCGCTAAGCCCTGGCGCGCCAAAGACCATGTCCTCACCCCAGCGGATGAGAGCAGTGGGAGAGGCTGCATTACCGGCCCTCCAAGACAGCCCTGCTGAGCTGGAAGCCCAGAAGGAGAGCAGTCGAGGAGAAATAAGAGAAGGGGAAGGGAAAAGCTCACCGATGGAGGGACTACCTGGTTCACCGCTGGGAGCTTATTTACCCTCACTCCTGGAGTCAACCAACCCCCACTGAACCAGCACTGGAATTGAATCGGGACAATGTAACTGAGGCCACGAGAGGAGGTGAGCAGATAAATGAATTAAAAACTTTCCTGGTCAGACCGGTAAAAATAACTATAGAATCATTATGGGATGCCTTAGCCTCGACAGAGAATGCTATAATAGGCTTATCTAAATCTGCCTTTGAAATAAATAAAAATAGCTGAGATAATGAAGATAGAATTAATATACAAGAGAAAAATATAGTGGATGTGGAACAGAAAGTGAGACAGATTGAAAAAAGTCCGCAAAATATAATTCAAGTGGAAAATGTTCAAAACAAGAAACTGGAGAACATTGAAAATGCTTTGCGGAGTACAAATATAAGAGTGGTGAACTTTCCAATTATACCCCAGATATCACCCACAGAGCTTTTTAAGAAATGCTTAATTGAAAAGCTAAAAATCCTGAAGGAGGCACTCCCATTAAATTACAAAGGCCTATTATTTACCGCAAAGGCAATCAGAAAGAGATCAAGGAAAGTCGGAAGAACAGAGACAGTTAAACGTGACCGATTTGCTGGAATTATCCCAAGAAGATATAGTCACTAAGGCCTGGATTTTCTATCTTCGCAAAGTTTTCTGAATCAGGCGGTAACAGGGGGCGGGGGGGCGGGCCTGTGAAAGCCGGCAGCGATCGCACAACCGCAGTGTTATCGCTGCTGGCTTTCGCACCCAATTTCACCACCGTGAAAGATGGTGCTATTGGAAGCGCTACTGGCGGTGATAATGGGTTTTACCTTATCGCCGTCAGTAAAGTTTCCGCGGCGTACGCCCCGACGCCGCCCCAACTCCTCCTCTTCTGATCCCGACACCGCCCCAACTCCGCCCCTATCTAGCTATCGCATACGAAAAGTCCCTTTTCGTGTGCGATAGGGATAGAAAATGACCCCCTAAGAGAGGTGTATTATTGGTGACTTTTGCCTTTATTGCGGAAAAGAATAATAAATTCAGAATGTTTTTCAGAAATAGTACAGAATTGTTCCACGGCCAAAAAGTGTGGGTGTACCCTGACATTTTTAAGGCCACACAGGAAAGGCGAAGGAAATTCCTAAATGTAAGATCTGAGGCCTTAGTAATATGTTCTAAGTTTACAGTTCGTTATCCATGTAAATGTTATATAAAGTATCATGGTAATGACTATATCTTCTTTGAACGTTCGCAGTTAAAATTCTTTATAGATGCTCATCCAAATGTGACCTGATCAGTACATATGGCTAAGTTTAGGCTATCTTAGTATATACCTTTTGTTTATTACCTGTTTTTGCTCCATGTTTTTCTCCCTCATGCTTACCTTCATTTGAAGGGGGGTATATAAATATTAATGTTATAATAATCTTAGAAGATTATATTGGATTATGTTATTTTTCTTTCTTGTACCATCCTCTTTTTTTAGTTCACATTATATATTATGTGTAATTTTAAAATGCAATAAAAATAAAATTAAAAAAAAAAAAAAGCGAGCGCTGATTGTTCAGTGCCCGCTTTCTGCGCATATTTATTGCATCGGCCCCTTAGATTGCTTTAATTTTTTGACTATGTCACCAATTAGGTAAACTCATTCTTTAATTGTTCAAACTGTTTATTAAGTTGAATACAATAACATATGCAACAAGCGGTTACTCTGATGCTTGCCACATATAATAGAAAATATAGTAAGTTTTTTATTTTTTAATACATTCAGCACCCTTCTAAACCCCAGGAGCAAACCCACCTCTTCTCCCCCCCCCCCCCCCCCAACTTGGCAAGCACCATAAATCAAGTTCCATTACTAACCAAATCAACTCTACATACTGGGGTAGATTTTCAAAAAACGCGAATAGGCGTACTTTTGCTGGCGCATCAGGCGCAAGCAAAAGTACGCTGGATTTTAGTAGATACGCGCGGAGCCGCGTGTATCCACTAAAATCCTGGATCGGCGCGCGCAAGGCTATGAATTCTGTATAGCCTGCGCGCCGAGCCGCACAGCCTACCCCGTTCCCTCCAAGGCCGCTCCGAAATCGGAGCGGCCTTGGAGGGAATCCTCTAACGCCCTCCCCTCACCTTCCCCTCCCTTCCTCTACCTAACCCACCCGCCCAGCCCTGTCTACACCCCCCCCTTACCTTTCTCCGGGGATTTACGCCTCCCGGAGGGAGAAGTAAATCCCCGCGCGCCAGCGGGCCTGTTGCGCGCCGGGACGCGACCTGGGGGCGGGTACGGAGGGCGCGGCCACGCCCCCGGACCGCCCCAGGCCATAGCCATGCCCCCGTACCCGCCCCCAAAACGCTGCCGACACGCCCCCTAAACGCCGCGACGACCGGGCCCGCCCCCGACACGCCCCCCTCGGAGAACCCCGGGACTTACGCGAGTCCCGGGGCTCTGCGTGCGCCGGTAGGTCTATGTAAAATAGGCTCACCGGCGCGCAGGGCCCTGCTCGCCTAAATCCGCCCGGTTTTGGGCGGATTTAGGCGAGCAGGGCTCTGAAAATCCGCCCCTCTGTGTCCAAAATCCCGTATAACACACAGTGTATAAAAATAAGACAATATTCACACCGACATATCATTAAGCACAAAACTATGGGTCTTAGCAAGCAAAGTTTGAAGATACACATTCCAGGTTATTAAAAAGTTTTTGCTGTTTACTTAAACATCCCGCTTCCATTTTTTCCAATAACATCAACTCATGGAAGGCATTTCTCCAGGCCAAATGCGATAGAGCTTCTTTTGAAGTCCACATCAAGAGAGTACTCTTTTCACCCATCAAACAGGCCTTACTTAATAAAAGCCTATTACCCTTACCCTGTAGATGAAAAGAAGCAGAAACATCAAAAAGGGCACCCTCAGGGGAAAATGAAATATTTTGCCCAAGAACGGCTTCAAAAAAGTCTTGAATCCCATTTTTAATGGGCTTACAGGACGAAAAGACATGACCCAACGTCTCCGTATCTCTTTTACATTTCTGACAAATATCAGTGGCAACAATATCGGTCCTATATGCCTAAACAAGAGAAAGATAAGCATGTGTTAAGAACTTAAATTGTGTCTCTCTCAATTTCACAGAGGACACTAAAGTCTTGATACAGCGAAACCCCGCCTTCAACTGAGTGTCCAAAAGTACTATGGAGAGTTCACTAGTCCATTTATCAAGCAAAGAAGACAGAGACCTTAACGACTGAATCATCAATAAGGATTTATAGAGCTGAGAAATTTGTGTCCTCCTAAAATCCTCAATTTGAAAGAAATCTTCCAATTGATCACAAAATACCTCTTGAAGATGAGCAGTTGACAGACTACCCACGTAGTGTCATAATTATACATAAGCAAATTGATCTCTGTCTGTAAGATCAAACTATTGTTTTAATTTCCCCATCATCATGATGTAGATGGGTGACCCCCTTAACTCTCCAAGAAGTAAATACCCTATACTGGGATCCTGGGGAGAACTGTGGATTACCACTGAACTCATTCTTTACAGCTTTACTTATTTAAAACTGTCTCATCCCCTTCCTCTTGGTTTAGTGCCTTTCTACTTTTTTGTAGTAGATTTACATTTCACTATCATATTAAATGTTACCAAATCTGTGTTTTTAAAATTGCAGGTCCTAAATGTTTCAGAGAGCTTCATGATTATTTCAACTCTTGTGCAGTAGTTCAAGTTTTAATGCTTTCCTCTGTAGTGCTGTCTATTTAGGTTTGCCAGCATCTTCCCTCAGGCCTTTGCAGCTCATGCAGCATGCCAGCGCTAGAAGGCAAGAATTGGAAGGATCACATCTCACCTGTGCTTTGTAAGCTTCGTTGGCTTCCTGTATGCTAAAGGATTATCTATAGAATTCTCCTAATTGAACATAAACTGTTAAATGTAGCTTCTTTTTCCTTGGATAAATGCTATGTTGCATATTTACCAACATAAAAGAACTTTGAGATCTCAGTGTGATTAGTTGGACGTTCCTTCCTTAAAGTAGGCACGTCTGGTAGAGACTAGAGACTGTGCATTCATTCTCAGTTGCAGCTCCTCAGTTATGGAACTCTCTTCCTTTTGTTTTACGTCTGATCTAAAACACTAAGACCTTTAAACTGTTACAGAAGGCATTTTTATTAAAGCAGGCTTTCAACTGGTTGCACATGAGGTGTCACAGAGTGGGGAATCAGCTGGATGGGGGAGTTCCCCATTAGGAACAGGGCCAGACTCTAGGGCAAAGCGAAACAGGGTGTTCCACCTGACTAGTCACCCAGCCCTTGGGTTGAGCCTGCAGGTCCTGGTGGCCGGCAGGACTTTGGCTGGAACTAGATACAAGCTAAGTCTACAGGCAGGGCAGGTGCTGGAGACAAGGCAGGCACAGGTGATGAGACAGGAACCAGAGGCAAAGCTGGAACTGGATGCAGAGACTAGAACAGGAGGCACCTGGAATCAGAGGCACAGGCGGGTACTGAAGGCAGGCAAGATCTGGAGACAGGGCTGGAACAGGAGGCAAGGTCTGGGATGGAAACAGGGACTGGAACTGGAGCCAGGGATTGAAACAGAAGCCCACAAGGAGCAGGAGCCACAGGGAGGATCGGGCAGGACAAGATAAGGACTGAATAAGACAAGAACTGAACAGGACAGGACAATTCTAGGACTGGATAGGATCACAAGAACAGGGCAAAGAATGTACAAAGCAGGCCAACAGGAAACTACAAAGCAAGGAACATATAAAACAAGATAAGGGAGAAACAGCCAAAAAGATCTAAGCAGGCCACAAGGCAAGACAAAGTGAGACTAGGGGGCCCAAAGGCCACAAGGCAGGGCAAGAAAGTTAAGGGGGCTGCAGAATAAGGCAAGAAGGCCAGGGAGGCCACAAAGCAAGGTGCAACAAGAAAGCCAAGGGGGCTACACAGAAGCAAAGCAAGGCAAGGTGGGCCAATGCAAGGAGGCAAGGTAATTCAATGAAGAGGCACCGAGTTGTGGAAGAGGCAGGGCTAAATAGGGCTGGCCCTGCTGCATCATGGGAGCATCAAGGAAGTGGCTAGCACAGGAGAGAGGGTGGTTCTATGAGGATCTCTGCTAGCGGGGAGGCTGCCTAGCAGCCAGGATCATGATAAGAGGCTTAATGATCTCTGGACACTCGCACAGTTGTAGATGTGTTGGAACTTAATAGTGCAGTTGCATATTTCCAGTATTTTGTTTTTCTATTTGATTTGTGTTGTATGTATTTTTATTATGAATGTTCATTTGTATATCGCCTAGTGCCTCGGCTTAGGAGAATAATACATTTTTAATAAACTAAACTAAACTACAATTCCAAGAGTAGTTAAAAGCCCCTTTTGTAAATCTGATTTGGCCTGGATGTCAGTTATTGATGGTAACTGGGACAAGCCTTTATAATTTTCCCTTTTTATAAGCAGACTGGGATAGATATTCTATACCTGTTTACACTAATTATAAATAAGCAGATCAGGAAAAACATATAACCAGAGTTTTCTTTAAATATATACAGCCCCAATATCATATTTGATGATAATCAAAATCCTCCTTTGAACTGCAACTATAACCAGGTACTGTAAACCTTCTCAGTCACAGCTTTGCTCTCTTAACTCAAAGCCTCTTAATTGTTTTTCATTGTGTTTTCTGTCTGTCTTGACTAGATTGTAAGCTCCAAGGAGTATGAATTGTCCATTAAATATGCATTTTTTTGGTGCTGTTTCATCTGGTATGTGCTATTCAAATAATGATAATATTAATAATGATAATACAAGTAGCCTATAGTACTCTCATAAGCAAGAGCCAGAAGGCAAAGGGTTAAAGGCAGATTTTAGCATTCAGACTCCCAGATCCTCCTGCTTCCTGTTTATATGCCAATAAGCTCTCCTGCTGCATAGTTTCCAAGTCTTAGAAGCACAGAATTGGCCGAATGTTATGAAATAACTTAAAAGAAAAGAAAATGTACACATGTACAGCGAAAGAATATTCGGTTATCCTCCTAAGCAAAAAACTTGCAAAATACTGAAAAAGTTCATACTGAGGACACATAATTACAAGAAAATGTAAAGGCTGCTTATTGCAAAAGAAATTATAGCCATTTCCAACATTTCAATTTATTATAGAAGGAGCAGAAAAAAGAAAGATGATAATACCTTTGTACAAATCCCTGGAAAAATACTCATCTGGAGTATTGTGTCCAATTTTGGGAGCCACATATGTATGGAAAACACTCATTCACTCAAGTAGACAAAAGCCTGGATCTTGGAGTTGGCAGGCAACAATTGCTGGAGCAGCAGTGGATTTGGAGCTTGACTGCAGGCTAAGAATTGGAATCTGCTGGCAGGTTACAGGGCTGGAACAGGTATTAGAAGCAGGCTGGAACTGCAAGTCGTAATCAGAGTCAGAAATTAGATCTTAGTAGCAGAACTAATAAGCACCAGAACTGGTAGAACTGCAGGAAGGAAATAAAAAACTAGAACTACAAGATTGAATTGATAGACTGGAACCAAAGTTTAGACACCAACGTACTGAAGAATCAAGTTCAGTGTGTGCAGCGAACCCAATTGCAAGATAGTGAATCAGCCTTCAGGTTGCTGTGAACAACTTCCCGTTGCTCTGCAATTCTTTTTCACTGAGCTTCAGCTAATTCCCAATACCTTGGCTTTGGGGATTGCCTGAGGCAGTCTTGTCTGCTGCTTTCCCATGCTTTAGGTCCCCAGCTGGTCTGAGGGTCAGGACTCCCACCCTGAATCGTGCGATTGACCCCCACTTCAAGCCCCTGAGTGGGTGTCACCCTCACACATGTCTACATAGGACAGCCTCTGAATGGTGGTGGTGGTGGTGGATATAAAACCAGTATTGAAATTCAAAAAAGCATTGACAAAACACAAACAATCCTCACTTGCAAGAAAATAACTTAAATCTGCAGTATTGCAACAGGAAGGAAAGATCAGATAGGCTATTTTTTTTTTTAATATATAATCTGCTTTCAGCACTTCAAAGTGGATTACATTCAGATACTGTAGGTATTTCCCTATCTCCAGAGAGTTTACAATCTGACCAGATTATTCATCAAGCCTCATTAGGGCTCTAACACACCTTACATTGCGTATGTCGTGTGATATATGCAACATTTTGCATATCCCGCCCAGCTACCTTCCCCTATTACAATGACCTTTGCAAGCGATTTGCAGGTATAAATAATGCAAATACATGCAAAGAAGGTCAGGCACGATAAAATGACAACACCTCCTTGAAAAGCGTTAGATGTGCCGTGGAATGCCCAGGACCCTAATGCAGGTCCCGAGGCTTCTGCTGCACATTTAAAGGAGCAGAAAAAAAAATAATGTGGCCAAATGGAGAGGTTGAGCCAGGGTTAGCGCTGACTCCTGTCTCAAATTGTGGCCGCTGGTCTAAGCAGCCTTGACTCCCCCAAAATAGAAAAAAATGATTAAATTATGCGGGTGGAGGCAGAGTCTCCCCCTGAAGTCAAAGCTTCCCGCCCCCCCGAAGTGACACAATACAATACCCCATCCCCCAGTCCCCCTGAAATGACTCAATACTACTCCCCAGGCCCCCCAACATCACATAATAACCCCCCCCCCCCGATTCCCCCAAAGTGACACAATACCACCCCACCCCATAGCCCCCCAAATCATACAATACATCTCTCATCCTTCCCAATGTCACCAATACAACCTCTGCCCTCCAAAATTACACAATAGAAACCTCCCCAGCAACACAATACCACCTCCACCCCACCAGCCCCCTCCCCCCCCCCCCCCCCCCCCCCCGATGTCACAAAATACAACCCACCAGCCCCCCTGAAGTGACATAATACCATCCCCATCCCTGGAACCCCCTGACATCACACAATACAACCCCTGCCCCCTGCCCAAATTACCAATAATCCCCCAAACCCTCTGCCCCCCCCCCAACATTACACATTACAACCCCCTGGTCCCCTGACGTCACACAATACATTCCCTCAGCCACCCCACATCATACAATAAAATCCCCAACCCCCCTAAATGACACAATACAATCCTCCAACCCAGGCCCCTCTGACATTACACTATATTTTGTTTTTATTTATTTATTTGTTTAAAATCTTTTATATACCGTTGTTAAGTTTTTTACCATCACAACAGTTCACAAGAAGGCACATATAGTAACATTAAGTATACAACCTCCCACCCACAGGCCCCCAGCAGTGACACAATACAACACCTCAGCCCTCCTGATGTCACATAATGCATCCCCACACCCCCAGACCCCCCCAAAGTGACATAATACTTCCCCCACCCTCAAAAAAACAATAACAAATGTTCAGCACCCACCACGTGGTTTGGGTCCGATCCATGGACCTTACCTCAGTCACATGGCTGTAAAATGGCACCGACCATGCCGGGTGCAAGGGTGCACCCTGACGTGGGATCTTCTGGAGGGGTACGAGGGGGTGGGAGTGCTGAACTTTTTTATATTTTTGGGGGGTGGGGTGGTTTTGTGTGATGTCAGGCAGGTCAGGGGTGGAGGTGGTATTGTGTCATTTCCTGGGGGCCGGGGGGAGATTGTAATGTGTGACATAAGGGGGGCCTGAGAGGGTGGGGGGTTGTATTGTGTCACTTTTGAGGGCCAGGGGTTGTACTGTGTGATGTCAGGGAGCTGGGGGGAGTGGGGGATTGTATTGTGCCACTTTGGTGGTGTGCTTTGACTTCGGGGGATCAACACCACCATCTGCATTATTTAAACATTTTTTTTCTATTTTTGGGAAGTTGGACCCAGTTTGACTGATGGCCCCAGGTTGAAATGGGGGTCAGCACTGACTCTGCTCAACTTCCAATTTGGCGCAAGTTTTTTTTTTTGTGGGGGACCTTTAAGGCAATGGAGGTCCTCATGAGGTTGAGGCTGCCACTGCATTCTTTTGTGTTGTGGTGTTTGGCCATGACACAAAAGAACACGCCATATAGCTGCAATGCATTTTCGGGAGAGGGCCCCAATATCACAGCAACACCCCACTGTGATAGTGGAACTCTTCCTGAGAAAAAACATTGCAGCTTAATGAATCTAGCAGTAAGTTTGTACTGAGGCAAAGTCACAAGGCGCAGCAGTGGGATTTGAATGTTGGTTTCCTTGATTTGTAGCCCATGGGTCTAACCATTAGGCTACTCACTCCAGGAGAGAGGGGTACCAGCATGGCCATTTGGCTAGGGCCTACAATGCTCAAGGGGCCTACTTTTGTTAGGCAAAATTTAAAGAAAAGCTAAATATATCTATTTCTAACATGTATAAATAAAAAATGTATTCAATTTATTGTACTAACTTTTTTATGCAAGAGAATGAGTCAGTCGTTTTGTTCTTTAAATTTAAATTTGACGGTTTTATTTTATAGAACTTCTATAAAATAAAACCGTCATATTTAAATTACCTGAGCAATTTGTTGATGAACACCTCTACGTTGTAACAACCCTGCATGTAACTGTAATGTTTGTCATATGTTTTATGGCTCAGCAGAGAGAATTTTTTTTTCTCCAAGCGGCACTGGTAGCCTGACAAGCACCTGAAATCTTTAAAGGGACATTTTTCTTCACCCGTGGATGCCAGCAAGTCATTTAGAGCACCGCGATTCTTACAAGCCATTGAACTCACAATTTTCAGGAAGTTTAAGCACACGCTACATTTAAAGTTTCCCAGCGATAGCGGTTTGCATCGCTACAGAAACATTATATTCACTGGATATTCCATTTCAAGCTGGGTCCTTGATGAAGGGGTACCTTCACACCGAAACCACGCGTTGTCGGACAGCAAGAATTTACCCTCCAAGTGGACTTTAAGATAAGTACTTTAAGTACTAAATTGAATCATCACTTTCCTGGACTGAAACTGCATATTATACAGCACAATATTTGGTCACCTAATGATTTATAAAGCTCTGAAAAACTAGTAGAGCTTAACAGCACGATAACCCTTGCATGGTATCGTATGAAGGTTGACCAACTAATTACTAGAGAAATTCTAGTTAGCAAGTGTTATATATTCTATGTCATATGTTTTAGACATTTATTACAATTGTTAACAAAGTTATCACAATGTTATTTAGAAGCGATCTTATTTTAACAATAATAAATTAATAAAGACAATCGCCTTTTTTATTATTACTATTAAAAGAAACAGGTAATACTAATTTTTAATTTAGAAGATAAAATATTCTATCTTATATAATTTTGTACCAATTCTTTTTCCGTTTAGTTTTGGGTGACAATGAAAAAATTTGAAAGTGGTGCGGCAAAAAGAAAATGAGCCAAATTACAGGAAGAAGCAGTCAAAAGGTCGAAATTGATTACAGGATTTCTGATAAAAAAAAACCCCCAAAAAACATAGGAGGCTGGGAATGATCAGATTAGTAGAGACAATGAAGTGGTTGTATTACCTTCCGCACCAGACAATGACTGTTCCTCACAAGCATTCGATAAAGAAATAAATCAAACATTTGAATTGGCCTTCTACAGGGGGAAAAATAATGAAACAGAGTCTGAAAGTTGCTTATTATCACAACGTGACATTGGATTGATTGATAAGAGGAACAAGTTTCACACTGAAAGTTTTCTGAAAGTTCCAGCTTTGAAATACCAACCAATGTTCCTAATGATAAGGATAACCATTCTTTTCCAGTTAGACTTTTTACAGTGTCCCTTAAGAATAAATTTGTTTTTTCAGACCCTGGTCATCTGGAAACTTTTCTTTTAGATAAAGGTGGATAGGGTTATAGCAGCTTCCAAGTTGGATAGTTAGTTTGGTAAAAATTATATATCTCCTGAATTATCAGTTGGATATTTTCTTGAATATTGTTTAATGATTGTGCTTCCCATAATGTGGACTGTATTTGGTGATATTACATTTATTTTTTCTTTTACTTATATAATAAGATTGCCTACTTTATGCTGATGTAATTCACAATATTCTTATTCTTATCTCATTGGAAAATGTTAAGAAATTTAATAAAGTAAAAATAAAAAAAAAAAGAATGGGGAAAAATATAAAAGAGATTGGCTGTGTTGGAGTAAGGAAAATATTTCTTTATATTGTGCTCCTTGTATTTTGTTCAACAAAAGAGAAGTTTCTTCAAATGTACGCACATTAGCTGAACATCCAGGTTGGGATATTGCAAAAGGATGATGAAGATTGAAAGATATTGTACCAAATCATGAAAATTCCAATATACATAAAGGAAATTATATCACTTGGAAGGAAGCAATGAAAGTGTTGCGTCCATCAGTCTCAGATGGCTTCGACCTTTGTGCCTCACCTTTCTTCCTTCTCTCTTCTCAAGCCTTGGGAAGTTGGTTGCCACCGCGCCTTCATGCCGCTCTCCCTGGCGTTCCCGGATCGGCAACGGCGACAGCATTCGCCATGTTAACTAATTGGGCCTCCTAGGTTGCACGCACGCAAGCTGCCCACGTCTTTATCCACATCATGTTGGGAACCTCGGGGGCATCCCCTCCGAGTGACGTCAACTCATCCTGGTATTTAACCTGCCCTTCATTTGCTAACAAACAGGCCTATACAGTAAAGCGCGGCCGCGGTTATTCTGCTTCTAACCCACTTTCTACTCACAATATGGCCGCGTTAGTCCAACCCGCGATTCACTATCCCTTTTAACCCATCCTTACCGCTTCTTTAAATCAACAGTTAACCCTTTCCGCCCACGGCATGTATATGGTATGTAAACGATCGGATTAGCTATTTCCTCCCATACAGTAACGTGCGCCCCGATTATCGCCTTTTTAACCTGCAGTTTTGCCACGTGTTTAACCTTCTAATTTATGGCCTACCCTTATCCCTACGTTAGCGTGGAGTGTCAGGTCAGAGAGATGAAATTTCTCAGGCAAACGACCCCCCTCACCCCCCCGGGACAAGACCTTTAGAGGAGCCAGGATCGGGCAAACTTTCCCCCAGCCCCCGCTCACCTGCCCTGGTCGCGTCCATGGGTGCCGATCTCCCGTGTGGGCGCGCTGACAGCTCCGGAGCAGGAAGGAAGGACCTGTTGTTTCCAAGCATAACCTCTAAACCTCCATAACTAAACTCTTGCCTGCCCAACCTAAAATCCAATGCACCGGGAAAGCCACGCTTCAGGATTGGGCAAACTTTCCCCCAGCCCCCGCTCACCTGCCCTGGCTGCGTCCATGGGTGCCAGTCTCCAGAGCAGCCCCAGTCCTCTCTCCCCTCCTCCCGGGGGCAGCCGGAGGAGAGAGAGAGAGCGGCTTCAGCAGCCCGGGGCGGATCGGATGCTCCCCATGCGAGGCGCGGCTTCCAGCAGCCCTTGCCAGCGATGGTGAATGAGCGAATGAGCGCACGCCTTGACCTGAGTGCCCGGCTGGACATCTGAGGTCACGGCGTGCGCTCATGGCAGCGAAGGTGCATGAACGCACCCCGTGACCTGAGCGCCCAGCTGGACGTCCGAGGTCACGGCGTGCGCTCATTCATGATGTTGAGTGGTGGTGGTGTGAGGAGAAGTCGAACCGTGGTCGTATGAGGAAATAGATAAAAATACATGCCGTTGGAGAAGTGTCCTGGTTGACGGAATTCAGACCATGTTGTAGTCATGTTGGAGACTATTGCTTAATGACTTAATTTGAAATACATGTGAAACTTCTCCTTGTATAACAATTAATGTGAAGTTGGTTGAAGATATTTTTCGCATATATGAGATGATTGGATACTAATGGGAAGTGATTGTTGGTGTGGATACCAATACAACTGTTGGAAGATTTGGGACAACGGGATATTGAGACCCCCTTGTGAGGGTTGCAAGACATATGAATAATATTGTGAAGGATAACGCCTGAAGAAGCTAATGTGCGAAACAAGGTCCTTGTCGGGGATTACCTATTTGATGTATAATTGAATATATGATAATTTGAAGAAAGAAATTTTTCCTGCTTAGTGCAGGGTGATAATTAAAAGTTGATATTGAAAATATGTTGTATGTAAAAAAGTATTTCAGTATCCCTGTATTCTGAATTTGTGTTTGTAATACCAGGTTGTAATCTATGGTCTTGGGATAAGTGCAATATTGTGGGGAATTTTAGGTAATAGGGTGAATGTGTGCATGAATGGTAGTGTATTTTAAACTTGGGTTACTTATTGTTGTTATATTACGTGGAAAATTGGGTAGTTTAGGTATCCACATATGTTAAGAGAAATCATTCATATGTTTTAATAATATTGTTCTTGAAATTATTGATGCTATACTTATACTTTGTACGTGCTTAGTTTGTGAAAGCTCATAGTTCCCCTTTTCGCCATGCGTAGGCCTTTGAAAATTGGCCTCTAAATGAATTGTGAATCACCCAGAGAAATGCAGAGAAGCTATGGATTTCAAGGCGAGGATTTTCCCAGGCCACAGCCAAGCGCATATCTCCCAGTACGTGCATTGCACAGGCCTTAGAAGAAAGGGATGGGCCAGCGGCAAGGTCTGGGCGGGGCGTGAGCAGGGAGGGACAGCGCCATTAAGGCACAGTCCCGCTGAAGCACGCGCCAGGAACAACCGACTGCTACGGACCGTGGATAAGTATTAAAATAAAAAACTCTAGGGCAGTCAGCGACATTTTAGTGGTCGGGACGGATAGGGTAAAAGGAAGGCAGGTTCGGTAGGGAGTTTAGGAAGTCTGCTCCTTTACAGGGGCGAACGGGGAGGGAACAGGGAAATAGGCCCTAATGCGTCACTGCGCATCCTACTGCAATCCCCTCGACTTGCACGCACGACTGACATTCACGCGCACATGCACACGCCAATATAAAATCACGCGCACATGCACACACCAATATAAAATCACGCTCGCATGCACACGCCAATATAAAATCACGCACGCACGTGCGCGCTGGTAGTGGATTTATAACATGCTCACGTTGATGCACGCATGTTATAAAATCGGAGTGTTCATGTGCTTGCGGTTCTTAAAATCTACCTTTAAATCCTTAAAGATGCAAAAAATACTATACTTTCTTTTGTCAAATTGGGTAAAAATGATTTAAATGGAGTAATGCACTTCAGTGTCTAGCTACATAATAATAAGGTCCCATACAGATGTTAGCATTTTATATATCTTTGGTAAATTATAACTTATTAATACCCTGGATGATTTTTTTTATAAGAACACTTCTGATTTTTTCATTTATTCAGAAATTTTTAATTCCCAGATGAATTATTGGAATAATTTTATTAAGATAATTTGGGATATTTGTGGGATATTTATGCAGTTCTGCTCCATCACATTCCCAAGTTTCTTCAGAATTTCACTGCTATAAACTAAATAGTGGATGACAATTGCCTTCACCTTGTCAGCAGGATTTAATATAATTTCCTTATGATTGCTCAGTTCCCAGCAAATAATGGTTGAAAACTGAGTTTTCATGAATATATACTGTCATAAAAGGGTACATTTGGCCACTTTCATGATTTTTTCAAGCTCCCACAACAATTTCAAAAGGTCCCAAAAAAGATATTCGGAATACAGAGAAGGCAGATTACTGTACCTATGGCTCAACTAAAAGCTTAGTCATCTACCAAGCTAAAAAACTGTAATTTATCTCCACGATGTAACAGCAGCATGTACAAATGGGGGCGGATTTTCAGAGCCCTGCTCGCCTAAATCCGCCCAAAACCGGGCGGATTTAGGCGAGCAGGGCCCTGTGCGCCGGTAAGCCTATTTTACATAGGCCTACCGGCGCGCGCAGAGCCCCGGGACTCGCGTAAGTCCCGGGGTTTTCGGAGGGGGCGTGTTGGGGGGCGTGTCGGGGGCGGGCCCGAACCGCGCGGCGTTTTCGGGGCGTGTCAGGCGCGTTCCGGGGGCGGGCCCGGGGGCGTGGCCACGCCCTCCGGACCCGCCCCCAGGTCGCGTCCCGGGGCGGATTTTCAGACTCCGCGAATAGGCCTACTTTTGTTTGCGCTCCAGGCGCAAACAAAAGTACGCTGGATTTTAGTAGATACGCGCGGAGCCGCGCGTATCTGCTAAAAACCTGGATCGGCGCGCGCAAGGCTATCGATTTTGTATAGCCGGCGCGCGCCGAGCAGCACAGCCTACCCCCGTTCCCTCCAAGGCCGCTCCGAAATCGGAGCGGCCTCGGAGGGAACTTCCTTTTGCCCTCCCCTCACCTTCCCCTCCCTTCCCCTACCTAACCCACCCACCCGGCCCTGTCTAAACCCCCCCCTTACCTTTGTCGGGGGATTTACGCCTCCCAGAGGGAGGCGTAAATCCCCGCGCGTCAGCGGGCGTCCTGCGCGCCGGGCCGCGACCTGGGGGCGGGTCCGGAGGGCGCGGCCACGCCCCCGGACCGCCCAGGCCGTAGCCACGCCCCCGTACCCGCCCCAAACGCTGCCGACACGCCCCCGAAACGCCGCGACGACCGGGCCCGCCCCCGACACGCCCCCCTCGGAGAACCCCGGGACTTACGCGAGTCCCGGGGCTCTGCGCGTGCCGGTAGGCCTATGTAAAATAGGCCTACCGGCGCGCAGGGCCCTGCTCGCCTAAATCCGCCCGGTTTTGGGTGGATTTAGGCGAGCAGGGCTCTGAAAATCCGCCCCATATTGTTGATATCACAAAGCACTTGGGCAGTGCAAGAAAAATATTAATGAGCTGTGTTACATTCAAATTGTGCAAAGCAGTTTATTAATATTAAAATGGAATAAATGTGGATTGTGATAAACTCTGCATTCTTTTGAACGTTAACTACCTAAAGAAATGTAGTTGGCTTTCTCCCAAAAGTATCAGCAGGTTAACGCACCTGCTGATGTTCTTGAGGTCTCCTCCAAGATGCCTAACAGGGCAATTATCCCCAAGTGTGGCCTCTCTTGTCACCAAATTCATGGCCCCTCTATAAAATGTTCTCCATTCATGCCCCTCCCTCCCACTCATCCAAACAAAATCTCCCTGTCCTCTAGTCCTCCAACAAGTTAGCCCTGCCCCAACACAAACTCCATCCTACTGACTTGGAAAATATGTGTTCCCCTCCCCCATTCCTCATTTTAGGGCAGGCCAAGATTTTCATGGACAGGAGCAATGAGCAATTGTTCCTGCACTGCCAGAGCAGAAATTTAAATCACTTTTGTCCCTCCTGTGGCAAAGGTATTTTTTTTATCCCCAGAGGGATTATAGTCTAAGGCCTGAATTCACCATTCTAACGCAGAATGCTGAATCCAGCAAAAACGGGGGGTGGGCCTGCGAAAGCCAGCAGCCATCGTACCACCACGGTGCTATCGCTGCCGGCTTTCGCACCAAATAGCGACACCATAAATGGTGTAGTTATTCGGCATGCTACTGGTGACGATAACGCGTCTTACCTTATCGCCACCAGGGAAGACATCGCAGCGCCCACCTCCTCGCCACCCCGACTCCTCCCCTCACTGCCCCCTCCACCCCCTTTTCGTGTGCGATAGCCGCTTATCGCACACGAAAAGCGATGGAAAATGACCCCCTAAGTTTGTACCTGAGGCAATGGAGAGTGGAGTGAGTCGCTCTAGGTCAGACGAAGTATAAATGAGATTTGAATCCTGGCTTTCCTGGTTCCTAGCCAACTGCTCTAAGCACTAGGCTACTTCTTCAGTCCACTTTGCCCAGTATCAGACATAATAAAAAATAAAACCTTCAAAATTCAAAGTGCTGTGGTTGCCATGTTAGTTACACTTGAAAGTGTAGAAATACAAGCGTCCAAGTTTTACTGTCAACCCCCATTCTTTTAAGAAAAGCCACAAATAAATAATCTTCTGAGCATGGGAGACACTCACTGGAAATCAGTTCGGGTTGATGCTATTTATAACTTCCCAAGAAGTCAGACAGTTGTTCTGGGTCAAAAAAAAATCAAACTCCTCTGGCCAGAAACGATTTAAGATAAGTGAGGTAAAAGAAGCATCCATATCTTTAACTTTCCTAGTTTCATCTGGAAAAATTCTTATAGTTTGACCAAGAGAAATATAATTGAAAAATCCAATAACAGACTTATCGTAATAGAAACCAGCCATGTTGCATACTCAAAAGTAGTAAGCCAAGAGTAAGGTCACGCAAAGAATTGTCATCCACTAGATTCTTCTGCTGCAGGCCCATATTATTTCTCCCTGATAGCTTATCAATGTTCTTACTGGGCAGAGGGCAGACCTTTTCCAAAGGGGGCAATGCTAAATCTGGAATAGCCAAAACTTCCTTAAGGTAATTTTTCAAAAGATCAACTCCAAGAAGGTTTGTCACCCTTGGGAAGTTTACCAGTCTTAAATTTCTATTCTTTAAAACATTTTTTGGTATTTTAAATCTTATAACTTAATGCCAGGTTATCCTTCACTAAAAAATTGGATACTGTCAGTAATGAAGAATCCTTAGACTCAGTATTTTTACATTTCTGCGAAAAATTGAATGGTATCTTTGCAGTTGAAAGGGGTAATTTTTAAAACATTTTCTTG
Organism: Rhinatrema bivittatum; assembly: GCF_901001135.1. NCBI lineage: Eukaryota > Metazoa > Chordata > Amphibia > Gymnophiona > Rhinatrematidae > Rhinatrema > Rhinatrema bivittatum. The sequence goes on along the minus strand of NC_042616.1, from coordinate 128,480,541 downwards.
AGGCTTTTTTTTTTTATAGCGTTCAGTCCTATAGAATTGAATAGAATAAAAGAAAATAATGTCATGTGCCAGCTAGCATGATTTGCCATAGAAGGAAGAAAATTAAAAGTTCAGATTTCCTCCCTTAGGATATAATACCATCTATTTGGATAAAGAGGGATGCTGGCTGGACTTACCCCTGTTCTGAGCTGTGGTAAAGTCCATCTGGGCAGGTGCCTCTAGGAAGCAATAACATCTCTGTATCTAGGGCAGGGGGGAGGAAGAGAGGTTGAATCACTAATTATAAGTGGAAATGGAACACGTACCAGAGCGACACCTCCTACTTCCTGTGAATAACTGTATTCAGGCCATATCAAACCTCTTTTGGTGAGTTTAAAAGCAGACCAAAATGTGGTCTAATATTCCCTTTTATGTCACAAAATATTCAGGAAAGATTGATATTCACTTCCTGAAAACAAAAACGGCCAAGGTGAATTGATTTATCCATGACTAATAAACAATCATTGTGATAATTTGGACTGCATGTCTTCTGTTGATTTTCCTGTGGAATAGTTTCTTTAGCTCTTGGGTAATTAGTCACATTAGAGTTGCTAATGGTACAGGCAAACATGCTTTTGGAAGGTTTTATCCTTGAAAGAAGTATTTTTCTCCTTATTCATTTCCTGGTGAGAGCTGTATGGTTAAGGAAGCTTATCATCCCATAATGCATTGCCAAGTGCGGAAGAGACTCATAGAGTATTGTTGACAAAACACTGCTGACTAAATATAATTGTAACTAACTACTCCTGAAACAGCAATGGCCGGCTGCCAAGGTGGTGGTATGATAGGAGTAAAAAAAAACTCCAGTGACTCATGGGAACTTGGAAATCCCCAGCACAATTTTTTTTTTTTCTATTGGAAACAACTGTACTGTTTAAAAAGTTAATTTCTTCTGTATATGGAAAGAACAGCTGCACATATTTTTTTTCTTCCATTTCGATCTATGCTGGTTTCCAGATGGACTCTGAGTGCAGACAGGGAATTCTAACTCCTTGCTTAAACATAGAGTAACAGAATCTCATTTACAAACAGAAATCTCCTTGAAACTGTCTGAATGTTGCCTAAAGAGCCATGTTCTGAGACCCATCAATAATTTCCTGGGAGAATCCTTTTCTCCAGCTTGAAAATCTAGAGTGCTTATTCTGTAATTCAACTGAGCTTTGGGAATCACAGTGGTGCAAATCAATTTGTATACTCCTGCCCACTGGACTACACATTTTTACAGTTTCTCTACCAGATGCATTCTCATTCATGCTCATTTCTGCATTCTGGAAAACAGATATGAAAAGAAATGTGGCCAATGGCAACAAGTCGGGAGCATAAGGTTTTGCTGAATAAGAAAACAAACTGGTACCCCTTTGTAGATCTTTCTTCCAGAAATAAATAACAATTGCTGGAATGGTCTTTATAAGTTACTTTTTGTGTATTTCTAAAGAGCTCTGGTAATACAACCACCACTAAAAAGCTGGGTAAGTAAACAGCTCTGCTCTGCACATTGTATAGTTTTAGTCTGCTTAGAAAAAATATCTCCATCACAGTTATGCTAGCAGATTTATATTTTCAGTGATATAACTGAACTTTAGTAAACTTTTCCACATTTTGGACACCAGTGCACATTAAGCAGTTGAGCGTAAATGGCTTAAATCCAGGTGCTATGCTTAAAACAGTTACCTCATTACAGGCTCATGCCTGGTATGCAGCACTGAAAACTAGCACTTATATTTTTCATGCTCCTTTCAGGCCATGAAAAGGTGTTGATTAAAAACAGAATTGCACATGGTTGTTTACTTCTCACTATAGTGGTGATACAAGAGCACAGTTTATGTCACCATATGGCATTGTTAGGGTGCCATTCCATGCATATAACAGGGACTGGAGGCATTGCTAAGGTAAAACTCACAGGATTAATGCAGTGTGACAGCAGCTGCAACAGTTGTTTCAGAGCAATGTTATATGTTAGAAGCAGAGAGAAGTCTGTCTAAAGCACTACTAGTACAAATAAAGTACACTCTTGATTTTAGGGGTAGCCACATATGCAGCTTTTCATTTCTTTTATTGTATCAATTTCCAAGTAAGAAAATTATTTTCTGACCCAAAGGAGGGAGTATTAATTAGGGATGTGCATTCATTTGAAACAAATGGATAAAACATAACAAATGAACCTATATTTGCTTTATTCGTGCCCCCCCCCCCCCCAAATGAATGAAGAGTTCCCATGAATGAAACAAATATTCTTCATTTCATTTGTTTATGTTTCCCATTCATTTCAATGGCCCATTGAAGTCTATGGCTATGTACTGTTGAAAAAAACAACTGGCAACTATAGGAACCAGTTATTGCCTGTACGACCTCACTGCCTTGTCAGAACTAAGGCAGGCCAAGTTGGCAAGGAGACTAGCCAGAGGACAAATCACAGTGCAGCAATGAGGAAAGGTGGAGTATCCCTGGAATCACTGCTTTTCTCAATGGAAAAAGGTGAATTATGGAGTACCCCAGGGATCTGTTTTGGAACCAGTGCTTTTTAACATATTTATAAATGACCTGGAAATGGGAATAATAAGTGAGGTGATCAAATTTGCAGATGACACAAAATTATTCAAAGTTGTTAATTTACAAGATGATTGTGAGAAATTGTAAGAAGACCTTGCAAGACTGGGAGACTGGGCACACAAATGGCAGATGACATTTAATGTGGACAAGTAGAAAGTGATGCATATAGGGAAGAACAATCTAAACTATAGTTACACGATGCAAGGTTCCACATTAAGAGTCACCATTGAGGAAAACAATATAGGGGTCATTGTGGATAATATGTTGAAATCCTATGATCAGTGTGCAGCAGCAGCCAAGAAGGAAAATAGATTGTTAGAATAATTAGGAAAGAAATGGACAATAAAACAGAGAATATTATATTGCCTGTGTATTGCTCCATGGTGTGACCACATTTTGAGTATTGTGTGCAATTCTGGTCACCGTATCTCAAAAAGATATAGCAGAATTAGAAAAGGTTCTGAGAAGGGTGAACAAAATGCTAAAATGGATGAAGCGATTCCCCTATGAGGAAAGGCTAAAGAAGTTAGGGCACTTCAGTTTGGAGAAGAGAAGGCTGAGGGGAGATATGATAGAGACCTATAAAATAATGAGTGGAATAGAATAGGGGAACATAAATCAATTATTTACTCTTTCAAAAAGTACAAAGACAAGGAGACATGCAATAAAATTACTAAGTAGTACATATAAAATTAGGAGAAAATATTTTTTTTACTCAATGCATATTTAAGCTCTGGAATTCATTGCCAGAGGATGTGGTGAAAGATGTTAGTGTAGATGGGTTTAAAAAAAGGTTTGGACAAATTCCTGGAGGAAAAATTCATAAACCATTATTAAGGTGGACTTGGGGATCTCCACTGGCAGCATGGATTCTATTTAGCTTTTAGGAGCCTTCCAGGTATATGTGATCTGGATTGGTCACTATTGGAAACTGGATACTGGGCTTGATGGACTTTTGGTCTGACCCAGTATGACAGATCTTATGTTCTTATCTTTTTAATTAGCCAGTAGCTTCTATAAATAAATATCTGGATCAAGTAATGCTGACATCCTTCCATTGTAAAGTCCAAGCATGTGCAAGAAGCAGTTTGTATCTTCTCTCCAGCTCTTTACAGAGAAGGACGTGCTAGGAGAACATAAGAACATAATTCTTTTCAAACTGGGTCAGACCAAAGGTCCATCAAACCCAGTATCCTGTTTCCACAGTGGCCAATCCAGGTCACAAGTACCTGGCAGTATACCAAGGTGTAGATAGATTCCAAGCTGCTTATCCCAAGAATAAGCAGTGGATTTCTGCAATTCTACCTTAATAATGGTTAATGGATTTTTTTCTCCAGAAACTTGTCCAAACCTTTTTTAAACACAGCTACAATAAGGGGTAGATTTTTAAAGTTATATGCGAGTGTAGATTTGTTCGCACAACCCGGCGCGAACAAATGTACGCCCGATTTTATAACATGCGCGCGCTGCTGCACGCATGTTATAAAATCCAGAGTTGGCGCGTGCAGGGGGATGCACAATTGTGCAACCTGTGCAATCCGAGCTGAGCAACCTGCCTCCGTTCCCTCCAAGGCTGCTCGGAGCGGCCTCGGAAGGAACTTTTTTCCGGCCCCCCCCCACCTTCCCCTCCCTTCCCCTACCTAACCCACCTCCCAGGCCTAACTAAATCCCACCCTACCTTTGTTCAGAAAGTTACACCTGGCTAAGGCAGGCGTAACTTGCGCGCGCCGGCCAGCTGCTGGTACGCCATTCCCCAGCCCAGGGGCTGGTTCGAAGGCCTCGGCCATGCCCCCGAAATGCCCCCGAGCCGGCACCACGCCCACGACCCCGCCCCCAGATTGCACCAAAATACCACGCCGCCCCGACACGCCCCTGACTTATGCGCGTCCTGGGGCTTTGCACGCACCAGCGGCCTATGCAACATAGCCGCGCCGGCGCACAAGTCCCCTGTGCACGTAAATCTGGCTGGATTTACGCGCACAGGGCTTTTAAAATCTGCCCCTAATAGCTTTCACCATTTCCTTTGACAACAAGTTCCAGAGTTTAACTTTGCATTCCGTAAAAAAATATTTTTTCTTATTAGTTTTAAATGTATTACCTAGTAACTTTATTGTATGTCCCCTGGTCTTCATACTTTTCAAAAGAGTAAACAACTGATTAACGTTTACTAGTTCCATTCTACTTGTTTTATAGACCTCTATCATATCTCCCCTCAGCCATCTCTTTTCCAAACTGAAGAGTTCTAATCTTTTTAGCCTTTCTTCATAGGGGAATTGTTCCATCCCCTTTATTATTTTGGTCTCTAAGAGTTTTAAAAAACATGACTTTTGAATTTGGCACTGGTAAAGTGCTGTTTCTAATCTCTGTGCTGCAGTGGTCTCATTCATTGTGTTAGGAAGTGAGGCACTGCACTGTTGCTGATTTTGATTTTTCTCTTCACTGGGGGGTGGGTCAGCATGGGAAACAATGTGGAGATTACAGTTGGTGGTGCTAGTAATTTTTTTGACTCTGAACAGTGAGGTGAGCATAGCACACTCAGAGACTGAAGAAAAGAGTCTTACCAGGCTGCCAGTCTTTTGGTGCCTGTTAGTGTTTAACAGTTTTGTGTGTGTGTGTGTGTGTGTGTGTGTGTGTGTGTATGGAGTCAATCAGCATTACTGCATGCAGCTCAGCATACATACACTGTGTATGTGTCTGTGTGTTTGTGTGTGACACAGTTCTCCATATAGTAAATGGTACTGTGAGTAGGGGTACAGATACAGTATCAATAAATTCATTTGTAATATTGAAATCCACATTAGGTAGCGTACCACAGAAAATTCTGTCATATCAGGAAAAGAAGAGGAGAGAATCTTGGCAGGGTTGGCAGCACTGGCAGGAGCAGCAATAACAAAAATGCAGTCCAGCACCTACATTAAATAGGAACTTTTTAAGGTCCAGAATGGCAGGAGAGGAAGGAAGCTCAATGCAAAAGAAACTGAAATTTGGAGAGCATATGCCATCACCTCCTGTTCCTCTTCCTGTTACTTTGGAGCAGAGGGAAAAGATGGCGAGTCATCCACCACTGGCATTAACATGGCAAGTTTAACAGAAGTTCAATGCCTAAAACCAGCAGTATGGTTCTCTTTGGTTCCTGCTCTAAATCAGTGAAGGTAATATTTGCACAAACTGATACAGAGGAAGAATCTTGTCTGGGATTCTCTGAATCAGAAGATACTGAAGAGCTAGTAACCAAAGAAAACTTGGGTTCAGTGATAGGGGAGAGACATGATTCGAAGATATGAGATCAACCTCTAGCAAAAGCAGGCAGCGCAGGTAGACAGCATGAGTGATGCCCATCCCATTTTTCCTTAGGGTCTACTCTCTACCTCAATTCTAGTGTCAGGGTCAATCTCCAAAGTTGAAGAGATGGGAATGCAAAAGAAATCTCTAATTTGAAGGCACTATAAAATGAGGGAGGACTCAAGTTTTGCTCAGTATATTCACTGCAAGAAGGATTACAGTTGAATGAAGCAAGTAGGGGCATCTGACAATTCTGGTAATCATCATCACTACAAAAGAGGAAAACCCGCTAACACTGGCATCAGGGGAGGGTAGCAGTACTACTCTGGAGACACCTTCTGTCACTCTATGTAAAATTCAGAAGAAAGGTGATAAAAAGTAGAAGACTTTTACCCAGGCTGATCCCACAGCCTCTTCCATGAGTCATGTGACAGGACAGAAGCTTCCAGCCATGCATCTGCAGTGGCAATCCACCATAAAGGAAATGGGGGGTTGATCCATAGCACTGTCCAGGGCAAAGAGGCAGGCGCATCTAAAATAATAAAGAGGAGCATCAGGGAAATGATTGCCCTTGATTACCTATCCTTGCAGGTAGTGGAGAATCTGAGCTTTAAGTGTCTGCTGCATGCTTAGCTCACAATTACAAAGTGCCTTCCAGGACTACATTTAGTAGGAAGATGACCCCTACACTGTATAACCAGTGCCATAGTTGCATGCAGGAGCAGCTGGCTAAGGCAGATAAGAGAAGCATGCATTTCATCTGCACCCAGCATGAATGCTATGGACTTTTACTTCTCCAAGTCAGCACACTGGTTGATCCTGGCTAAGGCAGGGGTTGGCAGAAGCACTAGCGGGGACAGAGTATCAGGGTACAGGTGGGCTTTGCTGCACATCCAGTTAATGCATTAGCCCCCTATCTTGTGCAACATTCTATCAGCCAGAAGAAAGATACTAGAGGGTTGGCAGCTATATCAGAGAGGCAGGAGGCTTCAGGCAGGTTTCTTTGTGATAGACTGTGGTACAAATATATAAAGGCAATAGAAGATAGGGGCTTTCAGAGTATCCATTTCTTTGCACACTTGTTGCACCTGGCAGTGAGGGGATGCCATGGGGCTAGAGCCCAACAATGACAGGAATCCATTCCTGAAGAACCTGATAGAGAGGTACATGAAAAGAGCAGGGCATTTCCATAGAAGTATGAAGGGGGTGGGGGGCAGCTTCTCCTTGAAAAGCATGAAGAATTTGGAATGCCTCACAATCATCTCTTTCAAGATGTTGGCACCTGTTGGAATTCCACCTATATGATGCTGCAGAGGTAGTGGAATAGCCCACAGAGGTTAGTAAACAATATATATCTTCCCAGAAGCAGTAAAGGACTTCAAGGCCGGATGCTAGGCAGGACTAGAACCGGTCTTCCACCTAGCCAGCCCCCTTTCCTGCAGTATGAGCCTTTGTGTTCTGGGGGTCAGTAGGTCTTTGCTGCAGCAGAACATCATGGTAAGTCTGTACTATTGGAGCAAAGATGTACAGACTGTAGCAAGGTTGGACAGGCTGGTCAGACTAGTGCAAGACCTGGACAGGCTGGATAGTCTGAAGCAAGGCTTTGGCAAAATGGATAGTTTGGTGCAAGGTTTGGACAGGCTCGAAAGTCTGGAGGAAGGCTTAGACAGGCTAGAAAGTCTGGAGCAAGGCTTAGACAGGCTGGAAAGTCTGGAGCAAGGCTTTGACAGGCTGGATAGTCTGAGCAAGGCTTAGAGAGGCTGGATAGTCTGATGCAAGGCTGAGCCTGAGTAATGGGTACAGGGACAGGATACAGAGCTGGGACTGGTATTGAAACACAGATACGGATGAGCTGGAACTGTGCAGGCTAGGGCAAGACAATACAAGGCTTGATAGGAAAAGGCAACTAAGGCTAGGACTGGGCAGGACAGGACTATACAAGCATACAAGGACAGGCCTGGACAAGGACTAGACAAGACAATCAAAAACAAAGAACATAAAGACCCGAAGGCAGCGGTATAGAAGGCCCATAAGCCAAAGGCCAGTAAGCAAGGAGAGGCCTGGAGAGGTCATAGAGCAAGAAGCAAGGTAAGATCAGGGCCTGAAGGCCACAGAACAAAGCAAGGCCTAGAGTAGGCTAAGACCTAGAGCAGGTTTCTGAGGCTCTGGGTGTTGTTCTGCTATGAGAGGTTGTTTGTTAACAAGCACTGGGGTTTGAGGCTTGGAAGCCATTTTTATAGGCTCACCAACAGCATGGTAATTAAATGTGATATTTTCCAAGGAGAGTGCACTACTTGTTTTCTTAGAAGCAAGTTCTTTTCTGTCTATGTCTGGAAATTGTTCAGTGGCTGGTTTGGGAGTCACACAAAATAAACAGGCTTTTTTACTGAGCAGTTGTTTTGTACCAGACACTGGCTACATTTCCAAATGGGAATTTCTGGATTTGAAGATTCACAGAATCTGCACTTGGGTTCCAAACGTGGGGTCATGTGCTGGCATTTAAAACACTGCCAGTAAGAAAAAATTGTTGCTTGACCAGAGCCCCACCTTACAGGTTGGGTTTTATAGCTTTTTGGTTAGGCTTGGCTATAACTCGGAAGCATTCAAGAATAAAAAGGTTTTTATGAGTCTCACTGGCTGGGCTATGGATCACAGTTTTCGCCTTCACAGGAGTTGGTTTCAGATCCAAATGGGAGGTACCAGCAGGTTGTATCTCCGCCGGTAAGTTCCTCTGGCAGGTAGAATTAATTGGGCTGCTAGTTATTTGTAAAGTCCTTATATGGAAAGTGTCATTGGCAGTCTGCACACAGGCAGACTGAAACAGCTTCTTCAGTAGAAAGATTGCCTGGTGCTATGGCAGTGTTTCCTTAGCAATTGTGTTGTCCAAGGAGGGTGGTTTGGAAACACAGCTGCCAGCCTCATTAGCTGATACTTTCATGGATCCTGAGATGGATTTTCTCTGGGGTTTTGTACCTCTCTTCTTCAGAGGATCAAAAAATTGGCAATAGGAGCATGCAGGAAAAAGTGAGTGATTCCATATTTTGCAAACAGGGCATGAACATTAAGGCATAAGATCAGAGATAGGAGCATTGAGGTTAAAATCTGACTTACCGGACAGACAAGGAGCCCCGTGCCCACTCCTGTAGATGATACTTGGCCTCTTCATTCTGTCAGGGGTTCTCTGCTCAGGGTATATCACCCCAGGAGTGGTACAGGACTGCAAGGCTGGATGCTGGGCAGAACTACAGCTGGTCTTCTGCCTGGCCAGCCTCCTCCCCCACAGGTTGAGCCCTTAAGAACATAAGAACATAAGAAATGCCACACTGGGTCAGACCGAGGGTCCATCAAGCCCAGTACTCTGTTTCCAACAGCGGCCAGTCCAAGTCACATGTACCTGGCAAGCACCCAAACACCAGATACATCACAAGCCACCATTGCGTATTAATTACCATAATAGCAGTCTATGAACTTAACCTCTATGAACCTATCCAACCCTTTTTAAACCCAGTAACACTAACTGCTGAAACCACATCCCCTGGCAATGAACTTTAGAGCTCAATTATTCACCGAGTGAAAAACAATCTTCCCTGATTTCATTTAAACGAGCTACCCGCCAACCCCATGGAGTGCCTCCCAGTCCTTCTACTATCCGAAAGAATAAACAACCAAGTTACATTAACCTGTTCAAGTCCCTTCATGATCCCATAGACCTCCATCACATCCCCTCTCCAAACTGAACAGCCCCAACCTCTCCAGCCCCTCCCCATAGGGCAGCCGTTCCATGCCCCATACAATCCTGTTCGCCCCTCTCCGCACCCTCTCCAGTGCAGTTACATTCCCCCTTGTGTTCTGGGGGCCAGTAGGTATTTTCTGCAGCAGAATATCATGATGAGTCTGTACTATTGGAGCATGGATGTAGACTGGAACAAGGATAGACAGGCTGGTCCGACTGGAGTAAAGCTGGACAGGCTGAATATCTGAAGCAAGGCTTGGATAGGTTAAGTAGTCTGGAGCAAGGCTGAGCTTGAGTAATGGGTACAGGGACAGGACACAGAGCTGGGACTAGGACTGAAACACAGACACAGAGAAGCTGGAACTGGGCAGGGACTATAACTTGGTACAGGCTGGGGCAAGACAATACATAGGCAACAAAGGAAAAAGCTACTAAGGCTAGGACTGGGTAAGACAGGAGTAGACAAGGCATTCAAGCAAAGGACTGGACTAGGACTAGACAAGAGAACACAGAACAAAGAACACAAAGGCCCAAAAGCAGCAGTGTAGAAGGTCCTTATGTTGCTAGGCATAAGGCCCGAATGCCAATAAGCTAGTAGAGGCCTAGAGAGGCCACAGAGCAAGAAGCAAGGTAAGGTCAGGCCCAGTGGCCACAAGGCAAAGTAAGGCCTAGAGTAGGCCACAGAGCACGATAAGTGAGAGCATGCGCTGGAGTCACAGGGCAGGGTACAAGATAGCAGAAGGTCTAAGGACCACAAGGCAAGGAGCAATAAACAAGAAGGCCCGGAAGCCACAAGGCAAGACAAGGCCTGGATAGGCTACAAGGCAAGGAGCAAGAAGGTGTGGAGGTGAAGAGGTCACAAGGCAAGGCAAGGAACAGCGGCCAGCTCAAACAGCCAAGTGTGACTCCATGAAGAGGAGAGGCCTGCATCGGGGCAGCCCTACACAGCCACTTGTGGCTGGTCACAGACCACGCTGAAGTGGAGCAGGCTCTGGCAGAGTCTTAGGCATGGACAGAAGCAGGCACAAGGAACTCCGAAGACCGGGACAGGATTCAAGACTCAGGATTCTCAGAAGCAAGGCATTAAAAACAGGAGTCTTCCAGAGGCTTGCACTGCAGATGAGAAGAAGGCCTTGTACCACAAGGTGCCTTACAAAGCCCCCCCAGTGGCTGGTCATGGACCACGATAGTGGCATGCCAGAAGAGGTGGACAGATGAGGGTCCTGGGAACTGGACGAAGAGCTGAAGATAAGACAGATGGAGTCAGGACAGGAAAATCGGACATCAGGAACATGGAACATGGAATCTCAGGACATGAGACATCAAGACATCTGGTCACAGAACATCTGGACATCAGGACATCAGGAGAACTGGACATCTGGAACATCAGGAACATGGAACAAGCAATGAGGGAGTTCCAACGAGGGACGAGTCCAGGAACATCAGGATGAAGTTCAGGAACACGAAGAACATGGAACAAAGATCCATCAGAGCACAGGAAGACCAAGGAGGACCTGGATCAGGAAGAAGACCACAGACGCTGTGAAGTCCAGATCCGAAGACCCTGAGGAACAGAAGCAGGGCCCTTTTATAGGGCTGATCCGGCAAAGGTTGATGACATCACTCCTGAGGGCTGTGGGGCTTTTCCCACCGCTGGCCCTTTAAAAGTGCTGAAGAGGCACTCGCCTAAGGAGAGTCCGGGAAGCAGACTGCAGTGGCGGCATCCCAGCCGCATGGAAGAGGAAGCAGACAGCGGCGGCGGCAGCAGCACCCCTTGCCGCGAAGAGAAGTTCCCGGGGGCGGCTCGGAGCCGCAAAGAATAGCGGTGATATTAGCGGCATCAGGGCCGTGGAGCGGCAGTGTCCCGGTGGCGGCACTAGGACTGCAGAGGCACTGGCCGAGGAGCACTCATCCGGCATCGGCAGTAGGTGGAGGGATGGCGTCGGCAGCGGCCTAGGATGCGGAAGGTGAGGAGCTGCCTGCAGCTAGGCCCGCAAACAGGATCCTAACACAGAGAAAGCTCAGAACTGTTACTGTTACAGGTAAGTACTTCTATGTTCTTTACTATACTCTTTATCTTGTGGGTATTCTATGTTTCCTTTTACCCTCTGTCTTTGTCTATCTCTAATAAACTTTACTATTTGAACACTGCTTTTCAAATCTCTATCTGTGTACACACTTATCTTTACACTTCTCCCTTCTCATAGGATCAGTGCTTCTTTAATTCTCCAATATACAAGATGAATGTATCTGTTTCCTATAACAACTGCGATACTTTAGAAAATTGCTCTAATGGGGGGCGGGGGGTCAAAGCGGGGGGGCGGTCCTGCGCTAGCCGGCAGCGATCGCCCCGACTCCTCCTCTTCCGGGGCCGACTCCGCCCCAACTCCGCCCCCATCTTGGTATCGCACGAGATAAGGGACTTTTCGCGTGCGAAACATCCCTTATCGCGTGCGATCTGCCTGGTAAATGACCCCCTATGTCTAAATTTTGAAGCATGAAGTGTTATCACTTTGGTTCAAGATGCAAAACTGTAACTCTGAGTTTGTTAAGTACAGACAGGTATGGCCAGTAACATGTCTAAAACAATGTTTCTCAAGCCAGTCCTGGAACGCCCCCCCCCTCCCCTCCCTTCCCTGCCAGTCTGGTTTTCAGGTCATCCACAGTAAATATGCATGAGATAGATTTTCATGCACTGCCTCCATTTAATGCAAACTTATCTCATACATCTTCCTTGTAGAGATCTGGAAACCCAGATTGGCTAGTGGATACTCCAGGGCTGCCTTGGCATATACTTTTTTAAAAAAAAACCTTTTTACAGGCTTTCACAGCATCAGGATCAAAGATCATTAAGATTTCACTTTAAGCAAATCAGGTGTCAAAACCAACAACATTGCTACCTTATTTGCATTTGTTTTCAGAATAGTTCTGTTATTCACGCCATAAAAGAAGCTAATCCCACCACCACAAAAGCCACATGGGTCGGGTTCAGAGGATAAAGGCTCCCATTCAAACGTTTAGAATCATACTGGAAATAAAAGATATTGCATACTTAATGAAGATAGTAAGGGCAGAGCAGTGGGAGTGAGAGAGAAAGTGAGAAGCATAGCTCCCACATAACAACTTTTAAAAACAATTCTGAGTAACTCAAGTAAAAAAAAAAAAGAGAGTCTTTTATTTTGGACTTTGGAGGCATTCTACTTTTAAATAGAACATCATTTTTTTTTTATTTGCATTTCCATGAGACTGGAGTAATAGTTGAAGCTAACAGCTGTCACGTCTTTCCAAAGCGGGCGTAGATGAGAATTCCACATGTTGTGTATAGAAAAGCCAGATGGTCTCTATTGTTGGTCCAGCCTGTATCTCTCTGTCATGAAGGCCTTGAGCTCATGGGTATACTACAGAGATCAGTGAAATACAAGTCAGCGAACGTAGTACATGATACATATGAGTTTGAGCAACAAATGATGATTTGTGCTCTTTTGAGAAAGTCTAGCAGGACAGAAGTGTCTTAATGACATACATTACCTAGCCTGAAGATAATTATGCATATAACTAAAGTTATAGCAGAGGAAAACGAATTTGAGGAAAAACCACTTGAGAGTGTCCTCTATGATTCTACTGAAATGAAAAAGAAATCATGTAAGATTTTCCCTATATCATTCGAACTATGAAGTTTTCAAATTGTAGCTCAAACAAATATAGAAAAAAACAAATTTGGTTTTCTCCGAAAGAAAACTCTGGGCTGACAAATTTTTATTTAAAAAAATGTTTTTAATCAATTTGTGGTAACAAAGAAAAAGATAAAGAAAATGTAAATATGCATTGTAAAATAATGCGTGCACTTGCAGTTAAATAAATAAAATGTAAATACATATGGCAAAATAATATGGGTGCTTGCAGTTAAATGATAAATATCCTTCCTTCTCTTTCAGTTCAGTCTTACTGCTTTATTCCTTTTTGCATGTCATATGAAAAATAATAGCCTTGCTTCACAAATTGATCCTGATATTTGATATGCACTCAGTTGCCTCAGGGTTTGCCTGGCGACATTCACTGATTCTTTCCACATAAAAGTGTGTGTGTGTGTGTGTGTGTGTGTGTGTATCTGAGTTTGTCTAAAACTGGGACAGGAATCAGTGATGTGAGGGATGGTCTGTCTTTCACTATTGTTATAATTTATTACTCTAATCATGGATGTCAGCACTCTCTATGCCTAAGAGTCAAACATCAAGCAAATGCCATACGACATGATTACAAGATCCTGGCTAACCCAGATTTAACAGTAGAACAGGACATAACATATGAATCAGCAAATTGGCTTCAGGGTATTTTTCTGAAGAGCCTGTGCCATGATATGCTGTCAACCTGTGATATAGCAATCAAGGCTATCATGGATCATCTTATAAAAAATAGTTTCTGGATCTAACTGAATACACACAAAAAAATAACGAAGCTGCTGCTATGTCTTCCGTATTTAGAATATGATAGATCGACCTTATGTGATTTAACTTTGGCCCCTCTTAGGGAAGCATTCATTTGAGTGTTTTTGTAGTTGTTCATAAAGTACAGGAATAGCTGCCCTATGTGGTGTCTGCCAAGCTTTGGATGATAATGACATTTGACCTGGATTAGGTCTTCCTACTGATGACATCAGGGTGTTTGCAGAAGTTGATGGCCAAAATCCTTGAAAAGGCAGTCAACCAGCAACTTACAGATTACCTAGACGAACACAACATTCTCTCACAATCGCAATTCGGCTTTCGGCGACACCACAGCACTGAGACTCTACTAATCTCACTATCCGATTACATCCTCAGAAGTCTTGATAAAGGCATATCACATATTCTGATCCTCCTGGATATCTCAGCTGCCTTTGACACTGTCAATCACAAAATACTTGCTCAACGCCTCTCAGATATTGGCATTTCAGGAACAGCCTTGCAATGGTTCCAATCCTACTTACAGGACAGACAATACAGTGTACAAATAGGCAACTGCACCTCCAAAACCATCCCACTGCCACAAGGTGTCCCCCAAGGCTCCTCCCTTTCCTCCACTCTGTTTAAGATCTACCTCCTCCCCCTCTGCAACCTGCTATCCAGTCTAGGCCTCCCGCACTTCATTTATGCCGATGATGTGCAAATTCTTATTCCTATACATGAAACACTGCAAAAAGCTACTGAGATCTTGAATTCCACTTTAATGGTGATTAATACACTCTTGACAAGCAACTTCCTAGCTCTCAACACTCCCAAAACAGAGATACTACACATCACTCCTCAAAGCATTTCCCCCGCCCTGCACCTAGACTGCAATCCCCACTCCCCTTCTGTTTCCAATGAACATGTGCACAGTCTAGGCATTACCATCGACAACCATCTTACCTACAAAAAACACATTAACAACACACTCAAAACCTGCTATTTCAAACTTCACACCCTCAAAAAAATCAAACCCTTACTATACCTCAGCGACTTACAAGCATTCATTCTACCCAAAATTGACTACTGCAACTCCCTTTTCCTAGGTTTACCCAAAAGCACACTGCAACCACTACAATTACTCCAAAATGCTGCAGCACGGATCCTCACCAACACACACAAAAACGATCACATCACCCTGGTCCTAAAACACCTTCATTGGTTACCTGTCGCTGAAAGAACAACATACAAAACCCTCACTCTTATCCATAAAGCTCTCCATAACCAAAACATGCACTGGCTCACTGAGCACCTTATTTTTCACAGCTCAAACAGACCCATAAGGCAGCAACTCAGAGCAACACTGCTCATCCCTCCCCCTAAGCAGTTTAAACTTGGTTCCACCAGAACCTGGGCATTTTCTTTGGCGGGACCCGTCCTATGGAACAAGCTCCCATCCTTCCTGTGTCAAGAACCTTGCCCAAAAAAATTCAAGCAGAACCTTAAAACTTCCCTTTTTAAACAAGCCTACTACTCTTAACTTCCTACTTCTCCCCTCGGAACTCTGTTATTCTAACTTATGTCATATTCTATTTAATTTTTATTGTTCCCACATTTTATTTTTTGTAACACGCTCAGTTCAAATTACAGTTCGCCCTAGTTGTTCTTGCCCCCTGTATTTTTTACCTCCCCTTTATTGTTCAACTTTATACGCATTGTTCATTGTTCTCTGTAAAGCTTGTTTTGCTGCACTTTTTGTTCACTGTCAACCGATGAGATGTTCCCAACGTTCATCGGTATATAAAAGCCTCTAAATAAATAAATAAATAAATAAATAAATAAAAATAAGGGCATATTTTAAATGCCTTGACTTATGACAATATACTAGAATTTAAAAGCAACTTCGAAAGGTTAGACTTAAATATGAACAAAGAGGAAGATGATGCATCAAATCAAATTCCAGGCATCCAGTGCAGGTGTGATGCACAGGGTTTAGAGTTGGAAAGGGTGGGAGTGAGGGAGGATACAAGAGGACAGGTAATAAGCAGCTGCAGAGTGAATGCACTTGTAGGTTAATAGGGGAATCTTGAACTCTGTGCATACAGGTAGAGAAAATAATGACTTCAGAAGAAGGGGTTACACTGTTATAAATTACTTTGATTATTGTCCCCTTAAGAAACAATGATCTGTTACATTTATGAAAGGATAAAAAAGATGAATAAATATGTTGTAATCCACTTTGAAGTGGCTGAAAGGTGCACTATAAATCAAATAAAAATAAAGAAATAAATAGATTTAAAGTTAGAATGACCAGATACTCTGAAACCAACACAAAGGAACATAACAAAGGCATTTGTTTTCTTACACAAAAGTTGATGATTCTTACTTGCATATGCTGCTGTTTGTTCCTTTTTCTGATCTTTCTCACTACCTTCACATATCCTTGTTAATTCATGGCAAGATATACCAAAGGATATTTTCTGATATACACAGAAAACAAAAAAAAAGCCTTAGTGAATCTGGCTTTTCATGTCTATGGAAAGAAAGATTAGTACAGGGGTGGCCAACTCCAGTCTTCAAGAGCCACAAACAGATCTGGTTTTCAGGCTATCCATAATGAATATGCATGAGATATAATTGCATACAAAGAGGGCCATACATGCAAATCTAACTGATGCATGTTCATTGTGAACATGCATCATGCATGTTCACAATGGATGGCCGGCGCCATCTTGTGCTCCTACCATGTGATAGGGGCCGACCAATGGCACTGGTAGCCCCTGTGACATTGTAAGGGCAAAGGGCCATCGTCGCTATTTTGATTCATAGCAGGCCCAACAGCCCGACGGCCCAGAGAGAGAGATCGCTTGCGGGACCCCACTGGACCAGGGCTTTTAGTAAGTTTTGGGGAGGGATCGGGATGGTGGGGGGGTTGTAAGAAAGTAAAATTGAAGGTTTGGGGTGTTTGTTTTTTTTTTTTTTTTAATAAATGTGCCCCTCCCCCCCGCACTAACCCGAAAAATGAATTTTCCCCATTTCGTGGTTCAGGTCCCCTGAGCCACCAAGAATTAGGCAATTTCGTTGAAATTTCCTAATTCATCATAAACGAATGCACATCTCTACTGCCCAGTTGTTGCTGGGATCATGGAAGCCTGAGGAGCTCCCGGCAGCCAGTGAGAGCCCAGAAGTGCTGCAATGAGTTTTTTAAAAATAGATAAATGCCACTCAGTGTGGCTGGTGCCACACTGCAGCAGTAGCACTGGGAATGTTGTTGCTGCCAGCTTACATTGTCAGGGCAGTCATCAAAGCCCTGGTGCGATTACAGTGCTGACCAAGGGGTCCTCACAGACTTGGGCAGTGACATCAGCGAGAGGCTGCCTACACAGTGCCTGTAGGAAAATTAAAGTTTAAAAGTTAATAAAACTTAAACTTATGTTCTTAAAAGTGTAAAAAGGTGACATTTCAAAAGGGGAGCATCTAGAGAGCTCCCACCTGAGTGTCAGTCCCTGGGAAGCACCCTGGTGAATCCGGCACCAATTTAATAAACTTTTGCTTATTAAAAACATTAACACTTTGCAAGTGTTGGTATGATTTAGGGGTGCTTGTGACCTGGTCACATCTGGAGTTTGGGGTCAGAAATGAATATTAATTCAGTTATCCCACTCATTTTCCCAGGAGGTCCCTGTGATTGAAAGGTGATTAAAACATGTCAGAAACTGGGGTTTGATAGTGGTAGTCATAGGTGAAATAATAGAAATATAGATTTAACCCTTGGCTTGGGAAAAAAATATTTATTATGTAAGTTAAAAATATAAGTAGCTGAAAAATGTTTAAAATAGGTAATATGGGGCCTCATTTTCAAAGCAGTTTACCGCGTGCGATAAATTCGCAAATCACGTTAACAGCTGTTAACGCGAATGCAAATTAGTAATTTGGTATTCAGGGGGCGGAGCATATGCAAAGCAGGAACCAGTGTTAGCGCAGCTGCTAACTACAAGCCTGAAATTTGCGGTACGGACTGCACTACAGGCCACACGGTCCACAATAGTTCCGGGAAGGGGGGGGGAGAGAGAGAGAGAGAGAGAGAGAGAGAGAGAGAGAGAGAGAGAGAGAGAGAGAGAGAGAGAGAGAGAGAGAGAGAGAGAGAGAGAGAGAGAGAGAGAGAGAGAGAGAGAGAGAGAGAGAGACTTACTATAGTGCCTATGCCCTAGACAGGTATTTTAACCCCTATGGGAGGGCCACCTACTAACTCGGGGTGGGGATTAGGTATGAGCGTCGGGGGTTGGGGGCCACTTTCGCATTCCACATGAGACTTACGGAAAGAACAGTGGTCTCTAGTGAAGATTTGCTGGCCGTCGGAGTGAGGAAACTCACTCCAAGAGGAGATTTGGGCTACGTTCTCTCAACCTAGCTTGATGGACACTCTACCTGGGCAACAACAAGCTAGGTGGAGAGAACGTAGCCCAAATCTCGCGATGTTTCCCCACTGCACGAAAGAAGCCTCATTTGCATTGGTAACGCCCCCTAATGCGATATTGGAAAATGAGGCCCATGGTCATGAAAAGGCACAGGGCTACTGTTACATTTATTTAGAAACTAACCTGAAAGTTTGGTGTGATTTTGAACTGTGCAAGTGGAGTTTTTTTACTGGTTTCATTTTTCCATTCTTTTTATTGGGCAATCTAAAAAGTAATAAAAACAAGTTTCGTGCAGCTCTCAGAGTGAAAAAAAAAGGAAAACTCTTTGCCATCCCATAGACAATGCCATGGTAATGACATAGAAATGCTAGCCCATCTCAGTGTCTATGCAAAGCAGCTGGGTTATTAGGTCTGCATAGCAATACCAAGTTGAGTGTTATAGTTAGTGAGGTTTGGGTGGACCCTTGGACATTGTGGCATCTGACCACGCCCACGGGGGAAGTCCCGTGAGGGACAAACACAGATAGTTCTTTATTTATACAGTTTGCGAAGTCACCAGAGGTGGCAGTAATAAGTAGAAGATGTAGCCCGGCTGGGCTAGTATTCCCCAGGACGCTGGATGAGCGGTTCCTCCGGTAGCAGTGCTGTAGTGGAGCGAACTGAGAAAGTGAGTACAATAGAACATTCACAGAGTCCCAACTATGGAGACGCCCCGAGATAGGGAGAGTGGCCCTCGAGAAGCGAGTACCAGATCCCTTGAGGTAGAGAGACTTGTTGGCAAAGTACTCACACAGCGGTTCCACGTAAGGGATGGCACTAGTGCTGGAATGGGGGCAGACCCTCGAGAAGCGAGTACCTGGTTCCAGAGAAACAGGTCTGAGGAGTAGATGATGATAGTACTCACTGATGGTGTCTGTAGCAAATTCTTCCAAGTAGAAGAGGAGATAGGTGTAGGCAGCAAGTCAGGGAACATGGGCCCTTGAGGAGCGAGTACCGGTTACCTGATAGCGACCTGAAAGAAACAAAGAGGCCCCCGAGGAGCGGGTACCCCATTAGCAGAAAGAGTGCAATGGGAGTTGGAAGGCAGAGTAGTTGCGTATGGAGAGCAAATCCCATCTGTAAGATTCCCCTTGCTAACTCAACGGCTTTCAATAAACAGTAGGCTTAAATATCCGGGCAGCGTGACGTCATGACAGGGGGACGCCCCTGAGGAATGCGCCAATGAGGAAATAAAAATGAGGGACGCACGGCACGCGTGCCCTAAGGTACCTAGAGAGCATGGCGTGAGGCAGCGCCCAAGCCGGTCTGGGGACACTGGAAAGGACGGCAGATGGACGCCTTGGCAGCCAGGCGTCCATCAAGAGTAGGAGGAGTCGCAGACAAGGAAAGGTAGCTGGAGTGAAGCCGTCAGGCAGCGATGGTTGCAACATTGAGGCAAAGCACAGAAAGATTTGAGAAGTAATTTGTCTTAAAAGAATGTTTTGAATATACTAAAAATTCTTTTGAAACCTGTGTTTCTTAGTAAAGGATTTTTTAAATAGTTTCTTGGTGGATAAGAAGGTTTTTTAAGTAGATGAGAATTATTTCTTAAAAAGATAGGGGAGGAGGAATAGCCTAGTGGTTAGAGCAGTGGACTATGAACCAGGAGACCAAGGTTTGAGTCCTGCTGTCACTCCTTGTAACCTTGGGCAAGTCACTTTACCCTCCATTGCCTCAGGTACAAAAACTTAGATTATAAGCCCTCTGGGGATAGAGAAATATCTATAGTACCTGAATGTAAACCAGTGTGATATCTCAATTGAGATCAAATGTCAGTATATACAAATAATAAATTTCAGAGAATTAAAGATCTCTTCTGAGGATTTTTCAGAAAGCATACGGAAACTGCAGAGATAGCTGTGTTGGAACTACAGGAAGAACTGTGCTAGAGACTACAGGGGAGCAATATGGTTGCAGGTTCCAGTCACAGAAGCCTAGACTTAGTGGAAGAGTACACTAGGAAATAGAGATCAGAATCAGTTCAGGTTCCAATTCACATGTGGGTTTTTTTTCATCCGGCCCAAGCCAATAAACAAAAAACCCACCCCGACCCTTTAAAACTAATCCCTTTGCTTCCCCCACCCTCCCGACCCCCCCCCCCCAAAAACATTTTACAGGTACCTGGTGGTCCAGTGGGGGTCCCGGGAGCGATCTCCCGCTCTCGGGCCGTCGGCTGCCACTAATCAAAATGATGCCGATGGCCTTTGCCCTTACAATGGAGGGAGCACAGGATGGCCGGCGCCATCTTTAAAAATGTAGTTGCACCTGAGGTGGACCCTTGGGCTGAGGTAGGGTTGACGCTATCCGTAGGAGGGGATCCTATGGATCCCCACCATCAGCAGGTGGAGTAGGCTGAAGGACGGAGGCTGACTGGCGCTTCATCAATACCAGCCCTCGTTCCCTGTGGGTTGAGCCTTTGGAAACCGGAGCTGGCTGGACTTAGGTGGGCCTCCGTATGTCGTCATCAATGAAAGGACAGAGGGGGTCAGCCCATAGGCAGCAGCAGTGAGTTGAAGAAGTCTGTACTGGATGAGGCGGAGTCCCGGAGACCCGGACGCTAAAAGAATCAAAGTCAGACAGGGGGCGCCCGAGCAAGAACAGGCCAAAGCCTGAATAGGCCAAGTCCAGGACGTAGACTGAAGAGGCATTGTAGAGCAAGCTGGAGTCAGGGCCAGCGGCAATTAGGAAGTAGTGGCAAGACAAGGCTGAGGTCTGGACGAAGAGAGAGTCAATAGCGTAGTCAGGCAATGCAGAGGTCCGGGCTTGGAGAGAGTCAATATCATAGTCAGGCAATGCAGAGGTCCGGGCTTGGAGAGAGTTAATAGCGTAGTCAGGCAATGCAGAGGTCCGGGCTTGGAGAGAGTTCAGGCAATGCAGAGGTCCGGGCCTGGAGAGAGTCAATAGTGTAGTCAGGCAATGCAGAGGTCCGGGCTTGGAGAGAGTCAATAGCGTAGTCAGGCAATGCAGAGGTCTGGGCTTGGAGAGAGTCAACGGTGTGGTCAAGCAATGCAGAGGTCCGGGCTTGGAGAGAGTCAACGGCGTGGTCAGGCAATGCAAAGGTCATGTCTGAGAAAGCAATCTGAGGAATGGTTAGGAATCAGGATCGCAGGAACGAAGGAGAACAGGAACAGGACCTGCGAGGATCAGGAACCAGAAACACAGGAGAATTACCAGGAGGCAACCAGTACACGACCAGTGTGGAGACCTGTTGCAAAGGCGATCATAGGGAGCCCAGCCTTAAGTACCAGAGCTCAGGTGATATCAACATCCGGGGCTGCGGCCAGGTTCCTGCTGCGGGCCCTTCATAAGGATCAGTGATGCACGCGCGCCTAGGGAGGGGCGCAGCATTGGACGGCAGCATTTCTCTGTGGGCCACGCAGAGAAGCCGACGCAGAGCACAGGAATCCGTAGCTGAAACTGAGGCACTGGGGGTGGCCCAAGGACAGAGCCGGTGGCCCACCACTGCCAGGGATGAGGAACCAGGCACTGAATTCATCTGAGAAAGGTGAGGGGGCCGGGCCGCGGGTCTGCTGCAGCTGGCACGCGTAACACATGTCTTTCTATATTCTCTGTGATTTTGATCTTTAGAATAGTTTCCACTATTTTCCCCGGCACTGAAGTCAGACTCATTGGTCTATAGTTTCCTGGATCGCCCCTGGAGCCCTTTTTAAATATTGGGGTTTCAATGGTCACCCTCCAGTCTGTAGGTACAATGGATAATTTTAGTGATAGATTACAAATTTTAACTAATAGAGCTGAAATTTCATTTTTGAGCTCCTTCAAAACCCTAGGGGGCTTACCATCCAGTCCAGGTGATTTGCTACTCTTTAGTTTATCAATCTGGCCTACTACATCTTCCAGGTTCATAGTGATTTGGTTTAGTTCATCTGACTCATCACCCTTGAAAACCATTTCCAGAACTGGTATCTCCCCAACATCCTCATTAGTAAACATAGAAGCAAAGAATTCATTTAGTCTTTCTGCAATGGCCTTATCTTCCCTAAGAGCCCCTTTAACCCTTCGGTCATCTAACGGTCCAACCAACTCCCTCACAGGTTTCTTGCTTTGGATATATTTTTAAACATTTTTATTATGAGTTTTTGCCTCTATGGCCAACTTCATTTCAAATCTCTCTTTGCCTGTCTTATCAATGTTTTACAACAAAATAGCCTCTTTCTCCTCACCTTTTAACCATGCCGGTAATCATTTTGCCTTCCTGCCACCTTTCTTAATGCGTGGAATACATCTGGATTGCGTGTCTAAGATTGTATTTTTAAACAATGTCCATGTCTGTTCAACACTTTTAACCTTTGCAGCTGCACCTTTCAGTTTTTTTTCTATTTTCCTCATTGTATCAAAGTTTTCCTGTTGAAAATTTAGTGTTAGAGCTGTAGATTTATTTATTGTCCCTCTTCCAGTTATTAGTTCAAATTTGATCATGTTATGATCAGTATTGATAAGAGTTCCTACCACCATTACCTCTCTCACCAAATCCTGCATTTCACTAAGAATTAAATCTAAAATAGCTCCCACTCTCATTGGTTCCTGGACAAATTGCTCCATGAATCAGGTGTTTATTACATCCAGGAACTTTATGTCTCTATCATGTCCTGATATTACATTTACCCAGTGAATATTGGGGTAATTGAAATCTTCCATTATTACTGCACTGCCAAATTAGTTAGCTTCCCTGATTTCTCTTAACACTTCATCATCTGTCTGACCATTTTGTCCAGGTGGACGGTAGTATACTGCTATCACTATACTCTTACCCAACACACATGGGATTTCTACCCATATAGATTCTGCAGAGCATTTAGTCTATTGTATGATCTTTATCCTGTTGGACTCTATACCGTCCCAGACAAAAAGGACCACACCCCCACTAAGTTGATCTTCCCTATCATTGCGATATAATTTGTACCCTGATATAGCACTGTCCTATTAGTTATCCTCCTTCCACCAGATCTCTGTGATGCCAATTATGTCAATCTCAACATTTACTGTAATACACTCTAAATCACCCATCTTACTTCTTAGACTTCTGGCATTGGCATACAGACATTTTAAAGTGTGTTTTTTGTTTGTATTTGTTGTGGGCCTACCCATGGCAAGTGCGAGCAATCCCCCTACCTTTCTTTAGTCGGAACGCGGCAGGCTGCCGCCGACTCCGTCCTCTGTGGCCCAGTGGCTGTGGCCGTTCCCTGCCCTGCATGGCAGGGCTGAGCCATCCGCTACCTTCTAGCGCCTGGAGCTGCTTCCGGGGTCCTTGCATGGCAGGGAAGCCGTCCCTGCCGATGCCTGTGCTTCTTTTCTTCTTCGCGGCACAGAGCCGCTCCTGCAACCTGCCTTGCTCCAGTCTTCATGGCAGGGCTCCCACCACCGATGCTGCCATTCTTCAGGCCTCCCACGCTGCAGGGACGCCGCCGACAAGCCTGTATTCTCTCCAGCCTCTCCTTAGGCGTGGGTGCACGCCTCTCCCTGACATTTAAAGGGCCAGCAGCGGGAAAAACCCCGCGGCCCTCTGTGATGACTTCATCTACCACTTCCTGCTTTAGCCCTATAAAAGGGCCCTGCCTGCCTTCCTTCAGTGCCTTCGGATCCAGGGCCGGTGCAAGGGGATTGGGCACCCTAGGCACCTTCAGCCTTGTGCCGCCCCCAGCCCCGCCCCCAGTTGCAGACCCGGGGGCAAGAGCAGGGACCACATGCCGCCACTCCCCCACCCCATAAAAATCCTCACAAAACACCTGTTCCAGCGGGGAGCCCGGGAGCGATCTGCTGCTGCCGGGTCTTTGGCTGCCACTAATCAATGGTGCCGGTGGCCTTCAGCCCCTACCATGTGACAGGGGCTACTGGTGCCATTGGTTGGCCCCTGTCACATGGTAGGGGCTAAAGGCCACCGGTGTCATTTTGGTTAGTGGCAGCCGAGGCCCCGGCAGCAGCAGATCACTCCCAGGCCCTCCCCTGGACCACCAGGGGGGCATCGGGAGGGGGGGGAAAAGCAGGGTGAGGCGGGGGCTGGGCAGAATTTTGAAGGGGCACTTTTTGCCCTTTCAAAATTCTGCCGCCTGAAGTGGCCGCAAGCGGCGGCAGTGCCCCCTAAATCTTGACGCCCTAGGCACAGGCCTAGCTCACCTAGTGGTTCCTCCGGCCCTGTTCAGATTGGGTTTACACATCGGCTGTGTTCTTCCTTCCAATCCAGGTCTTCCTTGGTCTCCTGTGCCTTGATGGATCTTCGTTCCATGTTCTTCATGTTCCTGATCTTCTTCTCCTTGATGTCCCTGGTCTCGTTCATTGTCGGAGCTCCTTTGTCACCTGCCTTCTGTTCCTGATGTTCCAGATGTCCAGATGTCCTGATGTTCCAAGTCCTGAGGTGCCATGTTCCTTGTTTCTAATGTCCTATGCTCCATCTTGTCTTCATCCTTCTCATCTTCAGCTCCTCCTCCAGTTTCCAGGTCCCTTGTCTGTCCACCTCTCTTGGTGTGCCATGTCGTGATCCATGCCCAGCCCGTGGGATGGCTGGTCGGGTGCCTCATAGTACAAGGCCTTCTTCTCGTCTGCAGTGCAAGCCTCCGGGAGACTTCTGTTCTTAAAGCCTAGTTCCTGAGTATCTTGTTCCCAGTCTACGGAGTTCCCTTGTGTTTGTATCCGTTCATGCCTAAGACTGCCAGAACCTGCTCTGCTCCAGCATGGTCCACGACCAGCCACAGGCAGCTGTGTAGGGCGTGCCCCAGTGCAGGCCTCTACTGAATCTTTGCCATGTTCCAGTCTCAAATTCCACCTCTTCGCCTGGAGTGTGCTTCACGTTCAGCGTGGTCCACAACCAGGCATGGGCAGCTGTGTAGGGCACACTGTGATGCAGTTCTCACCCTGTACTTTCTCCTGCCTCTTGAATCCTTGCCTGAAACTTCCGAGCAACCTGAATCCTTGTCTGAGTCCTCCTAGTCTTCTGAGTACCCTGAATCCTTGTCTGAGTCCTTCAAGTCTTCTGAGTATCCTGAGTCCTTGTCTGAGTATCCAATCCTTCATCCGATTCTCCTGAGTACCCAAGTCTTCGTCCGAGTCTCCTGAGTATCCAAGTCTACATCTGAATCCTCTGAGTATCCTGAGTCTTCATCCAAGTCTTCATGTTCCTGCCCTCAACCTCCGTCTGGCCTCACGCACTCGTTGTTCCCCAGCAATGGGTCCAGAAGAGCTATCGAGTGGCCATAGGGCTAATCTCGAGATCAGCATTGCATTGCTGGATCTCATTGGTGTGTGTAGGTCCAGTGGAGTTCTGAGCCTGCCTAGTTCCTGTTCCAGAATTCTAGCCTTGTCTTCACTCCAGCCTTGCTCCTGCTCCACCCGTGCTCGTATCAGCTCACCTCTCGCGGTGTGTCTTGGGGTTCCTCTCTGAGCCGTGCCGCGACTCCAGGGCTCACATTCTTCCTTAGATGGGACCTCGCCTCCGAGCTCCTAACCGGGCCTGAGGGCGTGCTCCGCAATAGTATTAACAACCTGCTTTTCAGTTGATAGGGATAATTTGGAACTCTTTAGCTCAGGTGATTGTTTACATATAGGCACATGGACTACATTTGCTTTTATTGGAACCTCTCTGTTGGGATGCCCTAACTCTCCTGTTTCATTAGTATCCTTCAAGGATACATTCCTCCAAACCATTTACTGCTGAGTGACTGTTGGCTTTCCCCCTTGTTCTAGTTTAAAAGCTACTCTATCTCCTTTTTAAAATTAGTGCCAGCAGCTTGGTTTCACTCTGGTTAAGGTGGAGCCCATCCTTTCAGAAAAGTCTCCCCCTTACCCAAAAGTTTCCCCAGTTCCGTACAGAACTGCTGACTGGCTTCTTTTTGGGGCCCTCTATGGATATCTTGAGACTATGCAAAAAAATACTTTTTTTGGTTAAACTTAGGCGTGGCAAGAAAGCAGATCTATCATTGTAATGTGCAAAGATGACAATATCTTAATGCAGGTTCAGCCATCTGCTACTCCTCTTCTTCAAAGTTCTTAATCACGGTTGCAGAGTTAAGTAGTAGGGATGTACATTTGTTGCTCCATTCATTTCATTTGTTTTGGCAGTGTGCACGTATCTCACGAATGGAGAGTAGGCGTGCAAAAAAACAGATGGTGTGCATGTGTGTAAATGGCGCATAAATATATATGCACACCATCCTTTTTTGTATACCTACTTTACATTCATGAGATTCACACATACTGCTGAAACAAATGGAGCAAGAAATGCATATCCCTATTAAATACTGAGGATGCGATCTAGGTTGCTATCCATCTAGTCTGGGACTTATGCAGATAATAGATAGTTCAGCCAATTAAAAATAAACCACTACTTTGGCCTCTACTAATCATGGATAGATGTAACTGAGCAATATGATCTGTTTTTTGGACACCAGTTTTACTAGATGGATAGCAACCCAGACTATTTATACCACTGTAAGAGAGGCAAATAGTAACTTGGGGTGAGGTTTTGGCGGTGGACTAGGTTTTTGGGGGGCAGTTTTACATGCACAGTCAGAGGTACGAACAGCACAGTACACACCAGTAAAGATTATATGTGATTTGGAGAGAGGAAAGGTATATAAAGAAGAGATTTGTACATTGTACTCTCGACCTAGCTTGATAGCAGCTAGGTAGAGAGTGCATCAAGCTAGGTCAGGAGTACATTGTACAAATCTCATCTTTTTATACCTTTCATCACTCCAAATGGCTTACCCGGCTATATTCAGCCTTTATCTGGCTAAATCCTAGCCGGCTAATAAGTTAGGAAGCTAGAATTTAGTCGTATAAGATATATAATCAGTTACAATTAGCACACCATTTGTTTGTATTGATGGCGATATGATGAGAAGGCATATCTGACACATTTAATGTGTTATTGTTACTGATACTGCAAAGCTACCTTGAAATATTCAGATCATTAAGGTGCTGTTTGATTATCTGCATTGGTGACAAACAATCAACTTGAGGAGGAGAACTGGTAATTAAGGAATCCACACAGTCTGAGTTAAAGAAGCAGTTTATTCATACTATAAAGGACACTCAAGCCCCTGATACAGTCCTTTCCAGGCAAAACTCGGCCAGAGTCAGGCAATTTGGATTATTTATGTTTGTAATTCCAACCTATCTCCTGAATAAATAATTATCAAGAACTTAGATGACTGGCCTACGTTTTTTTTATCTGCCTCCTTTACATGTTTTAGGGCCAGGTGGAATAATTTTTTTTTAATTTAACTCATGCTGAGTTACATTCAGGTACATAGGTATTTCACTGTCCCCAGAGGGCTTACAATCTAAGTGCCCAATTATTACGCATTTTTCCCATAGACATAAAATGGGAGAAACCCATTAGTAAAAAGGGCCTTTAAGTTTGCACCTGAGGCAATGACTTTCCCATGGTCACAAGTAGCATCAGCAGGAGCTTAATCCTGGCTTCCCTGGTTCTCAGCCTGCTGTTGAAACCACTAGGCTCTTCCTCAGTGTTGTTTTTTTTTTATGGGATTGTTGACATTTGAGTTCTGAGAGGTTGTGCTATTTTGGAATGAATGATTTTCAGTTTAGGCTCTGAGTGACTTTTGAAGGGTTTTGTGTTACTTCACAAAATGCCTGGTATTGGAGGGACTTGGTGTCGCTGTTATTGAAATGACAACGTAATTTGAATGTTTTTCCTATGGCGAGAGGTAAGGGGAATAATAATTCTAAGTCAGCCAGTCCAACCGTTTCAGAGATTCCCTTCAACCAGTGAGTATGACATAATTTCTGAAACATAGTTGTATTATGTGTATGTGTGCGGGGCTAGGCACTGCCCCATCTCTGGCTTAGGCACTGGCCCCATGGGCCCTGTCAGAAAGGAAGACAGCAGCAGCATCTCTAAAGTGTGAACAGAGGAAAAAAAAAAAGTAAAGTTTTTTTGCCCATCTGAGGAGGGGGCCACCCATGCCCTGCCCCCTGAGAATGACCTCTTGGCACAGGCTGGCTGGGCAAAGGGCTGTTCTAGCCCAAGTGATGCAGCCCAGGCAGGAGCAGCAGAGGAGGAGGCATCCAGCGGCTGCAGGATGGTCTTTTCCTGCCTCCCGTGATATTTTGGAGGAAGAGGCGACGTTTGGCTGCCACAGGAGGGATATTTCTGCTTCCCATAGCCCAAAGAAAGAAGGATGGTCTCCGTGCCAAATGAGGAGAGGCAGAGCACTGTCGCTGCTTTCCTGTACAGTGGCATTTTAGAGAAGCCGCTGCTGTGGCTTTTCCTATCAGACACGGAAGAGGAAAATGGCTCCTGCCATTGCTGCTGCAAGGCGGAGCCAACACAGAGCAGGCCCAGAAAGTGGCAGGGAAGCCTTCCTGAATGAAAAAAAGAATGCGGCCGGGCCCAGTGACACAGCGATGACATCATCACCACTGCGACTCTTAAAGGTGCTGGATCACAGCAGTGGCGCTGCAGACACAAGCATAAAACAAAAAGGAGGAAAGAAAGTAAAGGAAAAAAAAAAGAGAGAACTCAAATAAATAAAAATAAGAGCACGGGGAGGCAGATGGAGAGGCAGGGGGCACGGAGCCAGCCCCTACCACAGTAGCTGCATTAGAGGAGGGCACTGGCACCCCCTAGTGTATCACACCCTATGCGACTTCGCAGGTCACACATACCAAAAGCTGGCCTTGGCTGGGGGTGGTTGATGCTCCTTCTTCAGGCCAGGCCCACCGTGCCGCTCCTGACTGCAGGGGGAGGGGGGGGAGAGGGCTGACGCTACTTCCACTGGGCACCTCCCAGGCCAAACTGTCCTTCCTCTTCCTGACTTCAGGGAAGTGGGGGAGGGGGGGAGGTAGAAAGCCAGTGTTGCTTCTGCCCTGGCAGGCCCCGCTGCTTCTGACTGGGTGGGAAGTGATGCTGTTTCTTCTGGCCCGGTAGACCCCGAACCTCACTGTTCTTCTTCTTCTCCTCACTGTGTTGGGGGTCCAATAGCTTCTTCTGGCCACACTGCTCCCTTCTCCTGCATCTGACGACGGCGACCATGGTGCCCCCTTCTTCCTGCCATGCAGGCCCACATTACCACTTCCTTTTTGGGCTGGCGCAAGCAGAAAGAAGGAGGTGCCATTGCGGGGGGCCCCCAGGAGTGTGGCGCCCTAGGCGGCCACACAGTCTGTCTAGTAGTTCCACTGGCCCTGGGAGCAGATCTTAGGTTCACCAGCATCCACAGTGAAATGAAGAGGCCCTGCTGGACTGGAAAAACCAGCAAGCCTTGTAGTATTTTTCCAGAACCCAGGACAGGTCCTGAACCTCTGGATTTCTCTTCGATCCCTGCTTAATTCCCTTCCTCCCACTCAGAATTCAGAATTTATCTACACAGACAGGGCGCACTCTCTCTAGAGGTAATTTCTCCACACATTTACGTAAAGGAATAATCATTACAGTGTCTTGCAGTTCTGCACTACCATCCTCTCAAAATAACCAGTGGTAGAGGTTAAGCAAGAAAATTGGGGGAGAGTTTAAGGATATGAGTACTAGCAACCAAAATTTCGGACCTGGGCCACATTAGTTTGAGCCTGAGGCAATAGAGAGTGAAATTATTTACCCAATATCACAAGGTACATCAATGGGATTTAAACTGTAGCTTCTTTGTCATGTAGTAAAATGCTTTAACCACGAGGCTACTCCTCTACTATACCTCTATACAGCTGAAAAGTCTGATGGCACTTTTAATGTGTGCTGCCCTTCCATTAGCCAACCCTCAAAAACAAGTTATTCCAGATTATACTGTTGAAATGCTATTTCATTTTTCTAAACCTGGGGATTAAACTACCAAATAGTAACTTTATGAAGAATTCCAACTTAGTACATCTAATATTCATTTTATTAAGATTTTTGAGTAATTCTGGGCTTAAAAGACCATTTGTCTGACTCATCACAGCACTTCTTATGTGCTTTAATTTAATATAAAGGAAAGAAATAAAGAAATAAAAATTTTGAACATTTAGATCGAAAAGATAAAAAAAACCATGTACAATAATTATAATAAATAGATCAATAGAATAAAATAGTAGAAAAGAGACAAAAAAACAAAATAAAACAAAACAAACATTAAAAAAACAATTCTCCTAGTTATCCTCCCATATTGAATGACTATTATTTGTTTTTATCTTTGTAAGCAGCTTTTTGCACATGTGGTAAGACAGAAAAGAAATGTAAATAAATAAATAAACCTAGCCTGTCTTTTTAGTCTACTTTGCAAAGGCAAGTTCTTTGAGATTGCCATGTCCGTGTATGTCTGGGTATCCCCTCAATAACTTTTGTGTTGAGTATCCTATGTACACCAAATTATCAGGATCTGTCAGGAGGGTCCAAGGGAATCCTGACAAGGGTATCTTTTATTGGAATACAGATATGCACTGATGCGTGTTCATGCATGTTCTGGAACGTAGGCTCTATTAGTTCTGAGTTATAAAGAAAATGGTGATCAAATGTCACAATATTTTGACATATTATCCTCCTGTTTAAGATGCTCAAATGAAGCAATTGTTGACTTTTCATTAAGCCTAAATGATAGTCTAGGTAAATCTGTTAATTTCCATAACCATATGTGCTGGATGCTAAGACCCATATTGATGACATCACTTTTGAGCGACACAAAAAGAGTCATCTATAAAAATCTAACCTGGTCAAGCGTCACGCGCCTAGCGTCACGCGCCGAAGGAGCGCGACAAAGGGGCCTGCCCCTTTGAGCGCCCCTTCGAGCAGCCCCTGCAGACAGCCCAGAACGACATAGATATGGCTCCCTGCACCCTCGGACATCTCTAAGCAGTACCACCGCACGGCTTCCTCGGAATGAACAGTGAAACCCCCGGACGACCAGCCCAAGCAACACCAGGCTAAACAAAAAGTCCCTTCCCATAGTGAGGGATCCTTCCTCTAAATGTTTGATGGTTTCCACCAACTTCTCACATGACTATGATAATAGCTGGTTCATCCATTATCCTCCTAACAGCAAGTAACCTAATTGGTTATATTGAAACCAATGTGAACCCTCATAAGTAAGCCAGCATCCATCCTGCTTCACGTTCTTCCAGCTCTCTCCCAACAAGCACCATACTGCACCCAGCCAGTGTCATCTCAGCAAGCTCTCAACAAGCATCCATCCTGCAAGCATTCAACAAGTGCTCAGCAAACAAACAAACATCCTGCAAGCATTCAGCAAGCAACCATCCTGCAAGCATTCAGCTAACAACCATCCTGCAAGCATTCAGCTAACAACCATCCTGCAAGCATTCAGCTAACAACCATCCTGCAAGCATTCAGCTAACAACCATCCTGCAAGCATTCAGCTAACAACCATCCTGCAAGCATTCAGCTAACAACCATCCTGCAAGCATTCAGCTAACAACCATCCTGCAAGCATTCAGCAAGCAACCATCCTGCAAGCATTCAGCAAGCAACCATCCTGAACAAGCAACCATCCTGAGCAAACAACACTCAAGCAACAGCAAAACAACTACCTCTCAGCACTCTACATTAAAACAAAAGACTCACAAAGACTGCCTTCGCCCCTCGGTCCATCAACAGCACTAACGCAGCACCACTACAACACAAGCACTACACGCTAAAATGTTCCCCACCTTCCCAATACCTATTTTACAACACAGCCTGTCAGCAATAGGAAAACCGAACAGATCATTCATACTACAACACAAACGACAGGCGCTACACCGAAACCTTAAATCATTCACCCCAATTTTGATAACACCCATCACCCAACTCTTAGGCCTCACTGTATTCTCACTTTCACTATTCAATGCACAATCTCTGTCCAAGAAATCTCTAATCCTCAACGACTATCTCCTTGATACCAAACCAGATATATGTGCTATAACAGAAACATGGCTCAAACCCACGGACACAGCAATTATAAACCAACTTCCCACATCAAACTACGACATCTTCTCCATCCCCCGACTGAAAAAAAGAGGAGGAGGACTCCTATTTGCATCAAAAAAAGACCTCGGGTTCATCCAGCACCCATACAACTCAGACTCTAAACTAGAAATGGGTCTCTTCACCTCGGAACAACTACAAATCCTACTCGTCTACGCCCCTCCGGGCCTCCTTGAGACAGACCCCTCCCCCTTAGTAGAGGAAATCACAACCCTCATCAAACTGGACGCTCCAGCAATTATCCTAGGAGATTTTAATCTGCATGTGGACAATCCTACCCCATCATCCAGCTGTGAATCCTTTCTCTCTGCCCTCTCAGCCCTGGGTTTCAAACAACTAGTTACCAAACCCACACACAAAGCAGGCCACACGCTGGATCTTATCTTCATTAACCCAGGCATCAAACATTCTTCACGCCTCAAAAGCAAGAAGGTCCCTTGGTCTGATCACTCACTTATCTCAACCGCATTCTCATTGAACAACCCTCCACCTCCAAAGGGCCCTCACCATCTTTCCCATACAGAAGATCCTGCTCTACAGAAGACCTCAGCTCCCACCTAGCCTCTCAACTTCCATCCATTGATCTCTCAAACCCGAACACAGCTCTCCGCTCTTGGAAAGCCATCACAGATTCCATAGCCGACAAGCTATGTCCGCTAGCAACCAAAAAATCACTCCCAAACGCCTCCAAAAGACAACCATGGTTCACGGAAGAACTAAGAAAGCTAAAACAAAATCTAAGACAGAAAGAGAGCGACTGGCGCAAATCCCCAAGCACCACTACACGATCCATCTACAAAGCCACCCTCCATCAATACAAGTCAACTACCTCTAAATCCAAAAGGGACTACTATGCATCCAAGATTCACCACTTAATCTTCGACGCAAAAGCCCTCTTCGCCTATGTCTCCAATCTCACCCAAATCATCCCACAGGAGATTCCCAACGACCTAGCACAACCCAAAGCTGAAGAACTTGCTCTTCATTTTCACAACAAAGTCAACAGCCTTCTAACTCATCTGCCTTCTAATCCCACCGACCCTGCTCTTTACCAGTCTCTTCAACAATCATCCCTCAACAACAATGGTCTGGAAACACTTGAACCCATCTCTATCTTAGAGATACAAACTCTTATAAGAAGAATGAAACCTTCCTCCCATCCTTTGGATACTATCCCCACCAAACTGCTCCTGGCCATCCCTGATTCCATCGCTAAAACCTTGTCGGACATCATAAACTGCTCACTCTCCCAAGGACTATATCCTGACGACCTCAAATTGGCCTCCATCAAACCTCTACTCAAGAAACCCAACTTGGATCCTAAAGACCCCAACAACTTCCGTCCTATCGCCAATCTCCCATTCATAGCCAAGATTCTAGAAAAAGTTGTCAATACTCAACTCTCCGAATACATAGAAGAAAACAAAATCCTATTCCAATCACAATACGGATTTCGCAAGTCACTGAACACAGAATCCCTCCTCATCTCCATGTCTGACTTCATATTAATGGGCCTTGACAAAGGCCAATCCTTCCTCTTAATTCTACTGGACCTATCAGCCGCCTTTGATACGGTCAATCATTCCATTCTCACTTCCATTCTGGCTTCTATAGGTATCTCAGGCACAGCTCTCTCATGGTTTAAATCTTTTCTCTCCAACAGAGGCTTCAAGGTTAAGATACAGAACAAAGAATCTTCACGAATGGACGCATCCATAGGTGTCCCCCAGGGCTCCTCACTGTCACCTACACTCTTTAACATTTATCTTTTACCTATCTGCCAACTCCTCTCCAACCTTAACCTCAAACATTTCCTCTACGCCGACGACATCCAGATCGTGATACCCATTAAAGAATCTTACACAAAAACATTGGTTCACTGGGAAAACTGTCTCTTCGAAATTAAACATCTCCTGGCTAACCTAAACCTAGTTTTAAACTCCTCTAAAACAGAACTGCTTCTCATCTCCCCAGATAATAATGCCATCTCTAATCCTCCAACTATCCCAACTACTACACAGGTGAGAGATCTAGGAGTATTAATTGATAACCGGATGAACCTTAAAGCTTACATCAACAGAACCACCAAGGACTGTTTCCACAAACTCCAAGTTCTGAAAAGAATTAGACCACTCTTCCACACTCAGGACTTCAGAACCATTCTACAAGCTATCATTTTTTCTAAGATCGATTACTGTAACTCTATCCTTCTGGGCCTACCTTCCTCCTATACTAGACCCCTCCAGATGTTACAAAACGCTGCGGCAAGATTACTGACAAACTCCAGGAGGAGGGACCATATATCTCCAATCCTAAAAGATCTCCACTGGTTGCCTGTTCACTTTAGAATCCTCTACAAATCTCTTTCCATAATATACAAAACCATCCATCAACACACCCCACTCGACTTACAAGTCCCATTCCAAATTTATAACTCCTCCAGACCAACAAGAGACACACTCAGAGGATCTCTTCAAGTGCCCCCAGCCAAAACTACCAAACACATTACCTTGAGAGATCGGGCCTTTTCAACAGCCGGCCCCCTTCTATGGAACTCCATCCCACCGGACCTTAGACAGGAGCCCAGCCTCCCAACCTTCAGGAAGAGACTTAAGACCTGGCTGTTTAAAAAAGCTTTCCCGGACACCGATTAATTCTATTCAGCCAGATTCTACCACTTCCACATGTAAAAATGTTATTACTAATGTAAATACCTATACCTAATGTTATTCTCTTTCTTTTCTTCTCTCCTCCCAGTTCTATTACCTTGTTATTTGTAACTGCTTCCTTCTACACAAATAGGTTATTGAATTGTTTACTGTACACCCCTGTTATATGTAAACCGGCATGATGTGTTTGCAACATGAATGCCGGTATATAAAAATTTTAAATAAATAAAAATAAATAAATATTAAATGTTTCATGGTTACAGGTTTCCAGTGTATTTATCTAGGTCATATATATTAGAAAACTCACGAAGAACAACAATTATTGCTTTCAATGAAATAACTGTTGGCACTGTGCATTTTATTGCCTGCCAAATTTCATTCCAGAAATTATATTTGTGAGCAATTCCAAAGAATGTATGTTAGATTTTGTTCTTTTTTTTTTTTACATTGCCAACAATCCTTATGTGGATTAAGGTTTGCTTTAAACATTTTTGCAGGAGTCCAGTGCCATCTGTTAATTATTTTCTATTGAATTAGTTTTATTTTTGACTTTCTAATATTATTCTTCATGTTTATAATTAAAGTGATCCCACTGTTCCCTACTTATTTATTCATTTAGCTTCACTTCCTACTGTTCTTTGTTTTGCATCAATGCTGAGTATGCTATACCCAACAATAGATTTAAAGACCAAGACATAGGTCTACAAAGTATTGTGATTCATCTGATAAAGGATTCTAGTGTCTTGGGGGGGGAGGGGGGTCAATGTTCAATGAACTGCTCAGTGACCAAGTTAGCCAGCTATCTTTAGACTTAGTTTCCACTGCAACCCCATGGAACCTAAGCCTCTTTCCTACCTCCTCTTCAACACAAGAGCAAACTGCCAGCATAGCATGATTCCTTTCCCTGCTCATCCCTTCACCCCAAACACAAGTTGCCCAAATGGCCTGATAACCTTTCCCCATACCAGACACAAGTTAAGGCCCCCAGTGGCTTGATCACTAGCCCCTCCCCCCCAACCACCACTACCTTCTGGACACTAGGCTCCCTAGTAGCCAAATCATCCCCTTATACCCCCCCCCCCCCAACCCTCTGAACACAAGGATCTCAGCGGTCTGACCACTCCCTATCCCAGCCCCCTGCAAACAAGATAAAGGGGCTTCCGTGCTTCTTCTGTTGAGGGCTGTGACTGAATTGGAAAATGGTGCCAGTCGATCCTTGTGCTACTTTGCCTTGTGGAGGTGGATGGGTAGGCTGAGGGAAGACCAAGTAAGGTGGCCCTATAGGGGAGGAAAAAGGTAGAGTTAGGTGACTGAATAGGGGTAGTGCGAAGAAAATGGAAGTGAGAAATAGTGTGACACCCCAGCAGCAGGGACAGAAGGCACCAGCAGGAGAAAGCGGCAAAAGAGTAATTGGCTTCCAGCAATTCAATGAGAAATGCCAACTTCTGCAGCAGTTGCAGTGGCATTTCATGAAACTAGTGGCCTTTGGGTATAAGTTATATAAAATGATATATATATAGTAGATTAGAACATCTGTTTACTATGACCAACTTTCTTTATAATTGTGTATTTTGCGGTTTGCATTCCAGAAGTTATTTTATTTACCACTTTATTTACCATTTGAGTATAATTGTTGCTGTCTTTTTCTGTAGGATTTATTTATTTTTTGTTGTATGCTGTGAGGCAGCACCCCTAGTGTCCCCTTGTGAGCATGTGCAGGACCAGGCTGGGAACCTGATCCCCTTTAAATCCCCTAGAAGGAGAATGGCTGTGGGTGGGAACTTGCTTGGAGGGTGTACCCAGTTCAGTGGAGGATAATTTGCTGAGCCAGTGGGGAGAGGATGGGCCCTGTGGATCTGGGATCAGGAGTTCCAGATCTTTTTCTGGGAGAGGGTGGGCAGACTTCTGGGAAGTGCCTAGTGTTAACTTACTGAGAGTGGAGAACAGGCAGACTTTTGGGAAGTGCCCGCCTAGCTGAGACTAGAGAGCAGTTTTTGTGTTTGCAGCTGTGTTTGCCAATCCTGATTGTGTTGAATGAGTGTGGCACTGTAAATAAACGCACTGAAGTTACAGCAGGGTCTGAGAGTGATTCTTCTGGTTGTGTCCAAGTCCTTGACCGCTCGAGAGCCACATTAACTTTTTTAACAGTGATACTTTTTCTATTCCTGAATAAATTCTACCTCCCATTAACATAGCCACTGTTTTCTTCACATATTCATTGCTAAATAATGTAAATTACTAGTTTGGTAATTTGTATTGCAGAGTATTTTCCTCAAATGTACCATGCTAACAGGATTATTTCTGGATGAAAACGCTATCTCAAAAAAAAAAGAAAAAGTCTACTCTGGATTTTATGTTTCCTGTCCTATGTCCCATTCTGTTTCATTTATTTATTGGAATGCAACAAACATGATCAGTTTGTCACATTTTATAAGAAGATTTGTTACATCTAATGTTGACCTTTGTCTTAAGGTCACTGCTAGTTTTCAAATAGGCCAGTTTTTGGTTCAGGTCAAGGATGTCAATATAATACAGAAGAGACCTTTGCTTCCATCTTTTGCAAGCGCAAGTCATGTTTCTGTTTTGCTCTAAAATTGTAGAGAGATTCCAAGCTGGCTCAGTAACTGACTGTGCTCTGCACTCCCATTTGGAAGACATGGCTTCGATTTCTTGGCAGGTCTTCTACTCCCCAGGCTGGCTGGGGTTGAGGATGCTGCAGAAGTGGTAGTCACAGTCCTGGGAGGGGGGTGAGCTTCAGTTATCGTGCAATGTGATATCTAGCAGCCAGACGTAGGGTCCAAGTTAGCTGCATTTCAGAAGAAGCAGCCCTCACTCAGGAATGTCAATCTGCTCTCTAGTTTGAATTGGAAGAATATAAAATGGGGAGAAAGTCAAGCTAGTTGCAAATGAAAGTTGATGACAAGGTAGCCCAATAAAGGTTGGTTCCAACTGAACTGTAAACCCAAGGATGTAAGAGGAAACTACTGAGCTAAAAAAAAAAAAGTAATTATAGAGAGATTCCATGCCCATATTTATTAGTTGAATAGAAGAAACCGATAAATAATATTGTACATAGGATTTGAAAGAAACTGAATTAAGCTGGCCTGAGGTGGTTATGGGAAACAATTCCCAGGTTCATTTTTTCTTGATCTCTCCTAACTTGGGTGATAGGTTTTTAAACAGCAGCCCTCTCTCTTTCTTCTCTATACACTCCTTTAGGTTTTGTTTTGTTAAGAGTCCAGCCTTGGCATCAGTCTTATTAGCTCTGTCTTGTTATATATAATCCTTCAAGATCTAAAGCCATGGAAACCTCCTTTCTGTACCCAGACCAAAGCAGCAGAGTACTTCAAATGGGAAAGTTGAATACCTTCTAAACAATATTTCCTGTAAATTGTGCACATTTTTGCATGCAAACAGGAAAAAAAATAGCATGCATGAGAGAAGGAACATATGGTGTTTTAAAGAACAATGCGCACAAATTTGTATACTATGTTTTACACAAAAACGTTTTTGTGCACATAACCCACAAAAATTAGAGCAAACATTGCTTCTGGAAGCCTGTTCGTGTAGCGCCGTGTATCACTTTGGCCTCACTATTGTGTACACAAAACGGCTCGTGACTGGAAGAATATCCTCAATGAAAACTGAGAGACAGTTGATAACTAGTGCCAGAAGAGAACAGAATAACTATCCTCAGAATGATGATATATGGCAACTGAGGTCTATTATATGCCAGAAAATAAGATACCGATAGCCACAGCAGCCACATCCTTCTTGGCAGAATCTCACATCACAGTTCTGGCAGAAGGAATGTGGAATCCTCCAAAGGAATATATACCCAACACACAAGAGTATCTAAGGGATAACAGCAACAACATTAAGCTCACACAGGTCAGTTCAAAAATGAAATGATTGTAAAACGATATCCATGTAATTCTGTTTTGATAAAATGTTGAAAACGTGAGAAGTGCTTATTGCAGCATGTTTTGGCAGACAACAGTGCAGGGCTGGCATTAGCATGAAGTGATTGTTCATAGCTATATCTTTTTAATCTTTTTATAATAAATTTGGCTTTGAGTGCAAGCATTTTCATTTTAGCAAAGATGTTAGGATAAAAACCTTCAAACAAAAAATTCCAAGCAGTCTGGAAAACTAATACACGCATACCTTTAACAACTTCCAAAAGATCGTTAACTCTTGATATTAGTTTAAAAGACTATGATATGTAGAGCCACTGGAAACTTGACAATACTTGCAGTTCAATGAGTTATAAACATCAGTCCTTACGTGTCCATCTATGTACTTATCAAGATGATCTATAATATCAACAAATGTTCTTTTTTGTATTGAAAACTTGCAGACAAAATCAAAACATAACAAGTTAAACAGAGATTTTACATGCAAGTTATAAATACAAAAATCCTAATATCGAAAGAGTTAGAGTTAAAGATCTTTTTGAAGATGTTAAAGGTATACAAGGATAAAAAATCTACCATATGATCTCAATATAATATCCACTGATGTCTTGAAAAAAGACAGAAAAGAGAAAAAAGCGATGGCAAATATGAAAATTCAGCAGCACTTAAATTATGAAATGCTGAACAGATTAAACAGATTATAACATAACATTTGAACTAGTTTACCACAGATTGCTGCTCCCATGGCGATCTATGTTTGGACAGTAACTTTTAAACCAGCACGCGGGTGCACATTGGCCCAGGGATGCGGCCATTTTATAACCTGCAGGCACATTATAAAATAGCCTGGCCATGCATACGTGTGCAAAATTTTAAGTGGGCCTGCACATGTACGCACAAATCCCACTTCTACTATGGAAATTTTGAAAGGGGCTCGTGCCAATGCCATTCCCAGTATTACCAGTTCGTCCCCAGTTCGTCCATTTAAGAGAGAGGTCATCCGACCTCCCAGGTTTGCTAGCCTTCACTCCCCCCAGTTAGCCCTGACCCTTAAAACCCCTATTTTTCTTTATTTTTTAACTTACACATAATCCATATCAGAGGTAAAGTTACGTGTCAGGGGGCCTGTGCTTCCTTTCGTATTTATCAGTTGCCCCGTTCCCCCTTTCCCTGTTTATTGTAATTTTCCACCTTTTTTACGTTAAAATGTAAACCGATATGATGTATATTTTAATGTCGGTATAGAAAAGCTGTTAAATAAATAAATTAAATAAAATGCCGGATCCTATAACCATTCACACGCACATCTCGGGTTCACACCCCACCCCTTTTTTGAAAACTTTCGAGATGTGTGCGCTCTGGGAGATACGTGCGTATCTCGGCAGCTTTTAAAATTCCCTTGGCATGCACGAGCCTGGCATATTCACGCATCACCTAATTAATACGCGTGTCGGGCTTTTAAAATTCACCTTTTAGTGCAGGACCTTTTATGACTGGGATTAGTTAGGGGTGAAATTGTTATGGAGGTAACACTCAGGTCCTGTGAGGAGGTGACAGTCTGACGCACTCTCCAAGACCTACAGCTGCAGAACCTCATTATGACCTTGGAATATGCAGTTTGCCCTCTTGGAGGATAAGGGTTATATTTTGGTAAACTACAGCTCTTGTAAAGGGAAGGTGGTTTTGAAATATCTGGACCAATATTTTGTTGTGGAAGCCATTGATTCTTACTCACCAGATCCCCCCCCCCCCCTCCCCCCAACACATTTTCTACACAGGAATAGTCCATAAGAGGGAGGCACAGTCTGACGGCTGAAGCATTGCACTTCAAGTCAGGAAACCTCCTGGAGCTTGATTCCTGTAACTGCTTTCCCACTAACTGTTCAAACTTCCGAAACCCCCATCCCGATGTTCAGGGCCAGCACAGGTGGGGACAGAAAAGAATTTATACTCATTGGGGCAGGGATCCTGGTAGCTCTCTCACCTCTCTTACTTCCCAACGTGTAGGTTCTTCAACTGGGGGAAGAAAGGAGTCTTCTTGGGTCTCAATGTGGGGTGACTAACTCTCCCCTCCTAACTTCCCGGGGTGAGGTCATAATTAACAATCCTTGCATGTGGTGGAAGTGCCAAAAAAGTCAATGGAGCCACGGAGTAGTGTCCAAATAAATCTTTACTGATGCAAATAAGTGAAAATGGCACAACACTCATCCAGAGCACCACAGAATATGTTCTTTTTCAGTATCATCCTCAGTCTGTGCAGGAAATATATCGGCTGCCAGAGCCAGGGGAACTTCTACCCTCCAGGCTTGGAAAAATAGAGTCCCCAGGTGGGCAGTTGGTCCTAGGGATGTGCATTCATTTTGAACAAATGCGCAATCCGCAATGTATAGGTCCCTATTAGTTGCATTTGTGGGTTTCCAAAATGTATGGCGAACCCCCACGAATGCAACGTATCACTAATGAATAAAACCCCCACCCTCCTGACCCCCCCAAGACTTGCCAAAAGTCCCTGGTGGACCAGCGGGGGTCCGGGAGTGATCTCCTGCACTCGGGCCGTCGGCTGCCGGTATTCAAAATGGCACCGATAGCCTTTGCCCTTACTATGTCACAGTGGCTACCGGTGCCATTGGTCGGCTCTTGTCACATGGTAGGAGCACAAGATGACGCCGGCCGCCTCCGGGCTGGTGCCCCACCCACGGCTCCGCCCACGGAATGCCCCTTTTTTGAAGCCCCGGGACATACGCGCATCCCGGGGCGCACGCAGGGGCAGCTTGGGGCAGCTTTTCGGGGGTTACATGCGTAACCCTTTGAAAATCTGCCCCTCTGCTTTTTTGATTGCTGCCACATAGTGAGCCAAGAAGGTAGATTAAGCAGGAGGAAGATCATGCTTTCCATTATCAGGTTCTCTCCACCTCTGCTGACATCCTCAAATGCTTATTCATCTACCTAGATAAATGGTTTTAATTCACCTCCCAGATTCTCTTTTTGCTTAATGTTTTATTTATAGGATTTTAAGGATGCAACACAAGAATGCCTTGTATCAGAAAATCATGATATCACTAAGCAAAATAAGAAAAGAGAGAAAAGTTAAATAGACATCTTCTGTCTCCATTCAAAAGAAGAAATAGAAGGAGATCCAAGAATTAAGCTACAGGCATGAAGTAGAAAGTAATAAGAAAAAAAGAAAAATATGAAAGAGGGACAACCATCAACATCTATTTCTTATTTGCAGCTAAAAACATCATCAGTCCTATCTCATGACAAATTCCTTATAGAATCCAAAAAAATGCTATGCTGCAACAGTTCAAAAAAACATGTTTGACATAATGCACTCAGTATACATTTAGAAGGAAATCAAATAACAGTGCAGCAAGGGTGAAAATCTCTTGGTGCATTGCCAAAAATATTTTCCATTGCCTCTGCTCCTGCATAGCTCTGGAAACATCCAGAAGCATCTAAACCTTTTCTCCCCAAAACATAGCTTTTCTATTAGCAAAAACAGTCCATTAATAATATCATGATCTTGGGATAAAAAAACAAATGCAACCAAAAGAGTACCCCTAAGTAATTCTTCCTCTTCTTCTGATCTCTCCAATACACCTATCAAGTCTAGGCTATCAGCTGAGCCGTGTACCAGGCTGTAGGGGGTAATGGGGGCAGAAGAAGAGGAGGCCCGTGGCTGCTAGGGGACCCCCATCCCGCCCAGTGGCAGAAGACATGGAGGTCTGTGGCTGCCTAGAGCGGGGGGTCTCCAGCAGCAGTGAGCTGGGATGTTCTGAACCGGAGGGGAAGGTGCATGCAGCTGCCGGTGGACACCAGCAACCAAAAACAGGTAGAGAGGCCATGCAGCCACCAGTAGACCTCATCCAATGGCGTCTGAGCAGAGGACATCCTTCTCTTTGTCTAGGCAGACCTGGAGTATTAGAATTTGTGAGAGTAGCAGTTTCTCTATGCTGACCTCGTGATGCATTAGATCAGCATGAGGGAAGTGCTAGCCCCGTGAATTTTTAATATCATGGGGCCTGCACAGAGGAGGCAGAAGCAGCGATGAGTGATCAGCTCCTTCCCAACGGCCATGTGGCAGTGGCGATGTCTGTAGCAACAACAGAGGGGAGGAAGGCTCTGTGGCTGCAGGCAAAACAAAGAGAGGGGGCCTGCCTTCAGTGTGTGTATCTGAATGAATGGGAGCGCGTGTGTGTGTGTGAATGAATTGGTGCCTGCCCGGGGTGTGTCTGTGGGTGAGAAAATGGATGGGTGCCTGCCTAGGAGTCTCTGTCTGTGTGTGAGAGAATTTATAGGTGCCTGCTTGGGGGTCTGTGTGTGCGAGAATGAATGGATGTCTGCCTGGGGGTCTCTGTGGGTGAGAGCCTACATGTGCATGTGGAACCTGGGGAAGTAAGAGCTTTTGTGTGTTGGGAGAAAAGGATCTTATAGCCTGTGAATGAGAGTGTGTGGGTGTGTATGAGAGCATGTATGTATGTGTATGTGACAGTGTATTTGTGAGAGAGAAAGAACATGCGAGTGTGTGTGTGAGAGAAAGAGGATAAAGTTTGTGTGTTCCCCTAGTCCTCTAATCTTATTCATCTACCTAGATATATGGTTTTAATTCACCTCCCAGATTCTCTTTTTGCTTAATATTTTATTTATAGGATTTTAAGGATGCAACACAAGAATGCCTTGTATCAGAAAATCAAGGTATCACTAAGCAAAATAAGAAAAGAGAGAAAAGTTAAATAGACATCTTCTGTCTCCATTCAAAAGAAGAAATAAAAGGAGATCCAAGAATTAAGCTACAGGCATGAAGTAGAAAGTAATAAGAAAAAAAGAAAAATATGAAAGAGGGACAACCATCAACATCTATTTCTTATTTGCAGCTAAAAACATCATCAGCCCTATCTCATGACAAATTCCTTATAGAATCCAAAAAAATGCTATGCTGCAACAGTTCAAAAAAACATGTTTGGCATAATGCACTCAGTATACATTTAGAAGGAAATCAAATAACAGTGCAGCAAGGGTGAAAATCTCTTGGTGCATTACCAAAAATATTTTCCATTTCATCTGCTCCTGCATAGCTCGCCCCAAAACATAGCTTTTCTATTAGCAAAAACGTTCCATTAATAATACCATGAT
Organism: Rhinatrema bivittatum; assembly: GCF_901001135.1. Lineage (NCBI taxonomy): Eukaryota > Metazoa > Chordata > Amphibia > Gymnophiona > Rhinatrematidae > Rhinatrema > Rhinatrema bivittatum. The sequence continues at coordinate 128,436,410 of NC_042616.1, read as the reverse complement.
CTTGGGATAAAAAACAAATGCAACCAAAAGAGTACCCCTAAGTAATTCTTCCTCTTCTTCTGATCTCTCCAATACGCCTATCAAGTCTATGCTATCAGCTGAGCCGGGTACCAGGCTGTAGGGGGTAATGGGGGCAGAAGAAGAGGAAGGCAGAAGAAGAGCAGCGATGTCTGTAGCAACAACAGAGGGGTCTGTGGCTCAAAAGGTTTGCTCACCCTTGTCCTAGAATGCCTACGGTCTGGGGCTGGTAACAGCATGTTCTTTCCTTCCCGCCCACCCAGCCTGGAAATGGAAGTGGTGGGTCTACGCAGGCAGGAAGAAGGGGAGGCCATGCAGTCGAGGCTAAAGAAAAGAACAACACGTCCTCCACGCCGAGACTGCAGGAGGAGCAACAGCATGCTGCATACACAGGAAACAGTGCGGCATCAGCCCCTGCAGCCTCAAGAAGAGGAGACTGCCCACTGGATTTCTGCTTCTGATGGGAAGAAGTGAATGTGTCTGATGGGGAAGGGGGAGGAGCTGAGCATTTATGTGTGTGTGTGTGTGAGAGAGAGAGCATTTATGTGTGTGTGTATGTGTGTGTGTGTGTGTGTGAGAGAGAGAAAGAGCTTGCCTGTGTATGTGTGAGAACATGTCTCTATGTGTGTGTGTTTTTGAGAGCATGTCTATCTCTGTGTATGTGTGTGAGAGCATGTCTCTGTGTGTTTGTGAGAATGTCTCTGTGTATACGTGTGTGAGAAAATGCCTGAGTGTGTGAGAGAGCATGTTCTGTGATTCAGCATGTGTCTATATATGAGAGAGAGGAGAAGATCATGAGCAACAATTCCTCTCCTCTCCCCTGCTAATCCCCAACAATCTCAGGCATCTGGAAATCAAAAGACCCCACATATGGACAGCAAGGGTTTTATCCTTTTTTAAAGTTTTAAGTATTAGGTGGTGTATGTGACTGCTGTTTTGTAATATTTTATTGGTCTTTGGAAAATGTATATGAGTTTTATATTATTGGAAGCCATTCTTTATGTCAGTTGTTTTTGAAATATTCTTTTCATTAGTATGTTTTTATTTCTATTGATGATTTATATTTCCTGATTTTATTGTTTTATGAAGAATTGTAATGTTTCTGTTTTTTCCATTCTTGCACTGCATGCATAGTCTGGCCTGTTATGGTTTACAGTTTAGTTTTGTCTGCATGTTTGTATTAACACTTTATGATCACTTTATTCTGTATTTGGTGGGGGTCTGCTTGTTTTCTGCATGTGTGATTGGGGTTAAGTATTCTGCTAATGTGTCATTTTTTTATGTAGGGAAGTCTTGCCTAACAAACCTGCTTCATATTTTTGAAGGGGTTAATAAACATGTGGATAAAGGTGAACCGGTAGATGTAGTGTATTTGGATTTTCAGAAGGCGTTTGACAAAGTCCATCATGAGAGGCTTCTACGAAAACTAAAAAGTCATGGGATAGGAGGCGATGTCCTTTCGTGGATTACAAACTGGTTAAAAGACAGGAAACAGAGAGTAGGACTAAATGGTCAATTTTCTCAGTGGAAAAGGGTAAACAGTGGAGTGCCTCAGGGATCTGTACTTGGACCGGTGCTTTTCAATATATATATCAATGATCTGGAAAGGAATACGATGAGTGACGTTATCAAATTTGCGGATGATACAAAATTATTCAGAGTAGTTAAATCACAAGCAGACTGTGATACATTACAGGAGGACCTTGCAAGACTGGAAGATTGGGCATCCAAATGGCAGATGAAATTTAATGTGGACAAGTGCAAGGTGTTGCATATAGGGAAAAATAACCCTTGCTGTAGTTACACGATGTTAGGTTCCATATTAGGAGCTACCACCCAAGAAAGAGATCTAGGCGTCATAGTAGATAATACATTGAAATCGTCGGCTCAGTGTGCTGCAGCAGTCAAAAAAGCAAATAAAATGTTAGGAATTATTAGGAAGGGAATGGTTAATAAAACGGAAAATGTCATAATGCCTCTATATCGCTCCATGGTGAGACCACACCTTGAATAGTGTGTACAATTCTGGTCGCCGTATCTCAAAAAAGATATAGTTGCAATGGAGAAGGTACAGAGAAGGGCAACCAAAATGATAAAGGGGATGGAACAGCTCCCCTATGAGGAAAGGCTGAAGAGGTTAGGGCTTTTCAGCTTGGAGAAGAGACGACTGAGGGGGGATATCATAGAGGTCTTTAAGATCATGAGAGGTCTTGAACGAGTAGATGTGACTCGGTTATTTACACTTTCGAATAATAGAAGGACTAGGGGGCATTCCATGAAGTTAGCAAGTAGCACATTTAAGACTAATCGGAGAAAATTCTTTTTCATTCAACGCACAATAAATCTCTGGAATTTGTTGCCAGAGGATGTGGTTAGTGCAGTTAGTGTAGCTGGGTTCAAAAAAGGTTTGGATAAGTTCTTGGAAGAGAAGTCCATTAACTGCTATTAATCAAGTTTACTTAGGGAATAGCCACTGCTATTAATTGCATCAGTGCATCAGTAGCATGGGATCTTCTAGGTGTTTGGGTAATTGCCAGGTTCTTGTGGCCTGGTTTGGCCTCTGTTGGAAACAGGATGCTGGGCTTGATGGACCCTTGGTCTGACCCAGCATGGCAATTTCTTATGTTCTTATGTTCTTATGTTCTTATAGAACCTTGGTTTGTTCTGTTTTCCTAATAGGAGGTATATTGGTGTTTTAGGGTCTAATGTAATGTTTGCAGAGTCACCTTTTCATAGGGTTATAACTGTTTAAGTGCTGGTGGTTTGTGCTGTTTTGGAATGGGAGGTTTATTATGTTGTAACTGTAATTTAGTTTGCTCATGGCTTTCTGAAGACCAAGCCCACATCCGACATGTTATAATAGTCCTAATACCTATGTGTTACGAGAGTCTTTTTGTTTTTTATGCAGGATTTTCTGGTTGATACCATAGCTGTGCATGTAAATATAATATACATGCTGTTGTGATAGTTTTACTTCAAAATACTGTACTTTGAGTTTGATTTTTCATATAAAATCTTTTATTATAAATGCCTAATTTCAAATTGTGTTTGGAGAGGGCTGTGACAGGAGGAAGGCTGGGCACAAAGCTGTAAGATTCACTGAGGGTGCCTAATACCTTTGCTCTGATCCTTTTTAGTAAAATAATACAAATAACATATTTAAAATAAACCCCAGAATGAGGAGGGGCCAATCCAGTAATTGTTTGCACAGAGCTGCAGAAAAGCTAGCACTGGCCCCGCATGGTGGCACCCTGTGGTGATGTGTTGGAGGGATTCCCATCCCTCCCAGTGAAGACACCCCACGTAGTGGTGCCATGTGGTGATGCGCTGTTGGATGATGGGGGGAGGAGAAGGGGGGGCCGCATGGGAGACAACACTGAATGCTTTGTGCAAGGAAGATTTTAATAAGATTTCCAACTGATAGGAAATAGGTCCTTGGTGACAGGTGGCAACACCTCAGTTGCTTCTTTTAACACCCTCAAATGGTATTTTTAAAAAAATCAAGAGGCAAAATAATTTGAGACTTAGGACTATTCAACACACAAGCATTTAAATGTCTGGCAAAATGTTCCAGATTCTCAATTTTCCTTTCCTGAACCAAACTTCCTTAGGTCAGACTCAATTGAATGTTTGAAACGTATTCAGTTGGTTGTTCTGAAGTCTCCTTTTTTACCTTTTGGGAAACAAAGAAAAGCTCATTTGATGGAATACATTAATGAATATCTGAGGTCAAAATAACCAATTAGCAAATTGCCTGCTCTGAGGAAGTTAGAGAAGATCATACTGTGTGATGATAGGGGGCGTCTCCAAGGCGACTCGTTTATAGGACCTCACAATCATTACCGAACCAAAGTCTGACTGCACATTGCTTGCCCCTTCAATTTCTCCACTTACTAGAGGTATAGATGTACATGATATTCGTCCTCCAGAGCTGATTCCAGTTCCAAATGAGTCCCCAACTCCCTTCAGTGGAGACCTCGGACTTACATCAGCTGCTTCTCTGAGCTTGAATCCAGAGAGTGCTTCCCCAGATGGTGCTGCCATCAATGGCGTTCTTGACTTGTCTTGCAGCACCGGATCACACATCTCAGGAGCATAATGGTATGGTGGAGAAGGGACTGTAAGTGACTCTGGGCACAGGAAAGCCACCTCCTGCTGCTATGGCGACTGCCCAACTTTGCTGACCTGCTATGGAGCATGTTCCCAAGTACAATTGCCAATGGGAGTTCTGCCTTGCCACGCTATTTTGTTTTCTTCTATCTGATTCTATTGCAATGGAAATGGAAAAATAATCAGGAATGATTTGCTAAACAAGTTACATTTGGAGCTGTTTCTGGCCACTTTTAAAGAGATCTCAATATGCTTGTCTGTTAAAATGTGGCTTTGCTAGACCCTACCTACTGCATAGATATCTCAACACATTATCCACATGTCTCACCCATGATCTCCCATTTACACCTCTTTCTCATCATTACTTTTACAAGCTATCTCTCCCCTCTTACCACCTCTAATCTAGAACTCCATCTCCTCCTAACCCTTTCCCTCAACCTTTACCTATTCCCCTTGAACCCTATTACTCTCTAGTACTTTTTAATTCAGCTCTGTTAAGTTATAACTAAATGACAGTTCTGTTTTTTTAAAAGATTCCAATTGTTATATGTTCAAATATTTATATACTTACCTTTGTTAATTGTATAACGCTTATATATCTCTGTTAAATGTATAACGCTCCGGCGTAAGTTCCTGTTCACTGTACACCGACGTGATATCTTTGATGAGCGGCGGTATATAAAAATGTATAATAATAATAATAATAATATGTTATAGGGTGAATGTTAATAGTCTGTGGTATTACAATGAATGCACCAAAAATAGTCCTCTACCTTGACCACTTGGACTCATTCTCAGAACCATTATTCATTCACACATGCTACGAAGCCTAGGGAAAACTGCAAACAAAACCAAATATTTTCCCCTTCCCAGGTGAGGGTTGGAGGTGGGAGTGATGTAGAAAAGAGGGCACTGGGGTTCTAGATCATCTGGGTGGAAGGGGAATGAGATTCCTCTCTTCATCACTAAGTGGCCTTTTCCTCCTCTTGCTGCTGCTGGAGGCATAACATGAGAACGTCTGACTGAGGCTGAAAAAAGAGTAAAAAGGATGGGTAGTCAGGATACCTCACAGATAGTATAGAAAGTAGCAAGTGCAATGTGGTAAAGAAGGGAACATGTGCAACTATACCTCCAACCAGGAGCATCTCATCAACTCCAGGAAATTTATGCCTGCGTCCACAGTAGTGTGTCTGGTCTGCAGGACAACAGCCCTTTAGATAGCATGCTGGATAAACTGGGGAAAAGAGAAGTTGGAAGAAACTCAGATGCAAGGGTTTAACCATTACATTGAGAATCATAAACAAAGAATAAAGAAGCAAGATACATGAAAGAGAGAAGATATACACAGTATCCAAGAAAGACAAAGACCAGAAGGCTTAGAAGAGGACAGAAAGGCTTATCTGCATACCATTCCCAGCAGCCCCCAGGAGAGGATTCCAGAAGTCACAGTGAGCGATCCAGGCTTCAAACTCCACAGCCCCAGCTTCCAGAGGCTTTGCAGCAGAAGAGGACTGGGAGGCTCATCTGTATAACATTCCCAGAAGCCCCTGGGAGAGGATTCTAGAAGTCACAGCTATGCTTTATCTGTCTACTAGACCTTATTTGGATTTATATGTTCTGATTTTACATGGTAGCTGTGTTTGGTAGGAGTAGTTTGTTACAGATTTTATGCAGGAGAAATTTAATACAAAACAAGAGACAATAAGGTGGGTAACTAGAAAGATATAGGTAGATGGATGGAGGTGTTTTGAGGGTCATTGCCAGATAAATAAAAATAAATCTATAGACTATAAAGTACTTTAGGCATCCCTGCTCCCTTAGAAATTGTAACTCGATACCAAACAAAATTATGATGCAGGAAGTAGTACAGCAATGAAAGGGAGACTTTCCAGTCTTTTGCACTGAGTGCCACATGTATGATTATCCGCCAGTTGAGAGGTTGTATGTGAGCACTAACTGCATAGAGCTCCAAGCCCTCAGAGAATGAGTCTGATCTCTTGAGGCTAGAGTGGCAGATCTGGAGGAGCTAAGAGAGACAGAGAGGTATGTAGAGGAGACTTTCAGAAATATAGGAGAGAATCCCTCTCTCTTCCAATCTGGGTAGCCCCCGTGCTACCTTGGAGGAGAGCCATCAGCTTGATGAGGCAGGAAGCAAACCTCCCATCAAGGTGATTTAGTATCCACTCACACAGAGGATAGGTCTCCAGAGGTACATGCCCAGGAGGGAAGGGTTAGGACAGCCATTATAGTTGGTGATTCAATTATTAGGAAGGTTGATAGCTGGCTGGTGGATGTGAGAATCACTTGGTAACTTGCCTGCCTGGTGTGAAGGTGATGAACCTCACACATCACATAGATAGAATTTTAGATAGTGTTGGAAGGAGCTGGCTATCTTGGTACATGCGGGTACCAATGACATAGGAAAGTGCAGGAAGGAGGTTCTGGAAGCCAAATTTAGGGTTTTAGGGATAAAATTGAAATCCAGAACTTTCAGAGTAGCATTATCAGAAATGCTCCCCATTCCATGTGCAGGATCTCAGAGGCAGGTAGAGCTCCAGGATCTCAATGCATAGATGAGACAATAGTGCAGGGAAGAGGATTTTTGGTTTGTTAGGATTTGGGATTCATTGTGGGGAAAGGGGACCTTTTCTGAAAGTATGGGCTCCACCAGAGTGAACTGTATGGGCCAAACATTCCTGTACAAACTCACCTTTGCCTTAATAAGTATGAACCTTAAACATCACCAAATAAGGATGTTGAGGCCTTTGTGGGAGTTCCTAATAGTGCGGGAGATCTTTCTGGTTGAATTCAATGTGGTAGTGATATGGATCCTGCTCCCAGTGTCTAGTGGTGATTTAGAATTCTATTTAGATAATTTAGGGGTATAGGATTTGAGCTTTCTGCCAAGTTCTTGGTGCAATGACTGAGGGCTGAGCCATAATCAGTCACCTAGAAAATCATCTTTTTGTAACTTTTATGGGGCAATCACTTGGCCAGAATGAGGGTGATATTCTGGTGTGATAACTTGACTGTGGTCGAGAGATTCAGCTGCCAGTCTGCTAAGTGCTTTTTGGTAACTGAATTGAGGATGGTCTTTGTATTGCAGTGTCTTCAGCTCAACATGGCTACGTGCTAGGCACATCCTGGGTGTGCACAATGAGATTGCTTTTGTATTGAAAGTGGGTCAAATTCAGAATACTAGCACCAGAGGCCTAATCAGTAAGGACCCCAGTTCTGGATCACTTTTGGAACTTTAGAGCAGGGATGTGTAGGACATGCTGTGCAGATCTGTGGCACCTGCTATCTGGAAAGCATATACACGTGGATATGCTTCTGTAACAGGATACCATGCTGGTATGGAATGGCTGCAAGGTCCAATCCCTGAACACCCACTGATGGATTATCTCATGCATGCCAAGAGGGAAAGAGTATCCAAGGAAATAATCCACAGTTGTCCTTTTCACTAAGGCATAGGGCTGGCTTAATATTACCATGACCTTCACAGTAAAATGTATCTTGGCCAGGTGGGTGAGAGAGGAGAAGCCTTCCCAGGTTGTATTCTTTTACTATATTGTGATATTTTATTTTATATATCTTTTTTTTTTTTTATTTCATTTGGGTTGCCCCCCAAAGAGAGGTTCTGAAGATGGATCCTGATAAGCACACCTTATGGTTCAAGCAGGATTTGATAATATTAAGGAAAATGTTAAGCCAAATAGAAAGAAAGTGGAGGAAGAGGAGGGATGATGATGCAAAAAGGCATTAAAAGGTGGTAATGCGCAATTATAGAGTAAGCTGTCAAAAGGCTGAGAGGGATTATTATGCCCAAGTGTTGGAAGCAACTCTTAATCACCCATTAGAGTTGTTTGCCACTGTGAGGGGCCTAACAGCCAAACGACAAGTGCATCTTAACAAAAGCTGGCAGCCTTTTTTTTGAAGAGAAAGTAACTTTATTTTAGCTATTCCTGCCTTTACTAGCAACAATTCTGTGACCTATGGGACCCCAAAATGGAAAGCATTTAGTCCTGTGACTGTCCGGGAACTTGAGGTGGTCATGAGTAAATTGTGTTATACAATATCAAGTTTAGATCCATGCCCTTTTGATTACATTAAGATCATGAAAGAGGCTTCTCTTAAAATTATCAGAATTATTGTTAACAAATCAATGAGTGAAGGGTCATGCCTGATTGTTTTAAACTGGCCAGTGTTAGGCTGTTACAAAAATATAGAAATCTTCCAGCCTCTAACTATCTGCCTGGTGTCTAATTCACCATCACTTAACAAAAATAGTGGAAAAGTGTATATTGGTTCAAATGGATGAATTGCTGGATAAACGTGAAGTTTTGGATAACACCAATTTGGTTTCAGAAGGGGTATAGTTAAGAATTGCTACTGCTTTCTTTATTGGACTAGCTGTACTATAGACTGGACAATGTGAGATGTGGGGGAGGAGGGGTGCTGGTTTATTAATCCAGCTGGATGTGTCATCTGCATTTCATATACCATCAACCACAACTTGTTGCTTTCTTGGTTGAGGCAAATAGGTATCAGTGAGACAGTATTAAGATGGTCTGAATCTTTTCTGTGAGTGAGGAAACAGAGGGTGCAGACAGAGTTGCGCTTTGGAGTCCCTCAGGGATCTGCTGTCTGCCCTATCTTGTTTAACATATATTTGTTCACTGTAGGTGAGTTTGCTAAAGAGTTAGGGGTGTTTTATTACATGCTGCATATGCAAATGCCATACAGTTGTTTATACCTAGTAGAACTGATGGATCATTCCCCAAAGTATTGTTCTGTAACCCCCCTCCTCAATGGCATCAAGTGATGGAATGGAGTTTTCCTGTTATGTAAGGGTTATCCCTTCCAAACTTATTTTGTGAGTTCAAAATTAGGTCATGCAAATGGTGAAGTGGACCTTGATGGTGACAGCATGATGAAAGACAATCTTCCATTTTCCTTTACTGCCAGGTCAGGGAGGAATGACCTCTGACCCTCATCCTCACGTATAAGTTGGCTAAATAATTTGAGAAAACATCTTGTCTTGAAACTCCAAAAACAGTAGCCATTATTATCTGGAAAATCCAGCCAGCCAAAACCATTTACATGGATGAGAATGAGTCACAAAGTTGCTGCTGAACAACAGTTGACATGACACATGCAGGGCTGTAAATTAGGGACAAAGGGGATATTTTGTGAGTGTGGATGGATGCTCAAGAGCATCAGCCCCTGTGCTGCAGTGTGATATGCACAACCCTCGGGATGGCCGTGGTCCACACTGCTGGCAGGCAAACGCATCCGGGCACAGGCTGACTCTTGGAACTAGGAACACACTTGGTTTGGAACAGGAATACTTGGATGCCCAATACACCACGAAGGTCTCTGGGGTAGTCCTCTGGCCATTCAAAAGCCCTTTTGGACTGCCGCTTGAAAACAGTTTGAGCATGAGAACAGACAGAGGCTGAGGACTCAAGACAAGACGTGACAAATGCTTGAACATGACTCTGAAGACTTGGAACAAAGCAAAGACTAAGGGCTTGGAACTAGACGAAGGCAATGAACACTTGGAACTAGATGACACTGAAGCCTTGGAAACATGAAGAAGCTTTGGGAGAGCTCTGCGCTGCAGTGTGCCCCTTACAACCCATGGGCTGGCCACAGACCACGCTGATGGTGGCGCAGACTCTGCACTTGGATCTCAACAAGGACTTGGCATCAGGACTTAGAACATGACCAAGGGCTCTAAGGAGGTCCAGCAACACTGCATGCCCTACACAACCCATGGGCTGGTCGCAAACCATGACAATAGCATTGTAGTCACTGAACTCAGGAAAAGATGGAAGCTGGAACAAGAACTCGGAAGACTGGGACAAGACTCAGGAACTCTAAACTCAGATTCAGGAACTCAGACTCAGAAACCAGGAATGGACTTCCAAAGATTTGAACCAGCAAAGGAACTCTGAAGACTCTGGACAGGATGAAGACTTGAAATCAAGAACAAGGCATGAAGCTGGATTCAAGAGTAAGGCAAAAACTTGGATTCGGGCACATGGCAAAGACTTGGATTCAGGAGCAAAATGAAGAGACCAGGACATCACAGGAACCAGAAAACCAGGAACATGGAACATGGAACAAGCAACATGGAGGACCTTGAAAGCGCTAGCAGACCTTTGTGAAGGCAATGAGAAACTGGCTGAAGGGCCCTTTTATAGGGCTGGCAGGAGATGACACCATTGGGAGGTGCTGCGGCATTTCCTGCTGTGGGCCTTTAATTCATCAACAGAACGTGCACCTAGAACATCGGGGTGTAGGAGCAGGATGGAAGTCGGTGGCTCTCAGGTCATGAAGAGCAGGTAGTTTCTCTCTGGCTGTGGAGAGTGACAGCCAAGCAGAAGTGGCGTCAGGGAAAGCAGTGCTCTGGCCGCTCATGGATGGCAGAGGCGGTGTCCAGCCAGCATTGGGAGCTGGAGCAGGAAACAGAAGTGGTGTCCCATGGCAGCTCAGAGAGGCAAGGCGACAACGGCAGCACCACTGCTGCAGAGAGTGGTAGCATAAGGCCACGCCAGGAACAGGAGCTGTGGCGGCAACGCTAGAAGTGAGTCTGCATGCGCAAATCACAATAGGACACATCCCAAAACAGCACTACTACTGCCCAGTGGAGTCAGCATAATTTCTCACACTCCCAAGACTTTAATTTTCTCCACCCTAACCATATGAAAGTTTATACAAAACTCTTATCCAATGGGGCCAAATGTAGTCCTGCAAACCCCGATTTACTCTCTCACCCCCCCACCACCACACACACACATGAGGTCCACTTTCATCCTCTCAGTGCAGGTTCCCTGGTCCTCTGCACATCAATGGCCCGCATAGTGCGTTCCACTTTAAGAAATCACCCCGATTCTGAACTTCTCCTTGCTGCTGCATGGCTAGTTACCCTGAGGGAATAAATAATCCCCACTCTTAGATCCACTTCGGCCTCCTTTTTTTTTTGCTTTTCCTTCCCATGTAACTTCTCAGATAGAAAGCATTCCTCTCAGTTCTTCATGGCCTCGGACCTCTTCCCTTCAGGAGAAGAGACCCTACAGGGTCCCAGTCCTCTTGGATTGGCCCTGGACCTCTCAGCCCTGAGGCTGGTTACTCCAGATGATCAAATAGGTGAGGTCCCTAGACCCACCCTAGGCAGGAAAGGGCAGAAGAGAAAAGGGCAAAACCCTACCCTTTTATACCGCTGGCTTCCTTTCAATAGCCAAGCACAAAGCCCAAACATTTAAGGAGGTACATACTGTACCATTTAAGGAGGCACATACTGTACCATTCTCCCAAACTTCACTTCATCATATTTAATACAATGCTCACTATTATAAAACTGCCATCTAGTGGTCATTTACTAGTACTACCATAACAGATCTATAAAACATTTTTTCAAACATAATTAAACAAGGGCTTAAGGAGAGTCCCCCACCCAGATCCTCTTGTACAGATACCAAGCTCAAAAAGAGTGCACCATAATTGAAGATTTGCCTATATTTCTGTAATGGACCCTCTGATCTCATTACTAGTATGATTCTGGGTATTCCTGGTTCAGATAGAATAGTGTAGGTTAGTGAATGGGGCAGGTTTACATCCAGTGTGGCCCCTTCCTTTGAGGGTGCTGGAATGGCGTTCCCCCTGTGAAGGTTTTTTTAAGCATCGCTCTACTGAGAGTCATGAGAAGTTCATTTAGGTTTGCTAAGAATTAGGAGGCAGTAAGAGCTTTTCTTGAGTTTGGATTTTCAGGCTCACTTGGAGAAATCAGGCACACCCTGCCTGGAGATCCTGAGCAGAGTCAGGAGGTTATTGTTACGTTCGCCACCCGCAGCAGCCCCACAGTGCGGCCCTCTCACCTCTCTGCACAAGCTTCAGGCTCCAGCTCCTCGTCGCTGGCGGCAGTGGGCCACCTGTCTCGACCTCGGACTCCCGCCAGCATCTCCAGCCCTGCTGTGCTTCCCGGGACCTCCAGCCAGGATGTCTCCACTCCTCGGGCCTCACGGAGAGACGCCACCGGCAGAGGCCACACCTCTTCCTAGGCGCGTGTGCGAGCATCAGTGAATGATTTAAAGGGCCTGCGGCGGGATCCTGGCCACGGACCCGGATGCTGACGTAGGATTCTTCAACACATAAATACTCAGGCTGCGCTCCTCAGCATCGCCTTCGCAACAGGTCTCCTTGGTCTCCTGTTCCTGGTTTCCGAGTGGTCGTCGCTACAGTACCAGTTTGTTCATGTTCCTGATTCTCCAAGTTCCCGGTTCCTGATTCCTGTTCCATTGTTCATCTCATCTTGTGTCTGATAGACTTCCTGGATTCGACCACTGCTTTGCCTGACTTCACCTAACTGCCTTCTCCAAGCCTGACCACTGCTTCATCTGACTTCGCCTACTTGCCTTCTACAAGCCTGACTACTGCTTTGTCTGACTTCGCCTACGTGCCTTCTCCGAGCCTGACCATTCCTATGCCTAACCACGCCTGCCTTCTCCGAGTCTGACCATTTCTACGTCTGACCACGCCTGCCTTCTCCGAGCCTGACCATTGCTACCCCTGACCATGCCTGCCTTCTCCGTGCTGTGACCATTGCTATGCCTGACCATGCCTGCCTTCTCCGTGCCTTGACCATTGCTACGCCTGACCACACCTGCCTTCTCCAAGCCCGACCATTGCTATGCCTGACCACGCCTGCCTTCTCCGTGCCTTGACCATTGCTATGCCTGATCACGCCTGCCTTCTCCGAGCCCGACCATTGCCTCGCCTGACCACGCCTGCCTTCTCCGTGCCTTGACCATTGCTACACCTGACCACGCCTTCCTTCTCCGAGCCCGACCATTGCTCCGCCTGACCATGCCTGCCTTCTCCATGCCTTCACCATTGCTATGCCTGATCACGCCTGCCTTCTCTGAACCCGACCATTGCTACGTCTGACCACGCTTGCTTTCTCAGTGCCTTGACATGTTGAAAGAAGGAACTCGGGTGTCAACTTCAGTTGAAGGGGAAAGGAAACCCAGGAGGAAGATTTTTTTTGGTTGTCCCTTCCTTCCTGTATTAGAGCAGTAAGATCTTCCTCTTCCAAGTGGATCCCTCCCATCTGGGATTCAGAGAGAGAGCGATAAAGAAGAAGTGAAAAAATATCACTTAATTGTGAGTAAGGACAATAAGACCTTTGGGGACACCCATGCGGAGGACCGCTTTGAAGCTGACGCCTTTAAAAGCTCAATTTTTCGTCAGTAGCTCTCTCTGGGACACCGCGATAATAGCTGTCTGTGTTTTCAGGTTTTCATTACAACCTCTGGTAAGTTGTTACTACAGACGGTTCCCTTTCTGTTTTATCATACAAAATCTTTTTCACAGCTTCTGATGTTATTTTTCTCGTTTACAGTTTCTGAAGATGCTGGGTTTAGCTGCACAATCCATTTGACCGTCTTGCCAACCGCATATGTATTCTGTACAAATCTTAAGGTATATTCCGACTCACTGACACATTCCTAAACCATCACTTGTCAGCATCCTCACTTTCTAGAACCTTCCCTTTAATAGTCTGTTTCTTGTCTGTTTAGGGTTAGAGACCCTCGGGTCCGGTTCTGAATTTTGTTTATTTACCGACGCGGTGGTCCCAGGGCACATACTCAACTTTTCTATGCCTCGTTAACACCATTAAAGGGTTCGTTCGGGATTCTTCCGTCCTGAAGGTACTAATGTTTCTGGTCTGTTAAGGTGCTGTATAGGAATACTTGGTACATGCGCCATTCTAAAATCCTAGTTTTACTTTTATTTCTAGCTGTGTTGTTCTGTTTATGTACCACGATCTCGCCATGCCTTGAGCTGCAGATTCAGCCCTCCCAAGGTACTGCATTACCTAGGCTTCCGGGAAACAGTGTTTGGCTATTTTATGGGCTTTGATTTCACACATTCAATTCGTAGTGGCACTCTTATCATTGTTTCCCGCCTTCTCTAGCCATTTATTCTTCACACTCTTCCTGTTCCCCCTTCCCCCCTTCCCCCTTTCCCTACCATTCTTTTCCCTCCCTCCCCACCTTGCCCCGTCCCTCCTTCCCCTTCCCCCCTTCCCTTTCCCCCTCTCCCTCTCTCCCCCCTCCCCCCTTTTTACTCTTCTCTCTCCCGCTCCCACCTCCCCTCCCAATTCTCCTCCCCCCTCCTTTTTTCTTCCCTAATTTCGATTGTTTTGAGGACCCCCTATTCTTCAGCCGCTGTTCACCCTGGTTGGAGCATTACCCTTTACACCAGTTCATTTTGAGCATCCTGCTTTTTTGAGTTCTTTAGTGCTTCCTTGGTTCCTCACGTTTTACGTTGCTTAAATACTTGCTCTTCGTGTCCACCTCCCTGTAAAATAACTGTATGTAAATTGTTTTTGTTTTTAGACTTTTGGACTTGATCCCCCTGACGCAGCCTGATGCGAAACACGGCCGTGTCAGGGCTTTTTGTGATTACTCATTCTAATTGTATGATTTAAATTTTGTGCACTTTTGTTGCGTGCACATATTAAAAATTTAACGTGTTGATTAAAGTGGTATTGTTCAGTTTAAGTTATTTGCCGCACATTAATATTTTGTTCCTATATTTCTAAATGCATGTGCTCTTTACTCCGCTCTCCTTGCATGCTTAGTCCATTCAATAACAGTGTTCAGAGCTTTATTGGATATGTACATTATTCTGGTTGCAACTGCTCAGATTAACAGATATGTACTCTTTACAGCTAAAATAGTGTAATTCTAATTAAAAATTCGAATTAAAAACTGGAGACCGTTTTTAAATAGATAATGCAAATACCGTTATGTATCACAGTGGTAAAGCATGGCAAATACTTGTCACTGTTTGCTGGAGCCCTTTGAAAAAATGCAGACAAATAAGCCACATGGTGTGAAAGCATTATCTAATAAGTGCATTCCCTTTTCAGCAAATACAGCATAATCTAGTTAATGAGTAGTTTACCGAACAGATACTGCAAATACCAAAAGCAGCATCATGGCAAAACAATGAGAAACAAGTTCACACCCTTTCTGGCGACAGCAATGCCATCTGCTTGCCAAGGAACCTTGCCAAATACATGCTGTAAATATGCTTGCAAGGTATTTCCTGGCAAAGAGCAGCCTCAAAAATATTTGCAAAAATGGTTCCAAAAGGAAAAATCATCAGTCAGTTTGCACACCATATGTAGAACCTTCTCTGCAAGTAAATGTGGAAACCGAAAAAAGAATACATTCCACACAAGGAAGTATTTTGTCTGACGCGGTTCAACAGGAAACCATTATTTTTCTCTGTCATAATATATAGAGCTGGAGGGGCAAGTACCCTTAATAGTGCACGCGTACTGTCACTGCTGGGTGGAAAAGTATGCATCTATAAAGAGGTCATTTCAAGGGTGTTCCAAGGGCAGGATTGGAAAATATGGGCTTATTGACATATTTTATAAACAAAGTGCATGCATACATCATTGAACATAAATTCAGGCTTCTGCACCTGGTAATCAAGTGGCATTTCTCTTTTGTCAGGTGGGGGGGGGGGGGGGTTCGGGAGCAAGTGGCATAAGGTGTGGGTAAACTGGTGAAGCTCTGAGTCAACTGGTGGAGGTCTTAGTGAACTGGTGCTTGGAAGTATGCACACACCAAAGTATTTTTATAAGCGAGATATGCACATGCATCAGACAACTTTACAAAATTCCTGTCTCCATGTACAAACCGAGGATTGTTATGCTCACATGTTGCAATTATTTAACACCTAAAATACTGTATATGCATGCACCTTTCTAAAATAGATATAAAAATGTTGTGGATCCCTGCATTAAAAAAATGCACATGTACTGAAACATACAGGTGTGCTTTTGGAGCGGTGATATGCAGTGTTTTATAAACTGTATGGATCCCACTGCAGCGTTTACCAAATGTATACCTTCCTAAGGCCTGGATTCATCATTCCTCGCAGAATGATGAATCCTGCGAAAACAGGGGGCGGGGGGGGGGGGCGAAGGGGGGGCAGGTCTGCGAAAGCCCGCAGCCTTCGTACCACGGCGGTGCGCCGGCTGCTGGCTTTCGCACTGAATAGTGCCACCGTGAAAGGTGGTGCTATTCGGCACGCTACTACCGACGATAATGTTAGTAACATTATCGCCGGCAGCGAAGACACCGCCGACTCCGCCCTTCCCAGCCCCGACTCCTCCCCTCCCCCTAATTTGCATTCTATCGCATGCGAAAAGGCCCTTATAAATGACCCCCTAAGTGTGTATGTGCCGAGTTATGCACACTGTTGAAAATTACTCTCATTAACTCCTTTGTAGAATACTTAGGATTGGATTTAAAGACTGGGAAAATATGATCAACCAAAAAGAATGAAAAGTTGATAGTACTTTGTGCACACAACAAATTTTGTATTTGCAACAAATTTAGAGGCTTTGCTTTTTTTTACTGTTGTAACCTTTTGTTCTGCTTGGCTCCAATGTAATGGCACATTCGAGTTCTGCAGGGCATTAGCCAGCTTGTTGCAGCTCCTGGGGTCCTTCAGTAAAGCGCAGCAAAAGCTTCAGGGTCTACAGGGTTAGGATACATGCACTATCCTGGGGGCAAAAAACCACAATTCATATCAGCATGGGTTGTTCCAAAAAGAAAGAATTTACTGAAGTACTTGAGCAATGTGGATATAGTGTTACAAAGCGTGTGGCTTATTTCACTGACAGCCATACAGAACCAGAAAAATCCAGACACAGACCAAGAGGTTCAGTCACTTGATAGAAACACTGAGGTGCTTCTTTTCTCCCACAACATTAGCAGAGTACACTTTAGAAATTCTAAAGAGTGCTGGGACTTTCCCTCTCTTAGTACCTGTGTAAAGCTGCTAATCCACTCCTTCCAGCAGGAGCTTGACTTGGTTCCTTCATGGAGAGAATCCTCCTAAACACTCGGAGATGAGATTCTGCTGCCATTCCTGGCCACAGAAACTCATGTGGCAGGTTCAAATGTTTCCCAACCTTCCTTTGCACAGATTTATTGTAATAAAAAGAAATTGAATACTTTAGAGTTTTATGTGCTGGAATACAGAATTAAGGGAGTGTGTGTGTGTGTGTGTGTGTGTGTGTGTGAGAACTGTAAGAGAAGGGATGGTTCCTGTGAACTGAGACTGCCACGAAGCAAAGTCAGGGTTCCATTTTATCATGAAGGTGATGTTCTGTGAGGATTAGGTTGAAAACTAAATAGGGAAAAACCTGATTATATCTGTGAAGGACTTTTTTTCAAGGGAATTTGGGGGTACCCTTCTGCTAGTAAAAGTGAAACCCTGAGAGTAAGAGAATGTCTGTTCCAATGTGTGCGACTGGGTGCTATATTCTGCTTCCTTTAGCAAACGAGTAGTCGGAGAAACACATGACTGATGATTTGTTTTCTACAGTTACACTACTTCGGTTCCAATAAGGTATCTAGTGAAGTGAGGGAACACTTTCATACTTAAGCTGTAGAAGATCTCTAGGTGCCAGAGTAACTATGTTTATTTTTTTTAATCGAGTTAAGTTAGGGAGAGCAGTTGCAGAGAAGAGGAACAGAGCTGTATGGTCAAGAGGGCCGGAGGACAGCAGTAGTGCTGGAACATCATCACCCCTGCTACCTCAGCCTGTGATGGTAGTTGACTATACCCAGAGACCGCCACCATGGACAATTATGAGTTCCCTCCCACTAAACACAATTCCCACACAGAGACACTTACAGTATATATTTCTGATCAGATATAACTTAGAGTAAACCAGCTTTCTTATCTAAAGAAGTTAAATCACATCAGTAGGAAGAACCTTTGAAAGAGCACAACAGAGAAAATTCAGAAAAGAACCATGAATGATTTTGAAATAGACTCATTATTTTGAACAGCCCTACAGGGAAAACTGATATTTATCTAACATTGGGTTCTTGTCGAATCCTGCAAGGGAAAGAGTTAAAGAAATAAAAACCTCTAGGCTCAAAGTCGTACCACATGCATTAATTAGAGTTACCTACTCATCTGAACAATGATAACTTGACTGATTTCTGGTAAAAAAAAAAAAAAAACAAAACCAACAACAACAACAAAAACAAATAATTGTGTTAATAGTCTGAATATTTTCTTGCTTTTCTCCATGAGGGCTCTTTATTAATGAGTTACCTGTTAAATGAAAAAACACTCTTTAGAGTTAGGGTTCATGATTTTTCGGATATTTGTTTCGCGTAAGAACATAAGAACATGCCATACTGGGTCAGACCAAGGGTCCATCAAGCCCAGCATCCTGTTTCCAACATTGGCCAATCCAGGCCATAAGAACCTGGCAAGTACCCAAAAACTAAGTCTATTCCATGTTACCTTTGCTAGTAGTGGCTATTTTCTAAGTCAACTTAATAGCAGGTAATGGACTTCTCCTCCAAGAACTTATCCAAACCTTTTTTAAACACAGCTATACTAACCGCACTAACCACATCCTCTGGCAACAAATTCCAGAGTTTAATTGTGCATTGAGTAAAAAAGAACTTTCTCCGATTAGTTTTAAATGTGCCACATGCTAACTTCCTGGAGTGCCCCCTAGTCTTTCTATTATCCGAAAGAGTAAATAACCGATTCACATCTACCCGTTCTAGACCTCTCATGATTTTAAACACCTCTATCATATCCCCCCTCAGCGGTCTCTTCTCCAAGCTGGAAATTCCTAACCTCTTTAGTCTTTCCTCATAGGGGAGCTGTTCCATTCCCCTTATCATTTTGGTAGCCCTTCTCTGTACCTTCTCTATCGCAATTATATCTTTTTTGAGATGCGGCGACCAGAATTGTACACAGTATTCAAGGTGCGGTCTCACCATAGAGCGATACAGAGGCATTATGACATTTTCCGTTTTATTCACCATTCCCTTTCTAATAATTCCCGACATTCTGTTTGCTTTTTTGACTGCCACAGCACACTGAACCGATTTCAATGTGTTATCCACTATGACGCCTAGATCTCTTTCTTGGGTTATAGCACCTAATATGGAACCTAACATTGTGTAACTATAGCATGGGTTATTTTTCCCTATATGCATCACCTTGCACTTATCCACATTAAATTTCATCTGCCATTTTGATGCCCCATTTTCCAGTCTCACAAGGTCTTCCCGCAATTTATCACAATCTGCTTGTGATTTAACTACTCTGAACAATTTTGTATCATCTGCAAATTTGATTATCTCACTCATCGTATTTCTTTCCAGATCATTTATAAATATATTGAAAAGTAAGGGTCCCAATACAGATCCCTGAGGCACTCCACTGCCCACTCCCTTCCACTGAGAAAATTGTCCATTTAATCCTACTCTCTATTTCCTGTCTTTTAGCCAGTTTGCAATCCACAAAAGGACATTGCCACCTATCCCATGACTTTTTGTTAAGCTCGAGTTGTGGACCCTTGGGCCGACGTGAGGATGGAATTCCTTAGGAGGGCAGTCCAAAGGTTCTCCCATCGGGTGGCGAGGCTGATCCGAAAATATGACCAGCGGACCTATGGCACTGGAGACTGTGGCAACGGTGGAAGCGGAGGAAGAGTCGAGAAGAAGAGCTTTGTCTTCACCCCTGGAAGTCCGCGGTTCCCGGAGGAGGAGCCCATAGGAACCCAGACCGCTGGGACTTAGGGGGACCTTGGAGAGGTTAGGAGACGGTGCAAGGGCTGACTGGAGCTTCGCCCTGGAAGCCCGCAGTGCCCCCGGGAGGAGCCCATAGGGACCCAGGCTGCTGGGACCTAGGTGGGCCCTTGGAGACGGTAATCTTTGAAGGAGTCCTAGGTCAAGTGCCAGAGGGTCGTCGCTCATCGGTCCGAAGTACACCAGAGAACCACCGCTTGCCAATCTGACGTCAGGAACCAGAGAATCACCGTAAGCCAATCCGAAGTCAGGAACCAGGAACACCAAGACGGAACAGGATCCAAAGCTCAAGGAACTCACCGAAGCAAGCAGACTGGACAGCGCTGGAGGACATTGCCAAGTTACTGGATGAGCAGAGGAAGCTGCCTTTTATACTTCCCCTGCCCTGGCTGATAGAGAACAGGTGAAGTCATTTAAAGGGATTGGGTCCCTTTAATTCAGTGGAGG
Source organism: Rhinatrema bivittatum (assembly GCF_901001135.1). Taxonomy (NCBI): domain Eukaryota; kingdom Metazoa; phylum Chordata; class Amphibia; order Gymnophiona; family Rhinatrematidae; genus Rhinatrema; species Rhinatrema bivittatum. Next base: position 128,416,173 of record NC_042616.1, on the reverse strand, counting down.
GGGCGTGGCCTCGTGCCTAAGAATGGCGGTGGCCATTTTGGATTTCCCACGCAGAGGGGAGACTTCGCTGGGGGGAAGCAGGACTGCTTCCCCTGCAACGGGCAGCACCAGAGGCCGCACGGGTGCAACCCTCCCCCGGGGCTCCCATGGCAAAGGAATGCCATGAAGCAGGTAGGGGGCCGCGGCCATGGGGCGCCACGGCCATGGAACACAACACTTTTTACTTTTCCTGGAAGCCTCTTATGAGGAACTTTGTCAAACGCCTTCTGAAAATCCAAGTATATTACATCTACCGGTTCACCTTTATCCACATGTTTATTAACTCCTTCAAAAAAGTGAAGCAGATTTGTGAGGCAAGACTTGCCTTGGGTAAAGCCATGCTGACTTTGTTCCATTAAACCATGTCTTTCTATATGTTCTGTGATTTTGATGTTTAGAACACTTTCCACTATTTTTCCTGACACTGAAGTCAGGCTAACCAGTCTGTAGTTTCCCGGATCGCCCCTGGAGCCCTTTTTAAATATTGGGGTTACATTTGCTATCCTCCAGTCTTCAGGTACAATGGATAATTTTAATGATAGGTTACAAATTTTTACTAATAGGTCTGAAATTTCATTTTTTAGTTCCTTCAGAACTCTGGGGTGTATACCATCTGGTCCAGGTAATTTACTACTCTTCAGTTTGTCAATCAGGTCTACCACATCTTGTAGGTTTACCGTGATTTTATTCAGTCCATCTGAATCATTACCCATGAAAACCTTCTCCAGTACGGGTACCTCCCCAACATCTTCTTCAGTAAACACCGAAGCAAAGAAATCATTTAATCTTTCCGCGATGGCCTTATCTTCTCTAAGTGCCCCTTTAACCCCTCGATCATCTAACGGTCCAACTGACTCCCTCACAGGCTTTCTGCTTTGGATATATTTTTAAAAGTTTTTACTGTGAGTTTTTGCCTCTACGGCCAACTTCTTTTCAAAGTCTCTCTTAGCCTGTCTTATCAATGTCTTACATTTACCTTGCCAACATTTATGCATTATCCTATTTTCTTCTGTTGGATCCTTCTTCCAATTTTTGAATGAAGATCTTTTGGCTGAAATAGCTTCTTTCACCTCCCCTTTTAACCATGCCAGTAATCATTTTGCCTTCTTTCCACCTTTCTTAATGTGTAGAATACATCTGGACTGTGCTTCTAGAATGGTATTTTTTAATAATGACCATGCCTCTTGCACATTTTTTACTTTTGTGGCTGTTCCTTTCAGTTTTTTTCTAACAATTTTGTCATTTTATCAAAGTTTCCCTTTTGAAAGTTTAGCACGAGAGCTGTGGATTTGCTTACTCGCCCCCTTCCAGTCATTAATTCAAATTTGATCATATTATGATCACCATTGCCAAGCGGCCCCACCACCGTTTCCTCTCTCACCAAGACCTGTGCTCCACTGAGAATTAGATCTAAAATTGCTCCCTCTCTCATCGGTTCCTGAACCAATTGCTCCATAAAGCTATCATTTATCCATCCAGGAATGTGATCTTTCTAGCGTGTCCCGATGATACATTTACCCAGTCAATATTGGGGTAAATGTATCATGTTTCCTTGGTAATTGAAGTCTCCCATTATTACCGCACTACCAATTTGGTTAGCTTCCCTAATTTCTCTTAGCATTTCACTGTCCATCTCACCATCTTGACCAGGTGGACGGTAGTATACTCCTATCACTATAGTCTTCCCCGACACCCAAGGGATTTCTACCCATAAAGATTTAATTGTGCTTTTAGTCTCATGCAGGATGTTTATCCTGTTGGACTCTATGCCATCCCGGACATAAAGCGCCACACCGCCTCCCGGGTGCTCCTCTCTGTCATTGCGATATAATGTGTACCCCGGTATAGCACTGTCCCATTGGTTGTCCTCCTTCCACCATGTCTCTGAGATGCCAATTAAGTCTATGTCATCATTCACTGCTATATATTCTAATTCTCCCATCTTACTTCTTAGACTTCTGGCATTAGCATACAAACATTTCAAAGTTTGTTTTTTGTTTGTATTTTCATTCCGCTTTTTAATTGATAGGGATAAGTTAGAATTTTTTAGCTCAGATGAGTTTTTAAGTACAGGCACTTGGACTACTTTTCTTATAATTGGAACCTCACTGTCGGGATGCCCTAATTCTAATGCATCATTAGTATCCTTTGAAAATACCTCTCTCCAAACCATGCGCTGCTGAGCGACTGTCGGCTTTCCCCTTTGTTCTAGTTTAAAAGCTGCTCTATCTCCTTTTTAAAGGTTAGTGCCAGCAGTCTGGTTCCACCCTGGTTAAGGTGGAGCCCATCCCTTCAGAAGAGACTCCCCCTTCCCCAAAAGGTTCCCCAGTTCCTAACAAAACTGAATCCCTCTTCCTTGCACCATCATCTCATCCACGCATTGAGACTCCGGAACTCTGCCTGCCTCTGGGGACCTGTGTTTGGAACAGGGAGCATTTCAGAGAATGCTACCCTGGAGCTTCTAAATTTAAGCTTTCTACCTAAGAGCCTAAATTTGACTTCCAGAACCTCTCTCTTACATTTTCCTATGTCGTTGGTGCCCACATGTACCATGACAGCTGGCTCCTCCCCAGCACTGTCTAAAATCCTATATAGGTGACGCGTGAGGTCCGCCACCTTCGCACCAGGTAGGCATGTTACCAGGCGATCCTCTCGCCCACCAGCCACCCAGCTATCTACATTCCTAATAATCGAGTCACCAACTATGACGGTCGACCTAACCCTTCCCTCCTGGGCAGTAGGCCTTGGGGAGATATCCTCAGTGCGAATGGACAATGCATCACCTTGAGAGCAGGTCCTTGCTACAGGATCCTTTCCTGCTGCACCCAGTTGGTGCTCTCCAATCATGAGACCTTATTTCTCCAAGGCAGCACCAAGGCTGCCAGTCTGAAGTTGGAACTTGGCTACTATGTCCCTGAAGGTCTCATCTATATACCTCTCTGTCTGCCTCAGCTCCTCCAGGTCTGCGACTCTAGCCTCCAGAGATCGGACTCATTTTCTGAGAGCCAGGAGCTCTTTGCATCGCTGGTGGGTAAAAAATCATACATGTGACACTCGATGCAAAACACTGGGAAGCCCCCCTCTTACTGCTGGACTGCTGCCTTCATCTCAATTTTGATCAGTTCCTAGTTAAGTTTTAGGTTGCTATGGGAGTAGGAATGTGTCTAACGTCCTTTAAATGTATTAGTGAATTCACTATATGACTGGCAGTGTCCTACCGGGGTCTGATCAAACTCTCAATAAAGTTTTTATTGTTTTGTTTTTTTTGTGAAAGTGTCACCTACCTATAAATTAATGGATGAGCTAGGGGTGGGTGGGCGAGGAAATACAAACAGTCTAACTTCAGTTAGTCAGCCAGAGTGACTCACTGCTCTCTTGATTAACAAATGTTGGTCCCTATTCAAACCCAATCACACTACCTCAACACCTTTCCAAGGTGAGTAACTGAACTGAACTATTCAACTTTTTTACTTAGGTATGCACTGCTCCTAGCTTATTTCTAGCTTCTGGCTACTTTTTGGGTTTGGGTTTTTTTTGGTGTTTTTTTTTAATTTAAATACAAACACTTAGTTCTTAAAAGTCTGCAGAACACTCAGTTCTGCAGACTTTTAAAAATAAACACAATACCTGCTGCTTACTAGCTACCTTATTGACTATTTAAAAATACAGTCTAACTTGTTTATTCACTACCTTACTGACTATTAAAAGCACAAACACACTAAATAATATTCCCAAATAGTTAACTTTGCCCCAATACATTTAAAAAAGACAATGTCCCAAGCAAAAACTTACTGATTCCTTTCAGCCACCAGCAAGGTGATCCTCTCCTCTCAGTGCTCCCACTATCTGTAATAACTATGTTGAAAATGTCTTTATCTGTTTTGTTATAATAATATCAATGTTTGTAATCCTAAAGAAAGAAAAGAGGATTCAATTTAAGTTTGGTTATTGATTTCCAATTGTTTGACAAATTACTGATCCTCCATAATATGGGTAACTTGGATGTACACCTCTCCCTGCATCCGCCCTTTTACAACAGAGTCATCAAACTAACAATAAAACACACTAACACCTGAGTAGAATCAAAATAGGTCACAGCTTTATTACAGTACATAACCAGAAGCCCAAGCTGGCAATACAGCAAAATAACTAGGCCACAGTGATCATCCGCCACCACCCAGCAAGATGAATACCCCCAGGCCACCCGGCCTGCAGGATACTGGTATTTCCATGCCACAGCTCCCACGACCCCCGTGTCAGCCCAGCAAGCAGCTGTGCATGGAACAACTGCACCCAATTGTTTCATCCCCACAATTCCAGACATGACCATCTGGTCAAGTCAACGAACCATTCAGCATACCGCTGAACTCAAAATTCCATAAAACAAGCAACACACAAAGAACATATGGGTGGATGGGCATGTGGCAGGATGCAGCTCCTAAGAAGACAGCAGGCAAATGACTTTATGGCCTCTGATGTCAAAACCCTCCCATAGACTCATCCCCATTTCTCTACCGCCCTAGAGCCCTGTCACCAATCACACCCTCAGCTAACCAATAGTTTATTTTTAAACTAGACCTACTGACCCTCTTCCTTAACTGCCGGGAACTGACAATAACCACCTAACCCCCTTCCCCCTCTGTGAGCCACCCAAAGTGAACCTGGCACCCACATGACCCCAGGCAGCCAGCTACAAGACCTGCCTCCCCTTCCAACCTAACAGAAGTAGAAATAAATGGCATTATATTTTAGGGGTGTGCATTCGTTTCCTACGTATTGGTAATCCGCAACGTATAGGGCCATATTCGTTGTATTCATGGGGAAGCGAAACGTATCGCGATTCCCCATGAATACAATGAATCTTCGCCGAATTATTTGGCCATCTAAAGGAGCGAATTTAAACAAACCCCCCACCCTCATGACCCCCCCAAGACTTACCAAAACTCCCTGGTGGTCCAGCGGGGGGTCCGGGAGCGATCTCCTACACTCGGGCCGTCGGCTGCCAGTAATCAAAATGGCACCGATAGCCTTTGCCCTTACTATGTCATAAGGGCTACCGGTGCCATTGGTCAGCCCCTGTCACATGGTAGGAGCACAAGATGGTGCCAGCCATCCATTGCTCCTACCATGTGACAGGGGCCGACCAATTGCACCGATAGCTCCTGGCACATGGTAAGGGCAAAAAGACACCGGTGCCATTTTGTTTACTGGCAAGTGATGGCCCGAGAGTGGGAGATCACTCCTGGGACCCCCGCTGGACCACCAGGGACTTTTGGTACATTCTGGGGGGGGGGGGGTCGGTAGGGTGGGGGTTGTAATTTATTAAATCTGAAGGGTTGGGGTGGGGTTTTTTATCAGTTTGGGACAGCCAAAAAAAAAAATCAGCCTGAACAGTTGGAAACGAAATTTCCCGCAGCGGGCCGATAACGAAGGCCAAACCGAAAGGTTCAGCCGTATCACATCTCTATCACTGAATGCAAGGTTCCATGCAAAAATGAGTCTCCTGCAAATGATGGTTGACCCCTTTGAGATCCTGGATGGGACAAAAAGAGCCCTCCTTCTTGGGCACAATGAAATAAATGGAATATCAGCCTGTATTTTTTTGAGACATGGGCACTGGAACCACAGCCTTCAAACTGAGGAGCCTTGACATTGTACATTCCATTGACTCCCCCTTCTGTGGGGAGTGGCAGGGAGACACCATGAACACATCCCAAGGAATTCTGCGAAACTCCAGCACATATCCATCTCGTATCACCTGCAGGACCCACTGGTCTGACGTGATTTCAACCCACTTCTGATTAAAGAGAGAGAGGTGACCCTCTATCACCTGCTCTTGGGGGTGGGTCAGCACACCTTCATTGGGAGGCTCGAAGGGTTCCACTACTATGGTTGCCAAATGGCTCCAGGTTTTCAAGACAGGTTTATCCAGTCCTGCTTTTACTCACTTGCATGTAGGTACTTATAGACTTGCTTTTCTTAGGGAATGCAATAGATAATCAAAATAAATCCCAGCTTGCAATCAGGTAAAACCAGGACAAGTAAACCTGTTCTGAAAATCTGGAGCCAGTTGGCAGCCCTATCCACCATGAGCCTGCACCCTATCTGGGCTGTCTGAGATGAAAGGACAGAGACCTACCCAAAGGTTGAATCCTTTGAAAGGCCATTCTTCTGTAGGATCGAAAATGTTTGGATCCCCTAGCATGACCTCTCATGCTAAAGGAGCATGGCATCTGCTTCTTGTCCTCCGGCAACCAAGAACCTGGGCCACGCTCCACTTACTGGCCATCTTCTTCAACCTGCTTTCAAACAAAAGTGAGCCTTTAAAGGTTAACTTCATAAGGTTAGACTTGGAGGTCACATCAGCTGACCAATATCTCAGCCATAACTGATGCCTGGCTGCTATTACCAAAGCCACCCCTCTGGCTGAGGTGCGGACCAAATCGCAGGCTGCATCTTCCAAAAATGTGGCTGCTGGCTCCATCTCTGCCCTGGAATTCACACCAGAATCATCGACCTCCTGCAAGAGAAGTAAACAAGAGTGAGCCACCAGGAAATGACAAGAAGCTATCTGCAAAGTCATTGCCACTGCTTCATATGCTTGCTTAAGGATGGCCTGAATTCTCCTATCATGAGCATCCTTCAAGGCTGCTCCACCCTCTACGGGAATAGTTATCTGCTTGGTGATGGCACACACAAGCGCATCCTCTTTCGGAAAACATAATTGTTCTCTCACAGCTGGATCCAGGGGGTACAGTCCTTCCAAGACTCATCCCTCTTTGAAATTAGCTTCCAGGGTGCACCACTCAAGATCAATCAATTCTTGAATGGCCTTCATGATAGGGAAAAAACATGAGGCTTTACGCAAAGAAACCAAAATGAGATCTTTCTTTGGTGCAGTCATGGATTCAGTCCCAGGTACTCCTGGCATCTTTAACATCTGGGAAATCAGAGCCTGTAGCTCATCTCTATGAAAGAACCATAACATATTTCAATATGGCTCCAATCCTGGAGGAATTTCCCCACCTCCAGGAAGTAAGGATCAGCTTCATCATCTGTGCCATCAAAGTCCCTATCGGGAAGACTAGCCGCTGATTTAGGCATACTCTGTCGCTTAACCGCAGTACCGGTCGGGCAAGAGTTTGCCACCAGCGCCTCTGACCTGGTAAGATTGGTCTGAGTCAAGGACTGCACCTGAAGAAAAGACTGCAATCCTTGAAAGAAATTCCACCCAGAAAAGACAGAAGGATCCATGCCTAAACCAGGAAGCACCTGTCCTTGCCCACTGAACTACATTCCCCCGCAGATGAATCAGTTAGGGGAGCTCCAAGGTCAGGCAAACTTTCCGACACATCTTTACCCAGACCTGCTTCAGGCTGGGATGAACTGGGCTTAGTAAAATCAGATGAAAGAAATTCCCCCTGAGCTTCCAAACACCGCTGACACAAGTTAGAGGGAATTCCAGGCTGAGCTGCCTGAATATGCCAAGTGGTACAGAGGGTAAGGTGCTTAGTTGTCTTTGCTGTAGGCACCATCAATCTGACAGTACGCACTAACAGGTGACTGAAAAGTGTGCGTCCAGCTGTATTTGCACTGCAAAAAATAGGCATCCAAAATTTAAGCATACTAGCCTGTGCGACAATGAGCGCTCAAAGGCTGAGCACCCTCAGGACCGCTCAGATTGTTTGTATATAGGGAAGCATGTGTCTCAAATAGATGTCCCTATTAACTGGGCATCCACCCAGGCGCCCAACTAAGCATCCAACCAGGCACCCAAAAGCTGGATGCACAACCAGACGCACCAGCAGACGCACTCGCATGAACTGACAGGCCTGAAGAGGGCAGCCTAATGTGCAGGAAAACGTGCAAAAACACCACTGCAGCCTACCACGCAGCAAACAGAGATAAGCCTAGGTGCGGGGCCTAGCCAAAAAGGCTGCTCAACTCACCAGGCTGCCTACCTGAGCTCTCCCGGAGGCAGGAACAAACGTCGGATCAGTGCGCTAAGCACAGAAACCTGAGGAAAACTCTTTCTCTGTACCTCTTTACCTGAACCCAGCCTGTCCCGGCTGAGTACAGTATCAGTCTCCGGCTGCAGGGGGACAGGGCATGTACCGTCACCACCACGCTTGGCTTCCTGCCCTCGTTTGCCTTTCAGCTGCCTTTTACAGCTAAGTCTATGCTGGCTGAAAACCAGCTACCAGACCAAGGCACTCATCTGAGGGAAATTTCAATATATCACCTCAGGAATTCTCAACTGAGGGAGGGAGAGCACGGTGAATTAATTTTCTTTCTTCTTTTCACCTTTTAAAAACTTTAAGCAATCCTCAGTAGGGAGATTTACGTCCATCATCTGCTGGAGATGGAGAATCCTGGTGAGCTGATGTCACTGCAGGAGTATATATATACTGTGATGTCAGCTTTGCTCCATCTCCATCTGCTGGTAGAGGTGCATAACCCACTGGTTTTGGATTCACCTGCCTGTACACTAAGAAAATTAAATTTTAAATATTTTATGGGGAGCAAATGATCTCAGAAAACACAAGTGAACATGATGGCAGTCACTAGTTTAAACGTCAGTCATGGGTCTTGAAAAATTCCCCCTTTTTAGTGTTATAATCGTGTCAGTGAATCCTGCCAAAAATAAACTCATAAAAATGACAGTCTTTTGTGGATTTTGTCTTTTACCTCAATTAAAATATAGGTATAGTCCCATCAACTGATGATCTCCATATTATTACAAGTACTAGCTATTACACTTATCTTTTGCCTTGCACTTTTCTTGTGTCTTTCTTGTGACCTGTACACGTTTTGCAAAATTACTGCATCAGAGCATTTCTCATTGAGACAGAAAGATTCACAAGTTTCACCAGCAAATTGTTTTCACATAGCTATTTTTTCCAGTTTAAGCAGTGACACAGCATCTACTCCTACATTTCAAAATGGTGCAAGATTATAAGATAAGGGTAATAGATAGTGATTGTAATAATTCGGAGATCATCAACTGATGGGACTATACCTATATTTTAATTGAGATAAGCGACAAGCTCCACAGAAGACTTGTTTTTATGAGTTTACTTTTGGCACGGTTCACTGATACGATTATAACACTAAAAAAAAGAGGAGTTCTTTAAAGACCCATAATTGAAGCTATGATGGGTGACTGTTCACGCTTTTTCTGAGGTCTTTTTCTCTCCGCAAAAAGTTAAATATTTAAATATTTGATAAAACAAAAATCTAAAATCTAAAGATAATTTCTATTTGGTTATGAAACTACTCTTAATATGTGTATATGATTGATGTGAGGCATTTATGTCTGTTTTTCCTTAGGAATAGCTTCACTTGTTTTTTGTTAGTTTTATTTTATTTTATTTTATTTTTTTTGGGGGGGGGGAGTTGTATTTGGCATCTCAAACTCCTGAAAGGAATCAGGGAAAAGAAAAGCAAGCTATCATTTTTATTACATTACTATGTTCATTCTGAAGGAGCAGTCTCCTAAGAAAGGTAAGGAATCTTGCAGAAGGATGCACAATCTGTGGCTGAGTTGGGATCATAACCTCTTGGTTTTAAAAAGCCAGTCCTGTGCTCTGACCTCTAACCGCTGTGTCTTTCCTACTTTCTAGACACAGAAGGGGAGAAGACGTTTAGGAGCTATACAGAACCCAAAGGATTACAAACCCTTAACAGCTGTTAAAACAACAGTTGGCCAAAAAATTAAAACAGAAGGAAGTAAGATGAGAGCATTGATCCGCAAATCCCTTGTGGCAGTGGATCCAAACACAAAGCATTATGCCTAAAGTCACTGAAGGTTCTGTTTCTGAGATTATGGTCACCCCTCTCGGACAGCCATGGCTATTAGCAAGAGAGAGAGAGAGAGAGAAAAGCGAATTGAAAAGAGAGTGGTGGAAACAAAGCACTAGCGAATCTCCACTGTCCAATGACTTGTTAAAAACAAAAAAGTTCCCCAGTGAACAGCTGCTTTGTAAGGAACTGAGTCTGCCCTTCCCCCCTCTCCCTCTCCCTCCTCCTCCCCACCTTGGTACGAATGCCAAACCACTACTCAGCAGTGACATCTGCACATGAGGGAGAGGGAGGAAGGGAGCGGTATAGGACAATGCAAATATGGTTAAGATGCAACCTAAGTCTCTATTTTTTTTTCTAATTAAAAAACAAAACAAAACAAAACAAAGCATGCTGCCCACTTTCCTTCAAATGTCAATGCTTTGTGTTTACAACCAGATGCAAAGTAGAGTAATTTTATTTTATTTATTGAACATTTTGTGAAATTATAAAACCTCTCAGTGTGGGGGGGATTAGAATGGAAATCCTGCCATATGGCCTTAAACATAGCAGCAGTAGCGCATAATTATTTCCAATCTGCTTGCAATAGTGTTTTCCAATAAGGAAGTAACTACATGAAAAGCTTTCCTATCAACGTGACCCTCTGAAGGGATGGAACCATGCAGACTTATAAACTGTCACACAGGGAAAGGGTCAAACAGAAATTCAATAATGAGATTTCATTTAAAATGACTGTGGATTATTTCCAGAACTGATGCAACACCAGTGTGATGACGCATGAGGGTTCTTGAAGAAGGACGGGTCCCACCCAGAGACTGTTGGTAAATTCCACATAGGGCTGTATGAGCAGCGGGATACAGTCACCAAAAAGGAACATCCTAAAGCCATTACAGTAATGTCGTGTTTCAGAGAAAGACAAGGGGAATAAAATTAACAGATAATGAAAACCTACCCCACCAAGTCTTATAAACTTATATTATTAAATCCTGGATAGTATATTTTGAATACCAGTGATAGACCATCATAACGGGACATCAAGTTGATATGCAAATAAATTGCTGCAACTGTCCACTAATAAATTCATATGGTCAATGTTCATTACATGAGTCCAAAATGAAAAATTGATGTGCACTTCATATAAACACTATTACATGAAAATACACTATTGCAATAATAACTTATGTGGCACACCTGATGAATTTGATCATCGCCATCACAAAAAATCTCAACATGGCACCATGTTTTGAGTTATGCTCAAGGAAGTCATGGTTATCCATTTACTCAATCCTTGCACCAGATGGAAAACTGCTGCTAAATAAAACACCATCTTTGAAATGAACCCATTAGCACTTTGGATACATGCACGTCACAGGAAGCCAAAATCAATGAAGACTATGCCATGCAATCTCTTCATTCAAACCAGACAATTTAACTGAATTGATAGTAAAAATCCAGTACTGTTCTTGCATATTCAATTGTTTCTCCCTATAACTGCCTCAGGGACAACTCAAGAAATGATCAATAATCAACCAATGTAACTGATCAAATATATGATTATATGTAAGGCAACAAAGAACAATAGACACATTTAGTAGAGATGTGAATCGTGTGATCGATCGTCTTAACGATCGATTTCGGCTGGGAGGGGGAGGGAATCGGATCGTCGCAGTTTGGGTTTTTTAAATATCGTGTAAATCGTGTAAATCGAAAACCGGCACACTAAAACATCCCTAAAACCCACGCCGACCCTTTAAAATAAATCCCCCACCCTCCCGAACCCCCCAAAATGCCTTAAATTACCTGGGGTCCAGTGGGGGGGAGGGGAAGGGGGAGGGCGGGAAAACCGGCACATTAAAACAAACCTAAAACCCACCCCGACCCTTTACAATAAATCCCCCACCCTCCAGAACCCCCCCAAAATGCCTTAAATTACCTGGGGTCCAGAGGAAGGGTCCCGGTGTGATCTTTTACTCTCGGACCTCTCTGACCCCTCTTGTGGGGGGCCTCCTGACCCCTCTTGTGGGGGTCAGGAGGCCCCCCCAAGCTGGCCAAAAGTCCCTGGGGGTCCAGTGGGGGTCCGGGAGCGATCTCCTGCTGCGAATCGTTTTTCTGTACGGAAAAATGATTTGCGTGCAGGAAGTCGTTCCCGGACCCCCGCTGGACTTTTGGCAAGTCTTGTGGGGGTCAGGAGGCCCCCCCAAGTTGGCCAAAAGTCCCTGGGGCTCCAGCAGGGGTCCAGGAGCGATCTCCTACGCTCCTGACGTCGGGGGACAAAAAAACAAAATGGCGCCGGCGCTACCTTTGACCTGTCATATGACAAGGCAAAGGTAGCGCCGGCGCCATTTCTACAACGCACCCGGAGGTCCGAGAGTAAAAGATCACACCGGGACCCTTGCTCTGGACCCCAGGTAATTTAAGGCATTTTGAGGGGGTTCGGGAGGGTGGGGGATTTATTGTAAAGTGTCGGAGTGGGTTTTAGGTTTGTTTTAGTGTGCCGGTTTTCCCGCCCTTCCCCTTCCCCTCCCCCTTCCCCCGATTTACGATTTTTTGACGATAAATCGGGGGAATTGTTATTGTATCGCGGCTCTAACGATTTTTGACGATTTAAAATATATCGGACGATATTTTAAATCGTCAAAAAACGATTCACATCCCTAACATTTAGTATGTGAAGGCAGCTTCTATGCTCAGTAAGTCTAATTTGTACAGGTCTTTTTTTTAGAGGCTCATCTAGAAGACAATAAAATCCTGTATCGTAACCAATTTGGATTTTGGAAGAAAATCGCTCAACGGAAACTCTTCTACAATCCCTAATTGACTCTATATTATGGGCTTTAACTCTAATAAATAGTACTAACCAGAGCTGATTGATCTCACAGCAGCCTTTGATACCACTGACCATAATCTACTTTGACGACAGTTGAGAAAAATAGGGATCAAAGGAAATGTACTTAAATGGCTCACCTCATTCCTTGCAAACAGATCTTTCCAAGTTAAACTCAACAATCACTTATCAGACACATTCCAGTGCTCAACAGGCATTCCTCAAGGATCAGCGCTTTCTGCAACCCTATTTAATATCTACTTGCTGCCTTTGTGCAAATTACTAACAGACCTAGGAATAAACTTCTTTCTATATACTGATGATCTGAAATTCTATATCCCACTAATAAAATCATTTGATAAAACAGCATCACTTATCTCTGACTATATGGTCACAATAAAAGAAAAACTTGCAAAAATTAAACTATTGATGAACCCCAAAAAAACAGAAATAATTTGCTGAACTGAAGCCCTCCAAAATCTATTCCACCATCTTGGAAATTTCCAGTTAATCCCAGCAACTCAAGTGAGAGATCTAGGAGTTCAAATTGATGAAAACTTAACAATGAAAGCCAACATTAGCAAACTGATCGAATCTGGCTTCTACAAGTTGCGAATCTTGAGCATATTGAAATTGTACTAAACACTGCAGATTTCAGAACAGTATTACAATCTCTATTATTCTCAAATCTTGATTACTGTAATTCCCTACTTCTGGGACTTCTGACTAGTCACATTTTGTAACTACTGCAAAATGCTGCAGCTAGACTACTGTCTGGAAATAGGAAATATGACTACGTCACCCCAAGTCTGATCGCTCTGCATTGGCTCCCTGTTCATTGAAGAATAATCTACAAAGTACTTACAATATTATTCAATAACATTTATCAGAACAACGATCTGATGACAGATTTTGGGGAGATCCAAGATGGCGGACAGACCCGGCTGTGCTGAGCATCTCTCTACTTTTCCTCATGGAATTTATTCCTTTTCTTAATCTCACGTTCTGGAGATAAATGAATGCCTGCATGATCATTTTGGCTTCCTGGATCATGGGATGATATTTAAAGGACTGTTGAGCAGAGATGAGATCCACTTGTCAAAGAAGGGGCACAGCATCTTTCAACATAGAATGGCAAATCTATTGCAGAGGGCTTTAAATTAGAATCATCGGGGATGGTGAACAAAATGCTAAGGAAAGTAAAACATTAAATACTTATACAGAAATGGGAAATATGGGAAACAAAGGCAATATTTGGAAAGCTATGAACACTAATGCTCATATGTATGGGGTATAAAGTCCCAGATCTATAAGCAGTCATTGAAGAAGCTGATTTAGATATGATAGCTGTTACAGAGATCTGCTACACTGAAAACCATGGCTGGGATATAATTATACATGATTACAATCTATTCAGGAAGGACAAAGTAAGAAGGAAAAAGGAAGCATGGCATTATATATAAAGAACAGTATTAAAGCAACAGCATTGCTGGGCTTATGAGGTAAGGAGGAGGAACTGTGGGTTAATCTGGAAAGGAGGAATGCAACATCTATTTATATTGGTATAATATACAAATCTCCATCACAGACAGAGAAGATGGGTAGAGATTTAATGGAGCACATTCACAGGATTGCTGTGAAAGGGGAGGTGCGGCTGCTAGAGGATTTTAATCTTCCAGATGCTGATTGGGACATCCCAACTTCAGTATCTTCTAAAAACAGGGAGATCCTGGACTCTCTGCAAGGACAACTGTTCTGTCAGCTGGTAATGCATACCAAACAGGAGGGGGCAATGCCGAACCTGGTGCTTACCAACAGGGACAGTATTTCTGATGGATGCAAGAGATGAAAATTCATTCTAAGGAGAAGGTCCTAGACTTCAGGAAAACTAACTTTTTCAAAATGGGGTAGCACTTCAAGGAATGATTAGCTGAATGGGAACATCTAGAGCAGCGGTTCTCAACCTGTGGGTCACGACCCCGGCGGGGGTCGAACGACCAAAACACCGGGGTCGCCTAAAGCCATCGGAAAATACATATTTCTGATGGCTTTAGCCGCTGAGAAGTCGCGCTACCGTCTGCAGCAGCGCTATTCAGCTGGAACGCACGCCGTTATGGATGCGCGTTCCAAACTGAATGCCTGCGCGCATGTGCAGACGTGATTGCATCGTCCGTCCGGGGCCTAAGGGGCGGGGGAAGTGGGGGGAACGCTCCACAGTCCATAGCAGCGCATTACATGTGTCCGGCGCTTGCTGACGTCATCAGTGGGCGGACGCAGCAAGTGCCGGAGGACAGAAGCCTAGGAAGCGGAGAGCCAAGAGAGCCTGCGAGACAGCCTGCTGGTGTAAAAAAGGTTAATAATGTAAAAACAGTACACACACCATACACACAATACTGTGTAAGTGTAAGGTGCTTTGTGTGTAATCATTACACAGTACACAAAGCAGCTTACACTTACACAAAGCACCATACATTTAAAAATGTGAACTACATCGGTCTTATACTATAAGAGACCACTATAAGATGTAGTTCACACTGTTCCCCAATGTATAATTATGTTTGATTTGTAGCAATGAGAATACATAATGCATATCAGGTATTTACATTCCGAATCATAACTGTAGCAAAATTACAGTTTTGAAGTAGCCACCAAAATTTATTTTTTGGTTTGGGGTCACCGCAGCATGAGGAACTGTATTGCGGGGTCATGGCATTAGAAAGGTTGAGAACCACTGATCTAGAGGAAGTAAAAGGGTAGTGGGCAAAACTAAAAGATATCATAAGGGTAACTAATATTTTTGTTAGGATTGTAAATAAAGGGAAGAGGAAAAATAGACTGTTATGGTTTTCTAAAGAAGAGGCTGAAAAGGTAAGGGAGAAAAAGTTAGCATAAACTACAAGAGATCGCAGAAAGAGGAAGACAGGTGACAATATCAGGAATGTGAAAATGCAAATAGAAGAAAAAATAGCAAATGGGGGGACACAACTTTTTCTTAGAAATGTTAGTGATAGAAGGAAGTGAAAAAGTGGCATTGAGAGACTCAAAGGTAAAGGGGAGGAATATAAAAACATGCCATACTGGGTCAGACCAAGGGTCCATCAAGCCCAGCATCCTGTTTCCAACAGTGGCCAATCCAGGCCATAAGAACCTGGCAAGTACCCAAAAACTAAGTCTATTCCATGTTACCGTTGCTAGTAATAGCAGTGGCTATTTTCTAAGTCAACTGAATTAATAGCAGGTAATGGACTTCTCCTCCAAGAACTTATCCAATCCTTTTTTAAACATCGCTATACTAACTGCACTAACCACATCCTCTGGCAACAAATTCCAGAGTTTAATTGTGCGTTGAGTAAAAAAGAACTTTCTCCGATTGGTTTTAAATGTGCTCCATGCTAACTTCATGGAGTGCCCCCTAGTCTTTCTACTATCCGAAAGAGTAAATAACAGATTCACATCTACCCGTTCTAGACCTCTCATAATTTTAAACATCTCTATCATATCCCCCCCCTCAGCCGTCTCTTCTTCAAGCTGAAAAGTCCTAACCTCTTTAGTCTTTCCTCATAGGGGAGCTGTTCCATTCCCCTTATCATTTTGGTCGCCCTTCTCTGTACCTTCTCCATCGCAATTATATCTTTTTTGAGATGCGGCGACCAGAATTGTACACAGTATTCAAGGTGCGGTCTCACCATGGAGCGATACAGAGGCATTATGACATTTTCCATTTTATTCACCATTCCCTTTCTAGTAATTCCCAACATTCTGTTTGCTTTTTTGACTGCCGCAGCACACTGAACCGATGATTTCAATGTGTTATCCACTATGACACCTAGATCTCTTTCTTGGGTTGTAGCACCTAATATGGAACCCAACATTGTGTAATTATAGCAGGGGTTATTTTTCCCTATATGCATCCCCTTGCACTTATCCACATTAAATTTCATCTGCCATTTGGATGCCCAATTTTCCAGTCTCACAAGGTCTTCCTGCAATTTATCACAATCTGCTTGTGATTTAACTACTCTGAACAATTTTGTGTCATCTGCAAATTTGATTATCTCACTCGTCGTATTTCTTTCCAGATCATTTATAAATATATTGAAAAGTAAGGGTCCCAATACAGATCCCTGAGGCACTCCACTGTCTACTCCCTTCCACTGAGAAAATTGTCCATTTAATCCTACTCTCTGTTTCCTGTCTTTTAGCCAGTTTGCAATCCACGAAAGGACATCGCCACCTATCCCATGACTTTTTACTTTTTACTTTTCCTAGAAGCCTCTCATAAGGAACTTTGTCAAACGCCTTCTGAAAATCCAAGTATACTATATCTACCGGTTCACCTTTATCCATGTGTTTATTAACTCCTTCAAAAAAGTGAAGCAGATTTGTGAGGCAAGACTTGCCCTGGGTAAAGCCATGCTGACTTTGTTCCATTAAACCATGTCTTTCTATATGTTCTGTGATTTTGATGTTTAGAACACTTTCCACTATTTTTCCTGGCACTGAAGTCAGGCTAATTGTAATTGGTCTGTAGTTTCCCGGACCACCCCTGGAGCCCTTTTTATATATTGGGGTTACATTTGCTATCCTCCAGTCTTCAGGTACAATGGATGATTTTAATGATAAGTTACAAATTTTTACTAATAGGTTTGAAATTTCATTTTTTAGTTCCTTCAGAACTCTGGGGTGTATACCATCCTGTCCGGGTGATTTACTACTCTTCAGTTTGTCAATCAGGCCTACCACATCTTCTAGGTTCACCGTGATTTGATTCAGTCCATCTGAATCATTACCCATGAAAACCTTCTCCATTACGGGTAGCTCCCCAACATCCTCTTCAGTAAACACCAAAGCAAAGAAATCATTTAATCTTTCCACAATGGCCTTATCTTCTCTAAGTGCTCCTTTAACCCCTCGATCATCTAACGGTCCAACTGACTCCCTCACAGGCTTCCTGCTTTGGATATATTTTAAAAAGTGTTTACTGTGAGTTTTTGCCTCTACAGCCAACTTCTTTTCAAATTCTCTCTTAGCCTGTCTTATCAATGTCTTACATGTAATTTGCCAACGTTTATGCTTTATCCTATTTTCTTCTGTTGGATCCTCCTTCCAACAGAAGAATCCAACTTCCAATGATCTTTTGAATGAAGATCTTTTTACTAAAATAGCTTCTTTCACCTCCCCTTTTAACCATGCTGGTAATCGTTTTGCCTTCTTTCCACCTTTCTTAATGTGTGGAATACATCTAGACTATGCTTCTAGAATGGTATTTTTTAACAATGACCATGCCTCTTGGACATTTTTTACTTTTCTAGCTGCTCCTTTCAGTTTTTTTCTAACAATTTTTCTCATTTTGTCAAAGTTTCCCTTTTGAAAGTTTAGCACGAGAGCCTTAGATTTGCACACTGTTCCTCTTCCAGTCATTAAATCAAATTTGATCATATTATGAGCACTATTGCAAAGCGGCCCCACCACCATTATCTCTCTCACCAAGTCCTGTGCTCCACTGAGAATTAGATCTAAAATTGCTCCCTCTCTCATCGGTTCCTGGACCAATTGCTCCATAAAGCTATCATTTATTCCATCCAGGAATGTTGTCTCTCTAGCGTGTCCCGATGATACATTTACCCAGTCAATATTGGGGTAATTGAAGTCTCCCATTATTATTATTAGCTTCCTTAATTTCTCTTAGCATTTCACTGTCCGTCTCACCATCTTGACCAGGTGGACGGTAGTATACCCCTATCACTATAGTCTTCCCAGACACACAAGGGATTTCTACCCATAAAGATTCAATTTTGTATTTAGTCTCATGCTGGATGTTTATCCTGTTGGACTCTATGCCATCCTGGACATAAAGCGCCACACCTCCTCCCGGGTGCTCCTCTCTGTCATTGTGATATAATTTGTACCCCGGTATAGCACTGTCCCATTGGTTATCTTCCTTCCACCATGTCTCTGAGATGCCAATGAAGTCTATGTCATCCTTCACTGCGATACATTCTAATTCTTCCATCTTACTTCTTAGACTTCTGGCATTAGCATACAAACATTTCAAAGTTTGTTTTTTGTTTGTATTTTCATTCTGCTTTTTAATTGATAGGGATAAGTTAGAATTTTTTAGCTCAGGTGAGTTTTTAGTTACAGGCACTTGGACTATTTTTCTAATCATTGGAACCTCACTGTTGGGATGCCCTAATTCTAATGCATCATTAGTATCCTTTGAAGATACCTTTCTCCGAACCATGCGCTGCTGAGCGACTGTCGGCTTTCCCCTTTGTTCTAGTTTAAAAGCTGCTCTTTTTCCTTTTTAAAGGTTAGCGCCAGCAGTCTGGTTCCACCCTGGTTAAGGTGGAGCCCATCCTTTCGGAAGAGACTCCCCCTTCTAGGGATGTGAATCGTTTTTTGACGATTTAAAATATCGTCCGATATATTTTAAATCGTCAAAAATCGTTAGAGGCGATATTTAATAGGAATTCTCCCGATTTATCGTCAAAAATCGTAAATCGGGGGGAGGGGAAGGGGGAGGGCGGGAAAACCGGCACACTAAAACATCCCTAAAACCCACCCCGACCTTTAAAATGAATCCCCCACCCTCCCAAACCCCCCCAAAATGTCTTAAATTACCTGGGGTCCAGTGGGGGGGTCCCGTTGTGATCTTCCACTCTCGGGCCACGGGTGCGTTGATAGAAATGGCGCCGGCACTACCTTTGCCCTGTCATATGGTTCGGGGTGGGTTTTAGGGATGTTTTAGTGTGCCGGTTTTCCCGCCTTCCCCCGATTTACGATTTACACGATATTTACAAAAACAAAACCGCGACGATCCAATTCCTTACCCCCCCCAGCCGAAATCGATCGTTAAGACTATCGATAACACGATTCACATCTCTACCCCCTTCCCCAAAAGGTTCCCCAGTTCCTAACAAAACTGAATCCCTCTTCCTTGCACCATCGTCTCATCCACACATTGAGACTCTGGAGCTCTGCCTGCCTCTGGTGACCTGCGCGTGGAACAGGGAGCATTTCAGAGAATGCTACCCTGGAGGTTCTGGATTTAAGCTTTCTACCTAAGAGCCTAAATTTGACTTCCAGAACCTCCCTCCCACATTTTCCTATGTCGTTGGTGCCCATATGTACCATGACAGCCGGTTCCTCCCCAGCACTGTCTAAAATCCTATCTAGATGACGCGTGAGGTCCACCACCTTCGCACCAGGTAGGCATAATACCAGGTGATCCTCATGCCCACCAGCCACCCAGCTATCTACATTCCTAATAATCGAATCACCAACTATGACGGCCGACCTAACCCTTCCCTCCTGGGCAGTAGACCTTGGGGAGATATCCTCAGTGTGAAAGGACAATGCATCACCTGGAGAGTAGGTCCTTGCTACAGGATCCTTTCCTACTGCACCTGGTTGGTGCTCTCCTCCAAGGCAGCACCAGGGCTGCCAGTCTGAAGTTGGGACTTGACTACTATGTACCTGAAGGTCTCATCTATATACCTCTCTGTCTGCCTCAGCTCCTCCAGGTCTGCCACTCTAGCCTCCAGAGAGGCTAGAGTGGCAGACCTGGGGTCCAGTGGGGGGTTACCTGGGGTCCAGTGGGGGCGTATGGCAGGCGCCGGTGTATGGCGTATGGCACCTGCCATACGCCGGCGCCATTTTGCAATACAGCAATACGGCCATATGGCCGGCGCCATTTTGCAATATGGCCCTAGTGCATGAGGTCGCTCCCGGACCCCCACTGGACTTTTGGCAAGTCTTGTGGGGGTCAGGAGGCCCCCCCAAGCTGGCCAAAAGTCCCTGGGGGTCCAGCGGGGGTCCAGGAGCGATCTCCTGCGCTCGTGACGTCGGGGGACAGGAACCAAAATGGCGCTGGCACCATTTCTATTAATGCAGCCGTGGCCCGAGAGTGGAAGATCACACCAGGACACCCCCCCCCCCCACTGGACCCCAGGTAATTTAAAACATTTTGGGGGGGTTCGGGAGGGTGGGGGATTTATTTTAAAGGGTCGGGGTGGGTTTTAGGGTTGTTTTAGTGTGCTGGTTTTCCCGCCCTCCCCCTTCCCCTCCCCCCTCCCCCGATTTACGATTTTTGATGATAAATCGGGGGAATTCCTATTGTATCGCGCCTCTAATGATTTTTGACAATTTAAAATATATCGGACGATATTTTAAATCGTCAAAAAATGATTCACATCCCTACTAGCTACCTTATTGACTGACTATTTAAAAATACAGTCTAACTTGTTTATTCACTGCCTTTCTGACTATTAAAGGCACAAACACACAAACACACTAAATAATATTCCCAGATAGTTAACTTTGCCCCAATACTTTTAAAAAAGACAATGTCCCAAGCAAAAACTTACTGGTTCCTTTCAGCCACCAGCAATGTGATCCTCTCCTCTCAGTGTTCCCACTGGAATATGTAAATGCTGGAATATGTAAATGCTGATAAGGAGAAAGCAAAATTGTTTAACAAATATTTCTGTTCGGTGTTCACCGTGGAAAGGCCTGGAGCAGGACCACATAAAACAAACACAAATAAGATTGGAAGTGAAGTAAACCTCAACTAATTTTCAGAAGTGTTTTCATGAAGAACTAACCAAACTTAAAGTAGCTAAAGCGATGGGGCTGGGTGGGATACATCTGAGGGTACTAAGGGAACATAGCGATGCCCTGGCAGCTCCGCTGGCTGACCTTTTCAATGCTTCTTTAGAGTCTGGAGTAGTTTTGGAAGACTGGAAAAGGGCGGTTGTGGTTCCTATTCATACAAGTGGAAGTAAGGAGGAGGTTGAGAACTACAGGCTAGTTAGTCTGACTTCTGTGGTGAGCAAACTAATGGAATCACTGCTAAAAGGAGGATAGGGCAATTTTTGGAATCCAATGGATTGTAAGATCCAAGGCAGCATGGTTTTACAAGAGGTAAATCTTGTCACATGAATCTGATCAATTTCTTTGTTTGGGTGACCAGAGAGTTAGATTAAGGAAGAGTGCTAATTGCAGTGTACTTGGATTTCAGGAAGGCCTTTGACATGCTTCCACACAGAAGACTTAATAAATTGTACACCCTTGATATAGATCCTAGAGTGACTGGGTTAGAAACTTGCTGAGTGGGAGACAACAAAGGGTAGTGGTAAATGGAGTTTTCTCTGAGGAGGGGGTTGATACTAGCGGTGTGTCTCAGGGATCGGTCCTTGGACCGGTTCTTTTCAACATTTTTATGAGTGTCATAATGGAAGGATTATCAAGAAAAGATTGTCTTTTTGCCAATGATACCAAAATCTGTAACACTTGAGGTGGCCAAACTGGTGAATAAGAACATAAGAACATAAGAAAATGCCATACTGGGTCAGACCAAGGGTCCATCAAGCCCAGCATCCTGTTTCCAACAGTGGCCAATCCAGGCCATAAGAACCTGGCAAGTACCCAAAAACTAAGTCTATTCCATGTAACCATTGCTAATGGCAGTGGCTATTCTCCCTTTTCCCTTCTCCCTTTTCCCTTCTCCCTTTTCCCTGTCCCCCACCCTACTCATAACCAAGTCATATTGTACATATTGTATATAGGCTATATGCCATATTTGCCATTTCTATATACCCACATCTAATATTTAATTTTAATTTTATTCATATGTTACAATGTTCCTTATATTTATTGTTTAATCAACTGTTCTCTTGTTACAATGTAAAATAGGGCAGTTCCGGCTCTATTCAACCTGTTTTCTGGAAACCGATGTGATATCTCGATCGAATGTCGGTATACAAAAGAAATAAATAAATAAATAAAATAAATTCTCTAAGTGAAATTAATAGCAGGTAATGGACTTCTCCTCCAAGAACTTATCCAATCCTTTTTTAAACACAGTTATACTAACTGCACTAACCACATTCTCTGGCAACAAATTCCAGAGTTTAATTGTGCGTTGAGTAAAAAAGAACTTTCTCCGATTAGTTTTAAATGTGCCCCATGCTAACTTCATGGAGTGCCCCCTAGTCTTTCTACTATCCGAAAGAGTAAATAACCGATTCACATCTAACCGCTCTAGATCTCTCATGATTTTAAACACCTCTATCATATCCCCCCTCAGTCGTCTCTTCTCCAAGCTGAAAAGTCCTAACCTCTTTAGTCTTTCCTCATAGGGGAGTTGTTCCGTTCCCCTTATCATTTTGGTAGCCCTTCTCTGATCCTTCTCCATCGCAATTATATCTTTTTTGAGATGCGGCGACCAGAATTGTACACAGTATTCAAGGTGCGGTCTCACCATGGAGCGATACAGAGGCATTATGACATTTTCCGTTTTATTCATCATTCCTTTTCTAATAATTCCCAACATTCTGTTTGCTTTTTTGACTGCCGCAGCACACTGCACCGACGATTTCAATGTGTTATCCACTATGACACCTAGATCTCTTTCTTGGGTTGTAGCACCTAATATGGATAATATGAATAAAGTGATGGTAAAAGCCAGAATGATGCTTGGTGCTTAGGAAGAGGAATGGTCAGCCAAAAAAGTGAGATGATAATGCTCTCCTGGTGAGACCTCACTTGGAATACTGTGTACAATTCTGGAGACCACACCTTCAAAAGAATATAAACAGGATGGAATTGGTCCAGACTATTAAAATGGTCAGTGGTCTTTGTTCTAAAGCATATGATAATAGACCTAAAGATCTAAACATGTATACCCTAAAGGCAAGATAGGGGAGATATGACAGAGATATTCAAATATTTCAAAGGTTTCTAGGAGATGAGCCTTTTTCAATGGAAAGGAGGCTCTAGAAAGGGAGTACACGCAGGAGTAACGTTAGATAATATTTCTTTACAGAGAGGGTGGTGGATGTGTGGAACAGTATTCCAATGGAAGTGGTGGAGACCAAAACAGAATCTGAATTCAAGAAAGTATGGGATAATTACAGGGGATCAATAGAGAAGTGATGAGAATTATAAGGCTAAATTAATTGGATGGATGGACAGACTGGATGGGCCATATAGTCTTTTTCTGCCATCATGTTTCTTTGGTTCTCATTAAACATAGGAAAGTCAATTGTCAAAAAAACATTGGGCGGATAACATCTGTTTAAAGTTAAACAAATAAGTTATCCTGTATTTTCAGCAGAATGTTTATACTGCTGAATATCTCTGAACCAAGTTATCTGGCTAACTTTAGCTAGATAACTTTAAACCTAATTGGCTATCTTTGAATATTGTTAGTTAAGTTAAATGTTATCAGGCTAAACATAGCTGGATAAATTTAGACTTAATCAGCTATATTCAAAGGAATATAGGCCTGGAAAATGGGGGGCGGGGGGGGCGGGCCTGTGAAGGCCCGCAGCCTTCGTATCACTGTGGTGCTCCGGCTGCCGGCTTTCGCACCGAATAGTGACCCCATAAAAGGTGTAGTTCTTCGGCATGCTACTACCAATGATAATGTTAGTAACATTATCGCCAGCAGCAAAAACACCGCCGACTCCTCTCCTCCCCCTAATTTGCATCATATCGCATGCGAAAAGGGGGTTATTTTCTCAACGCGATAAGGGTTGAGAAAATAACCCCCATAGTCTGTTAAGTGTCAACAGTGGTAAAAAAAAAGTGTTAAAAAAAAAGTTCCATGCAGGCCTGGCTGACCAATAGCCAAACCCTCACCCAATGTGTAAAAAATGGGCCTTGCTGGGCCAAGCACCTCCCCCCACTCCCAAAATCCTCCAGGTAAAATCCTCCAGGTAAAATTTAAAAATAAAAATTGCATAAGTCTGCTTGCTAGTCCCCTCCCCCCTGTACTCCCTCTCTGGTTAGCGAAATTGAGATAGCAATGGCTTCTCTTCTGCTTCCCTTTCCCTCCACTGCTCCAACTGTTATCTTCCAAACCCTATTCATCTTCTGGGATCACAGTACAGTCCTACCACTCCCAGCAGCTTCCAGTGTTGCTCTGAGAGCAGACCCAGCTTCGACTCGGGAAGTGGAGTTTGGTCCCCCTAGGAAGCATGGATCCAGAAATAGAGCCGACAGGATGCAAGGCTCTAGTCCCCCTAGAAGGGGTTTGTGCTCAGCAGCAGAGTAGAAGTGGAGCAGAGGAGATGGCAACAGCCATCTGGATGCAACAGATCCGTCTCCTTAAGACCAGCAAACCCTCCAGACCAGTTGCATTCGTACACTTGGGTGAGACTTGTGGTACAGTGGGAAGGGAAAGAGGATAACTGTAAGGGACCAAAGGATCTTCTTTTTCTGTAAGTTGATATCCTGTGGGGTTTAACATGTTCAAGTAGCTAAATGTACCTTGAAGAAATGTATAGTCATGTAATCTAATAAATCTTAAACATGCTTATAAATACTGCCAGCCTTGTTTACAATCCCATCTTTTTTTCAGGTTTTCCTGTGGTGAAGGGAGGGAAATCCCACTTACTAACACCTTCTTCTCCATCTGGATGCAACACCTGGTACCAAGCACTGAGGGGGATCCCACCAGATCGGTCCCAGACCCAGGAGAACCCCTGCAAGGTAATTGGGCGAGGGGGTGTTACAATGGTGTGCCCCCAAATTCCAGGTGAAAATTAGAGAAATAGGTAAGAGATCTGAGGCGCACTAAACAATGTATGAAAACAAAATCACCAGTCATAAAAGAGCAGACGCGTGAGGGTCCCAGGAGATTCTAATTGGTCAATTTCATTTGCATATGGATATAATTGTCAGAAGCATCATTGCATATGAGAGCATTAGAGCCTAAACTGTTCGCTGTTATTGTTGTAACTGTGATTTGTGGTCATGAATAATCATCTGTTATTTTTAAAATAAAACATCTGCGGTATTCCAGGGATGAGGGACTGGAGCCCTGAACTCATTTCAAGAATTCCAGAGTGCTTCATAAGGACTTACAAATGAATGTACTATTCACTCACAGATTTAGGTAAAACAAAATTCAGTTATCCTCTGATACCATAGTGAGCCATGTGGTTCTGTCAACAGACTCCAGTACAAAACCTCACCATTAAACAATGGGGATACATATGTTAAGACAGGCGCAGGCAACTTCAGTCCTTGAGTGCTGCAACCAGGGCTTAATTTGTGGGGGGAACAGCAGGGAATGGAGTTCTACCACTTCTTTTCACACTTAAAAGGCAGAACAGCAGGCATGTTCTGCTTCAGCCCCTCCCCTCCAGGCAGTCTGCAAGGAGAAAGCGGGAAGGGAGTGAACCTGCAACAGACAGAAAAGAAAACAGCCACTTTGCTCCCTAATCCAGCTTTCCCCCTCCTCTCCTGTCTGTAGGTTGTGATCCTGAAGCAGACAACACAGATCACCAAACAGACACAAAAGAAATTGAATTAAAGCTTGAAATTTATGAGCAGTAGTGCCAATTATCAAGACTTCAACCCTGGCCTTCATGACTTGCACTACTGCTCACAGATTTCAAATGTGTGCTAAATCAATTAAACTCTTTTTCTGTCTCTGTTACCTGACCTGGCTCCTGCCGCAGCTCTCCCTTCGCAAGGGAGACGCCGCCGATCCGACGAACTTGGCCCGCCCCCAGGCGCGCGAGTGTGCGGGGGCTCGAACTTTTAAAGGGGCCAGTGCAGGAAGAGGGAGGACAGCCCTCGGTTGACGTCAGACACTGCAGGGTATTTAAACCCTGCAGCTTGGCCTAAACCTCACCTTGCAATGAGGTTCACTCTTGTTAAGAGTTACTAGTTGCTGCATCAGGATCCCTGTTCATCTCTTTGGCCTCTGTCTTCTGGTTTGTGACTCCGGCTCTGTTCCTGGACTTCCGATTCAGCTTCTGTCCTTGGCTTCGTCTTCGGCTTCTGACTCCTGGCTTCCGACCTTGGCTCGTCCACTAACTTCTGGCTACAGCTTCTGCCCTTGACTGGACTTCGGCTTCTGGCTTCTCTTCATCCTCAGGCGTCCAGCTCTTCGCCCACCAGGAGGCCTCAACTAAGTCCCAGCGGCTCAGGTCCTCTCGGGCTCCTCCAGGGGGGACCTTGGGCTTCCAAGAGTAAAGTCTTCATCGACCTCCTGGTGCCAGCTGCTTCCCAGGTGTTGCGTTCGTGCCTCTTCTCGCCCCTCGCTCCACCCTCTCTACCTGGGATGCGACCCTTCAGCTCTGACGGACAGATGCAGCCATGGTTCTCTCTGCCTCTTGGTCCCGGTGTCCCCGGGCTGGCTTGATGCTACGGATCTGCCATGTTCTCGATGATGTAAGGGCGTGCACGCGTGCTCCAGACTTTGTACCAGCAAGGGTGTGAACCTAGGGGACGTCCCCCCATAGTAACATCATCCATTCACACTTTAAAAGGTCTTTGTTTGCTAACCTAAGAAAATGCCATACTGGGTCAGACCAAGGGTCCATCAAGCCCAGCATCCTGTTTCCAACAGTGGCCAATCCAGGCCATAAGAACCTGGCAAGTACCCAAAAACTAAGTCTATTCCATGTTACCATTGCTAATGGCAGTGGCTATTCTCTAAGTGAACGTAATAGCATGTAATGGACTTCTCCTCCAAGAACTTATCCAATCCTTTTTTAAACACAGCTATACTAACTGCACTAACCACATCTTCTGGCAACAAATTCCAGAGTTTAATTGTGTGTTGAGTGAAAAAGAACTTTCTCTGATTAGTTTTAAATGTGCCACATGCTAACTTCATGAAGTGCCCCCTAGTCTTTCTACTATCCGAAAGAGTAAATAACCGATTCACATCTACCTGATTGCCAGAACACTCGGAAGACTCCTCATTGCCGGGAAGCGATCGCGGACGTGAACACAGTGAGTTCTATTACATAGGAATCGGTACTCGCTCCACGAGGGCCTGCATTCCTATAGCTCTGAAGACTCTCTTCCGTTCAAGACGATATTGCAGATACAGAGATCAAGAGTTACATTGGCAAGATTGCAGATAGGAACCAGTACTCGCTCCACGAGGGCCCATGTTCCTAGAATCTTTTACAAACTCTCTTCTACTCTAGAAGACATTTCATATACAGCAATTGTGAGTTCTTATTACAGACTGTTACAGGGAACCAGTGTTCGCCTATGGCTCCTGTTCCTGAATGTACTGAAGACTCTCTGTGGCATAGAGACCATTGCAGACATCTATTATTGTGAGTGTACCATCTTGTATCCAGTATACCCTGTCTACTCACTACTTCTAGTCTCTCTCTACAGCTCAGCAACCCAGAGATTATATTCCAGTATCAGAAGGACTTCAGCTTTGCTGAACACAGCGACTCACTACTTCCACCCCTGGTGATCCAGCTTCCAGTCTAATAAAGAACTATTTGTGTTTATCTCATATTCTAGCCTAGTCGGTGGTTCCTCTCAGGATCTCCTCCTGGGGCACTGTCATCTGCCATCTGCCCAGGGATTCACCATTTCCTCCAAGTGGTCATTCCTTTCCCTATTGTCACTCTGTGAGAGTCAACCACTACAGACCACTAACTCCGCTCACGGAAGTATTATATAGACAGCTACTCCTCTTTCTTTGAGACTCACCAGCAGCTTATATATACAGATTGCTAATCCGTAGCGGAGGCATGATAGATTGCTATCTCAGTAGCGAAGTACAATATACCTATTGTTAGCTCCTCTCCTCAGAAGAGTATCATTATACAGATTGCCAACTCCTCTTCCTTGGAGAGTTGATCCATAACAGATTGCTACCTCCTTTCCTTACAGGAGCATCTAACAGCAGTTTGCTAACAGATCTACAGATAGCTAACTCCTCCCCTCTGGAGGAGCAGGTCATGTCATATCGCTACTCCTTCCCCTTTCAGGGGAACAGCAGAACAGCTTGCTAACTCCGCCCTCCTGGCAGGGTGAGCGACAGCAGATTGCTAACTCCTCCCCTCTGGAGGAGGAGAGTGTACCAGATTGCTAACGCCCTAGCAGATTGGTAACACCGGGCCTGTCTCCTCAGGTCCTTGGTCGCAGAGGATTTCGCCTAAGTCCCAGCGGCTTGGGTTCTCACGGGCTCCTCCCAGGGGGACCACGAGCTTCCAAGGGTGAAGTCTTCCAGGGTCTTCTCCTCAGCGCCACCTCCCAGCTGCAACATCCACTGTGGATTCCCACAGTGCATGACCATCTGTCTCAGCCGACCCAAGGGTCTACACTCCTAACACCTAGGGCTCACATTCTGATGGCATGTCCAAGAAACAGTGTTCTCCCACCGTTTTTCCAGGACCCAAGGAAGCAGAATAGAGCTGGCAATGAAAATCAGTTCTAACTCTCCTGAGGAAATGGAGCAGAGCCAATAGATGCTTACCCTGAGATGGGTACATATACAAAGAGAAACTTAGCCCTCTACTCCTCCATCCACATGTGATTACATGTGGATGGAGGAGTAGAGGGCTAATTTCCCTGGCAGAAATTGAGAAGTAGTGGATCGTTGTAAATAGCGCTGTGTGGTGCATGAAATTAGCACCACACGGATTGCAACTCGTTGGAGAATATAAAATATACAACAAACAATTATAATTAATTATAAGAAAACTTTATGAAGAAGAGTGTTTCTTTATTAAAAATTGTGAAACATTGAATTTGCACTTTATTGTAAAAAAATATACTGTGTCATTGGTGCTTGGTTCTTAATGAGTGTGAATGGTTGAATGAGTGTTTTAATATTTTAATGGTGTAAGTGTTTACAGTTGTTGGTTTAATAATAAATGTTATTGCACAATATTGTATAGTTTTTATTATATGGTGTTTTACACTTCTCTTTGTATATGTACATGTGAATATTAGAGAAAGTGTGTTTTGATATATTCCCTATGTATTGTTTAACCTGAGATGGGGGCAGGTGCATGACCTTGATTTTTCTGCAATTTCCCCAGAACAATTGAGGAATCTGAGAGGGAGAATGTCCAAAGCTGAAGACACATGGGGGTGAAAGCTTGTCAGCCCCATTGCTTCTGCCACTACAGTTATGTTGGTTTATTGGAACCCCCCTCCCCCCCCCCCCCCCCACTGCTGCTTATTTTGATGTCTTCCTAGGTCCTGCCATCTCTATCCCTGATGACCACATGGAGGAGAAGGAAGGGGAAAAAGAGTGATGAAATGTGGAGGGGACATTTAGTAATCAAGGGTAGGGAAAAGAGAACGAAGGTGGTGGGAGAGGCAAATGAATGAGGAGAAATCAGGGAAGGCAAAGAGTGAGGGAGAGGACTGGAGGAAGGGAAGGGTGAGTGAGTGACGAATGTAGAAGGGCAAAAGAGTGAATGAGCAGATCAGAGGGGCTGTGGATTATGTGGAGTAGAGGGGGGAGAGAGTGAAGGATTGGAGGTGCTGCAGGATGTGAGTGAGGTATTGGAGGGACTGAAGTGCATATGAGATATGTGGGAGGGCAGTCTGTAAGTGAGACAATTGAAGATCAAGGGAAAAGTGAAGGAGGGATGGGGATAAAAGGGAATGAGTGAGGAGAGCAGTGATCCTTCTCCCTTCCTTCCTCTCCAGAAGAGGCAAAGATCAGACTGCACTTCTGTTGCGACCGTCGCTTCCTGACGGCTTCACTTCACCTACCTTTTCTTTTCTGCGACTCCTCCTGCTCCTCATGGATGCCTGGCTGCCACGGCGTCCACCTGCTGTCCTCTCCGATGTCCCCAGACCGGCTTGGGTGCTGCCTCCCGCCATGCTTTCCAGGTACCTTAGGGCGTGCACGCCACGCGGCCCTCATTCTTATTTCCTCATTGGCACGTTTCTCAGGGGCGTCCCCCTGTGATGTCGTCACGCTGCCCGGATATTTAAGCCTACTGTTTATTGCTAGCCGTTGAGTTAGCAAGGGGAATCTTATGGATGGGATTCGCTCTCCGTACCCAGCTACTCTGCCTTCCAACTTTCTTTGGACTCTTTCTGCTAACGGGGTTCCTACTCCTCGGGGGCCTCTCTGCTTCTTTCAGGTCACTGTCAGGTAACCGGTACTCGCTCCTCGAAGGCCCATTTTCCCTGACTCACTTCCTGCATCTATATCCTTTTCTACTTGGAGGAATTCGCTACAGACACCATCAGTGAGTACTATGACCATCTACTCCTCAGAGCTGTCTCCCTGGAACCAGGTACTCGCTCCTTGAGGGCCTGCCCCCGTTCCAGTGCCAGTGCCATCTCTTACGTGGAACCTCTGTGTGAGTACTTTGCCAACAAGTCCCTCTACCTCCAGGGATCTGGTACTCGCTCCTCAAGGGCCAGTTCTCCCTATCTCGGGGCTTCTCCATACTTGGAACTTTGTGAATGTTCTATTGTACTCACTTTCTCAGTTCTTTCCACTACAGCACTGCTACGGGAGAAACCGCAGTTCCGGCACCCTGGGGAATACTAGCCCAGCCGGGCTACATCTTCTACTCACTACTGCCACCTCTGGTGGTTTCCTAAAATGTCTAAATAAAGAACATAAGAAATTGCCATGCTGGGTCAGACCAATGCTCCATCAAGCCCAGCATCCTGTTTCCAACAGAGGTCAAAACCAGGCCACAAGAACCTGGCAATTACCCAAACACTAAGAAGAACCCATGCTACTGATGCAATTAATAGCAGTGGCTATTCCCTAAATATAATTGATTAATAGCCATTAATGGACTTCTCCTCCAAGAACTTATCCAAACCTTTTTTGAACCCAGCTACACTAACTGCACTAACCACCTCCTCTGGCAACAAATTCCCGAGCTTTATTGTGCGTTGAGTGTGTTTGTGTGTACAGAGCTGAGCCTGACCTGTGGCCCTCACGGGACTTCCCCATGGGCGTGGTCAGCTGCCACAGTGTCCAAGGGTCCACCCAAAACCTCACTAACTATAACAGATTGCTAACTCCATGGATCCGGCACAGCTCAATGTCTTACAGGCCATTCCCGGCCTGGCCCTGCGCATTGCTGAACAACAGGACGCATTGGAGAAACTAACTTCTGCGTTCAATCAGCTGCAAGCACAGAAGACCCAAAGCGCTGCTTCCAGTAATGAAGGTCAGTTACCTGAAGTAACTATAAAGACTATGGTACCTCTGGCTGCTCCAGTTCGTTTCTCTGGAGAGATTCAAAGAACTAGAGGTTTCCTAAATCAGTGCTGCATGCATTTCTCATTACAGCTTTCTCACTTCCCCACAGCCTATGCCAAGACTACTTATATTCTATCTTATCTTGATGGAAGGGCCTTGTCTTGGGCTTCAATGCTGTGGGAACGTAAGGATCCAATCCTGCAGAATATTGACGGATTTTTTGATTTGTCTAAATCCGTTTTTGATGATCCTGCTTGAGTGACTGTTGCTGGTTCTGTTCTGGTGGACCTGAAGCAAGGCAACCGACCACTGGCTGATTTTGCAATAGAGTTCAAGACTCTTGCTACTGAATTATGCTGGGATTCTAAATGTCTGAAATCCCTCTTCTTCAGAGGACTGGATACTCGCTTGAAAGACGAGCTGGCAGCTTGTGAGACACCTGACTCTCTGGATGAACTTGTGGCTTTGGCCACTAGAATTGACCACCGGCTTCATGATAAGGTGAAAGAACTCAAGCCTAATAAAGGACCAGTTCAGAAGGAGGTTCATGCTAAATCTGCACTTCGGATGATCCCAGCAATACCTGTCGCCAGTGGAGCGGTACCAATGCAACTTGGTCACAGTCACCTGACTTCACAAGAGAGAAGACTTCGGAAGAGGCATGGCCTGTGTATGTACTATGGACAAGCTGGTCACGATGTCCCAACATGCCCAATTTGTCCGGGAAACGGACAGGCCTAAGTCCTGCAGGAGGACTGTTCTTAGGCCTTACATGCCTTCTCCTCTGCTCTCTCTACCAGTCTCCCTGACTTGCGGACTGTCTACAATCCAAACTCTTGCCCTTGTAGATTCGGGGGCAGGAAGCAACTTTATACTTCGACGCCTAGTGGAACATTTGAGGATTCCCCTCGTTACTTTAGAAGCTCCACTACTCTTGTCATCCATCCATGGAGAACCTTTGTCCGGTGATGTGACTTGTCACACCGAACCAGTGACTCTTCGCACCGGAGCCCTCCATATGGAAACAATCCCCTTCTTTGTGTTAGAGAAGGCCATGCACCCTATTGTTCTGGGGTTACCCTGGTTGCAGTTGCATCAGCCTCAATTTGACTGGTCCTCCTTGGAACTCTCCCACTGGGCCCAGGTTGTCATGGCAGTTGCCTCAAGGGAGTTTCTCCTGTTCTCTGCATGCCTACAACTCCAGTGATGGTAGGACTGACGCCTCAATACGCATCATTCAGTGATGTGTTTTCCAAAGAAGCTGCTGACATCCTCCCTCCACACAGGTCTTATGACTGTGCCATTCGGCTGAAACCAAACACTGAACCTCCTAAAGGACGTATCTATCCACTCTCTGCAATAGAGAATAAGGCTATGTCCGAGTACATCGAGGAGAATTTACAGAAAGGTTTCATTAGACCTTCAAAGTCACCAGCCGGCGCAGGATTCTTCTTTGTGGGGAAGAAGGACGGAACCTTATGTCCTTGTATCGACTATCGAAGTCTGAACGAGATTACGATTAAAGACCGTTACCCTCTGCCTTTAATCTCAGAGCTGTTTGACCAGCTTCAGGGGGCCAAGATATTTTTGAAACTTGACCTGAAGGGGGCCTACAACTTAGTCCGAATTCGCAGTGGTGATGAGTGGGAAACAGCTTTCAACACTCGCGACGGTCATTTTGAGTGCTTAGTAATGCACTTTGGCCTGTGCAACACACCCGCTGTGTTCCAGAACATGATGAATGACATTCTGCGGGATTTATTGTACAAGAATGTCGTAGAGTACCTCGATGACATCCTGATATTTTCTCAGAATCTGTCTACTCATCTAGAAGACGTCAAGCAAATTCTACACTAACCAGTGTTTCTATTTTCAAAAGCATACCTTCATGTACAAAAAAAGTATTAGGCCTGGATTCTCTAATACTGCCAGGCTCTTTGAATCACACTGTACAGGGGG
This sequence comes from Rhinatrema bivittatum, assembly GCF_901001135.1. NCBI lineage: Eukaryota > Metazoa > Chordata > Amphibia > Gymnophiona > Rhinatrematidae > Rhinatrema > Rhinatrema bivittatum. Next base: position 128,382,583 of record NC_042616.1, on the reverse strand, counting down.
GCAGGGGGATTTCGCACCCAATAGCGCCATCATAAAAGATGGCGCTATTGGGTGCGAAATTGGCAGCGAAAAGGGTTCTTACCTTTTCGCTGTCCTTGATGTCTTCACGGCATCCGCCCCGGTGCCGCCCCGACTCCTCCTGTTCTGGTCTTAATGCCATCCCGACTCCTCCCCCATTTAGTGATCGCACACGAAAAGGGACTTTTCATGTGTGATCGCTTTGGAAAATGACCCCCTTAGTGACCCAATTTAAGTTAACTGGGATATATCCCGCTGAATAAATATATACTGTACACCGCTGTGAACACAACGGATGAATAGGACCCTGAAACAGTTCATTCGGGCCTATGTGAGTTGCCGTCAGAATAACTGGGCGGAACTGTTACCATGGGCTGAATTTGCCATTAATTCTCATCCAGCAACATTAACTGGATCAACACTATTTGAAGTGGTATATGGACGTTCCCCATCACTGCCACTTCCACTGAAGCTCTCAGTGACGTCCCTAGCAGCTCAATCCACTGCTGAAGAAATCCATCAATTATGGACTCAGACGAAAGCAATGCTACTCTAAGCGAGTGATTGAGCCAAAAGGTTTTATGACGCTCATCATTCCAAAGCGCCTGTCTTTCAACCTGATGACAAAGTCTGGCTATCCACTAAGCACCTTAGACTGAAGTTACCCACCTCTCGATTTGCTCCTTGCTATGTTGGACCATTTCCAATCCTCCGACGTCTTGGCAATGTTACCTACAGTCTGAAGTTACCACCTGGATTGAACATCCATAACACTTTTCATGTTTCACTTCTGAAAGCACTTATCATCAGTGAATTATCTTCCAAATCTCAGAAACCATCTCCTATCAATGTAGAAGATGACCTAGAATACAAGGTCGAAGCCATTCTTGATGTATGCAAATGAGGCAAAACCTGGGAATAACTTCTCTCTTGGGAAGGTTTTGGCCCCGAAGAAAATTCTTGGGAGCCTCTGGCTAATATCCTTGACAAAGAGATGCTCCATCAGTTTCATCTCTCGCATCCTTGGAAACCAAAACCTGGTACCCACAGAGGAGATTGCCCTTTGAAGTGGGGTACTGTTGAAACCGTCCCTTCCTGACGGTTTCACTCTGCCTACCTTTCTTTCTTTGCACCTCCTCTCGCTATGGATGGATGCCTGGCTGCCGTGGCATCTGCCTGCCATCCTCTCCGGCGTCCCCGGACCGGCTTGGGCGCTGCCTCCCACCATACTCCGCTGGTACCTTAGGGCACGCGTGCCGCATGGCCCTCACTCTTATTTCCTACTTGGCGCGAACCTCAGGGGCGTCCCCCTGTGATGATGTCATGCTGCCTGGATATTTAAAGCCTACGATGTTTGCTAGCCTTTGAGTTAGCAAGGGGGATTCTTATGGATAGGATTCGCTCTCCGTTCCCAGCTACTCTGCCTCTCCAATTTTCCATTGGATTCTTAATGCTAACGGGGTACTCGCTCCTCAAGGGCCCATGTTCTCTGACTCGCTGCCTGCTCCTACCTTCTCTTCTGCCTGGAGGGATTCACTATCTTCAACACCAGTGAGTACTACCATCTTCACCTCAGAGCTGTTCCCTGGAACCAGGTACTCGCTCCTCGAGGGCCTGCCTCCGTTCCAGCCCTAGTGCCATCTCCTACGTGGAACTGCTGTGTGAATACATTACCTTCAAGCCTCTCAGCTCTCAGGGATCAGGTACTCTCTCCTCGAGGGCCTGCTCTCCCTATCCTGGGGTTCTCCATACTGGGGCTTTATGCATATTCCACTGTACTCATTATTCTCAGTTCTTTCCACTATAGCACTGCTACTGGAGGAGTCGCTGTTCCAGTGCCTGAAGGATACTAGCCCTGCCGGGCTACTTCTGCTGTCCACCACTGCCACTTCTGGTGGCTTCATCACATTGTCTAATAAAAGATCAATCTCTGTGTTTGTGTGTCCTAAGCTGAGCCTGACCTGTGGCCCCTCACGGGACTTCCCCCAGTGGGCATGGTCAGCTGCCACAGTGTCCAAGGGTCCACCCAAACCTCACTAATTATAACAGTGCATTTACACATGTAAAACACAATTAAAAGCATGCAAATCCTTTGGAAAATTAGCCCTTGTATGCAAATGAAGGGTTATCAAGCTTATGCTCAACATCATGGTGTGCTCATCTTCCATGCTATTTAGTAAGTGTTGGTTAACTGGATGTTAATTAAAGCCTGTTAGGACATGATATTCACTTACTAACATAAGCATGTTGCTTAGCAAGAGCAAACTAAATAGCAAGATGACACTAAACTGAGCATGCTCTTGAGAGGGCCTAGTTAACCTGAATCAGAGGGAGAGAAAAATGATGGCCACAGACAAGTGATTACACTATACAACTATACCCATAGGTCATTGGGGATAAATACATTTGACCACATTTCTCTTTGCCAAAATAAAACACAACTAATACACACTTTTTGCACAAATTTTTACACATATTGATGCCTCAAATAGGATTTCTCAAAGAAGTGAGAAATTACAGCGGCTCTTCAAGCACTGCTTCACATCTCACAGTGTATAAGGCAGGGAGATTTCATGCTGGTGTGAAAACAGCAGGCTCTAAGGTATTGGCATGATTCTCAGAATCTGTTAGGGCACGTCTGATTGCAAGCAAATGTGTGTGTAGAAGAGGCATACCTGAAGAGGCTGGATGGCCAGATGAAGGCTGACCCAAGGCCAAGTATGAGAGGCATCTCGGCATGCAGCTGTAGCACTGAAGCAAGCTAGGGATAAGGAACCCAGGAGAGAGGTGTGGAGCAAGACTGCAGAGCTGGACGCACAGCAAGAACACTGGAGCAGGACTATTTGGCTGCATGTGGAGCAGGAACATTGGAGCAGACTACAAAGCTGAATGTAGCACAGGAACAAGGTCAGATAAGCAGAGGTTCTAGGCTACATATCCTAGGAATCTGTTTTATCAGCAAAGGTGTGTCTCTTTTGCACTTCTTACTATCAGTAATCAGGACATACCCTATGCTGAACCAATGGGACCTGCCAAGGGTGTGTCAAACTACCTAGCAATCGGAGGGTAAATGACCATTCTTCATTCTCTGCCTTTGTATCTTCCATGTCTCCTCTGCAACTTCCTGGCCGCTACCTTCTAGAGTTGCCAATTCGAGCCCTGTTAATCCTGATGGTATATCGCCTACTTCTTCTACTGTCTCCTCCTGAGGCCTCAGGACTTGGTTTATCCTGATGTTCTTGGCGGAAGCATCTGAGTAGGTAATTGGCATGTATATTTAGAACTGGCTCCCAACTCCAGTCTTCTTGATTACACCCCTTCCAATCTACTATATAATGCAGTTGTCCTTAGACATACCTTGAGTCCAGAATCTGCTTGAGAATAAATTTTTGTTGTCCCTTTACCATTACTGACTGTGGGGGAAGTGTCCATCAACATGGAAATGGGTTCTCTCTGTATGGCTTTAACAAGGCCAGATGGAAAACTCTCGTATAGTGTTAAGAATTATTGACTTTTACCAATTAACAACTTGAGGGACCTCAATAAGACGGTAACTTTAAAACCGATGCGAGTGTGCAAATGTGTGCACATTTGCCGGTGTGCACACATGAAATCACCGATTTTATAACATTCACATGTTTATGCACGCATGTTATAAAATCAGCTACCCACGCTCCCAATTTTATATCAACGTGTGTATGTGCATGCAAATCCCATCTCAAGCACATAAAGGAGGAATTTTAGTAGGTAGGCGCAGCAACACAATAGGGCGATTTCCCTGTTCCCTCTCAGTTCGCTCCAGTAAAGGATTGAACTTCCTAAACCCCCTACCTAACTTGCCTCCATTTTACCCTATTAGCCCTGACCCCTAAAACCCCACTGACTACCCTTTTGTTTTATTTAACTACTTATACGCTGTCCACAGCAGAAGCAAGTTACACAGTTGTGGGATCATGGTGCACGCTAGTGCGCGTAATTGACTTCATGGGTGCAGTCCCAGTCCGCCCATGCCCCACTCAGCCTCACCCCTTTTTCACCAAATCTTTTTTATCCGTGTACTGGGAGGTATGCGCTTGGCTGCGGGCCTCTTAAAATCCGCGCGGCCCGTGCACATCCCAGCCACATGCATATCTCCCGGATTTGTTGCGCATAGGGCTTTTAAAATTTGCCTTTAACAATTATTCAAATGTATGGAAGAGTGATACCATCAATATTCTAATCATGCACATGCACATCTAGCAAATTCTTGGTCCATGCTACCAGAACCAGAACCCTAGACTGTTGTACTTCTCCTGAGTGGAACTGAGGAAGAAACCCTCCATTGGCAAAGAAGGACAAAGTTTTCGTGCACTGGGAAAAATGTTCAGCATTGCTATATGAAAATTCTGTAGACAGGAAAAACTGTACCCAGTCATTCTGGTGATAGTTACCAAATTGCAAAAAGTACTGCTCCAGGCTTTGATTTACTCACTTGGTCTGTCCGTTGGTGTAGTAAATCTGCTAGGGAGTAAGCAATCTATAGTAAATCTGCTGTATTCTCCGTGAGGAGTTAGCAACCTGATATGATAAGGTAGGATAAGATAGGATAAGGTAGGAGGAGTCAGCAATCTTGTAGTGTCTCAGATATCGTCTTGCTAAGGAGTAGCAATCTGTAATGAATCTGATATAGTTGTAGGTGAAGCCCTGGGCTGGTAGCAGATGACCATGCCCCGGGAGGATATCCCGAGAGGGACCACCGGCTAGGCTTGAGTATGGAGACAGACTCACATTAGTTCTTTTATTAAACAGGTTTTTGAAACCACCAGAGGTGGCAGTAGTGAGCTGATATGCCCGGCAGGGCTGTAGTACCTCAGGTACTGGAACAGCGATCCAGGCTGGCTGAGCTGTTGAGAAACTGTAGAAAGTGAGTAGGCAGAGTAGACATAGTTCATGAACAGAACTAGATGACAAAACTCACATAAGGTCTCAAGGAAGCTCAGGAGCTGGAAAGGTTTAGGCCCTCGAGGAGCGAGTACCTGGTTCCAGGGAAAGCTCTGCGAGAGCGATGGTAACTCACGAATGTTTGTAGCAACGATAGCTTCCAGGCAGTAGAGAATCTTCAGAGTGTCCAGGAACATGGGTCCTCGAGGAGCGAGTACTGGTTCCTATCTGTAATCTGAAAGTAGAGAAAAGAGCGAGGCCCCCGAGGAGCGGGTACAGGTTGCATAAAAATATGCACCCTGGCTTAAGAAGGCTTTCGTTAATCTGAGCTTGACTGTTATTTACTATGTGTTTTTTGTAATAATAATTTTAAATCGTTCTCACATTTTCTATAATCTCTTACAAGTTAGCCCTGTTATTTGCCCTGTTATTTGTAACCTCTTGTTCGATGTAATTTCCAACTTTGGTTCTATGTAAACCGACGTGATATGTACCAGTACATGAACATGGGTATATAAAAGCCTTTAAATAAATAAATAAATACTTCTGGTAAGTCCGCGGAGGCAGAGTAGCTTGGGAAGCGAAGCCAAAGCAACCCCCTTGCTAACTCAGTTAGATAGTGAAATAGAGACCTTTAAATATTGGAAGCGGATGACGTCATCTCAGGGGGACGCCCCTGAGGTTCGCGCCCTTGCTGATACTTCAATCAGAGCGCACGCACGCCCTAGGTCTTCAGGCAACATGGCGGATCTGCAACATCGAGCCGGTCCGGGGACGCCAGAGGGAGACGGCATGGAGACGCTGTGGCAGCCAGCCGTCCATCAGACCCAGAGGGAGTCGCCACAGAGGTAGAGGGCAGAGTGAGGGTGTCGAGCAGCGACAGACGCAACAGTTGGCTTGCGGCTGATAAACTGATAAAGGGACCTGAATGTCAAGTAATTTAGCTATCTTTCTCGAAAACCATGCTGTAAACTGGGTACTGTTATCAGAGATGATGTGTGATAGTAAACATAGAGTCATTCCACTACCTTTATCAATATTTCTGCAGTTTCCCCTGCTGAGTGAAAGCTCTCTACTACAATAAAATGGGCTAGAGGTCTTTAAGATCATGAGAGCTCTTGAACGAGTAGATGTGAAGTAGTTATTTACACTTTCGGATAATAGAAGGACTAGGGGGCATTCTATGAAGTTAGAAAGTAGCACATTTAAGACTAATCGGAGAAAATTCTTTTTCACTCAATGCACAATAAAGCTCTGGAATTTGTTGCCAGAGGATATGGTTAGTGCAGTTAGTGTAGCTGGGTTCAAAAAAGGTTTGGATAAGTTCTTGGAGGAGAAGTCCATTAACGGCTATTAATCAAGTTTACTTAGGGAATAGCCACTGCTATTAATTGCATCAGTAGCATGGGATTTCCTTGGTGTTTGGGTGCTTGCCAGGTTCTTGTGGCCTGGTTTGGCCTCTGTTGGAAACAGGATGCTCGGCTTGATGGACCCTTGGTCTGACCCAGCATGGCAGTTTCTTATGTTCATATGTTCTTACCATCTGTCTAATTCACATTCCTGGCTAATCAATGTGTTTCTGTATTTTGGATTGCTTAAGGAGTTTTGAACTTTTATTCTGAAGGTTTTTCGTTGTTTCCCCAATCATACTCATGGAAGGAAAACCTGGGGTGGGGAAGGGGGAAGGGGTAAGAAAAGAAAACCCCAGGTTTTCCAGGTCACATCCAATAGCTGAAGTATGGTAAGCCTGCCTTTTGTGAATGCTTTTTGGAGTTGTTTTAGTGTTTTGTCTTTTTTGTTTCAGAAGGAAATTTTCTGACAACCTTCCTGCCCAGGAGTGGGGAAAGAAAAGGTCTTTTCCCCCCTGCTGTATTGAGATTTTCGGTTCCAAAGGACCATCTAAGGGCTGAGAGGAGAGTTGGAATTGAGATGGAAGAGGAAGCTGTGCTACTGGTCTGGGTGCTGGCAGTCGCACAGCTGGAGGAGGCAATAGAGGTGGAGACAGCTGGGGGAGAGGTAACAAGTTTCCAGACACAGCATTATAGATAATTTGCTCTATATTTTGGGGTCAGAGCAGCTAAATGCACAAATTCTCATAAATGTTAGTCTGGCTGAAGACAGTGGAGGGAAGGATTAGAATGGCCTCTAGGGAGGATCGAAGTTCTCTTGTGGGCATATAAGAGAGCACTGTAGGCTAGAGGAAAGTGCCATCTGGGCTGGGCATAGCATCCCCATGGAAGGTTGCGGTAATTGTCCCATCCTGTTGGCTATTGTGCACTTTTGCAGTTTAGTCCCAGACAGCAGAATCTTTCTGTCTTCTGTTTCCCTGCATGAAATTTGAAGGCTCAAAGCCTCGGTGAGGTCAAATTTTTCAAATGGGTTGATGCTTTGGTTCAGGTCCAATGAACTGAACTGAAAATCGAGTCAGTTGTTGCATTTTAGCCATTCAGGTAAAATAAATGGACATCCCTATTTTTACATTATGGATGCAACCAGAAAGAAATGTACAAAGTGCCAAATTATTTCTTTTGACGAAATGAAGGTTTTGTGTGTGAAGGAGTCCTATTTATTGGCACAACCCAGAGAAAGACAAAATTAGCATGTTAAGGCTCTGAAGGGTTAATCCTTCCTCCCCCCCCCCCCCCCCAAGAATCCACCCCATGGTTTTGCAGGAAGAACTCAAGACTGAACCCTGGTATTGAGTGTGAGCCCCTCACCTTAAGGAGATCCTGGGAACGGGTTATATATGATTTTCTAAACTTTTGCTGATTGTAAAAAATGTGCCCAAACTAAAGACTGAATTAGTAGGTGCTTGTATCGTGTTATGCTTTATCCTGAACATACTGAGTGGTTAAGAATTCTGCTTCTTTAGGACCTGCAGTCCCAGTGCGGCAATCATTTGTGCTACACAGCTCCTGTCTTTGGAAAATCTCCATGTATGTACTTTCTCCAGCGAAAGAACTGCCTGACTCATTGAAACATTCACGAGCTGGGCTGCTGAGGGAAGCAGGAGTTGGGGGGGAAGTGGGCACCTCAGAAACAGTGCCAGCATGTCAGGCAGGACCTCACTGGCACTAGTCTTGTTTTGGTCTGGGAATTTTTCAGCCTGAGAAATGCTGAGCCCTTCATTACCAGCTCCACCCTAAAACTCTGAATAGCTATAAAAAAAAAAGAAAGAAAAAAGGAAAGTGAATGTCCTTTTAAAGATTATCCTTAATTAAATAATATCCCCTGCTATACAGCAGAACGCAAAAGTACATTTATTAAATATAAACTGGTAGATACATCTATGCTTCTTTTCTCTGGCCCAGTTCTCTTTGTTTTGTTTTTCTTCTTATTTGTTAACCTTTCTGTCCATGCAATTCTCTTTTGCAATTCAAAGCCCTCAAGTGAGTTCCCTGTGGGGAAGAGAGAAGATTTAGGTTTTGCTTGCTCATTTTTAGATTTTCCACTCTTGGGATCACTCTGGTCCGAGCACGTTCTATTGGCTTCCTGTCTAGCTTTTCCTTTCCCCAGCAACTTTGCCAACAATGCTGGATGTCTCCACTTCCTTCCATACGTAAACATTTTGGGGGCAAATTTCAAACAGCCCGTGTGGAGGCAAACTCCATGTGGCAGCTTTATCATGAGCACTAGAGTATCCTGAATTTTCAAAGGGTGATTACCTGGGTATTATCCTTTGAAAATTCATTTAGAGTATGTGCATTAATATGGCCCTCTAGTTTGCACCTGCCTTTTGTGGAGGCGACCGAGAAGGGGAGAATAGTGCATGGACTTTTCAAAGTCATGCATGCACATTATTTTCCTCCTGCTCATCCTCCCAACCCCTGACTTAAACACACCCAAAGGAGCACTCCTTTTTAATGTGGGTAACAGTGCCCACGTTATGACCCTCCACATACTTTTAGACGCATTTCAGGAGGCAATTTTCAACCAAGTCATTTTACCCACAGTTTATCTTGATGCAAGGGAACTAGGGGTTTGCACTTTGAAAAGCAGCGTAATAGGCATCTTGCTGAACCATCTTTCTCCACTGCAATCTATCCAAAATTCAGCTGCATGATTTCTCTTTCTTCAGCATCGCAATGACTATGTGACCCCTCTTCTCCAGTTACCACATCGGCTCCCTGTCCGTTTCTGTGTACAGTTCAAGCTTCTCTCACTCTCCTATAAATGCATTCACTCTGTAGCTCCTCGTTACCTGTCATATCTTCACATCCCTTTCCTACACCCCTCCTCATGAACTCTGTTCATCAAGCAAGTGCCCTTCTCCTCCCAATTCTGCACTTTCCATTTTTCTGTGTGGTATGCCTGGATTAGACTTTCTGAGTCGGTGTATCATGCTTTCTTCTGACTGTATTCAAATCCAGTTTAAAACTCAGCTTTTTGAAGCTGCTTTTTACATCCCCACTTCTCTACAATAATTGCAATTCCCACAGATGCTTGTTTGTCATGTTTGTCAGTCTTGATTAGATCATAAGCTCCATGGAGCAGAGACTCTCATTTATATGTATACATATAAGTGCATATGTATGTCTAATAGAACTTTAGAAATGATAAATAGTAATAGTACTAGTCATAATAATAGAGAACAGATAGGCTGTAAGCTACAAAAAGAACATGATAAGGAGGGTATGGCTTTAAGGCAGAAGCTTTGGGGAATAGTAGTCTTTAATAAAGTCAGGACTCTGCCCAGCCTAGAACAGACAGAGACTGAGGAGCAGTTGTCCTGCAAGTGGAGCAGAGTGTGCTGCATGGAGAAAAAGAAAAGGCAGAAGCCTGATGGGTAATGTAGATTTGTACATTGTACTCTCGAGCTAGATTGATGTACTCTCTACCAAGCTACTATCAAGCTAGGTTGAGAGTACAATGTACAAATCTCATCTTTGTGTACCTGTCATCATTCCAAATCACATCAAATCTTCACTGATGTGTACCGTGTGGTTCATACCTCTGACTGTGCATGTAAAACTGCCCCCAAAACCTAGGCCATCATCAAAACCTCATCCGAGTTACTTGTTGCCCCTCTTACAGTGGTATAGTTTACTTATATGAAAGCCTTATAAAGAGGTTTTCTCTCTCTCTCTCTCTCTCTCTCTCTCGCCCTCCTCCTCCCTCCCCCTCTCTCTCCCCTTCCTTCCTTCCTATGTGAAAATATCATGGGTGTGATAAATTTAACATGTGTTGTGCTAAAATAACAATGTGGTATCTTGAAAATTACCCTAACCACACCCCCTACTACATTTATAGCAAAATGATAAATCTAGATCTTAGTTGGTAGTGTCTGGCCTTCCCCTGTATTGGGGCCATCTAGTAGTGTAATCCTGGGAGGAGCCTCAGTTTGGCTTTCTTACTTAAAGGTGATAGTTGTTGCTATTTGTCTCTGCATCACTGTTCTGATTGAAAGATTTGTATTAATATTTCAGTTATGTTATGTACGCTTTATATATATATATATATATATATATATATATGACATCAATTCTAGAGTTTTGTTTTCTCTCTTCAAGGAAATAAACCTGTTTCCTGCTATCTTGAGTAGTGAGTCCTTGGAGTGTGGGCTGCGCTGGAGAGAGAAGGCTGTATGGTAAAACTTTGGAGGACTCTGCTACACTTATTTCTGCCAAATTCCTGAGCTAAATAACTAAATCTTTGGATAAAAGATAGAATAGATAGAATCTTGAAGAATTTTTTTCTCATCCTGTGAAAAAAGATATTCAGACAATGTTGGGAGATTTTTGACTCTGTCTTATAGATTGGAAGGGGCCAGTAATGTTAGTCCACAAATGTCAATAAATCTGACCCCTGCCATTACCAAAATCCCCGGGAGCCTCCAGCAGAATGAAAAAAAGTCTTCATGCCCACAGGCATTTCAGGAAAGCAGCCCAGTAGAAATAAACTAGGACTTCACCTAATTATCTTGCATACCCCAAACATTTAGGGGAAAGTGTTCAAAGACTTGGGATCGAATGAGGGTAAAACTCCCTAAAAGTCCATGCATGCTTTTTATAATATACATCCTTTTATCCACGTTATCAGAGGCATGATTTTAAAAATTGTACATAGGCAGCTGATGCATGTACATTACACCTTCATTTGAAATGACTTAGAGCAGTGGTTCCGAAAGCTGTCCCGGAGGACCCCCTAGCCAGTCGAGTTTTCAGGATATCCACAATGAATATGAATGAAATAAATTTGCACTCAATGGAGGCAATGCCTGCAGATCTGTCTAATGCGTATTCATTGTGGATATCCAGAAAACCCGACTGGCCCCCAGAACAGGTTTGGGAGCCGCTGACTTAGAGAGTGCGTGCACTTTTCATCCATGTAGCAACCTGATCTTCAGACACGAACTATGTGAGTCCTTTGTTTTTCAAGCTCAGTTGGTTTGTGTGGGCTGAATAAATTGCCAGATAGTGGTGAACTTTTCTCATTAATGATGAGTTAAAAGCCCAGTTTTCTCTTTGTGAACAATATGATGAAGATTCTGCAATGTGTGCATATCTATGAAACTGTCATAAACTTTACTGGGGGGGGTGGGGATTCCATTGAAATGTGGAAAATGGCAAAATTCAGCATTTTGACTGCATTTCCTTGCTTTGCTTTGTTTTTAAGTCAGAGTCTGCAAACATAGCAAGAAGAGTGAATTTCTTAATTTTCTAACCAATTCACCAAATATCTCCCAGTAAATTCTTTCAGGAAAAAATTTGAAGAGGTAAACAAATATTTTCCTGAAAATGGGAGGTTCAGGTATTGTTGATGATTTTGATATTCTCCTTAGTTCTCTTTTTCTTCCTATGGTTATCCTGAGTGATTTGAATATTCACACTGACTTCAGATACTGCCACCTTGCCTCCTTTTCTTTATTAATTTTTTCTGTCTTGGCTTCTCACATTGCCAGCCATCACCTGGATCTTATCTTCTTTGAGTCCTGTTCTGTCTCTTCATTCTTTCCCATGTCACTGTCTGACCACTCCATTGTCCATTTTGATGTTTCTATCCATAGCTGTGTTGTTCCCTCGCCCCCCCCACAGTTCTTGTCTGTATCACCTGTGATGGGATTTAGACCATGGATGAGCTACTCTAGTCCTCAAGGGCATAATCATTAGGGTTATGGTGAAAACTCACCTGCAGGCCTGGACGCGCGTTTTCCCTTACCCCTTATTCAGTAAGGGGAGGAAAATGCGCATCCAACCCGCGGCACCTAATAGCGCCCTCAACATGCAAATGCATGTTGATGGCCCTATTAGGTATGCGCGCGGGATACAGAAAGTAAAATGTGCAGCCAAGCCGCACATTATACTTTCAGAAATTAGCGCCAACCCAAAGGTCGGCGCTAATTTCTTCCGGCGCCGGGAAAGTGAACAGAAAAGCAGTGCACCCTTGGATTTAATATCATAGCGATATTAAGTCGGAGGTCCCAAAAAGTAAAAAAAGTAAAAAAAAAAAAAAGTGAATTCGGCCCGCGGCTGTCGGGCCGAAAACTGGACACTCAATTTTGCCGGCGTCCGGTTTCCAAGCCTGTGGCTGTCAGCGGGCTCAAGAACCGACGCTGGCAAAATTGAGCGTCGGCTGTCAAACCCGCTGACAGCCGCCGCTCCTGTCAAAAAGGAGGTGCTAGGGACGTGCTAGTGTCCCTAGCGCCTCCTTTTCCCCGTTTTTACCACATCACCTAATTTAAATACAGAATCACGTGCACTGGCAAAGGGCCGGTGCGCGCGCCGGGAGAGCGGGCGTTCGTCCGTTCTCCCGCAGACTTTACTGTATCGGCCCACTGGTTAGGAGCCCTCAAGGACCTGATCTAGACAACTCCCTCTTTTCTGCCTCTGTTTTCACTTCTCTCTCATCTCCACCTGCTTTTCAGTCACTCACTTCCAATGTGGATGCTCTTCATCTTAACTCTGTGCTATCATCTTCCCTTTGCACACAGCCACGCTCTGATGAACCACGCACTCTGATTCCAGTAGTGAGTATTTTGGTAGACAGTTACAGATTACCGATGAATTACTGATGGTAGCTCTTTTCTTTTCTTTTAAGTTTGGAAGAGAAACCTGTTTGAATATAAAGTAAAATAAAATAGTACCAATTCCTGATTTATTCGTCTACTAATCAACATCACTGTCTCTCCTCCATCTTCTGTTCATTTCTACATCCTTCCTTTACTCAAATTTCACTAATGTAATCTCCTTCCACTTTCCTGTCCTATTTACTCAGCAAGATATCAATTTGCTCTGTCATTTCTCCATGGTTATGCCGAAAGAACAGACTTTTTGTATATTCTACTCAAAAGGGGTACCAAATAGCTACAAAATGGTTATAGAAAAGTTTAAAGAGACATAATCATATTATACATCTCCCAGCTTTCATTCCAGAAAAGGATAACATGAGAGCAAAATATTAGACAAGTTCCCCTTTTTATAATATCTCCAGAAAGAAAGAAGATTGAAATAGTCAAAAGCAAATACTATATATACATTTTATGGAGCGATTTTAGCTTTTAACCGATAGACCCTGATAAAGCAGCCAATGTAAATAAATAAAAGAGATTTTTATTAAACACTACTTCCCTAGTAATTTCTCACCCCTCCTTTTTCTACCCTGGATCCTTTGCTTTATTTTTATGTCTTTCCCATGACTCAGCTGCGCAAATGTATGTGTTTGATTCAACTGAAAAAAAAGTACCCAGCAATAGTATCTGCCCTGTGAAAACAAGGATCAACACTAACTTTTGGTACCCTCAAAGAACCCCTACTTAGTTGGAAAATAAACACCTAAATTTACAATTTATAGATTCCTAACATCAGAAGCCCTAACTATATGATATCATTCAGTCCTCAACCCAACACTTGTTTGAGGCCCTTCCAATTCATCTTTATTAATGGATGATCCTGCAATCTTCAAGAACAGCAAATTAACACTAAACAGCGGTATTTATTTAATGCACTTGATGCTATAAAAGAGATGTTCTTCTTGTAGGAGAAGAATATCTTCTGAATGAACAGTGCTAGATTCATTAAGTAGACACCACTGCACCACCATTGTGATATGTGCTTTAAATCATGCTTAGAAAAAAGCAGCAAATGCCTTGATGAAATATCGACAAGCTGTCTAATGCTCATCTTACGCTGATTGGGTAGGCAAAGCTGCTAAACTGGCTGATACCCTGTACCTCCAAGAAGCCTAAAGCAGTCTGAATATGATGCTGAGTACTGCTTTAGCCCAGTGGTGTCCAATACCACTGCAGTGGCAGAAAGTAATAACATAAGACAAAATCTCACTTGATACACAGAGAGATAACTAATGGACCCACATCTCTAAGTTTAAATGACCTTCGTATTGCATTGGGTCAGATATGAAAAAAATTCCAAATTTCTGAAAAACATTCGGGGTCGATTTTAAGACCCGAGCGCGCAGTTCCCGGCGTGCACACACATGGACACGGCTATTTTACAATATTTTACTTGATTCTTTCACTTTTGGTTCTGGTTGTGAGTATTATGGCAGAAAGTAAAGCACCGAAGCAGATAAGTGTAAGGACCGAAAGCAATTGAAAGTAAAAGAATATTTTGGTTGAGAATAAAGGGCAGAAGAAGCTGACAATAAAGGATGTCTGTGGCTGAGAGTAAAAGGCTGCAGTAGCTGAGGGTGAAATGTTATGTTTTTGTCTCTGTTTTCACTCTCATCACTACAGAAAAGACATGTGACTCATATCGCTCTCTCATTTTAGCCTTCTCTGGCATGCAAGATGAGGAGTGTGATATAATTCCTCCTTCTGTAGCGTGACCGCCCGCTGGTTGGCTTGCTTACTGAAACCGGAGTCCATCCGGTGGGACGGTGAGGGGGGGAGGATAACCTCCTGGGCCTTTGGTGCAGTTGTAGTGCTTATTCTTCTGTTTCTCACTCACTCTCAACTTCACTATCACTGCTCAATCAGCTCTCACTGCAAGGGCGCCTTTTCCCAGGGACGTAGATTGCAAAAACCATGGACTCCGATAATAGTGTTCAAATTAAAAGTTTACTTAGCATTTGAAAAGCAAGATCCAAGCCAGTATGGTAAAATTTAGGAATTGCATGAGGAAAATCATAATCAAAAAAATTACAGTCTCTTTGTCCATGGTAAATCCCCCTATTTGTCCATTCAAATAGTCCTTCCCTCTGAAGTGTAGGGTAACGTTCTCTCCAGCTTGAAAAAAGGGCTAGACAGACAAAAAATAAATAAATCTTCCAATCAGTCAATCCAACAGTCTCTTCTAAAAGGCTCAAAAATCTCAAAGAACAAAACTACAAAAAAAATAAACCTCAGCAATCTCCAACCTCTTTTGTTAACTGGGCACAAAGGTAAAAGATCCAGAACCTAGTCCTTCAAGATACCGGGGGTTTGCTCATCTCTCAGATAACTGGCTCAAAAAATCCAAATTTCCATAACCCCAACATTCCTCAGCAAATCTCTTTTCCTGAGGCCCAGGGATGATCTCAAGCTCCTTACTCTCTTCAGTGGCACCTTCCCTCTGATTTTGAGCATACCCAAGGGGCAATTTATATCCCTCAGTCACAGCCCATAAAAAGGTGGCGATAAAGCAAAGGGAGAATTCCAAAAATATAAACAACACCCCCTCCAAATTGCAAACAAAGAGAAAAATATTATTGACATGCAAAGCCGTCACATTTATATATTATTGCAAGCATAGGTATCTATTGCATCTCTGAGTAGACTGTTGTAAAAGTATCTACAGACAGAGTAAGGGAAGGGACACCCTATGGACAAGGCTGGCATTAGGTAAACTGGAGCCCAGGGCATCTAGTGCCAGGCGCCCTGATGTCTGTCTCAGTGACATCACTCAGGTTTGGTAAGAGGTCCCTTATGGTGCAGGGACCCTGGACAATTGCACTTCCTAGCCTTGGCAATCGGGTCGGCACTGTAAGTGTACTAGTTTGTCTCCGTGTTCCCAGTCTTGTTCCAGTCTTGTTCCAGCGTCCTTCTGTTCCAGCAGCCTTCTGTGCTAGCATCTGTCCATCCTGTTTGCCCAGGTAGTACCCTCGGACTGTCTCTCTGGTTCTGACCTCGGCCTGCTCCTTGACCATTCTGTTCACTGCCTGAATCCTTTACTCTGCCTGCCTTGTGACCTCATCTGACCTCTGGAACCTGACCCCTGCTTCGCTGACTACTCCTCGGACTTATCCTCGGATTCTGACCCCGGCTGCCATTCACAGGTCTCCTGATTCTGGCTTTGTCCCTTGCCTTGTCATCGCCTGCACTGTACTGGCCTTCCTTGCTGCTCCAGACCTACAGCCTAGTGACCGATCGTGCTCCCTTGCTGCTCGTGGGCACGCCTCTCTACTACCTCTCTGGGAGACCCTACGAGGCCCACCTAAGTCCAAGCAGCCCGGGTCCCTACGGGTTCCACCCAGGGGGACCGCGGGCTTCCAGTGGTGATGCTCATCCTAGCCTCTGTCTCATGTGCTCCGCCCCCTGGGGGCAGGTGCTTCCTGGTCCCTACCAGGGAGCCATTCTCCACAGCTCCAGGACAAGGATCCACTTCCAAGCACAACAGCTTGCCAAGGCCATGGACTCGGCGGAGTCTCCTACCTCTAGGGCCCTAGCGGGTTTGGCCGCCACAGTCCAAGAACATCGCAGGGCTTTGGAATCGCTAGCCTCTTCGGTGGAAGAGCTTAGTTCCCAGCTGTGAGATACAGCTCTGGCCAATCCCGTGGGCCTATCGGCCTCTATGCTACCCAAGACATCGTTGGCGCTCCCTGCACCTTCTCGATACAACGGGGACCCACGCTCCTGTCGTGGCTTCCTCAATCAGTGCTTCATGCAATTTGCACTGCAACCCTCCTTGTTCCTGAAGGAAACCACTAAAGTGACCTTCATCCTTTCCCGCCTAGAAGGGAAGGCTCTTGCATGTGCCTCTCCATTATGGGAACGCTCCAATCCCATGCTTTCCAAGCTTTCCGAGTTTGTTGCTCTCTTCAAGCAGACCTTCAGAGACCCAGGCCACCAAGCTAAAGAGTAGCAAATCACCTGGACTGGATGGTATTCATCCTAGGGTACTGAAAAACTCAAAAATGAAATTTCTGATCTATTAGTTAAAATTTGTAACCTATCATTAAAATCATCCATTGTACCTGAAGACTGGAGGTTGGCCAATTTAACTCCAATATTTAAAAAAGGCTCCAGAGGCGATCCAGGTAACTATAAACCAGTGAGCCTGACTTCAGAACCGGGAAAAATAGTGGAAACTATTCTCAAGATCAAAATCGTAGAGCATATAGAAAGACATGGTTTAATGGAACACAGTCAACATGGATTTACCCAAGGGAAGTCTTGCCTAACAAATCTGCTTCATTTTTTTGAAGGGGTTAATTAACATGTGGATAATGGTGAACCAGTAGATGTAGTGTATTTGGATTTTCAAAAGGCGTTTGATAAAGTCCCTCATGAGAGGCTTCTAAGAAAACTAAAAAGTCATGGGATAGGAGGCGATGTCCTTTTGTGGATTACAAACTGGTTAAAAGACAGGAAACAGAGAGTAGGATTAAATGGTCAATTTTCTCAGTGGAAAAGGGTTAACAGTGGAGTGCCTCAGGGATCTGTACTTGGACCGGTGCTTTTCAATATATATATATAAATGATCTGGAAAGGAATACGACGAGGTTATCAAATTTGCGGATGATACAAAATTATTCAGAGTAGTTAAATCACAAGCGAATTGTGATACATTACAGGAGGACCTTGCAAGACTGGAAGACTGGCCATCCAAATGGCAGATGGAATTTAATGTGGACAAGTGCAAGGTGTTGCATATAGGGAAAAATAACCCTTTCTGTAGTTACACGATGTTAGGTTCCATATTAGGAGCTACCACCCAGGAAAAAGATCTAGGCATCATAGTGGATAATACTTTAAAATCGTTGGTTCAGTGTGCTGCAGCAGTCAAAAAAGCAAATTGAATGTTAGGAAATATTAGGAAGGGAATGGTTAATAAAACGGAAAAGGTCATAATGCCTCTATATCGCTCCATGGTGAGACCGCACCTGGAATAATGTGTACAGTTCTGGTCACTGCATTTCAAAAAAGATATAGTTGCGATGGAGAAGGTACAGAGAAGGGTAACCAAAATGATAAAGGGGATGGAACAGCTCCCCTATGAGGAAAGGCTGAAGAGGTTAGGGCTGTTCAGCTTGGAGAAGAGACGGCTGAGGGGGGATATGATAGAGGTCTTTAAGATCATGAGAGGTCTTGAACGAGTAGATGTGAATCGGTTATTTACACTTTCGAATAATAGAAGGACTAGGGGGCATTCCATGAAGTTAGCAAGTAGTACATTTAAGACTAATTGGAGAAAATTCTTTTTCACTCAATGCACAATAAAGCTCTGGAATTTGTTGCCAGAGGATGTGGTTAGTGAAGTTAGTGTAGCTGGGTTCAAAAAAGGTTTGGATAAGTTCTTGGAGGAGAAGTCAATTAACGGCTATTAATCAAATTTACTTAGGGAATAGCCACTGCTATTAATTGCATCAGTGGCATGGGATCTTCTTAGTGTTTGGGTAATTGCCAGGTTCTTGTGGCCTGGTTTGGCCTCTGTTGGAAACAGGATGCTGGGCTTGATGGACCCTTGGTCTGACCCAGCATGGCAATTTCTTATGTTCTTATATTCTTATGTTCTTAAGCTGTAGCTAGCCATAATCTACTCCACCTCCATCAAGGCTCACAGACCCTCTCTGAGTATATGGTGGAATTCAGGACCCTGGCTACTGAACTCAGGTGGCAAGAAGATTGTCTGCAAGCCATTTTCCTAGATGGACTCTCCAGTGCTCTCAAAGATAAACTCTTTGTCCGTGAGACTCCCATGTCTCTAGAGGACATGATTTCCCTCTCTTGGAAGATCGACCATCGACTCCGGAAAAGGCGCCTAAAAGTAAAGGCTTTCCGCTCTCCTACACCGCATCCCATGCATGTCCAGAGTCCTCCAGCCAAGACTCCATCACCATCACCTCCTCCTGTGGTGGAACCCATGGAGGTGAACTGTGGGCGACTGTCTCCGACCGAATGTCTCCGTTGGAGGAAGGAGGATCTTTGCCTTTACTGTGGTGCTTCCAGACATTTTCAGTTATCCTGTCCGGTCCTTCCGGAAAACTGCAATGCCTGAGCCCGGCAGTGGTCCTGAGCTTTGGCGCTACTGTCACCAGCCCCCGACGCCTGCTTCCAGTCTCTCTGAGCATCGAGGCCCACTCCTTCACCACCACTGATCTTGTCGATACAGGAGCAAGTGGCAGCTTCATCATGGATGACATTGTCAAGCTTCTGAACATTCCTCTCCAGCCATTAGATGTGAGCCTCTGCATCGCCTCCATTCAAGGAGAACATGTTCCAGGGCTCATCACCCATCGAACAGTGGCTGTCCGTCTTACCATGGGCACTCTCCACGAAGAGGACATGTCCTCCTATGTTTTAAAACATTCCACACATACAGTCATCCTGGGGCTGCCCTGGCTCCAGGTCCATGAATCCCAGTTCGATTGGCATTCCCTGCAGTTAGTGCAGTGGGGTTCCAAATGCCAGAAGTCATATCTACGTCAGGTATCTGTAGCTGTCCCTATCTTGAAGTCTACCACCCTATCTGGTCTGCCTACCAGTAAGTTGAGTTCGAAGACATCTTCTCGAAGCAGAAGGCGGACACTTTGCTACCACTAAGCAACTTGAATTGCTCCATAGAACGTCTGCCGGGCACGATGCCTCTGAAGGGCAGAACTTATCCATTGTCTCATCCAGAAACCCTAGCCATATCTGAGTATATCAAAGAGAACTTAGAAAGAGGGTTAATTTGTCCCTCTGATTCTCCCGCTGGAGCGGGCTTTTTCTTTGTCAAGAAAAAAGGACGGTGGTTTACACCCTTGTATTGACTACAGAGGGCTCAATGCCATAACCTGAAAAGACCGGTATCCCCTGCCCCTTATCAGTGAGCTGTTCGACTGCCTTCAAGGGGCACGGATCTTCACCAAGTTGGATCTGAGGGATGCTTACAATCTGGTACGCATCCAACCTGAAGATATCTGGAAAACCGCATTCAACACGAGGGATGGTCATTATGAATATACCATGATGCTCTTTGGGCTATGCAATGCTCCAGCGGTCTTTCAACGCCTTATGAATGAAATCTTCTGAGACCTCTTGTACTCCTTCATAATCGTATATCTTGACGACATCCTGATCTTTTCCAAAGACCTTGAATCCCATTGAGATCATGTTTGGATCATCCTCCAACGTCTAAGAGAAAATTACCTTTATGCCAAGTTAGAAAAGTGCCTCTTCGAGCGAAATCACTTACCCTTCCTAGGGTACATCATATCTGATCGAGGTTTCTCCATGGATCCAGATAAAGTCCAGGGGATCTAAAACTGGCCCCAGCCAGTAGGCCTATGGGCCTTACAACGTTTCCTTGGCTTTACTAATTATTACAGGAGCTTCATTGCCAATTATTCTACCCTAGCTGCTCCGCTCACCGCCATGACCAAGAAAAGGACTAACACTCGTGTGTGGACTCCCAAAGTACAAGCCGCCTTTCAGATGCTAAAAGAAGCATTCTGTTCTGGTCCTTGTCTTCAGCATCCAAACCCAAGATGCCCATTCATCGTCAAAGTCAACGCCTCTGCAATTGGAGCAGGAGCCGTCTTAAGTCAGTTTTCTCCAAAGGGTAAATTGATACCTTGTTCATTCTACTCACACAAGTTCTCTCCTACAGAGCAGCACTACACCGTTGGTGACTGAGAACTTCTAGCCATCAAGTTGGCACTTCAAGAGTGGCGCCCCTGGTTGGAAGGGGCGCAACATAAATTTACCATTTTCACCGACCAAAAGAATCTTGAGCACCTTAAAGAAGCTCAACTCTTGAATCCTAGATAAGCCCGATGGGCGCTCTTCTTTAAACGCTTCAATTTCGGCCTACGTTATCGCCCAGCTTCCAAGAACTTCTGTGTTGATGCACTATCAAGATCCTTCGAACCAGAGGATGTTCTTCATGTTTCCAGACACATCATAGATCCTGCTTGCATATCCCTTGCCATGACCACTACAGTTCCAGTTGAGAAAACCATCATTCCACGTAGATTACATGAACAAGTTCTGAAATGGGCCCATGATTCCAAGTTGGCAAGACACCCGGGTCATACCAGGACCCTAGAGATGTTGCGGAGATACTACTGGTGGCCCAACATGGTGCAAGACTCTCGTAACTATGTAGATTCATGTCCCATCTGCGCCCAACAGAAGCCACCTACTGGATGGCCTTGGGGCCTACTCCAACCACTTCCAGCACCTACTGAGCCATGGTCCAGCATCTCAACAGACTTCATCACAGACCTGCCTCCATACCAGAACAATACCGTAATTTGGGCCATCATTGAAAACTTTTCGAAAATGGGTCACTTTATTCCCCTGCCGGGACTCCCATCGGCCCCAGAATTAGCCAAGTTGTTCCTGAAACACATTTTCTGTCTCCATGGACTCCCAAAGGAAATCATATCTGACTGAGGACCACAATTTGCCGCCAGGTACTGGCACGCTCTATGCAAAAAGTTTAACATTGCCTTGAATTTCAAGTCGGCCTATCACCCACAGGCCAATGGTCAAGCTGAAAGGACCAACCGAACCTTGAAAACATTCCTTTGTTCCTACGTGAATGACCAGCAGGACAACTGGTCTGATCTGTTACCATGGGCTGAGCTGTCGCATAATACCCACGTCACTGCTGTCACTGATGTATCTCCATTCTCCGTGGTATTCGGACGACAGCCTCGGTTGCCACTTCCAGTTCCTCTGACTGTTCCTTCTCCAGCCAAGCAATTCATGGCCCACACCATTCGCCAGGTGTGGAATCAAGTCAAAAAACACTGTACCCAGGCCGCTGAGTGCTCCAAGCGCATTTCTGATGCCCATAGACGTCCCGCTCCACTCTTCCATCCTGGTCAGAAGGTGTGGTTAAGCACCCGACACATAAGGTTGAGACTCCCTTCTCATCGCCTGGCTCCCAAGTATATCGGCCCATTTCCAGTGATTCGAAGAGTGGGAGCAGTGTCTTATCAACTTCAGCTACCTTGTGCCATGGGTACCCACAACACATTCCATGTCTCCCTCTTGAAGCCTTTGGTCCTCTCCTGGCCTTCTCATAGAGATCCTTCACATCTGCGGATCTCTACCAAACCAGATTCGTCACTCCAGGTAAGAGAGGTCCTCATCGTCCATCGGCGTTGAGGCAGATGGGAATACCTCTTAGCATGGGAGGGTTATGGGGCTGAGGAGAACTCATGGGAACCATCCCACAACATTCTTGATAAAGAGCTCCTCAGGACTTTCCACAGGACCTATCCCGAAAAGCCACGGCCACATAGAGGGAGGCCTAGAAGGGGGGTACTGTTGGGCGCCCTGTCTGCGCCCAGCCCGTGCACAGGCCTGCTCACCTCACTAGCTCCTCTGCAGGTCATGGGTCAGCCTCCCTAGCAGCAGCCATGAGCTCCTCCAGGCCTCGGTGTCCCATGGCGGTGGTCGCTGGGCCTTCCACTGAGCACCAGGCCTCATGCCAGAGTTCAGTGTCCTCAGTGGTGTTGGCCATGCCCCTACGTGAGCGCATGGACCACCTTGCCTCTTGAAGGGCCAGGGGAGGGTCCTAGCTCCACAGCACGCCCTGATTGAACGTATGATATAAGGAAGTCCCTGCCTGCACTTCCTTGCCTTGGCAATCGGGTCAGCACTGTAAGTGTACTAGTTTGTTGTCTTGTTCCAGTCTTGTTCCAGCCTTGTTCCAGCGTCCTACTGTTCCAGCCTTGTCCAGCATCCTTCTGTGCCAGCGTCTATCCGTTCTGTCTCCCCAGGTAGTACCCTTGGATTGTGTCTCTGGTACTGACCTCGGCCTGCTCCTTGACCATTCTGTTCGCTGCCTGGATCCTGACCTCTGCCTGCCTTGTGACCTCATCTGACCTCTGGAACCTGACCCCTGCTTCGTTGACTACTCCTTGGACTGATCCTCGGATTCTGACCCCGGCTGCCAATGACGTCTCCTGATTCTGGCTTTGTCCCTTGCCTTGTCATCGCCTACGCTGTACTGGCCTTCCTTGCTGCTTCAGACTACAGCCTAGTGACCGACCGCACTCCGTTGCTGCTCGTGGGCACGCCTCTCTACTACCTCTCCAGGAGACCCTGTGAGGCCCACGTAAGTCCAAGCGGCCCGGGTCCCTACGGGCTCCACCCGGGTGAACCATGGGCTTCCAGTGGTGAAGCTCATCCTAGCCTCTGTCTCCTCCTGTGCTCCACCCCCTGGGGGCAGTTGCTTCCTGGTCCCTACCAGGGAGCCATTCTCCACTGCTCCAGGACAAGGGTCCATCTCCAAGTGCAACAGGTTCCCTTATGAAGAAAGATTTAACAAGTTAGCGCTCTAAAGCTGATAGAAGAAATGACTGAGAGGGATGCGATAGATGTTTATAAAATCACGCACGGTGAAGAACAAGTTAATAGGAAACTGTTATTTACCCTTTTAAAAAAATACTAGGACTAAAGGACTAAACCCACGAATCTAATTGGTAGCAAATTTTAAACAAAGAAAGTTATTTCTTCAGTCAACCCACAATAAAATTGTGGCATTTATTGCTGGAAGTTGTGATCAAGATGAGCAGTACAGCTGGGTTTAAAAAGATTTGGACAAGTTTCTGAAGGAAAAGTCCATCAACAATTAATAGATTGATATCTCTTTCTTCTGGGATCTGTTGGGTAAGTTTCCACTTTCCAGGGAGCAGGAATGGCCGCTGTCAGAAGCAGGATGCTGGACTTGATGGACCACTGATCTGCCCCAGCATGGTGTTTCTTAGTTCTTATGGTTATAAACCTAACGTCAATAAGCACGAGCAGCTCATTGTTTGGACAGCAGCCTCACTAGTTCTGATGACTGGATTATGCCCGTGATTAGTGGTAAGACATGGGAAGAGGCTTGGATGCTGGATTAAATATAGGTATTGTAAGAATCTAAGAGGAAAAATGGCAAGGTCTGCAATAGCCCATCAATAGAGGCGGGCAGCACTATAATGGAATTTAAACTTATGAGGGCAGTGGTAATAGGAGCCGGGTTGAGAGACCAGGTAAAAGAAATGGATGAGGTGGGGGGAAGGGAAGATAGTGTTGATTTACGTCTGAGAATAAAAGCCGGCAGGCAAATCAATTAAGGGATGCACGAACAAGTCGGGGTCATGCGCACCGAGCGGATTTTTAAAGCCTCTGAGATACTCGCACATCTCCCGCAGCACGCACATTTGGAAAGTTTTCAAAAGGGGGCAGGGCCTGGGCATTTTGGGGAGTGAAGCTCAGATGCGCTCGCAAATACCTATGCAGCCCGGCGCGTGTGCCGGGGTCCCCTGCCGCGTAACTTTGATCCTGCTATGGATGCTGTGTAAGTTCAAAAATGAAAGAAAACTAGGCAGGTCTACAGGGTTTTAAGGGTCAGGGCTAACTGGGGGGAGTGAAAGCTATTAAACTATGGGGGTTTGGATGACCTCTCTCTTAACAGTGCAAACTGGAGATGAACTGGTAAAACTGGAAATAGCGTCAGCGCATGCCCCTTTTAAAATCCCCTGATTTATTTATTATTTATTTGTTTATTTATTTATGTATTTATTTAAAGGCTTTTATATAGCGATAACTGTTTGCACATCGTAGAATTGGGATTTGCGCGTCCACGTAAAATTTGGCATGCATGTGTGTGCACGGCCAGGCTATTTTATAACGTGCGCATACCCAAGCACAAGTTATAAAAAAAAAAAACAGCCACGTTCCTGGGCGCAGATTGATGCATGCGTGCAAATATACGCCCCCGTGCCAGTTTAAAAGTTATCATCTTATTGTTCATCTACGCAAAGTGGTGAAGAGCCATGGAGGAAGACAAATAGATAGACTGAATAGGCCAATTAATCTTTCTTTGTCATTACCTATTATGTTACTATGAGTTACACATAGAAAATATATTTTTTTGTTAAAATATTAAAGAATTATACTAAAACGACAGAAAAGAATACAGACTGATGAAATAGCACAATTGAACAAGCTCATAAATAATAAACTGTAGTCTTTGCCAAACTGTGGTCTGGTCTCCAAGGTGAGATTTATTTTAACACTATTTATGATCACAGAATGTTGGCAAAAGAAACTTAATATCACATTGCAAATTTTGACATAATGCTCTTGCTTAAAGGAACAAATGACTCTCAAAAACACTGCACTAATTTCCTATTTCATTAACACATTTTTTAAATTAAGTTTTGCATCCTAATGCAGCAAGTCTCTGTTTGCAGCTTAGATATTTGAGATTGAGAACTGAGAATTCAAAATGAATCAGTGCCATATGGCGAATAGAAAATGATCCAATATAGCAAATTAACCAATAGAAGCAATACGGTCAACACTTTCTTCTTTGCGCTCCTTCGGTGATTGGTTATGGCTTCTCAAATTATGACAGTTGATGCAACAAATAAAATATAGGTGGTACCTTTTTATTGGACTAGCATAATACATTTGTGACTAGCTTTTGAGAGCCGCGTTTCCTGCATTGGCTCCAGTGATCTGATAGTAACTCATTAAAGCTAGAGACAAATGTAACCCTGTCTAGGGTCAGCAGAAAGATCTGGAGGGGTCAGTGAGAGGACATGGAGCGCTGTACTCACAGTACTTTGCAAGGTGCAATTTTCCTTGTCCTGTAGAATTGTAAAAGCCCGACATGCACATCAGTTGGGGATGAGCGAATAAGTTGGGTTTGTGCGTGCCGAGCGGATTCTAAAATCTGGGGAGGTGCACACATATCTCCCGCAGTGCACACATCTAGAAAGTTTTCAAAAAGGGTTGGGGCGTGGGCGTGGCCCGGTCGTTTCGGAGCACAAACCTGAGATGTGCGAGTAGATACGGGACCCAGCGTTCGCCGCGGCCCCCTGCCATGTAATTTTGCTTCTGCTATGGATGCTGTGTAAGTTAAAATTTAAAGAAAACTAGGCAGATCTGCAGATTTTAAGGGTCGGGGCTAATTGGGGGCAGTGAAGGCTATTAAACTTGAGGGGGGGTTGGAGAATCTATCTAACTGGGCAAACTGGGGACAAACTGGTAAAAGTAGGAATAGCATCAACATGCGCCTCTTTTAAAATCCCCCGATTTACGCGGTATATGCCCACTTAAAATTTGGCGCACATGTGTATACAGCCGGGCTATCTTATCACAAGCACACATATACATATGCAAGTTCTAAAAGAGCCACGCCCCATGTGCACAGGTGGGTTTGAAGGTTACCGTCCCCGTGTTGAGTGATGCATGGGTGCCTTCCTCCATAAGGGGAGGGGTCTGAGATTAGGACATAAAAAGGTGCTTCCGCAAGCACTAGGGGGAGTTGAAGAGAGAAGCAGCGGAGAGAGTTGAAGTGGAGTGGGAGAGGATTTCTAGTTCAGGAATCCTATTAGGGAAAAGAGTTGAAGAGTGTGTAGATCAGTGTCAGGACTGAGCTACTTGCAGCCTCCCAAATGTAAGGTGCTGGTGTAGCTGAAGATTGGTCAATGTCATACAAGATAACAGGGCCATCTAAGGGGATTCAAGCTCTACAAAGATCCTTGCTGGGGAAGCCCAAAGTAAAGATAAGCAGAATATTTTAGGGCTATAGAAATGTCACCCCATAGACCATGGGGTTAAAGACGTATTTTTTTTGTGTTAGCATCTAAAGGAAGATTTGTTATACTTTGAATATTGAGCTGCACTGCTTTCTTTTTCTTTTTGGATAAATACCAGTTTTCACTTTTTTTTTTTTCCTAAGAGTTTTCTTCCTCTTGCCTTTTATGATTCCTGGACTGTAATTTGACAAACTGAAGGAGGTCATGATAATTTTGTTATTTCTTGGACTTTTCAATAAATTCTTGATTTGGAATTATAACCTAAGGTGTGTACCCTTGTTTTGTTTAAGCCTCCCCATGGGCCTCTCAGATTTCTGCCCCCCCAACTGGAGAACCCTGCTGGACTATACCCCATTCTGAGGCTGCAGCAGTGCCACTCACCACCTCTGCAGTCGTCAAAGGTGGCCACCTCTGAAGAAGGGGGGGGGGGGGTGTTACGCAAATATACTACACTAGTCCGATAAAAAGTAAGGATATGCACATACATTTTTTTTATGTTTTCCATTTTTGTTTTGTTTACTTGGAATGAAAAAACATAAAATGATATTAAAGAAAGAAACAAAAAAGTAAAGAAAACAAAATTTTTTTATTTTTTTATTTATTTATTTATTTATTTAACAGTTTTTTATACCGACCTTCATAGTAAATTACCATATCGGATCGGTTTACAAATTTAACAAAAGGGAAAAACTAGAGTAACAAATTCACGTAAACGAAAGATAACAATAAGTAGGAATAAGTCAAAGTTACAATCAACAGGGGGAGAGAACATGGAAGCTTGCAACAAGCTGGAAAGAAGATAGGCCAGTAAAAGAAATTTTACCATAGAGTGTACAAGTTAAAAAACTTAAGGACGGTGCTTTAACCTGAATGTCTCAGAGTCCATTTATTTTTTCTTTGAGAAACGGAGTGCCAGACCGGGTAGG
Source organism: Rhinatrema bivittatum (assembly GCF_901001135.1). NCBI lineage: Eukaryota > Metazoa > Chordata > Amphibia > Gymnophiona > Rhinatrematidae > Rhinatrema > Rhinatrema bivittatum. Next base: position 128,355,032 of record NC_042616.1, on the reverse strand, counting down.
AATGAAGGCCAACTAGTGATTGTCTGGTGTCAAAAAAAAATGTCAGGTCTCTTCTGCTGCAAAAATAAAATAAACACAAATCCCTTCCTGGTCCCTTCTCTGGATCTCCTCACCCTAAGTCTTCTTTCTTCAAGAGGTAGAGTGGCCCCCGGTCACTCCAGCCCCGCCAGTGTAATAACTATAAATGGTGTGAGCAGACTGAGGGCAGCACCATTATCAATTTCTTTCGTACAAAAAGAAATAGGCAAGGACCATGGCATTTTCTAGTACAGAAGTACAAATGGCCAGCGCCATTTAAAATTATAACTTTTTAGCATTCTACTTACAATACCTTCGGGCTTGGACAGAAATATTTCAGGATTTGCCTTCTCCTGGAGATGTAGGAGCCTCCTGATCCTCCTGTTATAATAAATCTCAGGAAATTTTAAGGATTACTCAGTCCTTGTTAGGGGGGAGTTGTCTGCCATGTTTTGAAATTCCAAATGTGATGTGGGGATAGTTTTGTGAGTTTTTGCTGTAAGAAAATTCAGGACAGTCATGGACAGATTGGGCAGAAGTGTTGCACTGCTGCAGCCCTCCTGGGGCCGAGGTGGGGTTGACGCAACCTGTAGACGAGGACCTATGGGTCCCCATCGTCAGCAGGTGGAGTGGGCTGAAGGCAGAGGCCACTGGAGCTTCACCTATACCAGCCTTCGTTCCCCACGGGTTGAGCCTTTGGGTGCTGGGGCCAGCAGGACATAGGTGGGCCTCAAGGTTGAGTAGCAAGAGAGGCTGGTTCAGCCCAGAGACAGCAGACGATAGGTGGCATAGTCCTACCCTGGACTGGGTAAGGTACTGGAACTCGGGCGCCAATGCAACAAAGGCTGACTGAGGGCGCTTGAGCAAAGATAGGCCGAAGCCTAATAAGTCCATGTCCAGGGAGTAGGCTAGGAGAGGCATCAAAGACTGGCTTGGATCAGGGCCGGCGGCAATATGGAAGTCGTGGCAAGCAATGCTGAGATCTGATCACAGAGAAGTCAATAGCGTTGGTGATCGAAGCAATGGTCAAGGTCTGTAGCGTAGTCAGGCGTAGCGGAGGTCTGGGTCTGGAGATAAGCTGTAGCGTAGTCAAGCAAAGCAAAGCCAATATCCGTGTAGTCAATCCAAGGCATAGGCAGGGCAGGAATGAAGAGAACAGGAACCAGGAACAATGAGGGTCAGGAGAAGAGAGTAGAGAAGAATCTCTCACAGCAACGAGTACTCGAGTAGCGAGGAAACCTGTTGCAAAGGCAACGCTATGGAGCGAGGCCTGAGCTTAAATACACTGAGGAGTTTGACATCATCATCGGGGGCCGCAACCAGGTTCCCTCCGCGAGCCCTTCATAAGGATCAGTGATGCGGGCATGCCTAGGGAGGGGCACGGCGCCGGTAGTGGCGTCTTTCCGCGGGCCACGTGGAGAGGTCCGACCAGCAATGGCATCTTGACCTGAAATGCTGGGGACTATGGCGGAGCCGGAGGCACCAGGGGTGGCCTGAGATCGAAGCTGGCGGTCCACCACCGCTAGCGAGGAGGAATCGGAAGCTGGAGTCTGTGTAAGAAGGTGAGAGGACCGCGCCGTGGGTCTGCCGCAGATGGCACACATAACAAGAAGTTGGGAGTTAAGAGTATAGAGGAAGGGGTGGGAAATGAGACTGTGGAGAATGATAGAATGGATATGATTGAATTTAATAGGGTAGGTATCCTTGAAATGCAGAATGTGTTGCATAACTGTAAAGTTACTACTTGTCAGTTGGACCCTTGTTCTTCTGTTCTGATTAGGTCCTTGCCAGATAACTTGCTACTCCGAATACAGTTGTTGGTTTGGAGGAAGGTATTCTGCCTGAGGTGTTGAAACAGTCAGTGGTGACTCCAATTCTGAAGGGCTTCGTTGGATAAGTCTAGTTGTCTTAGTTATCGCTCTATTTCTAATTGCCCTTTTCTTGCTAAGGTGTTAGAGAAGGTAGTGTACTCACAGTTGTCTAGTTACTTGGAAGAGGTGAGAGGGTTAGATAGATGTCAGTCTGGGTTTAGAAAGGGTTATAGTATAGAATCTGTGATAGCATCTATGCAAGATGAGGTTTTGAAGTATAGGGACAGGGGAGTGCCAGTGGTTGTGGTACTGCTGGACTTGTCAAGTGCTTTTGATTTGTAGACCATTTTCTGTTTGAACGATGTAAGCAGTTAGGTTTTGGAGGTAAGGTTAGGGATTGGCTATCTTCCTTTTTGATAAGTCAATCACCTGTAGTACGGTGTAAGGGAGGTGATGTCTAAAGCTTATAGATTAGATAGTGGGGTTCCACAGGGATCCTATGTTGTTTAATCTTTTCTTGCAGCCACTAGGCTCTCTTTTCTGCAATGAGGAATTTGTAGGTTTTATTTATGATGATGATGTGCAGTTATCGTTCCCCATGGGGAACGATAACTGCACATCATCATCATAAATAAATTCTGCACATGATCAGAATTAATTTGATTCGCTGATCAGAATTAATGAAGGTTTAAAAAGATTCTGGAGTGGTTTGATTCTCAAAAGATTTTAGTGAATGTTGATAAAACAGAATGGATGTGTACAGGGAAGGAGGAGATTCCTAAGAACTTAGTTAGTCTAACGATAGGAGATGCAATTATCATAAGAAATTTGAAAGTGAGGAATTTGGGGATAATAATAGACGAGGCCCTGTCCATTGATTTTCATATTTCCTGAATGGTTCAGAGAGTATGGTTTTGACTTAGACAGCTAAGGAGGCTCTGAGGTTTGGGTTTTTTTTTAGAGTTATCTGTTTTCAGATTGGTGGTACAGACGCTAGTTTGTCCAGTTCTAGACTACTGTAACATGGTTCTAGTTGGCCTTCCAAAAAAAGTTAGCAATGTTTACAGGTGGTACAAAATATGGTGGCGCGTCTGATTTTTTGTCTCCCCCGTAGGGTGAGTGCAACACCTTTATTAAAATGCCTTCATTGGTTATCTATTGCAGAGCGGGCTAATTTCTAATTAATGACCCTGATGTACAAGATGTTAAATGGAGGGGGTGAGGAATATTTGCAAGAAAAGATCAAGAGTTATATTCCAGCTCGTAATTTATGCTCCAAATCAGCCACTTTGGTTTTGGTTTCATCTATACAATTACACACAATATACCCGTATTCTCACATTAAATACATTAAATATGTGTACACAGTGAAGAAGCGGTATAGTGGTCGAGGAAACACAGTTTGTTTTAAAATAATGAGGAATTGGAAACGCTCAGGATTTATCTAGTGAGTGGAATAAAGGTGAGTGCGATGACGTCAGAAACAATGACTAGGAGAGTTGTTTTTTAACATATTTAAATTAATTAAAGTGTTTAAAATCAATGGATAATAATAGTTGAATATGGGATGTATTTGTAGAGGTGTGTTCACAATATGGTGTCTAGTTGAATAAATGAGTGGGTGTATGAAAATTTAGGGTGTGTTTTATGTATGTTTTTTTTAATAAATATATGGAATAAAATATTTAATGTATTTAATGTGAGAATACGGGTATATTGTGTGTAATTCTATAATATAGAATACCTGTATTGAACCCAGTGCAGGGAGATATATTTTCATCTAGACAAGACATCCGCAAGGTAATAAACAGGAAAAGGATGTTTTCAGTCTGTGCCCCAGTTATGGAATTTGACCCCATTGGAGGTGAGGGTGGAACAGAATTAGCTTAAGTTTAGGAAAAGGTTAAGGCGTGGCCTTTTCCATTATGGCCTGAACATATAAATTGTGCTGAAAGGGTTTACTTTACGGTTTTTAAGTATTAAGAATTTTTTATTGTTTTTATTTGATTATATGTATGTGTACATTGATAGTATTTTAATTGTGTTTTATTGTGAACCGCTCTGGCCAGGTCTGGTAATTGATGTGAGATATATGAGAAATGAGAAATAAATTAAATAAATCCCAGGTAGGCTCACATTCTTATTCCCCTCTCAGCAGGGTCCCACCCACAGAGCTCTCTCCCTATGTAGCAATGAAGGTGGACCAGGCTAAATACCTGGTCCTACACATGCAAGAAGGGAGAAAATAGAATCATTTCATTGCATACCTCCCCTCAGCTTGGATCCATTGGTCTGAGCATTTTCCAATTCCCCTGGATCTCATCCAGAAAAGTGTCTAACAACCCCAATCCCCTTCATCTGGCTTCCACCAGCTAAGCTTGGGATCAGGGCTCTCGGGTCAGGCTCATCCCCACACATTAGGGCTCCCTAGAAATCAATATTAGTAGCACCAACTGCAACCTTTGCCCAGTATCCACCCATAGTCCTTTAATTGAGTTCATTGTTGGCTTTGTGTTCCAATTCTACTTCAGCAGGGCTCTTTGAACTGGCTGTGGGATTTGTAATGAGCATTCTTCATGCTTCTCTCTGGTGACTTGTGCCTCCTCTGCACCATCACAATCATCTTCCTCTGGCAATTCCACCATGCCTCTCACTGACTCTTCATCAGCACCACACATTGGCTCCTTTGTAGCCCCTCTCACTGGGGAATCTGATCCCTCTCTCAGGGATCTCCATGGCCCCGCCTTCTGAGCTCTCAGTCGCATCGCCATTTGAGCTGTTCAAAACAACACCTCCAGCTGGCTTATCTGTAGCCCCTCTCGCTGGGGTCTCTATGCTTCCCTTCTCAAGACTCTCTGTGGCTCCTTCTTCTGGGCTATCCTTGGCATCACTTCCATCTGGCTTCACTGTAGCCCCCTCTTGCTGGGATCTCCATGGCTTCTGTGACCCTCCTATCAAGCCCCTTGGCAGTGCCTCTCTCAGGCTTCTCCATGCTGCCTTCCTCATGCCCACTCAGTGCTGCCTCTCACAGACCACTTGGTACTGTCCCCTTCTGGGCAGTCTGTGTTGCCCTCTCCATGCAGGATTATTCCTCTAGGGATCCTCTGTGGGCCCTTGCTGCTCAGGATTTGTGTGGGCTTCACCCCTTTACTGTTTTCAACCCTCTCTAGAGTGAAGTCTATCTGAAGTGTTGAGCCACAGTCATGTGACTCACTCAGTGCTCTACTCCCTCCAGGCTTCTGTGGCTCCTCTCTCAGGGGTCTCCACAGACCCTCTCTCTGGGCATTCCTTGGCTTCTGTTTCTGGGCTCCTGGCAGTGTCTCCAACTGTAAAAGCGCCCCTTGGTTCTTCAAGGGCACATGCCACGTCTCACCACTTGGTCCATCTCTGCAGCCATTGCCTGTATTTCAGCTACTGTCTATAGCCTTTACTCTCTCTGTGCATATATGGCATCTGGGAGTAGGTTCCCTGGCTCCACTAGCCTAGCTAGACTTTCCATATGCCACACCTCCAGTCTCAGTTTCTCTCTCTTGTCTGGTTCTTGAGAATGGGGAGCTCCTATCATGGAGAAGTACATGCCTGCTCACCTTTCCCTAGCTTCTGTAGTGGGTATACAGTAGTACAGTATACCCACTGGCTCCAGGCCAGGTTTTCTGTAGTACTGCCCAGGCCTCTGGATGCTGCAGTCTCTACAGAGACCTTACCCTGTTTCTGCACTGCTTCTTTGTACCACTATTTTCTCTCTGTTTTGTTTTTTTGGTATAAAGGTAAAAAATAGAAAAAAAAAACCCATTTTGCATATCCAGCACTAACTTCACTGAGAACATGTCCTAACTCCAGACACAGCTTCCCTCCTTTGTCTGCAAAAAAACCCCCCTAAACCTGACTATCTTCCAGGCCCCACAGACCACTCTCTGTTTAAAGGTAGTTTTAGCTTATGTTTTCTTGTGTGATTTTCTTTGAGCCAGCAAGTTTTTTACTTTCAGTGCTTGCAACCCTAGCAGCATTGTTTTCTTCTGTACCAGCTCCCTTCCTTAGGCAAGGCTACACAAACTTCTTTTTCCTTTTTTCTACTTTGATTTTGTGTGCGCTTGTACAGCCTTCTGAGAGCAATGCTTTTCCTCCCACTTCTTGGCAGGCCAAACACCAAGCACTTTCTTTTCCTTTTCAACCCGGAGACTTTTTTTTTCTGTGCCAAGCTTAGAAAAAAATCTCCAACATGACACCATATTTGAAGATGGCTGAGCAAAACCTCACTCTCTGGAGTTAGGAAACATGTTGACTCCAGCTTTTCTTCTTGCAACTTAACTTTTATTATAACATTTAAACATAAGCATTGCCTACCTTTTTAGCAGTGTACTTACAATACTTTCAGGTTAGGTCAGAAATATTTAAGAGCTGCCTTCTCCTAGAGAGGTAGGGGCCTTCTGATCCCAGCTGGGCTCACATTCATATTCCCCTCCCAGCAGGGACCTGCCCACACAGCTCTCTCCCTCTGTAGGAGTTAAAGTGGACCAAGCTAATTGCCTGGTCCCACACACGCAAAAAGGAGGGTTTCTTCATCACAGAGATGAAGTTAGGTTTCTTACAAAAACACTGTTTTGTATGTGATATTTACCTATGTGATCATAGATAGCAAGTTGTTTTGTAAGATTGTGCAAGTCAATATCTATTTTGCATAGTTTTGCATTGTGCTTTGCAAAAGCTAAATAATGCTTGAACAAAAGGCAAATAGTACATGCAAGATTTTGCTTGCATTATTTGGCATTTTTCATGTATTTATGTTTTTGCAAAGCACCTTACTACTTTGGCTCCTACATTTGAATGCACAAACCTTACAGGCAGACTGAGGGTCTACAGGTTTTATACCCCTGTGTTCTAATCAATATACTGTACTGTAAATCCATTCACAAGACACACAGAAGAGACATTCTATACTGTATATCAGCTCTTTAAAGCTATAATGGAATTTGTTTCATTTGCATAGCAACTGTGACTAATGTTCAGAAAACATTTTCACCCTTAGGTGAAATAAATTTATCAATTGCAACATTTAATACTAATTAGAAAAAGAATGGCTTTTCTTCCACTCTATAAGTTTCATGCCTTGTTGCTTCAATTTTCTGGTTAAAGTAAGATTTTGTTAGTTTTCAGTACTACAGAAGCAGAACGGATGGTGAAATTTAGTGAGGCTATTTTATTCCTTACACTTCAACATTAACAATCAGCAACAGTCTATAATTGGAATCTTGTTTTCCCTTGTTTGATGTTGTAGTTAAAAATGCATTAATCAACTGTAAATGGAAACGGCTGTCTAGTGATTAGCAATGCAAAGCATGTGTCAACAAAGATTGCATAAACAGCTTATGGATTGTTTCCCCAAAGTTTGCTGCCTTTGGCAAATTTACGTCAACTGAAAAACTGGATTACTGCCCCTGCCCCCAAGTCAAAAAGAATAGTTTCAGTAGATTTTATTTCACATCATGATTTGCTTTCAAAATAAAAAGAAACCTTAAAGTCAGCAAATGCAGCATGATTAGCTAATCAAATCAATGACAGGAAAGCAATATTATGAAGCAGGGGATCAGTCTGATGTATCTGTGACAAAATGCTTGAAGTGCTAGAAGCTGCTCTGAACTGTTCAGCTGTAGCCTACAAATGGCCCATATGCAATGGAAGTACACTGCAGCCTCTGCTGATCACACAACCCCAGTGAGATTCAGCATGAATCACTGCTGTAGCAATTACTTCAACACAGGTAAACAAGTAAATAAACACTTTCAAAACAGCAAACTTTGCAGTACTAATTTAATTTAGACAGTAGATACATTTACTATACACTGAATTGGAGGAGATATATTATGTATTAAAGACAAACTATTAAAATCTTCTGCTGGTTAGTATATTTCTTGTCCTATTGAAAAGTATTTTGTTTATAAAATCATGAACATCATCGTGCACGACTACAAAAGCAGCAACAATTGTGCTGTGGTGGGGGGGGGGAGGGGAAGGAGCGTGAGCTTTGTATATCAAACCTATAGTCTGAATATTCAGCCACTGAATATTCAAAATAGCTCAAAAGCTAAAGGAAAAGAGCTAAAGGAATAAAGCTAAAGGAAAACAGACAGCACAGGAAGACCAATAATGTGGGAGAAAGATTTGGTGGAGTGGGAGTCATTTGGGAAGATGTGAGGGCACAGCACACCTGTCCTCAACTATGCTGAGGGGGTCACACAGACAAACAAGGGACCCAGGCGGTCATATTTTTCTCAGCATGCAGATATGAGGGGTAAGGTGTTGTTTTTAAAATGTTGCCTTAGATATTCTGGTTTTTCATTACTGCTGATCTTAATGAGCTCTGCCGTCATGAAGCACCGCCAAGGGCGGTTTTGCTGTTTTCCTATATTTGTGCAGCTTTGCCCCCTCTGCACCCACAATTGCTGCCCAGAGAGTAAGGCTGTATTTCCAATTGTATTAAACGAAGCTTTGTTTAATATCATCTGAGAGTTTGGGGATTTTTGTCATGACTTTGCACAAACATCATGGACTTACACTGCCTCCACCCTATTCCAGATGTTGATGATATCATCAGAATGAATTAGCATGCCTGGAAAGAGATAATATGCCTGATACATATTGTAACGATACTGATCATGTATTATGTGCTACAGAGCGAGGGGGCAGCCAAAAACACAAATAAAGAGAGTTTACTCAGTCTTTCTGAGCTGCTCAGGGCCTCCTGCCAACCTTTTTCAAACATAAGATATGGTTCAATGTATTCTTCCTCAGTGGTGAATAACTTTTTGCCATACATTTTTTTCTATGTCTTGGGATCATTAGGAACAGATCCAAAGGAAAGGATGCTTTACTTGGTTACATGCAGCTGCCCGACACTGATTTTCCTAGATTCAAGCCACTTATGCTAAAAGTGATATTGTAAAGAAATGCAACCTGATTCCCCTGATTCCTTCCTGATATTCAGTCACCACCTCTCCTTCCCATCGCCACCACCTGCCCCCTTGTACAGTTCCTACCCCACCCCGCCTCCCCTATGCGCTTCATCCCCCACCCCGCGCTACCCCCCACTCTGTCGCCTCTTGTATATAATTAATTTATGTCCAACCTGGTTAACCACATGTAATCTCATTTAATAACTGTGGCGCCCGTTGGCTCTACAGTAAAGTTGTCACCTTTTAACTTCCTATCCTTCCTCCATCTATCATTGTAATTTCCTTTCTCAGTTGTCTGTAAACCGACATGATGTTTTTTTTTACGAATGCTGGTATATAAAAGTTATAAATAAATAAATAAATAAATAAATAACATTATTGGGGTCCAGAACTACAGAAATTGATTCTTTGTCTCTGTGAGAAAGATGGATGGAATCTGGGGCTTTTAGGCCTGTCTAGGTAAAGAGTTTGCAAAAACAACACAACCACCATTGCTTTTAACAGAGAAAAATTCTAATTATTTTTAGAACTATGGTTCGGCCTCAGACACTGGAAACAGAGCCAAGAGGGAAAGAGTATCTACTAGTGATGTTTCAGCTATGACTCTGACTTCTTTCATTATGTGAGGTGGGAATAAGCAGAGGAGATTTTACCCAGATGCCTAAATGTTTCAACTTCAAACAGATAAGAATGAAAATAAATACTTTCTCTTTCCTTTTGTTAAAAATTTTTCTTTTGGCAAAAGGTTTTTGTTAAACACTATATCCAATTCTGACATAGTTAATTTGTATATTAAAAAAAAACTGTGTCCTGTTTATAGTTTTATACTTTATATTTTCCTTGTGTTCCCAGATATGCATGGACCCTTTTATCAAAATTACTTATTTTTAACTCTTACTGTTTTCTTTAGGTTCCCTCCTGACGCAGTCTATTCGCAACACAGCCCGTGTCGGGGGACCCTGAATCTATTGACACAATTGATTTGGTTTGATGCTGACGACTGAACTTTCTGCTTGCCTGTACACAATAAAACTGTTTTGTATTTGAACTTCAAGGACATGTTTGAACCTTTATGACCCTTCTTCTTATATTGATTATCCATCTTTGATGGTTGAACTTTCGCTTATTTGTTGTTTGTTTACAACTTTCTTGGAAATGTGGGATTTGTACCTGGCAGGGATTATAGCGGCTCTGTTCCAGACCTAGGCTCGAAAAGGTGTGGTTTACGCAGTTCATTTGAATGACCATGATACTTATGTGCTGCTGGACTTTAATACATTGGCCCGAACTTACCAGGTACGTAACAAACATTTTTTTGCGAATCTCCAAGTCAGGCACTATTTGTCTTCTCTTCACTGGGCACCAGAGATTTTAGCAGCAGAGTCGAAGTTTGCCACTAAGATTTTCAACACCGCCAATCTTGCCAATACTATTTCTGGATGGATTAAATTGTGCCGAACTGTGCAGCAGGATAATCGTTTAGGTTATTTGGCGACCAAGTGGTCTGATGTACTAGCCATGCCTCTCACCCCTCAGTACATGGCACAGTGCTTTGCTGCCCTATATAAGCAAGTCCCGGATATTGAATTGTGGGAAGTCCAATTTAAGATTCTGCATCGAATATATTACAACGACATTCGTCGGTTCAAGATGGGACTCACGGACTCCCCTTTATGTATTAAATGCTGCCAGGAAGAGGGAACACTTTTGCGTCATCTCTTTCAGTGCCACTCTCTGGGAACATTTTGGAGTGATGTTTTCGCTATCATTTCTTCATGCACCGGGGTTCAGCGGCCGATGACTGGACAGTTTTTACTCTCGAGCCCGCAAGCGTGCTCTGCTGCCTACACCCGCTCGAAGGACAAATTTAGTAGAATGGCAATTTTGTTGGCATACTGTACCATTCTAGCTGTGTGGGTGGATCCGCATGCGTCGCCCCTCGTTCGGGCGTGGTTCCTGCGGATGGCTTCCCTTTTACAGTTAAAACTCCTGGACTTTCTAGTTGGCAAGCGAAAACCAGACAAAGTGTATGGGGCTTGCTAGATCGATTGTGCTCACTTATTGCCAGATGACATTAAAGATGGATTGCAAGAGAGTGGTTACACTTTTTAGTGGCCGTAGCCCTGGTCTCCATGGGTTGGGTAGGGGGGTAAGGGTACGGGGAGGGGAGGGGAGGAATGGGTTGTGGGGGTTTGTGTGGGAGGGGGGTGTGAGTGTGGTGTGAGAGTGAGAGTGATAGAGTGGGGATGGAGATAAAAGTTGATAAAATGTAATGGGACGGAGATATTCCAGCTGTTACGTGTGATGCTTGTTGGCACTACCTAAGTTACAGTGCCGTTCAGTCTGTGCTGCTTATACTGTGTGTTTATTTGTTTGTTTGTTTTTTGGTTACAGCATGGTAATGTTGCCTTCCCAATAAAAATTATTTTGAAAAAAAAATAATTCCATTGTGTTAATAATAGAGTAAATAGAGGCGAAAGGTTAAGAAAAATATTGGAATAACTTTTTGATTTACCAGAGCTTGCATCTGCTGGTTAGCACTATAGACTAGGGAATTCTGAGATGATTATACTAATTTCCAATCAATATCAGATCAATATAATGATGTCACTGGACATGCTAGCTTGTTACCATGTACAGAAACTAAAAATAATGAGCACATAATATGTAAATGTGTTATTTATGTCCTCCAAAATGTGTAACTTCAGAAATCTTTCCCTCTTATTGTGCTTTTGTGATTCCAACTCTATCATATTCTGAGACGTTCCTAATAATAAAGTATACACTAAATTACTCTACAAAAAACACCTCCTTTTATTTATTTATTTAAAAACTTTTCTATACCGTTGCTAAGTTAAATACCATCGCAACGGTTTACATGTAGGCACATTAAGGTTGGTGAATGGTACTATCGTACATTCTAACAGGTGCCAAAAGGTTCGGTTACAATATATCATAATACAAAAACAATCGATTTATTAGTAATGTAGTTCATGACCAAGTGTACCTGTCAGGTACTATTTACAGGTAAAAAATCATATTCTTTGTGTTATATAATTACGTAGGTTGTGTGTGTTGGTGCTCTTCTGCCTTTCCTGTATATTTTCTATTCTCCATTCTCTTTAGAAAATGCTTGTTTGAAAAGCCATGTTTTTAAACTTTTCTTAAAGGTTTTGAGATCTCTTTGTAGTCTGATCTCTAGAGGCATAGTATTCCATAAAGCGGGGCCTGCTAAACATAGGGCCCTTTCTCTGACTTGTGTTAGTCTCGCTGTCTTTACAGAAGGAATGGTTAAGAGAGCTTTGTTTGCTGAACGAAGGTTTCTGTGTGGGACGTGCACTCGTAGTGCTGTGTTTAGCCAGTCCGTTTTTTCATCATGTATTAGTTTATGTATGGTACATAAGGCTTTTGTATTTTATTCTGTGTTCAATAGGTAGCCAATGTTATTCAGCTAGAGTTTCAGTTATATGATCCCTCCTTCTTTTTCCAGTTAGTATTCTAGCTGCTGTGTTTTGTAGTATTTGAAGTGGTCTAGTGTTGTATTTGGGAGTCCTAGTAAAAGAGCATTACAGTAGTCAGTGCTGGAGAAAACCACTGCCTGAAGTACTGTTCTGAAATCAGCTGGTGTTAGTACTGGTTTTAGTTTTCTGAGGGTCATGAGTTTTTGCATAGCCTTCTTTTACTTTTAGCGATATGTGTTGTTTTAGATTGATTTCTGGGTCCATTACTATTCCAAGGTTCAGCTAGTTCCATTACTATTCCAAGGTTTCAGCTAGTTTGATTTTCTGGTTGTTTTTGAGTATTATTGGAGTTTGGATGATTTCGATATTTTTTCGTTCTAAGTGTAGAAATTCAGTTTTTTCAATATTTATCACAAGTTCCATTCTAAGGAAGAGAAAGGACCTTGCAGGCAGAAACCATGAGGTCCATATTCAAAAGTTATCCATTTAAATGAAGATTTGGACACTTATGCATCTAAACTGTAGCCAGATAGCAAGTTAGCCAGCTAGAATTTATCCAGATAATTTAGAGGCATTCCAGGGATGTAATTGGGAGGAGGAGTTAGCCAGATAACTTAGCCATCTAATTCTGGTCAGCCCATAAACTTGTCCTAAAGTTAGCTGGAAAAACTTATCCAGCTTAGTTTAAGATAGCTGGATATATTTATTTACTTATTACATTTATAGCCCACCAATCCACAGAGATCATCGGCTTACAATAAACATACACAGTATTAAAAGAAACATTATGCAATACAATATTGTAGGAGTGGCCAACTCCGGTCCTCGAGAGCCACAAACAGGCCAGGTTTCCCATTTAAATTTCTTGTTATCCTCAGCAAGAAGCCACTTTCTTGTATGCACCTCTCCTTTAGACCAAAGTCTCAAGGCATTCCTTCATTACTTTTGGGTAATATTCAGTCACCCGTATATGTGCTACTATCAGGGGGACATTCACTGGGTTTCCAGGGCTATCATAAGTTATCCTTATTGTGGGCTTCACAGTCCTACCTGTCCTTCTGGGCTCTCAGGGTGGTAGTGGAACCAATTCCTCAGCCTCTGTAGTTTCTGATTCTCTCTGGGGGTGAATCTCATCTGTGGCTTCTCCTTCCCTTTCTTATTGCAGGTTGTCTATCCCTCTCTTGCAATCTGTACCACCATCAGTCCTATAATTACTCTGGAAAGCTTCTTGGATCTGCTTCTCCTGGGTTTCAATTCCCGGGAACTATCTTACTAAGTCCCCATCATGTGTCTGTTGATTAGGGATATGGTCTCTCCAATGTGGCTCCCAGGTAAACCTCATATATCCCCCACTTAACTCTCCTTCTGAATCCTCACTATCATATCCACTATGTCTGTCTTCCAGTGGATACTCAGGGGTCCCTACCAGTTCCCGATGGGGGTTCCTGTCAAATTCCCAAAGAGATTGGGTCTCAGGTCTTATTTTTCCCTTTCTTCTTGGTCGAGGTTTATGGGGTTCAGCTATAGCTTGGGGTTCCTCTAGGAGATATACCAACTGTCCACTTGGCAGGAGATGGTTTCTGTGTACCGTTTTTACTGGTCCTTCACCCCATTCTGGCCTTAACCAGGAAACAGGCAGGTTGCTCAGTTTTTCTTCAAAAACATAGGGGACAGACCTCCACCTATTAGCAATTTTGTGTCTCCCAGTCAGTCTCCAGCTCTCTTAAAGTACTCTGTCCCCTACTGTCAAATCATTCTGCTTCACCTTCTGGTCATATCAGTGCTTGTTTCTCTGGCTCAGTTTGTAGGCAGACTCTGCATCCAACCTATAGGCCTCCCCCAACTGTTCGTATAGAAAATGATGCAGGCCAGTACAGTGAAGAAAGCAGAGTCAGCAGCAGTTGGAACAAGCAGCAGTTAAATAGAAACAGGATCAGGCTGTGGTCAGAGGTGGGTGGAGTTCACCCAGATTTAGAAGTGGGCCTCTGTGGAGATGAGGATCCATCGTATAGAAAATGATGCAGGCCAGTACAGTGAAGAAAGCAGAGTCAGCAGCAGTTGGAACAAGCAGCAGTTAAACAGAAACAGGATCAGGCTGTGGTCAGAGGTGGGTGGAATTTACCCAGTGTCATGGTTCAGGCAGTGGTCAGGGCAGGCAGAGTTTGAGCAGTTATGGTAAGCAGGCAGTGGTCAGAGGCAGGCAGAGGTAAAGCAGCATCACGGTCCAATCCGGCATCAAACCAGAAGTCCAATCCAAAGTCAAAGCCAGAAGTCCAATCCGAGGTCAAAGTCAGAAGTCCAATCTGATGAGATGAAGAATGAAGAGAAGGAAGGAGGATGAAGAATCAGAGGAGCAAGATGAGAAGCTGAAGACAGACGAAGGAGAGACTAACCACGAAGACAAGAACTCAGAAGGCAAACCAGACTGTCAAGGAACCAGGAACAGGACACAGGAACTCAAGAAGGACACACAGTGGAATCAGGAACTAAAAAGCAAGTATCAGGACCCAGGAATGCAGAGGCAAAGCAATTCTCCAATGGATTCAACCTATTCCGAAGGCATTGTGGAGTTCTGGCAGGTTTTATATACCAGAGTCCCAGTGATGTCAACAGGCAGTGTCAGTTGTGGTTTTCTACCACTGGCCCTTTAAGAAGGGCAAAGTTGGTGCACGTGAGCCCCTAGGAGGGCCCGGGACAGATGCAGTGTCAGACGTTGACTGAGCATGGCAGTCTGTTCTGCCGATGGGGAAAAGCCATGTCAGAGGTCCCATGAGTGCTGAAAGCAGACAGCTCGCAGCAGCTACCACTTGAGTGTTGTGAGGTCTCCTTCAGCATCTGCTGGGGCTGGTTTGGGTCTGGGGCTGGAGGTAAGAGCAGCAGTCCGTGGGACCCGCAGAAAGCAGAACGCAACATGATCAAGGCCTTGGAGAATGATCTCTCTTCCATTTCCCCACTCCCATCCCCAGACAAGGAATCGTGAAATGGAGTGGGCTTATAGAAGGTATGGGACGAGAAGATGTCATGTAGAGTGTTGAAGAAGTAATTGTTTCTTGTGTTCATTTCCTGCATTGAGACTGCAAATACTGAGAATGACTGTTTGATAACAAAAAGGGCTAAAGACTTTGACTGAAGTTTCTGCATTTATTTACATACAAGATAATGGACCAGTAACATGCTGAAGACTGATTAGAATTTGAACAGTAGGCGATGTGCTGACTTCAAGAGAACAGAAAGGCAGACAGGTGAACTGTGGTAAAAATACTACAGATGGACATTTGTTGTTAAGTACTTCAAAACAGTGATGACTGTATATGGCCAGCATCATATAGCCTGGCTATTCATATAGGGGTACATTTTAAAAGGTGCGCGCGGGAGTAGATTTGTTCGCGCAACCCGGCGTGAACAAATCTACTCCCGATTTTATAATATGCGCGCGCTGCCGCGTGCATGTTATAAAATACAGGGTCGGCGCGCGCAATGCTGCACAAAATCAACAGCCTGCCTCGGAGGGAACTTTCCTTCAAGCCCCTCCACCTTCCCCTCCCTTCCCCTATCTAACCCACCCCCCAGCCCTAACTAATTCCCCCCCTAACTTTATTTTGCAAGTTAGGGCAGGCGTAACTTGCGCGCGCTGGCCAGCTGCCGGTGTGCCATGTTCCGGTCCAGGAGCTAGTCCGGAGGCTGCGGCCGCACCCCTGGAACACCCCCCCATGATGAGCCGCCACGACACGCCGCGTCCTGGGGTTTGCGCGCGCCGCCAAGCCTATGCAAGATAGGCTCGGCATGCGCAGGGGGTGGAAGGGGCAACTTTTCGGGGGTTACATACATATCTTACGCGCGTAACCCTTTGAAAATCTGCCACATAGGATGTTGTATATGAAGTCCTTTTATGAGAAAGAATTTGAATATCCAAACAGAAAGAGACTCATGTTCTCAACTGTATTCTCACGGCATCTAAAAGTTATGAAAAAAAGCACTGTTGGACTTGTATCATCAAAGACAAAGAAAAGTCAACAGAAGAAGACATCTCTGCATATTCAGTCTGTCTCCCCAATTACATTCCTGAAGCTCCTGATTTGGCCCATCAGAATGGTTCAGAGTAAGTGTCAATGCAGAGATGAAAGACAAGAATTTAGAATTGCACCACATTACCTCTATTGTACCTTTAAAGATCCCTAGACAATATTATGAGAGAAGCTACTTATATATTTTACATTATTTAAACTATAATTAATAATCAGATGACGCTTGTTTACTTCTTGTCATCCATTATCAAGTTTGTTTAGCAATACATTATCCAATGTCCAAAACAGTGATGATAAATTTCTAAATTTTCATAATCTGAATACATTTAAATTTGTATATACAAAATTAGAAGTGGCTTCTTTAATTGTTACTGTATGTTCCCTGCTTCAACCATAAGCCCTTGAAATTGAGGAGTGCCCTTGGAGACTATTTGAGAACCTCAGCCCAGAAGTTACCCACGTCTTCCCACTCCCCTCTTTTTGGATTTGTTCACTTTCTGAAATCTAGTTGCCCAGAATATGGGCATCATCAGGCTTGGAATTTGTCTGCTTCAAAGGGTGAGGTAAGGTATACCTTACCTCACCCTTTTCCAACACAAATTCCTAGTTATACCGGAAGTCTGTCGTAGGTCTCTGTCGCTATTTCTTTGGAAAGTAAAAGTTCTGTTAATCAGCACATTCATACCACCAAGTTTCCAGCCTTATGCAGGTTGCCCAGTTTGATGGCTTCAAATTGTACTTTTCCAACAATCTGTGTATATTCTCTCCTACCTTCTTGTATCGCAGTTCATTTTAACGAGTACACTCACCACCCAGGGGCAAGGGGGGTCATATCAAAAGCTGATAGATGGGTATTAGGGAAAAAACTGGTAATATAATAAATAATGGCAGGAAAAGACCAATTAGCCTCTCCTGGCTGACCAGTTATTGTCCACACTGTTAAGGATATATTACAGCACTAGCTGTGAAAACATGACCATTTGTAGGATATTATTCCTTATCCAAGTCATTTTTTGTTGTTTTCTTCAATGGTTTTATACCATCCTGTTAAATCAGTATGTAAAGTCAAATATTTAATCCACACCCAGCCCCCTCTCTCCTCTCCCCCCCCCCCCCCCCCCCCCCCCCCAATGTCTTAACACCAAACTTTGTTACCAAAATTAGTGAAACTATTGTACGAATGTCCAGCCTACTAGGTCATTTTAGTCTTGTTAGATAGTACCCAGCTTCACCAACCTACTGGCACCAACCCTATTAGATTCTGTGGACTTATGGTCTGATACTGAAAACAGTTCATACTATTGACACTAAAGGAAAATATCTAATTGGCTTTCTACTTTATTATGCTCTTCTAGGAAAAAATTATTTAGAAACATATTGACATTATGTTAAAAATTGATATTATTTAATCTGCCTCACGCCCAAGGGCTGAACCAAATGTCATTGTAGAAAAATCTAGTACAAAATTAGCTTCTCAACAGATTATAGAAAATTGAATGAGAATGTCAAAAAAGATTATCCTCATCCTAGTATAGACAGCACCTAGGAATTCCTAAGCTATGCTCTAAGGACTGTTCAGTCTTGAACTATAACTATAGCTTTTCAGCCTTGAGTATTACTTGGTAAGTTATCTTCTACCTGGTACTGGTTGTCTTATAGTTAGTTGCATACTTCTGCTTGGAGTCTGCATCTATCCTACCTTCTACTACCTGACTAGACCAGCAGGAGCCAACCAGGATTTGCTGGTATATATAACTTCCTCCTTTGCCTATATTTCTTCCTAGTACAATAGACTTAGTTGAATGCTGCTATCTGGTTTGTGTCTCCAGTTCCGGTTCCCATTTTTCCCTCACCTGTGTGTACAGTTCCTGTTGCACCTTGTTCCTTCTCAATTCCTTTTCCAAGTTTGTTCCTATATCCTATCTTATATCCTATCTTTGGACTGAGTCTGCAATTTCACCTTTGGCCTGCAGTTGATTTTGTATTTGCTTACTAGATATACTTGAAGTTGCTTCAGGTACTGCCATCATCTGCACTCTGCACTGTATTTATGTTGGCTGCTTATGTCTCAGGTATAACTTAACACAAGGTAAATTCATTTCAATTGCGGATCACTTAAAAGGGTGTAAATAAGTGAATGCATGAGGATTTCTTGTGTAATCCCTCTCCCATGTCTCTACTCCAATGAGGGGGTCATTGTGGTACTCCTGGGATCCAGTACAATCCAGTGCAGCTCCAGGTTCATTCCGAAAACATTTCTCCAGGGCCCTGAAGCTTGTGAATTGGTATCAACCTTGAATAAATCACTCAGTGAGCTGGTGCAAAATGGTTTGAAGTAATGACAGTTTGATGCAATGTATGGTATTGGGAGATGAATCCTTGTAGAACATGAATACTATTTTCAGTAACCAGGCAGCAATCAATTTAAACACTTACAAACTCCTTTCCATGCTTTAATGGAAGTACTTCTCTGTGTCAATGGCCCTAGCGTCCCCCTAGTCTTCTGGGAACATCCCTAGTACCTGTACTCCAAAGGTAAATCTCCATTTTCTGCCCCCTAGTCCTTCTATTATCCGAACGAGTAAATAACTGATTCACATTTACCCATTCTAGGCCTCTCATGAGGTATTGTTTCCTTATTAACCCTGAACCTACACATGACTTCCTCATCTGTCAGATCTATAAACTGTTTCTGTGTCCTGTAGACTCTGTGTGTGGGATACCTTGCCCTCCTCCTCCTCTCCTCTCTCTCTCTCTTCTGTGCCTTAAAGCCAGGAGTACCCATATAGTGAGTTCAGCCATTTTGCTATTAAAGTGTGTCCTTGTGTCTCAAACCCCTCAATATGTGACTGCTACTCCCCCTCTCACCCACCCCCATTTTTTTATTTTATTTTAAAAGATTTTATATACCGCAAGTTGGGCAGAGACCTGACCGTCTAAGCAGTTTACAATAAAAACATACATAATTAAAATGACAATACAAACAATGCTCAATATACATCATTAAATGACATTGGCTAGCGCCTGAACACATGGCAGACAAGTTTGACAAAAGTTGCCATCAGAGGGTTTATTAGCACTGCGATAGGAATTAGTTAAGTGATTTTGTACGCTACGGTAAAAAGATGTGTTTTTAAGGCTTTTTAAAATTCTTTATTGTTTGCTATTAAACGAATTTCCTCTGGAATGCCGTTCCAGAGGGTCAGGCCTGCAACTGAAAAGGCTCGTTTGCGTGTCAATCCTAAATGAGCTAGTTTTACTGACAGTCACATGGGTCACAGTCAGCACTGGAAGTCCTACACCCCTCCCCAAGTGTCATTTCCTGCTTCCACTTGTGGAGTAAAGGTGGCCTAGCAAACAATAAAAGATTAATTGCGTAAACCCCCAGTAGCAAGTTCGCCTGTGTAAGTTCGCACATGTCAGTGCACTGGTCTGCTTTAAAATACATCATTACGCTCGTCTGTATAGTCACGCCCAGACCACACCCCTTCCGCACCTCAATATGCCCCTTTTGTACGCATGCATGCGTATATATGAGTGTAGTTTGCAGCTTTTAAAATTTTATTCTGAGCCTTTGCAATTGTAGGTTCTGCACATCTAACTTCACCTTCTTTGATCATGTTGTGAATGTGATGCTTCATGGGTGAAACCTGATTCGGCTAAAGTAACAGATCTATCACAGTAGACCTGTCAATTAAATAATTCAGTTTCTTGATATGTTTGGGCACTACAGATGTTTTACAGCAGGTTTTGCCAAAATCAGTGAGAGCCTCATTCCATTTATGAGTCAAAACACTGAATTCCTGCGGACTGCTTCATGCCGATCTGCCACGTCTTTTCTGATGAAAAATCTCACAGCTGTGCCCATATTGTCACGTTGTACATTTTTTTCAAACCTTTCAGGATATAAACAGATGCATCTGAAATGGTTATAGGAACTTCGATAATGAAGCACAAATATGAGGGGTTTTAATTCCAGGTGATGAATAAAAACCGTGGATATGGGTGAATAACCCTTCATGGGCCAGTTCGTCGGCAAAACAAATGTGTCTATAGCAGCTGTACCTTTCCTGCACTATAAATTCGTTTTTTGCTACCATGCCAAATGTCTTTTTGAACTCTCTGAATATCTTCTGCATATCTCTTCTATGACAGTTGCCATTCAGCAAAACACAAATAGCAAGAGATAGTTGCCCTCAGGAGCCCAAAAGAGGATGGGGGGGGGAGGGGTGATTCAATTCTAGCTTATGCAGAATTAATTATGAAAGGTCACAATCTTCTGGCATGGGAAAAGGACTGCTTACTTGTTCTTTTGTCTTCCTGCTATAGTTTCTCTGCTGTAGTTATCAATTCTCAGATATTCTGGGTGAAGATTATGGAGGTTGAGGAATAGAAGCAAAACAACAGATGGTACGTTAATAGGCTTAGATTTCAAAAGTTGTCCATTCTTTGGACTGTGGAGAACTACATGGTCTTTTGATATGGTTAGAATTCAGTTTAAAAAAAATTGCTTTAAAATGTTTTTTACCACCTTCGGGATTCTCACTCATTAGGCCGATTCCATTCATTCAGGCCGATACAGTACAGTGCGCTCCGCCGGAGCGCACTGTACTGTAACTGTACTGTACTGTAACTGTAACTGTACTGTAACTATACTGTACTGTGCTGTGCTGTAACTGTACTGTACTGTAACCTGCGATTGGACGCACGTTTTCGACGCGCTAGCTTTACCCCTTATTCAGTAAGGGGTAATAGCGTGTCAAAAACACGCGTCCAACCCCTCCAAACCTAATAGCGCCCGCAACATGTAAATGCATGTTGATGGCCCTATTAGGTATTCCTGCATGATTCAGAAAGCAAAATGTGCAGCCAAGCCTGGCAAGCCACACATTTTACTTTCAGAAATTAGCACCTACCCAAAGGTAGTGTTAATTTCTCCTGGCACCAGGAAAGTGCACAGAAAAGCAGTAAAAACTGCTTTTCTGTGCACCCTCCGACTTAAGTCGGAGGTCCCGAATGTTAAAAAAAGTTAAAAAAAAATTTGAAATCGGCTCGCGGGTTGAAAACCGGACGCTCAGTTTTGCCAGCGTCCGGTTTCCGAACCCGTAACTGTCAGCGGGTTTGAGAACCAACGCAGGCAAAATTGAGCGTCGGCTGTCAAACCCGCTGACAGCCGCCGCTCCTGTCCAAAAAGAGGCGCTAGGGACGTGCTAGTGTCCCTAGTGCCTCTTTTTGCCGCGGGCCCTCATTTGAATACAAAATCACGTGCACAGGAGAGCGGCCTGTGCGCGTGCCGGGAGAGTGGGCGTTCGTTTGCTCTCCCACGACTTTTATTGTATCGGCCCAATTGCAGGCTATCTGGATGCAAAATAATGAGTAGCAGAATAATCCATGATATAAACAGTCCGGAAAGAACAACATTTCAGATAGTTACAAGAAAAGCCAAGATCTCTGGCCCCTTAATAAGTGAATGCCATGAGATTTTAAAAAAAGTTTACTCAATCTGAATATTGGTACAAAAAAAAAAAATAAAAAGCACTGCCCTGTATTGCAAAGAAAATAAGAGTAGAATTTAATAATAGCTAGCTGATGCCCTTCAGTGGGAGGTGATGCCAAGGACATAAACTTTTCAATCATGGAATTATTCATGTTGTCTTTGTCTTATTTCCAAAATTTCTTTAAGCAAGCATACTTGGTGATGAGTAATTAGAAAGCTTGTCCTTGACATGCTCTTGAAATGAAACCAAATAGTCAGATGTGTCTACAGAGCAGTAAGACATCTTCTTTGGTGCTTTATTTAAGAACTGTGGTATTTCAATAAGAATTATATCATCTGTCAAGAGCAAAGCAGCTTTATTTCTCTGCATGCCACAGTATGTAACCATTCATCTGGGACAAGGTGAGAGCTACTTTTAAGTGTGAATGGGTCAAATTTGTTCTTGCGTTACCAGGAATAAAAGATAAAAATCATGGTAGGATGAATATTAACAGGAGGGAGAGGAACACATGCATATCTCCACCAGATACATATCCATCACATACTATATCCACCAGAAACCATATCCATCACATAATATTGAAGGTTTAGAATTTGAGTGTCTCAGTTGTGACTACCTGGTTCTACAGTTTAATGCCTTTGTCTGTTGATATTATTAATACATGAAGGGCCGGATTTTAAATGCCCTGCGCACGTAAATCTGGCCGGATTTACGAGCGCAGGGCCCTCGCTCGCCGGCGCGCCTATTTTGCATAGGCCGCCAGCACGCGCAGAGCCCTGGGACACGCATAAGTCCCGGGGCTTCGTAAAAGGGGCGTGTCGGGGGTGTTCCGTAAATGACGCGGTGTTTCGGGGGCGTGACGCGGCGTTTCGGGGGCAGGCCCGGGGGCGTGGCGCCGGCTCGGGGGCATGGTCGAGGTCTCCGGACCAGCCCCCGGGTCGGGTGATGGCGCGCCATCAGATTTATGTCTGCTTTCAGCAGGCATAAATCTGCCAAAAAAGGTAAGGAGGGGGTTTAGATAGGGCCAGGGGGTGGGTTAGGTAGGGGAAGGGAGGGGAAGGTGGAGGGAGGGTGAAGGAAAGTTCCCTCCGAGGCCACTCTGAAATCGGAGCGGCCTCGCGCCTGGTGCGCGAACAAAAGTACGCGCTCGCGCAAAATTATAAAATCTACCCTATGTATTCAATTTCCTTTAATTTCCTTTCAATGCCGGAAACCTTCTAAAAGGGAAGAGTTAATTGAAATTTTACCAGAGGCCCTTAAAAAAGCTCAATAAAACAAATCGGAAGGTGGTCCCACGTAGCCAAGGCAAAAAAGAACAAAGGGACAACCTTATACCGTGGAAAGATTTTATTGATATATTCTATTAGAGAGCCCGACTCTGGCCAAGTTTCGCCAAGTGAGGCTGCATCAGGGGCTCAAGTTTCATTTGATGATTATGAAACTACATAAACATTCTTTTTGCTATGAAAGCCCTCTGAAGGGTCCTTGTTTGCCAACCTTGTTGGCAAACTACGAGCCTGGCAAGACCTGACACTCT
Organism: Rhinatrema bivittatum; assembly: GCF_901001135.1. Lineage (NCBI taxonomy): Eukaryota > Metazoa > Chordata > Amphibia > Gymnophiona > Rhinatrematidae > Rhinatrema > Rhinatrema bivittatum. Next base: position 128,331,732 of record NC_042616.1, on the reverse strand, counting down.
CAGTGGCAGGGCGTATAAACCTGTTCAAAATGGCCCTTTTTCCAAAGTGGCTACATGTCTTTCAACATCTCCCATTCTCATTTAAAGCTAAGGACCAACGGATGCTTGACTCTTTGCTACGAAAGCTTATTTGAAACAAGAAGAAGCCAAGAATTCCACTACACTGGCTAAAAGCAAAATGGCAGCAAGGAAGAATGGGCCTCCCTGACTTGGAATCCTACTCTTTAGCCAATTTACTATGTATTGTCTGGGATTGGCTTTTACAGGAATCCATATACGTCAATATTTCCGAGGAACAGGAGCTGAGCGCACCCTTGGATCTGCGATATATTTTACATGCGCAACTTGCTCGTCTCCCTTCACAGATAGCATGACATCCCATGATTGCTCCGATCCGATGGGCCTGGAGTCAACTTTCACATCGGCTTGGGACTTCTCGGCATTCTCTTCTTTTTTGCCTATCCATGGCAATTTGGATTTTACGCCTGGCATGGACTTGGCAGGTTTTGCAAAGTTTTAGCAAAAGGGACTGAGCCTGATCTTTCATGTGACAGAGAGTGATGGACTGTTTCTGCCTTCACAGATCTCCAAGCAAAACACGGCTTTACTATTCGCCAATACTTTTCTTTCCTGCAATTACGCAACTATATCCGATCCATACTGGCAACTGCACTGCAATCTTCAGTGCTGGACCAGCTTGAGGATATTTTTCAGTTTGACATTACACAAAAACTATCTTTAGCAACAATGAACAAGGCAATACACAAATATAGTAAAGTGGACTTTATTACAACTGTAGCAGAGAGATGGTCCAAGGATGGGATGTTCTGTGTACACCCTGAGCTTTTGAAAAATAACCTATCTAAGCTAATGACTGTCTCACAGAACATGTTATACAAAGAAATGCAATATAAGTTTCTATACCGGGCATATATCTCTCAGCATATGGCGCACCGAGCGGGTTTGGTAGATATGGCTGTTTGCAGTAAATGCATTCAGGGTGTAAATCATTTGTCTCATGACTTTTTGAAATGTTCCCCAATTAACTCATTTTGGGATAGAGTCCTCTGATACCTGTCTGGGCTACTTGATGTGACACTTCCTACCTCCTATAAATTGGCTCTTTTCGCTAATTTCACTGACATTCAGATGCATGGTACAGGTAATAGACTTTTAATTCACAAGGCTTGCTTGGTGAGAAAACGGCTAATTTTGACTTACTGGAAATCCTCTAAAGCTCCTCCATATTGGCAATGGCGGAATATGTTTCACACTATGATTCAGATGGAAAATACTTCATCACGCTGCTGTCCTCAGGACAAGAAACATTCCTACAGATCTGGAGTCCATATATACAGTCGTTCTCCCCGAACCCACAGCCTTATTCTCAACATTTAGGTATTAACTGTTCGCGAGGTGAGTCAAGAAAGTATTGTTGATTCATCTGTAAGCTTGTCATAGGGGGGATGGGCAGCAGGGGGGGAAGATTACATTGACATAACAATGAAAAATCTGATTCTTTGTAATTGTTACTGGGTTGACTCCAGGAACAAGTGTCACTGAGCACTTTGTCTGTTATAATTGTTCAATAAAAGTATTTAAACATATATGTTACCTTTTTGCAAATTGCTTTCTGAACTAGGATTAATTTATTACATATATGCTGCTGATGTCCAAATATTGCTTCCTATTACAGGATCTCTTGAGAATTCTTTAAAATTATGGTAAATATATCTTGCTTCTATACAACAGTTCTTAACCCATATGAGTTTACCTCTAAACTTAGCAAAAACATAAATATTCCTAATATACAATAAAATGGACAATAGGAGAATACTGAATATAAAAAATGTGCAGCCTAAGTATGCTATAGTCAATGAAGTAAGAGACTTAGGAGTGATCATAGATAGTGAACTGAATTTAAAGAAATTTATTAATATGCTGATCAAAGATGGATTTTTTAAACTTCAAGTCTTGAAGAAACTGAAATCTATTTTACATACCAATGATTATAGAACCGTTCTACAAGTGCTGATTTTTTCAAAAATGGATTATTGTAATGCTCTGTTGTTAGGCCTTCCAGTATCTACTATGTGGCCCCTCCAACTCCTCCAAAATGCAGCTGCAGAATATTAACGAATAGTAGAAAATATGATCATATAACACCAATCCTGAAAGAATTACATTGGCTACCAATCACATAAAGAATTCAGTTTAAAGTCCTATCATTAATCCACAAAATGCTATTTATTGACAAAATTGAATGGTTCAATGCAGCTCTTCATTTCCTTACACCGCAACAGAATTTGCGTTCGGCAAACATAGGCTTACTAACAATACCATCTCTCAGACTGGCGCATTTAAATAGCATAAGAGAGAGAGCTTTATCTCTAGCAGGACCCAAATTATGGAACTCATTACCACTGGAATTAAGGCTAGAGGCAAATTTGTAGTAATTTAAAAAGAAACTGAAACTTGGCTATTCCAACAAGCATTCGCGTGACCAAATCCGATACCTCGATTTATTGATAAATGCCGAAATATAGTAGTCTTACGCTAATGTTTTTATTTTATTTTATTGTTGATTTGGCATATGATTTGATGATTTTTAGGATAGCTTGATCTATTTTATTTTTAATATAATTTTAATTTATTTTATGTTTCTAATGTATGTTTTATTAATAATGATGTATTTTATTAATTTTAATGCTTATTATTATGTTAACCGGTATGATGTTACCACAAATATCATTCTATAAAAATAAATAAATAAATACTGTCTTACTGAGCATTGAGTAATTTTGCTGTTAAAGGTTGCCTGACCTTAGCATTCCTTTTCAGGGACACTATTTCACCCTCCATAGATATTTTGAGGTAGACAATCAAACTTTCTGTAGAGTTTACTGCAATGATGAAAACAAAACTACTTACACAGGTACTTCTGGTTTCAATATTGCCCCATGAAAAGTACCCACACAAATTTGAACTTGCTTTACTTGAGGGTAAACTTTAGGCCAAAAAATGTGAATAGTTTTGAATATCTAAACTAAATGTGTAGATGTCAACTTAACCCAGCCCTAGGAATGCCTACAGAAATCCAAGTTAAAAGTATATGCATTGTGACATATGATCGGCAATAATCAAATAATCCATTTTCATGGGTAACTATGTTTTACCCATGGAAATGGATATAATTCTTATCCTCTTACAGATGTGTGCAATAGACCCAGATCTGTTATCGGGGAACATTGTGACACTCAATTATTTAAATAACTCACCAAGTAAAAAAATAAATTCTCAGTTCAGAGAAAACAGTCTAAACCAAATGTATTAGAATAATAATCTTGTTGATAATGTAAACAGACACACTGTAAATACTTTTGAAAAATAAAGTCTTATGGAAAAAACAAAAACTTTGCGGCTTGCAGAACAGACAGCTGAGGGGGGATATGATAGAGGTCTTTAAGATCATGAGAGGTCTTGAACAAGTAGATGTGAATCGGTTATTTACACTTTCGGACAATAGAAGAACCAGGGGGCATTCCATGAAGTTAGCAAGAAGCAAATTTAAGACTAATCGGAGAAAATTCTTTTTCACTCATTGCACAATTAAGCTCTGGAATTTGTTGCCAGAGGATGTGGTTAGTGCAGTTAGTGTAGCTGGGTTCAAACAAGGTTCGGATAAGTTTTTGGATGAGAAGTTCATTAACGGCTATTAATCAAATTTACTTAGGGAATAGCCACTAGGGATGTGAATCGGGCTTCGGACGATTGAAAATATCGTCGATATTTTCAAAATCGTCAGAAATCGGGGGCTCCCCCAAAACGATAGGAAAACCCCACGATATTGATCGTGGGGGTTCTCTTATCGTTTTGGGGGAGGGCGGGAAAAACGGCACACAAAAATAACCCCTAAACCCACCCCGACCCTTTAAAACTAATCCCTTTGCTTCCCCCACCCTCCCGACCCCCCCCCCCAAAAAAAAACATTTTACAGGTACCTGGTGGTCCAGTGGAGGTCCCGGGAGCGATCTCCCGCTCCCGGGCCGACGGCTGCCACTAATCAAAATGGCGCCAATGGCCCTTTGCCCTTACCATGTGACAGGGTATCCGTGCCATTGGCCGGCCCCTGTCACATGGTAGGAGCACTGGATGGCCCATGCAATTTTTAAAGATGGCGCCGGCCATCCAGTGCTCCCTCCATGTGACAGGGGCCGGCCAATGGCACGGATACCCTGTCACATGGTAAGGGCAAAAGCCATCGGCGCCATTTTTATTAGTGCAGCCGACAGCCCGAGAGCGGGAGATCGCTCCTGGGACCCCCATTGGACCACCAGGTACCTGTAAAATGTTTTTGGGGGGTCGGGAGGGTGGGGGAAGCAAAGGGATTAGTTTTAAAGGGTCGGGGTGGGTTTTTTGTTTATCGGCTCGGGCGCAGCCGATAAACAAAACCGCGATCGGGCCAGATGGAAAAAAACCCACATGTGAATCGGAACCGGAATCCGAACCGATTCCGGTTCCGATTCACATCTCTAATAGCCACTGCTATTAATTGCATCAGTAGCATTGTTTCATCCAGGGACTTTGTCTCTCTGGCATTTCCTGATGTTTGGGATGCATGAGATCTTCTTGGTATTTGGGTACTTGACAGGTTCTTGTGGCCTGGTTTGGCCTCTGTTGGAAACAGGATGCTGGGCTTGATGGACCCTTGGTCTGACCCAGCATGGCAATTTCTTATGTTCTTAGTAGACATCAACCTTTTGGGCTGATTCACTAAACTGCATGTTAAAAAGTCCATATTGAGGAGAATGAGAAGCAGCAAAGTTATCTATATAAAGTTACCAGGTAACTTTACTCAGATATTCGGCAGAATATAACTGGATATGCATTCTGCTGAATATAATCTGGCTAAAGTCAAAGCTACCCTGAATAAGTTATCTGGATAACTTGAGGACAGCCCTTCAGTATAACTAGACTTGCCCAGATACTTTTATCCAGATAACATTGAAAATCAGCATTAACCAGCTAAAGTTAATTCCCCCTCCCAAAACCTTAGAATGCCTCAACATTGCCCCTATTTTTATCCAGTTGAATTTTGTGCAAATGTGCACACAAAAATCCAGTTGATTATTGGATTCACTTAGATAATTACACTCATCATATGTGTGATCACTAAAAAGAGTTTTGCAAAATTATAGCATGTATGCTAAGATCATTTTCAAAACCATTTACCTGGATAAATTGATGTATTTGAAAATTGCACTACTCTAACTGAGATAGGTTTCACATGTGTGTTTTTATCTTCCTTCAACAGGGCATTCCTGGGGGCATGCTTAGATAAGAGGAATAAAATGCATGAATGTCATTTTACGTTGCTTTGAAAATGACTCAGAGTAAAAAAAATCTGATGAGCTCAGGGCCTTCACTATCCCAGGTATGGCATTAGACCAAACATTTAGAAGACTGAGGTCACTCTTTAAATCCTTATATAAGGCCATAGTGGCCTCAGTAGAGTGACTATAACATTGGTCAATCAAGTAATGAAGATCCCTATATCACTCCAATGATTTTGTAACATGCAATGATACATAGGTCCAAGCCTATGTAATACTCCATTTGGAATATTACAATGCAATGCTGAATGGTCTTCTACATTTAATACATCATCTCCAGATTTTGCAGAATGTTGCTGCAAGACTTCTCAGTAGGGATGTGCGTTTGTTTCAAATGAGTTTAAAAAATGTGATGAAAAAAGGCAATTAGTATCGGGGGCCCCCCATATGAAACAAACCTTATTTCTTGAAATTGTTTGAAAACAATGCATCGAGCCTATGCATGGGCATAGGCCAAGGTCCAAAGCCATGGCCTCAGCCTAGGCCCAAAGCCATGGCCTCGTCTAGGACATAGGCCGAGGTCCAAAGTAGGGGCTGTGGCCTAGGCCTAAGAATGACGCCAGGGTCTTGGCCTAAGCCCAGCCTGATGCTGGGGCCTCAGCTGAGACCCAAAAAAGGTCTTATCTGATCCATTGTGTTATTGTGGCCTGGACCCAAGCCCACCACTGTGACATGTCACAGAGGCTGGATCTCAATGCAGAGACCTTGGCCTGGACCCAGACCCAATACCAGGGCCTGTCTTAGAAGTCAGACTCAAAGCCAGGGTCTCTGCCTAGGCCTAGGCCCAGACTCAGGCCCGGAACCCAGGCCTCACAGCTGCTCTCTTGTCATCCTTTTAATCTTTTATGATGCTGTCTGCTGTGGTTGCGCATTCACCTCAGCGGAAAATGCCATTTAGATGAACAGCAATGTGTACGGCATTGTCGTACATCAAAATGGCACCATCTGCTGGGGTGAATGCGCCAGACTTGATTAACTCTGGCACAACGCCATTGGACAGTGTCAGAAGAATAGGACGATGAGAGAACAGCTGCAAGGCCTGGGCTCTGGATCTGGACTTGGGCCTAGGCTGATGCCCTGGCATCAGGACCCAGTCTCTGGGCTGGGTTGCAGCAGTCAGCCTGGGTCTGGGCTCCTGTCTAGACCAAGGCCCAGGCATTGGGACCCATCCTCCGGATTGAATCACAGCATTGGTTTTGGGTCCGGGCCTGGGTCCAGGCTCCGGCTTAGGCCGAGGCTCAGGCTTTGGGCCTGTGTCCAGCTGAGGCATTAGCCTTGTCTAGGCCGAGGTCGCAGTGACATACAGCTCTTTTGGCCTATGCAAGGACGAGGCTTTGACCTGGGCCTAGGCCTTACCGGTGGATCCCCCCCCAGACCAGGTAAGTGGGGGCCAGGGCGATTCTTGCCATGGCATTTTTCCAGGTATGAAGGCGGGTGGCCCCGGGAGGCCTCATTTTCATTTTTTGGCCTTTTTTTTTATTGTTTGATTCATTTTTTTTCTCACGAATGAAACAAATCAAACAATCCATGAACTGAAATTCGTGGGGGGAAAAACCTCCCAAAAACGAACTGAAAACAAAAACGAACTGTTTTCCCCTGCACATCCCTACTTCTCAGGAGGTGTTCATAGAGAGTGTTTACCAGACTCTTAAAGGTGAATTTTAAAACCAGGCACATGCCAGAATCAGGAGATACGTGTAAAAGTCCGCCAGCACACGCTGAGAAGATTTTAAAAGCCGCCCGAGTATGCGCGTAATTGCCATTATGAGCACAAATGAAAAGTTCCAAAAAAGGAATGGGGTATGGGCACATTCTGGGCTGGGCCCGGGCATTCCTGGATTTCACATAGGAATTTATTTATTTATTTTGCATTATTTATTAATCACTTTCCAGATCAAATCTTCCAAAATGAAATTAGCGCTTAAATATGTGCACAGGCGTGTGCCGAGGTCCCCTGTCTCAGAACTTTACTTCTGCTATGGATGACATGCAAGTTATAAATAAAGATAAATAGACAGATCTGTTGGGGTTTAAGGGTCAGAGCTAACATAGGAGAAGGGAGGCTATTAAACTAGAGGGTTTGGAAGTTGGGAATGAACTGGTAAAACTGGAAATGGCATTGGTGCACATGTCTTTTAAACACCCCCCCCCCCCCCCCCCATTTAAGTGATAGAAGCAGCATTTGTGAACATAGGCGTAAAATTGTGGTCAGGCTATTTTATAACATGGGCACATATACTTCCTTGTTAGAAAATGGCCGTTTCCCTGGGCACAGGATGACAAACGTGCACACACGCACCCACGCACCTGTTTAAAAGTTACCGGCCTACTATGTCCTGTGCACTGGCCACACTGTCATGTAGCACCCCGTTTAAACGTCTTTCCCTGACCCATAAACTCCTTAGGGAATCTGGACCTACCTATTTAAAGGATAAGTTGCTCCGCTGCATCTCTGTTTCTGTCAGTCTTTTCTATTGGTGATTCCAACATTTAAGCGGGTTTGAAAGACTAGGCTGTGCATCAGGCTGTTCCCTACAGCTGCTCCTCAATTGTAGAATAATCGTCCATTGCATATCAGCTTGGAGATGCATTACCCATTGTTTAGAAAATGCTAAAAACATGGCTATATTCAGCGGTGAATAACCAGGAATACTGCTGATGTGTTTTGTCTGCCTTATTTATATGTATTGTTGGTTTTTAATCTAAAATGTGTTCACTGTTTAGGCAGTCACGTTTGTGGGTGGATAAGTGGTATAGAATAATTTTTTTACAATGTTCTAAACACATAGGGGTGGATTTTAAAAGCCCTGCGTGCGTAAATCCTTCCGGATTTACGCGCGCAGGGCACTTGCGCGCCGGCGCACCTATTTTGCATAGGCCGCCGGCGCGCATAAGTCCCGGGGCTTTCTAAAAGGGGCATGTCGGGGGGCGTGTCGGGGGCATGGCCGGAGTGATGCGGCGTTTTGGGGACGGCGACGCGCGTGAAGCGGCGTTTCGGGAGCGGCGACGCGGGCATGGTTTCGGCCCGGGGGTGTTCCGGGGGCATGGCCGTGGCCTCCAGACCAGCCCCTGGGACCAGAACACGGAGCGGGGCTGCTGGCCGGTGCGTGCAAAGTTACACCTGCTGAAAGCAGGCGTAACTTTGCCGACAAAGGTGGGGGGGGGTTTAGATAGGGCCGGCGGGGTGGGTTTGGTAGGGGAAGGGAAGGGTAGGTGGGGGGAGGGCGAAGGAAAGTTCCCTCCGAGGCCGCTCCGAAATCGGAGCGGCCTCGGAGGGAACAGGCAGCGCGCGCTGGGCTCGGCGCGTGCAGGTTGCACAAATGTGCACCCCCTTGCGCGCGCCGACCCCGGATTTTATAGGCTACGCGCGTATCTTATAAAATCCAGCGTACTTTTGTTCGCGCCTGGTGCGTGAACAAAAGTACGCGATCGCGCACATTTTTTAAATCTACCCCATAGAATGGTAACTATAAAACAAATTAAAAGGGACATGCCTAGTGTAGGTAAGATCACATAGTTTATTTTTCCAATAAAGAGTTGTCTTTATAAAAGGGATGTGAGGTAGTAGTTAATCTTCTAGTTCCAGATGTGTCAAGTCCTTTCCGCATGCCATGGTTGTCTACATGTTTTACCACATGCAGTATTCCTCTGCAGCACAGAAGCAGATGATGAGCAGGGATTTCAGAAAGATAGCTCATGTTCCCCATTCGGAGGAGGATATATCGGGCAAACTTCCTAGGTCTTGCAAGAGAAGGCCCAACCTGCTGTATGAGTAGAGGTGTGATGTGAATGCCCTGCACAGTCATGCCGGAGAGATGCTGCAGAGATAGGGGTGTCATGTGGGATAGATGAGGTTCTATGTCCCACTGCCTCTAACCTTGCTGTCCTGCTTTCTTGTGTTTAATAATTTTTGAGCTGTCAAGGAATGAAACAGTTGGATGGGCTGACTACCAAATCATCTAATTAAAAAAAAAGCTTGACTTTGCATTCTGAACCCAGTATTGTACCTTCATGGACAGAAGAGCTGTTAATCAATTAAACAGAAAGCAGAGTGCAGCCATGAAAATGGATTTTTGGGGGAATACATATTAGCTTTCAGTGACTGCAGTTCTTATGGGCTTTGTATTTTCCTAAGCCATTGCAGTTGTTGCTAGATGGAAAATATAAGTCTTTCTATGTGTGCTTTGCTGTTGTCTTGTCCTATTGTTTTCTATAGAGCAGGAATGTGTAAGTATTTCAGAGGATATTTAAATGAGGCTGAGCAATGATTGAAATATGGTCATGGTTTTTTTGGCTTCTTGCCTATGTTTCACACTGACATCATTCATGAGCATACTCCATGCATTTCCTCCACTGTGCTCCAGATGCTGCTGATGTCAGCAGTGCAACTTTTGACGTTTGAAAAGGAATAATGAACTGCATGCATTTCATAATGAAGCAAATGATTTAAATGTGCCAGAGAGAACGGACTGGCCTAACACCCCAAGTAAGGGAAAGAGGGTTATTCTTATTTTCTGAGAAGTGTGAGGCATCCTGGCATCGCTTTCAATAAATGTGTGCACAGGAGGTGGCAAATAACTTCTGCCTGGACATTTCTCTAAGTCCCAGGTGGAGGTGATGAACACCAGTAAATTTCAGTAACTAAACTGTAGCCTTTCTCTCATGCAAGCATAATCAGGAAAATGTTGCTTTCACAAATTACTTTTTTCCAATAAAAAAAAGGACAGGATTTGTTTTATAGTCCAGATGATAGAAACCTTTGTTGCAATAAAATCTTTAGAGATGAAACATAAAACTTCTTCAGTTCCAGAAGGAGCAGGCAAACAAAATGTAAAGTAACCAATGTGTGCTGATATAGTCTTTTCTGTAAGGAATAGAGTGAAATTTCTCTGTGGAGAGATTTGTTGCCCAGTTTTCAAGAGCTGGTGGCGAGCCAATCATGGACATACTCCAATCAGGGCTTGCTAGAGCACTTAGAGGCCTTGGATGCAAAAAAGAAAAATGGAGACTGCTTTACATTTTTCCGGAAGCAAAGGCCATAATTTCAAATACTGCCATTCAAGATATCAGAAAAATATTAGTGTCCAGCATGCATAGGTGAAGCTTTCTCTTTATCTATGTATTTGGTTTAAAGTCTTAAACTATCACTAAAATGATTAAAAAATTATCTTGTACTTCATTTCTCATTCTGCATGCACAAACACACATACAACAAGACACAAACAGGCCAGTACAGAAAGGTACTGTTACACGTGCCATCCACGGCAGACCTGCGGCACGGCCCCCTCACATTTCTACAGTGAATCCGCCTTTAGTTCCTTCTCGCTAGCGAAGGTGGGCCATCAGCTTCGTCCTTAGGGCCTCCCCCGGTGCCTCCGGCGCTGCCACAGTCCCCGGCATCCCCAGTCCTGCATCCACTTCTCGTCGGGCCTCTCCGCAAGGCCCACGGAGAGAAGCTGCTAGTCGCGCCATGCCCCTCCCTAGGCGCGAGCGTGTGCATCATTGACTCTTAAGTAGAGACCACGGCTGGAACCTAACTGCAGCCCCAGATGATGATGTCAACCTAACCATAGTATTTAAGCTCTGGCTCCACTCCCTAGCGTTGCCTTTGCAACAGGTCTCCTTGCTGGTCGAGTACTCGTTGCTTCCTAGAGATTCGTCTCAACCCTGCGTTCCTGTTCCTCGTTGTTCCCGGTTCCTGTCTCTTCATTCCTGCCCTGCTTATGCTTCAGATTGACTACATGGACTTTGACTTTGCTTTGCCTGCCTATCTCCAGACCCAGACCTCCGCTTCACCTGACTACGCTACTGCCTATCTCCAGACCCAGACCTCCGCTTCGCCTGACTATGGTACTGCTTATCTCCAGACCCAGACCTGTGCTTCGCCTGACTACGGTGCTGCCTATCTCCAGGCCCAGACTCCATTTCGCCTGACTACACATAGCCTATCTCCAGACCCAGAACTTCGCCTTGCCTGACTACGCTATTGACTATCTCCATGATCAGACCTCAGCTTTGCTTGACTATGCTATTGACTATCTCTGTGATCAGACTTCAGCCTTACTTGCCACTGCCTTCGGATTGCCGCCAGCCCTGACTCAAGCCTACCATTGGACACCTCTTCTGCTTACTCCCTGGACGTGGTTTCTTCAGGCTTCAGTCTACTTTTGCTCGAGCGTCCTTTGTCTGCCGTCATTCCATTGGCGCCCGAGTTTCCAGGACTTTAACCAGTCTGGAGTTAGACTGTACCATCTCTCATCTGCTGTCTTTGGACTGAACCAACTCCCACTGCAAATATATACAGAGGCCCACCTAAGTCCTGCCAAGCCCGGCACCCAAAGGCTCAACCCGTGGGGAACAAAGGCTGCTATAGGTGAAGCTCCAGTGGCCTCTGCCTATCATCCCACTCCACCTGCTGATGGTGGGGACTCCTAGGTCCTTACCTATGGGTTGCATCAACCCCACCTCGGCCCAGGGATCCACGTCTGACATACCAGGTTGCAAAGGCCATTGACTCAGTGAAGCCACGTGCCCTCCAGGTGATTCCAGGCCTGGCATCCAAGGTAGAAGAACAGCAGCAGTTTCTTGAGGCATTGGCCTCCTCCATGGACCGTGTTCACGCCCAGCTTGTTGCCCTCACCAGTAATCTAGTTTCTATACCGGCTCCTCCTCATGCACAACCATCACCATCGATGCCTCGAGCCTTGCTTGCCTTACCAGCATCTCCATGTTTCAACGGTGACTCCAGACTCTGCAGAGCATTCATCAACCAATTCTGTATGCAATTCGCTCTGCAGCCCTCCATCTTCCAGGACGAATTGAACAAAGTCACCTTCATCCTATCTTGTCTTGAAGGGAAGGTCCTGGCTTGGGCTTCCCCCATGGGAACAGTCGGACTCCCTCCTAAGGGAGTTGTCTCAGTTCGTGGCTGTGTTTCGACGGACCTTCGATGATCCCGGGCGGCATGCCGTGGCAAGCACCAGCTTATTACATCTTCATCAAGGTCAAAAAAGTCTCTTCGACTATACCATCGAGTTTCGGACTTTGGCTTCCAAGCTCGCCTGGCAGGAGGACTGCCTATGAGCTATCTACCTGGATGGTCTTTCCTCAGAGCTGAAGGATGAGCTGGCTGCAAGGGAGCTCCCTTCCTCTCTCAAGGACCTTATTATTGACAGGCCAAATCAATCACCATCTCCAAGAGCATCACCGGGAGATTCAGATGCCCAAAAAGCCCTCTCGAGTTCGATCCTGTTCACCACTGACCACCAACCCTGCCTCCAGCAGGGTCACTACTGTGGCTAAGATGGAAGAGCTCGTGCAGTTGGATTGTGGGTGGCTGACACCGGAAGAGCACCTCCGGTGGAGACAAACCGGTCTGTATTGCGGAGCACCTAGCCACCATCTGCAGACCTGTCCTGTCCGTCCAGGAAACTTCCCAGCCTATGTTCAGTAGGGGTCCTGAACTTGGGCACAACCTCTCTGGCCCCTCAATTATCTGTACCAGTCACCTTGATCTGGGATTCCCAGTCCTTTCCAGTTCCTGCTCTGGTGGATTCCGGAGCAGGAGGTAATTTTATTCTCAAGGATCTTGTCCAGCTCCTGGGTATAAAGACCCGTTCACTAGAGACCTCCTTGTGTATAGCATCTATTTATGGAGAGCTGTTACCTGGCTGAATCTTCCTTACCATGAAACTAGTCTAGCTGCGCACTAGCGCCCTACATATAGAAGAACTTGAACTGTTAGTATTGGAGAAATCCATCCATCCAGTAGTCCTCGGACTCCCCTGGCTACAAAAGCACTCTCCCCAATTTAATTGGGGCTCATTGCAACTGGTGGAGTGGGTCCCACCTGCCACCAGTCCTGTCTTCAGAAAGTGGTACCGCCATCTGTGGTTCCTTTGGCCGCCACTTCTTCTGGTATACCTGCTCCTTACGCATATTTCGAAGATGCGTTTTCCAAGCAAAAAGCAGACCTTCTTCCACCTCTTCGGAGGTTCGATTGTCCTATTGACCTTCTTCCAGGGACCACACCTCCTGGAGGACGCACCTACCCTCTGTCTCTACCCGAATCAAAGGCTATGACAGAGAACATCCAAGAAAACCTTGCAAAGGGATTCATTCTTCCCTCAACCTCTCCTGCTGGGGCGGGATTCTTTTTTGTGACCAAGAAAGATGGGTCACTTAGGCCGTGTATTGACTACCATGGCCAAAATGCCATCACCCGCAAAGACAAGTATCCTCTGCCACTGATCTCAGAAATATTTGATCGTCTACAGAGAGCATCTATATTCACAAAATTGGACTTATGCAGAGCATATAACTTGGTATGGATCCATCCCAACGACATTTGGAAGACTGCCTTTAATACCCGGGATGGGCATTACGAATACCTGGTGATGCCTTTCGACCTCTGTAACGCACCCAAAGTTTTCCAATGAATGATAAACGAAATGTTCAGAGATTTGCTGCACACCAAGGTTGTGGCCTTCCTGGACGATATCCTTGTCTTTTCTAAAGACTTGGCTACCCACCGCGCTATTGACCGTACCGTTGTCCAATGCCTTCGTGAGAATCACTTGTTTGTAAAATTGGACAAATGCTTGTTCGAGAAATCCAGTCTGCCTTTCCTCAGATATATTATCTCCCAACGACGATTTTCTATGGACCCTGCTAAGTTGAAAGGAATCCGGGACTGGCCACAGTCTGTGGGTTTTAAAGCCCTCCAGTGCTTTCTGGGATTTCTAAATTACTATTGATATTTCATCCCATATTATTCCACTCTGGCTGCTCCTTTGACGGCCCTAACTCGTAAGGGCCAAGATACTCAAAATTGGACTCTGGAAGCCATCGCAGCCTTCCACCACCTTAAACAAGCCTTCCAGGCAGGGTCCTGCCTACATCACCCAGACCCGACCCGTCCATTTCAAGTGGAAGTGGACACCTCCACTATTGGGGCTGGGGCGGTCCTGAGTCAACGCACTGCTTCTGGTACTACAGTCCCATGCTTATTCTACTCCTTCAAATTCTCATCTGTGGAGCAGAACTACAGTATAGGAGATCGCGAGTTACTTGCCATAAAATTGGCCCTCGAAGAATGGCGCCCATGGCTAGAGGGTGTGTAACATAAGTTCATTGTGTTCACCGATCATAAGAACCCGGAACATCAGAGCCATGACCAGCGTCTCAACGCCCATCAAGCCAGATGGGCTCTGTTTTTTCCAGGTTCAATTTTGAGCTCCATTACTGTCCAGCCGATAAAACTTCCAAGCAGATGCTCTGTCATGCTCTTTCGAGCCTAAAGACACTCTGGAAGAACCCAGCCATATAATAGAGCCAGCTTGTATCTGTTTGTCTGCTACTTACCCAGTCCCTGCTGGGAAGACTGTCGTACCCCGACGACTCTGAGAAAGAGTCCTTCGCTGGGCGCATGATTCTAAGTTTGCCAGTCAACCAGGACGAGCACAAACCTTGGCACTGCTCCAGCGGTTCTTTTGGTGGCCTACTATGGTCTCTGCCGCTAAAGCATGCGTCAAATCCTGTCACACTTGTGCACAGCAAAAGCCTCTGGTCAGTTGACCTTGTGGTCTCCTGCAACCACTTCCAGCTCCCGAGGAACCATGGATCCACTTATCTATGGATTTCATCGTGGATTTGCCTCCATCTAAGGATCATACTGTGATATGGGAAACCATAGACCGATTTTCAAAAATGGCCCATTTCATCCCTCTACCGGGCCTACCATCCCCTCCAGAATTGGCATGCCAATTTTTCCACCAGATTTTCAGATTGCATGGCTTACCCAAGGACATTGTCTCTGATAGAGAGCCACAGTTTGTTGCTAGCTATTGGCGTGCTCTTTGCCAAAAATTCGGTATTAATATCAGTTTAACAACTACTTATCGCCCCCAAGCCAATGGACAAGCTGAGTGAATGAATCGCTCTCTGAAGGCCTTCCTGAGCACCTACATCAACGACTGCCAAGACAATTGGTCCAAACTTTTATCTTGGGCGGAGTTTTCTCACAACTCCCACATCGCCACTGTTACAAGCACTTCACCGTTCTCTATCGTCTATGGAAAACAACCATGACCTCCGCTGCCCATACCTTTGTCAGTGCCATCCCGTGCAGCGCAGGCTACTGCGGATGCCTTCAAGACTTTATGGGAACAGACGAATCTTCGCGTATGTCAAACCACTTCCCGGGCCAAGAGAACTGCTGACAGTCATCAACGCTCGGCTCCTGAATTCCTTCCTGGCCAGAAAGTCTGGTTAAGTACTCGGTATATCCAACTCAGAATACCTTCTCAAATATTTGCTCCAAGGTATATTGGACCTTTTACGGTCACCCGACGTATTGGACTAGTTACATACCAGCTTCGGCTGCCTTCTTTGCTGGGAATACATAATACGTTTCACGTATCGCTCTTAAAATCTGTGGTCCTGTCCTGGCCTGCCCAAAAGGCTCCTGAATCACCTCCACTCGTGGCTGAAACTGATACAACGTACAAGGTACATGAAGTCCTTGACGTCTGCCGTAGGGGCCGCCAGTCGGAATACCTTCTTTTTTGGGAGGGTTATAGACCTGAAGAAAATTCTTGGGAACCAGCTCAGAACATCCTGGATAAAATCCTCATCCTGAACTTTCACCATGCCCATGTGGGCAAACCCCGACCTCCAAGAGGGGGCGAAAAGAAGGGGTACTGTTACGTGTGCCATCCGCAGCAGACCCGGAGCATGGCCCCCACACCTTTCTACAGTGAATCGAGCCACTGATTCCTCCTCGCTGGCGGCGGTGGGCTGTCAGCTTCGTCCTCGGGCCTCCCCCGGTGCCTCCGGCTCTGCCACAGTCCCCGACGTCCCTGGTCCTGCTTCCACTTCTTGTCGGGCCTCTCCGCATGGCCCGCGGAGAGATGCTACTACTCACGTGCGCCCCTCCCTAAGCCATGCATCATTGACTCTTAAGTAGGGACCACGGCGGGAACCTAGCCACTGCCCCGGATGATGATGTCAACCTAACCATAGCATTAAAACTCAGGTTTCGCACCCTAGCATTGCTTTTGCAACAGGTCTCCTCGCTGGTCAAGTACTCATTGCTTCCTAGAGCTTCATCTCAACCCTGCATTCCTGTTCCTCGTTGTTCCTGGTTCCTGTCTCTTTGTTCCTGCCCTGCTTATGCTTCGAATTGACTACATGGACTTTGACTTTGCTTTGCCTGACGCTGCCCTTGATTATCTCCAGACCCAGACCTCTGCTTTGCCTGGCTACAGTATTGCCTATCTCCAGACCCAGACCTCTGCTTCACCTGACTATGCTACTGCCTATCTCCAGACCTAGACCTTTGCTTCACCTGACTACGCAACTGTCTATCTCCAGACCCAGACCTCCACTTCATCTGACTATGCATTGCCTATCTCCAGACACAGACCTCTGCTTCGTCCGACTACAGATAGCCTATCTCCAGACCCAGAACTTCGCCTTGCCTGACTACGCTATTGACTATCTATATGATCAGACCTCAGCTTTGCTTGACTACGCTATTGACTATCTCCATGATCAGACCTCAGCCTTGCTTGCCACTGCCTTTGGATTGCCGCCAGCCCTGACTCAAGCCTACCATTGGATGCCTCTTGTACTTACTCCCTGGATGTGGTTTCTTCAAGCTTCGGCCTACTTTTGCTCAAGCACCCCCTGTCTGCCATCATTCCATTGGTGCCCAAGTTTTCAGGACATTACCCAGTCCAGAGTAAGACTGTACCATCTCTCATCTGCTGTCTCTGGGCTGAACCAACTGCCACTGCAACTATATACAGAGGCCCACCTAAGTCCTGCTGACCCCGGAACCCCGGGGAACGAGGGATGCTATAGGTGAAGCTCCAGCGGCCTCTGCCTATCAGCCCACTCCACCTGCCAACGGTGAGGGACCCGTAGGTCCTTAACTATGGGTTGCGTCAACCCCACCTCAGCTCAAGGGTCCACCTCTGACTCAACAGGTGCATTCAGTCAAACACATCTTTTTGCCTATACTTGGTGTGCATTTTCTGGGCGCAAAGCTTACTCCCGATGCAGCAAGGAGTTTTACGTGTAGAAAATGTATGTTCCTTAACGGGAGTACTGCTTAGCGCCCTTGCATGGAAATCCCATGCAAATGAAGGCATTGAGTAGTACTCCCTGATGCAGAGCAACTGCATCTTACAAGCTCACCTTCTTTAGCTCTGTAAACTTAACTCCAGGCCAGAGCTGGAGCTAAGTTTCCAGCACTAAGGAGAAAATAGTAAAAAAGACAAAAAAAAACTTAAAAAACTAAAAGCCAGCAGCCAATCTCACTCAACTGGACAATTGTTGACTTCTCCAAGTAAATGGTGGTGGCTGCCTGTACTTACCCACATAAGTACTAATAATACGGGTAAATGGCGGCAGCTGGCACCACGATTTAGCCAGATAGATACTGACTTATCCATCTATCTGGCAGCAGGAAGCAGCTGCCAGATAGCTGAATAAGTCACTACTTATGTGGCTATCTGGCACGGGTCACTTCTACTTCCTGCTGCCAGATAGACGGATAAGGCAGTATCTATCTGGCTAAACGGCGGCAGCAGCTGCTGCCACTTACAGGGATAGTCCCCCCTCTCCTAAGTTAAAATGTGTGTTTGGCCTATGCCAAATGTAAAGTTTTACTGAGGTTTTTAACTCCTGATGCAATAGCAACTTTTTTTTTAGCTTATTGCATTGCCCTTAAAGTGAGGATCTCACTGTAATCCTTTAAAAAATTCTTTTACCAGTTCTTTTCATTTAATCATTTCAGTAGTTCTGCTATCGACCCATGAAAAGTAAACAAAGTATAGCAAAATAAAAAAAAGAGAATAAAAAAACTTGCAAATTGTCCAACCAGCTTGAATAAATTGTTGAACTACTTGCAAATACTAATCCAATTTTATGACCGGTATAATTCATAATAGAGGGATGCAGCCCAAAATGTTTTGTTGGTTTCTGGATAGATGGGAGGTTCTTTTTTTATTTTGTTTTGGCATGCACTAAATTTTTTGTAGTACATGTTAAAACCTATCCTGATTTAATGAACACTAATTCAATTTAGCAATCACTAAATCGATTTGATGTGCGCTAAAAAAATTAGCATACACAAAACAAAACAAACAACTGTACATCTCTAATTCATAGTTCCAGTGTCGCATGAAAAAAATGCCCTCAGCTAGAATTGACACCAGCAAGCTTCTAGTCTAGATGCAGCAGCTCCACTAATCAGCCAAAAGCAAGCCTTCCTATTGGAGAAGCTGTAGATACTCTCCTACATTTCCTCAGCTGAAGTTGTTATCTCTCACCACCAGAGAACAGTGACTATAGCACTAAAAAGGAGGCTTTCCTTAGACATCTACGCACCCAAAAAAGTACAATCATTACCCCATAATTTAGCTCAAAAGCTAATCTTGACAGAAAAAGTTTGGGAAGCAGTGTGGATGAAATCAGTTTGGGAAGCAGTGTGGATGAAATCAGTTAGAAGGCAATAATCAAAACTATTTCCATAGGTAAAACAGCATATAATTTTATTACCCACATTGTCAGGTGGCATTGCCGAATGCGTGATTAGGTTAAGGGAAGGAAACAGTGCATATAGATGACATTTTCAAATCTCTGTGTGTTATTTTCAAGGGAATGATTTCCCACATACATAGCAGGTGCAACTCTCTGTAGGTGCCTTTCTCCAGGGTAATAATCACAGCAAAACAATGCATCTAGTTTTGCTTTGATTATGGGTGCAAATCTTGTGTGTTTGCATCAATGTGTTGAAGCAGATCTAGGAGTATAAACAGTTAACCACACTTATGTCACAGCAAACCTAGGGCCTCATTTACCAAGTGTTTTTCCCATAGACATAGAATGGGGGAAAAGACTTAGAAAATCAGGCCCTAAAGGAGAAGCAAAGAAAAATACCCTTATTAACATTCAGAAAGCATTGTGATATCCAGCATGTATTCAGAGGGACAGACACAGAAAAATCCTAATGGGACTCTCTGGGAAAACACTCAGAGATATATGAAATGTGTCAGTCTCCTTCTAGCTTTTCTAGCATCAATAAAATTATTGTGTAAGCTTATTTTTCTCAGTTTTTCATTTTCTTCGCAACAAATTGAATGCAGGTAACTATTTTTTACATCCTTGGATTTTATTGAATGGTTTATTGGGGCACTGTTAGTAGGTACCATGTCTCCAGTGTCACCAGTTTCCCTTTCTATTGAAGCAGTGTTATCTGGCTGAATTTTTCTTGGTGATGCAACTACCTGGCATGCCTATGGAAGCAGGGAAGGAAGCATGCATCAAGGTGATGAAAGTATGCCATCATGGCAACTTAAACAATCTGCAAAACCCCAGGGAGAGCAAAGAAATGGCTTCAGATGTTTCCATCTCTTTCCCTGCCTGAATATTGATTATATAAAGATTAGAAAAGTGCATTAGTTTGAAACAAATGGGTAAAATGTAATGAATGAGTCCATTTGTGTTTCATTTGTGGATTTCCAAAACAAAAGGAGGGTATCCACAGACTTAAACAAACATTTTCATCTCATTTGTTTATGGTTTCCATTGATGTCTATGGCCCATTCAAATCTATGGCTGTGCTGAGCAAACAAAAACTGGAAACTATAGCAAGCAACTCTTGCCTCTTGGGAGCCAAAGCAAAACAAGTTGGCAAGGAGGCCAGATGGAGGACAAATAACAGTGAAGCATCTTTTTAACTAGTTTACAGTTTCCATCTGGATCAAGTAACACTGATGTCCTCCCACTGAAAGGTCTGAGCATGTGCAAGAAACTATTTGCTCTATGGCAGTTGACAGAGAAGTATCTCTTTGAAGAAGTTCTCTCAGAGTTGAAAACCGTTTTTAAAAAGTAGGCTTTGGTACTAGTAAAAGGCTTTTCCTGATCTTTGCTGCTACAATGGTCTCTCACTCACCGTGTCAGATACAGAGATGCAGTGGCACTACTTTATGTGTTCACTGAGAGTAAGGTAAGAGTGGAGCAGAGTTTGAAGCAGTGCCAGTGGTGATTTTTTTTTTATCCTTTCTGATACAGCACAGTGCACTGCAGTGAGATTAAGTAGAAGAGAACATATAACCGAAACTTTACTAGAACTACACTGGTTACCCATTGAACAAAGAATACAATACAAGACTTTATGCACCATACATAAAGTAATACACGACGAAAAAGCAGAGTGGCTGAACACAGCCCTCCGCGTACATACACCCCACAGAAACCTGAGATCAGCAAACAAAGCACTGCTAACTATTCCCTCAGTCAAGACGGCCAGACTAACTCAAGTAAGGGATAGGGCCCTATCCCTAGCAGGACCCCCAATATGGAACAATATGCCATTAGAAATCAGACTGCAAAGAAACATCAAAACATTCAGAAAAAGTTTGAAAACATGGCTATTTAAGCAAGCATACCACAAAGAGAATTGAGAGGAGAACCCAGGGAAATGTTGGTTGCGGTCAGTCAAACTCCCACGCACACACACCTTTTTTCTTAATGCGTGTGTTTCTCATTTTTATACTCTAATTCTCTTTTATCTTTAAACAACAAAGAACTAGTCAAGTAATACTTTATCTTATAGCTGAGACAGAGAAAACTGGACATGACTTATAACACCCACCAAATAATATTTGTTATGAAACTATGTTACAGTATTTTTGATGGCACCTGTTTAATTGTTAGAACTCTAGACACTCTATACAACATATAGTTATGTGCCCTCTTGTGAACCGTTGTGATGGCACCCGCTTAACGACGGTATAGAAAAGATTTTAAATTAATTAATTAATTAATTAATCAATTAACATACACTGATAGATTGATGTAAAGAAGAGCATGGCAGTGTGCCAGCCTTCTTGGTTCTGCTTTTAACAGTTTTTGGTTTGTGGAAAAGCAGTTAGTTAGCAGCACAGACACATACTTTGTATATGTGTCTTTGTGTGTGTGAGACAGACATTTTTTTACGTACTAGAGTGATACTGTGAATTTTGGTACAGTATCAATAAATTTGTTTATCATATCAACCCTCCCCTCCCCCCCGCAGTAAGCACTTCTAATTCCATCAGATCTCTGTGAGAAAAGGGCAAAGGATTTGCTGCAGAGTCAACTTAGCCTAGCAACTAGCAATAGCAGCAAGAAAAAAAGACAGTTCTACTCTAAACTGAAAAGAGGCTTTTTTAGCTACAGAATGCCAGCAGTGGGAACCAGCTCAAGCCAAAAAAAATTTGAAATTTGGAGAGCATGTGCCACAACTACCTGTACTCTCCCTCTTGTTTTGGAGCAGGGGCAAAAGGTAGAAAAGCCATCCAAGGCTGGTATTAGCAGAGCAGAAGTGCAACAACTAAAACTAACAGCAAGCTCCTCCATGGTTACTGCTTCGCAGGCAATGGAGACAGTATTTTCAACAACTGATTCTGAAGAAGAATCTTGTCTGGGATTCCCTTACTTAGAAATTGAAAAGCAAGTAATTGAAGAAAATGTGGAATTTTTGTCTGAAGCATTCTAGCCTCCAGAGAGATGATGGGGGAGACAGATGATACTGACAGTGTTCAGAGCAACCCCCAAGAAGAGTAGGCAGTTCAGGTAGAGAAAGAAAGCAATTCTCCTGGCATTTTTTCTCAGGGGCCATCCTTCACCTCAACTCCAGTGCCAGCATCAGCCCCCAAGGATGAAGAGAAGAGATTTTGCAAGATATCCATGGTCTGGAATCATTTTAAAGTAATGGAAGACCCGAGTTTTGCTCAGAGTATTTACTACAGGCTGGCTATCAGTTGAGGGAAGATAGTAGGACATCTGACAAATACATTTATGCACCATCACATGCAGAAACAGCACCCACTAGCATTGGCATCAGAGAAGGGTGGCAGTACTAGCTTGGTGACCTCCTCTGCCACTCAATGCAAAGTGAGAGGAAAGAGGTTGAAAAGGAGAAAACTTTTCCCTATGCTGATCCCATGGTCCCTTCCACCAGTCAGGTAACAGGCCATCAGCCCCCTACCAGGCATCTAGGTATGAGAAGGGCAAAACAGCTACCACTAGTGGTTTTTAGCCTAATCTCTTTATGCAATGGTATGGGCTAAGTATAGAGTGTGATTACAGCAGAGGGGCTTAATTAAATTGGCAAGATAAGGTGGTGTACCTCATCTGAAAGCTTTGTATGTTAAGCAAACTAATTTAAAAATTATACGTACAGATAAAGGCAGCTTGACAAGAAGTGGTATTATATGATCAAATTTGTTTTTTTCCAAAAATCAGTTTAGCTGACATATTCTGAACTACTTGTAACCTTTGAAAAGTAGTGATGGACAAGACATGAAAAAGAGCATTACAATACTCAAGACTATTGAGAATAAGGGTGTATACAAGAAATGCATCCAGGCACAGCTTGCTAAGGCAGAGGAAAGTAGTATGCATTTCACCAGCAATATCAGGACCAGCATGAACACTGCACATGCTTACCTCTCCCTAATGGTACACTGGTGGGACCTGGATGAGGCAGGGGCAGGCAGAAGCTTTAGCACAGCCCGAGCATAAGGGTGCAGGTGGGCTGTGTTGCATACCCTTCATACCTTGTGCAATATTCTATCATTCATGAGAAAAATGCTGGAGGGTTGGCAGCTAGACCAGAGAGGAAGGAAACTTCATGCAAGTTTCTTTGTGACACAGTGGGAAAAAATGATTGGGACAATAGAAGATGGGAGATTTCAGAGGATCTGTTGCTTTGCACACTTGCTGCATCTCACAGTGAGGAATGCCCGGAGGCTGAGGCCCAAGGACTATGGGAATCTATTCCTGAAGGACCTCATAAAGTGGAGCATTTCCCCCAAACCATGAAGAGAAGACAGCTTCTCCATGAGAGGCAGAAAGAATGTGGGATGCCTGCTAAGCATCTAAAATGAGATGTTGGCACCCACTGGAACTCCACCTATATGATGTTGCAGAGGTTAGTGGAACAGCAGATACTCATCTGTCTCTGAAAACAGAAATAAGTGTGGATCACCCTTTGGGGCATTATGATTGGGTAGTGATGACACAACTGATACAAATTCTGAAGCCCTTCAAGGATACCGTGGAGGATCTGATTTCCTGAAGCGCCATACTAGAAAATGGTAATGCCTGTAGTAAATATTCTGGAGGAAAAGGTACAGGGTTTCCATGGGCAACAGGGAATGGAAGCAGATGTATTGCAGTTTGTGGACTCCATGCAGCAATACGTACAAGTGACACTGAAACCTCTTACACCAAAGAAGACATACATGCTTGCCACACTTTGTGATCCATGAGTGAAAGGGAGTTTCATTCTCCGGTCCATCATCTCACACAAATGAAGGAGAAAGTGGAAACTAGAATGTGTGAACAGGAGTACTAGAGGCAGAAGCACAATGGGGATGTAGCTCAGGAAAGAGTGGTCACCCCAGAGAGTAGTGCAGGCATCAGCAGCACCCAGTGAGCTAGCACTTCCTCCCCTACCTCAAAGCACCAAAGCCATATTACCCCCACAGAACTGTCTCTCCTGACGCAGCTCAAGAAACTCTAAAGAGAGATTTTCACCCCACCACAGCAAAGGCGACCCCACAGAAATGTCTGTGATATGCTATCTCATACAGCCAATTGAGAACATGGACACGGATCCACTGGCATATTGGGCACACAAGTCTGCAGTCTAGCCAGACATAGCCAAGATGGCTCAGCATTATCTTTCTTGTCCATCAACCAGTGTGCCCAGTGAATGTGTCTTCTCAATGGCAGGAGACATTGTGAGCCCTCATCAATCAAGGCTGGTGCCAAACTTGATGGAAAAATTGGTCTTTTTGAAAATCAAACTGCCTTTGCTGGGCTTTCCAGAAATTCTGTGCAAGTGGCATGTGAGGGAGTCTATAAGAAACTCCCTCAAACCACCTGAAAGGACCGGCCACAGGACCTGATCCAGTCTTCCTTTATGACCAACACCACAAAGGATTCTGGGACAGGGGAGTTCTCTTTAGCCTGGGTTAGCTTGGTAAAGCCCAGAGGATATAAGGAGGTCCTGGAAAGCAGAGAGAGAGCTACCACATGAAAGGACCTCCTGTGTTTAAAAGACTATGCAATACCTGAAGTAAGGTGAGCCGTATCGTTTATTGTAACTCCTGAAGTGATGGTGTGCTGCCATATTAGTTTTGTGTTTGTTGTACTATAAATAAAGTACACTTAAGGAACAGCTAGAGTCTGCCTCCTGTTTCCTATGGCTGTTATCATAAGCATAAGAACATAGCATAAGATATGACATACTGGATCAGACCAAGGGTCCATCAAGCCAACAGTGGCCAATCCAAGTCACAAGTACCTGGCAAGTACCCAAACATTAGATAAATTACAAGCTACTATTGCTTATTAATTACCATAATAGCAGTTTATGGATTTTTCCTCTAGGAACTTATCCAAACCTTTTTTAAATCCAGATACACTAACTGCTGAACCACATCCTCTGGCAATGAATTTCCAGACATTAACTATGCACTGAGTGAAAAAGAATTTTCTTCAATTTGTTTTAAATGAGCTACATGCTAACTTCATGGAGTGCCCCCTGGTCCTTCTATTACCTGAGAGAGTAAATAACCAATTTCATTAACTTGTTCATGTCCTTTCATTATTTTGTAGACTTCTATCATATCCCCCCAGGTGTTTCTTCTCCAAACTGAGCAGCCCTAATTTCTTTTAGCCTTTCCTCACAGGGCAGCCGTTCCATGCCCCTTATCATTTTGGTCGCTCTTCTCTGCACTTTCTCCAGCCTCCAACCTCCTACCACTCGAGCTACCACATATGGTGTCAGGTCAGAGATTTTTCTAAGCTTGGCACAGAAAAATAAACCCAAGTCTCCCAGGAAAGGACAAGAAAGTGGAAAAGCTTATTGTGTGTGTGCCCTAGCTAAGAAAGTAGGTTTGAGAAAGAAGAGAAGTGCTGCTGGAGGGGCAGAGAACAGAAGTTTGAAGTACAGGCAGAGGCCCACAGCCACAGCAGAGAAAAAAAAGGGGCAAAACCTTAGGTTTTTTTTCTTCTTCCCTCTCTCTCTCTCTGGGGACCTCTCAGTTACACCCACCCACAAAAACTGGAACAGGCCAAGGGGGGGGGGGGGGGGGGAGGGGGAGGTAACCCTACCTTAATAGTCAGGGGTCAAGCAGTGAGTCAGGGCCGGACCTACCAGCAAGGTTTTTTTTTTCCCCTTTCCCTCCATAGAGATACCCAGTCTGGAGTTGCCCAGGGAACAAAGAAATGGAGCAAGTGATCCAGATCCTGGCTGCAGGGTAGCAGCAATTGCAGAACTCTATGCAGTCACAAATTGATAGGCAGCAGGCGCTGCAAGAGCAATTAATGCAGTAAAGCAGATTGCTAATTCAGCTAGCAGAGGTCGCGCAGGCTACTCTGACCAGGATAATGCAGATGCCTTTGTTCCCTCACATCCTGTTTACAATGAAGGCTGGCGAGGACCAGAGGTCTTCCTGAAAAAGTTTGAGCAGGCTGCCCACCTGTTGGCTTGGCCCAAAGCCAGCAGGATGACCTACTTGGCTAACTTGCTCACATGCAGGAGTCAAGCGGCTTTCCAAGCAGCCAACCCAGATGGGAGAACTACCTATGCAGAAGTCAAGGCTGCTATGCTAGAGAGAGCTGGGTACACCTCAGAAACATACTGGCAGCAGTTCCGGCAGGGCTCCCTGCAGCCCGGGGAGAGTCCCCGAAATCTGTTTCATTGCCTGAAAGATGCCAGCTGGAAGTGGTTGCAGCTGGAGACACAGACTGGACTCAAAGTAACCCAAGAAGTGCTACTGGAACAGTTCCTAGATGGGCTTGACCAAACCATGCAGAACTGGGTCTGCTGACACACAGGTCTCACATTGGAAAGAGCCCTAGATGTGGCAGAAGCCTTCCATCAGTTGTAATTAACGCCCAAAGGCATAAGGAGACTAGAAAGGCAGCCTGTACAAACCCCCTGGAGCAGGGCCAAAGAGAGCAGGAATTAGGCCCGTGTCAGCTAAGAAAAGTAGGCCCCTATGTAAGGTTCTGATGTGATGCTTAATAAGAGAAATCATTTTCTAAATTTCCCAAATATTTTTTATTTATTTAAGAAGGCTTTATGAGCTTTTTTGTTAGCAAATTCTTCAATTACAATTGAAAATTGTGTTTATACATGTTAGAAATAGATATATTTAGCTTTTTTTTTAAATTTTGCCCAACAAAAGTAGGCCCCTTGAACATTGTAGGCCCTAGCCAAATGCCATGCTGGCACCCCCTCTCTCCTGGAGTGCCCTGGAGAAGCACAGAGAATGGAAATCCCCAGCATGTCCCTCAGAGAAAGTTAGCTCTTCTTCCGCTCCCAGAACCCAATCTCTTCCACATGCTTTAACTGTGATTGGAGAGATCATTTGGCAAGAGACTACTGATATGAGGGAAGTGAAGTTATGGATGTCAGCCTAGAGACCCAGCCAACACTAGAGGGCAAAGTACACAAGGAGAAAAGAAAATCTCCAAAAGAAGGGCAACCCTCAAGTTGAAGTTAAAACAGAGCCTCGGAGAGGCTAGAACAACCCAGGAATGCAGTTGTGAATACATTTTCCTTCTGTGCCCTATATGTAGGGAATGGTCATGACGAAGAGCACTGCCCGTATCAACAGATAGAAAATAAAGAGTTCTTAGGAGACCATGGGCAATGCAAAAAGCCGTTCTGCTCTGCCGATTTGCTCTTTCTGCAAGGCTGAAGAACATACAGAAAAAGAATGTGCCTGGCATGAAGACCTGGAGTGGGAACGCAAGTTGACAGAACAACGTGAAAGGGAAACAAAAGTGGGATAGAACCCCAGAATGAGAATGATGAATGGGAGCGTGAATGGGCTAGAGCTTGCTGTAACCTCTGGAGTCCTCTCCTGAAGGCTGCTGGGAACAGTTCTCTTCACTGGGTCTCTATAGCATGCAATTCTATCTCAGGCGGCAATCCTGATTGGAAAGGTGTGCCTCCAGGAGAGGGTTGGAAAAGACTGGAATAAAGGCAGTGCTGAGGTTTGGGAACTCTGCATCTATCTTAATTGTGACAGAAGCAAACTTAAAAGAAAACTAGTGTTAAGAATCTGATGCAGATGTTATGGGGGTATTTTGTAACAGCCTGCATAAATTTGCGGGCTGTTACATGCGTAAGTTACTCTCATTTTCCAAGTGAATTTACACACGTAAGTTCGCTTTGAAAATTACCCCAGCAAAAGTAAATGCAGACAATTATTCCTGCTATTTGGTGCAGGTAGTTTTGATGTGAAAATATGTTTGAATACTTTTTTGCTTTAAAATAAATATGAGCATAAATGAAAACCATGTCCAGGCCCTGCCCCTCCCCTCCCCCTGCCAGAAGACCTCTCCCAAATGTGAATAAAGGTTGTACATAAAGATCTTATGCATGCACTTTTGCCTGCGTATGAGGTGGGCAATTTTACAAAAGGACATTTTTGTCAGTAAAGCCCTGCTTTACCCATTGAAATGACTTTTTAAATTGCCTTCTGTTTTTCTTTAGCTGTTCATTCCTCTTTAATCGGATTGGAAAGAGGCATCAGTATGTTAAGTACTTCCAGGAATAAAATTCAGTTTTAAAGTACTGATTCTGCAGAGTCCTGGAAGGGAGAATAAGAACACTTCATAATTTGTAAGCAGTTTGGCTATATTATAGAAGAAGTCACCCAGCTTTGAACTGATCATGTCTATAGCACTCCATTCATCCATCTTTCTCCCCATGCACACAACAAACATGAGGTTAAACACAAGTGAGAGAGAAAAAGAGGAAGAGAAGATTTCTAAGCCAGATGCCGGCTTAATACACATGACATGACCAAGCTAATGTTTACCTAAAGTCTAACCTATTAGCTGTGGGTACAGAACACCAGCCTGAAAACCTAGTAATCTTGGTCTGCTAACATAAGACATGGTGGTCAGGTTTTGCATGAAAGCTATTCACAAATTACAAAATAAACATATAACTAGCATCCATTTTAAGTGTGTTTCAACATACATCACGCGTGTTTGGCAAAACAAAGGGCATGAGGAATTTTCTGCAGAACAAGAAGATACTGTTTTCAGAGGACAGATTTCAAAATGGATAATGAACAGTAATTGTTTCATTTAATTAAAGAAGATACTGTGAAATATTAATTTGCTACAAGGATCTAGACTAGTAAATTGTGGTAATTAGAATTTCATGTTTAATGCCAAATGCCCATACAAGCCCTGCTTTCCAGCTGATACTGTATAGCTGGAGAGCAAGCAGGTCTCTGATGCTTTCCAGTGAAAGAGCAAAAATAATGAGAGGCTGGTTTGTTTACTGCAGGAAAAGACTATTCTGCACTGTGATGCATTTTCCCCTCTAGTTATTAAGAAGTCAGTATATATCACTAATTCTGCCAGAGACAGGTTTCACATCGGTAAATTAACAGGAGTAGCTATTGACATCCCAGTTGTGGTACCAGCATATGCATCAGCAGATTAATAAAGTGAAAAGGGCAAACATCCCCTTTCCTCCAGGCTCATTTATTGCTCCTGTCAGGTGCCATGCATGCAAAGTGTAAACAGGCAAGGAATGCCCTTTAACTTCTTCCACTTCCTAGCTTTTAATCTTTCAGTTTCACGTAGCGAGATTTAGTTTTGTCCGACTCTCTCATTTGTTGTCCAGGAAATTAAGTAAAGGGTACTTTATGCAGTAAATTATTCTGTAGATCAGTAAATATATTCATTTACAAGAAAAGTCCTTGTTTAGCAGTCTCTTAACCTTTGACCTCTTTTAATCAGGAACAAACTAACATCTAGCCAGGCAATGGAGCCAGAAGATATACTCTGCCCTGTCAGAAGACATGGAACATTTGTAAACCGATAAGATCACAAATGACCATCCTCACTCTATAATCATGAAACCATAGAAGTGCATGGATCATTTACCAGCAAAACTAACACTGCGCCACATCTCGTACTGACTCCCCATAGAGCAGTTTATAGGAGAAACAAAACTGGTCATCCAAACCCGAATGAATTACCACCAGTATCTGACTTCGTCATCCACACATGTGTAGGACAGCACTCGATCTCAATTTGTCTATTTTAGTCTTAAAAGGGAACTTTAAAAGAGCACAGGAAAGGACATAGAACCTAAAAATATATTCACAAACTACATTTTAAAAAACTGGCTAAATCAAGATGTTGTGTGACCAATATTTAGCGCTACTTAGCTGGATGAATAGAGACTTATCTGACTACGTGGCAGCCGCTGAATATTTGGCTATTTATCTGGCTAGTAGATAGCTGGATATCTTTGAGGTGTGCAATAGGCAGATCAAGACAGGGCAACTTATCCAGTTATATTCAGCCTTTCCCAGTTAAATTAACCAAATACGTTAGACCTGCTCAATAGCAAGGAAAAGCTCTTATGCTATCTAATAAAGCAGAGGCAGAGAAATAGACAGAGCTAGTCTCATTTTAGGGGAGACCTTGCCTCCACTGATGTCTCTGTCTTCAGCAGTTTGTAGTTGCAAACAGATAAAGCAGGTCAATGCATACTCCCTGCTCCTACAGGTAGAAGGTTAGTCAGGTAACAGGTAGTATGCGTACTTGTTCTGTTCCCATGATACCAACTTCTGTCAGTGCACGGCATCGCCCTTCTGATGATTATGATGGTGCGGAGCCTCTTTACTGCCACATCTACCAGTGGCAGAGCTGTTCCCTGCCATTCTCTGTTGGTGGAAGGGTTTCTTCCATTAATTAATTTATTTATGTTTTTTATATACTGAGGCACTTTGGTGTTCAGGGTAGGAAACAACATAGTTCCATTTGGGGTAGATTTTTATAAAAGTACGCCCACGTGTACTTTTGTTCGTGCACCAGGCGCAAACAAAAGTACGCCGGATTTTAATAGATATGCGCATAGCCACGCGTATCTTTTAAAATCTGGGGTCGGCGCGCGCAAGGCTGCGCAAAATTGGCAGCCTGCATGCGCCGAGCCGCGCAGCCTGCCTCCGTTCCCTCCAAGGCTGCTCCGAAATCGGAGGGAACTTTCCTTCCCCCCCCTCCCCCGGCACCTTCCCCTCCCTTCCCCTAACTAACCCGCCCCCCGGGCCTAACTAATTCCCCCCCACCTCTATCGCGAAAGTTACACCTGCCCGAGGCAGGCGTAACTTGCACGTGCCGGGCCGGCTGCCAGCACGCCATGGTCCGGTCCGGGGGCTGGTCCGGAGGCCACGGCCACGCCCCGGAATGCCCTCGATGATGTGCCGGCCGCGACATGTCCCCCGACACTCACCCAACACACGTCCCGGGACTTTGCGCACGCCGGTAGCCTATGCAACATAGGCTCGGCGCGCGCAGGGGGAGCTTGGGGCAGGTTTTCGGGGGGTACGTGCGTATCTTACACACGTACCCCTTTGAAAATCTGCCCCTATATGTACAGTATGGTGCAGTAACAATAGTGGTGGCAACAAATAAAATTAAAATAATAGTAGCAAACAGCAACATAGATCAGTACAATAGTGATAATATAAACAACAACATAAAGGGATTATATTATGCTGACTGGGAGGGAGGAAGAGGAATCATAGGTAATATCAGTGCTCGGACCTATTAGGAGGTGGGGTATCTGGCATATGCTGGCACAAATCCTATGAAAATACAGAGATGGGACATGACTAGGATGAGGGAGAAACATACAACTGGGGGGAAGAGAGACTTGGGAAGGGAGTAGTGAGACAGTATAAAAGATAAATGTCATGGAGTGAGAGGGAGAGATTTAGGGAGTTGGAAAGGGTAGCAGATGGAAAGAATTAAGTCTGGGAAGCGTGATAGAGGCATTTGATTGGAGGACATGGGAATTGAGAGGACAATTTTGAGGGACATGGTGTTACACGGAGAGGTAGATCCCTGGGCCGAGACGAGGTTGGTGCTATCTATAGAAGGGCTTCCTATAGGTCCTTGTCATCGGGAGGCGGATGCAGGTGGTGGAGACCCAACTGGACCTTCACCTATACCAGCCCTCGTTCCCCGCAGGTTGAGCCCTTGGGTGCCGGGGCTGGCAGGACTTAGGAGAGGGTCTCCGGATGAAGACAAGCCTGAAGACAGAAGGCGGAAGCAAGGTTGGACATACCAGAGGTTGGGGCCTGCGGCGAGCAGGGGAATCCAGGGACAGGCCAGAGGTCAGGGCAGGCGGCTAGCAGGAGAAACGATGAGCAGGCAAGCAGTCAGGGCAAGCAGCAGACAACACAGAATCCAGAGAAAAGCCGAGTCAAGAACCAGAAGAGCAAGCTGAGCGGACAAGAAACTGTAACAAGGACAAGAGCACACGGAGCAGGAGCAGAAGCACACGGAGCAGAAACAGGATCACATAGAGTAGGAGCAACCAGCAGCTCTGAGTAGAGCGGGACCTGTTGCTGAGACAAGGATGGGGCAACAGAATATGCCTTAAGTAGGACCTGAGGGCGATGTCAACATCCGGTGCCACGGGTGGTTTTCCTGCTGCAGCCCCTTTAAATCTGTTTGAGAGCCACGCGTGCTGAGTAGCATTAGAGGCTGGCGGTTCAGCGGTTGCAGGATAGGCTCCCCACTGTGCTGGAGGGGGGCGACAGCAGCACCTCAGGGGGCCACATGGGAGGCCCGGACTAGCTTGGAGGTTGAGTGTGGCCGGCCGTGAGGCTCCGCGGCTGGCCACCACAACAGCAACCCCTCCTCTAAACCCCCTTCCCAAGGGCTTGGGTTTCTTCGGGTGAGTGATATGAAACTTCTTGAGGAGCTTTTTGTCCAGGATGTTGGACATGGATTCCCAAGAGTTTTCTTCCGGGCCATACCTCTCCCAGGCTATTAGGTACTCCCATTTCGATGACTGACATCCAATATCTCCTTCACCTGGTACGTTTCATCCTCCTCAGTGGAGATCCTTTTGTGGGTCAGCCAGTCTCTGGTTTGGCCAAGACAGGATCACTGGCTTCAGCAGGGAAACATGAAGGGCATTGTGGATTCTCAATGATGTGGGGAGGTGGAGCTGATAAGTGACTAGAGTGATCTGTCATAGGATGGGGAAGGGGCCAATGTAATGGGGTGCCAGCCTCATGGAGGATACCCAAAGTCATATATTTTGAGTGCTCAGCCATACCTTGTCCCCAGGTTTGAGCTGCAGAGCAGGACATTGATGCTTGTCGGTAGTGGCCTTCGCTCTCTGGGCAGCTCTGCAGATCATAGTCTCAGTTTGAGACCATAGTACCTGAAACTCATGTGCTGTTAACTGAGCGGCCGGAGACCTTTGTCTCCGGACAAGGGTACAGGAAGCGGGGGGAGCGGTTGTCTCCCATACACGACAAGGAAGGGCGATGATCCAGTGGCAGCATTGGAATGCGAGTTGTGTGAGAACTTCGCCCATGGAAGTAGGTTGGCCCAGTTGTCCTGTTGCTCATTTACAAAAGCCCGCAGGAAGGTCTTCAACGTATGGTTAGTCCGTTCCACTTGTCCGTTGGCTTGCGGGTGGTAGGCCGTGGTGAAATCTATCTTGAAACTAAACTTGCGACAAAGGGATTGCCAGTACTTAGCAGTGAATTGGACCCCATGGTCGGAGACGATGTGACGAGGTAGTCCATGGAGGCGAAAAATATGGGAGATGAACAGCTTTGCCAACTCTGGAGTGGATGGAAGCGCCGGGAGGGCGACAAAATAAGCCATCTTGGAAAAGCAGTCGGTGACAACCCAAATTACTTGGTTGCCATTAGAAGAGGGGAGATCTACCACAAAATTGGTAGATATGTGGGTCCAGAGTTCCTTGGGGGCTGGCAGTGGCTGTGCCTGTAACAGCCCCCAAGTTTGTCTCACCAAGGGCTTTTGTCAAGCGCAGGTGGGACACGAGTCCATATTGGCCTTCACGTCCTTGTCCATCAACTGTTATGACTAGTACTGCTTGAGTAGAGGAAGGATCCACGCAGAACCAGGGTGACCCGCTACTTTGGAGTCATGGGCCCATTCTAGTACTCATTGTCAGAGTCAGGTCGGGACCACCTTCTTTCCTGGAGGGACTGCTTGGGAGGCGGCAAGCAGGATATATGCCGGGTCAATGATGTAACCAGGAGGGTCTGGGTTATCTTCGAGCTCCAAAGACTGAGAGAGGATATCGGTCCTGATGTTCTTGGCGTCTGGCCTATACTTCACCACAAAATCGAAGAGGTTAAAAAACAGGGACCATCAAGCTTGGCGGGCATTTAGATGCTGGGTATGACTTATTTATTTATTTATTTAAAAACTTTTCTATACCGTCGTTTAGTGATGCACCATCACAACGGTTTACATTTAGGCACAAAATAGGTTTGGTTTGCTTTCTAAGTTATCCATGGGGTGCCAATATTTTACGGTTACATAGTTCATAATATACTCTAAATGAGAAGTGTGTTTGAGATACTGTTTATATGATACTGTGGTAATCATATGTGATAACTGTTTTAATTTAAGATTTAATTATGATTAAAACAAAAAAGTAACATTCTGCTTTTTATAGGTGGCTTTCAGCTGTAGGAATTTGTTTGTTATTCAGCGACCTCACTGTGAAATGCTTTTTTGAATAGCCAAGTTTTTAAGCTCTTTTTGAAGAGTTTTAGTTCTTTCATAAGTCTAAGCTTGAGTGGTAATGTGTTCCATAATAACGGTCCTGCCAAGGATAGCGCTCTCTCTCTAACTTGGGTCAATTTTGCTGTTTTGACTGAGGGTATGGTTAGTAGTACTTTATTCGCTGATTTGAGATTTCTTTGAGGGACATGTAATCGTAGGGCAGTGTTTAGCCAGTCGGCCTTTTCGTCGTTTATTAGTTTATGAACTGTGCAAAGTGTTTTGAATTGGACTCTTTGTTCTATTGGGAGCCAGTGCAAATCAGCAAGTGTTTGGGTGATGTGATCTCTTCTTCCTTTTCCAGTTAGTATTCTTGCAGCTGAGTTCTGTAGTATTTGTTAGGGGTGTGCATTCGTATTGAACATAAATGTAAAACGCTACTTTTTTTTTTTTTAACTTAAAAAAGTGATGAGACATAAACGATCGGATTTCCAACTTATTCAACATAGCTATGTTGAATAAGTTGGAAATCGCGATTGTTGATCCAAAATAAAAATTTAAACCCCTCACCTTCCTTAATCCCCCCCCAAAGACTTACCACAACTCCCTGGTGATCCAGCGAGGAGTGAGGACGCCATTTCTGAAATCCTTTCCAAGGAGCACGTGACATCGGCGTCACGTCGGAGTGACGCGGCATCACGTGATTCCCCGCGGGTTCGCGCCGGAACGCTCGTTCAGCCCAAATGAACTTTTGGCCAGCTTGGGGGGGTCAGGAGGCCCCCCCAAGCTGGCCAAAAGTTCCTTTTGGGCCGAATGAGGGTGCCGGAGGGAACTCGCGGGAATCACGTGACGCCGCGTCACTCCGACGTGGCGCCGACGTCACGTGATTCCCCGTGGGGTCGCTTCCGGGATCCTCGTTCGGCCCAAAAGGAACTTTTGGCCAGCTTGGGGGGGCCTCCTGACCCCCCCAAGCTGGCCAAAAGTTCCTTTTGGGCCGAACGAGCGTTCCGGCGCGAACCCGCGGGGAATCACGTGACGCCGACGTCACGTGCTCCTTGCAAAGTTGGTCAGAAATGGCGTCCTGACCCTGCTGGACCACCAGGGAGTTGTGGTAAGTCTTGGGGGGGGGGATTAAGGAGGGTGAGGGGTTTAAATTTTTATTTGCACATATAGACATATACTCAACTCATTGAATTCTGTTTATGTCCATATTGACCGCAAATGGGACCCCCTTTGGACATATGGACATATGAACTTAAACTTTTGCTCTGCACATCCCTAGTATTTGTAGTGGCCTGATTGTGGTGTATGGTAGGGATGTGAATCGTTTTCCATATCGTCTTAATGATAGAAATCGTGGGGCAGGGCAAGAAAATCGTCTTAGGCACGATTTTTTAGTTAAAAAATCGTTAAAAATCGTTTTTTCCGATTAGTGCGCACTAACTCGAGTTAGTGCGCACTAACGGGAGTTAGTGCGCACTAACTGAAAATGATACAATTTGACACTTTTCAGGTCAGTTAAGGTCAGTTTAGGAATGAATATGTATTCCTATTGGCTGCCCTCTTATTTATTCATGTTACCAAGTTGCCTACTGACAGTATATGGGGGATGGGAAATGGAAACAGTTGGTAGCTTGACAAAACAAGTAATGTGATCAGTCAATGTGACTAGAACTTGTGCCCTAACCCTGATACCAGGGGTATTGTGATCTTCCTGCACACAGTGCCCTATCCCTATTAATACCAGGAGTGTTGTGATCTTCCTGCACACAGTGCCCTATCCCTAATACCAGGGGTGTTGTGATCTTCCTGCACACAGTGCCCTATTCCTGATACCAGGGGTGTTGTGATCTTCTTGCACACATCCCGATATCAGGGATAGGGCACTGCATGCAGGAAGATCACAACACTCCTGGTATTAATAGGGATAGGGCACTGCATGCAGGAAGATCACAACACTCCTGGTATTAATAGGGATAGGGCACTGCATGCAGGAAGATCACAACACCCCTGGTATCAGGGATAGGGCACTGTGTGCAGGAAGATCACAATACCCCGGAGGAGTGAGGGTCAGGCAGCTCCCCCCTGTCTGTGAAGCCAGCCTCTCACTAGTAATGCAGGGAGGGAGCTGTCTCAGACTTCACCATCCACCCCCCCCCCCCCCTCACCCACACACCATTCACTAGCTGGGACATGGGGGAAGTCAGGAGTGAGGGACAGGCAGCTCCCCCCTGTCTGTGAAGCCAGCCTCTCACTAGTAATGCAGGGAGGGAGCTGTCTCAGACTTCACCATCCCCCCCCCCCCCTCACCCACACACCATTCACTAGCTGGGACATGGGGGAAGTCAGGAGTGAGGGTCAGGCAGCTCCTCCCTGTCTGTGAAGCCAGCCTCTCACTAGTAATGCAGGGAGGGAGCTGTCTCAGACTTCACCATCCTCCCCCCCCCCCTCACCCACACACCATTCACTAGCTGGGACATGGGGGAAGTCAGGAGTGAGGGTCAGGCAGCTCCCCCCTGTCTGTGAAGCCAGCCTCTCACTAGTAATGCAGGGAGGGAGCTGTCTCAGACTTCACCATCCTCCCCCCCCCCTCACCCACAAACCATTCACTAGCTGGGACATGGGGGAAGTCAGGAGTGAGGGTCAGGCAGCTCCCCCCTGTCTGTGAAGCCAGCCTCTCACTAGTAATGCAGGGAGGGAGCTGTCTCAGACTGGTATCAGGGTTAGGGCACTGTGTGCAGGAAGATCACAACACTCCTGGTATTAATAGGGATAGGGCACTGTAAGAGATGACTGTAGTAGATTGAATAAAGATCTGATGTTTCTGCTCTCCTCACACCAAACAAAAACAACACACAAGCAGAGAAGCCCTTCTTACAAAGCTGAGCTAGTGAGTTAAGTAGGAGGAAAAGTAAACATACTGGTGCCAGTGTGGCTACTTAAAAAATACACTTACCAACAATCAATTACATATATTTGAACTGTGTACAGTTCCAGCCAGGACCACCTTTCTAAAATGCACAGTGATTGGCAAATTCAACATGCACTAGCATTTCAGGTGCCTGCTAACAAAAATAATAAACAAACAAGTTCTAGTCACGTGAGTGCTGATCATTACATTACTTTTTTTGTCAAGCTTCCAACTGTTTCCATTTCACATCCCCCCAACCATATTGGTAACATCAATAGATAAGAGCACAGCCAGCCAATAGGAATACATACATACATATTCATTCCTAAGTGACCTTTACTGACCTGGGAAGTGTGAACACTTTGTTTCATTTTCTGTTGGTGTTCGTTAGTTTCCAGTTCCATTTCCCATCCCCCCAACCATCACCTCAGTGGTAACCTTGGTAACATCAATAGATAAGAGGGCAGCCAGCCAATAGGAACACATATTCATTCCTAACTGACCTTCAGTGACCTGGAAAGTGTTTATTTGTATCATTTTCAGTTAGTGCGCACTAAATCGAGTTAGTGCGCACTAACTCGAGTTAGTGCGCACTAACACGATTTAACGATTTTTAACGATAAATCGTTAGAATTTCTATTGTATCGTGTTCTATAACGATTTAAGACGATATAAACATTATCGGACGATAATTTTAATCGTTGAAAAACGATTCACATCCCTAGTGTATGGTAAACCTAGGAAAAGTGTGTTACAGTAGTCTGTGCTAGCAAATATTAGTGCTTGTAGTACTGTGCGAAAGTGATCTTGAGTTAATAAGGGTTTTAGTCTTCTAAGGATCATTAGTTTGGCATAGCCTTCTCTCACTTTTATTGATATGTGTTGCTTAAGGCTGAGTTCGGTGTCTATAATTACTCCTAGGTTTCCAGCCTTATTAGTTAGCTCGATTGTCTTGTCATTTTTAATTTTGATGGGATTTTCGATTCTTACAATGTTTTTTCGTTCAAGGTGCTCCAAGTTTTTGTGGTCGGTATAGACAGTGATGGTGTGCTGTGCCCCTTCTAACCACTGTCGCCATTCCTCAAAAACCAGTTTTATGGCCAGGAGCTCCTTATCACCATGCCATAACCTCTCTCCACTGGAGAGAACTTATGGGAAAAATAGCAGCAGGGATGGAAGGTTCCCTTAGTGGTGAGCTGGCCCAGGACTGCCCCGACTGCAATGGAGGAGGCGTCAACCTCCAGGATGAAGGGGCATGTGGGATCTGGATGACGGAGGCAGGGGTCCTGGAGAAAGGCCTGCTTCAAGTTCATAAAGGTGTCTAGCGTTTCTGCAGGCCACTCTCTGGTATTGGTTCCTTTCCTAGTCAGTGCCATAAGAGGGGCGACCAGTTGAGAGTAGTGGGGAATGAAATGTCTATAGAAGTTGGCAAAACCCAGAAATCGTTGTAAGGATCAAAGCCCGGATGGCTGAGGCCAGTCCCAGATGCCAGCTACCTTCTCCGGATCCATTCTGAAGCCTGTACTGGAGATAATGTACCTCAGGAAGGGAAGAGACTCTGCTTCAAAGATGCATTTCTCCAGTTTCACATAGAGTTTATGGGCATGCAGGCGTTGAAGAACCTGTTGAACATCGTAACGGTGAGACTGGAGGTCCTTTGAGAAGACAAGAACGTCACTGAGATAGACATTGGTATATAGTAGGTCCTGAAAGATCTCGTTCATCATAGATTGGAATACTGCGGGGCCATTACATAGATCGAATGGCATCACCAGGAATTCGTAGTGGCCGTCCCGGATTTAAAAGCGGTTTTCCACTCGTCTCCAGGTTTAATTCAAACCAGGTTATATGCCCCTCGGAGGTCTAACTTGGTAAAGATTCGAGCTCCCTGCAGATGGTCCAACAGTTCTGGGTTGAGGGGCAAGGGGTACTAGTCTTTCTTGGTTATGGCGTTAAGCCCCCGGTAGTCGATGCAGGGCCGAGGGTGACATCTTTCTTGGCCACAAAGAAGAAGCTGGCCCCTGCCAGCGATGTTGAAGGGCAAATGAACCTCAATTCCAAATTCTCCAGAATGTATTTGGCCAAGGGACTCGGTCTCGGGAAGGGATAGGGGGTATACCCTTCCCTGAGGAAGGGTGGTCCCAGGAACTAAATCGATGTTCTGGCAGGATTTCCA
Organism: Rhinatrema bivittatum; assembly: GCF_901001135.1. Classification (NCBI taxonomy): domain Eukaryota; kingdom Metazoa; phylum Chordata; class Amphibia; order Gymnophiona; family Rhinatrematidae; genus Rhinatrema; species Rhinatrema bivittatum. The sequence goes on along the minus strand of NC_042616.1, from coordinate 128,292,644 downwards.
CGTTCTCCTTGGAGAAAATATTGGTGTAGCTGGCATAGTGTGGAGGCAAATCTATGGAAGTTGTAGCAAGAAGCATCAAGCGTGAGCGCCTAATAGAAAGGAGGCACTCCTGGTGGCACCGGGGACCCCATTTGGCCAGTTGGAATGTCTCCCAGTCTATAACAGGGGAGTGTTGCTGTAGCATTGGCAACCCAAGGATGATTGGATGGAAGGCTTTCTCAATTACGTGAAACGTTAGTTCTTCAGAATGTAGCACACGGGACGAGTGGTCCTGGTGACCCGCACTGGAAGGGGGTCCCCTGAGATCAAGGAGATCACCAACGGGGTAATCTGGGCAGGTTGAGATGGTCAACCAGGCTTTTCATAATGAAGTTTCTTCCTGCTCCTGAGTCCAGAAGGGCCAAGGTGGAGAACTTCTGCTGATTCGTAAGAAGGGCCACTGGGAGCACGAGTTGGGAAGCAGGCTTCGTGAAACCTAGAACCACCTCCTCAATTGGTTCTAGGCCTGGAAGTTTCCCGGCTTCTCGGGACACCGGGCCAGGAAATGCTCCTTCCCCGCACAGTACAGGCGCAGACACATGGTCCAGCGGTGCTGCCTTTCTTCAGGTATCAGAGGGCTTCTTCCCAACTGCATGGGCTCTTCCTGCTGTGTAGTTCCGTATACCAGAGGTGGTGTCAGCAGTGGTCTGAAAAAGGACGGTGCCAAAGAGACAGGTCTGCGAAGTACCTACAACTCATGGGCATGCTGCTGGAAGTGGCGATTTATTCTGCCAGCTAGGTTTATGAGAGGACTCAGGGATTCCAGGAGGTCCCAGGCTGCCAACTCATCTATAATGTGGGAGGTCAGACCCTCCTGGAATATACTTCTCAGACTATCTTCCCACCAATTTAGCTCAGTGGCCATGATACGGAACTCTATGGCATAGTCCGACAATGGCCGTGCTCCTTGGCGGAGGTATAGTATATCGGAGCCGATGGCGGCCAATCGACTAGGCTCATCAAAGATATGCTTGAACACCTGGATAAAGCGTTGTAGGTCCTGGAGGAGCGGGTCCCTCGTTCCCATAGGGGGTATGCCCAGGCCAATGCCTTGCCGCCAAGGAGGGAGAGAATTTATTTATTTATTTATTTATAACTTTTTTTTATACCGAAGTTCAGGTAACAGAATTACTTATCACTCCGGATTACATTATAACAAGTAGAAAACAATGACAACATATGTCTTACAATGAACAAGGGAGTGAAGGTGGTCTTCATGCCATCTGAGTAAAATTGTCCAGGCTCTAGTATGAAGTGCATGAAGCACTGGTTGAGAAATCCTCGGCATTGCTTGGGGTCACCTGCCTACCAGGGAGGAGCCGGTAATCGGTGGGAGGATACTGCGGGTGCCGGTGAAGCTGGAGGCGTACCCATGGCTGCAGAGTGTTATGGTTATTGATGTTTGGGTGGATCCTTGGACACTGTGGCAGCTGACCACGCCCATGGGGGGCAGTCCCGTGAGGGACCACAGTGTCAAGCTAGACTCTGGACACACAAACACAGATTTGAATCTTTTATTAAACAGTTTTGGAAACCACCAGAGGTGGCAGTAGTGAGTGGTGGATGTTGAACCCGGATGGGCAGGTCTCCCACAGAATGCTGGAACAGCGAATCCTCTGCTAGGCTGTGCTGTAGTGGAAAGAGGCTGAGAGTTATGAGTACACAATGAGAAGCATTCAGAGTCCCAGGTAGAATTAGGAGAAGCTCCAAGACAAGGAGAGCAGGCCCTCAAGGAGCGAGTACCTGATCCCTTAGAGCAGAGAGACTCAGTTGTATTGTACTCACGTAGCAGTAACAGAGATTCCACTAGAAGAGAGGTCTGGCACCAGAACAGAGGGCAGACCCTCAAGGAGCAAGTACCTGATTTCAGTGAAGCAGTACTGTGGAATAGATGGTAGTTGTACTCACAGATGGAAACTGTTAGTGAAGCCTTCCAAGTAGAAAGGTTTGAAGATGCAGGCAGGAACTTAGGGAACATGGGCCCTCGAGGAGCGAGTACCGGTTTCCTGATAGCACCTGAAAGAAGCAGAAGAGGCCCCCGAGGAGCGGGTACCCCGTTAGCAACCCCGAAGGGCGTAAGAGTTCCAGATAGCGCTGGAGTGGCAGAGCAGCTTCGGTACAGAGAGTGAATCCCATCCGTAGAGTTACCGTTGCTAACTCGATAAGCTAGCAAATACTGTAGGCTTAAATATCCAGGCAGTGTGACATCATATCAGGGGGACACTCCTGAGGTTTGCACCAATGTGGAAATAAAGATGAGGGCGGCGTGTGCACCCTCAGGTACCTTGGAGGAGCATGGCAGGAGGCAGCACCAAAGCTGGTCCGGGGACACTGGAGAGGAAGGCAGACAGACGCCATGGCAGCCAGTAGTCCAAGGTGAGCGGGAGGAGCCACAAGTAGTGAGAGGTAGGCGAGGCAAAGCCATCGAAGACAGACAGTCACAACAGTACCCCCCTTCAAAGGGCGGACTCCAACTCTTGTACCAGGTCTTGGTTTTTGAGGATGCATCTGGTGAAACTGAAGAAGCATCTCTTTATCCAGGATATTAGCCACCGGCTCCCAAGAATTTTCTTCAGAGTCGTAACCTTCCCAAGACAGAAGGTATTCCCAAGTCTTGCCACCTGCTCACCACTTATTAACTTTTTTCTGACCAAACTATCTATTACTAAACCTATAATTATTCTAGGTGATTTCGACCTACATATGGACTCTACCCCCCTATCACCTGCATCCTCATCAATCATTGATGCACTATCATTTCTATGTCTCAATCAAATTATCACTGGCCCTACACACAAGGCAGGTCACACACTAGACCTAATCTTCATCAATACCAAGTTCTGGTGGAATCACCAAACGACGATTTCTAAAATTTCATGGTCAGACCATTCTAGCATGCACACAAATCTATTCTCTTATCATAAACGCTCAACAACAAAAAAACATCACCAAAACCTTCTCCTATCATCCACCTTTCTACATGGAAACCCTTCAAACAAATCTGCAGAATGAAATAAATATTGATCTATCAAACATAGAAAATGCAACATCTTCTTGGTTCAACATCATGAAAACTATAGCAGACAAGACAAATCCCATAATTACAAAAACAATAAAAGAATCAAAAAATCAAAATCCCTGGTACAACAAAAACATCAGAGCAGCAAAAAGGAAACTTAGAAAAATAGAGAGATCCTGGAGAAAAAACAAAACAACTACACTTCTATACGCATACAAATCACAACTTGCTGAATATAAAAAACTCATCCATAAAACAAAAAAAAGACTTCTACTCCAAAAAAATTTCCAAATACCAACAAAACCCTAAGATGCTCTTCAACATAGTAAAAACCCTTACAAAAACCTCTCAAGACGATCAATCACTATATTCACCAAAGATCAGCAGTGATGACTTCACCAACTTCTTTAATGAAAAATCAAATTACTCATAAATAACAACCTAAAAAATGACTCTCAAGACCAGAAATTACTGAACATTCAAACAAAAACCTGGTCCAACTTTGAAACAGCATCTTCCTTAGAAACCCAAATGATCATCAAAAAAATAAACCCAGCCAAACACACTATTGGTGCCATTCCCATTACAGCAATAAAAAATCTCGATCCATCAATCACCAAAACAATAACAAAAATTGTAAACCTTTCCTTCACTGAAGGAAACTATCCAGAAAGCCTAAAATCGGCCATCATCAAACCCATTCTAAAAAAGTATAATCTAGATCCAGAAAATCCACTGAACTACAGACCCATATCAAACCTCCCATTCTTTGCAAAAATCATTTAGAAAATCGTCCATACTCGACTCACCGATCACCTAGATGAAAATAACATCCTCCTTCCTTCTCAATTTGGCTTTAGAAAACAACTTAACACAGAATTCTTACTACTTGCCATGCATGACTTTGTACTCAAAGGTTTTGAAAAAGGCCAAAGTTACCTTCTAATCCTCCTCGACTTATCAGCAGCATTTGATACTGTAAACCACTCTATACTGATTAATCGTCTTTCTGAAATTGGTGCTAACAAAACAACTCTTCAATGGTTTTCCTCCTATCTGTCACAAAGATCCTACCAAGTACTACTTAATGATTCCCTATCAAAGAAAATCAACTTAGACATCGGAGTTCCCCAATGATCCGCCCTTTCAGCGACACTCTTTAACATTTATCTTCTCCCACTATGCCACTTCCTTACAAATCTGAATCTAACCCATTTCATCTATGCTGATGATATTCAAATCTTAATTCCAATAAAAAAATCAATTGAAGAAACATATAAATTAACTGCCTATTACCTAAACAGCATCAAGGAATTACTAAACATAAAACTCATCCTCAACTTTGACAAAACTGAATTAATAGTACTTGACAGAAAGAACAACTCTCAGCATACACCGACTCTAAATCTCATGAACCAAAATTCAAGCTTATCTCCAACCAACCATGCCCGCAACCTTGGAATAATAATCGACAAAGAACTTTCATTTTAAAACCATATATCAACAAAAATTAAAGACGGTTATCATAAACTACTTACACTCCGTCATCTAAAACCATTTCTCTCAAATAATGACTTCAGATCAGTCTTGCAATCATTAATATTCTCCAATATAGACTACTGCAACTCTCTACTCCTCAACTTACCTCTAAACACCATTCAACTTCTCCAAATCCTGCAGAATGCAGCTGCAAGAATCCTTTCAGGTGCCAAAAAGCATGACCACATCACCCCAACCCTCATATCACTTCATTGGCTGCCAATAAAAAACAGGATCGAATATAAAGTCCTTTCCATCCTACATAAAATTATATATGAAGAACAGAAAAATTGGCTAAGCCCCTACATTCAATTCTATTCCCCAAGTAGAAACCTGAGGTCAGCAAATAAAGTACTCCTAAAAACACCACCAACGCACTCAAATCAACTCACCTCTACTCAAAATAGAGCGATATCCCTTGGTAGCCCAAAACTTTGGAACTCCCTCCCAACTAAACTCAGAATTCAAGAAAACCTAAAAACATTCAAAAAAGAATTAAAAACTTGGTTGTTCAATCACCCAAAAGAATCAACTAATCATCATCGCCCTCCATTACAACCTCATGATTAAATGAATATCAGCACAACTATACTTTTCTAAAATAAGAATGAACTCGTTCTGATCTTAAGCATGAATTTGTTTACTACTAAGCCTAATAATATGTTATGTTTTTACACCCCTTGTCAACCCCTTTATCCCTATAACCTTATTTTGTAAACCGTTATGATGGCGTATTTTGATGTTTCCGAATGACGGTATATAAAACTTGTTAAATAAATAAATAAGCAAATAAATAAATAAATAAACAAATAAATAAATAAATATACCACTTCAAATGGTGTTGATCCAGTGGATGATGCTGGATGTGAATTAATGGCGAATTCAGCCCACAGCTCAGCCCAGTTATTCTGACGGCAACTCACATGGGCCTGAATGAACTGTTTTAGGGTCCTATTTATCCTTTCAGTTTGGCCATTAGATTGTGGATGATAGGCAGATGTATAATCCAGAGAGATGTCAAATAGCTTGCACAAAACCTTCCAGAATTTTGCCATGAATTGAGATCCTCTATCTGAGACTATGTGCTTCAGTAGGCCATGAAGGCGAAAGATGTGTGTGATGAAGAGCTTCGCAAGCTCCAAGGCTGATGGTAAGCCAGGCAGCGCCACGAAATGAGCCATCTTGCTAAAACGGTCAACCGTCACCCAGATAGTATTCATTCCTCCAGAAAGAGGTAGATCAACTACAAAGTCAGTAGCAATGTGAGTCCATGGCTGTTCCGGAACTGGCAGCAGTTGTAGCAATCCCCAAGGCTGACCAGAAATAGGCTTATGTTTGGCACAGTTGGAGCATGATGCTACATAGGAGAATGTGTCTTCCTTGATAGTAGGCCACCAATAGTACTTCTGTAATTTCAGCAGGGTTCGGTGTTGACCAGGATGGCCAGCCAATTTGGAATCATGAGCCCAGTATAGAAGTTTCTTTCTGAGGTTCTTAGGCACAATTGTTTTACCGGCAGGCACAGAATGGGTAGCCACCAAGATGACTTTCTTCGGGTCGATGATGTGCTGAGGTTCTTCAGGAACATCCTCAGAGAGGAAAGAGCATGACAGGGCATCAGCTCTGGTATTCTTATCTCCAGGGCGATATTTGAGCATGAAGTCAAAACGATTGAAAAACAAGGACCATCTGGCTTGTCTGTGGTTAAGACGTTGCGCATGATGGAGATACTCTAGATTCTTGTGGTCTGAGAATACGGTAATTTGATGTCGGGCACCTTCGAGCCAAGGCCGCCTTTCCTCGAATGCCAGTTTAATAGCCAGGAGCTCTTTATCTCCGATCCCATAGTTTTCTCTGCAGGAGAAAAGTAACATGAGAAAAAGGAGCAGGGATGTAAGGCTTTAGAATCTCCAGTTTGGCTTAACACGGCCCCTACTCCAACATCTGAAGCGTCAACCTCCACGATGAAGGGTCTCTATTGGGGTCCAGGTGATGCAGACATGGCTTAGTGGAAAAGGCAGTCTTTAATTTCTCAAACGTGGAAATGGCCTTTGCAGACCATTTAAAAGTGTTGGCCCCTTTCTATGTCATTGCAGTTAAGGGCACTGTCAAAGAAGAATAGCTCTTTATAAAGCTTCTATAGTAATTTGTGAACCCCAGAAATCATCTCAGGGCCTTCAGACTAGTAGACTGAGACCAATTATTGATACTCTCAAATTTTTGGGGATCCATCCGAAAGCCTTGTTTTGAGATGATATAGCCAAGAAAAGGCACAGGCTGTTTGTGAAATTTGCACTTTGACAATTTGGCGTAGAGGCAATGTTCTCGAAGTCTCAGTAATACTTGTTTGACATTTGCTAGATGAGTAGACATATCCTGTGAGAATATCAAGATGTCATCTAGGTAAACAATGACACTTTTGTACAGAAGATCCCGCAGAATGTCGTTCATCATGTTCTGATGCACAGCGGGAGTGTTGCACAGGCCGAAGGGCATTACCAAATATTCAAAATGGCTATCTTGAGTGTTGAAAGCTGTTTTCCATTCGTCGCCGTCGCGGATGCAAACCAAGTTATAGGCTCCCTTTAGGTCAAGTTTTGAGAATATCTTGGCTCCTTGAAGTCAATCAAACAGCTCTGAGATCAGAGGTAAGGGGTATCGGTCTTTAATCGTGATCTTGTTCAGACCTTGATAGTCGATACAAGGATGCAGAGTGCCGTCCTTCTTCCCCACGAAGAAGAAGCCTGCGCCATCAGGAGATTTAGATGGTCTAATGAAACATTTTTGCAGATTTTCTTCAATGTACTCGGCATGGCCTTGTTCTCTACCACTGACAGTGGGTAGACATGTCCCTTAGGAGGTTTATTTATTTTATTTATTTAAATTCTTTTACTATACCGATACTCAAGATGAGGTCTTATCGTACCGGTTTACAATAGAACAGGGGGAAACCAATTAACAACTATATAGAAGGTAAAGTTACATTAAACAGGGAGCGAAAACATGGGAGCTGGAAGACAGGAAAGATTTTAAACTATAACAACTGGAGAGTGATAAAATGGTCAATGAAAGACAATCGAGTAGCGAGACATAAACAGAATGATTATTAACATAATATATCTTATGTATATATCTTACATAATATACAATCGAGTAGCGAGACAAAAACAGAATGATTAGAGACAAAAAAAGAATGATTATTAACATAATATATCTTGTGGAAGGAGGAAACATGGAGAGGTAAGCAAGGTGGGGTGGTGGCAGGGCAGGGATTGAGAAAGGGGAGGGGGGTAGGAGTTGGGGAAGAGGTCGGAGGGTGAAAGTCAATGTTGGTTGATAAAGGTTCCTTCAAAGGTAAGCTTGTGTGAACAGCCAGATTTTCAGTTTCTTTCTGAAGGAGAGAGGTTCAGCATTAGGTTTCAGTCTTATTGCGCAGTCATAAGATCTATGTGGCAGAAGGATGTCAGCAGCTTCTTTGGAAAAAACATCATGAAATGATGCATATTGAGGCAGCAGTCCCGACATCAATGGAGTTGTAGGCATGCAGAGAATAGGAGATACCTCCTTTAGGCATTTGCCATGATATTCTGGGCCCCAACGAGAGAGTTCCAATGTAGCCCAGTTGAATTGTGGCATGTGCAGCTGCAACCAGGGTAACCCCAGAATGAAAAGGTGCATGGCCTTCTCTAACACAAAGAAGGAAATTGACTCTGTATGGAGGGCTCCAGTGCAGAGGGATACCGGTTCGGTACAACAGATAACATCACCCGGTAACTGCTCTCCATGTATAGATAATAAGAGTAGTGGAGTCTTCAAAGTGGTGAAGGGAATCCTCAAATGTTCCACTAATCATCGTAGAATAAAATTACCTCCTGCCCCTGAGTCCACCAGGGCAAGGGTCTGGAATTCCAAAGGTCCGCAGATCAGAGAGACAGGGAGAGAGAGCTGAGGAGAGGGCGTAGTAAGGTCTAAGAAAAGTCCTCCCACAGGACTTAGGCCCGTCCATTTCCCGGACATAGGGGGCATGTTTGGACTGCATGACCAGCTTGTCCACAGTACATGCACCAGCCATTCCTCTTCCGAAGTCTTCTCTCTTTGGATGTCAGGTGACTGCAACCAAGTTGCATCGGTTCTTCACCACTGGCAACAGGTGTTACAGGAACCATCCTGAGTGCAGGCTTAGCACCAACTTCTTTCTGAACAGGTCTTTTACCAGGCTTGAGTTCTTGCACCTTATCACAAAGCCTGTGATCAATTCTAGTAGCTAAGGCCACTAGCTCATCCAGCGAGTCAGGTGTCTCACGAGCAGCCAGCTCGTCCTTCAAGCGGGAATCCAAACCTCTGAAGAAGAGGGTTTTCAGGCATCTAGGGTCCCAAAGTAACTCAGTTGCAAGAGTCTTAAACTCTATAGTGAAATCAGCCAGTGGTCGGTTGCCTTGCTTCAGGTCCACCAAAGCAGAACCAGCAACAGTGTGTTGGGCAGGATCATCAAAAACGGATTTGAACAAGTCCATAAATCCTTCAATATCCTGAAGTATAGGGTCTTTGCATTCCCACAGCGAGGAAGCCCAAGACAAGGCCCTTCCATCAAGATAAGATAGAATGTAAGGAGTCTGGGCGTAGGCTGTAGGGAAGTGAGAAGGTGGTAATGCAAAATGCATACAACACTGGTTTAAGAAGCCTCTAGTTCTCTGAATCTCCACAGAGAAATGTACTGGAGCAGCCAGAAGCACAGTAGTCTTTACAGTTACTTCAGGTAACTGACCTTCATTACTGGAAGTAGAGCCTTGATTCTTCTGTGCGTGCAGCTGATGAAACGTAGTAGTAAGTTTTTCCAATGCTTCTTGTTGTTAAGAATTGTGCAGGACCAAGCCAGGAATGGCTTGCAAGGCATTGAGCTGAGCCAGATCCATGGAGTTAGCAATCTGTTATGGTTATTGATGTTTGGGTGGATCCTTGGACACTGTGGCAGCTGACCATGCCCATGGGGGGGGGGGGGGCAGTCCCCTGAGGGACCACAGTGTCAGGCTAGACTCTGGACACACAAACACAGATTTGAATTATTTATTAAACAGTTTTGGAAACCACCAGAGGTAGCAGTAGTGAGTAGTGAATATTGAGCCCGGCTGGGCAGATCTCCCACAGAATGCTGGAACAGCGAATCCTCTGCTAGGCTGTGCAGTAGTGGAAAGAGACTGAGAGTTATGAGTACACAATGAGAAGCATTCAGAGTCCCAGGTAGAATTAGGAGAAGCACCGAGATAGGGAGAGCAGGCCCTCGAGGAGTGAGTACCTGATCCCTTAGAGCAGAGAGACTCAGTTGTATTGTACTCACGTAGCAGTAACAGAGATTCCACTAGTCGAGAGGTCTGGCACCAGAACATAGGGCAGGCCCTCGAAGAGCAAGTACCTGATTCCAGTGAAGCAATACTGTGGAATAGATGGTAGCACCTGAAAGAAGCAGAAGAGGCCGCCAAGGAGCGGGTACCCCGTTAGCAACCCGAAGGGTGTAAGAGTTCCAGATAGCGCTGGAGTGGCAGAGCAGCTTCGGTATGGAGAGTGAATCCCATCCGTAGAGTTACCGTTGTAACTCGATGAGCTAGCAAATACTGAAGGCTTAAATATCCGGGCAGCATGACGTCATATCAGGGGGACGCCCCTGAGGTTCGCGCCAACATGGAAATAAAGATGAGGGCGGCATGCGCGTGTGTTCCCTAAGGTACCTTGGAGGAGCATGGCGGGAAGCAGCACCAAAGCCGGTCCAGGGACGCCGGAGAGGATGGCAGTCAGACGCCGCGGCAGCCAGTAGTCCGAGGTGAGCGGGAGGAGCCGCAAGTAGTGAGAGGTAGGCGGGGCGAAGCTGTCGAAGACTGACGGTTGCAACACAGAGGCGTCGAGGCGAGCATTCAAGTGCTGTAGGGAGGCCGCCAGTGTCTCCAAAAATTGCTGCTGCTGCTGAATCTTCAATGCCAGGCCTGGAATGGCCTGGAGGCCCGAAAGATCCACCGGGTCCTTGGCCTCAGCAAACTGTTACTCAGAGAGGTAGACCCCTGGGCTAAGACGAGGTTGGTGCTACCTATAAAAGGGCTTCCTATAGGTCCTCGCTTTTGGGAGGAGGACGCAGGTGGTGAAGACCCAACCGGACCTTCACCTACACCAGCCTTCATTCCCCTCAGGTTGAGCCCTTGGGTGCCGGGGCCGGCAGGACTTAGAAGCAGGTCTCCGGATGAAGACAAGCCTGAAGACAGAAGGCGGAAGCAAGGTCGAGCATACCAGAGGTCGGGGCTGGCGGTGAACAGGGGAATCCAGGGATAGGCCAAAGGTCAAGGCAGGTGGCTAGCAGGAGAAACGAAGAGCAGGCAAGCGGTCAGGGCAGGCAGCAGACATCACAGAATCCAGAGCTGAGCCGAGTCAAGAACCAGAAGAGCAAGCCGAGGGAACAAAGAGCCGGAACAGGGACAGGACCACACGGAGCAGGAGAAGGACCACACGGGGCAGGAACAGGACCACATGGGGCAGGAACTCACAGAGCAGGAGCAACCAGCAGCTCTGAGCAGAGCGGGACCTGTTGCTGAGGAAAGGATGGGGCAGCATGAGCTGCCCTAAGTAGGACCCAAGGGCGGTGTCAACATCCGGGTCCACGGGTGGTTTTCCTGCCACGGCCCCTTTAAATCTGTTTGAGAGCCGCGTGCGCTTCGCAGCAGCAGAGGCCCGCAGCGTGACAGCGGCAGGATTGGCTCCCCGCCGCCCTGGAGTGGGCGACGGCAGTGGATCGGCGAGCCACGTGGTAGGCCCAGACCGGTTCAGAGGGTGAGTTTGGCCGGCCATGAGGCTCCGCTGCCGGCCACTGCAACACATGGCTGAGAGTGAGAGAGTTGAAGACTTGTAAGTGTGCTTTGAGGAGGTTCTCTGTAGAGAGAACAATGGGGCTCAGACAGGAAAGTGCAGTACTGAGACGTGAAGAAATGAAGAAATAGGAAGATGGAGGGCTATGAAATGATAATGGGGTAAAACATGGGTAGGTAGTTAATGATAAGAAAGGGGTATGGAGGACTAAGATACAGTTGAAAGATACAAAAAGAAATGGAGAGGCAGGAGAGATGTGAAAAAGTGATAGAAGGCAGGGAAGACATATGTAGAGAAGTGAGATAGAGAGGGCAGGATAAATGAAGAGAGACACAGAAGAAAAGGTAAACTGGAAAGGAAGTCCAGAAGAAGACAAACAAGATAAAATCAGAGGTGAGACTGAAAATAACATGAAGAAGAGGAAAAGAAATCTCAGACCACATATGTAGACAAAAATATTTCAAATGTATTACAATTATTGGTAATAGCTCTAATAATTATATGGATATCAGATTGTAACATATGAAAGTGAGCAACTGTATTTTTTCAATATGGTATTGACATTCAAGAAAGCATGGGACAAGCACAGAAGAATCTTATCAGTGAAGAAGCGAGGGTGAAAATAGAGATCATGTAAAGTCTGCGGTACTGCAATTGATAGAGCTGATGATTACTAGGTCAGCTTGGCTTTACAATATTTGTCTGCTGTTGTATTCTGTATCCATGTAAGTAAAGTGGCAGTGCTAGATTAAATTTTTCAGTGAATGAGCTATAACAATTCTGAATCTACCCTTGACTTAGAACTCCATCTGTGGAATAATGAAGTGTTGGAACACATTTGCTTATATTGACCTTCTTTTTCATAGAGAAAAGAAGGAAAGGGAACAAATAAATATAAAAAGGAGTGTCCTTTATAAATGTCCTATAAAATATTTTGTGTTCTGCTTTCTGTTTAAGTTGTGCTTATTTTCCTACAAATGTCTGTAGCCTAATGCAAGAGTGGCGATGGAAGCCACGGTTTCATCTTTTAAGCACTACTTGACATGTCTGGGAAAAGTACTGCACTCCTTGGGATTCATTATACAGTAACCAGATAGAATTATAGTGTTTACCCTGTCTCTAGTGAAAGCAGCAGTAATGACAATGAACAGATCAAGCAATGGCTGAGTGCTAAAGTTAATCCAAAGGAGCTCATCAGGGTTTTTGACTCACTTATGCAATCCACAGAACAGTGAAATTTAATACTGCAAAGAATGACTTTAATACTTTAAACATTACTCCACAAAGTATCTGAAAGTGCTATTCAATGACTTGCATTCCATTGGACAGTTTCAGATTTTTCCCCACTACATTGTTCAGACTGTCAAAAGTGAAGAGCAAGAACTCAGAGATCAGCCTTCTACAGGAAAAAAAATGGCTTTGGCAAATGATAACATTCACTTTTATTACTGACCCCGATTTTCTACCGCAATGGCTGGAAATGGAATGCCGCTCGGCTTCTGCTTTTGTAATGGAGGCGCCTGCATGTCGCCATAGTGTGCCAGCTTCCCCACTGCAACAGAAAAATGAATTATAAACAGAGAGTGCTTTTTATTTATAAACATACAATGTAGTATTTACACAGTGCAATATGCAAACTGTAAAACACCCATGGGATAAAGGTAAGAAACATAAACTACATGTCTAGGGTATGACCTTGTGTTAATTTCTTGTCAACTGTACCTATGGTAAAGTGTTTTCTGCCCGGAATGTTAAAATGTTTTATTCTCGTTATATTTTATGTATGTTGACATTGTAAGCCACCTACTTCTGGGAATAGGCGGCATCTAAATTTACGAAATAAATAAATAAAGCATGCTTAAGATTCCTCTTACACATTTTTTTAATTTAAAAACATTTTTATGCCACACTATCCTAGGAACTACGCAGCTTACAAGAAATCAATTTATAATATTCAAATAAAAACAAACTTACACTACAGACACTGTTATCACTGAGCCATAAATTATAAAATACCCTAAAATAAATTGCACCATTCATACAAGTATCATACAAACTTCATCTCTAAAACCTTCCTACTAGATGTTATCTTAAATGTGTTACCGGGGCAATAAAGATTTCATCAATAATATTATCCCTAAATATTATAATATATACCTAGATGACCAGAGGACAATGTCTCTTTTCCAAATGTATTATCTTCTGCTCCCGATCACTTTTATATATTTCACATATATTTCTTCACTGAAGATAAAGTGAAGAAATATAAGTGAAACGTCAGATCTTTATGAGAAGAATCCCTGAAGAAGAATCCCTGAAAGTGATCAGGAGCAGAAGATAATACATTTGGAAAATAAAGAGACATTGCTCTCTGGTCATCTAGGGATATATTATAATATTTAGGAATAATATTTTTGATGAAATCTTTATTGTCCCAGTAATACATTTTAGATAACATCTAGTAGGAAGGTTTTAAAGATGAGATTTGTATGATAGTTGTATGAACGTGTATGAATGTTGTAATTTGTTTTAGGGTATTTCATAATTTATGGCTCAATGATAACAGTGTCTGTAGGTCACATTAAATTTTGAATAGACATGTGAATGTATTAGATATTGAAATTTGTATAAAAGCAATTTTTGAAATTTTGTAAAATCGATTAAAATATAAGTATGATATATGGTATATTGATTCTCTGTTTTTTGTATATTAATGCCTTATATGTTGCGGACAGAATGGTGGATCCTTGGGCCGGCCTGGTGGAGTGCGCAGATGGGAAGAGCGAATTCCTTGGAGATGGCACAGGCCGGGAGGCGGAACCAAGACAGAGATGAAAGTGGAGTCTTCACCCTGGAAGCCCGAGATCCCCCCGAGAGGAGCTCGTGAGGACCCGGACCGCTGGGACTTAGGTGATGGCAGCGAGACTGAAGAGTAGATGGAGTCTTCACCCTGGAAGTCCGAGGTCCCCCCGAGAGAAGCTCGTGAGGACCCAGACCGCTGGGACTTAGGAAAAGGAACGAGACGAGATGAGAAGACAAGCCAGAGGTCGAGGCAGGCGGCAGACACAGAGAATCGGTGACAGAGATCTGTGCAGAGATCCTGCTAGATTTCTACCAGTAACCATGAGGAATATTCTATTGTTGCAGAGGGAAATAAAAAGCTAGTTGATGTGGGTATGTAGCTCCCCCAGCTGGGAACGGTTCCCAGCTGGGGGAGGGGTTTATATTATAAACCCCTACCACTATTTTATGGTGTAGAATTTAGGTTACCCTTCCAAGGACAGCACATCCAAGGCTATTCCCTGGTTTTGTTTATTTTTCAGGAAGAGGGCCTCTGGGGTCTCTGGATTGAGACCTGGGTTCAGAAAAGGGGCCAGAGAACTTTCAACCTTTTGAAGGACTGAATGAAACAATGCAGTCCATGTCAGGAAACCTGTTAACTTTTGTGTGTCTTGAGATAGGAGTTTTTCCAATCGTCTCATCTCCTGTTTTGGTTTCCCTTTTTTAACTTTGTGTTTTAACATACCTGAGTACTCAACCACGGGCTCAATGTATGCCAACTGAGTTTGTGGCCTAAAAACATGGGTAAACTGTAAGGAAGAGGAGTGGGTTTTCATCCTTTCCTGGATGACGGCGTGGAGATGAGAGGAGTCTGTTTGGACCTGTCACTGGGTTCATTATAAACTCAAGGAGATTCAAGGAGAAAGGGGGTTACCAAGGTGCTTATCAGGTACTGTGAGTAAGGAGAAGGAAGAAGAACTGCAGGAGTGATTGGGATTTATTTTGTAGGGATTTTGACTAAATTAGCAATAAGAACTAACCCTATTAATTGGGAGGGAGCTTACAAACTGCCCCATAATTGATTGGAAAGGAAAAGAAAATTGGATTTGTAAACTGGAAATTATTTGAACCATCTATATAAATTTGTTGGAAAGATTAGAGGTCAAAAATCTATTTAAAGACTTTGAGCTGTACCATCATATATTAAAATAGCTTTGAAACTCCATGCCAGAGTTTCTTCAAGCAACAACAGACATTAAGAAATTTTAAAAAGGCCCAAATACTTGGCTATTCGAATGTGCCTACTGTCTGACTGGTACATCCAACTTGCCCTGACTTTGATCACCAAAATATGTCCTGACCTTTACCCCCTTACTCTCATCCCTCCCTATAATCTGGTTCACCCAACACCCATTCCCCTAGAATCCAATGACCAAACATGTCCCGAACCTTTCCCCCCTACTCCCAACCCTTCCCATATTCTGGTAATGCTTGCACAGTATTCATCTATTTCTATAGTAATCCCCCAGTTCTAGATTGTTTCCCCGGGATTATCACTGGTGTGTATGCCTAACTCTGTAGTTTTAGGCTGTTTTCCCTGTTTGCCTACCTCTGTAACTCACCTTCTGTGAGTGTCAGACCTGTACACCGTTGTGAACTAGTGACTCTCACATGGAATGACGTTATATAAAACGCTCAAATAAATAATAAATAAATAAAATAGCTACAGCTGTAAGGAACTTTCATCAATAGCACTGTCCACCAGTAAAATTTGTGTTGCTGCTGTGATTGTAAGTGTTGCTTACAATTGATTTAAATTTAGGATTTGCTGAAAGCAATGCACAGGGCCTAAAAGAACATTCTTCCCCCCCCCCGCCGCTAAGGGAATCATGGACACTAAGATACATGAAGAATTTCAGAAGAAATAACTAAGAGACAGTATTTGAGGTATGGGTGGTTCCCGGTGCCTTTATCCGTGACTATCAGCCACTTGTATTTACACCAGACTATTGTTACTCCCTGCTGACCCATGGCTGTTTAAGCCCAAAGAAGACAGGATATGCTGGATGAGAAGATCACAACTTTATTGTCAGACCACAGGATTTATCTGCAAAACAAAACTAATAGAGAAGAGACACATCTGTCTCTTCTCTATTATTTAATAGGGCACACCATGCTTTTACCGTTCAGATGGCAATTTGAGTACTTTTGTGTATTTTGGCCCTATCATGTCAGCTGGGGGAACCATACTTTCCAAACCTGGACTGTATGACGTGCACAGGGCTTGGTGCTTGCAATATTCCTCTTTAATATTTATTTGGCCCTCCTGCAACCATAATTTAACATCCTGGGTTTAGTGGGTTTTTATATTCAGGTGACCTTCAAGTTATAGGCTACCCAGACCTGAAATATCCAGGGCAAATGCAGAAATTCAATCAGTGGTTGGATCATATTATTGCCTAATGGTTGTTCCAGCAGAACTGGAAAGTCAAACCGCAGAAGTCAAAAGGCAAAATGGGTAAGCAGGCATAATAATCCAGCCACAATGGCTCTCTGATGGGGTTTCGCCAGTCACTAACCTTGTGATTTTTGCTGTCTAGGGGCAGTAGGAGGGGTTTTGATATTTTTTTTTTATTTCTCCCATTGGTTTAACCCCCTCCTTTTTGGGGGATAGGCTTTTTGGGGTACTTTATTTTAAAGTTGATTCGCACTCTCTCTAGGATCAGCAGCATCCCCTAGTGGTAAGAGAACATATCTCTCCTTTGTCATTTTTTCAGTTGGCACAATCATTTTTTTCAATCATTACTCTCACATTGAAATTACTCTTAGGTAAGTATGATACTGCCATTTTGATTTGGCTACACCCTCTTTACTTGAGAAAGTTCTTAAACTCAGCACATGCCCCAAAGCGGCTTCTTCTTGCTTCCTTTCACGTACTCTTTCAATGCCAGGCATAAACGTTGGGAATCATGGCCATCTTGCAACCGATTGCACAACATGCAATCTCATTTGAAAGAAAACAAAAACAGTTTAAACATACTCTAATTCTACCCTGGTTCTTACTCCTGGGGGAATTCTGCGCAAAAAAATTTTAAATTCTGCACACAAAAACTTAAAATTCTGCAAACTTTATATTGGTCAAAATAAATTTACATGACAGTCTTAAAGTAATTACAATTTAAATTAATACATTAAAAAGTTATTACTTAGAGATGCAGAATTGTAAATATTTTGAGCAGAATTTCCCCTAGAAATTCAATGTAAGATTGTCCCTTCCACTCGCTCTCCCTACTCCCCTGGCCACTCTGCCCTCTCAGGACCCAACCTGCCAGTATCTCTCCTCTCCACCTCTAGGCTCAACCCCTTCTACTCTATCGCCAGTCACAGAGTTTGACCCCGTTCTCAGTACTGCCCCTCACACAGGCTCCTTCCATCCCTCCCTCTCTCACACACATGCTTCCTCTCTCTAGTACACATAGACACACCCTCATACAGGCTCCCTCACTCTCTCGCACATATACATCCCCTCATACAGGGTCCCTCTCTCTTGCATATACACCCACACAAGCTCCCTTTCTCTCTCACACATACATCCTCACACAGGTTACCTATGTTTCTCTCTCATGCACCCCTTCACACAGGCTCTGTCTCACACATACACAATCCCTTCACACAGGCTACACACCCTCACATACACATGATCCCTTTTTCATACACATGAGGTCCCAATCTCTCACACACATACACACTCCTTCACAATCTCCTCATATAGGCTCCTTCTGCGCAGAAAATGGCAATTCTGCGCAGGGGAGAATTCTGCACAAATTCTGTGCTCTGCAGTAGCGCAGAATTCCCCCAGGACTAGTTTATGCATTATTTTTGTAGCCTGTGCTCCAGGGGAAATACCTGAATGGCTGTAGCAATGCAGAAAGCACCAGCCGGGATTGCTGTAGGAGCTAACAGTGATCCCAGCAGAGGAGAGTGTTTTTGAAAGGTGGGAAGGTTAGGCTGAAGTGAAGGGGTCGGGGGGGGGGGGGGAGGCAGATGAGGGGTTATCACTTAAAAAATATTCTGGACCGGGGAATAAGCTGAGAAGGGGAAGGCTATCCTTGGACCCCTACCACTGTTATTTTTAAAATACTCGCAAAGCAGGCAGTGTCAACAGCTCACACATGTATTAAATATACAACAAAGGAATAATGTGTGGCAACAATCTACTGGTCAATATAACTTAAGCAAGATAGATTTTTAATGAAGCAAACAATCACAAATAGGGTGCAAAAATTCTTGAATATACAATCACAGAAATATAGTACACACAAGGACCCCGACAACGCTGTGTTTTGCATCAGGGGCTGCGTCAGGGGGACCACAACTTCTAAAAGTCTGAAAAGCTCAATGCAGGAAATCGTGGAATGATTGTATGCAGTTGGAGAGATCTGTTACATTTGTAAGACGCGGGCTCTGAAATTTTCAGAGGAGGATACACGGAGTTTCCCTGGGAAATGCTCATTCAGTCAGTGAGATCCTTAGCCACGGGTGAGCGAAACCGCCCGCGGTGCTTGAGGGCACAAGATGAGTGCTTAATCGAAAGGGAGAGGAAGCATTTTTAACTTTTGAGATTAGACACGATCTCTGAAGTTAGACGTTTTACAAAAACCCTTTGTGTCCAGATGTCTGAACGGTGATCACATTTGTGATTGTACGCATCATTAAAAATCTATCTTGCTTAGTTACATTGCCCAGTAGATTGTTGCCACACATTATTCCTTTGCTGTATTTTTAAAATACTGCCAGAGGGGTTTGGTGGGGGAGGCTCATCCCAGCAGCTCATTTATTTTTTATATTGATTTGGAGACTGGGATTCTGGACCCCAAGCCCATGCTCCACTTTTTTTTTTGTCAGACCATCACCACTTCACCGGCTATGTTCCTTTGAACATAGCCAGTTAAGGCTAAAGTTATTCAAAATGAAAGAAACTAAAAAAAAAAAAACCAAATGGGTATTTCACTGACTTTTTCATTTCACTTACAAATGAATGCACATCCCTAATAACCAAAGCAGATGTCTTTTTTTGAAACCACTGCCTGCCTTCTTGTATTCTGCTGTAGATATATGCATATAAGTTTGTGCTTGATTAGTTACAAATAGTAGTAAACCAAGCCATAAGCCTGTGATATTTTGCTGATTAAAGCTATCCTGGAAGCAATGAATGTGTTCAGGAGTTTTGAAAAATCTCTGAAAATGTTCTTTTCAATTATTATTTTACATAAAAGTACTAGAAAGCCCATTTTGAACTCCACTTCTGTTTAAAAGCTTCCATTTTTCAGCCACAACGGAAGATCCCATTACAAGCACAAAGATTTAACAACATCCCCAACTTTTTTACCAGATTCTGAAGCAAAATCGTTAGCAGAGCAGAAAAGACAGAGCTTCTCCAATGGCATTTCCTGCACGTGGCATGTTTCCAAGGGCATGCTTCCCTAATGTCAGACGCATTGGGGGTAGTCATTCTTTCCTGCCCTGTTCACTGATTTGCTTCAGATTCTTCAATTAGAGTCATGTGTTATTTATCTTTGTGCACTGACTGGATTTTAATTGATTCTTTGGGTGTACAGAAAATATTTGTTTCTGTAGGGCGGATGCTGCCTCTTCTGTGACCTTCAGAGGCAGCACCTCTGATCTCCAGCTGCAGATGTATCTTTGCATGGATAAAAATTTTAGAAAGGTATATTTAACTAGGATAGTTCTAGGACACAATGAACAGCTGAGAGAGAGAGAAATTCATAGCAGCATAAAGAAAAGAAGTCAAAAGTTTACAAACTAAGGACCATCCATTCCTAGTATGTGGCTATAAAAATCAGATTTTGTGCCGACAGTCACTAGGCCAACCAGGAAGACATGCTGGTTGCTTCAGCTTTAGAATCTGCCCAGTACATTTTGAACACTTTTGCTCAATGTCTTTGTTTTCGCATGAGGAACCAACTTGAAATGTTGATCCTGACTATGCCCTAATTAATTCAGCATAGCAGTAAGTCAGGAAACAAGGCAAGCATGGCATAAAGAGTACAGATATCTGTTTTATCATTCGTTAACTGACCCACGTCACCTAAGATTTCAGCTTCTCATCTTCTAAAATGAAATTTTGTTCTAAAACCTCTTTTTGTCTGTGCTCCTCTTCTTCTACTGTTGGTCATCTCCTTTACATTTACCTCTCAAATTCTTCTGCCACCCATCTGCATCTGCCTATAGCAGGGGTCGGGAACCCATGGCTCGCGAGCCAGATATGGCTCTTTTGATGGCTGCATCTGGCTCACAGACAAATCTAAATCAGTTTGTCGCCACACTTTCCAGTCCCCCGCTGACCCAGCTGCTCCCAGGTCCTCCTCCGCCCGGGCTTAAAATGCTGTCAGCCCGGGCGGAATGCGGCAGAATGGCTGGAGTCGGCGGCACCGGCATGCTCTCTTCTTCCCGCCCCCCCCCCCCCCCCGCGGCCCGGAAGAGGAAGTGGTGAGCATCGGGTGCGTGCGCGGGAAGAAGAGACCACACTAGTGTGGTCAGCGTCGGTCCAACGAAAAGAAGACTGTGCAGCGCGGCTCGGAGGAAAATAAAGAAGAGCTTCAACCGCGGCCGATGGGACTCCTCCTCCGCGAGGGCTGAAAATGAAGGAGGTTAGTGTTGGGAGGAGGCTGCTGCTGCCGCGAGTTCCCAGGGTGGGGGTGGGGGAGAGAGAGAGTGAATGAGCGAGCAAGCATGTGTGTTTGAGATCCTGTGTGTGTGAGTGAGAGATTGCATGTATGTGAATGATTGAGAGCCTGTATATGTGAAAGAGAGTATGTCTGTGATTGAGAGTCTACCTGTGAGAGAGAGAGCATGAATGTAAGTTTACGATTGGGAACCTGTATGTGTAAGTTTGTGATTGAAAACCTGTTTGTGTGAAAGAGTATGTGTGTATGATTGAGATCCTTTGTGTGAGAGAAATCATGTGTATGTATGATTAAGAGCCTGTGTGTATAAGTAAGAGAGAGCATGTGTGCCTGTGTGTGATTGAGAGCTGGTTTAGGTGATGGAGCATGTGAGTATGTGATTGAGAGCCTGTGTTTAAATGAGAGAGAGAGAGACCATGTGTGTCTGTGTGTGATTGAGAGCTGATTTAGGTGAGGGAGCATGTGTGTATGTGATTGAGAGCCTTTGTGTAAATGAGAGAAAGAGAGGACATGTTTATAAGCATGTGAATGAGAGTCTGTGTGTGAGAGAAAAAGACAGCATGTATTTATGTGATTGAAAGCCTGTGTGTGTGTGTAAGCGTGAAAAGATAGACAGCATGTGTGTAAATGTGTAATTAAGAGCCTATATAAGTGAGAGAGAAAAAACATGTGTATATGTGAGTACTGAGAGCATGTGTGTATAGGTGTGTCATTGAGAGCCAGTGTGAGAGAGAGCGCTGGTATGTGACTGAGAGAGGAGAAAGTTCCAAGCAAACCACCCCTCCTCCTGCTAATTCAGAACAATCTCAGGACACCTGGATATCAAACGTTCCCAGGTATGCAGAGCAAAAAAATTTTGTATCCTTATTATTTTTCATTACTGTGTCTTTGTGTCTGCTATTTTGAAATATTTTGTTGGTATCTGGAAATTTTTTATATGAGTTTTTAATTATTGGATATTCCACTCATCAGCTGTTTCGAAATATGTTCTTTTTGTTAGTACAATTTTACTGCTGATGATTTTATATTTCTTGATTTGTTTTATAAGGATGGGTGATGTTTCTTTTTTCCTTTGTTACACTGCATACAGAGACTCTGGCTTGTTGCAGTTTCCAATTCAGTTTTTTCTGCATGCTTCTTGTTATGCGTTTTGGTCTCTTTATTCTATGTTAGGTGAGGGACAGCACGTGATTCAGGTGAGGTTTTCTGCTGGCGTGTAGTTTCTGTGTAGGACTCTATAGCAGCCTGACTTGGTCCGTTTTCCTAATAGGAGATGTATTGGTGTCTTAAGGCCTGGTGTAATATTTTCAGAGACTTATTGTACTTTAAAAGTGTGATCTTACGTAAAATGCACACATTTACTTGTATTTAGTTTTAAACATATTGTATGGCTCTCATGGAATTACATTTTAAAATATGTGGCGTTTATGGCTCTCTCAGCCAAAAAGGTTCCTGACCCCTGGCCTATAGCCTTAAGTGGATTGTGACTCTTTCTCTCCCTTTTCTCCTCGTACGTCTTTGATTTGTAAAAACCTGGTGTGAACTCCTTTACAGCATTTTGAAAATCAGTCCTCTTCTCCCTGATGCTGCTGCCAGAATTCTTGTCACTGCCCTCCTCCGAGCAAAGACTGATTATTGCAACTGTCTTCCTTTTAGCATTTCTCTTTCTGCTCTCTATCCTTCAACTCGTTTTTCATGCAGCTGTCTCTCTAGTTTATCATGCTCACTTTACTCCTGTCACCCCCCCCTTCTGCACAATTTGCACTGGCTTCATTTGTCAGTATATCAGACCTGATGCTCTTACTAGCTTATCTTTGCAGTTATGTCTCTGCTTACCTGTACTTAGTCTTTCATTTCTCGCTCCTTCCAGTTTGCTGACTGCCAATGCTGTACTACCATTTTTTTTCCTATTGGCCTTTCTCTCCCCTCTCTGGGGAATCACCTTTCCATTCATATCCTGAATCTTCTCAATCTCTATAAGAAACTCCTGAAAATGTACACCCTTCCTTGGTTTGATTTTATTTCTCTCCATATTTGGTCCTTTTTAGAAATTGCTCACCATTTCTTTGCAAGACACTGATTTATTTACTTTTATTGTACAAAACTTTAGCTTCAAAGTGCCCAATAAATGATTCATGCAAAATTAATTGTACACCAGACTTGATTTCATAAAGCCTATCTCAAGGCATTCTGAGATCCTTCGGCCTTTTTACTTAAGAGGAAAAGGAGAACTACCAGCCCTCAAATGAATGGCTGTAAAGTAAAGCTAATATCACAAATAAAAGACTAGGCAGTGGTACATATCAAGCAGATAGGAGCAAAGGGGTACTGAGCAGTAAATCAAAAGATATCACTGGTAAGTAGGAAATGGGCACTCAATCCTAATCTAAATATCCATAATTTTTGTCCAAAAGAAAATTTTATGCATAATTGCACAGGCAAAATGATACCCACATGTGCTCTTTACCTTGCTCTTTGTGCAATCAAACCATACCTTCATGCTTGTAGGGATGTGAATCGTTTTTGAACGATTAAAATTATCGTCAGATAATTTTAAAATCGTCCAAAATCGTTAGAGTGCACGATACAATACAAATGCCCCCGATTTATCGTCAGGGGCATCTGTATTGTATCGTTAAATAGGGCGCGGGAAAACCGGCACACCAAAAAAACCCTAAAACCCACCCCAAACCTTTAAAACAAATCCCCCACCCTCCCGAACCCCCCAAAATGTTTTAAATTACCTGGGGTCCAGTGGGGGGGTCCCAGCGCAATCTCCCTCTCTCTGACCTCGGCTGCGTTAAGAGAAATGGCGCCGGTGGCCCTTTGCCCTTTTCATGTGATCTCCTGCACACGTGACGTCGGGAGCCAGGAACCAAAATGGCGCCGGCGCTACCTTTGCCCTGTCACATGATAAGGCAAAGGGCCACCGGCGCCATTTCTCAACGCAGCCGTGGCCAGAGAGAGAGGGAGATCGCGTAATTTACAACATTTTGGGGGGGTTCGGGAGGGTGGGGGATTTGTTTTAAAGGTTCGGGGTGGGTTTTAGGGTTTTTTTTGGTGTGCCAGTTTTCCCGCCCTCCCCCGATTTACGATTTTTAACGATTTAAAAAAAAAAAAAAAAAAAAAACAAGACGATAAGATTTCCCTCCCCCCCAGCCAAAATCGATCGTTAAGACGATCGATCACACGATTCACACCTCTACATGCTTGTCACAAAAATGTAGCCAGGATACTGTTGATTTGCTGCTTCTGGGACATCTGCAGCCTTTCTCAATATGGTAGCCTTAGCGTATCAAAGTGATGGCAAACTATAGTCCTTGAGTGCACCCAACAGGCCTGGTTTTCAGGATATCCACAATGAATATGAATGAGATAGCTGTGCATACAATGAGGCAATGCATGCAAATCTTTTCCATGAATATTCTTTGTAGATATTCTGAAAACCTGGCCTATTTGTGGCACTCGACTGGAGTTCGCCATCACTGGCCTATCATTTTCTCATGGAACTGCACTATGTCTCATATCACATGACTAATAACCAATGGAGTGCAGGGGAGGATTTGACCAATGGGAAAGCCAAGTTGACAAAGATTTGAAATGTTTGGAGTGCAGATGGAAAGAGAACTCAAAAATTGCAGATATATTACTAGTAATTTGTAACCTATCACTTCAACCGTCCATTGCAGACAAATATTAGAGAGTAGCCAATGTAATCCTGATCTTTAAAAAGGACTCCAGAGGTGATCCACGAATCTGTAGACCAATAAGTCTGACTCAAGTCCAGGAAGAATTGTGGAAACTATTCTAAAGAAATCACAGAACATATGGAAAGAAAATTGTTTAATGGGACACACTCAGCATGGATTTACACAAGGGAAATCTTGACTCACCAATCTGCTACTTTTTTAAGAGATTAATAAATATGTAGATAATGCTGAGCCATGAATGTAGTCTATTTGAATTTTCAGAAGGCGTTTGACAAAGTTCCCCATGAGAGACTCCTGAAAAAATTGGAAAAATAATGGGATAGGAAGCAATGTTCTATTGTGCATTGCATCTGGTTGAAAGATGGGAAACAGAAAGTAGGACTAAATGGTCAGTATTCTCCATGAAGAAGGGTAAACAGTGGAGTGCCTCAGGGATCTGTGCTGAGACCAGCACTTTTTAATATATTTATAAATGATCTGGAAAAGGGAACAATGAGTGAGGTGATCAAATATTCAGATAACACAAAATTATTCCATAGTATTAATTCCCAAGTGGATTATGAAAAATTGCAGGAGGACCTTGCAAGACTGAAAGACTGGGCATTCAAATGGCAGATGAAATTTAATGTGAACAAGTGCAAAATGATGTACAAGGTAAAAAGTAGCCCATACTGTAGTTACACGATATTAGGTTCCATATTACGAATTACCACCCAGCCAAAGGATCTGGGCATCATAGTGGACAATACTTTGAAATCCTTGGCTCAATCTGCAGCAGCAGTCACAAAAGCAAACAGAATACTAGGAATTATTAGGAAAGGAATGGAGAATATAACGGAGAATGTCATAATGCAGTTCTGGTTGCTGCATCTCAAAAAAGATATAATTGCATTGGAAAAGGTACAGAGAAGGGTGACCAAAATGATAAAGGGGATGCAACGGCACCTTTATAAGGATAGGCTGAAGAAGCCCTGTTCAGCTTGGAGAAAATATGGCTGAGGGGGGTGGATCTGGTAGAGTTCTATAAAATCATGAGTGGAATAGA
Source organism: Rhinatrema bivittatum (assembly GCF_901001135.1). Taxonomy (NCBI): domain Eukaryota; kingdom Metazoa; phylum Chordata; class Amphibia; order Gymnophiona; family Rhinatrematidae; genus Rhinatrema; species Rhinatrema bivittatum. The sequence goes on along the minus strand of NC_042616.1, from coordinate 128,266,958 downwards.
ATGGTAAATGCAAATCAATTATTTACTCTTTCAAAAATTACAAAGACTAGGGGACACTCCATGAAAATAGTAATTAGCACATTCAAAACCAAAGTAAATTCTTTCACTCAATGCACAAATAAGTTCTGGAATTCATTTGCCAGATGATGTGGTTAAAGCACTTAGCATAGCTGGTTTAAAAAAGCTTTGGACAAGAGAGATTAATATTAAAGGTTAGTAGCCCTAGTGGTAAAACAGTCATCCACATGGCCAGGTTGTCTGACAAGTTGTGATGGGTCTATCTGAAAGGCTGCAAATTCTGCAATTAACTAGAACTCTTAGCAGAAAAGCAGATGCCAATATAAATGGGTCTGTCTGGTAGGCTATGTAAAGGACCTGGGAGGATCCCTAGAAATGGGAGCTATTTATCCAGCTAAAGAGTTAGCCAGATAAGTGAGGAGCAGGGCAGGGAGCATTCCTGGGTGGAGTCACTTATCTAGCTTTCTAAGTACCTGATTCACTAAGGGTTTTTCCCATAGACACAAAATGGGAGAAAAGCCTTAATGGCAGAAATATTAAACAAATACTTCAGTTCGGTGTTCACTAAAGAAGACCCTGGAGAAGGACCGTCGCTAGCTAACAAGAAAATGGAGGGGGGGTAGAGTGGACAAAACTGACGAGAATGTATGGGAAGAGCTAAGAAAACTGAAAGTGGACAAAGCCATGGGGTCTGATGATGTTCATCCTAGGATAATGAGGGAGCTCAGAGATGTGCTGGCAGGTCCACTACATGACCTGTTCAATAGATCCCGGGAAATGTGCATGGTGCCGAATAATTGGAGAAGAGCAGCAGTGATCCTACTTCACAAGAGTGGGAGCAGAGAGGAGGCTGGAAACGTCAGGATGGTTAGCCTCACCTCAGTGGTGGGAAAAGTAATGGAGATGCTGCTGAAGAATAGTGAAATATCTACAGTCAGAAGAATTGCTGGACTAGAGACAACATGGATTCACCAGAGGAAGGTCCTATCAGACAAATCTGATTGACGTTTTTGATTGGGTGACTAAGGAATTTGATCGAGGAAGAGCGCTTGATGTGATCTACTTGGATGTCAGCAAATCTTTTGATACGGTCCTGCATAGGAGACTTGTGAATAAAATGAGAAGCTTGGGAGTGAGCGCCAAGGTAGTGGCCTGTATTACAAACTTGTTGATGGATAGAAGACAGCGTGTGATGGTAAATGGAACCTACTCTAAAGAGAGAGTGGTGTTAAGCAGAGTGCTGCAAGGTTCAGTGTTGGGACCGGGCCTATTCAATATCTTTGTCAGCAACATTGCAGAAGGGATAGAAGGTAAAGTTTGTCTTTTTGCAGATGATACTAAGATCTCCAACAGAGTGGACATGCCGGAAGGAGTAGAGAGAATGAGACATGATTTAAGGAAGCTTGAACAGTGTTCAAAGATATGGCAGTTGGGATTCAATGCCAAGAAGTGCAGAGTCATGCATCTGGGATGAGGTAATTCAAAAGAGCTGTACATCTTGTGGGGGTGAAGGGTTGTGATGCACAGAGCCTTGGGGGTGATAGTATCTAGTGATCTGAAGACGGCAAAGCAATGTGACAAGGCAATAGCTAAAGCCAGAAGAATGCTAGACTGCATAGAGAGAGGAATAACCAGTAAGAAAAAGGAAGTTATAGTCCCCTTGTACAGGTCCTTGGCGAGGCCTCACCTGGAGTCTTGTGTTCAGTTCTGGAGACTGTATCTCAAAAGGGACAGAGACAGGATGGAGATGGTCCAGAGAAGGGCAACAAAAATGGTGGGGTGGTCTTCATCAAATGACTTATGAGGAGAGGCTGAAGGACCTAAATAAATATACCCTGGATGAGAGGAGGTGCAGGGGACATATGGTACAGATCTTCAGATACCTGAAAGGTTTTAATGATGCACAATTGACAACTATTTCTGTTGGAAAGAAATCAGTAGAACTAGGGGTCACAAAATGAAACTACAGGGAGGACGATTCAGAACCAATGTCAAGAAATATTTCTTCACAGAAAGGCTGGTGGATGTCTGGAATGCCCTTCCAGTGGAGGTGATAAAGACAAAAACAGTAAAAGATTTCAAAGGGGCATGGGACAAACATTGTGGATCCCTAAAGTTAGAGGACGGAAATGAAGAAAAGAGTACATGGGGGTAACTTACTGGTGTGGCGGTTACTACCCTTAACCAATAAGCCTTCATACTGTTGATGCAACTCCATCATTGCTCTCTGCTTTTACAGTGGGGGAAAAAAGGAAAAGGGGAATTAGATTCAACATCAACCAACAAGGACACTGGATTTTACAGTCTGGGAAAACAAATAAGCATGATGGTAACTTGCTGATGTGGCGGTTACTACCCTTAACCAACATGCCTGATACTTTGGGTGCAACTCCAACATTGCTCTCTGCTTCAACGGCAAGAGGTAACAGGGAATTGGATTCAGATAGCAACCAACAAGGCTCCTGACTTTGACGGTTTGGGAAACTAAGTAAGGGGGTGATGTGTATGGTGCAGCAGATGCTACCATAAGCTTGCTGGGCAGGCTTGATGGACCATTTGGTCCTTTTCTGCCGTCATTTTCTATGTTTCTATGAATCTGGTCCTTAGCTGGATAAGTGCCGAAATTCAGCCTTATTTGGCTTAATTAGCTGAATAAGTCTATGATAGCTATATGGCTAAGGGAGACAAATATATTCAATGGAATGGATATGCTGCTAAATATCTCAGCCAGATTAGCTGGATAAGTTTATCTGGCTAATTTATTCAACCAGATAGTGACTGAATATTGGCCTCTAAAAGCCCAAGAGGAAATACAGGTGCTCACATAACCAGGTCTATCTGTCAGGCTATGTAGGGAACTAGGAGGCTGGCTATTGTTGGCCATTTACATTATTTCAGAGCCCTGTGTTTAGGCATGGGAAAGATAGGGTGCTGGATGGACTAAGTGGGAATCTTATATGGTCATCTATCCAAGATGATGGTATACAAAGAAGGAAGACAAAAAGTTTGTTCTGAATAAGGAGATATCTTGCAGGTAATCACACTATGTAGCTGGCTGCTAAGATGTATTTCTAGCAGTGGGGACAGAGAAACCAGGCAGACTGGATGGGCCAGGTAGTCCTTTTCTGCTGTCATTTACTATGTTACTATAATATATCACAGACTTTATCTGGGGATTGCATACATACTTCAAATAGCAGGGTTGATTGATAACTGTAGAGGTGGCTTGAATCAGTTGGCAGCTAAGCTATTTAAGGAACTTCATAATTTCATATTTTAATTCATGCATATTGTATATGTACTGCAAAAGTTAACCTGACTTATGCACGTTGCAAGCACGTATTTGATAAAGGATGAGAGGCTTATCATGTTCTATTATAAAACTAGAGATTCTAGTTCATCTTAAACAGGCTGAGACAATTGTGCTCTTATAACCTCCACTCCATTACATGCAGGCCTGCTGTAAATAGGGAAATTGGGCCTACAAATTCCAAAATTCAATGGAATGTGAATGTAAGAAGAAAGAGGATAGCATCAGCCTGTCACTGTTAACCTGATGTAAAACACAAATGCAAGTGTGTACAGTAAATACAAATATTACCTAGGGCCCATCGATATACACGTATACTTTGTATTGTTTGCAACAGCTCTCATAACACACAGACTTCATCATAAAACCCGTCTGGATAAGATCACCTTATCTATTGCTGACGTCTCCAATGTTTTAATTTTCCTTGAATTTATTCAATAAGTTCATATTCTAATGCTTAACAGCTGGAAAGTAAAAAAATCCCCCAACAATATGGTTTAGCTCACCAGCTGTACGTTATTACTTTCTTCCCAGGTCACAGGAAATGAGCAATCATTTCGCACTGACAGGTACACACTAAAACTTACTGTCTTTTCTTTTCAACTTGAAGAATAATGTACTACAGAAGTTTAGTATTAACCTTAAAGTATGCTGTACCTTTTTTTTTAACCATGGTTACAGTGATATCTTGTGAAAGCTTTTGAAAAAGCAACAAGAGAAAATGCTGCCAACAAGACTGAAAACCCAGCAGGAAAAAAATCACTTTCTGCTCATGAAGATCTGTAACTTGAAAGGTCTCTAGAGACCCGGCAAAGGCTAGGCAGGTCTTGACATTAATTGGAGTAAAACTCAAAGTTGCCTTTTTAATGGCTTAGTAGACTTAACAGGAGAATTTTGTTGGAAAGCTGTAAATGCCTCAGTGAATCTAGTTTCATAGGTTCACAAACTATGTAAAATAAAACAATGTAAACACAGGCATCACTTTCGCTTGTCCCCCATCTCTCCCAGTTGCTTTGATTTCCAGGAGATGGATAATGGTTGAATGTTAGGTTTTCTAGGATGTCTACAGTTAAAAATGAGATATTCATCTGTTATGTTATATTTTCAAACTGTCCAAAAGATATTCGCAAAGGCCTATAAAAAGACATTCAAGATGCCTATAGTCCATAAATTGAATCCACCTTCACTCCCACCCATTAATGGAGATTCATACAACTTTCACCCGGCCAAAATCTCTACCCCAAATACATTTGTTACAACTCAGAACAAGAATAAGTCCAGTCAGCCTCCTGTTTCCCCATTACTTTCTATGAAAAGACAAAGATTGTAAAACCCATCTAGTCTGCTCAGTTTGCTTCCTTTTATAATATCATAAGACCACAGTTGATCTCTGACTTTCCCTTCATTTCTTTGCAATTAAAGATTGTCTGTATTTTTCTCATGCCCTCTAATTCTTTTACTGTTTTTGCCTCCACCACTTTCAATAGGAGGCCATTACAGCCACTCTTTATATGAAGAAATATTTTCAAATATTACATTTATTTATTTATTTATTTATTTAAAATCTTTTCTATACCGTCGTTCAGTAGATTACCGTCACAACAGTTTATATAGAGGCACATATAGTAAATTGTACATGTATCTGTTCCTATTATTAGTAACGGAGGTGCCTTATAAGCTCGGTAACATAGTTTCATAATAATGTTTAAATGTTCAATGTTGTCTAATCTGACCTTTGACTATAAAAAAATCTGTTAGATTATGCATTCAATTTAAAAAGTGCAATAAACAAACCACAACATACTTACATAAAATGTGTTAGTGCTGTATAAAGATTTTGTGTGTACAGCTTTCATGCTCTCTTTGTGAAATGCTTCTTTAAAGAGCCATGTCTTTAAGCTCTTTTTGAAAGTCTTTTAACCACTTTGAATCTCATACCATGACTTCTTGTTCTAGAGCTTCCTTTCCACTAAAAAAGTTTTGCTTCTTATGCCTTATTTATATCTTTGAGCTATTTAAATATTTGGAAAGGTTTGGGTTTTTTGCTGATAATACCGGCATCTGCAATTGGGTAGACAGCCAGGAAGATGTAGAAAACATGAGGAGGGATCTAGCAAAGTTCAAAGAAGAGTTTAAGGTCTGGCAGCCAAGATTTAATGCTAAAAATTACAGAGTAATGCATTTAAACTGCAAAATTCCAAGGAAGAGGTACAGTACAGGAGGACCGGTAGGTTCATCTGCATACTGCTCCCAGCATCCCCCGGCAGCGGAGTCCAGAGGTCACCGCAAGCGATCCGGGGATTGACTTCCACAGCCCCAGCTTCCAGAGGCCCTGTACCCTTTGCAGTAGAGGAGGACTGGAAGGCTCATTTGCATACTGCTCCCAGCATCCCCCGGCAGCAGAGTCCAGTGGTCACCGCAAACGATCCAAGGATTGACTTCCACAGCCCCAGCTTCCAGAGGCCCCGCACCCTTTGCAGTAGAGAAGGACTTGAAGGTTCATCTGCATACTGCTCCCAACATCCTCTGGGAGAGTAGCCCAGAGATTATCACAAGTGATCCAGGGATTGATTTCCACAGCCCCAGCTTCCAGAGGCTCTGCCTCTAAGGCCTTGCATTCTGTTACGTAACGGGATGTTTTACTGTGCCCTTGGGCCTCAGCCCGACCCCAGACAGATCCAGGACCGGACCAAGGGTTGACGGCGTGTTCCACCATGGCTGACTGTCTTACCTTCTGCCAGTCCTGCAAGCTCCCATGGCCAACAACAGGATGATGTTGGAATGTGAATGGTCCTCCAACCATTCCGAGTCCTTTTGGACCTGCTGCATGGAACAGCATGGAGCAGCAGGCCTGGCGTGAGGTCGAGGGCAGACGGGCCTTGACACGTAGACATGACAGCAGGATCGATGCAACGGCATCGCGGATGAGGTCTTGACACCAAGGCTGATGCAGAAGACATCAGAGATGAAGGCTAGCACTAGACAAGACACCAAGGTAGCTGAAGACATGACACCAGGGTCGATGCAATGGCATTGCGGCCGAAGACATGACACCAAGGCTGATGTGACGGCATCCCGGACCAGGGTCGATGTGACGACATCAGGAACAAGACATGAGGACAAGACGAGGAACTTGACAAAGTCCAGACGAGACAAGAAGCTGGGTGGAAGGACATTGGCACTGTCTCTCAGGGCGCCCTACTTAGTTCACCCGCGGAGCTGAGTCGCGGACCACCCTGTCCCACTGCGCGCCCTACACAGCCCGAGGAGGCTGGTCACGGACCACGCTGAGAACGGGATGAGCACAGGGAAGGATCCAGTCGAAGTAGAACTCCAACAATGGAGCCAATGTCATGCGAAGCTCCACCAATGGCTGGCAGGACATAACGGCTCAGGAGCACAGAACACCAGTCCACCTGTAGGCTAGTCCACGCTCGGGCAAGACATCATCCGAGGGACCCCTGGCCTACAGGACCAGAAGGCTCAGGAGCGCTGAATACGAAGACACAGGAGCAGGACATCAAGTTACTTGGAACATCAGGAAGCAGAAGACCAAGATGAGACACCAGGACACCTGGACGAGGACCTCAGGCATGAAGACATGGCATAACGAGGAACAGACGAAACGAAGAACTCCATGGAGAAGATAAAAGACTTGACGGAGCTCTGGCAGGCGGGAGCCTCCAGAGTGAAGCAACTCCAATGCAAGGCAAAGACTGACTGACGGAGCAGCCCTTTTATAGGGCTGGTACAGGAAGTCCCATTAAAGGTGGGGCCAGCACACTTCCTGTGTCTGGCCCTTTAAATGTAGCAGAGAGGCACGCACCGGTGCCTAAGGGGAAGCAGGAAGCTGTGCAGGACCACGGACAGTGGCCTGTGCCAACGCACAGAGCCAGAGACGCAGGGCTGGGCCTGAGAAGCAGGCCCGATAACGGCAGCGGCTCCAGCCACTGCAGGAAGCCCCGGAGGTAGCTCCAGCCGCCACTCCGACCCGGGGATGTGGCTTTCATGCCGCGAAGAGGAGGTGGCATCGGCAGCGGCTTCCGGCCGTGCTGAAGAGGCAGAAAGTCCGCGGCTCCGGCCGCGGTGAAGAGGACGAGTCCGGGTGTCCTCCGGGCCGCAGGAAGCAAAAATGTCTGCAGCTCCAGCCGCACTGGAAGGCCCAACGTCGGCGTCCATGCCGTGTCGGGTGAAGAAGCAGCATAGGTGAATGCCTGCTCGTGGGGAACCCGCGGGCAGCGATTCATAACACAGAAGCGTGCGCCTAATGGCACGTGAATCTCAAACCCTTCAATTAACTGAGTAAAGATTAAATTAACGGTTATTAAAGAGGCTTGGTAAGTATAGTTTTCAGAAATGTTTGGACTTATAAAAGTTTGGTGAAAGGTGAAATTGAGGGATATATTCTTTAGAGTTTGTGTGTGTGTGTGAGGTAATAAGCAAGCAAGATGGCCGCCGCCATCCAGTGCTCCTACCATGTGACAGGGGCCGGCCAATGGCATGGATACCCTGTCACATGGTAAGGGCAAAGGGCCATCGGCGCCATCTTTATGAGTGGCAGCCGACGGCCTGAGAACGGGAGATCGCTCCCGGGACCACCACTAGAGCACCAGGTAATTTAAATATGTTTGGGGGGGATCGGGAGGGTGGGAGAAGTTAAGGGGTCAGCTTTAAAGGGTCGGGTGGGTTTTTTTTTAATCGGGCCATTGGCGCCATTTTTGAGTGGCAGTCAAAATGGCGCTGATGGCCCGAGAGCGGGAGATTGGTCCCCGCGCCCCCACTGGACCACCAGGTACCCGTAAGAAGTTTTGGGGGGGTTCGGGGGGGTGGGGGAAGGTAAGGGGTCAATTTTAAAGGGTCGGGTCTCACTAAAAAAAAACTTACGATGTGAATCGGAACCGATTCCGATTCACATCTCCAGCGATCAGATTTTTTTCTCCCTCCAGCCGAACCCGATCGTTAAGACGATCGGGCACACGATTCACATCTCTACTATATATAATAAATCACCGAAGCTAATGATTTCCGAATTTTCCTTAACAACTGAAAAGCAGGTTGTTAATACAAACAAAAAACACACTTTGAAATGTTTGTATGCCAATGCTAGAAGTCTAAGAAGGAAGAGGGAGAGTTAGAGTGTATAGCAGCAAATGATGAGATTAACATAATTGGCATCACAGAGACTTTGCGGAAGGAGGATAACCAATGGGACAGTGCTATATCAGGGTACAAATTATATCGCAATGATAGGGAGGATCAACTTGGTGGGGGTGTTTCACTTTATGTCCAGGAGGGTATAGAGTCCAACAGGATAAAGAGACTAAATGCTCAGATATAAGAGACTAAATGCTCAGTAAAATCTATATGGGTAGAAATCCCATGTGTGTTGGGTAAGAGTATAGTGACAGAAGTATACTACTGTCTACCTGGACAAAATGGTCAGACAGATGATGAAATGCTAAGAGAAATCAGGGAAGCTAACCAATTTGGCATTGCAATAATAATGGGAGATTTCAATTACCCCAATATTGACTGGGTAAATGTAACATCAGGACTTGCTAGAGATATAAAGTTCCTGGATGTAATAAATGACTGCTTCATGGAGCAATTGGTTCAGGAAACAACAAGAGAGGGAGCTATTTTAGATTTAATTCTTAGTGGAACACAGGATTTGGTGAGAGAGGTAATGGTGGTGGGGCCACTTGGCAATAGTGGTCTTAACATGATCAAATTTAAATAATAACTGGAAGGGGGACAATAAGTAAACCTGCAGCTCTAACACTAAACTTTCAAAAGGGAGAGATCACGTGATGCACTGAGGGAGGAGGATGTGATTCCTTCCCTCTCGGCGCCCTGCCTTCAGCATCGTACCCCATCCGCATCAAAATCACCCAGATAAGTTAAATTTTGGTATTCGGAGCATTGTTCATTGCACCGCCATTGTTTCTTGCCTGGTATGCTGGCTCGCCCCGCGAAGCAGGCAAAAGAAAAGGGGAAAGACGCAGCTCCTCCTTCTCCGGATCCTGTCATGGCTGCCGCTGGTTCCGGTGACGCAACCTCCGCCCCAGCTTTCGCCGAGATTAAAGCGGCAGTTTTGGAAGCACTGGGCCCCGATTTAAAAACCATATCCACGGCGGTTGCTGAAATATCAGCGAATTTAAATAGATTTGAGGGCCGTTTTGCTGACCTGGAGAGCCGTGTGTCAGAGACCCAAGATGGCCTCCATACGGCGCAGCTCGATATCGCAGCCCTGAAGGCAGAAGTAGACTCCGCAAAAAATGAAGATCTGGAAAACAGATCCAGAAGATCAAATTTACGTTTTGTGGGTCTGCCTGAGTCCCTAGATGATCGTTCCCTTCCAGCCTTGCTGGAGACTTGGCTGACAGGTGAGTTTTCCCTCTCTTCAGCACATGGCCGCCTGCGCATTGAACGGGCGCACCGGCTGGGATCCCGGAGGCTTGATACCCTAAAGCCGCGTGTCGTGGTCGCCAAAATATTTAATTATGGGCACAAGCAGGAAATTCTGATAGCCATGCGGAAGGGACGTGTCCTGCCCTATGAAAATCGCAGAATGCTCATTTTTCAGGATTTCTTGGCTGCTGTTGCGGCCCAAAGGAAGGCTATGGCCCCAATATGTTCTCAATTGCTGGCGCAGGACGTCCGCACCTCCTTGCTTTACCTGGCACGTTTGCGGGTGGTGACTGATGCCGGGGTCTGATGGTAAAAAAAAAAAAAAGGGCAATTCTTGGCAACATCCTCTTAGTAAAATAATTTACAAAAAGAAAAATGATACCACTTCAGTACTATATTTAATCTAGTGCCCATGTCCATTGATTTATGTAGGCAGAAGCAGTCATCAGATTAAAATCCGCTTACCCGAGCATAGGAGTCGGATTAAGACAGCCAACACAGACGCTCCTATAGTCCACCATTGTATTCAAGCTGAACATACTTTTTCTCAACTTAAATGGACAATATTAGAACAAGTGTCACAACATCCCCGTGGCGGTGATATTCACCGTCAACTAAATTATCGTGAACAATGGTGGATCTTCACCCTCTCTGCACAAGTACCTAAAAGCTTAAATGAAAGCATTGAATGGTCAACGCTGTTATGAGTCTTTATTGGTGGTATTTATTCTGCTTTCATCTCATTGGTTAGTTCCACATCTGCCAGTCAGTTCAAATCGAGTAGAAAAAATGGCGGATCTTTAGCTCTGGTAAAGCCGACGTTCAGTAACGGCTGGGAAACGAGTCCTGACACTTGCAAACGTATGTAATTGAATATCTTTAAGAAGGTATATTTTTTCACTATGAGAATAACGCAGCAATATGTACTTTTGTTTCACAGAGCACAATTTAAAAGACATCCCTGAGGAAGTGTACGAAACACGAGCCGTGTCGGGTTGGGCGATTCAGAAGTGCTGCTTTCTTCTTTTACCGATAAGTGCCAGTGTCTTTAAAAGTTTAAAATATATAAAAGTTAAATTAATGCTCAAGAATATATCATTTTATCTGGGAAACCAATGATTAAAATTTGACAACCTGTGATCAACAGTCAAGCTGGCTTAAAGACTAAGCCAGAAACATTCACACACAAAAAAAGAAAAAAATTATTTATATATATATATTATGAGGTTTTCCAAGTTTTCTCAACTAATAAGCATCAAACATTAATACTACAATGGCTTCAGAGATATGATGTTCATGTATTATTATATGGGGTAACCTGGTATACTTCGCCCCAAGCTGCCAAATCATTATTGAAAGAGACGGGGCCAACTGATGCAGGAACCAAGCCGGCTTAGCCTTTCAGACTGGCTGCTGATTTCATTTGTGTGTGTCCCTGAGCCAACGTGGACCCAGGATTTGGATTATCTCTCTTTCCACAGTTTTTCTCATAATCCAGGCGGTTTGTAGCCTTTTTCTTTTTTTATTCTTGTTTTTTCTGAAGAGACCTGATTTTTTGTTGTTTTTACTGGCCCTGCTGATAGAAGATTTGAAGTGCCCAGCTTTCCCCCTTTGCTTGGGCTGCTATAGCTCCAGAACTCATATTGGCTGGATTGTTTGGTGATTTTTTTCTTACCCTTATTGGGGATTCAGCGTGAAATTCCTGAGGAGGATGGATAATTTGAGTACCAAGCAGCCCAGTGGACTGTTCATGTTTTGTCCTCTTCTCTGTCTCACATGATTTTTCCAAATGTTTTATTATGTATTGCTACAGCCATTTTCAGCTCTAAGGCACTTTCATTATTGGTTATAGTAGGGCCTACACTCTAATGCATATAATTTGAACATTTCTTTCCCTTTCTTCCAGTTTGCTCTTACGTGCTCCCACTGATGAGGATATGTAGGTTTATAACTGTTTATATTTCTCATAATTTGCTAGATTATGATTGTTCATATATCTCCTGTGGGCAAAAGTTGTCTTTTTCTAATATCTTCACATCTTTTTTGTGCTTTCTGGGTTATCTTGCAGATAAGTTATGTACTTGTTGACATGTTTTGTAACAATTCTATGGACATTAACTGATTACCTCAGATGCGGATGGGGTTGGGGGTGGGATATGCCAGCATGGCAGTGATCTCAAGGATGTTTGTGGGGTATGCTTTCGCAAATGGGGTTGCGAAGCTATGGGGGGAATAGTTGGGGAGGTTGGGGTGTTGGGGGGGGGGTATGTTTTGAATCCACTTTGTGAACTCTCATCAGCTATGTGCACTTACTGTCTCTACACCATTCAGTCATCCAGTGACGGGTAGCTGGAGGTTCCGGCTGGGAGGGCCTCTGCTGCCAATGAAGTTGTTTGATTCCTTGTTGGGATATCTTTATTGGATTTCTCTCTAGTAATATTGCTAGTTTAATTACTTGGAATGTATGTGGGATCCACTCACCTATTAAGATTTCCAAGATACACTCTCTTCTTAAGCGTAAGTGAGCGAATATTGCATTTTTACAAGAGACTCACCTTACTGACGTTGAGCACGATAAATTAAGTAGATGTTGGGATGGGGAGGTTTATTATGTGTCTGGTACCTCTAAATCTGCTGGAGTAGTTATTTGGATTAGCAAACATGTTCCCCTCCGGGTTCATACTACGATAAAAGACCCCTTAGGGCGCTATATTATTTTGGTGGCTGACTTACAACAAACTGAGGTGATTTTGTGTAATATCTATGCCCCCAATAATTACAATCCTGATTTTTTCCAGGAGATACATGAACGGTTGTTACCGTATGCGGAGGACTATCTATTGGTGGGGGGAATTTCAATACTATCCGGGATGCTCAACTTGATAGATCCTCTTCCTCGGGACCCAGGAAGGGATTTGGGAAAGGCCCCTCCTTTCTGGTGGATGTTTGGCGTCTCCTGCATCTGGGCGAGAAAGATTTTACTCATATTTCTAGTGCCCACGGCACTTTATCACGCCTTGATTATTTTCTCGTTAGTGCACGTTGCCTTGCTCATGTAGCGGCCATGACTATTGAGGAAATTATAATTTCTGATCATGCTCCGGTACGTTTGGAATTGCAAGTTGGTGGATGCCACCCTGCCTCCTTTCCTTGGAGATTTCCCTTCTATTTAGCTAATGATGTTAAATTTCAGGAGTACCTACGGGCCCACTGGTTGGATTTTACCACCTTAAATGCCCAACATGTGGAATCACCGGCTTTGTTTTGGTACACTGCTAAGACTGTTTTATGGGGGGATATTATCTCCTATATGGCCCACCAGAAACGAGTCATTAATCATAGAATTCTAGCGTTAACTGCTCAACTGAACAGGGCCAAGACCTAGTTGAACAATACTAACTCCCTTAATGCTAGGGTATGATATTTCACAATCCAGGGAGAACTCAATACTTTATTACATCAGAGAGCCCAGAAGAGTTACTTGTATTATCAATACAAGCTCTATCAACATAGTAATACAGTGGATAAAATGCTTGCAAACTTGGTTCGAGTAGCTCGCAGTTCCCGATATATCCTAGCTATGCGCTCCGCGTCTGGTTGGATTTTGACCAATACAGCTGACATTTTGCGCCACTTTCGAGATTTTTCCAGCACTCTCTATGCCTCTGAAGGTTGGGACCCTACAGCATGTACCCGTTTCTGTGAGCAGCTATCTTTTCCTTGCCTGACCCAAGATCAACAAGCATTCCTTAATATGCCAATTATGTTAAATGAAGTCACCTCAGTGATTCGAAAGGCCAAACCTCTAAAGACTCCGGGACCAGATGGGTATGGTGCAGAATTTTATAAGTGTATCTTGGACCTCGTGGGGCCCCCCTTGGTGACTGTTATCACTGCTTTGTCTACCGCTGGAGCTTTTCCGGACCACATTAACAGAGCCAATATTACTCTCATTCATAAACAGGGGAAAGATCCATTGGTGCCTGAATCCTATCGACTTATTTCATTGCTAAATTTTGATCAAAAATTGCTGGCCAAAATTATGGTGGATCATTTATCTGATATACTTCCGTCCCTTGTGGGCCAAGATCAGGTGGGTTTTGTCTGAAAGAGATATGCCTTAACTAACATTCGAAAGGTGCTGGCAGCTACGACAATGTGTCAACAGATGAATGTGCCCTTCCTCGCTGTGAGCTTTGACGCTGAAAAAGTGTTTGATTGGGTGGAATGGGGCTATCTCTTTTGGGTATTACAATAGATGGGATTTGAGGGTTTGTTCTTAAATGTGGTCCGGCTCCTCTATCAGTTTCCTGAAGCTACTGTCATAGCGAATGGCTCTAATTCAGAGGCATTTTCCATAACTCAGGATACGAGGAAAGGCTGTCCCTTTTCCCCTCTACTGTTTGTTCTCCAGCTCAAGCCCTTGTTACAGAAAATATAAATGGCAAAAACAGTTAAGGGTATGCATTTCCAATTCTCTACTTTTAAATATGCCGCTTTTGCGGACAATAATTTAGTATTCCTTACAGACCCCCGACATTCCCTTCAACCATTGCTCCAGATTTTCTGGGCCTTCGGAATTTTTTCAGGCCTTCGCCTAAATTTGGCTAAATCTGTGGCCTTGGCATTCCCGGATTCTCTGCAAACTTCTTGGGGTGATGAATTTCCTCTCCAATGGGCGGGACCCTCTTTTAAGTACCTCGGAATTATTATACCCCGAGAGCTTTCGCACTTATATAAATTAAATGTGCTTCCCTTGTTATAGCATACTCAGGATAAATTACTCACTTGGGCTCATTTACCCCATCCTTAGGAGGTCGAGTTCATATTTTCAAAATGAATATTTTGCCGAAATGGCTATACATATTTCAGTATTTACCCTTACAGTTGCGTACAGCAGAGCTCAGACAGTTGGACAAAGCTCAGCGTAAATTCTATTGGCGTGGGGGGGGAGTTTTGAATTCCTTTGGTTTGGATGCGGGAGCATTGGGGGCGCGGGGGCTTGGGAGTTCCTGATTTAGCCCTCTATAACTTGGCTAGTAATCTCTGGGTGGTGAGAGATTGGCTATTAGATAGTTCCACTGTTATTAATCTCTCTGCGGATGGAGAATTGACTACCTCCTTCTCTCTCAAATTTGTTTTGCAGACCCCGGACGCCACTTTGCCCACGTTCTTGGTGCAGAGTGCTCTCACTAGGCCCATCAGGTCCTGTTGGTTGAAGCTCACGTGACTATTACAGATACCGCGTATATGCGCATATTTCCTTCCCATCCAGGGGAACCCTGACTTCACCCCGGGTTCCCAAACAGCGGTCTATAAGAGGTAGCATCTCTAGGGTATCCATTTGCTGGGGCATGTTTTAACTTTGGAGGGTACGATTTTGCCGTTTGCTGAACTTAGGGAGATTTATGCCATTACTGCTGCTGAGGTCTTCCCCTACTTATAGTTGCAACATTATGTGGGTTCCCTCCTCTCCTCCATTAGACAAGCCTCCCACTTCCAATCGCTTGATGCCATTTTTTCCTTTGAAAAAGAGAAGGTGCCTTCGCTATCACACTATTATAAGCTTCTTAAACAGCTGACTGTGGTGGACACATGTTCCATTTTGGTGGAACAGTGGAATGGAGATGGGGTTTTTATGATCTCTACATATATAATTAAAACTTCCTTTAAACGAGTTTCCCAAATCGCGGTGAATTCTTATTTTAGAGAAATGCAATACAAATTTCTATGCCTTTCATCTTAAAATTTCCTCTTCCCCTGCGTGTATACGTTGTGGACATGCGCTGGGCTCATTATCCCATGCTTTTTGGGAATGCCCTACTGTATATAGCCTTTGGACTAAGATGGTTCGGTATTTGGACACATTATTAGGGGTTCACATCCCTGTTGCATTTCTCCATTGCGAGTTCGTAGTTTGGGACCTCGATTGCGAATTCGTGGTTTGGGACCTTGATTGCTTATCCGTAAAGCTTGTTTAGTGGGAAAGAAGGTCATATTGCTGCATTGGAGAGACCCGACACCTCCATCTTATTGGACTTGGCGCAATTGCTTTCATCATATGATGCTCCTGGATGCGGCGATCATGCGGCTTTCTCCACGTCATAAGAAGCGATTCCTCAATGTGTGGGACATCTATTTGCAGTCTCTTCCGCAACGTGTTCGCAGCGCTATCTTGAAAGAGTGATCTCGTGTGGATGCCCTTGACTAAGGCTTTATACTAGTCTAATCTGCTGGATGACTTTGTTTTCATTTGTTTTTCATTTGTTCTCATCTGTGGACACTGGACTTGGATTGGGGGGTGGTGGGGCGGGGTGAAGGTTGGGCTAGGGGAGAAAAGTGATAGTTGAATTATTTGTGCTTACTGTTGGGGGAGTGCGGTTCAGAGTCACACCACTTTTTCCTTGATCTGTTTGTTTGTTTTCTTATAAAATAATAAAAACCATTTAACAGTAAACTTTCAAAAGGGAAACTTTGATAAAATCAGGAAAATAGTTAGAAAAAAACTGAAAGGTGCAGCTGCAAAGGTTTAAAGTGTTCAACAGGCATGGACGTTGTTTAAAAATACATTAAAAAAGGTGGAGGGAAGGCAAATCGATTACCGTCATGGTTAAAAGGTGAGGTGAAAGAGGCTATTTTAGCCAAAAAAAAATCCTTCAAAAATTGGAAGAAGGATCCATCTGAAGAAAATAGGATAAAACATAAGCATTGTCAAGTTAAGTGTAAAACATTGATAAGACAGGCGAAGAGAGAATTTGAAATGAAGTTGGCCATAGAAGCAAAAACTCATAATAAAAACTTTTAAAAATATATCCGAAGCAAGAAACCTGTGAGGGAGTCAGTAGGTCAATTAGATGACCTAGGGGTTAAAGGGGCTCTTAGGGAAGATAAGGCCATTGCAGAAAGACTAAATGAATTCTTTGCTTCCATGTTTACTAATGAGGATGTTGGGGAGATACCAGTTCCGGAGATGGTTTTCAGGGGTGATGAGTCAGACAAACTGAATGAAATCACTGTGAACCTGGAAGATGTAGTAGGCCAGATTGACGAACTAAAAAGTAGCAAATCACCTGGACCAGATGGTATGCATCCTAAAGTACTGAAGGAACTCAAAAATGAAATTTCTGATCTATTAGTTAAAATTTGTAACCTATCATTAAAATCATCCATTGTACCTGAAGACTGGAGGGTGGCTAATGTAACCCCAATATTTAAAAAAAGGCTCCTGGCGTGATTCAGGTAACTATAGACCAGTGAGCCTGACTTCAGTAGAGCAAATAGAAAGACATGGTTTAATGGAATACAGTCGACATGGATTTACTCATGTTGCCTAACAAATCTGCTTCATTTTTTTGAAGGGGTTAATAAACATGTGGATATAGGTGAACCGGTAGATGTAGTGTATTTGTCATGTGTGAGACAGTATGTTGTTGGGATGATATGAGTATGAGTGATGTGGTTTTTAATTGAAAGATCAAATTTGGTATAGGATATCTGCACAATTGATATGTATTTTGTGTAATCGATATGTTTGAAATTTTTGTATTAAACACAATAAAACTGTATTGTATCATTTTTTATATTTTTAAATACATTTTGCTTTTTCATTATTTTATACAGTATTTATGTGTGATAGTGTCGGATGATCTCAAGATAGCAAAACAGTGTGATACAATGGTGGTCAAAGCTGGAAGGATACTTGGATGCATAGGGAGAGGCATAACCAGTTGAAGAAAAGAGGTAATTATACCTTTTTATAGCTCATTGATGAGGTTTCACCTGGAGTACAGTGTTCAGTTCTGGAGGCTATATCTCAGAATTGTTATAGAAAGGCTGAAGACAGTCCAGAGAAGGGCAACCAAAATGGTGTGGGATTTGTACCAAAAGCCTTATGAGATGAGAATGAAGGAACTTAATATGTCTATCCTGGAAGAAAGACATGACAGGGGGAATATGATACAGACATTTATTTATTTATTGGTTTTTTTATACCGATGTTAAAAATTAAGTATCACATCGGTGTACAAATAACTAGTCATGCCCCGTTATAGGCATTTAAAACATCCACTTAAAAGAAACAATATTCAATATTAAATACAATAAAAGCAAATAAAACAACGGTAAAAGATCAAGATACAATATTTGTTAGAAAGAAATAAAAGATAAGACATATTTCTAAGATCTGTGAGGCTACAGGAAACTATGCTAAACTGAAAATTATAATCTCACTATAAGCTTTTCTTAAGGGAAGGCCTATAGAAAAAGCCATGTTTTAATGCCTTTTTAAAGGTTTGTAAGTTTGGCTCAAGTTGTAGCCCCTGTGGAAGGGAATTCCACAACAGTGGGCCAGCAATGGAAAGTGCCTGTTCACGCACTGAATTTAAGCGACCCAATTTAGGAGATGGTACCAGTAAGAGGCCACTATTGGCAGACCTAGAGGTTCTTTGTGGAACGTGAAAATGTAAAGATGCAGTGAGCCATTCCATTTTGTTATTATAAAGATTTTTATGAATCATGTGTTGCAGTCCCGGTCGCTAAGCTAGCGACCGGGTCCTTACCTGCCTCGCTGCTCCCCACGCCGCGTCGGGACCCGCAGACGCCGGGGCCTACTCGACCGCATGGCTGCGGCATCTCCCTCGTGGAGACGCCATCGAGGCCCGATCCTGGTTCCTCCCCCTCCGGGGCAACGCGCACAAGCGCGAGGACCTAGCTCTTAAAGGTCCAGCACTCGGAAGTGCTGAATCTCCTTCCGACTGACGTCAGACGCCGGCAGGATATTTAAGCCGGCGTCTGCTCCTGACACTTCGCCTTGCAACGAGGTCTCTTCCTTGCGGAAGTGCTAGTTGCTGTTCCTGCTGTCTTCGTGGTTCCAGTCCTGCTCCTGTTCCTGCTGTCTTTGTGGTCCCAGTCCGGCTCCTGCTCCTGTTCCTGTTGTCCTCGTGGTTCCAGGCCTGCTCCAGATCCTGTTGGCTGTCTTCCTGGCTCCAGACCTCGGCTCGCCTTTGACTCTTCTGCTCGCTGCCAGCCCCGACTACTTGTCCGCCCAGACGCACCTCCTCTGCCACGTACCCAGTCTTGGTGGTACGGATCCCTACGGGCTCCTCCTGGGGGGTTTCCATCTCCGCCGGGTGAAGCTCTACGTCTGTCTGCTGTGTGCTGCCTCCCGGCCCAGTCCATCTCGGAGCAGCCGCTCCGCCCGGCCGGCCCAAGGGTCCACCTCCTAGCCCTGAGCGCTAACATCATGGATAGTGCTTTATATTGTATATGGTGACTGAGTAATGAATAACCAATGAAGATCTTTAAGTATCAGTGTAATATGCTCCATTCTCTTGGTGTTAGTATCCTAGCTGCTGTGTTTTGTAGGAGTTGAAGTGGTCTTGTTGTGGAAGCAGGTAATCCCAATAGTAGAATGTTATAATAGTCCATTTTTTAAAAAATGAGGGCTTGCAATACTGTCCTAAAATCTTGCTTGTATAAAAGAGGCTTTAATCTTTTTAAAACAGCCATTTTTTTAAAATTATTTTTATATACTGACATTCAATCTCATTTGAGATATCACACTGGCTTACATTCAGGTACTGTAGGTATTTCTCTATCCCCAGAGGACTTACAATCTAAGTTTGTACCTGAGGCAATGGAGGGTAAAGTGACTTGCCCAAGGTCACAAGGAGTGACAGCAGGACTTGAAGCCTGGTCTCCTGGTTCATAGTCCACTGCTCTAACCACTAGGCTATTCCTATTGTTGATCTAAGGTTTTAGGCTTAATTCACTGTCCAGTTTAACTCCAAGATCTTTAATTTCAAATGACAATGGGTATCTTTTTGTATTCTTTATTACTTCTCCTTCAATCGTTTCCGTCAGTTAGTCACAGATTACTAAACATTCTGTTTTTTTTGGGTTAAGAGAAAGATTCATCCGTGTTAAAACTTGTTCTATTGCAGATAAATAAATTTCACATACTTCTAATGTTGCTTCAAGCAATTTGGTGATCCGGGATTATCCGCATATATAAAATGGGTTAGACACATTCCTGTAAAATCTTGCATAATGGCAACATGTAAATATTAAAAAGAGTTGATGACAGAGATGAGCCTTGGGGTACGCCATGATTTATTGTTAGTTGTTCGGACTCTGTGTTGTTGATTTTAACTTTAAATGATCTATTTGAGAGATATGACCCAAACCATTGCAAGGTGAGATCTGTTAATCCTATTTCTCTTAACCTAGTCAGTAATGTGTTGTGATTTACTGTATCAAATGCAGCCGAAATATCGATTAATACTAGTAAGTATTTTTGTCCATTGTCTATTCCTCTAAGTGTTGTGTCCATTAGAGATGTGAGGAGTGTTTCTGTATTATAACATCTACGGAAGCCAAATTGTGATGTGAAGAATATTATGGGTCTCAATGTGTTCAGACAACTGCTTATTTACGACCTTTTCAATTAGTTTAGTGACAAATGGCAAAATCAAGATGGGTCTTAAATTGGATGGATCAGTTGAGTTTATCAGGGTATTTTTAACTATTGGTTTAACTATGGCATTTTTAAAAGGTTAGGGAAATTGTCTTGCTCTAATGATAAATTAACTATGTTGGCTAAAGGTTTTGCAATTAAGTTGGATATAGTTTTCAATGTTTTGATTGGTATGTTATCTAATGGGTGGTTAGCTGTGTTCATACTTTTTATGTAATTTTCAATTTCAGATGATGAGACCAGCTCAAAATTAGACCAATACCTAAAATCATGGCTTCCTACACATTAATACCTTTTTTCAGAGGAAAGGAAGCTGCAGAGCTAGGTTTCACAGTATGAAGCTTCAAGGGGTAGATTCAAGAGCAATGTCAGGAAATATTTTTTCTCAGATAGAGTGATGGATGCCTGAAATGCTCTCTTAGGGAGGTGGTGATTACAAGGACAGTGGCAGACTTCATAAAACATGAAATAAGCATAGAGGATCCCTGGTGGTAAGAGAATGGTAATGAGCATACTGGGCAACCTTTATTGGACGACAACTGCAGTCCAAGGCAGCAGTGATAAGGCTGCATTGTGCTTCCTGGATGGCATGGAGTAACCTGCACAGAGCAGCAGTTGCAACCCTAAAGGAGACACAATGGGTATGGGGGTTGGGTTTCATGTGGGGATTGTGTCTGCTTTGGGTAAATGCACATAAAATTGCTACTGGGCAGACTAGTGTTGCAATTCTGCCTCCTGGGCCTCTTTTCCACCTCCTTTTTCCTTTTAGCAGCCCGGAGGCCGCTGGCACTTTCTCTTGCAGCTGGGAGCTGCACTGCTATACTCCCTTGCGGCATGAAGCCGCCTGCAGTCTTCCCATGTGGCCCGGAGGCCACCGACGTACCTTGGGCTCTCCGGGGAGAGAGGGCCTGCATCCCAAGGCTCTCCTGCAGCTTGGTGCCGCCAGCAGTTCAACCTTCGTGGCAGAGAAGCCGCCGTCCATCCCAGGGCCTGCCCTGAGACCTGCTTCAGCTCGGCGTCTTCCTGTACAGCAGGGCTGCTGTACAGGGTCCTGTACTGCTTTTTGCTTCCTCCTAGGGGGCAAGGCCAGCTCTCTCTTCAGCATTTAAAGGAACAGCGAGGGAGGAGGTCCATCAGTGATGTCATCATGGGAGTCGCCTCTTCAGCCCTACAAAAGAGGCTCATCATCATTTCTTTCTTGCCTTCGCAAGGAGCCAGTCCTCCCTTGGACTTCTCTGCCATCCAGCTTCTCAAGGCTTATGTTCTTCATTGGAATTCCATGTCTGTCTTCATCCTTGGTCTCACGTCTTCACGCATCCAGGCCAGCTTCGTCTTCAGATGTCGTCTCATCCTTTCGTCCTCCTCCACGATGGACTTTCCTAACCTGCACTTTGGCATTCCCTTGCCTTGTCTTTACTGGCCGTGCAAGGCACACTCTGGTTCAGGCCTCGTTGGTTCTCTCTCTTTCTCTACCTGTTTGGGGAACCACGTTTGAGGTCCGCGACCAGCCATGTTGGGCTGTGTAGGGCTCGCCGGCCGGCATGGTCTGCAACCAGCTCTAATCGGTTGTGTAGGGCGCGTGACATGGCAGTACCTATCCAGGATAATTCTTCAAGCAACCTCATCTGTGAAGCCCTCATGTATTTTGAGTGTTGTCTCATTCCTTTTGTCTTCGTCTGATGTCTTCATCCTTCAACCACCATTCACCCTGTCGCAGTTGCTGCTCTGTGCAGCAGGTCTGAAAGGGCTAGGAGTAGTCGGAGGACCACTCATGAGACCAAACATTGCGTTGTCTGGGTCTCTCTATTGCGTACAGGTGTGATAGTGGTCAAGGTCTATCTTCACCAGCCTGCACTTGGATGCCTCTCACCTGCCTCGGTGCTTGCTGGAGCTCCTCTACAGCTGCGTCATTGCCCAGGGGTACATGTCACCACCAGAGATGGGTCCTCTACCCGCGGTCCCTAACATTAGATAGGCCTTTTAGTTCTTTATCTGCCGTCATTTACTATGTTACTATATAAAAGTGCTGCAATAAAACTGGTAACTATAGCAACCAAGCAATGCCCTTGAGATGTAGTCTAAATGTAGCCATATATATAGTCATGTAAACAGCATGAAGGACCAATTAATGTGAAGTAATGTTTCTTTTAACTAGCCTATATCTGACACCTGGATCAAATGAAGCTCTTGAAATATCTTGTTGGGGACCCCAATGCCAGCAAGAGTATCTTTTCCCAGTATATCCACCTATGTCTGCTGCCCGAACACCCATGCTAGCTCTTGTTGCACTTCCTCCACAGTATACTGCCTTCTCTGATGTTATAGTTAAGAAACATGCTGAGATGCTTTCACCATACAGGTCATATGATTGTGCCATTGATTTTCTCCTAGGGAAGATTCCCCCTGAGGCCACAACTACCCACTATCTATTCCGAAGACCAAAGTCATGACTGCATATATTAAGGAAAATCTGGAGGGTGGCATCATTCAACCTTTATCCTCACCAGCAGGAGTTGATTTCTTCTTCATTGGGAAGAAAGATGGGTCACTTAGACCATGCATAGATTACAGGGGTCTAAATGCTATCACACATAAGAACTGGTACCCCTTATCATGATTGCAGATTTCCTTGACCATTTGCAGGGGGTATAGATATTTACCAAGTTGGACCTCCAGGGGACCTATAACCTCATCTGTATCCATGATGGGGATGAGTGGAAGACAGACTTTAACATTCAAGATAGACACTATGAATACTTAATTCTGTTCGGTCTATGAAAAGACCATGTGTTGAAAAACTGTGGGGGCAACAAGATTTTTCAAGACTTTCTCCAGTCCTAGGTACTTGTCTGCTTAGATGATATTCTCATCCTTCTCCCAGAACCGTGAGAATATAAAAATGTTACTACAAAGGCTTTGGAACCTATATGCCAAAATAGAGAAATGCATGTTTGAGCAGGTGGAGTTACCCTTTTTGGGGTACATTATTTCGCACCATGGCCTTCACATGGACCCTGAAAAATGGAAAGCTATACAAGAATGGCCTCAGTTTATGGACCTCAAAGCCCTACAAAGATTCCTTGGATTCACAAATTATTACTGGCAATTTAAACATAATTACACTACCCTGGCGACACCTGTCACCTCTCTCACTAAGAAGGGTTCCATACCAAGAATTGACCGGAAGAGGCCATTCAAGCCTTTGAGCAGCTTACGGCAGTGTTTCTCAAAGTCTCCTGGTTAGAGCCATAAGATCCTCAAAAACCCATTACCTTACAAGTATATGTGTCAGCTACTGGCGTGGGGGCTACCCTTCCTCAGTACAATGACAATGGGATGCTCATTCCCTGCTTCTTTTACTCTAAGATGTTTGCACCAGCAGAGAAGAACTACATCATTGGGGACAGGGAGCTTTTAGCTATAAAATTCACTCTATAAGAGTGGCATCACCTGCTAGAAGGAGCCTCATACTCTGTTACCAAATACACTGACCATAAGAACCTCAGTATTTCCAGCAGATGCAATGGTTAAACCCTCGACAGGCCTTGTGGTCCTTTTTCTTTAATTGCTTTGACTTCCAGCTCAAGTATCAGCCAACTAAGAAGGTGGCTGCCTTCTCCCAGACTTTTGAAGCATTTGATACACAGGAATTACCCCATCACATTATTGATCCTGCAAGAATCTTGGCAACAGCCACAACCCCAGTACCTTTCAGGAAATTGGTTGTCCCTATGTGACTCTGAGAGAAGGTTCTCTGTTGGGCACATGACTCCCACCTAGCTGGCAATCCCAGCTCCAAGAAAACTCTGTAATTACTATCTCGCCATTATTGGTGGCCCCAAATGCTACAGCCATTGCCAGTCCCTGAGAAACCATGGACCCACTTTGCCATGGATTTCATCACTGATCTTAAGAACATAAGAACATAAGAAAATGCCATACTGGGTCAGACCAAGGGTCCATCAAGCCCAGCATCCTGTTTCCAACAGTGGCCAATCCAGGCCATAAGAACCTGGCAAGTAACCAAAAACTAAGTCTATTCCATGTAACCATTGCTAATGGCAGTGGCTATTCTCTAAGTGAACTTAATAGCAGGTAATGGACTTCTCCTCCAAGAACTTATCCAATCCTTTTTTAAACACAGCTATACTAACTGCACGAACCACATTCTCTGGCAACAAATTCCAGAGTTTAATTGTGCGTTGAGTAAAAAAGAACTTTCTCCGATTAGTTTTAAATGTGCCCCATGCTAACTTCATGGAGTGTCCCCTAGTCCTTCTACTATCCGAAAGAGTAAATAACCGATTCACATCTACCCGTTCTAGACCTCTCATGATTTTAAACACCTCTATCATATCCCCCCTCAGTCGTCTCTTCTCCAAGCTGAAAAGTCCTAACCTCTTTAGTCTTTCCTCATAGGGGAGTTGTTCCATTCCCCTTATCATTTTGGTAGCCCTTCTCTGTACCTTCTCCATCGCAATTATATCTTTTTTGAGATGCGGCGACCAGAATTGTACACAGTATTCAAGGTGCGGTCTCACCATGGAGCGATACAGAGGCATTATGACATTTTCCATTTTATTCATCATTCCTTTTCTAATAATTCCCAACATTCTGTTTGCTTTTTTGACTGCCGCAGCACACTGAACCGACGATTTCAATGTGTTATCCACTATGACTCCTAGATCTCTTTCTTGGGTTGTAGCACCTAATATGGAACCCAACATCGTGTAATTATAGCATGGGTTATTTTTCCCTATATGCATCACCTTGCACTTATCCACATTAAATTTCATCTGCCATTTGGATGCCCAATTTTCCAGTCTCACAAGGTCTTCCTGCAATTTATCACAATCTGCTTGTGATTTAACTACTCTGCACAATTTTGTGTCATCTGCAAATTTGATTATCTCACTCGTCGTATTTCTTTCCAGATCATTTATAAATATATTGAACAGTAAGGGTCCCAATACAGATCCCTGAGGCACTCCACTGTCCACTCCCTTCCACTGAGAAAATTGCCCATTTAATCCTACTCTCTGTTTCCTGTCTTTTAGCCAGTTTGCAATCCACGAAAGGACATCGCCACCTATCCCATGACTTTTTACTTTTCCTAGAAGCCTCTCATGAGGAACTTTGTCAAACGCCTTCTGAAAATCCAAGTATACTATATCTACCGGTTCACCTTTATCCACATGTTTATTAACTCCTTCAAAAAAGTGAAGCAGATTTGGGAGGCAAGACTTGCCCTGGGTAAAGCCATGCTGACTTTGTTCCATTAAACCATGTCTTTCTATATGTTCTGTGATTTTGATGTTTAGAACACTTTCCACTATTTCTCCTGGCACTGAAGTCAGGCTAACCGGTCTGTAGTTTCCCGGATCACCCCTGGAGCCCTTTTTAAATATTGGGGTTACATTTGCTATCCTCCAGTCTTCAGGTACAATGGATGATTTTAATGATAAGTTACAAATTTTTACTAATAGGTCTGAAATTTCATTTTTTAGTTCCTTCAGAACTCTGGGGTGTATACCATCCGGTCCAGGTGATTTACTACTCTTCAGTTTGTCAATCAGGCCTACCACATCTTCTAGGTTCACCGTGATTTGATTCAGTCCATCTGAATCATTACCCATGAAAACCTTCTCCATTACGGGTACCTCCCCAACATCCTCTTCAGTAAACACCGAAGCAAAGAAATCATTTAATCTTTCCGCGATGGCCTTATCTTCTCTAAGTGCCCCTTTAACCCCTCGATCATCTAACGGTCCAACTGACTCCCTCACAGGCTTTCTGCTTCGGATATATTTAAAAAAGTTTTACTGTGAGTTTTTGCCTCTACAGCCAACTTCTTTTCAAATTCTCTCTTAGCCTGTCTTATCAATGTCTTACATTTAACTTGCCAATGTTTATGCTTTATCCTATTTTCTTCTGTTGGATCCTTCTTCCAATTTTTGAATGAAGATCTTTTGGCTAAAATAGCTTCTTTCACCTCCCCTTTTAACCATGCCGGTAATCGTTTTGCCTTCTTTCCACCTTTCTTAATGTGTGGAATACATCTGGACTGTGCTTCTAGAATGGTATTTTTTAACAATGACCACGCCTCTTGGACATTTTTTACTTTTGTAGCTGATCCTTTCAGTTTTTTTCTAACAATTTTTCTCATTTTATCAAAGTTTCCCTTTTGAAAGTTTAGCACGAGAGCCTTGGATTTGCACACTGTTCCTTTTCCAGTCATTAAATCAAATTTGATCATATTATGATCACTATTGCCAAGTGGCCCCACCACCGTTACCTCTCTCACCAAGTCCTGTGCTCCACTGAGAATTAGATCTAAAATTGCTCCCTCTCTCGTCGGTTCCTGAACCAATTGCTCCATAAAGCTATCATTTATTCCATCCAGGAACGTTATCTCTCTAGCGTGACCCGATGATACATTTACCCAGTCTATATTGGGGTAATTGAAGTCTCCCATTATTACTGCACTACCAATTTGGTTAGCTTCCCTAATTTCTCTTAGCATTTCACTGTCCATCTCACCATCTTGACCAGGTGGACGGTAGTATATCCCTATCACTGTAGTCTTCCCTGATACACAAGGGATTTCTACCCATAAAGATTCAATTTTGTATTTAGTCTCATGCAGGATGTTTATCCTGTTGGACTCTATGCCATCCCGGACATAAAGCGCCACACCTCCTCCCAACTGCTCCTCTCTGTCATTGCGATATAATTTGTACCCCGGTATAGCACTGTCCCATTGGTTATCCTCTTTCCACCATGTCTCTGAGATGCCAATTAAGTCTATGTCATCATTTACTGCTATACATTCTAATTCTCCCATCTTACTTCTTAGACTTCTGGCATTAGCATACAAACATTTCAAAGTTTGTTTTTTTATTGTATTTTTATTCTGCTTTTTAATTGATAGGGATAAGTTAGAATTTTTTAGCTCAGGTGAGTTTTTAGTTACAGGCACTTGGACTACTTTTCTAATTATTGGAACCTCACTGTCGGGATGCCCTAATTCTAATGCATCATTAGTATCCTTTAAAGATACATCTCTCCGAACCATGCGCTGCTGAGCGACTGTCGGCTTTCCCCTTTGTTCTAGTTTAAAAGCTGCTCTATCTCCTTTTTAAAGGTTAGCGCCAGCAGTCTGGTTCCACCCTGGTTAAGGTGGAGCCCATCCCTTCAGAAGAGACTCCCCCTTCCCCAAAAGGTTCCCCAGTTCCTAACAAAACTGAATCCCTCTTCCTTGCACCATCGTCTCATCCACGCATTGAGACTCCGGAGCTCTGCCTGCCTCTGGTGACCTGCGCGTGGAACAGGGAGCATTTCAGAGAATGCTACCCTGGAGGTTCTGGATTTAATCTTTCTACCTAAGAGCCTAAATTTGGCTTCCAGAACCTCCCTCCCACATTTTCCTCTCTCCAATGGTTGTATAATAATTTGGATGTAATAAATTGATTCTCAAAAATGGCCCACTTCATGCTTCTCCCAGGCTTATCATTTGCCTCAGAGTTGGCCCACCTCTTCTTTCAATATGTATTCCATCTCCATGGCCTACCTGAACATGTGCTCTCAGATCAGGCAGTTCAGGTCACCGCAAGGCTCTGTAGAAATATCTGCAAAAAATCTATGGTCTCCTTGGATTTCATATCTGCTTACCATCCACAGCCCAATGGCCAGACAGAGCAGACTAATCAGATTCTCAAAGCTTTCCTAAGGGCATATGTAATAACTAGCAAGATAACTGGTTTCCCCTACTACCATGTGCAGAATTATATCATAACAACCATGTTGGTGAACCTGTAGGCACCTTGCCCTTCTATATAGTCCACAGCAGGCACTCTCAACTCCCACTTCCAGTTCCCCTGACAGCTCCATGTCCCACAGCTAATACTCTAACCCAGGATTCCTGAGAACTTTGGCATTTGACTCAGCAACTCCTTGTCATGGCCGTTGAGAAATATAAGAAACAGATTGATAAGAGACGCCATCCTGAGCCATTGTTCGAACCAGGTAACAAGATGTGGCTTAGCACTCGGAACCTTCGATGAAGTTCTCACACGCTTCATCAGCCCCTTTCCAGTCATAAGAACATGCTGGTTCAGACCAAGGGTCTGCTGGGTCAGACCAAGGGTCCATCAAGCCCAGCATCCTGTTTCTAGCAGAGGCCAAACCAGGCCACAAGAACCTGGCAATTACCCAAACAGCAAGAAGATCCCATGCTACTGATGCAATTAATAGAGTGGCTATTCCCTAAGTAAACTTGATTAATAGCAGTTAATGGACTTCTCCTCCAAGAACTTATCCAAACCTTTTTTGAACCCAGCTACACTAACTGCACTAATCACATCCGCTGGCAACAAATTCCAGAGCTTAATTGTGCGTTGAGTGAAAAATAATTTTCTCCGATTAGTCTTAGTCATTCATCAATTGGGGCCCGTCAGCTATCAACTTCACCTACCTGCTACTCTGAAGGTCCATAATGTCTTCCATGTCTCTTTGCTGAAACTTCTGATCTTGTTTGGCTGTCTCATGCCACACCTAAACCAACAAATGTGATTTCAGAGGAGGAGACTGAATATGAAATGCAGTCCATCTTGGACTCCAGATGCATCAGTGAAAGATAATGTTATCTCATGGCTTGGAAAGGGCTCAGTCCCAAGGAAAACAATTGGTAGCCTGCTACAAATGTCCAGGCCCTCGCCTCACCACGGAGTTTCATTGGCTCTTCCACCATAATCCTAAGGACTTAGAGTGGGGGCTTAGAAGGAGGGATACTGTAATGTTTGGCTGGTCGTGGGACGGGGCTAGCACAGTGCTCCCCTATGTTAACCCTGGCCCCCAAAAAATTCAGTTCTGGCTCTGCCCCTACCTATCGCATACTATTATAAAATTATCTTTTTAAACAGGTGATAGATATAATCTGATGGAGGGAAAACAGCAATGTCTCCTTAAAAGTGACTTTTACTATGAGCATAAGTCAAGAGTTTTACAGAGAACTGAATGGTTTTGCTACATTTGCTAATTTTGCCATAAGATGTACAGATTATAAATAATAAAATTCTTCCAGTAAAATAGAATGGGAGCTATGAGGCTATGGCAAAGAACCTCCAGGAGATAACCTGACCCTGAGCTAATAAGGATGTGAATCGTTTTTTGACGATTTTAAAAAATCGTCCGATATTTTTTAAATCGTCAAAAATCGTTAGAGTGCGTGATACAATAGAAATGTTCCCGATTTATCGTGAAAAATCATTACTCCCGTTAGTGTCCACTAATGGGAGTTATTTGGGGGGAGGGCGGGAAAACCGGCACACCAAAACAACCCCTAAACCCACCCCGACCCTATAAAACTAATCCCTTACCTTCCTCCACCATCCCAAACCCCCCCCAAAACTTTTTACAAGTACCTGGTGGTCCAGTGGGGGCGCAGGGACCGATCTCCCGCTCTCAGTCCATCGGCGCCATTTTGGCTGCCACTCAAAAATGGCGCCAATGGCCCGATAAAAAAAAAACCCACCCGACCCTTTAAAAATGATCCCTTAGCTTCCCCCACCCTCCTGATCCCCCCAAAACATTTTAAAATTACCTGGTGGTCTAGTGGTGGTCCCGGGAGCGATCTCCCATTCTCGGGCCATCAGCTGCCACTCATAAAGATGGCGCCGATGGCCCTTTGCCCTTACCATGTGACAGGGTGTCCATGCCATTGGCCGGCCCCTGTCACATGGTAGGAGCACTGGCTGGCCGGCACCGTCTTTAAAGATTGTTTAAAGATGGCGCCGGCCATCCAATGCTATCACATGTTAAGAGCACATGATTCACATCCCTATGAGCTAAGGTAGATATATTCAGGATTGAAGGTTCTTGGATCCAAATAAACATAGTATAAACGGCATAATATAATTGTTACACACCCCGTCCGCACCCGGCCTGCGCACGGGCTTGCTCACCACCTCCATGATTCCACGGCAGATCCTGGGTCGGCCTCCCTAGCAGCAGCTGCAAGCGCTTCCAGGCCTCGGCGTCCCGCGGCAGTGGTCGCCGGGCCTTCCACTGCGCACCGGAGATCGGTGTCCTCGGCTGTGTTGGCCACGCCCTTACGTGTGCGCGGACCGCCCGGCCTCTTGTAGGGCCAGGGGCGGGTCCTAGCTTCGCAGTGCGCCCTGATTGATTCCCTGATATAAGGAAGTCCCTGCTTGTAATTCCTTGCCTTGGCAATCGGGTTAGTGTCTTGCTAGATTGTCACTGCATCTGAACCTTGTTCCAGTCTTGTTCCAAGTCTCGTTCCAGGATCCTTCTGTTCCAGTTCTGTTCCTGCCTTGTTCCTGCATCCTAGTACTCCAGCGTCCTTATGTTCCTGTTCGTCTGTCCGTCTCCCCAGGTAGTATCTCCGGACTGCCTCACTGGTACTGACCTCAGCTTGCTCCTTGACCTGCCTGTCTGCTGCCTGCCTTCTGACTCCAGTCTGTTCCTCGACTTGCCTGCCTGCCGCCTGTCTTCTAACCTCAGCTTTTTCCTAGACTCATCTGCCTGCTGCCTGCCTTCTGACCTCGGCCTGCCTGTGACCTTGTCTGACCTGCAGATTCTGACCTCTGCCTGCTTGACCACATCTCTAGATTCTGGCTCTGTTCCTAGCCTTGTCATCACCTACACTATTCTGGTCCTCCTTGTTCCATCTGACTTCCAGTCTCAAACCTGACCACGCTCCCCTTCTGTCTGTGGGCATGCTGGACTTCCATCCTTCCAGGAGACCCTGTGAGGCCCACCTAAGTCCAAGCTGCCCGGGTTTGTACAGGCTCCTCCCGGGGGGGACCTCAGGCTTCCAGTGGTGAAGCTCATCCTAGCCTCTGTCTCCTCCAGTGCTCCACCCCCTGGGGGCAGTTGCTTCTTAGTCCCTACCAGGGAGCCGTTCTCTACTGCTCCAGGACAAGGGTCCACCCACAAGCGCAACAATAATATCATCCAATGCATTAAAATGCATCCAAAACAAATTTTTTTTAACCATGTAGAAAATCTTTTTGCAAACCTGCATTTTTAAAACACGATATTTTGGCAAAGCTCAAATTTCCCAAATATTTGCTTTACTGCACTCCATTGTGATTTTGAAAAAGCACTATACAAATATATAGTGCACACATTTTCCTTTTATCCCAGATCCTTAGAAGTTTTCTTCTTAAGTAAGGTGAGTCTAGTGAGTGTGTGCTCTAAAACTGAGCTCTATATCTCTGGTGGTGTCACAAGTACTCATATTTTATTGAGCAAAATTACTGCTGTCTTGAAGTGGCAGTAACTTACATGATCTTCTGTATGAAAGGAACTATTTTTTCCCTTCTTTAACTTGAGTGCACATATTTAATGCATTAGACCCAGGAATGTTTCTTTTCAGCTGAATCTTCTCCATTTCTTCATGGTATACATAATTCAGAGATGAAAAACTGCACATGAAGGAGGAAAAAGTTAAATGAACTGCAGCATGGCAACCTTACATGGGTAAAGCAATCCCTATACATTTTCCAACATGAAGAATGGGATGTTCCTTCAGAAATGACTGCAATAAATTAAAGGTTTTGGAACAACCTTAGCATGGCTTGCAAATATGGTTTGTGTGTAAATGTGTGAAAAATCTATTAGGTTAGAGCTTTGCTCGAGAGCATAAACCATTTGAAAAATCATTTTCTCATTATTTTCTAGAAGGAAAAGGTTATGGGCTACTATACCATCCAGCTGAATGGGGCTCATCATTTTTAGGGATTTTTTGCTCTGCCATTTCCTCAGACTCAGAAAGTGTTTTATCATTGTCCAGAGTGAATAAGGAGAGACAGAAGGTCAGATTGGCATGGCAAGAACAATAGCCAGTATGTACTGTAAAGGAATTTGAAATGGACTTTGAAGATAATAAGAGCAGAAGCAAAAACATCCCAAGGCACCGGGAGAGGCTAAGAACAGCAGGAGCACTAGCTTTTAAATCCAGAAACCATGGGTGCAGAGCAATGCATAAGATGTGTGGCATCAGCACACCAAACTTACAGTGAGAGATATGGTATCAAGTTAGGGGTTGTGTTACAATAATACACCCTCACCTAGCAGTATAGACACACACATCTCACAAAGATAAGGTAATCATCTTCGATAGAAAAAAAGCACACCATGTTATCAACACCCCCAAACATGGAGAGAGGGCTAAGGCAGTAGGAAACCACAAGGCACCAAAACCACAGACACCAAAAGAGGGGCAAAATGGTACCAAGAGTAGCATAAACACCCCATGGAACAATGAGAGGTGCAGCAAGTGTATAAAGCATCAGATTGGTAATTCAAGATCAATAGTAAATTATGTAAGGGCATTTGAAAAGAACTTTGAAGACAACAAAAGTGTAGGCAGAAACACCGAAGAGCACCATGACAGGCTCAGAGAAACAGGAGCAGTGGCATTAAAACCACAAACCATAGGTGCAGAGCAATTCAGAAAGAAAAGTGGTATCAATACCCAAAGGCTCTCTGAGAGGTGCAAAGCAGCCCAAATAGAGGCATGAACAGTAGGGGTGTGCATTCGTTTGCAACATATTGGCAATCCGCAACGTATAGGGCCATATTCGTTGTATTCGTGGGGAAGCAAAACGCATCGCGATTCCCACGAATACAACAAATCTTCACCGAATTATTCAGCCGTCTAAAGGAGCGAATTTAAATAAAACCCCCACCCTCCTGACCCCCCCAAGACTTGCCAAAAGTCCCTGGAGGTCCAGCGGGGGTCCGGGAGCGATCTCCTGCACTTAGGCCATCGGCTGCCGGTATTCAAAATGGCGCTGATAGCCTTTGCCCTTACTATGTCACAGGGGCTACCAGTGCCATTGGTCGGCCCCTGTCACATGGAAGGAGCACAAGATGGCACCAGCTGTCCATTGCTCCTACCATGTGACAGGGGCCGACCAATGGCATTGGTAGCCCCTGTGACATAGTAAGGTCAAAGGCTATCGGCGCCATTTTGAATATCGGCAGCCGACAGTGTGAGTGCAGTAGATGGCTCCCAGACCCCCGCTGGACCACCACGAAGTTTTGGCAAGTCTTGGGGGGGTCAGGAGGGTGGGGGGTTGTAGTTAATTAAATTTTAGCCGGGAAACGAATAAGAATGGAACGCATGAACGGATCGGGGCCCCCCCTTGCCGAATGCAACGTATCTGCCCCCCCACGAATACTGAATGTAACGTATGCGGTCCCTCTGCACATCCCTAATGAACAGCCCAAGGAACTATAAGAGGAGCAAATGGCACTAACAACACTGGCATGAACAGCCAAAAACACTGAAGGGGAAGCAAAGCGGTATCAGCAGTGGCATGAAGACCCCAAGGCACCTAAAGAAAGGCAAAAGCATAAACAATAGTAGCAAATACACCTCAAGGCATCAAAACAGAATATCCCAAGCATGCAAAAACAGTGAAGGAGGCAAAATAGGTCAGAGAGAGGCACAAATACCTCAAGGCATGTAAGAGGGGCAAAGCAGCATCAGCAGTGGCATGAACACCCCAAAGTGGCATGAGGGATGTGACAGGTAGTGGTTTTATCGTTACAATACACCCAGTAGTATGGACTGGACTCTTAGACATACAGCAAATAGTTACTTTTGTTAGAAAAAAAAGCACATAATAGCTCAATACCCTTAAGAATTGAAAGAGAGAGAGAAAGAGATAAGGCAAAAAGTTCAGTGGTCAAAACCCCAAAGAGTGATGGATAAGGCAAACAACAGCACCATTGTACCAAAACTTGAAGCCATAGAGTAAGGGTTATAAAAATAATAGCACAGCTGCATTAAAAGCTCCTGACATAGAATGAGGATGAAGGCAGCAAGCAGCATGGCATGAAAACCCCAATATCAAGGCACAAGTGAGAGGTAAAGCAAACAGCACAGTGACATCACAACCTCAAGATTTAGATAAAGCAAAGAGCACACTGGCATCAAAACCCCAAGGCAGAGTGATGGGTAAGGCAGTGAGTTCAGTGGCATAAATACCTCATAGCACTGTGAGAGGGGTAAAATGGTACCTGTAGTGGCAGGAGTTCTCATACAGGCCATTAGAGGGTCAGGAGCAGATTGGGAAGTAACAGGGGCAGAACAACATAACAAGGAACTGAACCAGGAGAGATGCAGGGCATAGGAGTGAGTACGGCAGCAGCAGCAGCAAGAGTGGCAACTGGCAACAACAAAGCAAGGTTCTGAGGGACAAAACTGTGGGCATTGGTCCTCTGTAGCTGTAGATTCAACCCTCCTGCCATTTACATGGAAATTATGGTAAACCCAACAGAGGGAATTTTATTTTAAGAAAGACAAACTTTTCTACCACATGAATAATGTGGATTCATGATGTCTCCTGCCATTGAGAACATCCATTCATTATACATGCTAGTTTGTGAGCAAGACAGGAAATGCTGGGCAACCTTGGCAAGAGCTGGTCAGACCATGGCCTTGTGTGCCTAATATGCCAGCACATCTGTAGCCATGTCCTCAATGAGCTCTGTGCGATACTGTAACATGTGACTGAATTATGTGCTGGGGAAGGATAATCTCCTCTGCTTCTAACTGCTGTAGCTATGGCCTGTGTCAAGAAAACTCATTCTCTGGAGGACATGGGGTGGGAGAGAGGCATGATGGCACATAATGGTGGGAAAGGAAGTGATAGCTGACAAAGTGCTGCTCATGCTGACACTAAATATGTGGAGTCCCTATTCTTTATTGTGCTGCACCTCCTGTACCTCTGCCATCAACAGTGACACCTTAGACACTAGTGTCTCCTTCCAGTGACTTAAACTCTTTCAACCTTGGGTCACACAGTGTGGCTAGCATGTAAATATCCTTCTTGATGATGGTTTCAGCCTGTTCTTGTACCTGCTGCTGCAAGGAGTCCACAAACAGCAATACCTCTGGTCCCAGTCCCTGTTCCTGCCACAAATTCTCCAACTTCTCTTCCAGGATGTTGACTATGGGAATGAATTAAACCAGGGTGGCTTTTGTGAACTTCATATCCTCCATAGAGTCCCTGAAGGGTTTCAAGACTCCTGAAAGGAAGAAAATAAAACAAATAAATAAGTATCATCTGAATCATGTGTGGACAATTATGATGGCCTAGTGGGCAATTCACACCTTTCTTGCTTTCCAGAGAAAAGCCATGAAGGGTTGTATGCTGTTCCACTAATCTTTGCATCATAGATAGGTGGAATTCCACAGACTGCCTAAATCCTGAATGAACTGGTGCAGAGGCATCCCTACCTTCTCCTGCTTCTCATGGAGCTGCAGATTCTGTACCCTTCACTCTCTAGTAAAAATGTCTAGCTATTTTCCTGATCCTCTCTATCAGTTCCTTCAGGAGTAAACGGTCATATTGTTCCTTGGCTTTCAGGGCATCCTGTACTGTCGGGTCCAGATCTCCTCATAGCCTCCATCTGCGACTGCTTTTTCCATGTTTGCACCACTGTCTGTAACAAAAAAACTAGGAACGTTCCTGTCTCTCTGTTCCAGCTGCCAGCCCTCCAGTTTCCTTGTTGCTTCTAAGGTATTGACCAAGGTGTCACTGATATCCATCATCTGGGTTTGCCATACAATCTATCTGCAATGTGCTGATTCACCCCTGCTAGCGTTGCTATCTGACCCTGCCTCAGTCAGCTGCTACCAGTGTGATTTCAGGGAAAGGTAGGTATGTGTATTGTTATGACTGATCCAGATGTCACTGATAAAATAGAAACTACTCTTTGCTTCTTTCACCATCTGTGCCTGTATACAAGCATGGCACTGAGTGTACAGGGCAGGAATAGCCAAGTACAAAATGTTGGCCAGGAGGGCATTTTTATAATTAGAGGCTAAAAGGTGCAGCAGCTCCTCCATTCTCATGTTCTTCACAATCTGCAAGGACTGGCCATACAAGGCAATTATTTCCCCAATTCACTGTGTCACAACCTTTGAAATAACTTCTCTCTTGCTATAGGAATGTGATGTGGTAAAATACTATCTGCTCCATGGTGGTTTGCCGCTGACTTTGGGTTGGGGGCTGCTTGCCTATCACCTTAGTGGAGAAAGGGGCCAGGGGTCAGCTTGAGAGACTGGCTTTCCTTTTTCTATAGCTTGCTATGGCTGCTTCTTTGAGTGATAAACTGGGTCTTCAGGATTGTACTGGCAGCCTCCCTTGAAACCTACACTAATGCGGATGGATCTGAAAATGAAAACTGATGTTATTTTCAGGGTCACTGTTCATTCATTTGGATTCCAATGAAATGAAACAAAATTGCCCAGATTCATTTCAGATTACTCATTCATTTAAAACAAATGCACATACCTAGTAAGATAACATAGGTTTATTCAGGAACTCAGGGCTTAACATTGCTTACAAAAACATACAGTCAGAGTGCATGGAGCTGCTGAAGCTTAGCAGACCAAGATGGAAAGTGTGCATTCAGTTAGAATATGCTGGGTTGGCACAGGAACCAACATTTATATGCTAGGCTAAAAACATAACAATCCTTTCCTCAAGTGACATAGGCAGACATCAGAGTCAAACTTGAATATGCTGAAATCTCAAAGGCAGGTGTTGGCATTGACAATGCTACAGTTTCAGGTACATGCAAAATAGGTGTGCCATTTAATAACAATTGTTTTCAAACTATTCTAGAACAGGGGTATGATGAATCTAATAAAGAAACTTGACAAAAACGAAAACCACATGTTGTTCCAATAGTGTCTCTGGTATTCTCGACCATGAATCCAATCCATCATAACTTCCCTTGGATACATCACTGTGTATTACAGTGTGTTAAATATTGAAATCTCTTCCTAGCTACCAGACAAGACTTCTACATAGTATTATTTCAGTATTTATATAAGAACATAAGAACATGCCATACTGGGTCAGATCAAAGGTCCATCAAGCCCAGTACCCTGTTTCCAATAGTGGCCAATCCAGGTCACAATTACCTGGCAGGATCCCAGGATATATCTTTTTAAGCTATAAAATACTTATAAGTACACAATACCTTATTTAAATGGGTAATGATGCAAAACAAATCAGAGAATGAAACAAAAAAAGACCGATCTAATAAAGCAGTGCGAAAAATGGGCACTCAGTGCTGAGCGCCTGCTTTCCTAATGCACGCCCAGCCACATCTCCTGGGCAAACAATCGAATATGTAAATGAGGGGTTGCAATGCCAAGTAGGAGCTAGGGACAAATGTGCAGCCCTAGAGTCTCCTCAGCAGCGGGCACCCAGAAGAGGTCGGCTGTCAGCGGGTTAGGAAAACGGATGCTCAATTTTATGAGCACCCGTTTTCCTAACCTGTGCACAGCCACGGGTTATGAAAATGGACACTCATTAACTGAGCATCCCTTTTCCTAACCTGTCTGCCGGCATGCTTTTTTTTTTTTTTTTTTTTTTTACTTTCTGTCCTTTTGCTATTAGCTATTTTCCCTCAATCCCCCCAAAATATGTGTGCCCAACCCGCAAATGTTTACCCTCAGAAATTAACGCCTGCCCAGAGCAGGCGTTAATTTCTGAGCAGCCCAAACAAGTGAACAGAAAAGCAGTATTCTGAGCAGGCATTAATTTCTGAGGGTAAACATTTGTGGGTTGGGCACATATTTTTTAGGGGCCCTCAAAGGAATCCATCAGAATAAAGTAAGAGTCCACGCCATTATATTTTAACACTGGGCTTCATTTATTAAGGGTATTCTCAGAAATTAACGCCTGCCCAGAATACTGCTTTTCTGTTCACTTGTTTGGGATGCTCAGAAATTAACGCCTGCTCTGGGCAGGCGTTAATTTCTGAGGGTAAACATTTGCGGGTTGGGCACACATTTTTGGGGGGTTTGAGGGAGAATAGCTAATAGCAAAAGGACAGAAAGTAAAAAAAAATAATAAAAAAAAAAGCATGCCGGCAGACAGGTTAGGAAAAGGGATGCTCAGTTAATGAGTGTCCATTTTCATAACCCGTGGCTATACACAGGCTAGGAAAACGGGCGCTCATAAAATTGAGCATCCGTTTCCCTAAGTCGCTGACAGCCGACCTCTTCTGGGTGCCCGCTGCTGAGGAGACTCTAGGGCTGCACATTTGTCCCTAGCGTCTACTTGGCATCGCAACCCCTCATTTACATCAACATGCATTTGCATGTGATGAGTGCTATTAGTTTTTCTGGGGATTGGATGGGCGTTTTGAACGTGCTAATCCCAAAACCCGCATCCAACCACGGGTTAAACAGTGCGCTCGGCTGAGCGCACTGTATTGGATAGGATTGAAAGAATAAATAAAAAGGAATGTAAATAAACTGAATATGAAAAAGAGCATGCGAACTGAAAAGTACAAAGCAATGTAAAAAAGGCACAAGGACAAAAAGCATAGTTAAAGCATATAAGAGATATGGAGACTGGCCTTACTACAGCCAATAACAGATACATTACTGCTGCCAAAATTGCACACAAATTACCAGCCATGGTCAAAGCCACTATTAACCCTTTATTTACTATAGGCTTTACATACTTTAGTAAATTGGGAGTTAAATTGCCAAGTAACTCCAGTATTAAAATTGGACTTTAATGCAGGTTAAAGAGTGTGAAAGGAAGAGCATGTATCACTTTGCCGTACAATTCACCATAGGCATATCCTCTGAATGTGAACTTTGCTTCGCTAATCAATTTCTGGCAACATCAATGTCCTGATTGGGATAACTGGGAAGTACATACTCTTTTTGTTAGATGTGCTTGGAAAATGTTTGTTTCTTTGCTCCATTCAACAGGCCAAATTTGTCAGCGGTTCTCTCACATACTGCCCCTATAGAGAATACACTTAATAAATGAAGC
This sequence comes from Rhinatrema bivittatum, assembly GCF_901001135.1. Classification (NCBI taxonomy): domain Eukaryota; kingdom Metazoa; phylum Chordata; class Amphibia; order Gymnophiona; family Rhinatrematidae; genus Rhinatrema; species Rhinatrema bivittatum. Next base: position 128,227,900 of record NC_042616.1, on the reverse strand, counting down.
CCAGTGTTAAAATATAATGGCGTGGACTCTTACTTTATTCTGATGGATTCCTTTGAGGGCAGTGCTCAGTTTTATGTTCCAGAAAGCCAGATGAGTAGAATGAAGTCATTAGTCACCCAGGTATTTTAACAGTTTTTCCCATTTCCTTTCTCTCATGGCCTCTGTGGTCAACAGCATAAAATTCTGAGAAACTCCCACCTAAACACAAGTTTCCTGTTTATACTCTCCATGCTTTCATGTGTAGCTCTTAGAGGCAATTGACTACAGTACAGTCAAATAATAGTAACGGAGGCTTGCAGGTGAGCTAAAGCAAATACAATGAGCAGTTTACATTACATCAATTTTTGTTTTAAATACAGGAAAATCACAACAGCATCATAAAATATAGCATGAAATAAAATAAAAATTATATATATTAAGACACAATAACTCTGCCAGGTTAGCCAGGCACCACATGTTAGTCTTCTCAAATGGGACATAATCCCTGCAATCAAATTGTTGCAATCCTTCTGTTCCAAGTTTGTCATGGAAAGTGACTCAGTATTCCTATTCTGACAAAAGCAAAGTGCTAGTGCCAAGAGCTCACTGTAAATCTCACTGTGGAAAGCACTGAGCAGTTGAATGCTATTACAAGTACTGCAGATAATAAGCATTTATGTTTTTTATAATGTACTGTATGAAAAAAGGAATATTATCTGTACAGTTAATACTAATAACATTTCTTTTTTCCCCCCTCACTATTTTTGTGACGGACTGTCATCCATTTTGTTAGGTGTTCATTAAAGTAATAAAGAACACCTAACAGGAGATCATGTCTTTCTCGTATGTGTGTTAAAAACTAGTGGAAAAATTGCTGTGAACATTGACAGGGAAGAGCTGGAGATGTTGGTTACTCAACATGTGCAGAGGGATTATTGCCCAGTTGCCACGCGTACAAACACAACATTCAAATGATATAGACCACAGTGATTTGCAGGAAAACTTTGGTTTATGGAAAATATTTGGTCACAGCATAATATCAAACAAAACATTTGGATGAATACAGATTTTACAGTTTAACATAATTAACAATAACTTCTAGTCAAACAAACAACCCATGTTACAATATACTAATGGCAGACTAAGAGGGTGACCAGCTTTTTCATTACTCTTGGCTAATAGACTAGAGATCTCAGTTGGATGCGGGCATGGAAGTGGTCATCATGCACTGCAATAAAGCCTTACATGCCCCAGAATATTATACTACACCCTGATCTGTAAACTTATCAATGTCTGCCAATATTAGTTCAGTGGTAAAAAAAAAAGTTCATTTTACAAAATTCATTTGCTAAAAAGACTAAAACCTTTACTATAGCCTATTGATTTCTGCACTGTATTACAAGCTCTGATTTTGACAGGACTGGATTATTGTAACTCACTAAAGTTCGGGCTTCCCGATACCACCTTTCACCCACTTCAACTGGTTCAAAACGCACCTCTGTCAATCTCCTTGTTACTATAAACTCCAGAGACCACATTACTCCAGTCCTTCAATCACTTTACTGGTTTCCTATACAACAACAAATTCAATATAAAGTTTGACAGTTATTCACAATCTAATTCACAAACCCTCAGTTATATGGCTTTGTTCCTCATTGTGGCTGTATCAACTACCGAGTCACCTATGATCTATTGATAAAAACCTTCTACAAGTTCCGACAATCAAGACGGTGAGGCTCAATTTAATGAGAAAGAATGCCTTTTCAATAGCAGGCCCCACCCTATGGAATTTGATCCCAGACTCGCTCAGGCTCTTATCAAATGCAAAGGAGTTTAAAAAAATGTTAAAAACATATCTATGTTCCGTTGCTTTTAGCAAGCTTCAAGCAGTATGACATAACTTCTACCTTTTCTTTCAATTTGTATTTTAAACTTTCTGTCTTATCTATTGTGTTTTTCTGATTTGATTGTTGTAATATTTATTTACCTCTTGCCATATTTTAATTATGTATGTTTATTTATGTAAACCCCTTAGATCTACCTAAAATTTATTATAAAAGATTCTAAATAAATAAATAAATGCATCCTTCCAAACCATATGCTTCTGAGTGACTATTGGCTTTCCCCCATCATCTAGTTTAAAAGCTGTGTTATCTCCTTTTTAAACGATAGTGCCAGCAGCCTGGTTCTATGATGGTTAAGGTGGAGCCCATCCTTTCAGAAAAGGCCCCCTGTTCCCCAAAATGAAGCCCAGTTCCTAACAAATCTAAAACCCTCTTCCTTGCACCATTGTCTCATCCACACATTGAGACTTTGGAGCTCTGCCTGCCTCTGAGGTCCTGTACATGGAACAGGGAACATTTCTGAGAATGCTACCCTAGAGGTTCTGCATTTCAGCTTTCTACCTAAAACCCAAAATTTGGCTTTCAGAACCTCCCTCCTGCACTTTCCTTTGTCAATGGTACCCGCATGTATCAGGACAGCTGGTTCCTCCCCGGCCAGCACTATCTAAAATCCTATCTATGTGATGCATGAGGTCCGCCACCTTCGCCGCAGGCAGGCAAGTTATCATGCAATACTCAAGTCCACCAGTCAGCCAGCTATCTACCTTCCTAATAATTGAATCACCAACTATAACAGCCGTCCTAACCCTTCCCTGGAGACTATTCATTGAGGGCAGATCCTAGATTCAGGATTTCTTCCTGCCTCATCAAGCTGATGCTCAACTTCCTGGTGACCTTTCTCCTCCAAAGCAGCATGGGGCTACCAGATTGGAGGTGGGACTTCTCTACTATGTCCCTGAAGGTCTCCTCTATATACTTCTCTGTATTCCTTAGTCCTTCTTTGTACTCTTTCTACGATAAGCGTTCTCAAATTTTAATTGCAAACAAAAACCTAAAAAATGAACACTGGTTCTGCTGATTAAAACCTGGAACATGGAAGAAAAAGCTCTTCTTTTTTCCTCTAACTCCTATTAGGAAGGCAAATTTAGTAAATCATCTAAGAGAAATAGGAATTTCAGATATAACATTAAAATGGTTTATTTCTTTCCTCGAGAATCGTTCATTTCAAATTAAAATCAAAAATTCTATCTCAGATAAAATCCCTCTACAGACAGGAGTCTTGCAAGGATCAACCTTGTCAGTCACCCTTTTCAATATTTAAGTTTTACCTATCTGTCATCTTCTCGCTGGCTTAGGCTTAAAATTCTACGTATACATAGATATACAATTTCTGGTTCCCATCGAAGACACAATTGAACAAATTTAAAATCATTAAAGTTTACATTACCGCAATTAGACAACTATTATAACAAATGAAATTGATTTTAAATATGGAAAAAACAGAAATAATTTTACTTGAATGAAAGTGCAGCTACAATAATATCCCAGCATTAGTCCTTGAAAACAATATTAAGATAACGCCATCCTTTTTTGCAAGAGATATTTGGGTCATTATAGATACAGAACTTACGTTGAAGAAACATATCGCAACCAAATTAAAAGATGGTTATTTTAAATTATTAACTCTTAGAAGACTGAAGTCACTCTTAGAACAACAAGTCTATAGAATAGTTATACAAGCTCTAATTTTCACCAAAATTGATTATTGTAACACTCTGCTTTTAGGCTTATCATTATCTACTATTAGATCCCTCTAGGTACTACAAAATGCCACTGCCAGAGTCTTAACTGGCTTAAGAAAATGTGATCATGTCACACCTATCTTGATCTCTCTACATTGGCTCCCAGTATCGAACCGGATACAATATAAAACAGTGTGTATAATCCACAATATAATCTATGGCGAAAGAACAGAATGGCTAAACACAGCTATTCGACTGCATATACCACAAAAAAAATTAGAGATCAGCAAATAAAGGTCTTCTGGCAATTCTGACAATAAAATCTGCCAGACTCAGCCAAGTAAGGGAATGTGTAATATCAATAGCAGGAACAAAGGTGTGGAACACATTACCAACACAATTACGATTGCAAATAGACAAGAAAAAATTTAAGGCAGAACTGAAAACATGGTTTTTTAAATGCGCTTATACAGAACATCAGTAACAGGCACACACAAGCTTAACCCTTCTTTCCTTTCTTTTAAGATACGTCTTTAGTTTATATTTTAAGATAGTAATACTAAAGTCTAATGTTTAAGTGGTCTTTGTATCTGCTTTTAGGAAGTGTTATATATTATGTTTTAGAGTCTTAGGCCTGATCCAGCGGTAACTATGGTGTAGTTATTCGGTGCAAAACTGGCGATGATAAGGAATCTTACCTTTCGCCACCAGCAATGTGTCCATAGCGTCAGCCCTGGTGCCGCTCTGACTCCTCCTCTTCTGGGGTCGACTCTGCCCCAACTCTGCCCCAATCTAGATATCGCACGCGAAAAGGGACTTTTCGCGTGCGAAACGTCCCTTTTCGCGTGGGAAAGCGTTAGAGAATGACCCCCTTAATTTTAATCTCAACAGCTAAACTACAAAATTTTTGTATTCCTTTTTAATTATTTTAGCTGTTATTTCTTTTATCGTATTATTGTATTTCTCTATTTTAATTGATTGTAAACCATTGTGAAGGCCTTGCCGATGTGACGGTATAGAAAAATAATAAAACCATAAACATTTAAAAATTAAGGCTTACAGACTACATTTTTGGTGAGGTTTTTATGAATGTGATAAGCTTTTGGACAGGGACAGCTCTATCAGAGTTACATTATTTTTAGACTTTCCCTTATAGGACTTTTCTGGTTAGCAATTTTATAACAGGCCATTTCCATGGATAAAGCACAGTTTTACCTGTGGAAATGCTATGAAAATTAGCATCCCTCTCTCCTCGTAAACATAGGATAAGAATTCCATTGTAGAATTAACTTCAGAAATTCTCTTGATATGTTGATAGAAGCAAGGTAGCCAAATCTTAGGTAATAAAGAAAGGCTATAGACATGTGATCGTGGTTCCAAACAAAAGTCTGTTTATTTACAAGAATAAACAGATTTGCAGGATCCAATCCACAGGAGGTTTCACAGAGAATATTCTTCCATCAAAACTCTGACACAGTATCAGCATTCTCCATACATTACATCCTCAGAACACATTTCTGGATGATATCAGAATCTGCATCATTTAGACTCTCAGGAGATTTCAGACAATCACGGCAGTGTTAGCTTAAGTCCCTGCCTCTGTGAACTGATTTTTTTTGTTTCCTTAACCATCTGCAAATCCCAGTCACTAGAATTTGTCTGCAAATCATCCAGTCCCCGCAATGAAGTATTAGTTCTTTAGGAAAACACCAACAGAGTCCTTAGAAAAAGAGATTGGTATGGTTTTATTGCATAATCCTCCTAGGGGCAAGAACGGGCCCAGTCAAGGAATAGGAAGGAAAGATGAAATCTTCCAAGGTTTGGGCAAGAGCTAGCCAGATGTGCTAGTTACTCTTCTACTGTCTCCAGCAGAACTGCTTACATAAGGGATATCTTAAGCTTGTTGGCAAGGGCTCAAAGGCACCCAGTGGTATTACTACACAGGGTCCCCAAAACGTAATGGTGTATGGCTTAAGCCATTGCTAGCACTGCTGAAGACTGCATAGATTCAGTTTTGTCCTACTAAAGAAAACTGAATGTGGCCAGGAAAATATTTGTTTTGATTGTGAGACATATTCTGTCTGTCCAGTTACTCTTTAGTATGGCACATCAGTAGTAAAATGCTACCAATTTCTTATGCAGGCTATCTTATCAGCTTATGCGCCATTCAAGAAGACTCTCTTTGTTTCCATAAAATAATTTAATAAAGGACTCCTAGAAGCCCCAGGTAGCTGCACCAGCACATCGCTCTGTATCAAATATTGTTGCATAGCAAAACAGATAACCACCTCCCTCCCTCCCTCCCTCGTCCCATCACTCAAACTTCTATCCTGGTGATAGGAGGTGCCTTCCTCCTGCTCCCTGTAATTTACGCTCCACCTTCAAAATCCCCTTCTCCAGATGGCATGCCTGTCCAGCTCCAATGGCCCTTGCTGGACAGATGGCTGGACATGTGCTTGCTCTGTGCCACAATTTCAACCTTGCTCTTTGGACAATAGTAGCTGGCCTTGTAGTAGCAATTGTCTCACCTTCCTTTTCAGGAAGCAATAGTATAACCTGAGCAGCAGGATCAATATGATGGGACTCTTTTTACCTTTTTAAAATGCATTGTTTTCAAATTTTTAATTCACTATAATTGAAATTAATAGTTGCAGTTGTTGACATCACACATTATACAATTACATACTTTTTTTTTTTTATTTTGTACCTGTAGGTTAATTATTTTAAGCCATATGTTTGATGAAATATGGTCTTGTTGCTTCTGTGCCAAAAAAAAACCTCAAATTATTATTACAACCATCAGAGCTGTGCAACTGCTGTTTATGTGATTCTTACCTTCCCAGCAGGCTGTCTTTCTGCACCATCTGCTTGAGTGATTTTTGCAAAAAGATCCTATAGCCTTCCTCTACAGAGCAGATCTCAGGGAATAGAAGGGCTATAGACTATTGGTTTTGGTCTTATTCCCAATGGGCATAATAAAATTCATTTTAGTTCTTACTAAGAATTTCCCAGTACAGATCCATCATTCATATAAACTGATACATTTTATTTAATTAGTGAAAAATAATTAGCAATAATTAGTGCAGGTCAAAAAGATTTGCTATCAAAATACTTGGATTTTGTCCAAGCCTGGGAACACTGCAGAACCAGCATTCACAGCCCTCAAAGAAAGTTGGAATGTTTGATTTCCAGAAACATCTACTCACCGGGGTGTAGAAGGATGATGGTTCTTTGATGTTTAACTAGAAATGGGAAGGGTCAAGAATCTAATGCTAGGGGTGGGATTTTTTTTCTTTCATGTTGTTTTCTGTTGGATTTCGTGTTCAAAATGGTTCAGTGGGAGGGGGATTTCGTTTCACCCCTAATTTCGGAGAGAACCAACACACCCATACAGTGACATCCTTAGCCACTAGTAGTGCTAGACTAGCAAGCAGCAGCACCACTAGAATGTTGTGTTTATGTGATACTCCCACCAATAGTCACGCAGACAATCAATGACAGTTAAAATCAATTTTCCACTAAGGCTAATTCACAACATCACCACTGCCAGACCAATTATATTACTTAGTCCAATAATAGGAGGAATCAAAAGCAGCAGTGAGTGTAAGTAGCTGAATGACTCTTCCTCTAATGCACTGCTTCTACACTACATGTATGAAAGAATTCTCAGCTCAGTGTGCTGTGCTGCTCTTAAACTTAATTCAGAAATACAAACTGGCATTGATCCATGCTATGTGTGGCTAAGCTATGTGTATGAACCCACCACTAGCACAACAGAGATAGTAGAAAAAAGAAGATCACTCACTGAAGTCAGTGGGCCACAGGCCAGTGGCAACTGGCCAGATTGCAAGGGCGAGGTCACATGATGGAGGAAAAACACATATCTTAGCTAATACGAAACAAACATAATGTGAAACTCCCTCTACTTAATTATTGAATGACAGCAAGCACTGGGCACAGGGCACAGAGCACTTACTGGGTCATTCTTCAATCTGCAATATGGCCTTATCGCATGTGTTAGGGCCTTATAGCCTCCGATAACGCCCTACCACATGCGATACTGGCCCCATCGCAACGGTACTATTCAAATTAACGGAAGGGAAGGAGTGTGGGCGGGGTTGGGCGGAATTATGTCCCAGCAGCACTGCAGGAGATAATGTTTTTCACATTATCACCGGCAGCACAGTAGGAAATAACTACACTTTTCCCATAGCGCTTTGGAGATGATAGTGTGCGATGTAACCGCACCAGCACAATGTGGATGGCTTCACACTATCACCTGCCCACTCCTTTTTTGTTCGCAGGCCATCATTCTGCTATAAATATAATATAATATAAATATAGCAGAATGATGAATCTAGGCCTTAATATGCAATAACTATATTCAGTGCACACTAACTGAAAATGTTACGGATGAGTTAAAAATTGTCAATTCGGGGAGCAGTTCATTAGCTAGAGGTATGGTTCTGCATTCCCATTGGCTGTCTCTTTAGTTACTTGTTTGTGTTGCCAGGGTTGCAAGGTGATATGTGTGGGGGGAATGGTGTCACCTGCCAGTATCTGGTAACAAGTGTAAACAAACAAGTAATATATAGCAACAAGTTCACACAGTACACAGAGACACTAAAGGCAATACAGCACACACAGTATAAATGGCTGCAACAAGTGCATCATTGCTACTGTTGTTTATTTTATAATTATGCTATTCAGAAGGAGTTCTGCTCTTAAATTTATAGAAATAAATCAACTGGCTCTTGTTACAATTCCCAGACTCAAGAAACCTGTTCCTACCTCCCAGCACTGGGCCCGGGCCGTGGCGCTTCTCACTCTAGCCACACCTGCTGGCCACCACCGTGGTCCTGCTGCTTCCCGGCTTGGCTCAGGACTTCTCCTTGCCTCCCCCTCTGCAGTGGAGGGGTGCCACCACCTCGACCTCTATATGGGCTATCTCCCAGCCACAGTGAAGGAACAATGCCATGCCACCTTTGCCATCGCAGCCACCTTGTTTGGCCCCTGCTCCTAGGCATGCGTGCCGCCGGTCAGAATTTAAAGGGGTCGAGGCCCCTAATGATGACATTGCCAGCCCCGAGTATATAAGGCAAGCTCTGACAGTCAGAGCTTGCCTTGGCAACAGGTCTCCTCGCTCTCGTTTGCTCGAGTTCCTGAGTTGCTGTTCCAGTTCCTGCGCTCCTGTTCCTGCATCCGCCTCTGACCTCTGGACCGGACTTGACCACACATTCTGCTGCCTGCCTCTGACCTCTGGGCCGGACCTTGCCACACATTCTGCTGCCTGCCTCTGACCTCTGGGCCGGACCTAACTATACCTCTTGCCTCTGACCCCCTGGACCTGGCCACAGTCTCCACCTCTCCACCTCTCACCTGAACTGGATATCAGATCCAGTCCACTGGACTGGATCTGATATCGCTCTTGGCTTCGGCCTCAGGCCTCTCCCTCCTGGTTGCCACCATGATCCCTTGCCAACTCCCTGGGATCATCCATGTAGAGGCCCACCTAAGACCAGCCGGCCCCAGTACCCAAGGGCTCAACCTGTGGGGAACGTGGGCTGGTAGTGGCGAACCTCCAGCTGGCCTCTGCTTCCCGTCCAGCCTCGCCACCCAATGGTGGGGACCTGTGGGGGTTTCCCCCACAGGTGGCACCAACACCACCTCGGGCCAAGGGTCCATGCACGCAATAGCTCTAATGTGTGGCTGGCTGTGTGAATCTACCTCCAGCACTACACAACTAACTTGAGATATTAACTCTGAGCATTCACTCACTGAAGACAGTAGGCCACAGTGCACTGAACTGCAATGAGATGCCAAGGGCAATGCTTGAACACACAGTCAGTGTAAGTGGCACTCACTGACTGTTGCCTGCCTGCCTCTCAGGCACTGTCAGTGCCACTAGTGGATCACTGCAATTATTGTGTGTATGATGTACAAGGAGTGCTGCTATTAAATTTATAATTTAGATTAGGGATGTGAATCGTTTTTCAACGATTAAAATTATCGTCCGATAATTTTAATATCGTCTTAAATCGTTAAAGAACATGATACAATAGGAATTCTAACGCTTTATCGTTAAAAATCGTTAAATCGGGTTTGTGCGCACTAACAATGGTTAGTGCGCACAAACCGGGAGTGTTGTGATCTTCCTGCACGCAGTGCCGTATCCCTGATACCGGGAGTGTTGTGATCTTCCTGCACACAGTGCCCTATCCCTGATACTAGGAGTGTTGTGATCTTCCTGCACACAGTGCCCTATCCCTGATACCGGGAGTGTTGTGATCTTCCTGCACACAGTGCCCTATCCCTGATACCGGGAGTGTTGTGATCTTCCTGCACTGAGCAGGGATACGGCACTCTATGGCCAAAGCAGCCACTGAGATTTTAGACAGATTATAAAGCAGCGGTCACCTCAACTACTGCTACTATGTTCCTTACACACAGAGCCTTAGCCTCAGGCCTGCAGGTCCCTACCTTGCAGACTTAGAGCATGCCTGGAGTGGCTAGTAGCACTGGCTACCTCCCAAGACTGACACTAGATCAAAAACAATCACCAGCTGCAGCTAACAATTATGACAATATAATTTGTTATCTCATGAAAGTCACTCTCAAATGAACAGAGTTGTCTCCTGAAATCCCACAGAAAAGTGGCAGACAACAAGAGCAACCCTTATTATATCTGCTTTTGAGTCAAATTAGGGGGAAAAAAAACAAGCATATAATTGGCTGATTCATAATACATTTTTACGAATTACCTTGTACCTTTTAAAAAATGAAGCAGGATTGGGGGATTCAAAGTATGCATATCCCAAAATGCCAGGGCCCTTTCCCAAAATTCACAGAGATTGGCAAATTCAAAACATATACTTGCATTACATGTTTTTGCTAAGGAGAACTTGATGCTATATATTATTTGTTTGTTTACACTAGTTACCAGGCACTGATAGGTGACACCATTCTCCCCACCTTGCAACTCTGGCAACACAAACAAGTAACTAAAGAGTCAGCCTATGAGAATGCAGAACCATGCCTCTAGCTAATGAACTGCTCCCCCAATTGATTCTTTTTAACTTATTTGTAACATTTTCAATTAGTGCACACTAAATATAGTTATTACACCCACTATTTATTTATTTATTTTTTATTTAAAAACTTTTCTATACCGTCACTAAGTTATATACCATCGCAACGGTTTACAAATAGGCACCTAGACTACGGTAAGTAAATGTAGGATATCTTACATTCTAACAGGTGCCAATAAAGTTCAGTTACAATTTCATAAATAAAATCATTATTTGAGTGATGTTGGTCAAGTCCAGGTATATTATTGAGTTACTATCGCTTTGAAATATTACTTCTTAAAAGTAGGATTGATTAAATTCATTCTCATCTGCATTACCTTGTACTTTCATTCTCTACCCTCCACACTCTTTAGTGAAGGCTTTTTTAAAGAGCCATGTTTTTAGATTTTTCTTAAAAGTTTTGAGATTATTCTGTAATCTGAGTTCGTGTGGCACTGTGTTCCATAGTATGGGCCTAGCCAATGATAAAGCCCTTTCTCTCACTTGGGTTAATTTTGCTGACTTTACTGAAGGGATTGTTAGTAGTGCTTTGTTTGCTGAGCGGAGGTTTCTTTGTGGAACGTGTACTCGTAAGGCTGTGTTTAACCAGTCTGCTTCTTTATCATATATTAGTTTGTGTATGCTGCATAAGGCTTTGTATTTTATCCTGTATTCGATGAGTAACCAATGTAAGTCTGCTAGAGTTTCGGTTATATGGTCCCTCCTCTTTTTTCCCGCTAGTATTCTAGCTGCAGTATTTTGAAGTATCTGGAGTGGTCTTATCGATGTGCTTGGGAGTCCTAGTAAGAGTGCATTGCAGTAGTCAGTGCTAGAAAAGATAAGTGTTTGCAATACTGTTCTGAAGTGGGCAGGTGTGAGTAATGGTTTTAATCTTCTGAGGACCATAAGTTTTGCGTAGCCTTCTCTTACTTTTATAGATATGTGTTGCTTCAGGTTGATTTCTGGGTCCATTATTACTCCCAGATTCCTTACTTTTTCAGCTAGCTCAATTTTTTGGTTATTTCTAAGGGTTATCGGTGTTTGAATGATTTTAGTATGTTTTCTCTCAAGGTGAAGGAATTCAGTTTTGTCAATGTTGATAACCAGTTCCATCTGGTTTAGTAGTTGTTTAATTATGTCTAGGTACATGTTAGCTAGACTTAATGTTTTTTCAATTGTGTCGTCTATTGGTAGAATTAATTGAATGTCATCTGCGTAAATGTAATGTATTATCCCTAGGCCTGCCAGCAGATGACATAAGGGTAGCATATATATGTTAACGCACAGTAAGATCTGTTAGTATGTCTGTAGCCATGAGGAGCCTGTAGCCATGAGGAGGAGTGGAGAAAGAGGTGGTAGGTTGGGGCCGAACGTGAGGGCGATCAAAAAACGGGGACAATGGGGTGCAGCACGATTCGTCTGACCAGCGTAGGACCAAGGCAGCCCTTCCCACCCCACACCTAGAGCGTCATTGGAAAGAATTATTTGGCCAGCTCGGGCGAACGTGGCCTAGAAGCAGGTTCGGGGGCAGGCCAGGATACCAAACAAGCAGCGGGAGGGAATGCAGACCTCCCGTTGGACCTTTCCCTGCATGCCTTTCCCTGCATGCTGAGATTGACACACCACAAGGGCCGGTGAAGGAGCTCAGACACAGCTTGGCAGGGAGTAGCATTGGCCTGGCAGAGACCAGCGATCCGAAGCAAGCAGCGCAGTTGGCGGAAGCGCAGCCAGCAAGGAATGTGAAGGAGGTTGAGAGAGGAGGCACAGTGAGTAAGAGGGCGGAGCAGCGAGAGATGAGGCCTATGGAGCTGCGAGGACCCAGTGTCAGTTGTGGGCGGAGAGACAAGCATAGAGGCGCAGACATACGTCCAGCAAATATGGAGGAGGGCAGAGGACGGGGCAGAGGCACGAAGGGAGCAAATCAGAGGATAAGTGGAGGTGGAGCGCATCCAGGAGACGAGACGGCACACGTGTGCGGTGAGTGTGGCAGGATGCAAAGGGAGAGGGAGAGGGGCTGAGAGGCATGGAGTTTGAGGCAGGAGGTACAGGTTTCCCCCACATGGCATCCTTCAGGGTCCTGTGGTTTCGGAGGTTGGCTGGCATGGTCCTTGGGTGGGGGGGGGGGCGTGAGTTCCACGATAATGGGACAGAAGACACGTGCGACAAGAAGCAGAGATAGCAGGGAATTTTTCAGTGTGCCTGAAGGGGAAAGGCAGCAGAGCACAGGGCGATACGAAGAGGAGCAGCATAGGGTGTTGGGGGAAGGCACTGCAGCCAGTTTGTTTGATCCTCCAGGCCCATCGAGGAGTGCTGAGCGGCGGGGGAGGCAGTCGGAGTACACCGGTATGGAGATGCAGCAAGCAGGTCGTCAGGACCCAGGTGCCCAGGAAGCAACCATGCACAGGATGCCGAGCGTTGGAGAAAGTAAAGAGAGGGATGGAGATAAGAAGAAAGGGAACAGAAGCAGGGCAAAGCGGAGAAGGGATACTTCTTCAAGTTCCATGGATAGCAGTTCCTCAATGGAGTCGGATACGGACTCCAGTTCCAAAGAACGAAGGAAACGGGCTAGCGGTTTAGGGCTGGAGCAGGACATGGGTCATCCGGCGCTGGCATCTTTAACAGAATTGTGGGAAGGGGTACCAGGCAAATTGCGCAGTAGATTTAGATGGAGAAGATATGTTAACATTTTCCAGTTATTGAATGGGAGGAGAGGTGGCAAGAGACGACGGAGGAAGGGGAGCAGGAGGAGGGGTGAGAGGGAGTCAGGAAACAAAATACCCAAGAACATCCTAAATTGGATGAGGGGTTTCCTCCGCTTAGCTAGCGTAGTGGGACCTTATAAGCCGGATCAACATGCAGCTTTGTTAGCGTACTGTGACAGAATCCTGGGGCCTTTTAGGAATTACGAAGGTTGGGCCTGGCTCAACTATGACGAAAAATTCAGGGAAAAGATGGCGGGCAACAAATTAATGTCCTGGGGCATGCAGGACATTAACCTTTGGCTGATGCAGATGACTAACAAGAGCGTAAGGTCAAGAAAGGCGGGGGCGGGGTCAGTGGTAGGATCCATGGGAGGAATGGGGGGTGCGAGAGGTACCTCCCGGGCGGACAAAGGGACAGGAGTTGGTAGCCAAGGAGGCAGGGAGTTAAAAGCGGTGACAGCAAGCAGCGATGTTTGCTGGAGATTTAACAGGGCCACTTGCCTATTTCCCGAGTTTAAATTTAGGCATGCTCGCGCATCGTGCAACAATGCACACCCTAGTACAAAATGCACCCAGATTAATGTCAAAGGGCCCATGAAGGGTCCAAAACAGTAGTTGGTCATAAGGGACATGGGGGGGGGGGGGGTCAGGATTAGCGGTGGCTGGTGGGAGGGAGGGTGGGTCTGCAGAGGCACGGACAGGTAGGGCGGGGGGATAGGGGGGCACAAAACAGATAGGGCAGCAGTTTGTGAGCAAGCAGCGGAGGACGTGCGGGTAGGGTTTGGTGTGGAGTAGGGGTCATTAGTCACATTAAAAAAAAAAAAGAACATAATTAAATAAAATGTAAAGATAACATGTGCAGGTTTGTAAGAGGGTGAGCAAGGAGGGTTAGGAGATCTCAAGCACACAGAATTTTGATGATTTCTTTTTCTTGTAAGGTTCCATGGGCTCCTAGCACAGGAAAGAAGGTGGATATTTACAGGCAATGAATTATGAAGACGAATGGGATTTAATATAGGGATTTAATATAGGGCTCGGTGGCCCCGATCACGTGGAGCACGTACTTAAAAGGGAGCACAGCCTTAGCAAATTATCTGCAGTATTGGGGGTGGGTAGAGGGAGAGGTGCCCGACGGTTTGTTGGTTGGTTTTGTGATATGGGCAAAACAAGCTGGTTATTCAGTGGCCACTCTTAGGGCGCAATTGGCGGGTTTCTCATTTTTTCAAAAGTTGAAAGGATGGGGAAATCCCATGCAAAGTTTTCGGTTGCGAAAGGTCATTGGGGGTTGGTAAAAGAAAGTGGGAAGACACAGGGATCAAAGGTTACCTATTAGATGTTATGACTTGATCCGATTTTCAGTACTGTTAAACCAGGTGTGTTGGTCAAGGTCTGAAGTGGCGCTATTTCAATTGGCCTTTTTGTGGGCCTTCTTCGGCGCCATGAGAGTCAGTGAGTTAATAGTATAGTCCCGAAAGAGTACAAATTGGAAAGGTATTACACTACAATGAGTGCGGATTCAGGCACAGTTGTTAACCTTGTTTATCCCAAAATCCAAAACGGATCAATTAGGGAAAGGCACATTCATTAAGCTCTTACCAGCCGAGATTATAGTGGTGTGCCCCGTTCAGACCGCAATATTATATTCACGGATACGACCGGCTATGGACGGTTCTTTCCTAGTACATGCTGATGGTTCGGCATTGACACAATATCATTTTGCACAAGTTTTATGGAGGGTGGTCAGTGTGGATGGCAGGGATGCCCAGAGGGATAGCACGCATTCATTTTGGATAGGGGCTGCGGCTTCTGCCACCGAGGCAGGGCTATCAGCCGCGAGGATTCAAAACATAGGGAGATGGAGGTCCAAGGCCTTTAGGGAGTATATTAGGAGGGGGGAGGATATTTGAAAGGGTAGAATGGGAGGGAAGGGAGGGGGTGGGGTAGAAGGGAATAGCCGCACTAATGGATTCGTCTTTTATTTCAAAACTTGTGGGGCAGAGGCGCAGGACTGGATGTCCCTGGATCATGGGCCATTCGTTCATACACAGAGACCTGAGAAGAGCTTTGAAGCTCGCATATGGGGAGAACCTGGAATTGGAGCGATTAGGATGGCAGCTGGCATGGTTCAGTCGAAGGGGCATGCATTGGGACGATTTGCTGCCTTTTCTACAAGAAAAGATTGACATGTGGGATATTCCGAATATCTTGTTAATCCACTTGGGGGGCATCAACATAGGCTCCAAAACATGTCGCACTTTGGTTACATGCATAAAGAAGGATTTGGCGCAAGTCATGATAAGGTGGCCTCAGGTGCAGGTAGAGTGGTCGGACATTATTGTCCATTTGAAGAATAAGGAAGAAGCAATTTGGAACTCAGAAACATAGAAACATAGAAATGATGGCAGAAGAAGACCAAACGGCCCATCCAGTCTGCCCAGCAAGCTACGCACTTTATCCATTTTTTTCCCCTTTTTTTCTCTCCCACCTGTTACTATTGGCTTCCAGTACCCTCCAGCCCTAATTCCCCTCCACCCCACCACCAATTTAGAGAGCAGCGCCGTATCTGCATCCAAGTGAACGTCCAGCTCAATTAGGGGTAGCAACCGCTGTAACAAGCAGGCCACACCCTTACCCCATATTACCCACCCCTGTTTTTATTTTTTTGTTTGGGTTTTTTTTTGTTTTGGGTTTTTTTTTTGGAGATAGCAACCCTCCAACCTTCCGCTCCGTGAAGGTGGAATACCAACTACTGGCCACTGGCATCCCGCTCCGTGAATGCCTCTGTGGCTACTGCCGCTCCGTGCAGTGTTTGAATGCCTCTGTGGCTACTGCTGCTCCGTGCAGTGTTTGAATGCCTCCTCTTTATTCACGCCCTCTAGACTTGATGGATCCACAGTGTTTATCCCATGCCCTTTTGAAGTCATTCACAGTTTTAGACTTCACCACTTCCTCCAGAAGGGCATTCCAGGCATCCACCACCCTTTCCGTGAAGAAATACTTCCTGACATTGGTTCTTAATCTTCCTCCCTGGAGCCTCAGCTCGTGACCTCTGGTTCTGCTGATTTTTTTCTGACGGAAAAGGTTTGTCGTTGTCTTTGGATCATTAAAGTTTTTCAAGTATCTGAAAGTCTGAATCATATCACCCCTGCTCCTCCTTTCCTCCAGGGAGTACATATTTAGATTGTTCAATCTCTCCTCGTATGTCATCCGATGAAGACCCTCCACCTTCCTGGTCGCCCTTCTCTGTACCGCTTCCATCTTGTCCTTGTCTCTTTATAGATACGGTCTCCAGAACTGAACACAGTACTCCAGGTGAGGCCTCACCAAGGACCTGTACAAGGGGATAATCACTTCCCTTTTCTTACTCAATATTCCTCTCTCTATGCAGCCCAGCATTCTTCTGGCTTTTGCTATCGCCTTGTCGCATTGTTTCACAGACTTCATATCGTTAGACAATATCACCCCAAGGTCTCTCTCCTGCTCCGTGCACATCAGCCCTTCTCCCCCCATCGAATACAGTTCATTTGGATTTCTACTCCCCATATGCATGACTCTGCACTTCTTGGCATTGAATCTCAGCTGCCATATCTTCGACCACTCTTCCAGCTTCCTTAAATCCCGTCTCATTCTCTCCACTCCTTCCGGCGTGTCCACTCTGTTGCAGATCTTAGTGTCATCTGCAAAAAGACAAACCTTACCTTCTATCCCGTCCGCAATGTCGCTCACAAATATATTGAACAGGACTGGTCCCAACACCGATCCTTGTGGTACACCACTTAAAACCTCCCTCTCTTCAGAGAGAGCTCCATTTACCATCACACATTGTCTTCTGTCTGTCAACCAGTTTGCAATCCAGGTCACCACCTCGGCACTCACTCCTAAGCTTCTCATTTTATTCACCAGTCTCCTGTGCGGGACCGTATCAAAAACTTTGCTGAAATCCAAGTAGATGACATCGAGTGCTCTTCCTTGATCCAATTCCTTGGTTACCCAGTCAAAAAAGACAATCAGATTTGTCTGACAGGATCTTCCCCTGGTGAATTGCTGCCTCTGGTCCAGCAATTCTCCCCACTGTAGATAGTTCACTATTCTCTCTTTCAACAGTGACTCCATTACTTTTCCCACCACTGAAGTGAGGCTAACCGGTCTGTAGTTACCAGCCTCCTCTCTGTTCCCACTCTTGTGAAGCGGAACCACCACAGCTCTTCTCCAATCACTCGGCACCACTCCCGTGTCTAGGGATCTATTGAACAGGTCACACAGCGGACCCGCCAGCACATCTCTGAGCTCTCTCAGTATCCTGGGATGAACCTCATCAGGTCCCATGGCTTTGTCTACTTTCAGTTTCCCCAGCTCTTCCCATACATTTTCTACTGTAAATGGAGTTACATCTACTCCACTCCCCTCCAGTGTCTTGTTAACTAGGGACGGTCCTTCTCCAGGGTCCTCCTTAGTGAACACAGAACAGAAGTATTTGTTTAATATTTCTGCCATTTCTTCATCTCTTTCCACACATTGATCCTTTCCATCTTTCAATTTCACTATACTACTTTGAACTTTTCTCTTTTCACTGATGTATCTGAAAAATGTTTTGTCACCTCTCTTTACTTCCTTGGCAATCCTCTCTTCTGCTTGACTTTTTGCTCTCTTGATTAATTTCTTCGTCTCCCTCAGATCTACCAGATATTCTTCTTTGTGCTCCTCTCTTTGGGATCTTTTGTATTTCTTGAACGCTGTTCTTTTAGCCTTTATTTTGTCGGCCACCTCCTTTGAGAACCAGATAGGTTTCATTTTTCTTTTGCTTTTCTTTACTTTTCTAACATATAGATTAGTTGACTTGGCAATTGCTCCTTTTAGATTGGTCCACTGTTGATCCACATCTCTCACATTCTCCCAGCCTTTTAGTTCTTCCTCCAGGTACTTCCCCATTTCATCAAAGTTTGTGTTTTTGAACTGCAGAACTCGGGTTTTTGTGCTTCTTTTCCGTATCTTTTTTTGTGATATTAAACCATACCGTTTGATGATCACTGGTGCTGAGGTGGGCGCCCACCTGGACATCAGAGATGTTATCTCCATTAGTGAGCACTAAGTCAAGTATTGCTCCTTCTCTTGTGGGTTCCATAACCATTTGTTTGAACAAAGCTACTTGCAGGGCATCCACTATTTCTCTACTATTATTAGATTCTGCAGATGGGATTCTCCAGTCTACATCTGGCATATTAAAATCTCCAACGATCACCACTCCTCCCTTCTTTCCTATCCTGTGGATGTCATTAACCAGATCTCTGTCCAGCTCATCTTTTTGGTTTGGAGGCCTGTAAACCACTCCAATAAAAATGGATGTCCCATCTTTTTTTAGGTTGGCCCATAGTGCTTCTTCATTGCCCCATCTTCCTTGCAGCTCCGATGCTTGGATATTGTTTCTGACATAAAGAGCCACTCCTCCCCTTTTCCTGTCCTCTCTGTCTTTCCTTAACAAGTTATAGCCCGGTATTGCCGTATCCCAGTCATGAGATTCCGTAAACCACGTTTCCGTGACAGCAACAACGTCCAAGTCTGCCTCCACCATTAGGGCTTGCAGCTCTGGGATTTTATTGCCCAAACTGCGAGCATTTGTGCTCATAGCTTTCCAGCTTTCTTCATTCAGGTTACTGCTGTTTCTGGACTCCTTTTGTGACCTCTTTAGTTGAGTTTTGTTATCCACTTTTCCCTTTGCCTTTGTGCAAGGGAAAGGATTAGTGCCTCTGATGGCAGAGTCATCCATCACAGTGAGCCTTTTCCTTTGGTTTCTGATCTGGAATTTCTGTATGCATTGGGGTTTTTCTCTCTTTTCAGATAACATTTCAATCTTTTCCTCAAGAACTTCTTCAGTATTTAATACAGAGAAGGCATTTTGTACTTGTTGCACTTGATACAGTGTGTGTCTCCGGATCACTGGTCTAATTCTACCCGAGCCCACTGTAATACTGTTTAAGATTCTCAATGCCTTGTGTGAGTGGGGGGGTAGAGTTGTGGGCTGCACAGCTGTCAATAATGGGTGTCTGTGGGTCACCGGTCTTATCCTACCTGAGCCCACAGTAAATCTCTTTTTCCTTGACTTTTGGTTATTCAGTGGTAATGGGAAATTAATTTCTGAATAATGTACCGTGGCTGAGACTTTCTTTATTGAAGCTAATTCAGCTTTACCTTCAGCCAGCTCCTTTTCCAAGGTAAAGAGTGGTGAACAAATGAGGCAAGCCTTAAGTTTCCATATGATTACCCTCAATATAAAGGCTCCACAACAGTTGCATTGGATAGACCTCATTTTGGTAATTTGTCTGATAAATAGCAATTATGGAAATACTAATTTACCTTGTTGCCATTTATGAATTTAGGCGGTTATATAAGAACACAAACCTAGGGGTGGGAGGGTGTCAAACAGGTAAAACTGACTACAGCACTCCCAAATTTCTATTTCAGTTGTGCTTCTTTTTAACAGACAGTGCACTAGTTTTGGCAAATATAATGCCCTACTTCTAAGCACAGATAACAACCAAAAATGGACTTAACTTTAGCAGAAAAGGCTCTGGCTCATGAAGATCCCAGCTCCAAAGTGATTCAGTTCCCAAAGCACATGAGACTCTGGCTACTTTAATCCAATTACTGCCTCCCCCACAAACACTGGCTGAGGAGGAAGGGTCTGCTTTGAACTAATGACTGGAACAGGTAAAACTGACTACAGCACTCCCAAATTTCTATTTCAGTTGTGCTTCTTTTTAACAGACAGTGCACTAGTTTTGGCAAATATAATGTCTGACCTCCTGCTGCAACATCATGAAGTCTGCATCTTATTTCACCTTGAACTGCCGTACGTCCTGCAGGATCTCCTCCAGCTTGGTAAACTGTGCACAACATTTACAGCTAGGAGGAGATCCTGGAGGAAGTACGGCAGTACTGGTGCTGGTGCTGGGCCGGGCTGCTACCACCAGTTCTTCCTCTTTTCCTATAAAGAAATGTAAAAAAAAAATTCAACGAGACATAGAACAATACATACATACATAGTCATATATGGCAAATAAATAAGCAAATACTGGACGCGTGCGAGCAAGTTTATAAAATAATCTACCCTTGAGGGGTTTTAACAACTTTTTTATACCGATATTCGTGGGTACATCATATCGGTTTACAAGAAACTAAGAGAAATACAGCGAACAGGGGGGAAGGGGAGCAGTAACAACAAGAAGGGGGATTAACAAGGCAAAAGGCATAACGAGTAGATGGTTCAATGGACGCAAATAATATGAAATATAAAAGTTATCTAATGTAGTGTAGTGTAATAATAACATAATCATAGTTATCATAATGATAACATAAAATAGTTGGCATAATAATAATAACATGGTGGAGGGATCGAAAGGAGGAGCTGGAAGACCTATGCTGGGAATACCTGCTTAAAGAGCCAGGTCTTTAGCTTTTTCCTAAATTTGTACTGGCAGGGCTCAGCGCGGAGTTCAGTGGAAAGGACATTCCAACGGGTAGGTCCTGTGACTGACAGAACTCGCTCCCTCAAGGAAGTGAGATGAGCATTCTTAGGGGAGGGGGTGTGGAGGGTAGCTTTGTGGGTTGTTCTAGTGGGGCGGTTGTGGAGGATAAAATGCAGTGGCTCTTCAAGCCAGTTGGAGTTCTGATTGTATAATGTTTTGTGGATAATGGTGAGAGTTTTGAAGAGGATACGTGAGGGTATATGGAGCCAATGAAGATCTTTGAGGACAAGGGTTATATGGTCGGATTTACGGGTATTAGTGAGGGTTCTAGCTACCGCATTCTGTAGCATTTGAAGTGGTTTGATAGTGGCGTATGGAAGGCCCAGAAGGAGGGAGTTGCAATAATCCATTTTTGGGCAGATGGTCACTTGTATGACAGTGCGGAGATCATGTGCATGGAGTAGGGGTTTGAGTTTTTTCATAACATGGAGCTTGTAGAAACCTTCTTTTAGGACTGTGCTGATATGTTTTTTGAAGTTCAGTTGTTGGTGATAGGAAAATGAGGAGTCCATCACAGGGGAGAAGGAGGGAGGGGGAGAGTGGAGGGATATCAAATTAATCTACATAGATTAGTACATAATTTGAAGAATTGGAAGGAGAAATAATGGAGTCTCTCTCAGGTTAGACAGAATATGATGGTAGGAGGTACACTACAAACAAATCTCTTCTTCTCTTTCTCCTTCCATTCCTTAGTTTACTCTCGTAGTCACTCAGTGTCATTTACAATATATACAAACAAATAAATAAATACACACATCCCCAGCCACTATAACTGACTGATATAAAAAATGATTTTGTTTTTCAGCCTCAGATATACTACTGGCCCAGATATATTATCTACCTAGACCACTAGTAGCCAATGCTGGTGCCTCCGTCCTCCTCTGGTGGCAGCTCTTCCTCCTGCTAGGCCCAGGAAGCCCTGCCTCGTCCCTGCCGGGGTGTGGTTCTGTACAAGACAGATCAAAATTCAGAGAACAACAGTTAAAATTTTAAAAACAAGAATGAGATCAGACACAAGGATTCATTCACTGTTATAATAAACAAACATAATTAAACACAAATTCCATTACAATTAATTGAATACTTGTGCACTTGTGTAGTATTCTGAAAACAACCTACCAGGCAAGGGACGGGACAAGGTTCTGCGGATCTCCTCGAGCCACCTACCCTTGTGTAGTCGCAAATGGTGACCTGACAATTAGAGGAATGTACAGGAAAAAGAATAACATTGATTAATTATTACAACATGCTCAAGTTTTGCCTTGACCTACTAGATTATTTTTTATACAACATAGAAAAGTTAGTAATAACAAAATACTATTTAATTTATATTTCAATGTGGCATTCAAAATCCTAAATACCACCATTTCAAAACGATAAATATAAATATCAATAATATACCACAGATAATTTTCTTTCTTTTGTAGTCTAGTTATTAGTAAGTATAGTATAGGGTAAGGGTGGTACACTAGTAGCTAGCTACTACTATTTCTGTTCTTCTAAAATATATTTATTTAAAATTATAACTGTTAGTAGTTATAACTTTATAATTATATAACTCACTCTATGCTACTAGATACTGTAGCTAGTATTACTATCATACTGTATTCAATTTTCAATTACAAAATATACATAATAATTAAATAATATGACCAACATTATTATCTCTCACCTTTCTTCTTGAGGTCTTCAACCTCACGAGGGTAGGAGGCCTGCTGGCAAAACTCCTCCTGGAAAGAGGCCCAGGCAGCAGTCTCCCTTTCCAGGTTAGCCCTGCTGCCTGGGGGGTGTAAATGTTCCTCTCATCCAGGAGGATTAGCCAAGCCAGGAGGTCCAAGTCAGCCCACGTAAAGCGGGGCTTCCTGGACCTGTCTTGCTTCTTGGCAGCTGCCACCTTGGAGGAGGACGGTGGGGGGGGGGGAGTCAGTGTCCCTCTCCCTCCCCCATCGGACTCTCTCTCCTCCTCCCTGTCACTTTCCATCCTACCATGAGAAAATAAAAAAACGATGAAAAAAAAAAGTATGTGCTTTAGGACAGCTGTTTGTTCAGAAGCTCACACACTAATGCAGGGAGGGAGCTGGCTCACACTTCACCATCCTCCCCCCCTCACCCACACACCATTCACTGGCTGGGACATGGGGGAGGAGAGGAGTGAGGGGCTAGGCAGCTCCCCCCCCCCCCCCCCCCCGTCTGTGAGGGAAAGCTGTCTGTTCAGAAGGCAGCCTCACACTAGTAATGCAGGGAGGGAACTATCTTACCCTTCACCATCCTCCCCCCCCCCCCCACTGGTGACACTGACAATCTCTGTGTTAAACTTTTTTTTTTCACTAAACTAGCATAAAATAAAATGAAGTACTTTGTGGGTTAAACTTTAATTTCCCCTAATGTAACTTCATTTAATATTATTTTTATATTATTTTATGCTACTTTACCAAAAAAAAGTGCATTAACTATCAGGCCGATACAGTACAGTGCGCTCCGATGGAGCGCACTGTTAGCCAGCATTTGGACGCGTATTTGACATGCTAGCTTTACCCTTATTCAGTAAGGGGTAATAGCGCGTCCAAAACGCGCGTCCAACCCCCCCCCCCCCACCCCCCCCCCCCCCCCCCCCCCTCCCCCCCACCCCCCCCCCCCCACAACCCCCCCCTCACACACCCCTCCCCCCCCCCCCGAACCTAATAGCACCTGCAACATGCAAATGCATGTTGATGGCCCTATCAGGTATTCCCGCACGATTCAGTAAGTAAAATGTGCAGCCAAGCAGCACATTTTACTTTCAGAAATTAGCGCCTACCCAAAGGTAGGCGCTAATTTCTCCGGGCACCGGGAAAGTGCACAGAAAAGCAGTAAAAACTGCTTTTCTATGCACCCTCTGACTTAATATCATGGCGATATTAAATCGGAGGTCCCGAAAGTTTAAAAAAGTAAAAAAAAAAAATTTGAACTAGGCCCGTGGTTCACGGGTTGAAAACCGGGCACTCAATTTTGCCGGCGTCTGGTTTCCGAACCTGTGGCTGTCAGCGGGCTCGCGAACTGACACCAGCAAAATTGAGTGTCAGCTGTCAAACCCGCTGACAGCCGCCACTCCTGTCCGAAAAGAGGCGCTAGGGACGCGCTAGTGTCCCTAGCACCTCTTTTTACCGCCGGGCCTAATTTAAATAAAATTATTTACTGTATCACACGCACAAGAGAGTGTCCTGTGCACGCGCCGGGAGAGCGGGCGCTCACCCGCTCTCCTGCGTTTTTTTATTGTATCAGCCTTTCTTCTCTACTCCCAGTTCTAGTACCTTGTTATTTGTAACTGCTTCCTCCTCACTAATAGGTTACTCATTTGTTCTTTGTACACCCCTGTTCTATGTAAACCGGCATGATGTGATTGTATCATGAATGCCGGTATATAAAAATTTTAAATAAATAAAATAAATAAATAAAATATAACTAAACTAAGTAACTAGTAAAGTAACTATATATTAATACTGTAGAAAAACTAAAACAAAACATTATATACTTAAGGTGGTAGAATTTGAGCACTCTTCTTATTACGTAGAGAGAAACTAGAGATGTGCTGCTTGTGCTTACGTAGTACTGTCACTGCTGTATCACAACTAAAGACAAATAAATATCACTTGTCTGTGGCTTTGTTAGTGCGCACTAACTCCAGATGAGTTAAAGTAATGGTTCTACATTACCATTGGCTGTCTTCAAGATGGAGCGAACCAGTGGGAACCCAGAATCATACCTCTAGCTAACGAATTCCTCATAAATTGATACATATTAATTTTTAAGTTGCACTTTTTGTTAGTGCGCATTGACGCCGAGATAGTGCACACTAACGGGATGTAATGCGCACTAATGTAGTTCATCGAAAGAAAAAAAGACACGTAGAAAAACTAAATCTTTGAAGGGCAAACAGCTTCTCCTTCCCAGACTGACATGGATTAGCTGTGGTGGGCTTACTTTATCTCTCCCTCTGACCTCGGCACTATTCCCATTCTCCCCCACCACTCGGTGCTGTCCTTAGAAATATAGAAATACACATTCTCTAGATATAAAAATGCTGAAGTACAGAATAAAGACATTTTTTTCATTTTCTATCAGTCAAGTATCTCTGGATCACTATCAGAACTGAGCTAAAAAATCTTCAACACAAATGTTTAATTTTGTCTAAATAACCAAAAAGTAGAGCACATCCCTAGACTATGCATATCTTGGCCTGCCATTAACTGTATCTGGCAACTTGTCTATAAGATATTACAAGAAAACCTCTTAAGGACCCTATATGCAATAAAGAAAGCCCTGGCCAGTTTTAGCCACTCAGAATTCTTTGACAGCACTGCATCAACAATTTTAGAAAAAAAGATACAAGATCTTATTCAGATGATATTTAATACCTCATAGATTATTGTTGGAGCCAAACAGAATAAAGACACTATAAAGCATAAATAGAAATGTGCAGTCAAAAACGGAGCTGGAAATTGCAAGAAGCCTGATGCTAATGCAGTAGAACATTACTATTCCACATAAAACATCAAACAATAAAATAAAGAAATATAAATCATGAATCATAATAGTAAAATCATGCTAATAAAAAGAATAAATATTTCAAAGCATCTGATAAATAAAAACATCCAATAATTAAAAAATATTATAAATTTCCCAAAACATCAATAAAATATTTCAAACAGCAGAAACATAAAACACCTAATAATTAAAACTAGTAATGATTTTAAAACTCTCCTGTTCTCCATACCTGGTATCTTTTGTTTTCCAGTCACCCCAAGATTGTCGTGGATTGGGGAAAGTGGGGCTGCACAAACTATCTTCTCTTTCACATATGCACACTCACATGTTCATTCTCTTACGTGTTCCCTCTCTCTCTCACACACACACACACACACACACACACACATTCTCCCTCTCTCTCACATACACAGGCTCTCTTCCTCATATACATACACACACAGGCTCTCTCACACAACCTCTTTTTCACACACAGACAGGCTGACATATACACACACAGACAGGCTATCACACACATGGTTAGTGCAGTTACTTTAGCTGGGTTTAAAAAAGGTTTGGATACGTTCTTGGAGGAGAAGTCCATTAATCAAGTTGACTTAGGGAATGGCCTCTGCTATTATTGGCATCAGTAGCATGGGATCTTCTTGGTGTTTGGGTACTTGCCAGGTTCTTGTTGCCTTGTTTGGCCTCTGTTGGAAACAGGATGCTGGGCTTGATGGACCCTTGGTCTAACCCAGCATGGAAATTTCTTATGTTCTTATGTACATACACACACATGTTCATTCTCACACACTCCCTCTCTCATACACAATCAGGTTCTCATACACACATTGTGTGTATGTGTATGTGCCTGGGTGAGAGAGCCCATGTGTGAGAGAGAGGGAGCTCACACACACACACACACACATACACATGCATGCACTTACCCCCTCTCTCACATAAACACACACACACATACACTCCCTCTCTTATACACTCACCCATTTTTTTTACACAGACTCCCTGTCTCTCACATACACCACATCCACAGATGCTTTCTCCTTGACACACACACACACATGCTCACAGGCTCTCTCTCTCTCAAACATACACACACACACACAAATATTCTCTCAGAACCTCTCTCTCTCTCTCTTTGGGCTATAGTGGGATAGGGTTCGCCGTGGCACTGACTGGCCTCTCTTTGGGCCACAGCAGGCCTTTATTCAGGTTGTGGTAGTATATGGGATCTGCTGTGACCCCACCAAGTCTTTTCTCCACCTTGATGGGATGGGTAAGGCTGGTGATGCCCATGGCGCCCCTCAGCCTACAATGCCTGGGAGAAAGGCTAATTCTGTCATTACCCCCATGGATGTACCACCCCGTGCAATTCCATAGTATGCATACCCACTAACACTGGGCCTGACTACCAGTCCTGACATGCAATGGAGTAAAAATCAGGACTTGAGCAACATGTTCTGAAAAAATTGAGCCAGTTGTCATCCCTAAATGTGCTCCATTTCTCTCTCCAACAAGTAGAGTGGAGGTGAATCTAGTACTTAAAGCAGCAGGCTGAGAATCAGGGAAGCCAGGGTTCAAATCTGGCTGATGTTCCTTGTGACTTTAGGCAAGTCACTTAACATTTGATTGTCTCAGAATTGAAAAAAACGTAAAGGGTTGAAATTCAGGATATAGTTTCCTAACGCACAAGCTAATTTTTAAAACTCCCAATACAGTAAGCTAATAGTATGTTAATACAAGAAGAGTGAAAAATGCACAGAAAGAAAAAAGGCTTAGCACACAGCAAAGCATGATTTGTGCACTATCAAGCTGTGGCATCTGTTGCCAGAGGATGTGAGTAAGGCCACTAGCATAGCAGGGTTTAAGAGGTTTGGTTTAGTTCCTGGAGGAAAAGTCTTTAACACATTATTAGCCAGGTAAGCTAAAGAAAGTCATTGCTATCCCTAGGAGTGAGTAGCAGGAATTAGATCAACTTTACAGAATATGCCAGGTACTCGAGACCTGTATTGGCCACCATAAGAGACAGGATCCTGGGGTTGATGAACCTTGGACTGACCCAGCATGGCGATTTTTGTGTTCTTATGAGTTATGCACAACAAAATAATGTGTTTAGCACAGAAATCATTTTTTGTGTGCATAAATCATTTTGTGCATGGACAACATGCTTTTTGTGCACTAAGCATGTTTTCTGCACATAAAATACCAATTACAGGTTCCGGCATCAGAACTCCCACTTCCACCTGTAGACTAACATTAGCCCTGGAACCTTTACTCTATCTCTGACTAGGAGTAAAGTTTCCAGCACTAGGAAAATACGAGGTAAGCCAGCATACCTTTCTGCATTGGAGGGTAATAGCTGATGCCATCATTAGCATGGAATTTTCATGCAAGGGTGTAAACAAATGCATATTGGGGCCAATGCAAAACAGTGCACTCAGCTGAGCGCACTGTTTAACACAGAGTTGGACATGCGACCACAGCCCCTTATGCTATAAGGGGATTAGTGCATCCAAAACACGTGTCCAACCCCCGGTGAAACTAATAGCACATATCATTTGCAAATGCATGTTAATGAGGCTATTAATTATTCACTCCACATGCAAAAAAATGTGCGCCAGAACCACACATTTTTACACTCAGAAATTAACGCCTACTCAGAGCAGGCGTTAATTTCTTAGCAGCCCAAAATGTTGTGGTGATATTGTCGGAGGAACCAAACATTAAAAAAAAAAAAAGTGCCAGTGGTCAAGTTAGGGAAATGGACGCTCAGTTAACAAGCATCCATTTTCTTAACCCGTGGCTGTGCACCGGTTAGGAAAACAGATGATCGTAAAATTAAGTGTCCGCTTTCCTAACCCGCGGACAGCCGACCTCTCCTGGGCGCCCGCTCCACTCTAGCACCTCCTTGGCAGCCTGACCCCTCATTTAAATACTGCATCGCACACCCAGGAGAGGTGCCTGGGCTCTCGTTAGAAAAGCGGATGCTCAAAACTGAGCGCCTGCTTTTGACACAGTTTTATTGCATCAATCCCATTGTCTGCAAACTCTTTGCTGCATCAGCAATAAAATTTGTGCACAAAAAAAGTGCACAACTGTGGCTTAAAATTGTGCACTCTGCTGAACGTGCCTTATTACATTGGCCTTTTCAATTTTAAGCTCTCTAGGGCCAGGGAAATACCTACTCTGCCTAAATGTAGTTCATCTTGAGCTATCAATGAAAAGGCATGAGCTAAATCTAAAAAAAGAAAAGTACTGCATCACAGTAGCAATGCAAATTTTTCTACACTGTTAAGCTAATATGTGTCACTTTATTCTGGCAAAAAAATGCTTCTTCTATTCTGTGTCTCTGGAAAAAATGCTTAGTATATCTGACCCTATGTAAGGCAGGTCACTTTCTATGCCTGATACTACCAATTAAGAGTGCAACTGTGTGGTAATGATTGTAACATGATCGCCAGTCTACTGTGAATCAGACAGGCAGTCAGATTCAGTTGAAATTATTAGGTCACCAAATGGCTATCAGATAGTAATCACATATATGCATTATCGACCTGAAATGGGATTTGTACTGGTGACCTGGAGGTGAAAGACTCTGCATCTCAGTAACCCTTACCCTCTGGGGGACCCTTCTCTCCCGTCCACTCCCAGCAAAGCAATATACACAGAAAATGCACGGATAATATTTTTATTCAGATCCTGAAAAAATTGTTACTGTTATGAGAATAAGAAACTGTTATCAGTCACACACTGCTGATAGAACTTGTCTCCTGTACTGAATGAAAGCAACCTGATGGATGTGGCTCCTGAAGTCACAGGGTAGCTCCAAAAGACACATAAACATTTTGAATTTGATTAATAATGACTTCTGCATGGATGTGCTTCCTGTATTCCTGTAACTTCAGTATGATTACAATCATGATGATTAATCATAATATGCACAGGAGACACAGCCTAGTCTTGTCTAGATAGAAATGTAATTAGAAAGCAATTTGGCGCACGCTTGCAGTTTCAACACTAATTTGGCATTGCCTCATCCTGCTACTGGTAACATAGTTTCTGTTCCCTTTAGGTTGTCCTACTATCTTACAGCTCGTGGAGTTAGTGCCCAGGGGGCACTGAGGCAGTAAACCTGGCAGGTCTCAAATGTCAGTGTCAGGTACGTGCAGGGTGTGGGGATCTCTAGCATAGACATTTTTGATGCAATACTTTATGCTATCAAAATGTATAGGGCACCATACAGCAGAGCATGTAATAAACATTGCCTAAGCAGGATCGAATCAAGCCAGAAGGGAATCAGCAAAGAGCATGCTGATGAACAATGTGACCCTTTCCTTTGTCCACATACTTACACCCTGGCAAGATATTTGGGGAAAACAGTGTACTCTCATATAAACCAGAGAGAGACGCATCACATCTAAGGTTGCCAACTGGCTGGCTCTAGCTTTTCAGGACAGAGTTGAGCCAGTCCGGGTTTTACCCCATATCATGCAAAACTTGTAGTTCCAATTTTCCTATTGCATTACCAAAGAGGCAATTCTGATCCTTGAGTGCTGCACGTCGGTCGCGTTTTTAAGATTCACACCAAATATGCATGAGATACAGCTGCATGTACTGCTTCAGTACTCAGAGTTCAATAAAGGGTTGGGATTGTTTTCATTTTTCCTTTGGTAATCACTTACCTGCTTCTCAGGAAAAGAGCATCAGAGAGGGAGAAACAATTATTTGTTTTAACCCAAGATATAACTTACTTTATATAAAACGTATACAGAAAAGTTAGAAACATACGAAGGTAAGTCAGTAAGTAAGTCACAAATCTCTCTACTAAGGTAATAAAACATATATCTGTAATGTTGTCATATTCCATAGATGGCAGCACCTTAGAAGTGCTTATGTACATAAATAGTTATTTAAACTGTGCATGCGCAGGGGCTGGGTACACAAGGAAAATGGCTGCCGTGTTGACAGATTGTATGGTCGAAGAACAACGTGCTGTTGTCCGATTTTTATGGGCTAAGGGCTTAGTGGCAAAAGACATTCATAAAGAAAGGTATCCAGTATATGGAGAGAAATGTCTCTCGTGTAAAGCAATTTATAACTGGACCGATAAATTTGCACAAGGACGTGCCAACGTGAATGACGAAACCAGACCTGGTCGACCTGTAGAGATTGCAACAGAGGCAACTGTGAAGCAGGTTGAAGGGATTGTTCACGCTAACCGGAGGGTAACAATTGACGAAGTTGCCAAAGAAATTGGGTGTTCTCATGGATTAGCATATTCCTCAGTGCACGATGCATTGAACTTTCGCAAAGTCTGTGCAAGATGGGTTCCCAAACAGCTGACCAAAGACAATAAGAACAACCGGATGGGTGTCTGTTTGGAAAATCTCTGCCGTTATGCAAACGAAGGTGAATCGATGATGGCACGTATTGTTACTGGTGACGAGTCGTGGGTGCACCACTATCAACCAGAAGCGAAACGCGATCCCATGCAGTGGAAGCATCCACTATCACCGACACCGAGAAAGTTCAAGCTTGTGCCTTCTGCAGGAAAGGTGATGTTGACTGTGTTTTGGGACCGAGATGGAATATTCTTAACCAGTTTTCAGAAGCGTGGTGAATCTGTTAATTCGGCTTCCTACTGTGCTACTCTGTTTAAGCTTAAAGGAGCTATTCATAGAAAAAGCCCAGATCTGGAAAAAAGAGTGCTGATTCTTCACGATAATGCCAGACTACACACCTCGAATGAGACTTGTCAGACAATTGCGAACCTGCACTGGGAAATTCTTGAACATCCACCATACAGTCCGGATTTGGCACCCAGCGATTTTCACTTATTTGGCAAACTGAAAAGCCATCTCGGTGGTAAACATTTCACCAGCGATGAAGAAGTGGAACAAGAGGTGAAGCACTGGTTACGATGCCAGCCAAAAGACTTTTAACGCAGAAGGTTTTGACGGTCTTTTCAAACGCTGGGACAAATGTATAAATGTTCGCAGCGATTACGTTGAAAAGTAGTTGGTTTTTCCAGAAAAACTGTTTGTGACTATATTCTGTATATTTCACAGTAAATAATTCATCTTTTGCATTTAAATAAATTTCATGAATATTAATCCCATGTATGTTTGTGACTTACTTACTGACTTACCCTCGTAGAAGCATGATGGCAGAAAAAGACCATATGGCCCATGTAGTCTGCCCATCCGTCCAATTAATTTAGCATTATAATTCTCATCACTTCCTTAGAGATGCCCTGTATTTATTGCATGTTTTCTTGAATTCAGATACTGTTTTTGTCTCCACCACTTCCACCGGGATGCTGTTGCACACATCCACCACCCTCTCTGTAAAGAAATGTTTCCTCATCTCATGACCCCCTTGTTCTAGAGCCTCTTTTCCACTGAAAAAGATTCATCTCTTATGTATGGAAACCTTTGAGATATTTGAATGTCTCTCTTATCTCCCCTCTCTCTTGCCATTCCTATACAGTATACATGTTTAGATCTTTAAGTTGCTGCATCATAAATCATGAAAATAACATTACATCCAGTATTAGTTAAATTAATGCAAATGATACAGTTGTAGAGAAATTCTTATTTTTATAACAGGAAAATCAAGCATAATTTCCCAGGCATCTAGTGCCTTTTCTCAGAGTTCAGACTTTTTGTTAGTTGTAATTTTCTTTCATGATAGGATCCATTTCCTGAAGTAACCTTCTTTAGTATTCCTCTGGCTCCACTAATTTTAGGAGCCATTACTCTATCAGAAAGTAAAGTTTCCACAACTTGAGTCCTGCAACCCAGCCAGATTTCCATTGGCCTCTGGCCTATAGCTATCCTGCTGAAAGCACAGGTCTGCTGTCTCCTTGGGGTCTTTGAAGGATTGAGAAAAACCCTTTATAAACCTTTACATTCTATTATCTTTTATTGCCACGACATTATAATCTAAATCACCTCACACAGGTGTACATCTGCAGAAATGTCCCATTATCCATAAGTAAAACAGATGTCATCAGTTGTGCTTCTCAATCAAATTATTTAACACTAACCCGAAAGGAAATTTTCTAAAACCAGTTTGTTTTCCACTGGCGTCTGACCCAGTGGCATAGCCAAAACTGATTTTTTGGGTTAACATGGGTGGGCTGTAGGCATACAGGTCTGAGCCCTACTATTTATACTCTTATTGATAAATAATGGCTTAGCACGAACCCCACAATGGGATTCTAAATAGTAGAGATGTGAATAGTGTCCTCGATCGTCTTAACGATCGATTTCGGCTGGGAGGGGGAGGGAATCGTATTGTTGCCGTTTGTGTGTGTAAAGTATCGTCATAATCATTAAAATCGTGAGCCGGCACACTAAAACCCCCTAAAACCCACCCCCGACCATTTAAATTAAATCCCCCACCCTCCCGAACCCCCCCCCCCCCCCAAATGCATTAAATTACCTGGGAGTCCTCCGTAGCGGCGGTCCGTGGCTAAATTGGGGGAAGGGGGAGAGCACGAAAACTGGCACACTAGATCGTGAGGTCTTCAGCCGGCGCCATTTTTCAAAATGGCCGCCGCAAAATGGCGGCGGCCATAGACGAAAACGATTCGATGCAAGAGGTTGTTCCGGACCCCCGCTGGACTTTTGGCAAGTCTTGTGGGGGTCAGGAGGCCCCCCCAAGCTGGCCAAAAGTTCCTGGGGGTCCAGCGGGGGTCAAGGAGCGATTTCCTGCCGCGAATCGTTTTCCGTACGGAAAATGGCGCCGGCAGGAGATCGACTGCAAGAGGTCGTTCAGCGAGGTCCGGAACCCTCGCGAGATTTCCGGACCTCACTGAACGACCTCCTGCAGTCGATCTCCTGCCGGCGCCATTTTCCGTACGGAAAATGATTCGCGGCAGGAAATCGCTCCTTGACACCCGCTGGACCCCCAGGAACTTTTGGCCAGCTTGGGGGGGCCTCCTGACCCCCACAAGACTTGCCAAAAGTCCAGCGGGGGTCCGGAACGACCTCTTGCGTCAAATTGTTTTCGTCTATGGCCGCCGCCATTTTGCAGCGGCCATTTTGAAAAATGGCGCCGGCTGAAGACCTCACGATCTAGTGTGCCGGTTTTCGTGCTCTCCCCCTTCCCCCGATTTAGCCACGGACCGCCGCTACGGAGGACTCCCAGGTAATTTAATGCATTTGGGGGGGGGTTCGGGAGGGTGGGGGATTTAATTTAAAGGGTCGGGGGTGGGTTTTAGGGGGTTTTAGTGTGCCTGTTTTCCTGCCCTCCCCCTTCCCCCGATTTACGATTTTTTGACGATAAATCGGGGGAATTGGTATTGTATCGTGGCCCTAACGATTTTTGATGATTTAAAATATATCGGACGATATTTTAAATCGTCAAAAAACGATTCACATCCCTACTAAATAGTCTAAATAGTCTACAACAGCTGTTATGCATAATTAACTAAATTATTTCAATTACCAACATTAAAAATTCCTTATTAAAATATTATTCATTTATTTTATGTTTATTGCAGTTTATAAATACTCAAAAAATATCATGTAAAAAGCAAACAATACATAATCAGATCTAATCAATAATGTCATAAAACAATTCTTTCATGAATCCTCTTTCCAGAAAAGCAGAGATCATCATAACTACAGTAAAATAGCAATAATCATAAGAATGGGTGCAGAGCAAAACTACGACAGTTCACATTACAACCCAACAAGAATAAAAGTATTCAAATTCAGGTGTCTCAGCAAAGACTCCCTCCACTGCTAAACATTTGTGAAGTAACACAAACCCATGCAAAACTAAATAAAGATGCCTAGAATTTTGCCATACCACACAATCACAGCACTGACTCTCAGGACTAAGGTAACAGCAGCCTTATGAAAAGCAGCAATGCAAATACTATACCAGGCCTTAGAAAATTAATATACCACCTACTTGGGTAACAGAACAAGTCAGACTGTAACAAATCCCCACAGAGAATCTACACGCTAGCAGATATACTCCACCTTAGTCACACACACACAGGCAGAACAGACCAAACCTTACCTAATACAGAAATAAGGGACTACAAATTAGAAATAGAAACATGAAAGCATTTTTCTAATCAGTTGGTCCCAGTCTCTTTTTCCATTTTCCCCTTGTCAGACTTTTCCTAATTCCTTCTCCAGGGCCACTCTTCTTTCTTTTTCTTCTCTCTCCTTCTTCCCTTTCTCCCTCACTCACACGCAGGCTCATGCTTTTTCTCGCAGATTCCTTACACATACAAGCTCTCACTCTCTCACACCCAGGCTCCCATTCTCACACGCACACACAACACCCAGGCTCCCACTCTTATATACACACACACCCAGACTTCCATTCTCACACACAAAAATACCCACACTCTGGGTCCAATTCTTAGAACGCATATACACTGTACTACACACACACACACCCCCCCAAGCTCCCATTTCTACATATAAACACTCACACTCAGGCTCCCATTCTTATGTACATATACCCATACACCAAGGCTCCCGTTCTTACACACACACACACACGTTCGCATTCTAATACACACACACACACACACACATCACAAACACCCATACTCAGGCTCCCATTCTCTCACCCATACACACATACTCAAGCTTCAGTTTTCACATACATACACACAGCCCAAGTTCCCATTCTCACAAGTACACAAAGGTCCTCACTGCAAAACTCCTTCTTCCACCACTGCAGGGATGGGCTCCCATGGCGGCCTTACTCTAGCTGGCTATCATCACCGCTGCAGAGTTGGACTCTAGTGGTGCCCTTACTCCAGTGGGCCTTCTCGTTTGCCGCGATGGGAATGGGCTCCTGCTGTGGCCTTGCTTTGGAGTTCTATAGGCCTTCTCCTTCACTGCCACAGAGATGGGCTTCTGTGACAGCCTTGCTTTGGCAGGCCTTTTATCTCACTACCATGAAGATGGGCTTCCATGGTGGCTTTGCTTTGGCTGGCCTTCTCCTTTGCCACCACGGAGATGGACTCCTAGTTGGCCTTACTTTGGTTGGTTCTCTCCTTCAGCCACTGCGATAGGATCAACGGCGGCCATTCTTCAGGCCTCTTCTGGTGTCAAGCAGCCCTGAGTAGGTGGGCCTGAGCCTAAAGTGAATGATCCATGGCCCACCCATGCCTACACCACTGCTCTGACACAGATCTGCTGTCTCCACCAGGATCTGTGCAGGACTGAGAAACCCCCACCCTCCTGCTGGCTATATGCACCTTTTCCACCTGCAGTTTCTTCAAATATTGGGCAGCTGCTGTAAAAGCAGCAGCATCCAACTGAGCATACTCTATGGCCTTCTCTCTTAAGGTGTTTTAAAGAGAAACTGACTGTTAAAATATAGTCCATAGAGATTACATATTCATTATGGATATCCTGAAAACCTGACCAACTTGTGGCACTCGAGGACCGGATTGCCTGCCTCTGCCCTAAGTAAAGCAACACTAAGTCAATGCATGCTGTGGGGTAAAATCAGGACTGCATTAGCTTGCTCTGAAAATCTAGAGCCTGCTGCTAACCCTAATTGCATATTGCTTATGGAAAAAAAAACCCTGAATTGTGTGCTGGGATAAGAAACATAGGTCTATGTTGTGCGTCCCGGCCATGTGGGTGCAGCAACCGGGCATTATTGTCCACTAGCACAGGGTTACCCACTGCCACTAACCGCCAGCATCCCTGTCGCTCACTGTGGCCTCCCTCGGCGTCTGTCTCTGCAGGCCTCACAGCAAAGTTCTGGTTGGGGCTCCGCATCCTCGGCCAGCTCACCATACTTAAAGGGCCCAGCATGGGAAATCTTCGGAAGGCGCACCCCTATGACATCATCAGCCTTCCATATATAAGGCAGGGCTCAAACCCCTGATCCCTGCCTTGGCAATCAGGTTAACCACTGCCTGCCTGACCATTCTTCTGCTTGCTATCTGGAACCGACCCTCGTTTGCCACGACTACGCACGGACTGACTCTGGTATTGACCCCCGCTTTGGCTGACCTCTCTTGGACTGATATTCTGGCATTGACCCTTGAGCTTCACTCAGACACTCTCTTCTGGCCCCCGGTGACCTTTGGGCCTACACACTTGGATAACAACCGCGGCTTCCATGTGGCTGGACCTGCAGGTGTTGCCTGTCCCATCCGGAGGACCTCTCTGAACTGTTGCCTTTCCAAGGTCTCTGGAGCTTCCGGTTCTGGTCTAGTCCACTTGCTCTGCATCAGCCGTGCACCCTTGCTTGTGGTGGTCAAACCTCTTTGATACCTCTCCGGGAGACCACCGAAGGCCCACCTAAGTCCAGGCAGTCCGGGTACCGAAGAGTTCAACCTGCGGAAACCCCGGGTTGTTATTGGTGAAGCTCCAGCTAGCCTCTGTCTCCTTGTGTGCTCTGCCTCCTGGTGTTCAACATGTTTCTCCTGAGGGCCTACTAGGGTACGCGCGCACGCCATCCACATCTTTATCCACGTCATAGCGGGAACTTCGGGGGCGTCCCCTCTGAGTAACGACACAACATCCTGGTATTTGGCCTGCCCTTCGTTTGCTAACAAACTGAGCTAGCAAGGATTGGATTGGAATGCCTCCAGTCTAAGCTGCTCTGCCACTTCCTAGCTGCTGCAGGAAGCTCTCTCTCGGCCATTCGGAGTAATTCATCACTAATCTGGGTACCTGCTCCTCGGGGGCCCTTTGCTCTCTTACAGGTACCTATCTGGGATATCGGGTACTCGCTCCTTGAGGGCCTGCTCTTCCTACTCTGGTGCCTATTACTGATCTACTTCTGCCTGCCAGGATCTTCATCAATCCAGCTATCTACTTCTGTGAGTAACTAACCCTATCAGTCTGTCTCACCTTCAGCTTCAGCGCTCAGAGTCTGCATCCGGGACTTTCCTCTACTACCCTGCGCTGCCTACCATCTACTCGAGAGTGGGACTGCTGAGGACCCCTGGACTACTTCTACTGGGTTACCTCACTGCTGCCCACTCCCTAGGAAGTACCATCAAGCTGTATAATAAATAAAATTATCTGTGTCTGCGTGCATAGAGTCTAGCCAAGTACTGTGGTTCCTCATGGGGCCCCTCCCCATGGGAGTGGCCATCACCCCAGTACCCAAGAATCCAACACCTCAAAGCCATAACAATCTCCTCCAGGATATACATATTTAGGACCTTCAACCTCTCCTTGTAAGACTTTTGGTGGAGACCCCCCACCTTTCTGGTCACCTTTCTCTGGACTGCCTCCATCCTATCTCTGTCCCCTTTGAAATACGGTCTCCAGAACTGTACTTTGTACAGGTTCTTGGTGAGGTCTCACCTGGAGTACTAAGGAATTATCACCTCCTTTTTCTTACTGGATTCTCCTTTTTCTATGCAGCCCAGCATGCTTCTGGCCTTGGCTATCGCTTTGTCACATTGATATTTCATCTTCAGATCACTAGACACTATCACCCCTAGATCTCTCTCCTGTTCCGTGCACAGCAGCGCTTCACCCCCCTCGCATACAGTTCTTTCAGATTACTGCATCCTGTATGCATGACTCTACACTTGGCATTAAATCCCAGTTGCCAAATCTTTGACCACTCTTCAACCTTCCTTGAATCATGTCTCATTCTCTCCACTCCTTCTGGCATGCCCACTTATCTGCAAATAGACAAACTTTACCTTCTATCCCTTCCGCAATGTCGCTCAAAGACGTTGAACAGATCCAGTCCCAACGCCGATCCATGCGGCACTCCACTTAACACAGTTCCCTCTTCAGAGTAGCTTCATTTTCCATCACATGTGGTCTTCTATCCATCAACCAATTTGTAATCCACGCCACCATCTTGGTGCTTACTTGAAGCTTCTCATTTTGTTCATAAAATGGCGCGGGCCATCCAGTGCTCCTACCATGTGACAGGGGCCGGCCAATGGCACGGATACCCTGTCACATGGTAAGGGCAAAGGGCCATCACCGCCATTTTGATTAGTGGCAGCAGACGGCCCGAGAGCAGGAGATCGCTCCCGGGACCCTCACTGGACCACCAGGTACCTGTAAAATATTTTTTGGGGGGTCGGGAGGGTGGGGGAAGCAAAGGGATTAGTTTTAAAGGGTTGGGGTGGGTTTAGGGGTTATTTTTGTATGCCGTTTTTCCCGCCATCCCCCAAAATGATAAGAGAACCCCCACAATCAATATCGTGGGGGTTTCCTATCGTTTCGGGGGAGCTCCCGATTTCTGACGATTTTGAAAATATCAACGATATTTTCAATCGTCTGAAGCTCGATTCACATCCCTATTCACGAGTCTTCTATGCGGGACCATATCAAAGGCGTTACTAAAATCCTAGTAAATCACATCAAGCGCTCTTTGCTGAACCAATTCTCTAGTTACCCAATCAAAGAAATCAGATATAACAGCACTATTAGAAACATCAGATACGGATATGGCGGTTCCCGCAACTTTAATTGTGACTTTTTCTTCAGAAACGGACAGAGAAAGGCTGCTAAGATTGAGTATAAAATTCAGAAATGTAAGATTTCTTGGGCTTCTGGTTAGAGCCTTCCCTGATCTCTCTTGAGAGACACAGAGGAGGAGGAAAGCTTTTTTGCTTCTGAGACCTCAGGTTTTGTTAATTGGGGCGAGATATTTCCTCAAATATCCATGTAAATGTGTGGTAAAGTATTTACAAAATACATATGTTTTCTTTGATCCACCCCAGTTAACCCAATTCCTAGTGGGTAAGACTTTATCAACAGCTGATGCACCTCGTGAAGGGGCCCCGAGTCCTATATGAAAATATATAGTACTGTTTCATCTGGTAATTGTTATATTTAGTATTGATACTATTTTCTTTGGGTTTGGCAGATCCTCCCTCCCCCTATTGTGGATCTCTAGAAGAGGAACTGTAAAAAGTTGTTTCTGTTTTCATTTTGAAATTATTGTATAAAATACAGTTTCACTGTATGATTGGAAGGTTTTCTCTTTTCTGTACAAGATTCTGTTCTTGAAATAATGTAAAAGCGCATAAAT
This sequence comes from Rhinatrema bivittatum, assembly GCF_901001135.1. Taxonomy (NCBI): domain Eukaryota; kingdom Metazoa; phylum Chordata; class Amphibia; order Gymnophiona; family Rhinatrematidae; genus Rhinatrema; species Rhinatrema bivittatum. The sequence goes on along the minus strand of NC_042616.1, from coordinate 128,188,512 downwards.
AAAGAAAGAAAGAAAGAAATCAGATTCATCTGACAGGACCTTCCCCTGGTGAATCCATGCTGTCTCGGATCGAGCAACCCAACAGAGTGTAGATAATTCACTATCCTTTCTTTCACCAGAGTCTTTATTAATTTTCTCACCTCCGAGGTGAGACTAACCAGCTGTAATTTCCAGCCTCCTCTCTGCTCCCACTCTTGTGAAGCGGGACCACCACCGCTCTTCTCCAGTCACTCAGCACCACTCCCGTTTCCAGGAATCTATTGAACAGGTCACTCAGCAGACCCATCAGCACATCTCTGAGCTCCCTCATTATCCTAAGATGAACCTCATCAGGCCCCATGGCTTTGTCCACCTTCAGTTTTCCTAGCTCTTCTTATACATTCTCTTCCATAAAACAGGTAAGCCAGCGACAGTCCTTCTCCAGGGTCTTCCTTAGTGAACACCGAACTGAAGAATTTGCTTAATATTTCTGCCTTTTCTTCATCTTTTTCCACAAATTGATCCTCTTCACCTTTCAGTTTCACTGGACCACTTTGGACCTTTCTCTGATGTATCTGAAAAAAGTTTGATGATCAAAAATTAATGAAGCAGCTACCTCTCCTGAATCAATCACATAACAAAGGAGAGAGGAGAATAAACTCACTCAATACATCTAACAAACAATTTTTTACAAGACTGTTTTACTCAAAGTGAATTACCCAACAAATGACAATATCATATGAGATTTTTGCTCAAATGGTGTAATCTGCAGCCTCTCACCACGCAATGGGTCGCAGGCTGACGCGCCATTTTTGAATCCCAAGAGAGAGACGCGCCATTTTTGAATCCCAAGAGAGAGACCTTTAAGCTCGGTCCGGGGTATACAGAATATATTGGCCTGAATTGAGAGTTCACATTTCCCCTGAAGAAGACTGACACTTCAGTTGAAACATGATTCATGTTGGGACGGTTAAAATACAACAGCAAAGCACTGTAGTGGCTTGATTGAAAATATTTACGGCTAAGTATTCTATTTTTTGTATTTGATATTTAAAAGAACGTTTTGTTCTAAGTAAGATTCAATATTTAAAAATTTTGGAAATTTAGATGGTTAAGGAAATGGTTTAAATAAAGGTATTTGGTGGTGGACAAATGACGGTAAATGATTACAAAAAGCAAGCTCTGTGAGCTGATAACAGCCTGCGACCCATTGCGCGGTGAGAGGCTGCAGATTACACCATTTGAGCAAAAATATTGTCATTTGTTGGGTAATTCACTTTGAGTAAAACAGTCTTGTAAAAAATTGTTTGTTAGATGTATTGAGTGAGTTTATTCTCCTCTCTCCTTTGTTATGTGTCTGAAAAAAGTTTTGCACCTCTTTACCTCTTTGGCAATCCTTTCTTCCACCAGGCTTTTTGCTTTCCTGATTACTTTCTTCATCTCTTTTAGTTTAAGCAGATATTCTTCCCTGTGTTGTTACAATTCCCGACCTCAAGAAGCCTGTTCCTACCTCCCAGTACTGGGCCCAGGCCGTGGCCCTTCTCTTTTTGGCCACATCTGGTGGCTGCCGCCGCAGTCCTGTCGCCTCCCGGCTCAGCCCAGCACTGCTCCTCACTCTCCCCTCTGCGACAGAGGGGTGCCGCCGCTTCAACGTCCGCACAGGCCACCTCCCACTCGTGGCAAGGGAACGACGCCATGCCACCCATGCCATCACAGCCACCCTGCTTGGCCCCTTCTCCTAGGCGCCTCGCACACGCTGCCGGCCAGGATTTAGAGGGGCCGCGACAGTACAAGCTCCTGTGGTCCCTAGTGATGATGTTTCCAGCCTTGAGTATATAAGGCAAGCTCTGACAGCCAGAGCTTGCCTTGGCAACGGGTCTCCTCACTCTTGTTTGCTTGAGTTCCAGAGTTGCTGTTCCAGTTCCTGCGTTTCTGTCCTTGCTCCCGTCTCCGGCCCCTGCTTCGGCTCCAGTTCTCCTTGTTCCAGTTCCTGCTTGTTCCTTGCTTCCTCGGTCAGATCTCCACCTGCCTCACCTCTGGACCAGACCTGACCATGTATCCTGCTGCCTGTCTCTGACCTCTGGACCGGACCTGACCATGCATCCTGCCGCCTGCCTCTGGCCTCTGGACTGGGCCTGTCCTCACTCTCCGCCACCCGCCTTGTCCACAGGGCTGGATCTGCCTCCGCCCTTGACTTGGACCCAGAGCATCTCGCTCCTGGCTGTCACTGTGCTCTCTCGTCAACTCCCTAAGATCATCCATGCAGAGGCCCACCTAAGACCAGCCGGCCCCGATACCCAAGGGCTCAACCTGTGGGGAACGTGGGCTGGTAGTGGAAAAGCTCCTGCTGGCCTCTGCTTCCCATCCGGCCTCGCCACCCAATGGTGGGAACCTGTGGGTGTTCCCCCCACAGGTAGCGCAAACACCACCTCGGGCCAGGGGTCCACGATCGTAACATGTGTTCCTTTTTTTGGGATCCTTTATATTTCTTTTTTTATTTTTATTTTATCAGCCACCTCCTTTGAGAACCAGATAGGTTTCTTATTTCTCTTGCTTTTACTTTTCTAAAGTAAAGATTAGCTACCTTTGTAATTGCTCCTTTTAGTTTGGCCCACAGTTGTTCCACCTCTCCCATTTTCTCCCAGTCTTTAAGTTCCATCTCCAGGAATTTTCCCATTTCAGCAAAGACCATATTTTTGAAGTTTAAAACTCGGGTCTTCATGTGACTTCTCCGTAACCTATTTTTACTATCAAACCATACTGTATGATGATCACTGGTGCTAAGGTGGCCCCCACCCAGACATTTGAGATGCTATCCCTGTTTGTGAGCACTAAGTCGAGAATAACTCCCTCCCTCTTGGGTTCCATTACCATTTGTTTGAAAAGATCCCCCTTGCAAGGCATCCACTATCTCTCTACTTCTATTAGATTTCACAGAAGGGATCCTCAGTCTATGACCAGCAGATTAAAATATCCAACAATCCCACCTTTTGGATGTCTTCAGTCAAGCTCTCTGTCTAGTTCTTCCATTTGAGTCACAGGCCTGTAAACCACTCCAGTAAAAATGGATGCACCATCCTATTTTTTTAGGATGGCCAATACTGCTTCTTCTCTACCCCCTATTCTTTGCAGTTCAGTTGCCTGGATATTGTTTTTTACATAAAGAGCTCCTCCTCCTCCTTTTCTGTCCTCTCTGTCCTTCCTTAACAAGTTATAGCCTATATGGCCGTATCGCAATCATGAGATTCCATGAACCATGTTTCCATAACAGCAACAACGTTCATGTCCACCTCCACCATTAGGGCTTGTAGGTCTGGCATTTTATTACCCAACTATGAGCATTCTGGGACATCCTTCCTACAGGGCATGGTAAGTAAGAATCCCAGGTAGGCTGAGGGGTATCCTAGTTGTAATGGAATTCCTTTCCCAAAAGAAATACCATAAGAAAATAAGAAAATACCATACTGGGTCAGACCAAGGGTCCATCAAGCCCAGCATCCTGTTTCCAAGAGTGGCCAATCCAGGCCATAAGAACCTGGCAAGTACCCAAAAACTAAGTCTATTCCATGTTACCATTGCTAATGGCAGTGGCTATTCTCTAAGTGAACTTAATAGCAGGTAATGGACTTCTCCTCCAAGAACTTATCCAATCCTTTTTTAAACACAGCTATACTAACTGCACTAACCACATCCTCTGGCAACAAATTCCAGAGTTTAATTGTGCGTTGAGTAAAAAAGAACTTTCTCCGATTAATTTTAAATGTGCCCCATGCTAACTTCATGGAGTGCCCCCTAGTCTTTCTATTATTCGAAAGAGTAAATAACAGATTCACATCTACCTGTTCTAGACCTCTCATAATTTTAAACATCTCTATCATATCCCCCCTCAGTCGTCTCTTCTCCAAGCTGAAAAGTCCTAACCTCTTTAGTCTTTCCTCATAGGGGAGCTTTTCCATTCCCCTTACCAGAGATCCAGAGTATCTCCAATTTTTTCACAGTCTCCCAGTCTTCTCTCCATTTCCCAGGGTAAATACTCCAGTGGGAATCTCCATATGAGAATTCTCTTATTTGTAATTCTCCTTCCCAGATAACATACTTGGATCTTAAAGGGTGAAAGTCTCAATATCTATTACAGCTGGGTGACTCCTCTCTACTCTACTCTGAGAAGGTGAACCGGTAGATGTAGTGTACTTGGATTTTCAGAAGGCGTTTGACAAAGTTACTCAGGAGAAGCTTCTAGGAAAAGTAAAAAGTCATGGGATAGGTGGTGATGTCCTTTTGTAGATTACAAACTGGCTAAAAGACAGGAAACAGAGAGTAGGATTAAATGGACAATTTTCTCAGTGGAAGGGTGTGGGCAGTGGAATGCCTCAGGGAGCTGGATTGGGACCCTTACTTTTCGATATATTTATAAATGATCTGGAAAGAAATACGACAAGTGAGGTAATCAAATTTGCAGATGATACAAAATTGTTCAGAGTAGTTAAATCACAAGCAGATTGTGATAAATTGCAGGAAGACCTTGTGAAGCTGGAAAATTGGGCATCAAAATGGCAGATGAAATTTAATGTGGACAAGTGCAAGGTGATGCATATAGGGAAAAATAACCCATGCTATAGTTACACAATGTTAGGTTCCATATTAGGTGCTACTACCCAAGAAAGAGATCTAGGCGTCATAGTGGATAACACATTGAAATCGTCGGTTCAGTGTGCTGTGGCAGTCAAAAAAGCAAACAGAATGTTGGGAATTATTAGAAAGGGAATGGTGAATAAAACGGAAAATGTCATAATGCCTCTGTATCGCTCAATGGTGAGACCGCACCTTGAATACTGTGTACAATTCTAGTCGCCGCATCTCAAAAAAGATATAATTGCGATGGAGAAGGTACAGAGAAGGGCGACCAAAATGATAAGGGGAATGGAACAGCTCCCTTATGAGGAAAGACTAAAGAGGTTAGGACTTTTCAGCTTGGAGAAGAGATGGCTGAGGGGGAATATGATAGAGGTGTTTAAAATCATGAGAGGTCTAGAACGGGTAGATGGGAATCGGTTATTTACTCTTTCGGATAATAGAAAGACTAGGGGGCACTCCACGAAGTTAGCATGGGGCACATTTAAAACTAATCGGAGAAAGTTCTTTTTCACTCAACGCACAATTAAACTCTGGAATTTGTTGCCAGAGGATGTAGCTGTGTTTAAAAAAGGATTGGATAATTCTTGGAGAAGTCCATTACCTGCTATTAATTAAGTTGACTTAGAAAATAGCCACTGCTATTACTAGCAACAGTAACATGGAATAGACAGTTTTTGGGTACTTGCCAGGTTCTTATGGCCTGGATTGGCCACTGTTGCAAACAGGATACTGGGCTTGATGGACCCTTGGTCTGACCCAGTATGGCATGTTCTTACTCCTAGGCACGAAGGCTGGCAAAACTTTCTCCCGAACCAAAAACAAAAATCACACAAAAATACTCAAAACAGACTCTCAGCACAGAATCACTGCTGCCCCACCACTGGTTGTGAGATAGAAACAGCAGGTGTTCTCTCTTCCTATTTTACACATTGCGGGGACTATCCCTCCCTGATCCAGGACTATGGGATACATCAAATTTCCAAAACAACATTATGTATGTTGATTTGTAATCTGTATTGGCCAGAATTAATGGAGCTTGTGGAATATATAAGCACTTTTAAATAAATAAAATAAAGTCCAAAGCTTCTAAGCAATTGCAAAAACCAGAGACAGCCTCGCCAGCCAGGTTGTGGATTAGCAAGGTATCTACTTCCTTCCTATCCTGGGAAGCCAGAGATAGGGAAACCAAAAAGAAAGACAATTCCTTCCACTGTAGCCACCACACAGGGGGTGCCATTGAATGTGGTCTGCTCCACCCCTATAATGCTCTACCCCAAGGTCTTTGACTAGGGCCAAATAGTGGCGCTCCCAAGGGAAGTAGCATAGTAAATAATGGCAGATAAAGACAAAATTGGCCCATTCAGTCTGCTTAGATAAGATTCTTCCACCTTGGTTAGATTAATAGAATATGATGCATTATTGCAAGTTTCTGTTTCTTCTTTTCCCTCTGTTATTCCATATTTATAGGATAAACTTGATTTTGGTTCTATTGAAAAATCATTCATTTTTGGCATTTTAGGCCTTTTAGATTATTTCCAAAAGAAAAGAGACATGAATAACCACTTTTGGGGGATTCTGTTCCATCATCATTTCATCTTCTCAATATGTATGCCAAAAGCAACCATTTTGTAAATTGATTCAGCAAACATTGATACTGGCTGATTGATATTTTCAGGGTTAAGGCTGTAATTTTATCATTTCTATGCTTGATATCAACTTATAGTATGTATGTGAGTGTGAAGTGAGGGACAGTCTCTATTTTTATTCAACCATGCCACAGTTGGGTCAGCCACAGGGTTAGGGCCTTCATTTCCAAAGACAAGTAGATATGAGTCAAAGGAAGATTTTAATTAACAGGGTAGATTTTGAATCTCATTAGACACCTAAATCTGCAGCAGAATTTTGAATTGGATGCCTAGTTAGATGCTAATACTGAAGGATTGCGTAGCCAATGTATACTACATTCAGACATCTAACATATTGAACATTAGCTCAGAACATTCAGTGTAAGCCTTGCCTTTAATCCACCCAATCTTTACAGCGGACTGCCATGACGAGAACAATTTTCAAAGTCATTTACACATGTAAATAGCAACTTATTTGCATAAATTTCCCTTACTGCTCCACCTGAACAATTCTGTAACATTCTTTCACATAAAATTGGACAGGCTGTCTAAAAATACAAAAAAATTATTATACAGTATTATAAGTACTTGGATAGATGAGCATTTAAATTTCCATGGTTTCTTTTTTCTACTAAAGTACATCTTATTATAAGCACACTTTGATGTGAATAAAGCATAACTGACAACTTACAGTAAATACTTTTTGTAAATGTGATAAAGTAAAAAATACCTTTGTGTATTGTAAACAGGGGAATTGTTTTGTTGCATCCCCCATGCAATCAACCACAATCATTGGACACTTTGGATCAATCCCCGAGACAGTTTCAGCTTCCTGTGTCTTAGGATTCTTCTGCAAGCACCTCCATCTTCGATATTTGGAATTATTGAGGCTCACTAGTGCTCCAGTGCAGAGGGCAACTCCAATGAGGTCATTTCAGGCGTTGCCATCTCAAGTTTGCTTCTTACAAGATTTATAGTTAATCTGACACCCATGATCCCTTCCATGTCTTATTACCAAGTTTGTAATAATCCTTACAGTCACCAAAATGAGTGAGGCTGTTATCCAAAAAATGCAGCTCCCCACACTTTTGAAAGTTTGGGTTTTAACAATGGTCCCTCTGTGCAAGTTACCCCAAATTTCTTGGAAGTCCAATGTGGCTGTACCAATGCTGTTAGGGTTATAATCTCTGCTCCTTGATCCTATCACTCAGTCCCTTCCTCCCAGACTTCCTACCACCAAGCTTTAATATAGTCAACAGGTACCAAGTCAGCCAATCTGTTGCCCTTACATCTGGTCCCCCCCCCAGGTCTCTGTGGGCCTACTGGATAATCACCAACCTGGGGATTTGTAGCCTGCTGGTAACATAGCTTCCTCATGGCGTACAGGTTGTACTTCAATTCTCTGACATTTTGTTTTGTCCTTATCACAAGTGGATTGTGATACATTACAGGAGGACCTTGCAAGACTGGAAGATTGGGCATCCAAATGGCAGATGAAATTTAATGTGGACAAGTGCAAGGTGTTGCATATAGGGAAAAATAACCCTTGCTGTAGTTACGTGATATTAGGTTCCATATTAGGAGCTACCACCCAGGAAAAAGATCTAGGCATCATAGTGGATAATACTTTAAAATCGCCGGCTCAGTGTGTGCAGCAGTCAAAAAAGCAAACAGAATGTTAGGAATTATTAGGAAGGGAATGGTTAATAAAACGGAAAATGTCATAATGCCTCTATATCGCTCCATGGTGAGACTACACCTTGAATACTGTGTGCAATTCTGGTCACCGCATCTCAAAAAAGATATAGTTGCGATGGAGAAGGTACAGAGAAGGGCGACCAAAATGATAAGGGGAATGGAACAGCTCCCCTATGAGGAAAGGCTGAAGAGGTTAGGGCTGTTCAGCTTGGAGAAGAGATGGCTGAGGGGGGATATGATAGAAGTCTTTAAGATCATGAGAGGTCTTGAACAAGTAGATGTGAATCAGTTATATACACTTTCGAATAATAGGACTAGGGGGCATTCCATGAAGTTAGCAAGTAGCACATGTAAGACTAATCAGAGAAAATTCTTTCACTCAATGCACAAAAAGCTCTGGAATTTGTTGCCAGAGGATGTGGTTATTGCAGTTAGTATAGTTGGGTTCAAAAAAGGTTTGGATAAGTTCTTGGAGGAGAAGTCCATTAACAGCTATTAATCGTTTACTTAGGGAATAGCCACTGCATTACTGGCATCAGTAGCATGGGATCTTCTTAGTGTTTGGGTAATTTCCAGGTTCTTGTGGCCTGGTTTGGCCTCTGTTGGAAACAGGATGCTGGGCTTGATAGATCCTCGGTCTGACCCAGCATGGCAAGTTCTTATGTTCTTAAGAGTGAAGCATTTGCAATATGCATTCGCAATGAATATGCATGAGAAAGATTTGCATGCACTGCCTCCCTTGTATGCAAATCTATCTCATGCATATTCATTGTGGATATCCTGAAAACCTGGCCTGTTTGTGGCACTCATGGATTGGAGTACGATATCACTGACCTAGGTAGTGGCTGGTAGACATTAAGTCTGGATTTTTTATTATAATATTGTTCTTTAGCTTGTTGTGCATTTAGCAAATCCTCCTGGGTGAGTTTATCGAAATATGTTCACTTGTGCTCTTTGGTAATTTCAAATAGCAGGATTTATAGAAGGGGCAAGAAGAGTGAGTGGCAACAGTTATTCTTTGACCTTCAAATTTGTCCATGTGTATGTTCATGGCATGGTAACTTCAATGAGCAATAACATGCATTCCTATTCAGAGTACTGGGAGCACTAACAGCAGGAGGTGTGCAGAGCATTAATCATGTATGAGGTGTGTGCTGCAGAGAATAACAGGATGCTTACAGCAGTGGGATGTACGAAGTCAGTGGGCATGGCATAGTAGAGATAGTTCTGAGGATGCATAGTTGGTGATGCAGTTCTAGCAAGCTACTATGAACTAGGTTCCTTCCCCCAAGAGCTTATGTTTTGGAGGCTTACAATGTGGACAAAGCTGTGTCTAGATCTGAGTGATGTGTTTTTGATCTTCCAAAAAGGGTTTTTTAACCCTGCAGAGACTGCAAGCTGTGCTCTCCTGTGAATGTCAAATGATCTCCAAGAACCAGGATCCAGCACTCAGTGTTAACAAGTTGGGAAAACGGGTTTAGTGTTTAGCCTGCCCAGAGAACAGCACTACATAGCCAGCAGAGGAATGCTGGGAGACCATTTAAGGAAGAAAAGGTGGAATTCGGCTTGTTCTGTCTATGTGTGCAGGACAGGGATGGCCAGAAGCTGGAATCAGGAAGAGAGGAGTGAATCTGACAGCCCTGGAATCAGTTTTTCTCCTGAAGATTTAATTATCGAGAAAGAGACAGAAGTCTGTACTCTGAGGAAAGAGAGAGACAGACAGCTGTTCTTGATTCATAGCCAGGCTCCATGTAAAATCCCAACAAGGGACAGAGAAGCCAGGAACTGAGCGAGAGAGAATTCCATTCCAGAGATATCCAGACATGGCTGGATAACCATCCTAGGAGACTGAGTTAAGTAATCTAAACTTTGTACAGAGAGTGTCTTAGCAGAGTTCGGAGAAGGTTGATTTCCTTACCTTTTGTCACAAATTCTGAATCTCATCTTAACTGCTTCCGCCTTTCAGCCGTAGTCAAGCAAGCTCTTGCCATAACCACATGAGATAGAGCAGGGAAAGAAAAGCTGATGGACTGTGGTCTCTCTGTAAGAGACTGAGACCAGGCCCACTTTCTGTTTAGTACCAAATAAACCATTTGGGGAAGCTCCCCAGGAGAGAGAGATCTTCCACATACGGCAGTGCTCATCAGTTTGGTTTGTCATCTAAGCCAGCTTCACCATCAAGAAGGATTTCATTTTCTTGATTGTATTTTTCCGTACAGTTTTGAGCTTAGGACAGGCTGCTCCCTTTACAAACTGGTGACATTGGGATGGATCTATTCCCTCCCCCCCCCCCCCCCCGCCTTTTTTTTTTTTTTTTTTAGTTCTCAGGGGTAAAGAACATTTTTGAAAGCTGTATATTTCACCGTTTCTCCCCCAACCTCTCTTTATTAGCGTTCCTTATTATTGGTTTTTTTTTTACTCTCCATATGAGTATGTTGGTTGCTTTGACTAACAAGCCACACCCAGTGTTTGATTTAAAATAAGAAAACTGCAAGTTGATATTGTACTTCACTGCTGTACTTTTCCCATTTGATGATCTGGTGAGATTTCCTGCCTATTTACACAATTCAGGTAAAAAGGTTAATTACTGCTTTATTCTGGTGTGATGATTTTATCTGCTCTGTGGTGCCACAGACGAGAGGATGTTTGGGAAGGGCACGGAGTTGTGGTATCGGGGTGACCGGGACCCTGTCGCATGCCCCACTCAGGCTATGAACCCGAAGATAAATCATATTAGTGAATATAATTTCTCATGTGGTACTTCCCCACCCCAAGTATAGTCCAGACCAAGGGGGTGGGGGCACGGCCCACAGTGATAAAGCCCTTGTGTGTCACAGTGGCCGGTGCCCCTAGCCTTGCTGGCCTGCATGACAGGGAGTGGCAAGATTTGAGATCAGGACATCAGTGCAATGGACGAGGAACACCAGTGACATGCAATCAAGGCCTTGGGGGGGAGAGGTTCAGCCCTTAATGAAGTGGTTCCCAGGTGCGCCGGGAAATCTTTTCACCACTGGAAGTGAAAAGAGAAAAGGATGGGCTAGAGCTGTGGGCACAAGGAAGACAAGAGGAGGGTCAGAGCCACTAGCGCTTGCTTTTTCCTGTCTTGCCGACGTATCGTGATACCCTCCCACCAACAGGAGGAGTTGGAAGAGAGCGCTGCTAGCAGACTGCTGAAGCTGGGGGGGGGGGGTCGTGGTGGGGGGAGAGGAATGAAGGACCAGTTGATTCCACCACAAGAAGGGGGGGAGGGGGGGGGGAGAGATGATGATTGCATTACAGAGAGGAGAGAAAGTGAGTATTAGGCATGGGAAAAATATATGCTGGGAGGGGGAAAGAGTGCTGGGAAGGAGGAATGCTGCCTGAAGGCAGGGAAAGGAAGCTGTTATGGTTCCTAGAGGGAGGTTTAGGGACGGAGGAGAGAGTGTCTGGAAGGTAGGGGAGAAGCATGGAACAGTGGGGATAGTACCTGAAGAAAAGGAAAAAGGAAAGGTAAAAAGAAGCCAAAAGACAAACTAAACAAACAGACAAAAAACAAAGAGCAAAATAAAAATAAAATCCACCAAAATAAAAAAAAATGTTTCAATGGTGCCTAAGTTTTCTAGATATTTTTCAGGTTCCTGCCTTTTAGGTCCTTGCAGGCCTTGGACTGAGGCCAAGTGCTGGGTGTTGGTGCACAGGCTGGGTCAAGCCTGGCTAGGAAACACCCAGGAGTCAATAGTGTCACACAGGTAGGTAGAGACTTGGATCTTGAAGTTGGCAGGAGAAAGAACTGGAGCAGAATTTGGTCCAGAATTGCCTGCAGGCCAGGAACTAGAATCAGCAACAGACTGCAAGGCCAAACAGGTACTGGAAGCAGGCTGGAGCTACAGGTCAGGAACCAGAATCAGGAAACCAGGTCACAAGTAGTAGAACTATAGGAAGGAATGGAAAGACTTGAACTAAAGGCTGCAGTGACAAATGACAGACTTTGCACAGAGTCTGGCAATTCTAGGTTCATCATGTAGCAAATCCAATAGCAAGAGAGTGAGTCAGCCTTCAGGTTGTTATGAACAGCTTCCTGTTCCCCTGCAATCCTTTTTGACTGAACTCCAACCATTCCTTGATACATGGAGGTTTGGCTTTGAGGGCTACCTGAAGCAGTCTTCTTCTCTGTTGCTTTTCCTTGTTTCAGGTCCCCAGCTTGTCTGAGGGTTAGAACTCCTATCTTGAACCCAGTGGTGAATTGGCCTATCGGGGAATCGGGCATCCCACAATGGGCAGATCACTCTGGTCATGTGATTTCCTTTCTTCATCTCCCAAACAGGAGTCCTAAACTGCTGCGGACCTCATCCCGCAGTGGCAAAAGAGAAGCCTGGGCAGCTATGGACTTCATCCTGCATTGGCCTGGGTTGTCATGGACATTATCCCACAGTGGTGAAGAAGAGGTGCTGAGAGAATGTGTGTGCATTTGGGAGCCAGAGCCAGAGCCAGTGTTTGTGTGTGCATGTGTGAACCAAAGCCTGTATCTGTGTGCGTGTGCGTGTGTGTGCCAGAGCCTGTGTGTATATATGTGTGTGGGGGGGGGGGGGGAGCTAGAGCCTGTGTGTATGAGCCAGAGCCTGACTGGGTGTGTGCATGTGTGTGTGTCTATATGGGAGCCAGAGCCAATGTGTATGTGTGGGTGGGGGATGGAGCCAGAGCCTCTAAGGAGTGCAGAAGCCTGTGAGACAGAGAACTTGTGCATGTCTGTGTGTGTGAGAGAGTCTGTGAAGGAAAGCATGTGAGAGTGAGAGCCTGTGGGTGTGTGTGAGGAAGGGAGAGAAAAATCAGAAAGAGGAGAGACCCTGAAAAAGAAATTAGGAAAAGACCGACAAGAAGAAAGTGGAAAAAAGAGACCGGGACAAACCATTAGAAGAATGAAAAGATCAGACAACAAAGGGAAAAATAAAAATTATTTTGTGTTTTTAGTGATTGGAATATGTTACTGTTGGGAATGTGCATTTCTTATATTTTTCTAATTTGCTTTTTCTTTGAGTTCCACTAATCAGAGTTTGGTTTCCTCGGGGGGGGCTTTCCATTTCAAGTTTTGTCTGCATATTTCTGTTTCAAAGTTGTAGTCCCTTATTCAGTATTAGGTAAGGATCTATCTTTGTTGTTCATGTGTGACAGAAGTGCAGCATTTCAGATAGCATGGGATTGGTAGCAGTCCAGCTTGTTGTTTGCCCGGTAGATGGTGTATTAGCATTCTAAGGCAAGACAAGATGTTTGACTTGCTGCTTTTTCATAGATACAGTTGCTGCTGTTTGAGTGCTGAGAAATGAGAATTACTGCTGTTATGGTATAGCAATGTTCAAGGTGTCTTTTTTATGCAAGGGCTTGGGCTATTTCTCAAAATGTTTGGTAGTGGAGGGAGTTTGTTTTGCTGTTACAGAAGTGACATCAGAATTTGAATATGTATTTTTGCATGTTGGACTGTAAAGGTCGAGAGAGTATTAATCCGCCCTGATGAAGCGTTATGCAAAATGTTAATGTTGGCGGGGATGAGCAGCACAGACTTGTTGTGAAAAAAGAAAATCTGCAACAAGTTTAAAGATAAGTGCTTTCTTTCATGATGTCGGGAAGGTTTCAGATACAACATACAAATATATTATCTGAAACTTAAATATGTTAACATGCTCTATCTCGAAGCGATGAGTTACAAATCAGATGGGCTGTTATAAAGAACATAAATTGCTGTGATATCAAAGCTGCGATATAACATTAAAACTTGGCTGAATTGTAGCACTTAAAGTGTGAATCAAGATTGCTGGGATACTAACATAGACAGAATTTTTCTGCAACAAAGACATTTGATATTCATTTTCAACAGAAATAGGAAATAATTATCTATATAAATAAAAATGTAAATGTTAGTTTGTTCAAAATCTTAAATTTCCGAAAGTTCTTCACCGATTGCTTTGAAATCTTGACACAACGTTGCATTCCAATACGCGCGTGTGTTTATATACCTATATTATATAGATGTCACACCTGTGACAGGTAAAAACATGCTTTTTTGGAAAAACAGCGCCATCTGTTGCCTAGCTTACTTTGCTCTTTCTGGGAGACCTGTGCCTTTAAGAAATCCAATCGGGGGCTTGAGAGGGAGGAGGGAGCAGGGTTCTGACTTTCACTTTTGTGATGGTGCTTTGCTAGGAGTGGGGGTGGAGCGATGCCCATGTAAACTCTTCCCATGGTGGCTGAGACCCACGGGTGGCTTGACAGTACTGCCTCCCCCCCCCCCTCCCCCCGCAGTTGTGGGATATTTACTTGGCTTTTCCTTACCTGCGGGACTCAGGGGGCGGGTGAGGAGGGCGAGCTGTTCTCTGTTCAGCTCTTTGCGCTTTGGCTGCTGCAGGCTGCAGCTGCTGGTGATCTCTTCACAGCCGCTTTCTACTGCATTTGCTCTGCTCCAACCGTCCCAACTCCCTCCCCCCCTTCCCCAGCGGTGGACAGATTGGCTTGGCGACTCTTCTACCCTTTCCTCCTCCTGTGTGTAACTGTCCAGCAGTCCCTACTCCCTCCCCCCTTACCCAGCGGCGGAGGAACAGGCTGAGCCGTTTCTCTGAGCGGCGATTCGTCTGCCCTTTCCTCCTCCCCTCTGTGACACCCAGCACGAGGCGCAGAGCTCTATGGTCCGCACATGCGTGGTAGAGCTGCTCTCTACTGCGCATTTGCGGTCTGTCGGTCAGAGCCCATTTATATTGTAGATAGCGTGTGTTGCTTTTGCATCCAACAGATGGCGCTGTTTTTCCAAAAAAGCATGTTTTTACCTGTCACAGGTGTGAAATCTATATAAAAACACACGTATTGGAATGCAATGTTGAGTCAAAATTTCAAAGCAATCAGTGAAGAACTTTCTGAGATTTAAGATTTTGAACAAACGAACATTTACATTTTTATTTATATAGAAGAGAAAATGAGACAATAAAGACCAGTGATTGAACTTACTGGCTCACAAAACTCGTGGTCATTCAGACCTTTTTGCCAGTTCTGAGGTCTTTGTCTCGATAATCAAATAATATTGTTGAAATAAATTAATAAAGAATAATTTTTAACAGCAAATCACTGATATTGAGGTACCTTATGACTGGTTCTCACAGTCAGTCATATGTGTTTACTATAATTGGATACTAGCTGTTCCCTTTTCTATTCTATACTAGTTCTGCTCTACAACAGTTGCAAATCTTAAGTTCTTATGATTATTGCTATTTTATTGCAGGGGTTTGTGTTACTTTACAAAATGTTTAGCATTGGAAAGAGTCTTTGTTGAGATGACACCAGAATTTAAATATTTTTATTCATGTTGCGTTGTAATGTGAACTGTCATAGTTCTGCTCTACACCCATTCTTATGATTATTGCTATTTTATTGTAGTTATGATGATCTCTGCCTTTCTGGGAAAAGGATTCATAAAAGAACACAGTGATATTTGTTTTATTACATGATTGATTGGATCTGATATTTCCGTTATGTGTTCTTTGATTTTTTTTAGATATTCTTTGAGTACTTATAAACTGATTAATTTATATTAATTTATTTTATATTTATCAGGCATTTTTAATGTTGGTGCTTGAAATAACTGAGATAAAATATTTGAACGTGTCACTCATTATGCATGATGGCTGTTGCAGACTACTTAGAAATCCATTATTATGTGCATTGTAAGGCATTATTTATTCATAATAATGCAATTAGTAAGACTCAGACCTCTATGCCTGCTGCACACCACTGTTAATCTTGTTGGGCCCACCCAAAAAGATTCAGTTCTCACCATGCCACTTGCCATGAGAGACATCATGCATGTGTGTGAGCGTGAGAGTGCATATGTCAGTGAACGTTTGTGAATGAGCATATGAGTGTATGCAAATGAGAAAGAAATACACAGAGAGAAGAAATGTTTGTACAGCAAGATGAATGTTTGTGTCTGAGAGACTGTGTGTGTGGCATTTGTGTGTCTTTGATGCTGGCTGGCAATGTGATTGTCTCATTAGTTGGCAACTGATTCAAGACCTGATTGATTAGCAAGAGACTTTAACAATAGACCAGGAAGAACATACACATATATACACACTTGGCAGATTTTATAAATCTGTGCACACGTGTACTTTTGTTCGCGCACCAGGCGCGAACAAGAATACGCGGGATTTCAATAGATACGCACGTAGCCGCGTGTATCCATTACAATCTGGGGTCGGTGTGTGCAAAGCTGCCCAAAATCGGCAGCCTGCGCGCGCCAAGCCACGCAGCCTGCCTCCGTTCCCTCCACCCCACCCCCCCCTGCACCTTCCCTTCCCTTACCTATCTAAAAAAAACCCCTACCTTTGTCGGCAACTTTGCGTGCACCGGGCTGGCTGCCGCGCTCCATGTTCCGGTCCGGGGGCTGGTCCGGAGGCCATGGCCATGCCCCCGGAACGCCCCCAGGCTGAAACCACGCCCACGGCGCCGCCCCTGAAATGTCGCGTCACTCCCGGCACGCCCCTGACACGCCCCCCGACACAACCCTCCATGCAAGCTCCGGGACTTACGCGCATCCCGGGGTTGCACGCGCCGCCGAGCCTATGCAAAATAGGCTCTGCGCGTGCAGGGGGGGTTTGGGGTAGGTTTTCAGGGGGTACGCGCATATCTTACGCACATACCCCTTTGAAAATCTACCCCCATCATGTTTACCTAAATAGTATATCCGTCAGAGAACCCTAAAATAGGGTAAGTAACACCACGAATATTTTAAATGATTTAAGAGATGCTTAATGTTATAAGCTTTATTACACAATGACAAAGAATATCAAAACTATTCAAAAGCACACATGTATTGATCAATCATCCTAGTCAATCATTCCTCATTCACACCACTTCTAAACTCTCTTTAGTGTTATACATTTATAGCATGTATAAATACTAGAGGTGTGAATCGTGTGATCGATCGTCTTAACGATCGATTTTGGCTGGGGAGGGAGGGAAATCTTATCGTTGTGTTTTTTGTTTTTTTTAAATCGTTAAAAATCGTAAATCGGAGTTGGGCGGGAATACCGGCACACCAAAAAAACCCTAAAACCCACCCCGAACCTTTAAAAGAAATCACCCACCCTCCCGAACCCCCCCAAAATTTTTTAAATTACCTGGGGTCCAGTTGGGGGGTCCCAACGCGATTTCCCTCTCTCTCTGGCCACGGCTGCATTGAGAAATGGTGCCGGTGGCCCTTTGCCCTTATCATGTGACAGGGCAAAGGTAGCACCGGCGCCATTTTGTTTCCTGGCTCCCGACGTCACGCCTGCTGGAGATTGCCCCCGGACCCCCGCTGGACCCCCAGGGACTTTTGGCCAGCTTGGGGGGGGGGCCTCCTGACCCCCACAAGACTTGCCAAAAGTCCAGCGGGGGTCCGGGAGCGACCTCCTGCACGCGGGCCGTATTGCCAATCTTCAAAATGGCGCCGGTGCTACCTTTGCCCTCACTGTGTCATAAGGGTGCCCGTATGACATAGTGAGAGTGGGTTTTAGAGTTTTTTGGTGTGCCGGTTTTCTCGCGCCCTATTTAACGATATAATACAAATGCCCCTGACAATAAATCGGGGGCATTTGTATTGTATCGTGCACTCTAACGATTTTGGATGATTTTAAAATTATCTGACGATAATTTTAATCGTTCAAAAACGATTCACATCCCTAATAAATACCAATATAAAACATTGCCAAAATATATACAGAGTGCTTCTAATGAAACAATAAAACCCTTGCAATAGAGTTGAACTTCAAGAAAGATAACTTTGTGAATTGCAAATGAGTTACATGAAAGACAAAGTCATTAAAAAGGGGATACAGTTGAACCACTGACCACAAGAAAGGATACTTTGTAATTGTTTCACAGGAATGTTGTGTAGAGTCCCATGCATATCTTTATCATTTCATATAGGTTCCACTACTATTTCTGTGTCCCTACAAAAGGCCTCAAGGGGAAATTATGGTCCATAACTATTCTTGCGTTGATACCATGGACTGTATTTAGGGAAGAGAACTCCGTAGGAGGCATTGAAGTCTGTTACAGATACAACTCTAGCAAATAGACAAGGGAAGGTTTCCAACACACTGAGAAAGACATCAGAAGTTCACATATGGATTATACAGTATTTAACAAGCTGCTAATTAATAACAGTTGAAGTGTTGAGACACTGAATTACCAAATCGACATAAAAAATCAACAATAAAAGATCGCGTTCTATTCCATCATATATCTATATCTATATAGATATATATGAGATGTAACCAAACTTGCTGGGGAGCCCATTGCATGGATACAAGGGTGACTGCGAAAGCCGGCAGCGGAGGTGCGATTGCTGCCGGCTTTCGCAGGCCCGCCCCCCGCTTCACCACCCCGCCTCCTGTGACCTTGAAAATCCAGGCTTTAGTGACAAAGATAATATTCTCTTAAACCAAAATTTCTCATCCTAACTATGATGTATTTCATTTCACCAGACCTATTTACTAATAATTAGCAAAAAAAACCTTAAGCTAGTACACTTCAAAGTAGAGATCAACTCTCATTATTAGGTGGCAATTCTAAAATCTCCTCAATTAAAAATAGGACTGGTCTACTGTCCCCCAGGTATACTAAAAAAAAAAAAAAAAGACTGCTCACCACTGATAGAATTATTCACCAAAGCATTTCCATCACCAGATTCTACCTTAATTATAGAAGACTTCAACCTTCATATAGATAAAACACCTAGAACCGTAGTCTGTGATATGTTCTTAGAGACAATGGATTCCTTGCTGTGGTCCCAATTTGTTTCTAAAGCTACTCATAAAACTGGACATACTTTAGATCTAATATTTGCCAATACCAATAACTATTTCATACTTCACACTTTATTGCCCTGTTCTGACCTCTAATTAATAAAGGCAGAAATTTATTTATTTATTTATTTATTTATTTAAAAACCTTTCTATACCGTTGCTAAGTTAAATACCATCGCAACGGTTTACATGTAGGCACATATTAAAGTGTACTATAGTATATTCTAACAGGTGCCATCAAAGGTTCGGTTACAATACATCATTAGACATAGTCATTTAGCGAAGTAGTTCATGACCAATTGTACCAAGGTACTTACACCGGTAGTTTTATTACACATAGTATTATAGTTATAATTTATTGTGGTGTAGAGTTCATAGACTAATCTACTGTATAGTCCTAAGGACTGTATGTCGGTGCCTTTCTGACCTTTCCTGAAATATTTCTCTCTATTCTCCTGTCTCTTTGTAAAATGCTTGTTTAAAAAGCCATGTTTTTAGGTTTTTCTTGAATGTCTTGAGATCACTTTGTAGCCTGATCTCTGGAGGCATTGTGTTCCAGATTATGGGTCCTGCTAGTGATAGGGCTCTTTCTCTCACTTGTGTCAGTCTTGCTGTTTTAACTGATGGAATGGTTAGGAGTGCTTTATTTGCTGAGCAGAGGTTCCTGTGTGGAGTGTGTACCCGTAATGCTGTGTTCAACCAGACTGATTTCTCATCATAAATTAGTTTGTGAATGATACATAGGGTTTTGTATTTAATTCTGTGTTCAATTGGTAGCCAATGTAACTCTGCTAGGGTTTCAGTTATATGGTCCCTTCCTCAACACTTCACATAAAAATATAGATAAAAATCATACTTTTACCTTCAGGAAAAATTGAGATGGAGATACTTTCAGAATCAATAGAAA
The DNA here is from genome assembly GCF_901001135.1 of Rhinatrema bivittatum. Lineage (NCBI taxonomy): Eukaryota > Metazoa > Chordata > Amphibia > Gymnophiona > Rhinatrematidae > Rhinatrema > Rhinatrema bivittatum. The sequence continues at coordinate 128,168,860 of NC_042616.1, read as the reverse complement.
ATAAGCTCCCTAAATTAAATTAATAGGTTGAAAACTCAGCTCCCTGTCTGTTCTCTCACAAGAGCCCCTGAAGGTTCATAAGCCTGGCGAAATGGACTACATTTGACAGAGTAACTAATATTTTAATTAGCCAAATTATTGCCAGAGTTAACCCTGCTATTCACCCACATGATCCAATGCCAGCCATTTCCTCGAAACAAGTATACAGTGACACTTGCAACCTTAATCAATCTCTCTTAGAAGGAATCATACCATCAGGGTTAAAGTAAGTTGTGATAAAACAGATTCTGAAAAACAAAACCAGTAGAATAGATGACTGGGACAACTATAAGTCCATATCCAACTTGTCTTTTCTCTCAAAAGTACTGGAGAAAGCTGTGTCATCTCAATTTGTGAATCATTTGGAAGACCAAGATATTATTTTCCCCAATCAAATTTGAATTTAGGAAACAGCGTTCAACTGAGATTTTACTCATCTCCTTAATAGACTCTGTTTTACGAAGGTTAGATTCTGATGAATCTTATTTTCTTGTGCAAACCTATTTAACAGCTGCCTCTGACATGGTGGACCATGCCCTGTTATGCCATCAGCTGAGTAACATCAGGATCAAAGGTAGTGTTCTCTTCTTTCCCATCCAATAGGTCATTCCAAGTCAAATTGAGCAATCACATATTCTGATTCATTCCATATTGATACTGGAGTCCCTCAAGCTTCAGCCCTCTCAGCAACTCTATTCTATATCAATATGCTTCCACTGTGCAAATCACTGGTGGATTTAGGAATTTCTCTCTTCTTGTATGCTGATGACATACAATTTTACATTCCATTTTCTAAATCATTTGAAAATATAGTATTGGCACTGTTGACATTATATGAAAGCAATACAGCAAGAATTATCTTGTCTTAAACTAACACTAAATCCTAGAAAGACTGAAGTTATTTGGTTAAATAGAAATCCTTCTACAATTAAACCTCCGGTCCTTGACTTGGGTACTTTTCAAATTACTCCATCAAACCAAGTACGGAACTTAGATATCCAGCTGGATGAAAACCTTACTTTGTATTAATTTATTGATGTTCTTTTTCATACAGGTTACACCAAGTTACGTATATTATATCTGCTAACCTTTATTAACTTTCATTCGAAGACTTCCGTATAGTATTGCAAACCCTTATTTTCTCAAATATAGACTATTGTAATTCTCTATTACTCGGTCTTCCTGCATGTTTCTTGAAACCATTACAACTATTACAAAATGCCTCAGCTAGACTTTTTTTTAGGATCAAGGACATTTGATCACATTACACCAATCACTGATCTCGCTGCACTGGCTGCCTGTACAATCCTGAATTTATTACAAAGTATTATCACTAATATTTAAAATCATTCATTCTAGTAATACTGGTATGATTGGCGTGACATTACAACAATATACACCTCAGCGAACACGAAGATCTCAAAATAAAGCACTATTGATGGTTCCTGCTATATGGAGTACTCATCTGACTCAAATAAGAGATCATGTGTTTTCCATAGCAGGTCCAAAACTTTGGAATTTGCTACCTGACATGTTACGTGTGATACCAGTTAGAAAGATTTAAATGTGAGATAAAAACTTGGCTATTCAAAAATGCATATAACCTAATTTAAAAACATCAGAATTCAAAGAATTACTTTAACAAGATAGACAAGAGATATTAATTGAATCATGAGGAATAAAACATAATGAGAGAACATAAGAATCTTAAAATACAATGTACAGACATTTATGTGAGATGTGTTTTATTATTTTCCTGTACAACTTGCCTTAAGTCTTAGATTTTTATTAAGCAATTTATTATGTAAAGGAAAATTTCAGTTCATTTGAAATCCATGCTTATGAATACTACCTATGTAAACGATCAAGATTTGTTGATTAATAATTATGAATGTTATTTCTGTAAACTTTTATGATCATTACATGGAGCAACGGTATATAAAATGTCCAAACAATTATTCATTATTTTCACACACGCACACACATATATTGTATTTATTTATGTTACTTTTTGCTTTTATTTTTCACTATACTTATTTTTACTTCATTTGTTTTTTAATTATTAAAATGTATTACATTTGGTATGCTGTGATGAAGTGAGCCCAGAACTAGGGATGCTACAACATGAGAAAGGTTGGGAATCTCTGCCCTAATGTATGCATACTCTCTCAGACTCCAAGTGCTGTTCTTCAACATCAGACTCTGAGCAGAGCAGGCAGCCCTCCTGCATTCGCTCAATCCCTTAATGTGAATATCACTATAAATGTCTGAGGACTGAGGATGGTGTCCTGTCGTGGCCTTCATAGCAAGGACAGCTATGAGGAACAGATGAAAAATTGATTTTTTTTTTCACATTAGGGACACATACAGCAGGTTTCATATGCCAGCAGGTCCTCATGCTCCATAGTTTACTAAAGCATTCATACTTTTCTTTTTGACTGTAATAAGCATTTGTTTTGCTTGGCATGAGAGCTAGATATTTTCCCATTGATTCTTATGAGACCAGAGTGAATAAGCATTTCAGAAGGCATTGTGAAGATAGGCACGTGGACAGGTGTTTTTGGCAGTGTCATGCAGTCAAAGGAGTCACTGAATGCCTAGCCCTAATCAACCTTTTTTTTTTTTTCCGTGTTTTTGTTTTTAGCTGCAGTTGTGTCTCAGCAACAGTCTGCACCCCTGATTGCAGTCACAGGGAGCCAATAGGAAGGAGCAAGTGGTAGCCCCGTTGTGGCAGGGTGAATCATGGCAAGCAGCCCAGGCTTACTAATATTGGTCTGGACAGCAGCAGAGAATTGGGGCAGAAGGTAGAACCTTACTTCATCTTCAAGTTAGATCCCACCTTCTGCCCCCATTGCTGTGCTGCTGGTTACCTCATGGGAAAAACTCTGAAGAGCGCTGGGAGTGCGGAATCTAACTTTGCTTGGGAGCTGGCTCTACTGCACCTGTTCAATGCAGTGGAGAGGAGCAGAGGGCTGCCAAGACTGGGAACAGGAGCGAGGCAGGTCCTAGTTAGAGCTGGCAGTGCAGCATGGCAGCAGGAGGATCAGTGGCAGATAGTTCAGGCCATTAGAAGGATCCACGTTGCTGTCTCCAATGAATTGAGCAGAAGGTCAGACACTGTCTGCTCCTGGGGTCAGGACTTGAGGGGAGAGGGGTCCCATCCTGCTTTAGAGTAAGATTACTGGGAATTTCGGTTGAGGGTGGGGGGTGGAGACTGAAACTTCTGGGGACTCGGAGGAAGGAGGGGGAGGGGATTGAGACTCTCAACCTTCACTTTCTTTTTCTCCCCCAGAAGTCTCATTCTCAACTTGACAGTGAGACTGCTGGGGACTGGAGTGCTGGGGGGTGTGAGAGAAGTTAGGGGGTTCAGAGAGTTAGACTGTTGAGAAGTTGGGGGGCATGAATGAGCAGGTGTGTGAGTGAGAAAGGGAATGTGTGTGTATGTGTGAGAGAATGTAAAATGTGTAAATGCGAGAAAGAGGAGAAATTTTGTGCACCCCTCCCCCAACTAATCCACAATAATCTCAGGGTGACAATTAATCAAAGGTTCCCATTCATGAAGAGAAGGGGATTATTTTACCTTTCTAAGGGGTTATTTTCCAAAGCGATTGCACGCGAAAAGGGACTATTCGTGTGTGATCACTAAATCGGGGCGGAGTCCACTCCGGAAGGGGAGGAGTCGGGGCGGACTCCACAATGACTTCGCTGATGGTGAAAAGGTAAGGGACCTTTTCGCTGTCACTAATGCACCCAATAGCACCACCTTTTATGATGGCGCTCTTGGGTGCGAAAGTCGGCAGTGATAGCACCACGGAGGTGTGATTGCTGCCGGCTTTTGCAGGCCCGCCCCCTGCTCCGCCCCCCCCTGCCCCCCATTACTGCACGATTCAAGAAGCCGCGGTAGCTTAGAAAATCTAGGCCCACGTTTTAATTATTGGGTGTTATTTGATGTACCTGCTAGTTTAAAATTTCATATAACATTAAAAAAAAAATTTACCATTACCAATAAAATATTTCAATTATTGGATGTTCTATTTATCAGTTGTTTTGAAATATGTATTCTCTTTATTAGTATGGTTTTACTATTGTATTCCTTATTTTATTGTTTGTTTTATGAGGAATGATATGTTTCTGTTTTTCCATTGCTGCACTGAATACAGAATTTGACTTATTGTAGTTTCCAATTCAGTTTTTATCTGATGTTCTTATTTATTCTGTATTTGCTGAGAATGTATCTGTTTTCTGCATGTGTGACCAAAGTAAGGTATTGTGCTACTGTGTGGTTTCTGTGCATAAATCTAAAGCAGCTTAGCCCTTTCTGTTTTCCAACTAGAAGGTATATTGGTATATTTAGAGCCTGGTGTAATATTTGTGGTGTTGCCTTTTCATAACTAGGGTTATTACTGTTTGAACACTAGTAGTAAGTGCTGTTTTGAAATAGGAGGTTTACCATATTGTAATTGTAATTTGGTTTACTCATGGCTTTCTTAAGGCCAAGCCCATACCCAACATACATTACAAAAGGCCCAATATGGGTTCCAAGTGTTTTATTGCTTTTTTTTTTTTTTTTTTGCAGGGTTTTCTTTTTGGCACCAGAGCAGTGCATGTAAATATAATATACATGTTTTACCTCAGAAGACTGTACTTTGAAAGTCCTTTTTCATGTAAAATCTGTTATTAGAAAAGGACCTGGGGGAAGGGGAGGACCTAGGATAGTGTTGGGAAGAGTGGGAAAAAAAGGACCTAGGATTTTTCATATGCAATGAAAGAATTATAATTTAAATGAAACCAAAGAAAGCTAATCATTTTGTGTTGCTCTTTTCATTTGCTAAGCAATATAACACTCGTATTTTTCCAGATGTATCCCAAAGACATACCACCGTAAAAATCTCACTGTTTGGCCTTCAATCTCACTCTTTGGGACAGTAAAACTCACTCTTTGGATTGGGGGTGAGGAGGAAGAGGAAAAGTTTGATGACTATGCAGGTGGCAGAAAAGGAAAGTGATGGGCATTTAATGAATCATCACCGCACATCATTGGTTTTTGGCTTCTTGCTCTTAGATCATGATGACATCACAGTCATCACATGCTCAGTAGGGTTTCCATACCTTTTTCTATAGGGAACCAATGTCACCTGAAGAACTTTGCACATCTTAAAAGGAGATCATTGGGCTATGCATACAGAAATGAAGCAGTTAAAGCTTGCATCAGGGCAGGCAGAAACCGTTTCACTATATACTCATAGGGACCCACTTCACTCATCCTGTACAGCCCATTTTCTAGCTATAAATACCACTTTTTTTTTTTAATTATTATTATTTATTGGCCTTCTTGACTATTTGCCTCAGCCTTCTTTCTGGCATTAAAATGGGTGAATTGACTCCAAAGATTTTATCTGAGCAAAAGAAGGCAGAAGCTTACTCTCCAGAGATTATTAATTTTGTGCCTGATATAAAGCTTATGTCTTCCCATTTCATCTGTGTTACAGGTCTGAAATGAATGAGTATCTACTAATGAAGACATATTGACGGCTTAATTATTTAAAAAAAATTTTCACCCAATCACTGGTTAAGGTACTGGTTAAGGTACAACTGAAGTACACAGTGATAAGTATAAAACCAATAAAATATACAAATCAATCCTCTTTTCTTCACCCAGACTCCCCCTCCCCCCCATTCCAAACGGTAAACTATAGTAGGATAAGGAGTAGGATATGGAGTGGAGGAGTAGCCTAGTGGTTAGAATCAGGAGACCAGGGTTCAAGTCCTGCTGTCGCTCCTTGTGACCTTGGGCAAGTCACTTTATCTTCCATTGCCTCAGGTACAAACTTAGGCCTGGATTCACCATTCTACCGCAGAATGGTGAATCCAGCGAAACAGGGGGCGGGCCTGCAAAAGCCAGCAGCCATCGCCCCACTGCGGTGTTATCGCTGCCGGCTTTCGCACCCAATAGCGCCACCATGAAAGGTGGTGCTATTGGGCGCACTACTGGTGACGATAACGTTTCTTACTTTATCGCCACCAGCGAAGACATCGCGGAATCTGCCCCGACACCGCCCCGATTCTGCCCCTAACAAGCTATTGCACGCGATAAGCCTTAGAGAATGACCCCCTTTGATTGTGAGCCCTCTGGGGATAGGGAAATACCTACAGTACCTGAAAACAGCGCTGCAAAAAGTGGAATATAAATCTAAATAAATAGGATAACTAATTCAATTTTACAATAAATCAAAAAATCACATGTAAAACAAAATACAAGAATAAATACTATAATAAATAAAAGGTACTTGACTAAACTCATTATAAATACATACTCCTTCTAATCCCAAATATTATAACACTTAAAACATCCATCCAGTCTCACCCTAATATATGGCATGCATAACCCCCAAGTGCTTATCTACATGAAAGGATAAAGCCAATAAAAATGTGATCAATAGTCAGAGGTCTTAAAGCAAAAAAGTCTTACCAGTCACACGCACTACAGTTCACCTTATTCAATTAATAAAAATGGAAGACCTAGTATTAAAGGGACCAGCTTCATAGCTACACAACTCTGTGTATTTTGTATTCCCAGGAGGAGAATCTGTTTTCAGTTCCTTCATTTACACAGCTTAAGCCAGTTAAAGCCCACAATAGGGCTCTCCGTTGTTTTGCATCAGCACTTTGGAGCAGCATTGGACAATTAAGGAATTATTGCCCTTTCGTAAGTGTCTGAAGACTTGGCTTTTTCAGCAGGCATTTCTTGCTCATGTTCCCGATTCGCCTTTCCTTCTGAAAAAGAAGCAAAGCGGCCATACACTCATACAGCGAAATGAAAGTCTTTTAAAGCAAAATCAGATTAACTTCTGTACCACAGCCGTTCCAACAAATAGTTCAGTTAATACGATGCCTGAGGGTGAAGCATATTAGCACCTCTTTTATATTTTAATGAAATGTGCTAAATATTCTACTGAGTTTTCGTACAGGACATTACCAAGAGATGTGCTAATATCATTTTGTAGCTTACTGGAAGATTAAGGTTTGTCTCTTCCCACTGAAGCAGCACATTATCATGCAAATTCCTTGTAGCCATTAACATAGGAAAGAGCTTCTGGGATATTGATTTAAAATTTCGCACTGGAATTGGTCTCTCTCATGTTTAAGAATGCCTGGAGGAAGAGCAGTGAAATGCAGGTATTCTGTGTTACGTACTCTGCATTGCACCACACAATGCATACAGGCATTTATGGCAGGAGAGGGTGAAATGCAAAATATCTCATTCTCTTCAGAGATGCCCCGGTGACATAACCATGAAAGTGAAATGTGAGCAATTTAAACTGCAACCAGAACCTTAGGATAGGATAAGTCTAGCACTAAGTCCCTGTTTTCTAGCTTTTAAAATGCATTGATTTTTCTTTCTATCCTCTGCTGCTGCACCTTGCTCTGGGGTCCTCATCCACTCCTACACTTTCTCATGTTACCTACTCCCTTCTGCAGCTCTAACACACCAGAACAAAGTCAGATCAATACTTAGGGCAGCTCCGATAATGGGAGCAAGATACAGGAGGGTAATGGGAAGCAGGGCACTCAAGAGAGGCAAGTAAAAATAAAAACCTTTAAAATGTAATTAGATTTTTGTGAAATGAGGGACTTGAGGATTTTTTTTCCCATTTCTCTTTTCTTTACCAACTTCCTCCAATCCGTGCCTAGCGCCTATCTTCCGATGGCTACACAAGGTATGCAGGTCCGCTGTTTCAGGGAGGTGAATACGGGTCTTTAATAGTACATGCAACCATCTGTCTTCCTCCAAAGGCCTAAACAAATAACTTTCTTGTATCACGGCAACACAGTCCCACTGGTCAGAAACTCCCAACTCTGTCAAAGCTCATAAGACGAAGGATTTGCATTATCAAGAGGTTTTCTCTCATTCTGTGCCTATGGGATCAACTTTTCACAAACTGGGCCCAAATGGTTCAGTGTCCTTCAGGAGGTACAAAACTTTGCACAGTACAGATTAGTGCTGGAATATCTTACTACAGGGAGCATTGAGAGCAAAAGAAGATTTTGCTGGTGGTTGAAAAGGATTGGTGAGCATTGCTTTACTGGGCAATTTTGTTTGGAGGAGAGTGAGATTGTGGAGCAAAATCTTTATTTTGTGTGCTTCATTAAAAAAGAAAGGGAGGTAATTCTAAAAGTGTTTGTTAAAAAGAAAAAAAAAAGGTAGTTAATTCTAAGTGTATCTCTTTCCTGTTGCGTTCAGGCCTGCTCTTCACCCTCACTCCACCCTCTCTACCTCTATGCTGACTCCCTCCGGGCCTCATGGACGGCTTGCTGCCATGGCGTCTCCATGCCGCTTCTCCCCGGCGTCCCCAGACCGGCTCGACGCTGCGGATCTGTCATGTTCCTGATGTCGTAGGGTGCGCGCGCACTCCAAAGTATGTACCAGCAAGGGCGTGAACCTCAGGGGCGTCCCCCTGTATTGACGTCATCCGCGTCCAACATAAAAGGTCTTCACTTATGCTGACTATTTGAGTTAGCAAGGTCAATTATAGACTACTATGGATTCGTCCAAGCTACTCTGCCTCCTCGGACTTACCAGGGGTACCGCTCCACGGGGGCCTCGTTCTCTTTTCTCTATTTCAGATTGCAGATAGGAATCTGTACTCGCTCCTCGAGGGCCCATGTTCCTGAACACTCTGACGATTCTCTACTGCCTAGAATTTGAGTTCCACCGCTCTCTCAGAGCTGTCCCTGGAACCAGGTACTCGCTCCTCGAGGGCCTAACTCTTTCCAGCTACTGAGCCTCTTTATGATTCTATATGAGATTGTCATCTTCTACTGGATATGTATACAGCATACCCTTTCTACTCACTATCTATAATCTCCTTACAGCTCAGCAACCCAGGGATCGCAGTTCCAGTATCTGAGGGACTTCAGCCCTGCCGGGCATACCAGCTCACTACTGCCACCTCTGGTGGTTCTACTAACCTGTCTAATAAAAGTGTCTGTCTCCATACTTAAGCCTAGCCAGTGGTCCCTCTCAGGATATCCTCCTGGGGGCGCTGTCACCTGCCATCAGCCCAAGGATTCACCTATTTACTACAGTGTGCTCACTCCTCCCACTTCAGGAACTGAGCATAACAAAGTGCTAGCTCTCATCTAGTGTCTCCATCCATCAGACATCAGAACCATAACAGATTGCAACGTAGCACGGAGATTATAACAGAGTGCTAACTCCTCCCTTCTGGGGAGTTCACTCATACAGATTGCTAACTCCTCTCCTCTGGGAGAGCAAACCCTAATATTTCCTTCCAACCCACCCCTAGGCATATTCTTTAATTTATAGACTTATCGCATTTAAGAGGACAAGAGACATTTTCATACCAATAATCAATTATGGATTTATCTAAAACTAGGAAGTTACCCAGCCTTATCAATAGTTTTAATTGTCCCCTTGCACGCCTTTGCCAAATTTACATTATATACATCACATCAATTTAAAGAACTTTACACATCACTATTCCCTTACCAACCTAAGTTAACTAGGAACATAACAATACTATGATGCAGACAGCAGTCCAGCAATGAGATGGGGGCCTTCCAGTCTTTTGCACCAAGTGCCACATGAATGATTATCTACCAGTTGTTGAAAGATTGTACATGTGTGACCAGTGCAAAGAGCTCCTGGCTCTCAGAGAACAAGTGTGGAGACTAGCATGGCAGACAGAGAGGTATAGAGATGAGACCTTCAGGGACATAGTAGCCAAGTCCCAACTCTAGTCTGGCAGCCTCTGTGCTAGGGATGTGAATCGTTTTTTGACGATTAAAATTATCGTCCGATAATTTTAATATCGTCTTAAACCGTTATGGAACACAATACAATAGAGATTCTAACGATTTATCGTTATAAATCGTTAGAATCGTGAGCCGGCACACTAAAACCCCCTAAAACCCACCCCCGACCCTTTAAATTAAATCTCCCACCCTCCCGAACCCCCCCAATGACTTAAATAACCTGGGTGTCCAGCGGCGGTCCGGAACAGCAGCAGTCCGGAACGGGCTCCTGCTATTGAATCTTGTTGTCTTCAGCCGGCGCCATTTTCCAAAATGGCGCCGAAAAATGGCGGCGGCCATAGAACAACACGATTCCACGGCAGGAGGTCCTTCCGGACCCTCGCTGGACTTTTGGCAAGTCTTGTGGGGGTCAGGAGGCCCCCCCCCAAGCTGGCCAAAAGTTCCTGGAGGTCCAGCAGGGGTCAGGGAACGATTTCCCGCCGCGAATCGTTTCCCGTACGGAAAATGGCGCCGGCAGGAGATCGACTGCAGGAGGTCGTTCAGCGAGGGTTCCGGCGCCTCGCTGAACAACCTCCTGCAGTCGATCTCCTGCCGGTGCCATTTTCCGTACGGGAAACGATTCGCGGCGGGAAATCGTTCCCTGACCCCCGCTGGACCTCCAGGAACTTTTGGCCAGCTTGGGGGGGGCCTCCTGACCCCCACAAGACTTGCCAAAAGTCCAGCGGGGGTCCGGAAGGACCTCCTGCCGTGGAATCATGTTGTTCTATGGCCGCCGCCATTTTTCGGCGCCATTTTGGAAAATGGCGCCGGCTGAAGACAACAAGATTCAATAGCAGGAGCCCGTTCCGGACCGCTGCCGTTCTGGACCGCCGCTGGACACCCAGATTATTTAAGTCATTTGGGGGGGGTTCGGGATGGTGGGAGATTTAATTTAAAGGGTCGGGGGTGGGTTTTAGGAGGTTTTAATGTGCCGGCTCACGATTTAATGATTTTTCACGATATTTACCCCCCCCAAATGGCAACAATACGATTCCCTCCCCCTCCCAGCCGAAATCGATCGTTAAGACGATCGAGGACACGATTCACATCTCTACTCTGTGCTGCCTTGGAGAAGCAAGATCACTTAGAGAGCATCACCTTGGTTTAGTAGGAAGTGATCCAGGTGATGCATTATCCTCGCACACTGAGGATGGATTTCTAAGGACTTGCACCAAGGGAAGAAGGGTTAAATCGTCCATCATAGTTAGTGATTTGATCATTAGGAACAGAGCCAGTGCTAGCTTTTTTGCTGCCTCGTGTGAACAAATAGTGAGCTACCCCCACCCATGATTCACTCATCTCCCTCCAGCAATCTAAACCCTAAAATCTGGCATTCCTCTCCACCCAGATCCACCCCCCTCTCCTCCAGTACCCATGGCCAATGCAAGAGCACTAGATGCCCTAGCATCCCCTTCCCACTCTGGCCTTCTACAAACACACAATTACAAATTGTGTGTTTGTAATTGTATACTATACTAGCAGATTTTGCATTTAAATAACATTCAGAGTACAGTCTTCCAATGTGAAAATATCTCCACAAAAACCTGTACATTACAACTACATGCACTGCTTTGGTGCCAACCAGAAAACCCTGCAAAAACACCCACACACCACCAAGCCCACTGCAGCACATGTTGAATATGGGCCAGACCCCCAGAAAAACCATGAGCAAACTACAGCGCAGCAAACCACCCATGCCAAAACGGCACCATCTGCCAGTGCTCAAACAACAATCCTGCCCATGAAAAAGTAACACTACAAATGCATCAGCAGCTCCCAAAATACCAATACACCTCCCACCAGGAAAACGAAACAAGCAAGGCTGCCACACACCAGCAGAACACTTCACCTCTGCCACACATGCAAAATACTATCAGACCCCCACAAAAACAGAACAAAGAGACCACAAAGTAGAAATAGACATGTGCAGACAAAAACTGAACTGGTGCCAGATGCTGTCCACAGCGCAACAATGCAAAAACAGAAACATCACCATTCCCCACAAAACATCAAAATCAAGAAATATAAAACATCATAATAGTAAAACCATACCAATAACAAAAAGAAATATTTCAAGACAGCTGAAGAATAAACATCCAATATTTAAAAACTCATTCAAATTTTCTTTTTTAATATCCCAAACACCAGCAAAATACCTCAAAACAGACACATCAAACACCCAACAGCCAAAATGGGTTAAAAAAAATAGATATCACTCTCCATATTAGTGGTGGAGGGCGGGCACACAAACCCTCTCCCTTCTCACTCTCAAATATGCACACACACAGACACACTCTCTTTCTCTCTCTCAAACATGCGCGTACACACACACACACACACACACACACGCTGTCTTCACCTTTTTCTTTTCTTCCAATTGCTCCCTTGGGAACTCTGGGCCCCTCTCTTCACTTTGGCCTTTATCGGGTCAGAATCACAAAGTGGCATTCACTCCACTTGAGCTGCTGGTGGGATGCAGTCTTCGGCAGCCCAAAGCCTTTTTTCCACTTAGGCCATTGGCGGATGAGCAGAAGGACAGACAGATAGACTGGGTCCACCGACAGACCGCGGCCTCACTATCTCAGCTCCTTCCCTCACCTCTCATCCCCCTTCCCCCATCCCCCACCTCCCATCCTCCCCTTCTCACACTACCTCAGCTCCTCCCCACCCCATCCCTCCAGAGACTCTCCTCCCTCTCACCCTTACTATCTGATGATTCCCCTTTCACCTTGTTTCCTCATTAACTCCACATCTTCCCCCTTTTCTGCCTCTGTCCTCCCCTCCATCCCTTGTTCTTTCCTCCCCTTCCTATGCTTTCATCACCTTCTTCCTCCCCCCTCCTCATGCTTCTCCCCCACCCAGTCACTCCCAGGATTTTCCTCCTCCCACTCCAAGTGCAGGGACTCCCCAACACAGTTAACTAGTGTCGGGCTTCTCCCTCATCCCGCACATTCTGGCAGCTGGAGCAGGGGCAGCACCCAAGTGGCACCACCCCTGTCCCCACCACTGCAGAGCCAATCTTGCGGTAGGAGCTGGGAAATCTCGCTGCTCCTCTCACGAGACTGACCCCACAGCAGCAGGAGACTATGCCACCCAAATGCTGCTGCTGCTCCTGCTGCCAGCTCGTGCAGAGGATGTGCTTCTTTTTCCCCTTAATTGAATAAGGCATGGGTTTAGCAAGCCTGCTATGTGTCCTATGGCTTTTTTTTTCACTTCGGCTGCCCACAGGCTGGAGTCTTCTGGGCAGCCCTGCAGCCTCCACTCCATCTCGTCCACCGGTGGACCCAGGCTGCCGACTCCTCGGAGCTGGTTCCCTGTGCATTGCGCCAGCCCTGATTAAGAATGTAGACAGCTGGATGGCTGGTGGATGTCAATATTGCTTGATAAGCTACCTGCCTGGTGTGAAGGTGGCGAACCTCACAAGACACCTGGGGAAGAGTCAGCTGGCATGATACATGTGGTGACAAGCAACATAGGAAGGTGTGTGAGGGTGGCTCTGGAAGCCAAAGTTAGGCTTTTAGATAGAAACTTGAAATTCAGAATCTCCAGGGTAGCATTCTCTGAAATACTCTCTGTTCCACGCGCAGGAACCCAAAGTCAGGCAAAGCTCCGGAGTCTCAATGCATGGATGAGAAAACTGTGCAGGGAAGAGGGCTTTAGTTTTATTAGGAACTGGGCAACATTCTGAGGAAGGGGGAGCTATTCCAAAAGAATGGGCTCCACCTTAACCAGAGTGGAACCAAGCTGCTGGCACCAATCTCCTTCAAAAAAGGAGATAGAGCAGCTTTTAAACTAGAACATGGAGAAAAACCAACAGTTGTTCAACAGTGCATATGTTATGTCTGGCCCACCACAAAGTAGGCCTGTGAGCAGCCACTCTCTCCGATTCACTCCAACACCTTCTGCACCCTCCTGATGTGATAGGAATGCCACCATGATCCAACGGGTCCCAGCATTCGACGTGGCTCTGAAGCCACTATCATCCTGCTCCTCCCTGGGGTCTCCATAGATGCATGCGCGCGTCTTGCATCTGTATTTAAAGGGCCAGTGGCGGTAAAAGTCCAGCAGTGCCTAGTGATGACATAAGCAGGCCCTCAAAATTTAAGCATGGCCCAATCTGCCTACCACTGCCTCAGCAATGGGTCTCATGCCTTGTCCACAACGTGTTGTTCCTGAGTTCCTGCATTTCTATGTTCTCTCATCCAGCTTCACCTTGCCCAGCCTGCCTCACTCAGCCCTGTCTTGCCCAGTCTGTCTCATCCAGCGTCTGTCGGTCCTGGTCCTTCCTTGGCCTGTTCTCCTGGTTCTGACCTTAGTCTTGGACCTTTCCACGTTTGCCTGCTGCCTGGACCTGACTCTTGCCTTATACCTGACTACACTTGCTTGCTGCCCACCTCAATTTCCTGGCCTGCCTCCGGGTATCGCCAGTCTGCTGCCTCTCCTGACCCAGGTATGTCCTTGGACTTTTTTGTTCTCTCTTCATCACCCTAGAGACCCACTAAGCCCTGCCGGTCACCAGAACCCAAAGACTCAACCTGCAGGGGAAGCGATTGGTATAGCTGAAGCTCCAGTCTGTCCTGCTTCAGGGTGCATTTGCCTGCTGTCAGTGTAGGCCACATATGTTCACCTAAGAGACTGCTTCAACTATGCCACAGCACCAAAGACTTACTTCCATGCCATTCATCACAGCATGGTTCAGAGGGAGGTATCTTCAAAGGAGAGTAAATATAACAGATGAATTAGAGCACCCCAAAAGAGAGCTTCCAATAAAAGCATATATAGCCCATTTGTCTATAAGTAAAGGACAGATATAGATAAAAGATTCAAAATTATTCCTGTCAACTGCTAAGAAACTTGTATATACAAATTAAAAATGTACATTAAAATATCTGTATGCTAAATGTCAGAAGTCTAAAAAGTAAAGAGAATTAGGATGCATAGCAGTGAATGAAGAGATAGATTTGACATCTCAGAGACATGGTAAGAGGATAACTAATGGGACAGTGATTTACCAGCAAATAAATTATCTCTCGATGATAGGATGGGTCAACTCCATGATGGTGGGGAGAGTGCTTTATGTTAGGGATAGCAAAGTCCAACAGGATAAAAAGCCTGCAGGAGACATGGATAGTAGAATCTTTACAGGAGGAAATTACATGTGTGATGGGGAAGAGTATAGTGGTGAGGGTTTACTACTGTCTGTCTGCCAAAATGAAATGCTAACAGAAACTAGGGAAGCTTACAAGTTTAGCAGCACAATAAAAGTGGAAGATTTAAATTGCCCCAATATTGACTGGGTAAATGTCACATCAGGGCCTGCTAATAAGATACATTTTCTAGATGAAATAAATTGACTGCTTCTTGGAGCAGCTGGTCCATTTTAGACATAATTCTTAGTGGTATGCAGGATTTGATTTGAGGAGGTAATGGTAGTGGGACCTCTTGGCAACAGTCATCATAAAGAGGTCCATATTCAAAAGCCATTTAGACAGATAACTGAAAAGTAATGTCTAAATGGCAAAACTGGCATATTAAAAGACTTATGTGCCTAATTTCTAGACAGATAACGAGTTATGCAGCTAGAACATAGGTACATAAGTCGAGGGCATTTCAGAAGCAGGTGGGAGGTATTTTAGAGAGGAGCGGAGTTAGCCGCACAAGTTAAGTGGCAAATTAACTTAATTAGCTAACACCTTAAAACCCCTACAGATCCTCCAAAACGCCACAGCCAGGATACTTACAAAAACCAACAAAAGAGACCATATCACCCCCATTTTGAAAAACCTACACTGGCTCCCGATCAAGTTCAGAATCTCTTACAAAATCCTCACCAGCATTCACAAATATATCCACAAGCTCATCCCACTGGAACTCAACATCCCTCTTCGACTTCTT
Organism: Rhinatrema bivittatum; assembly: GCF_901001135.1. NCBI lineage: Eukaryota > Metazoa > Chordata > Amphibia > Gymnophiona > Rhinatrematidae > Rhinatrema > Rhinatrema bivittatum. The sequence goes on along the minus strand of NC_042616.1, from coordinate 128,153,110 downwards.
ATTCCCGATAGACCGGTGAGAACAGCTTACAGGAATACCCTCATTGCCCCAGCCATTAAATACACTTTAAATAAATGAACTCTATCCAAAGCAGGCCCACAACAATGGAACTCGTTACCCCCTGTACTCCGACAGGAACAATGCCCGATCACCTTCAAAAAGAGACTCAAAACTTGGCTGTTCGAGCAAGCGTTCAATCTATGCCAATAACCTACCACTACTCACTTCCTTCCTTAGTTATTATGTCTCCTTCAGAATACACCAATATCATCACTCCAGTTAGCATTAGCAGCTTATCAACTCGCAGATTGTCTAGTCTGAGCACTATCTAATTTTTGTTTAGATGATTACAAGTCTAACTATTGTCTAGCCTGTTACACAAAAATATCATACTATTTATTGTTCATGTTATATGGTGATAACAGTCTCCCAGTTTATTTGTTCCAAGTTATATATTCCTTGTTCTATGTAATAGCATTCTTACATGCATGTTAATGTTAAAATGTAAACCGAATTGATTTGTAACTCTGCTACATGAATTTCAGTATATAAAAATGCTAAATAAATAAATAAATAAATAAATAAATTCTGATATTCAGAGGTAGCCACTTAACTTATGCGGCTAACTCTGGTCATGCCATTGACTGTCCTAAAGTCAGCCACATAAACATATGCAGCTAACTAAGGGGGGTCATTCATCATTTTGCAATAGGCCATTATCGCATCTATAATGCCGTAATGTATGCGATAAACAGCATATTTCAAAATGCTTATGCAGATTTAGAATATTAAAGTAGACAGTTTGGGCGAGATTAATGTAAAGTAGGGGGCGGTAGCGCAGCGTGCGATACGTATTGCACGTTATCATAGGTTTTTATCACGGGTAATAACTTCACCTTTTTTCTTGGCGCTAAGGGCCAAAAAGTAATTATCGTACCGGTATCGCATACCGCGCTATTATCACGGCACGTATTGAGCACAATAAAAACTGCAAACATTACCGACACACCTATCAGGCTTTCCTGGACCAATAAAAATGCCTGTTTTTACCAGGTCAACCTCCCTAAAAGGCATTTTGTGAGTGTCAAGTGTACTTGTACACTCATACTTGATGCCTCGCCAGGCTTGCCGCAGAGGACAACACGTGGAAGAATAACAACCTGAACAGCAGCCAAGGCCACTTCCAAGGCCTCCAAAGGAAGTACCAGCAGTGCTCTGGTGCCGCCGGCTCAGGGCCCACTCCAGCATCCGGCACGCAGGCGCCACAGCGCTGGAGATACAGGAAGCATATATTTCCTCCGCAAACCTCCTTGCTGGGCGTGTCAGAAGACTTTGTGGTTAACAGGTACTGCCTCAGCTCTCGGGCAATCCAGGAATTATATGAAGACATCCGAGGGGATCTCGATCTGGTCACCCAAGGGTCCCACGCTGTCCCCAGCCACAAACTCTCGGCCACCCTCCATTTCATGGAAAGTGGCTCCTTCCAAACCACAGCGGGAGTATTGGGGGGGGGGGGGAAGATGTCTCAAACCACTTTCTCACGCTGTCTCGGCCAGGTCATCGAAGCTGTCTCTGACCGCATTAATCGCCACATCAAATTTTCTCATGACCGGCAGGAGTTGGACTTGAAGAGAGGTTGCTATGCCTTTGCACACTTTCCCAATGTTGTCGGAGCTATCAACTGGCCATCATTCCATCCAGTCAGAGGGAGGAGACGTACCACAACAAAGCTTTTCAACTCCCTGAACGTTCAAGTGGTCTGTGACGCTGGAATGCGCGTCCTGGACGTGGTGGCAGGTACCCGGGAGCTGAGCCCGATTACTTAATACTTAGGCAATCAGGGCTCTATGACAATTTTGAGGCTGGCCTGTACACCTTCCTTGTTTTTTTCTCGTTTTACTCCCCCCCTCCCCTGTTCTTTGTTTTTGTCATAGTTCTATGTAAACCGATATGATGTACCCACGAATACCAGTATAAAAAAGCTGTTAAATAAATAAATATGGCTTGTAGGTAAGACATATTCTTTGTCAATTCCATGTCTGGCTATGTGTATGTGAGTTATCACATTATCCTCCCAGAACACTCAGAAATATTTGGCAGGGATTCCCCAATTCCTCAACTTAAACCTGTCATCATCTCTTCACCTCTCACTCTTCCACAGACTGTGGGACCTGAGAACACTTCTCTGTGGAAAAAAAGATTTCCATTCACAAAAAAAGCAGGGAGTAGCTTGCTTGTTATGGCAGTTACTACCCGAAACCAAATAAGCCTGATACTTTACTTTCAATGCAAATCCAGCATAGCTCTCTGCTTCAATGGCAAGGGAAAAAGACTGATACTTCACGCATATCCAGAATAGCTCTCTGCTTCAACGGCAGGGGGAAATGAAGAAAAGTGGATCTATATACAGACAACAACCAACAAGGACTGAATTACATAGTCTGCATAAACAAATAAGCATGGGTGTAGCTTGTTTACTGCGGCAGTTACTACCCCTAACTAATTAAGCTAGAGATTTCACTTAGATGAAGTTCCAACACTGCTCTCTACATTAATGGCAGGGGTGGAAGGGAAATAGAACCAAAAGGTTACCAAGGGCCAAGAGTAACAGATAAGTATGAGAAAAAAAAAAAAAAGATTGTGAAAGCTTGCTGGGCAGACTGGATGGGCCGTTTGGTCTTCTTCTGCCATCATTTCTATGTTTCTATGTAAGACTCAAGACCGGAGGACTCAAGTCCTCTGATTATTTCCCCATGAGGAGAAACACCTTTCCAGTCTTGGTCCTTTCTCCTTGAGGTGGAAAGTCCCTGCAGAGTTCTCTTTTTAGGGAGAGGTACCCCAACACCCCATATGCTTTGTGAGTTCTTCCCAAGTCCAACTCCTCCTGCAAAACTTCAGACTGTTTTATATAGTCTAAAAACCACTCTCCTTAGAGGATTTCTCTCCTAAAACCTCTTAAATCTTTGTGTGGAGATAGAAAATAGAGTTCTACTACCATTCATCCCATAGTCTCCTAAATGCACATGCATAGTATAACCTTACCCTACATGGTGCCATCTAGTAGCTGTTCCACAGAATTGTCCCATCAATAGTTTTCTAAACAATACACTTAACCATTATTAAAATATTACAAAACCCCAAGTGTAAGTTAAGTGAACGCCCCAACCCAGAATCTTTTCAAAGTAACTCCTCAGTGAGACTGGCAAACCTACTGAGGAGGGCTTTAAACTTGGATCATCGAGGATGGGTGAACAAAGCCCTCATGTACGTGAAAGTCCTCAGATAAGTAAAACATTAAACACTATTTGTATAGGAATGGGGAAAAATGTGCAACATCTGGAAAGCTATATAAAGTCCCAAATCTAGAAGCAGTCATGGAATAAGATGAAATAAATGTAATGGCTGACATGGATAGCAAAATAATAAGCCCTCAATATTCCATACTTGTCCAGGAAGCAATGTCCAACAACCCACAAAGCCCCCCCCCCTCGTTAACTAATTGATTCATTTAGAACTATTCAATATTTAAATATGTAGGACCACCACTCATATAGCCTAATAAAATAATTCTATAGGCTGACGTTAGGATCAAGGTCCATATTGCTATTTTTTTTAATGAATTTTTAAAATTAATCTGAAGACAGTTGCCTGTGAGCCTGAACAGCAGTAGGAGATCCCTGGTACAGATTTAACAAAACATGGTTTCATGTTGGGAAAACTTGGCTTTTCAGTCAAGCTTTCCCCGGAAACCCAAGATCTTTCTGACGCCACTCTTAGAACATGGACTAAGGACTAGGGATGTGCAGAGCAAAATTTTATGTTCATATTTTTTATGTCCGAAAGGGGGTCCCACTTGCGGCCAATATGGACATAAAAAAAATCCAATGAGTTGGGTATATGTACATATGTGCAAAAAAAAAAATTAAACCCCCTCACCCTCCTTAATCCCCCCCCCCAGACTTACCACAACTCCCTGGTGATCGAGCGAGGAGTGAGGACGTCATTTCTGCAATCCTTGGCGAGAAGCATGTGACGTCGGTGGCACGTCGAGTGACGCGGCGCCACGTGATTCCCGGCTCGTTCGCGCCGGACGGCTCGTTCGGCCCAAAAAGAACTTTTGGCCAGCTTGGGGGGGCCTCCTGACCCCCCCAAGCTGGCCAAAAGTTCTTTTTGGGCCGAACGAGCCGTCCGGCGCGAACGAGCCGGGAATCACGTGGCGCCGCGTCACTCAGACGCGACGTCACGTGATTCCCGGCAAGTTCGCGCCGGACGGCTCGTTCGGCCCAAAAGAACTTTTGGCCAGCTTGGGGGGGCCTCCTGACCCCCTCAAGCTGGCCAAAAGTTCTTTTTGGGCCGAACGAGCCGTCCGGCGCGAACTTGCCGGGAATCACGTGACGTCGGCGTCACGTGATTCCCGGCTTGTTCGCGCCGAACGAGCCGTCCGGCGCGAACTTGCCGGGAATCACGTGACGTCGCGTCTGAGTGACGCGGCGCCACGTGATTCCCGGCTCGTTTGCGCCGGACGGCTCGTTCGGCCCAAAAAGAACTTTTGGCCAGCTTGAGGGGGTCAGGAGGCCCCCCCAAGCTGGCCAAAAGTTCTTTTTGGGCCGAACGAGCCGTCCGGCGCGAACGAGCCGGGAATCACGTGACGCCGGCGTCACTCGACGTGCCGCCGACGTCACATGCTTCTCGCCAAGGATTGCAGAAATGGCGTCCTCACTCCTCGCTCCATCACCAGGGAGTTGTGGTAAGTCGGGGGGGGGGGGGATTAAGGAGGGTGAGGGGGTTTATATTTTTATTTTGGCTCAACAATCGCGATTTCCCACATATCGAACATATCTATGTTCGATATGTGGGAAATCCAATCGTTTATGTCGAATCAATTTTTTAAGTAAAAAAAAAATATGAGTTGCGTTTTACTAATGCGGTCAATCCGAATGCACACCCCTACTAAGGACTAAGACTAGTGGTTAAATGGGCACGCCGTATTCTCCACATAGCCCTCCCAGGCCTCATCTGTGTTTTCTTCCTCCTCTGCTTTCTGCCGTATGCTCTGCCCCTCGATCCTTCTTGCCCCTTACCCTTCCTCCCACCCCTCTCTTGCCATTCTTTCCCTCCTCTCTTACCCCCTAATCCAAGCATCTTAACCAATTGTTTTATTTCTATACTATATTGATGTATTTTATTCACACTACGTTGAAGCTTCTTTCAGCTCGCAAATGTTCCTTGTTCCTCGAAATGTTTGTGAATGTTATAATGCTCTAATGTTTTATGTATCGCCTCCCAGCGAAGGTTCTGTTTTACTGTAAACCGGTGTGATCTGTATTCTTTACAGGAATGTTGTTATATAAGAAATCAAAATAAATTAAATAAATAAACCAAATGGATTGATATCAACCAGAGCTAAGTATTTTTGCAATATTAATGAGTGACATAAGGACTATATATCATGGGCTCGCATTCAGGGTGACTTTTTAGATTATGTAAATTGGAACTGGAAAATGTATTTGCATAGCAATTTTAAAAAATTGATAAAAATAATATTAGGCTGTATGAGTGGCAGTTCTTCATATTTAATATTAGCTAGTTCTAATTGAATCGATTGGTTAACCAGAAAGGGCATGGTACATGGAAAATCTTGACTGGCATATAGTTATTCCAGGTTACAATCTATTCAGGAAGGAAGAAAAATAATCTGTTATTTACTCTCAGATAATACAGGGTCTAGGGGACACTCCATGAAGTTAGCAAGTAGCATGATTAAAATAAAATCGGAGAAAATTGTTTCACTCAATGCACAATTAAGCTGGAATTCACTGCTAGAGGATGTGGTCACAGCAGTTAGTGTAGCTGGGTTTAAAAAGGGTTTGAGAAGTTCCTGGAGGAGAAGTCCTTATACTGTTATTAATCAATAGGGAATAGCCATTGCTTGTTGCCAGTAGTAGTAGCATAGGATCTATGTAATGTTTGGGTACTTTCTAGGTACTTGTGACTTGGATTGGCCACTGTTGGAAACAGGATACTGTGCTTGATAGACCCTTAGTCTAACCCAGTATGGCATATCTTATGTTCTAGGCCAGGAGGTCCTAACTCCAGCACAAAGGTTAAAAAACCCAGCTCCACACAGTTCAAAAAAACAACTGAAATGGCCACACTCTCCACTTCTAGCGCCCCTCTTTGTGGACTGGGATTCAACCATCTCAGTCATCCTCTGGGAAGTGCATTAGGGATGTTGTTATCTCCCTCCTAGCTATCTAACTAAAATGCAGGGATCTAGGGCCACCAAGGGGTCTCAACAGTATGAAAGAAAAGAGGGATCTAGGGATGATCGTATCTGATCTTAAAGTGGACAAACAGGTGCATAATGTAACTACAAAAGCCAGAAAGATGCTTGGCTTCATAGAGAGAATGGTCAGCAGAAAAAAGGAGATGATATTGCCCCTGTATGAGACCTCATTTGGAATACTGTGTGCTGTTCAGGAGACCGCATCTTCAGAAAGATATAACTGATTGAAGTCAGTCCAGAGGATAGCTACTAAATTGTCAGTGATCTTCATTCTGAATCATACGAGGACAACTGTGAAAATGTAAACATGTATACCCTAGATAGAAGAAAGGTGGGATGGAGAGATAGAGACATTTAAATACCTCCAAGGCTTCCATGCACAGGAGGTGGCCCTCTTTCAAATAAAAGGTTGCTCTAGAATAAGGGATGAGGTTAAAAGGAGGTAGATTTAGGAGTAAATTAAGGAAATATTTCTTTACAGAAAGGGTAATAGATGCATGGAACAGTCTCCCAGTGGAGGTGATGAAGACAAGGACAGTATCTGAATTTTAAAAAGCATCCTCTGTATTTGTCCCATATCTGATGGAGTGCTGTACAGGTGAATAGTTGGTGTGGATGAGCAGTCTAGATAGGCTGTATGGTCTTTATCTGCCATCATGTTATGTTTCTGTGCAGGGTTCTGTTTGGGACACCTGTCAAAATAGTAAAAGCCAACTTTGTGTCAGCCTGACTAATACACAGCATCAAGAAGCCAAGCAGAAGTTAAATGCTTGGGATGGAATCCCATTGGCCAACTACCCAAATGTTATCTACTTGATGGTGACACTGGATCAAACAAACACTTTCCTTCAGAGCACATGTAAGGAACGGGAAGATCAGCTCCTACACCAACATCCTCTAAAGGTGGTTTACTTCAAGGTGAGGAGTAAACTCTGCTCCTTTGTTCACCATCGCTCAGCTTACTGTGATATCTATAACATGGTGGACCAAGCACTTTACACTTAATTTTATTCTCCCTTCTTTCTGTATGCTGGATATTTGTTTAATGAGATCCTGCCCCTGCTTCAGCCTCTTTTGCAATTTGGAAATATTAACTCTAACATTTATATTTGAGAGAGTTATTTTTTTAATAAATGAACCTAGAGAGCATTATTTAATTAGTTTGATTGTATATTTTGCTATCTTTATTATATGTTTATTTATTGTTTCATTATGTAAACCACTTTAGTTTATTTGGAGTAATATACCACCTTTCTCCATAAAATCAAACTTTATAAAGATGTGACCCTTGCTTGGCCACTGGAGATGGTCTATATTCTAACATGGGAAGAGACGATGATCTAGTTTGATTTTGTGCTGAACAACAGAGTGCCTGTGGGAAGAATAGAGTTACTGGAGCCTGGCTTACTTTGCACAAGAACTGTGCATGGTGAAACTACTTTTGAAGAAAAAAAGGTTGGTTTTTCTTTGGTTGAGGAACTGTATGGACCATTTTTGTGCCTGCTGATGTGACTGCTGAACTGTACTCTTTTTTTTTTTCTCTCTAAGCAAACATTTTCTTGTTTGGAGCACAAGTCAAAGAGGACTGTATTTTTTGTAAGGTAACCTCTGTGGTCATGCATTCCATGGGACCCAGAACTTCCCCATGTCTCGCTAACTGTGCAGTTGTGCAGTTCAGGGATCCTCAGGCCTGGGAAGGTGTCCCCCTGTGAGAGGGAAGTACCTGTGTATATATATATATATATTAGGGATGTGAATGGTTTTTGAACGATTAAAATTATAGTCAGATAATTTTAAAATCGTTCTAAATCGTTAGAGTGCATGATACAATACAAATGCCCCTAAACAACCCCTAAACCCACACCGACCCTTTAAAACCAATTCCTTACCCTCCCCCACCCTCCCGAACCCCCCCAAAATGTTAAGTTACCTGGTGGTCCAGTGGGGGGGGTCCCGGCGCGATCTCCCGCTCTCGGGCCATCGGCGCCATTTTGGCTGCCACTAATTAAAATGGCGCCGATGGCCCGATAAAAAAAAAACAAACACCCGACCCTTTAAATCGACCCCCCTTAGCCTCCCCCACCCTCCAGACCCTTTTTTTTTAGGGAGGCCCGCGCCACTAAAAAAAAAAAACCCACCCGACCCTTTAAATCGACCCCCCCTCCCGACCCCCCCAAAACCTTTTAAAATTATCTGGTGGTCCAGGGGGGCCTCGGGGAGAGGAGAGATCCAGGGGGGCCTCGGGGAGAGATTTCCCGTTCCCAGGCATCAGCTGTTCTAAAAAAAAAAAATGGCGCCAATGCCCCTTTGCCCTTACCATGTGACAGGGTATCCGTGCCATTGGCCGGCCCCTGTCACATGGTAGGAGCACTGGATGGCCGGCACCATTTTTAAAGATGGTGCCGGCCATCTTTACTCATCAGCCCCTATTATACTATACTCTATAAGCCCCCCTGGATCTCTCCTCTCCCCGAGGCCCCCCTGGATCTCTCCCCGAGCCCCCCCCCCCCCCCCCGAGGTCCCCCTGGACCACCAGGTAATTTTAAAAGGTTTTGGGGGGGGTCAATTTAAAGGGTCGGGTGGGTTGTTTTTTTTAGCGGCGCGGGCCTCCCTAAAAAAAAAAAAATTAGCGATGTGAATTGGAATCGGAAACGATTCCAATTCACATATCTTAACGATCAGATTCCCCCCCCCCCCCCCCCCCCCCAGCCGAATCTGATCGTTAAGATGATCTGGCACACGATTCACATCTCTAATATATATATTTTTATTTTTTTTATTGTGTAACCCTTAGTGGGGTGTGTAAAGTTCCAAGGGCACACAATCTATTTTATTTCTTCGGGACTGCTCCGGCTAACTATTCACTCCCACGCTGACTCTTAATCCCTAGGGGGAATTCTTTTTTATGGGGAGAAGCTCTCGCTTATGGCCCAGATGATAAGAAGGTCGCCAGTGTGTGTGCGCGCTGTATATTAGGTGCTTCCCAAGAGGTGAGAGGCTATAAGAATTAAATAAAACCAGGTTTGATGGTTAAAATAGAGTTAACTGATTCATAATGTTAAAGTCCATTTTGTACAAAATGATGAGTGTACATCTGACAGTAGTTAAAGGGTTTTTCTTTCTGTGTAGAAAGTTGTTCTTAATACAGACCTCTGGGTAGAGCCCATGGTGATTTGAAATGCGCATACTCTCCCAGCAGCTGTCCCGTGAAATCCTAGTGAGAGGATTCCCTTTAACTGCAAAAATCCTATCTTTAGAGATGTCCTTTACCATGGACACCCAGCCAGTCCTGATTCCTTAGGTGGAAATCCAGATGGGATCACCTTCTCTTGTACTTTCTTCCTTTGGTTAGGCTGCTCCTTCAGGTGATTTCTCTTACGGAAAGATCAGAGGACCAGGCTATTCCTCCTGCGCTGAAATCCCAGTGGGAAGGGGGATCCAAAAACCTCCCCTACTACTCTTTAACTCCAAAAAATACTTTAAATCTTAATCTGGATAGCTTCTCTACCATCACAATCTCTGGCAGCAGGATCCATCACTGGTGTTTGCCTACCTAGTGAGTAGAGCAGGCTCACAGGTGTTTGGTCCCCTGTAGAGAGGCTTAAAAGTCTATCTCACCGTAAATTATAAGGACTCTCTGGTAGGGAGTGCACGGTGAGGTAAAAGAAAAACTCCTTTGCGCAAGGCCAGAATGTGTAAAAATACATCTTTACCCTGCAACTGCTCTTTCTAACTGAACCCCAGGCTTTTTAAAATGGCTGCCTCAAATAGCCCTGAATCACCCAATCCAGAGCCTCCTGGTGGGAGGGCCTAAAGGGATGGATGGCTCCTACCTAGTGTGTTCTAAGGACAGGGATAGTGGCATCTAGTGGCCAGACCCAGTAGGGATGCCACAATTGGACTAGCTTAATACATTTCTTGATAAGTTTATGAGAGTTTAAACTCTTCTCTTCACGTCAGAATTCAACCTGAAGAAGAGTTTTAGCTCTCAAAGTCTAGTCAAGAAATATATTTAGTCCAATATAAATATAGCACCTGATATTCTCTAAATAGTATTTGTTAAACTTTATTTCTGTGCGTTCAGGTGGAATAACATAGCAGCCACACTGCTTTATCTTTGAAAGTTCACTAACAAGTTGATCAGATTTGTTCCTTAGAGTAAGCAGTGTAAGATGGCCAATAGCTCTGCATCTGAAATGCTGAGCCCACATTTTCAGTTGTAATATGCTACATTTTTCTGTCCTATCTTGGAAAAAAATAATTTATTAAGCCCATGTATGTTAATGAGATTTTCTGATATGTCCTTCATTCCCACCACATAGGTCAAACATATCCATAAAACAGGGTTTAAAAATTGGCCCTCCTAGATTCAGAAACTTCTCTAGCGAAGCTTATCTGCTGTTATTCCTAAATGCCTGCACCAGGCTGGCTTGATGGCAATCATAGGATGGGAAAAGTAAAAGGTGAAGGGCTCGTGTGAGTCTTGATAAGGTTACAGAAAATGTTGATTATATTACAGCAAGAAACATTAATGACACCATAGATGGTGTTTTATTCTGCCCTTTAGTCTTACTTTACAGAAGTGTAGAACCAAATGAAGGTCAGATGGCAGGTGTACAGAGAGGCTAATAACTGGCATATTCTATAGAGACTAAAAATAATATGCTTTGAGCAGTTTTGCAAAAGTAGAATACAAATAAAGCTAGATTGGATATTAAAGGTATGTAGCTGAAAGCTTTTAATAAAAAAAAAAAAAGTGCCTCATGGAAAATTTACTGTTATTGGTAAGTAGAAGTATTGCTAGTTGAGCAAATAATTCATACTATTGGTGCATAATGCATTTTTATTACCTGCTGTAGAATACTGGAGGGAAATATGTGGAGAACTCACCAACTTTATGACAAAAGAAAGTTTGTTCAGTGAATAAATATTACATGAGAACTGATTGTAAATCCATGCAGAATAGCAAAATTATTTTAGTTTGGGACAATGAAGAGTTTACCATCTGTGATAGGTAATGACACTGGCATTGCTAGAAAGGTAAAGTAATGCCCTTTATCTTCCAGATGAGGGGCTGCTCCTAACTCCTCTAGACGTTTCTCTTATCCACATACCATTAGACCAAGTTGTTCCTGTTTGAGACCTGGAAGTTAATGCTATTATGTCCCCTGCCCTGACATGAGGGAAAAAAATCTTTCAAGGCCCTGAGGACTTCTGAAACTGTCCAGTGAAACAAACACTCCACTACACCTACCTGCCTATGAGCAGTCTTCTCCATCTGCCACTGGAGTCCAGCATTCCATAATTCCTTCCTGTCCCAGAACACCGCTGCTGCACCCATTGACATCATCTAGGTGTGGGGCATTAAGAAAACCAGGATGAAACTGAGGTGATACATGCAGTTCTGTCACACAGACAAAGGAGCTTGCCCCTTTGTGTGCCCCTTTGTGCACACCTAGGGGTACATTTTAAAAAACAGCGCGCGCGCATTCTTTTGTTAGCCCACCAGGCGCAAACAAAAGTACGCTGGATTTTATAAGATACACGCGTAGCCGCGTGTATCTTATAAAATCCGGGGTGCAAGGGGGTGCACATTTGTGTAACTTGTGTGCACCGAGCCCTGCCCGTTCCCTCCACCCCCCCGCACTTTCCCCTCCCTAATCCACCCCTCAGCCCTATCTAAACCGCCCCCTACCTTTATCGCACAAGTTAGGCCTGCTCGAAGCAGGCATAACTCACCTGTGCCGGTGGCTCGCTGCCGCACCATCATCCGACCTGGGGCCTGGTCCGGAGGCCTCGGTCACGCCCCCCCGGAACGCCCCCGGGCCGGTACCACGCCCCCCAGAATGTCCCCAGGAATGCCCCGAACGTCACGCCGCCCCCGACACACCCCTGACACGCCCCCCTAGCAAAGCCCTGGGACTTACGCGTGACACCCAGGGTTTGCGTGTGCCGCTGAGCCTATGCAAAATAGACTCGTCGCACGCAGGGGGTTTTTTTAAGGGCTACGCGCTTAATTTAAGTGTGTAACCCTTTTAAAATCTGGCCCCTAGTGTCACTTAGAGCCACTCAGTGACATAGTGTCATGCTGTTTGTGTCAGGCTCCTGGTTTTGACTTTGCCTCTTCCTGTAATGGCTGGGTTATTGTTGCATGTGCCAGCCACAGCAGGCCCGTGGCCAGGCCTTCTTACCCCTGTTCACCTGTTCCAGCACCTGGCTCTGCTTCTCTTGCGGCCGTGGGTCGCTGCCCCAGACTCCAGGCCACTCCCCATGCTCCCAGCTCTGCAGCGGATGTCCCAGCTCTGCGGCAGGCTTCCCCATGTGGTCCACGGGGAGACACCACCAACTCGCACCGCGCCCCTCCTTAGGAGCGCGCATCAGTTTTTCTTTTAAAGGGGCTATGGCGGGGAATCCAATCCGTGGCCCCAGATGATGACATCACAGGGTCCCGGTATTTAAGGCTGGGCCCAGCCAGTGCTTCCCTGCCTTGGCAACAGGTCTCCACGCTAGTCATGTGCTCCGTTGCTTATTCCTGCGTTTCCTCTGTGTTCCTCGTTCGTCTGTGTTCTATGTCTACTTTGCTTGATGCTGACTGACTGACTTCCTGGCTTTGACTACTGCTTCGTCTGACTAGGCTACTGATTGTCTCCTGGCCCTGACCACTGCTTCACCTAACTACGATTCTACCCATCTTCTGGTTTGACCTTTGCCTTGCTTGACCATTCTACAGCTGACTTCTGCTTTTGACCTACGCTTGTTTTGTCACTCTTCCTTGCCTGCTGCCTGCCCTGACTTCAGCCTGGTCTATGACACTCCAATTGTTTTCACTCTGGACTTGGCCTCTCAGGCTGCGGCCTGTTCTTACTCGGGCACCCTCTGTCTGCCTCTTGTTCTCATTGGCGCCCGGGTCTCTGGGACTCCGTCTCATCCAGATCAGACCACCTACTTCTACTACCACTGCTGGCCCCTGGCTGACCTCCTCGTCGTCCCTGAGAAGACCTCGGACGGAGGTCCACCTAAGTCCAGTCGGCCCCGTTACCCAAGGGCTCAACCTGTGGGGAATGAGGGCTGGTATTGGCGAAGCTCCAGCCGGCCTCCGTCAGTCAGCCAGTTCCACCTGCCGATGGTGGGGACCCATAGGGCTTGCCCTGCAGGTTGCGTCAACCCCACCTCGGCCCAAGGGTCCACCTCCTGCGCAACAGTTACAAATTAACTCTGTTGCAGGAACACCTGTTCCATGATCTCTGGACAAGGAAGATATAGTCCCTCAGCTTACTCTTATTACCCAATACTCCAGACTCTCAAGAAGTGCCTTGCCATCTATATCATTACTTTTATTAATTTTATCAACAGTAATGACCACTGACAAAAAATACTTATTAATGCTCAATCCATTTCTAAAAAGATTCCTATGATTTACGATTTGCTGCTTGGTCATTCACTAGTTTTTTTGGGTGGAGAGGGCTGCCTTTGGCTGGGAGCAATTGATTAACTTCCCCACTCATAAGGTGAACCATAGTTTGAATTTGTTCTTTGTAACTTGGTTAATACTAAAGTTGAGACTATCCCATGGTTGGACTTTTTTTTTTTTTTTTTTTAATTTAGCCTGGTTTCTAAGGCATTGTCTCAAAAGGTACCTAATACCAAACTTACAACAGTGGAAAAACGTGGACATACTGACCCAGATAAATTCAAGGAAAAATGTGTCATGTATATGAAAGGAAGACTTGACTATTACATTTGACATTATGTTCTTGAGGCCATAGCTGATGAGCTGGCACCATTAAAACTATATTATAAATGAAAAAATAATGCTCCATGGTTTACACAGTTCCTTCAGATCACCAAGCGTACTTTTCACCATCAGCCAGAATATCACTGGCATAAATATGCAAATTCTTCTGAATTTGAGGCATATAGACTACAATTAAATATTTACAGATCTAGTGTTACTGTTGAAAAAAAAAAACAAACTTATTTTCATGAATGCATCATGGCAGCAAACAATTCCTGAGAACATTTTTATATAGTAAAAGCAACTCACTAGCATGGGTCCGAGTTCACATACTATTCCTAACAATTTAGGATATCAGTTGCAATGATTTTTCTCTTAAGCAAAATATCTAAACTATGTGAAATGTTTTGTTGTAAAATGTTTGAACTAGTATTTCTATGAGCCCAGATGAGATGAGTTGGGACCAATTTTTCATTGTCTCCTAGACTGAGATTACCCAAATAATAAAAAGAAGATATCCACCATCTTGTCTACTTAATCCCTGTATCACAGCATTGCTTAAAATGACTTGAAAATATTTGTAATATGTTCAAATATACAGTCACTCTCTGTCCCTCCTGCACTTTCCTATGTTTTTGGTACCCATATTTACTATGACAGACAGTTCCTCCCCAGCATTTTCTAAAATTCTATCTAGGTGAAACGAGAGGTTCACTACTTTTGCACCAGGCAAGCCAAGTTATCAAGTGATCCTCATGCCTATCAGCCACCCATTTCAATAATATTACAAAAGCTTCTACTACAGCAGCTCAAGGGTAAATCCTATGGCAAAGTTTCTGAAATTCTGCAGTTAGACACCCTAACTGATCATCTCTCTAAAGCTCTAAATGATTTAGAACTATCAAACACCGATAATGCAATTAACTCCTGGTTCTCTCTGACAAAAAAAGTAGCTAATATCTTTTTTGATCACTGGGCAACAGTTATCACTATTAATAAACTCCATACCCCTTGGTACACCAATGAACTAAGAACACTAAAAACAGCAGAGAGAAAATGGAGAGCTTCCCCTTCTACAGGCACACTATTTACAAATCTATATTACATAAATACAACGAATCCATCAATAAAGCAAAAAAAAAAAAGAATTTTATTCTAACAAAATAAATACATTTCAATATAACCCAAGAGTACTGTTCACCCGGACAGTGTCTAATGGTGCTGTCCCAGCCGGCCCTGCCCCCGGACCTCCCCTTTTTTGAATCCGACACTTTCGAACGTACCGGGAAATGTGCATGTGGCCGGGGTTCAACAACAAGACTCAAAGACAGTGGGGGGGTAAGCAGATTTTTTTGTGCTGGGGCCACATTACAAGTGCTCGTCTGCAGCAGGGGGTGGGGAGTGGCGAGGTCCTCCTTGGACCTCCTGGAGAGAAAAAAATCAAATCACAAAAAAGTAAATAAACACAGGTTACTAATATTCTCTTAAATCTTTCTTTACTACTAAGAGATGCATTATCAGGGAAAATGTATTGCCAGGTTTTCTTCAGACTATTTCACTACTGAAAGATGCAGAACCATGTGCACAACCATGCAACTGTATTAACAGTTTTCTTCAGTCTACTTCTTTTCTGAAAGATGCTCAACCATGAATAATGCAGTTTTATGGTTCTGCATCTTTACAGGATTGAATTAGAATGAAGAAATTTTGTAATCCCCAGCAAATTTTCTCAGTCTTTATTTCACTACTGAATGATGCACAACTATAACTCTATTACCAATTTTCTTCTGTCTTGCAGTACTGAACGATGCAAAACCATAAAACTGTTTTATAGTTGTGCATCTTTCAGCAGTGAAATAAAGACTGAAGAATATGGGTAATACAATTTTATGGTTGAGCATTACTGAGTAGAGAAGTAAAGACTGGAGAAAATTTGCTGGAGATTACAAAATTTCTTCAGTTTTTATTTCAGTACTGAAAGATGCACAACTGTATGGGTCGGAAATGAAAATGAACAAAACCCAGATTTTTTTTTTTAATTAGTTCGGTGATTAATGCTTTGGAAGCTGCATAAAGGCTATGGTTTTGCTCAAAATAGATGGGTGATTTTATTTATTTACCACAAATTTAGATGGCATATACATTTTGGTAAATAAAATCGCCCATCTTTTCTGAGCAAATGAAATTTCATTTTATATTTATGCACCGTACATTCCAGATTTATAAAGCAGATCAAGGTAGTTCGCAACAAATAAAAACTTACAATTTTAACATTTAAAACCTTCCAATCCCACCCACCCCCACCTCACTTAAAATGCATGTTCTTGTACTCCCACCCACATTTCTCTCCCGCCTACAGAGAATATTATTGACAACCTTCTGCCTCTTACTGTCTTCTACATTACTTGTTTCCCAACCACTGTCCAGAGACTAATTACTTCTTAAAAAGCCAAGTTTTCACCTTTTCCCTAAACAAATAATCCTCCTATAACCTAACCTCCCTGGGTGCCAAATTCCAAAGTTCTGCCCCCATCATTAAAAACATTCCCTTACGACTCTTCACCTTGCATCTTTTTCTCCAGACTGGAACTGGTAGGTTTTCATTCTCTGACTAAAGCTTTCGCGATGATACATAATGCTCCAATATTCTGTCCCCTTTCCACCTTAAAAATCCAAAGCATGAATTCTGACTGCATTCTTACTGGAAGCCAGTGTAATTGATATAGCAAGGGTATTGCACGCACCCTCCTTGAGCAGCCAAAAATTAGACATGCCGCCATATTCTGTACCATCTGCAACCGATGGATGGACTTATCAGGTAAGCCTAACACAGCATTACAGTAATCTAATACAGATGCAAAGTAGACTTGAAGTACTTTACAAAATGCAGGTCTGCTCAATAGAGCTTGTGAATTGCATAGTTGACGCAGTTTAAAATGAAACCAAATGAAATGTCATTTTTATGAATTCGAGACAGAAAAGATTTTCCCTAAAAATGTGTTACTTCTGATCCTAAAACAAATTCTATGACATCCACATCACCATCCCTATGCATGAAACATTAATGTATTTTGTTTTAGGTATTCTCCACCTTGAGACGGTTCCTGAGACAATGTTCTGTTTTACAGCTCATGTTAATCTTTGGCTTTGATGAAACCTTGAATTCTTTACTCCCCTAATCAATCATTACTGATTCCAAATAGATTATATATGTGTGCAGGCATAGATGTGTGTGTGTGTAGGAACTAAGGTGGGGTGTGTCGGGGTGGGGGACAGATGCCAGCCAGAAGATAAAGGTGTACTGGGAGAAAAGACCAGAGAAGGGAAAGTAGCACCTTGCTAGGGCAGGTGGCTAAAGTTTAGCTGTGTGCCTAGAATCAGCCCTCCCCCACAGGCAGCATTATTCAATAACTTTGCCTGCCCTTGTCTTCACATATGAGCCAGGTGGGAGTGAAGAATTATTTAGTCATAGGAGCTAGCTGAAAATCAGGCTGCCACCAAGTGTGGGTGTAGGTGAACTATTGCAGTTATGCGATGCTACTGCTACTTTGGTAAATGAAGCAGCCGTTGGCATGAAGAGACTGCAGCAGGCACTAACAGCAAACTGCTGTTCTGATTGGCTTGCACAAGAAAAGGCACCAATCATGTCTTCATCCCAGGACCTGCCATGTGCCTGATGGGAATAGTTAATAAAACGGAAAATGTCATAATGCCTCTGTATCACTCCATGGTGAGACCACACCTTGAATACTGTGTACAGTTCTGGTCGCCACATCTCAAAAAAGATATAGTTGTGATGGAGAAGGTACAGAGAAGGGCAACCAAAATGATAAAGGGGATGGAACAGCTTCCCTATGAGGAAAGACTTAATAGGTTAGGGCTGTTCAGCTTGGAGAAGAGACAGATAGAAGATAGAGGTCTTTAAGATCATGAGAGGTCTTGAATGAGTAGATGTGAATCGGTTATTTACACTTTCAAATAATAGAAGGACTAGGGGGCATTCCATGAACTTAGCAAGTAGCACATTTAAGACTAATCGGAGAAAATTCTTTCACTCAATGCACAATAAAGCTCTGGAATTTGTTGCCAGAGGATGTGGTTAGTGCAGTTAGTGTAACTGGGTTCAAAAAAGGTTTGGATAAGTTCATGGAGGAGAAGTTCATTAACTGCTATTAATCAAGTTTACTTAGGGAATAGCCACTGCTATTAATTGCATCAGTAACATGAGATCTTCTTAGTGTTTGGGTAATTGCCAGGTTCTTGTGGCCTGGTTTGGCCTCTGTTGGAAACAGGATGCTGGGCTTGATGGACCCTTCATCTGACTCAGCATGGCATGTTCTTATGACCAGAGTCTAGTTCCAGCCTGCCTGAGTGTCAGATGTTTTAGCACATCAGTGTGACATTCTGAGCCTTTGATGTCTGGTACCCAGGCAGGTTGGAAAAAAGTACAGTGGTCCATACCTAATGTTATTTTTAAAATGGTATGCAGGCTGGAAAAAAGGAAATGATGGGCAAGATTTGGCCTTCAAGCCTTAGTTTGCCTACTCAAAGAGATGCAACTCTATGAAGGTGAAGAAGAAGGAGTGGCAGATCCTTTCAAAACTAAGCTCACTTCCAAGTCAAGGAGACCTCCGGCACTGGAGGACCCGTGTTCTTGACTCCCCAGAAGAAAGTAATCAGAAAGTAGCAAGAGAGCTTCCATGACCGTCTCTTGCAGCAAGCCAGAGTCAGTCTCTGGCAAGATTTGCAAGTTATGCCTTCATTCCAATATCATCTGGTGGAAGGTCAGTATTGAAGGATCTGACCCCCTGAAAGGAAAATGTTGCCTTGTGTAAACTGACCTTACAAAGGCTCAAGCTTCTCAGGTCCAGTACATTATCCTCTTTTATGCCTCCAAAAGCTGTATTCTCGTTATGTAGCCTGGTTCTCTTAACAGCCAAGGTTGTATAAGAATTGAAGGCCATTCCCAGGAATCTTCCAGCTAGGAAAAGGGGGGAGAACTACCCCTATCTCCTGAATAATCTCCTCACTGAGGCATCATCCCTCCCCCCCTTTCCTGAGGAGACAAAGCTATCTCCTCCTCTTGTCCTGAGGATTGCCTAAGTCTGTCCCAGTGCTCTAGTACCCCTAACAATGCCGTGGCCAACCTGAGGTTCTTCCAAGTGGGACATGAATGGCTGTGAAGCACTCAAGGAAAAATCCAAACTATGTTGCCCAAGCAGAACCACCCTGGGATTTTTTTTTATACAAGCTGCAGTCATTTTCAGCAGCTGAAGCTCAATTTGGTCTTAAAAGCCCCTCTAGTAAGCTTCAGTTGTGTACAGGGGAAAAGAGCTGTTCTGTAGGGTGTTCCCTTGACCAGTCCACTAGTGGAAAAAGGAACTCCAATATGCTTGGAAATCAACTATTGCAATAATAACTCCATAGCAAACTGGAGCTGTGCAGACTCTGCCATGCCAAAGGGTAAATTTGTAGCCACCCATAGAACTTCTCCATTTGGCTAAGTTTGGATTTAACTGGAAAAACCCTGGGGGTTTAAATGTTATGCCCATCTGCATGCCAAAGTTATCTGGCTATGTCAGTGCTTCAAAACCAGTGCATCATGGAAAAGTCACCACTGCCTGATGCTCAAATCCAGGTCGGCAGATGGCCTCTGCTCTCAACACTTTGCAGCAAAAAAAAAAAAAAGAGAGACACCATCAATGGCTCTTCAACAAATGGTAACTGTTTTCTGACATGTGTAATCATGCCTGCTTTTTCCTAGCTACAATATGAGCCCTGCAGTGTGGTAATTAACGGAGAGCATGCAGGCCTCAGACAGCTGGGACCCACTTTGTGCAACACACAGCACCTCCTCATTTTCCCTGTTATTGAGTCCTTCTAGACTGAGATGGGAAGTATGTTTCCTGAGCAGCAAATATGACTCTTTTTGAGGGTTGGGAGCCAAAGCAGTGAAGGAGCTCCAGCAACCACATTTGACATCCAATATCACTGCCACAGTAACAGCTGGCTAGAACCAGGAACAGTAGGCTCGAATATGAACAGGACTGGCCTGGCACAAGAGATCTTCTGCCTGTACTGGCCATCTCCCCTTCAGGTTGAACCTTCAGATTCTGGTTGCTGACGAGACTTGGGAAACACTGAGCTATGTGTGGAAGACTCTCCCGGTCTGGCCACCACATGTCACTGTCCCTATAACACTCTAGTAAGGAGCCATCCATACCCCTCAGTCCCCCCCACCTGGAGGGTCTGGATTGGATGCCTAAACACTTTCTAGCCCAACCATTTTAAAACATTTTGTCATCAGTTTAAGGAAGCCTTTGAACAGTAAGGATGTTTCAGTTTCACATTCTGGTGAGGCCTCCCAGCTTCACCCAGATGGAGTTTCATTTAGAAGTGAGACCTCATCATGCCCTCCCTGCCAGAGGGTCCTTCTACTAATTTACAGAGAGAGAGATTTTTATGCCCGATACCCTTTAGAGGAAAAAGGTCTCTCACCCAGAGGACTGAAGACCTGTGAGCCTACTCTAAACCCTAAGTAGGATCCTGCTGTGAGAGACAGTGAAGGCAGAAGATGTATCCAGTTTAACTTTAAGAAGTATTTTTTGGACTTGAACAGCAAGGGGGAGATTTTTGGATTCACCTTCACCGCTGGGATTGCAGTGCTGAGAACTAGCCTGAACCACTGACTTTCCCCCCCCCCAAAAAAACAAATAAAGGATGGAAGAATAAGAGCAGAAGAGACCCCAATCGGATTTCCACACACCAACACCAAGGGACCAGGACAGGCAGGGAGACAGAAGATGAACTAAGGTAGGATTTTTGCAGTAAAGTTGAGGACCCCTCCATTAGGATTCCCGGACAGTTGCTGGGGGAGTTAGCACATTGAAAATAACCATGGGCTGTACCCAGACGTCTGATTAAAAGACACCTAGCTACAGAGGAAAACCATACACATACCATCATTCAGGTGTAAATTCACATGTTTGGACAATGGACTTTAATTGGTAATCATAAGTCAGTAAACTATTATTTTAACACCTAGATCTGTTCCTGTCTGAGTTATTATAGCCTCTCGCCTCATGGGAAGCACCACTACAGTATACACACACTGGAAAGCTTTTAACATCGTCTGGGCCACAAGCGAGAGCTTCCCCCCATAAAAAGAATCCCCTCCCCCCCAGGGATTGAAAGTCAAGCATGGGATGGAAATGCTAGCCGGAGCAGCACCTGAAGAGAAATAAATTAGTTTGTGTACCCTTAGGACTAAACACCCCACTATGGGTTACATATGTAATTAGCCAGATAAAACATATCCGGGTAACTTGCAGGGCATTCCAGGTCAGGCCAAATTTATTCGGATAAGTTTGCCTGATAATGCCAATATTCAGTGTTAGCTAGCTAAGTTATCTGGCAAACGTTAGGACTGCCTCAGGTCCCCACATAACCTTAACCAGTTATATTCAGAATGATGATGAATAAACTTTAGGACCAATAGCCCCAATCCCCCCACTCCATCTTAATAAGTAGAAATTATATTGGGGCACAGTATTCAATTTCCCACCCTCCTAAACCCCCAAAAGAATTTAAACCCATACAGGCTTTGACAGGAAGTTAGGAAACGGCCCAGACCCCATATGGGATTCTTTTATATCAGGGAGGGGGCATTCCTTGGGCCTCTGTGACCCTCACCTTCTTTTAATTCTTTTGAGGGTGGAATTTAATTCTTTTTGGGGTGGCTGGGAAAGTTTTGTTTTTTATAAAGTTACTTGGCTGTAGTCTGAATATAGCACCTGAAGGCCACAACATTTATTTTAAAAACAGGTTTCTAGGGGGCGCGCTGACGTCACCGATGGGAATGGCCGCTTGAAGTGAGAGCTCCCCACGGCACTGCTTATATTCAGCCCGAATCCTATACATATAGCTTGCGGCACCGCGGCAAAACTTGGCAAGCAGTTCACTACAGGATCGCGATGGCTTCCAAAAAGAAAAATATAGACAGCGCAATTTTCTTATGCTAAACCTCACGACAGCCCCGAAATGCCGGCGACAGAGCAGGCCGCAAACGAGACCTCGGATACTGACCACGCGGCTCCTGCCTCTCTCTCTGATTTGATTACCCGAGCGGAACTCCGGGAATGGTTCCTTGATCTGCGAAAGGATCTCAAGCAGCATAAACAGGACCTACTACAATCTATCCCAGAGGTCAGAGAAGAGCTTGCAGCGGTCGGACACCGTGTGGATGACTTAGATGTAAGAGTAGAACACCACAAGGTGGGTCTAAATAAAATGGCCGACGACACGACACAAATGCAGGCAGACATGAAATCCTTATTTAAAAAAGTGGAGGATCTTGAAAATAGATCCCGACGCAACAACATTCGCATAAAGGGGATCCCAGAAACCCCGGCGTATGAAGACTGCACGACCATGGTCACCAAAATTTTCAATTTTTTACTGGCAGACCCCGAGAGGATGAATGCTGACACTGACTTAAACCCTGCAGCAGCAGCGTTTCACATAGAAAGAGCACACAGGGTGCGAGGGCCACGCACTTCGGAGAGGCCACAAGATATTTTGACCTGCCTACAAACTTTTCAAGAAAAGACCCTTATATATAATGCCTCTAGGAAGAAGAGAGAATGGATATGGGACGACAACAAGATCTTTATTTTTAATGATCTCGCGGCCATTACACTACGAAAGCGCTATGAACTGCGCCCTGTAATAACAATTCTACTAGAAAATAACATACGATACAGGTGGAACTTTCCATTTGGCCTGACATTCACGGTTAATGGAACCTCACATCATGTTAAATACATGGCGGGTGCAAGGGAAGCTCTCCGCAAAGCCAACCTGCCATTACCGGACATCACCACAAGTCTCCCGCTGAAAACGAGCAAGGTTCTGGACACACCCCGCTGGCAGCGAGTGGGAAATAATCATAGACTGGAACGCCAGAAGGGACTATCCCACACCACTCAACTCCCACCGGAGCGCTAAAGATGGACCATTCAATAACTCCACCATTGCTCACCATAGCCTTGTGATGCCAGCCGCAACAATGATGTCACTGATCTGGGATTGAGATTTTGGATTCGGGACTGAGAATTATCCATGGTATGCATATTGAAATGTCGGGGGTTAAGTAGCTCTCCCGTTGGAGACTAAGACCCCTAAGATGGGAGGTATCCTGGAGGAGGAAAGGGGGGGGTAGAACTATCCATGAGTACATAATCAGGGTGCCAACAGGAATTGTGTGTTTTTACTGTGAGATCTGTTGTCCTTATGGGACTGAGGGGAGGTATAACTATTGGTCCTACTGGGATAATCCGTGGCTCTAAAAATTTGGTCCCTTAATGTGAAGGGCCTAAATTCTCATTTCAAGGGGCAGTCCCTTCACAGAGACCTAATGAGTCAACAAGTAGATATTGCATTCATCCAAGAAACTCATGTACGTAAACGCCACGAGCACTTTTTACAGTTTAGAGGTTTCCCTACTTCTTTCTTAGCAGGCAGCACAAAACACTCTAAATATGCCGGGGTTGGTATCTTTATGTCTCAATGGGTGACATTTGTACTCAAAGCTCAGTTAACAGATCCTTTGGGCCACTTTCAATTTGTAAAAATTCAAATTGATACAAAAACTATTACCTTAGTCAATCTATACGCCCCGAATACGGGTCAGAACTTGTTTCTACAATCAGTAAATAAAGAATTGATAAATTTTGCAGAAGGAGATATTATATGGGGAGGGGATCATAATCTTGTGCGGAACCCCAGGTTAGATACCTCCAACTATCGTAAGGCAGAGGGATGAAAAGCTATGTCCGAGTTATCATATATAATGAATAAATGGAGTTTGGTTGACATTTGGAGGCAGCGTCACCCCACTGACAGGACATACAATTTTTACTCTAACCCTCACGACACCTATTCGAGAATTGATTATATTCTCCTCGACAAAAATATACAAAACTTAGCATCTATGCCAGGGGTTCCCAAACTTTTTACACAGGGGGCCAGTTCACTGTCCCTCAGACCATTGTAGGGCCGGACTATAAAAAAAACTATGAACAAATCCCTATGCACACTGCACATATCTTATTTTAAAGTAAAAAAAACAAAACGGGAACAAATACAATATTTAAAATAAAGAACAAGTAAATTTAAATCAACAAACTGACCAGTATTTCAATGGGAACTATGGGTCTGCTTTTGGCTAATGAGATGGTCAATGTCTGGTTCCATATTTGTCACTGCTAGCCATAACAAGTGATGCAAGTGTGCATCAGTTAGTCTAGATCTGGTTGGAGATTTCAGATGTTTCATTCTGGAAAAAGTCTGTTCACAGACATAAGTGCTGCCAAAGATGGTTGCCATTTTGAGTGCATGGTTCCTGAGATTAGGATATGTCTCAGAGGGGAGAGATGCATAGAAATTAGGCAAGCTGCTTGACTTGAATGCGTCTTTCAGAGAGTCACAATTCTGACGTTCAGCCAGTTCCATTTGGTAAATTGTATCCACATTTTCAATGTCAATAGAAAATGGGTTACGGAAAAGCTGTATGTCCTGTTCATGGAGATGAAGCTCTTTAAATCTGAATTGGAACTCCTTTTGCAACTTTTCCAGTGAACCCACACATGTTTCTTTTGGGAATGCAATCAAGGGTTTTTCCGCTAACAGATTTTGAGTTAATGGGAGATGGCAGAAATTTTCCTACTTCACTTGTTTGATAAGGAGGCATAATTTTACTTCAGATGCTTTCACATGTGATTACATATCACAGATGAGCTTCCCTTTTCCTTGAAGTTGCACATTGAAACTGTTGAGTAGCTCTGTTACATCTGTCAGAAAGGCGAGGTGCCATTTCCATTCTGCATCATTGAGCTCTGGTACTTCTTTGTTTTTTGAAAGCATAAAAGCTGTAATCTGTGGAAGTAAGTCATAGAAATGTCAAAACTCTCCCTCGACTCAGCCAACGAACTTCTGTGTGGTACAGAACATCTTCACAGGCAACATTTAGCTCAGACAGAAATTCCTGAAATTGTCTGTGGTTTAGTGCATTAGCTCTAATGAAGTTAACACAAGATACCACAATTTTCATAACAGAGTCCCACTTCAGTGATTTACTACATAGCGCTTGTTGGTGGATGAGGCAGTGTATGGCTATTGGATGAGAATGGTTACGTTTGTCCATCTCTTGGTTAATGCGAGCAATTACTCCTTTCTTGGACCCCACCATGCTAGGAGCACCATCAGTTGTCACACTGGCTAGTTTAGCCCAGTCCAGCTCCAAATCCTTCACAGTTTGGGAAACCTTTTCATAGATATCCTCTCCTGTAATTGTTCCTTTGATGCTTTGCAGTGCAGCAAGCTCTTCTGTGACTTTGAAATTGTCATTCATCCCACGAATAAAAATTAGAAGTTGTGCAGAATCACGAACACCATTGCTCTCGTCGAGTGCCAAGGAAAAATAGGAAAGTTTTCTTGCGGAGTTTTGCAAATGCTGATGTAAATTGTCTCCCATTTCTTCAATCCTTCGTGTAATTGTAGATCCTGAAAGACTAACTGTACTAAATAAGTCTGCCTTTTCTGGACACATCTCTTTGGCAACAGAAAGAAGGCACTCTTTAACAAATTCTCCCGCCACGAATGGTCTGCCAGTGCACGCTATTAGCTTGGCAACTTGAAAACTTGCTCGCAGTGATGAAATATTTAGCTGCTTCTGCTTCACAAAAGTATTTTGCTGAGTTGTCAATGTATTTTTCAGTTTTAATATTTATCTTCTCACATCTCCGACCAAACAATCATATTTATCTTTATCTTGAGTTTGATAGTGTCGACGCAAATTGTATTCTTTGAACACAGACACTATATTCTGGCATATCAAACAGCTCTTTCCTTGTACTGCATGAAAAAGTAATCATAAGTCCACTGTTCTTTGAATATCCTACATTCCGAGTCAATTTTTCTCTTTCATGATGTCATTGTTTCCTAGGGATTCAAAATTGCTATTAGTAAAATACCAATAGATATATATATATATATATATATATATATATATATATATATATATATATATATATACACACATACACATATACACACACACACAGCCCTACAAAAACAATATACCAACAATAATTTTGCCCACACAGAGGCATACAGACTGCACTGCCCATCAGTGCAGTCTGATCTGTGTCCATCAATGCAGCCTTCCCAGTCCACATCATTTCAGCCTCACCAGTGGCCATATTGGTGGAACTCCACTTTTACCTCAGGCTCACACTGGTGTGGTGATGTGGGGCGCCGCAGTCGCAGACCAGATGTGCGTCATATGACGCGCTTCCGGAGCCGTGACGCGTGCGTCCTGCATCACCGGAAGTAGTACTGTACGTGAGCGACGCCACGCTTTGCCTCTCACTGACCACCAATGAAAGAGGTGCCCCTTCCAGAAGTGCGGCAGGGGCCGGATAAATGGCCTCAGGGGGCCGTAGTTTGGGGACCCCTGATCTATGCCAACGTCATTGACTATCACTTGGTCAGACCATGCACCGGTATGGGCCACAGTAAACATATCCGATTCGGACCCAGGCTCCCGGTATTGGTGATTTAGAGAAGACCTCTTTAAAAACGTAGATAACCTATGCCTTATTCAAAACACCTTACAGGAATACTTTACACTGAATATTGGGTCCGTATCAGCCGCCAGCTCCATATGGGAGTGTTCTAAATTAGTAATACGGGGACGTCTCATAGCGCTCTCAGCGGCCCTGCGTAAGCAAAGGGACAAACGGCGCAATGAACTACTTCACCTTATTACTTCTCTAATGCACCAACACTCTAGATACATGTCAGGCGCCAAACTACAAGCACTAAAAGCAGCCCGATCAGAACTCAATATATTAGACACGTCGCAAATAGCCCATGCTTTAGATAGAACTAAGCAACAATATTTTGAAGGAAATAAAGCGGGTCGGATCCTGGCACGAAAACTGAAGCAATGATCGATGATGAACAACATTGCTGAACAAGCAAGGGCTGATGCAGACTATTAGTCAGGACATTAGGCATTGCTTTACACAATTTTATTCTACGCTTTATAGTAAAGACATAACGATCACTAAAGGGGCTATAGAACAGTATCTTTTGCCAATTTCTTTACCCACTTTAACTGATCTTCAACAACAATTTTTAGATGCCCTAATTTCTATGATAGAAGTTCAGACCGCAATAAAGGATTTAAAAGTGGGCAAATCTCCCAGGTTAGACAGGTTTACAAGAAGGTATTATAAAAAATGCCAAACACAGTTGGTGGAACCACTAGTAGAGTTTTTTAATAGTTTGAAGGAGGACGTCCATTTACCTATACATTCTAATGTTGCTGGAATTACTGTCATAGCGAAACCAGGCAGAGATCCAACACAGTGTGGATCATACTGTCCTATCTCTTTGTTAAACATTGATCAAGCTCCTTGCTAAAGTCCTGGCAAACAGATTGAATTCCATACTCCCGAATCTGGTCCATAAAGATCAGGTGGGCTTCATTCCGCAGAGAATGGCAGCAGAAAATGTGAGAGAAGTAACTGACATTTTGTGGTGGGCTAAAAGGGAGGAAGTACCGTTAGTTCTTTTAGCAGTAGACGCCGAAAAGGCCTTCGATCTTGTCCATTGGGACTTTCTGTTTGCCACTCTAGCAAAGATGAACTTTGGGTCTAGATTTTCGGGATGGGTCAGGTGTCTCTATCACAACCCGACAGCCAGAATTATAGTTAATGGAGGTTATGGGGACTCATTCCCAGTACAAAGAGGGACACGATAGGGGTGTCCTTTATCCCCCCTCCTATTTGCTCTTTTTCTAGAACCCTTCACCACTCGGATTCATACCTCAACTCAAATAGAGGGTATTAAAATAGGCTCTTCAAGCCTTAAATTATCCTTATTTGCAGACGATATTCTTTTGACCCTCACTAACCCACTTCGTTTCCTTCAGGGGGTTACGGATGAAATTAAAGCTTTTAGTCGCATCTCGGGCTTTAAAATTAATTTGGATAAAACAGAACTACTGAACGTATCTGCGGATGCATCAATAATTCAGGTGGTTCAACAGCAATATCCATTTAAAATCGCACATAACTCTATTAAATACCTTGGTGTACACATTGGCCCTGATATTCAGCAATTATTATGCCTTAACTATACCCCTCTTGTAGCAGCGGTGAAGCGCGACCTGCAAAAATGGGACCGGGAGAATTTCTCCTGGCTCAGCCGGGTAGCTATAGTTAAAATGAATGTCCTCCCCCGTTTCCTATACTTCTTTAACACACTGCCCATATTTATCAGCAGCGCCATACTGAAATCATGGCAAAAAATCCTCTTTGATTTCATCTGGCACAGACTGCCACCCCGGGTCGCCAGAAAAGTCCTCTACTAACCGAGAAATAGAGGAGGCTTGGGGATGCCAAAATTAGAGCGTTATTATGCAGCTGCTCAATTAACTGCTATTACAGATATACACCGGACTTTGTATATAAAGCAATGGGTGCAATTTGAGGAACATTTATTGGGAAGGGGTCCCTTTGATGGCGATCATCTGGCAACCATGGGATACTTGGCCTGCCTTGGGGAAACAGACTTTGGCTTTAGACACAACGTTAAAGATCTGGGCCAAATGGAAAAGACAGCTTGTGGGGGCTAGAACTTATTATCACTCCTCAGTACTGTATTATAATACCAATTTCCCTGCGGGGCAAAGTAACAGAACCTTTGTAATTGGCATCAGAAGGGTATCTCTCGGGTGGAACATTTACTTACAGGGGGCTCCCTCATGTCCTGGCCGGACATACAACTTGCATATCAGTTGCCTCACAAAGACTTTCTAGCCGGTTGCCAGATCATCCATTTCCTTCGGACTCCCTCCATTTCCGCATCGCTCGCATTAGGTAAAACAATCCTAGAACATCTCTGTGAGGATCAGGGGCGGATTGACCTATCGGGGGATCGGGCATCCCCCGGTGGGCCGGTCTAACTTGTCACATGGTCTCGACCGCGTGGCTCTTCCTCAGCGCCTCCCAGCCAGCCCCCACCATTAGACCAAGCCAGCATGGGCCGAAGAAATGAAAATCGAGGCCGGCGGAGGCGGAAGAAAAGAAGATCAGCCAGCCCCCGTGGAAGTCCAAGCCGGCAGGGGCAGAAGAAAAGAAGATGGGAGCCTCCCAGCCAGCCTCTGCCAGAGACCAAGTCATCAGGGGGCCGACTAAATTAAAATCGAGGCCGACGGCGGCAGCCAAAGAAAAGAAGATGGGTGCCTCCAGCCAGCCTCAAGCGGGTGCTGGCTGGGCAGCGCCTATTTTCTTTTCTTCGGTCCCCGCCGGCCTCGATTTTAATTTCTTCGGCCCCCGCCGGAGACGAAGCCGGGGGGCCTGAAGAAATTAAAATCGAGGCCGGCAGGGACCGAAGAAATTAAAATCGAGGCCCTCACTGAACAGCTGGTCTCCGGCGGCGGTTAGCAGCACCGGTGTTCACTTCTTCGGCCCCCGCCGGAGACCAAGAGGGCCGAAGAAATTAAAATTGAGGCCGGCGGGGGCCAAAGAAGTGAACACCGGTGCTGCTAACTGCTGCCGGAGACCAGCTGTTCAGTGGGTGCCTTGGATCGGAAGGGTGCTTCTGTATGTGTGTGTATGTGAGAAAGGAATCTGCCAATTTAAAAAAAAATGAAATGTGCTAGTACATATACCTCAACTTTTGTGCTGGTAGTGCAACTTTTGAAAAGTTGGATGAAAGATTAAATTACTAAGCATCCCTCTTCTGGAAAATAAAATTTAGCAAAGTGGGTAGAGACAAATACTAAAGCAAAAAAAATTAAACTATTTAAAATGTTCATCTCAGCAAAATCACAAATTTAAGATACTGATGCCAGGTGGGGTTTGTTTGGGTTTTTTTAAGTATAATTTAAGCATGAAGACTAGAATAGTTCCAATCTGAAACGGTTTTGCCATTTTTTTTAAGCCTTTAGAAAATGTATATTTTTAAATGACTAAGACTGGAATCTTCCCATTTAAAAGGGAAGTTGACTAAGGATGTCTTTCGGTGCCATATATCCCACATGAATAATCATGTGACTGATAGTTTGAAGAAAGACACTTGCTTTATTGCCTGAAAGCGCAAAACAAGAGAAACTGTACGGTGTGGGTGGCTGTCCCTTGGGAGGACAGAACCTGAAGACAGGATGTCATTTCACCTTCTGATAGGAATGTGGTTTTCTTATTTAATGGTTGGGATCATCACTTTCACTTTTAGTAAAAGTAAAAAAATGCTGCAAGTCTGAAAGCAAGGTGCTTTTGTGAGAGTGTAATGTGTATGTGAGACAGGGAGGGTGCTTCTGTGTGTCAATGTGTGTGTGCGCAAGAGAGATGGAGCAAATTTTGGCTGGCTTGTGGCTGTGAGATAGAACATGTGTGTGATTGAGAGCTTGTGTGTAAGTGAAAGAGAGAGCATATGTGTGATTGAAAGCCTTTGTGTAAGTAAGAGAGAGCGAGAGCATTGTGTGATTGAGAGAGACTGGCCAGAGAGGTGATGTGTATATGTGTGAGACTGATCAGGGAGATGACTGGTATGTGTGTGTGACTGGTATGTGTGTGTGAGTGTGAGTGAGAGAGAGAGAGAGAGAGAGAGAGAGAGACTGGTTGGGGAGATGATTGGTGTGTGACAGACAGAAATTGGTCTTGAGGGTATGACTGGTGTGTGTGAGTGTGAGAGAGAGAGAGAAGAGATTGGTTGTGGTCCCTAAGGAAGAGGACCATGAGGACAGCTTCAGCAGCTACTGCTGCTTCTGGTGTGGCCTGCAAGGGAAAGGAGTAGGAGAACTGCTGGAGAGGGTAAGTAAAGTTGGCTTTTTAAGTTCATTTTTCTTGATTGACTATCATTTTAATTAATGGGTAGTATGTGATGTGTCTGCTGTTTGAAATATTTTATTGGTGTTTGGTAAAGGTTTCAAAATTTGCTTGAGTCTTTAATTATTGGATATTCTATTCATCAGCTGTTTTGAAATTATTTTATTAGTATGATTTTATAATTATGATTCATGATTTATATAGCTTGATTTTATTGATTGTATCATGAGGATTAGTGACATTTTTGTTTTTCCATTGTTGCACTGTATAGAGTCTGGCGTGATACGTTTCACAGTTTACATTTTGTCTGTACATTTCTATTTATACTTTATGTGGCTTTATTCTGTGTTTGGTGAGAGTTTGTGTTCTGCATGCAAAGACTGAGGTGAAGCATTCTTTTAGCATGTGGTTTCTCTGTAGGGATCTGTAGTAGCTTGGCCTGTTCTGTTTTCCTGATAGGAGGTGTATTGATATTTTAGATTCTGGTGTAATATTTGTGGTATTCTTTTTCATAGGTGGGGTTGTTATTCTTTGAGTTTTGGCAAATAGTACTGTGTTGATACGGGAGGACCATGCCGAAATATAGGGGTGTGTATATATATATATATGTAAATTATACTGTATATGTAATTGGGTACCCATGGACCAGTATGGAGAAAAATCCCCCGGGCAACTATTTTCCCTCAATCTGCCCCTGGTGAGAATGTGGATAGGAAGAAAGGGATGATTTCTAAATTGTATGATTTATTACTGGGTAATGACAATCAGCCTTTTAATCATATACTGAAATGGGAAAGTGATCTAAACATGGTTATAAGCCCTGATGAATGGACAATGATTTATGATACAGCCCGTCGCTGTTCAGTGTCGGCTGCTTTGCAGGAGAACTGTTACAAGCTTATAACTAGGTGGTATCTTACACCTCATGCTCTTCATCTCCGATACACTCACCTGAGTGATACCTGCTGGAGAGCATGCGGACAGTCAGGAGCCTTCCTACATATGTGGTGGCATTGTACTAAAATTCAGCCTCTCTGGCAGCAGGTGTCACAGTGGTTAGAACAAATTTTAGGTCTCCAAGGATTAATGAACCCTGGCTTTATGTTGCTTAACCATCCTCATATTACCCTAAAGAATACACACAAGGCTTTATGTCAACAAGTCTTTATTGCAACAAGAATTGTTATTGCCAGATATTGGAAACAAGCTTCTACGCCTTCGCTAGCGATGGTACAACAACAAGTACATTATCTCTGTAAGATGGCTGCCATCACCGCGGAACTGCGTGATTCTTCCTCAAAGTTCCGAGAGACATGGACGCCATACCTGCAATGGGAAGCCGGCCATACTGGAAGATAGTCATTTTATATACAATTATAACACTTCTGCCTCCGGAGGCCTGGCTCCTACCTCATACAATAATTATCAGATGCTATTGATAGGCAGCGGATCTTAACATTGTGAATAAGTTTTATACGCTAACTCTGTAAGTTTTTATCTTGCTACTGCATGGATGTTCTCATGGGTAGTCTTGGGGGGAGGAGGGAGGTATGGTCATAGAGAAGCTACAAGTTCTGTTCTTACGAGACTGTACAGGCTTCCTGTTTATGTTTATGTATCATTACTAATGTTACAGCTTCTATATTATTGCTGTTTTCTCCTTTTTGGTAAAATCAATAAAAAATAAATTGAAAAAAAAAAAACAGGGTTTCTAGTATAAATCATATCAATCATAAGATTTGTTTCTAAAGTAAAGATTATCCATATACTGATATGGCATGGTTTGACAATTAACTGCAGCAACTTATCACAATACAGCCATGTTACTAACCAGGAATATTTCTTTCATTGCATTTTTTCCTGTTATTTACTAACTGATTCACTAAAAACAGAATGCAAAGACTCAGTGCAAATCTGATAGGACTTGTAACATGTACTTTGAATTGCAACTGATTGAATATACACGCCAGTATAAGAGTTAATGCCAATTGCCAACTGCAATCTTACAGCTACTTTCTCTGAAAATACAGAAATCTATTTTGCAATGGGAGAGAAATTTTCAATAAAGAACCATAGCAATATCAGCTAACAAATGTATGCACAGTAGCTTGCACACATCAAAGCTAACATAATTACAACACACATTTTCTCCTTTGTCTTAGCATAACTCATATCTTAGTAATGCAGCGACAGAGAGCATAAATGCAATTAATATTGCATCCTTCCATTCCAGGCAAAGGTAGAATGCTACAAT
Source organism: Rhinatrema bivittatum (assembly GCF_901001135.1). NCBI lineage: Eukaryota > Metazoa > Chordata > Amphibia > Gymnophiona > Rhinatrematidae > Rhinatrema > Rhinatrema bivittatum. The sequence continues at coordinate 128,119,937 of NC_042616.1, read as the reverse complement.
CCAGCAACAGTACTTTGATCATCACTTGCAAGAGAGGAATTCTCCCAGCGTCTGCTTCCAATGCATAATCCTGCCTCTCTCTCTACTCTCAAATCCTCTACAGCAGGCATGTACAATTGGACATTGTCCCTATTTCTTTTCTCCTTCTCAGCCTCTTTTCACAATAAACTGCTTGCTCAGTCCCTGCAAATGTGAGAAAGGTGTAACACTTTCCTACAGCAGCCTGGCAGCACAGAGGCCTTCTCCTTCAATAGCCTACAGATCTGAAATTAAATCTGGGAGTCTCTTAGTTTAAGATGATATTTTTCAAATCACAGGCATCTAGAATACAATCATTTTTCATATTCCCTTTAGAAGCTTTTCTCCTTCTCAGCCTCTTTTCATGATAAACTGCTTGCTCAGTCCCTGCAAATGTGAAAAAGCTGTAAAAAAAAAACTTTCTTACAGCTGCCTAGTAGCATGCAGGCCTTCCCCTTCAACAGCCTACAGAGCTGAAACCAGACCTGGGATTCTCAGAGGAAGACTAACATTTGATAGCATTAAAGCTCCAGACTCCTACTGACTGCCAGCAGAGAACTTGTGTGCAACAATATAGAGTGCACTATTCTTAATAACCTGGGTTATATTCTGAAAGAATATCAGTAGAAGAAGGAAGCATTTCACAAAAGACAGAAAATTAAATATTGTAATAGCAAATCACTAAGATTGAAAGTCTTCACCCCAGAATTCTAAAGGAACTGGAGTATGAAACTGCAGACCAACTACTAACAATCTGTAGCTTATAGTTTAAATCTGGCACTGTAATTGAGACTAAACAGTATTTATTTATACAGATTTATATTCTGCTACTTCCAAAACTTAGTTCAGGGCAGATTACAAAATCAGTCATATAATTAGTAGCCAGTATAATGCACATCTTTTACAAGGGTTCCAGGATGATCCTGAAAACCAAAGACCAGTAAGCCTGACGAGAGCGCCAGGTAAAAAATGGTAGAAACAATTATGAAGAACCAAATTGCTGGTATGTGGAAAAACATGATTTAATGAGCAAAAGCCACTTTGGCATTACTAATGGAAATTTGTGCTTTACTATTCTGTTGTAATTGTTTGAAGATGTAAATAAGTATGTGGATAAAAGTAAGCCAATTAATATAGTTCATTTGGATTTTTAGGCAGCATTTGTTAATGTGCCACATTAAAAACTCCTAAGGAAAATAACAAATCATGGAATAGGAGGCACTGGCAACTAAAGGATGTAAAACAAAGAGTACAACTAAATTGTCAATTTTCCCAAGGAGAAAGGTAAATGTTGGCATGCCCCAGGTATCTGTATCCCAGGGCTGTTAATGAATTCATTAATGTCTGGAAGAGTGAGGTGATCAAATTTGTGGCTAACTCAAAGTTTCAGACTAGTTAAAACATGAGCAGACTGTGATGATTTTTAGGACTGTGGGACCAATCAGTGATCCCTCAGGCCTGGAGGCACAAACTTAGTCTGATTCCAGCCTATTAAAAGCACTTCTATCTTTATTTAGGTAATCACAGCAAACAAGCATTGGTAGACTGTCTTGTCTTCACAACAGTATACTCACAGTTTACTACTGCTTCCCTCAGTACTCACAGCTTAGTGATTAGACAGCATTATTCTACAGGAGCTGCCTTCCTCCTGGAGACCGGGGCCTGGTATGATTAAGCCACCTGGGTCCCAACTTTTATTCCTCCCCTGATGGGCCTCGCCCACAGAGCTCTCTCTCTCTTTAGGGGAATTAAGGTTGATCAAGCTTCTAGCCTGGTCTTGCAAGGTTTAAGGAGGAAAATAGGGACACTGCATCACATACCCATCCCCCTTCAGCTTGGGCCCATTGGTCCAAGCATTTTCATGCCCCTTGAATCCCATCTAGGGAAATGCATCACCTTCCCAGCCCCTCTTATCTGGCTTGGGGTCAGGGTACTAAAGTTATGCTCACTCCCATCTACCAGGGTTACCCTAGACTGCACAATAGTCACCACCTACTGTGCAGTGTGCATCCCCATTTCTATAACCAAATCCCTTGCTGGCTCCGGGTTTGAATTCCACCTCAGCAGAACTTTTTAGACTGGCTGCGGTGCTGCTAGTGGTGGTTTCTCTCAGTGCCCTCTGGCCACTCGCCTGCGCCTGTCGCTGATTCCTCCACAGCTTCACTTGTTGGGGTCTCTGTAGTGCCTCTCTTCAGAATTTTCATGGTGCCTCTCACTGGGCACTCCATGGAATCTCTAGCTTGACTTTCCATGCCCTCTCTCTGGGTTTCTCATGGGAGTTGTTTCTTGGTGCTTGGTAGTGCTTGGGCACCCTACAGGGTCTTCCTTGGGACCACCTGTAGCACCAACTTCAGACTTCTCAATACTACCACCTTCTGATCAGTCTATGTTGCCCTCTCCAGGGCTCCCTGTGACCCCTCTCTCAGGGTTCTTCACAGCCCCCTTCTCTGGGCTTCTCACTGGAGCAGTTTCTGAACTCCTGGTAATGTTTTGGGCACCCTACAAGGTCTTCATCAGGACCTCATGTAGTGCCAATCACAGGCCTTACTGCAGCCGTGCTCCTTGGTTCCTCTCTAGCAAACTGAAACACTTCATTTAGCTCTTGATCCATCTCTGCAGACAATGTGGAGCTAGCACTTCCTTCATGCTGATCTCGTGCATTGTGAGATCAGCATAAAGGAAATGCTAGCCTCGCAATTTTGGGATATAGCAGGACTGGCATAGGAGAAGGAGCAGCAGTTGAATGGGCTCCCTCCTGCTCCCAGTCGAATCATGCACGAGCCTCTTCTTGTCTTCACCGCCGGTGGGATGGGGTCCACGGGCGGCCCTCTTCTTTCCTTTTTGGACCGCCACCACCATCCCCCTCCCTGGGTGTGCCTTTCACCAGCTCCCAAACACCAGGGCCATGCCATTCAGGAGCCAGCACCAGTTTCCAGCCTGAGCACCTGCTGCAAGAGGCATCTTGTAATCCTTCAGGTAAAATGTATTTTTTATTATTTATTTAAAGATCTAGTCACATTTCCAACCACAGGATTTCCCTTTCTTTTGTCCCCACAATCCTCTGAGGTATTCTCATGACAGAGACTTTGCCTAGGACTAGAGCAGGGGGAGGCATGAATGAGAGTGTATTAGGCTGTGAAAAAGAGAGAAGTGAGTATGCGTGATCGTGTGTGTGTGAGAGCAGGAGAGAAGTGAGGAGAATGAGCATGTATGTGTGTGAACGAAGGTGTAAGTGAACAAGTGAGTATATTAGAGTGTGTATGTGTAAGACAAGGTTTGTGTGCATACCCTCCCCCACCTTGCTACTCCATAACAATCTCAGGGTGACTGGAAATCAAAAGTTCCCAGGTATGTTCATATAGGACACTCATAGTAAGACTCAGTGAACTTGTATACTACAACCACATTGATAAAGGAGATAGTGCAGTTGACTAGTTAGAGTTATGGTTTGGGAACCAAGAGACCTAAGTTCAAATTCTCTCTCTGCCACTTGCTGTGACTTTAGGCAAATAGTTTATCTTCCATTGCTTCTAGTATCCACTTAGATTATAATTTATCTGTATACAAGAACCTATACTCATTGAATCTCCTGCTTTTACAGCTTTGTAGTGGGATGCTGCCTGTTATCAGACATTGTGCTGCCTTATGGCTCTACCCTCAAGAAAATTATGGATCTCTAAGAGGAATAAGTTACAGTTCCACTAAGCTACAGAGGTTTGCAAGACCAGGGATTGGCCACGGTGCATACACATCAGGACAAGATATACAGGGAATACCTAATAGAGACTCAGTACTGAGGACAATGGAGCCAGGTTGCCCCAAGCAAGTGGCATAAAGGTAGCCTGTCAGAAGAAACCCCGGAGTAGTGAGAAAGTCTGTAGAAATGTCATTTCCTGCAACAACTAACATACTCACAGAATTTGGGGCTCTGAAGGTGGGGTCTCTGAGAGAAGGGTGGAAGAAGGCTCTGATTCTCACTTGCGATATGATACTATTTGGATGCACACAAAGGAAGGGGTAAGAGTGGTTCCTCTTGCTAGAGAGACAGTGCATTAGCCATGGGTGGAGATGAGATGAAATAGAGGTAGGATTGCCTGAGGAACTAGAGCTAGGAAATATGAACACCTACTAAAGCCAATGCCTTTTGAAATGTGACTTTCTGAATTGCTACTTGAGTATTTGTTTTGGCAATTATAGAGACAGCTGCCCTACTGCAGTATATTTTGGACTGGATCTTTTGAATTGTTACTTGATAGAGTTACTGTAATATAAATTCAAACTATGTATTCATTTTTAACTATCCTTTGTGTCTTCGGCCTCTGCTATTAGTGCTTTGTATGCTGGAAGATTACACTATTGAAGCCTTTGATATTACAAGATTGTCACATCCTGTAGAGGAGAACAAGCTTTGGAAGAAAAGGCTGTGTTTGTTTACTACCTTTTGAATCCTTCCAGGGACTATGCAACAAACGTGTAGGCAATGATGGCATGCAGAAAGGAATGAACACACATGTAGCCAGAAAAATGAGTGATGCCGGTCACTTTTCCTGTCCCAGGAGGCTCCAGTAGGAGTCACTCTTCCTGTCACTTTTATAAAGACTGCTGTTCATTGTGAAGAATGAGCACATGATGTCTTTCAGCTATGCCAAGTGAGCACAAACAAATGTGGTCCCTTTTAAATAGCTTGTTGCATAGTCTTAGTGGTGATCCTACACCACAAAACTGCAGGGATCATAGTGGCTGACTAATAACCAAGATGGCCACAACATGACCTGGTAACTAACATCACCACCAGATTACTAGCTTTCCTCCATAGAGTCTTCTGACTATTTTGAAGTGGAGGCATAACCCAGTGGCTTGCATAGTAGGCTATATATACCAGGGTTCAAAATCACTGCTGCAGCTGATAGGGACAAGGAAATATCTACAGTAGCCTATTGTAATCAGCTTTGAAGTGGCTGAAAGGTAAAATATAAACCTGGTTCTGGTAAGTATCAGTGTGCTTTCACATAGGGGCCAATGCAATATAAATCACGGAAAGCGGGTGCTGAAAAGTCAGCTCCCGCTTTCCTAACGTGCGCATGGCACCCGCAAAGGGGGGCGCCATGCAATATCCAAATTAGGAGGTCGCACTAGCAAGGAGGTGCTAGGGTCGCTACATTTCGGTGGCCATTTTAATTACTGGCAGACGGCCGGTTATGAAAACCAACGCTGCGCTTAACGGCCTCGGTCTTCATAACTCGGCGATCTGCCGAGTTTTTTTTTTATTTTTAACTTTAAAAAAGAAGTACAGAAAAGCAGTTTTTCTGCTTTTCTATACTTCTTTTACCTGCGCTCAGCTACTAACACCTGCTGCAGGCAGGCGTTAATAGCTGAACGATAAATGTGCATCTGTGAAGCACATTTATTTTTTTGCATGTGGAGTGAATGAGTATTAGCCTCATTCACATGCATTTGAATATGATGAGCACTATTACATTCACTCCGCGTCTGACGCGGGTTAAATAGGCGCTAATCCTCCTATTGCATTAGGGGGTGCATTAGCGCCTATTTAACCCGCGTCAGAGTGCGGGTTATACAGTGCACATGCATAGTGAAATTTTACTATAATTTGTGCCATCTAGTGGTGGTTGAAGATAACTACCCCATCAGTCATTTCCCACAGCACATAACCATTTGTCAACCCATTTACAAGACCCCCAGAAGAGCTCAAGTGAATTTCCCTACCCTACTATAGTGGTTCCATTTGGGAGACCCATTATATAATAAATACATTAATAAAGGTGTAGTCAATAAAATACAAAATAATGTCTAAGGGCATAGATCACCCCACACTTATGAGAAACATAGTAACATAATATTATCAGCAGAAAAAGACCAAATGGTCCATCTAGTCTGCCCAGCAAGCTTCCCATGGCAGCAACTGCCGCTACATACAGGTTACCCCCATGCCTTATGTTAAGGATAGTAATACTTACAAGCAAGACCAAGCAATTGTCAAACCCATAACAAAATTACTCCAACATTTGTACATGGTGAGCAGCCCTCCTGATAAGTCAGACAATGCTGCTTTAATGTTCTTTGCTTTTGGACTTGGCCGTAGAAGTGTTAACCCCAATGTCAGCATATCAGTACCTCAGACTATAAAAGTCGGGGCCCAGCGTTGGCTATCTTCAGAATCCAATAACCTTTTTTTCCCACTCCGCAGAGAGCAATGCTACAGTTCTGTCTAAAACAAGCTACTAAATTGGCTGCTCAAACAATTTGGAAAGCATAGCTGCATACTATATTTGATCCCATTCCTAAAATTAACAAAATAAACAGAAAAGTTACTGTGAAACAGTGCTTGTATTTAAAAAGAACTTCAGTTGATGCCCTGTAGTACTTTGTTGCTGCTTCTAGCCTTCTAGAGATGCCAACTAGTCTTCCTTCCATTAAAGACTTCTTTCTAGTTTAACTTTCATTTGTGATATTTTGGGATTCCAGTTTCATTATTCGGTAGACGATTCATTGATTATCTTATTCCAACTGCAGATAAACTACTCAGCATAAAGCTCCATCACCCAAATTTTAAAAGGCCCGCGTGCGTAAAAATCAGGGATTTTGCGTGTGGCTGGGCCTTGCATGCACTGTGCGCATTTTAGAACGGGATTAGGTAGGGTAGGTTTAGGGGTCAGGCAGGAGAGGGGAAGAGGGAGGAAGGACAGGGTTAGGGAAGTTCTCTCCCAGTCTGTTCCTTAATTGGAGCGGACTGGGAGGGAACTGGGAAAAACGCCAACCGCGTCACCGTGCGTAATTGAAAAATCCCCCCCCCTCACATGCTTAAGCCAATTATAAAATCGGTCGCGCATGTGCGTGCAGATATCGTATTTTATAACAATCGCACGCTATTGCGCACATGTTATAAAATTGGCACATCCATGTGCACGCGTCAGGAACCATGCGCACATGGACGCGCGCACTAGGGATGTGAATCGTGTCCTCGATCGTCTTAACGATCGATTTCGGCTGGGAGGGGGAGGGAATCGTATTGTTGCCGTTTGGGGGGGGTAAAATATCGTGAAAAATCGTGAAAAATCGTGAAAAATCGAAAAATCGAAAAATCGCAAAACCGGCACATTAAAACCCCCTAAAACCCACCCCCGACCCTTTAAATTAAATCCCCCACCCTCCCGAACCCCCCCCAAATGACTTAAATAACCTGCGGGTCCAGCGGCGGTCCGGAACGGCAGCGGTCCGGAACGGGCTCCTGCTCCTGAATCTTGTTGTCTTCAGCCGGCGCCATTTTCCAAAATGGCGCCGAAAAATGGCGGCGGCCATAGACGAACACGATTGGACGGCAGGAGGTCCTTCCGGACCCCCGCTGGACTTTTGGCAAGTCTCGTGGGGGTCAGGAGGCCCCCCACAAGCTGGCCAAAAGTTCCTGGAGGTCCAGCGGGGGTCAGGGAGCGATTTCCCGCCGCGAATCGTTTTCGTACGGAAAATGGCGCCGGTAGGAGATCGACTGCAGGAGGTCGTTCAGCGAGGGTTCCGGCGCCTCGCTGAACAACCTCCTGCAGTCGATCTCCTGCCGGCGCCATTTTCCGTACGAAAACGATTCGCGGCGGGAAATCGCTCCCTGACCCCCGCTGGACCTCCAGGAACTTTTGGCCAGCTTGTGGGGGGCCTCCTGACCCCCACGAGACTTGCCAAAAGTCCAGCGGGGGTCCGGAAGGACCTCCTGCCGTCCAATCGTGTTCGTCTATGGCCGCCGCCATTTTTCGGCGCCATTTTGGAAAATGGCGCCGGCTGAAGACAACAAGATTCAGGAGCAGGAGCCCGTTCCGGACCGCTGCCGTTCCGGACCGCCGCTGGACCCGCAGGTTATTTAAGTCATTTGGGGGGGGTTCGGGAGGGTGGGGGATTTAATTTAAAGGGTCGGGGGTGGGTTTTAGGGGGTTTTAGTGTGCCGGCTCACGATTCTAACGATTTATAACGATAAATCGTTAGAATCTCTATTGTATTGTGTTCCATAACGGTTTAAGACGATATTAAAATTATCGGACGATAATTTTAATCGTCCTAAAACGATTCACATCCCTAGCGCGCACACCTTTTTAAAATCAACCCCCATAATTTTAAAGTCTACAAGGAAGCAAGGTTTTACCGTAGAGAAATTGTGTCATACAAATCTGACCAATTTCTGGATGAGAATTAGATTAAGGGTAAGCACTGGATATGGTGTACTTGGGTTTTCAGCAAAGCTTTTGATGCTGTCCTGTGTAAAAGGCTCATAAATAAACTGAGTAAGCTGGGAATGGATCCCAAGGTGACAGACAATAAAAACTGGTTAAGTGATAGGCAACAGAAAGTGGCAGTAAATGGAATTCATCCTGAGGAAAGAAGGGTGATTTGTGAAGTGCCTCAGGGATCTGGCCTGGGGTTGGCTCTGTTCACTGTCTTTGTGAGCAATATTATGAAGAGGTTAGAAGGAAAAATTTGCTATTTACAGATAACACTAAGATCTGCAACAGAATGGACACCCTTGAGGGACTAGACAGAATGAAGAGTGCTCTGAGAGGAACTGAGATGTTGGCAAGGGTTTGACAGTTAAGATTCAATACAAAATAAATAAATAAAGGATAGACCCATGCATTCATGATGCAGAAATCCAAGAGAGTAGTACTGGATGGAGGGTGAGATACTGATGGGCACTAAGTAGGAGAGAGACCTAGGGATAATCAGTGAATCAGTGTGATAAGCAGTGACCAGATCCCAAAGGATGTGAATGTGCATAGGGAAAGGCATAACAGTTAGTTGGTGAGACCTCACCTACATTATAATGTCCATTTCTGAAGGTTGTACCTTCAAATGGGTATAGACAGGCTGGACGTGGTCCAGAGAGAGGCTACCAAAATTGTACAGGGTCTATACCAAAAGCCATCTAAAAGCTCAAAACTTCAACTAGAAGTTGCCATGTTATTTTTTTATTTCCCTTTTCTCCAGTGCATCCCATTGAAAATAAAACAATTGCATATAAGTGCATTTCATTATCTGTACTTCTCTTTATATTAGTGATCAATATCTGCATTTTAATTCAGTCCCCAAATGAGACATCCACAATAATGTCTGTTTTAACTGCTGAATCTGAATTGGTAAACTAGTGAGACACAAAGGACTGGAATGACTTTAGCTTCTGGGCCAAAATGCTTACTCACCATATTAGAAGGCTGCTGCTCCAAGTACACTGCATTTAAATGACTGCTTCAATTCCCTAAGCCATCAGTCAGTGCAAGACAGCTAGCTCCTGAGTCTCAATGAGTTAGCAAAAGGGTCGCTGCTTAATCTGCTTGCCTCAAGCTAAATGGAAAATCTTTAGGAAAAAAAAGAGTAAAGCAAATAATACCAACATTTAACAGTTTTCAAAATAAGTAATGTAGTGTTAATGCCATGATTACACATGTATAACAAGAAGAAAATAAGGTTAACTGCTTGTCATTGTATATGTTGTGTATATTAACATTCTTGAGCAATATATGGCACCCTACATTCTCCAATACAATTGAAGGTAACAAAAAGGTCATTCAATACCTGTAATTCCCGACACAAAAAAGTAAACTGCTCAAGAATGTCATCACTTTCAAACATATTCACACACTTTTAAAAAAGAGTGTAAAATAGGTACATTGTCATTCATACATAAACAATGAGAGAAATTTTGTCCAATCATGTTTTACAGATAGCTTTGTAATTTTCACACACCCTTATAAAAAACTAAAAAAACCTCTCAATTTTTTTATATATTCAATCCAAAAAGTATTAATTTTCCAAAATAAAATTGTGTAAATGTGATGCTTGCAGATGACGAGCAATTAAAGAATGATGTGAGTTGATTATTTATCTTCAAGAATGCAGCAAGCTATACTATTCCTCCATATAATGGGCAATTTTATTGCTTTACTGAAGAATTTCTTCAATTTATGAATTTCATTTTTTAATTAAGTGATGTACACATTTTGAACTTTATTTATAGGCGCTGGTTGTTTGAAGTCTGACACTCAGCCATTTTTTATCAAGCACTACAATATATGTGAGGCTATATGTCGATGAAAGCTAATAATTGTGGTTTAGCTCCTTAAGATCATATATTCAAAAGTATCCCCATGAGGAAGTCCTGGATGGGTGAAATTAGTATCCCTTGTTGAGGACATAGGAAGTCTGAGAAGATCAGGGACATATGGAACTCTGATAGTCTTCAATAATGCACATTAAGTATGAAGTGGTGTGGATATTCACAATTTGTTTTTTGAAGATTTACACTTTTTGTATTGAATATATAAAACATTGTTTGAAATATGTTTTGAGAGTGTGTGGATAATGCATGAAGAAATGATATAACAATAAAATAATGCAGTGTAAATAATACAATAACAATAATGCAGTGTAAAACATCCCTTACGTAAATATGTCCAGATTAGAAAGACATCCTTAAAATGTGATTGGGCTATGTTTCTTTCACAATTTATATATGAATGCACTTATTTTTCACTCTTTTTAAAAATATATGTGTGAATATGATTGAAAGTGGTGAAATTGTTGAGCAACCCTATAATCTTCACCACAATCTCTGTGCTATACAGCCTGAATTGCACTGAAGACCATTGTAAGGGGCTTGGTTTGGACCTGGCGAGCTCTGAACAAGCCAGATTAAATTACAATTTACAGAGAAACTGTCCTTGATACCAGGTTAAAGGTTAATTTATCTCCACACAACAGCTGCTTTATGCTTGCAGAAAAACATATATACATAGTTAACAACAGCCTGAAATGTGTCTCTAAGCAAAGAAAATAGAAAGCTATATGGCAAAAAAAAGCATTGCTTCCCCATCCCCAGACTGTACAGAATAAGAGACACAGCAGGCTGACACAGACAAGAGAAGAAGAAGACAGAAGGACTGAGAGATACGTTGCAATCCCGAGCTCTCCTATAGACTGGACAGATTTACGTAAGGGGTGTGTTACACTGTATTAATTTTATTATTCCTATATATATCATTTCTTCATGCATTATCCTTACACCTAAGCACATATAATAAATATTAATTGTCCTGGGATCTATTGTTATGCTGTATTGAAGTATGAGTATAGTACGTGAAGGGTCGAGTATCCAGGGTGGTAGTCTGCAGGATCTAGGCCCCTGGTGTTCTTGGGTACTCACCACACACATACATGCAATGTGTGAGAGAACAAAACTGGCAGAGATGCCAGGAGCCCAGGGAATTATATGAGCACAGTTATTGTAATTTCAGTGCTTTTCTGTATCTAATCAGTACAGGCTATTAGCATGTAATATGTGGAACAAGAAGGGATCAGGGGAGCAGACTTCTAAGACCCCCAGTGTGAACTAAAACCCCCTGGGAGATAGTGGTACAAGCTTGAGCAGAGGCAGAGGAGAGGGCAGTAAATTGGGAAGGAGAGGACCTTGATTCCCCTTAAGCCATAGCATCTAGCCCAAAGAAAATCTGTTTAGGAAAGAAAGGAAGTGCTGCTGCTGGATGCTGCTTGCTGCATTACATGAGTTATGGGAGAATAAGGAGAGATGTAAAACAGAATGTGAATCTCTCCAGTGCAAAGTACCTGATAGAGAGGTAGCTGCAAATACATTAGGTGCAGCTGCAACTCAGTATGTATAAAGCAAGCCACTATTGGTGGGTGGCAGAGAAAGCGGCTAATATAGTGGCATTCTTTAAACATAAAAAGCACCAGCAGACAGTTGACACTCATATGGTGAGAGCCATGATTACATAAATTTACTGTTTTCATCTTCACCACATCTTTTTGGGAGGGCATTCCAGGCATCCACCACCCTCTCTGTGAAGAAATATTTCCTGGTGTTGGAATTTTATATTGTGACCTCTTGTTCTACAGTTTCCTTTTCAATTGAAAAGCTACTGCTCCATTTGAATGGGACCCTGATTAGTGGGATGGTGATATTTTTGAATCCTGAGGAGAAGAGAAAGAAGTTAATGAGGACAGGTATGCCCCTCTTAAGGACCTCATTAAAGAAAAAGAACAGAGTCAGGGCTTAGCTGTGGCTGGCTGTGTGAGGCCACAAGCCTGTCCGCTTGTAAAAAATGAAATGAAATGAAAATCCCTGTAGATGATAATGGTATGGAGGGGCATCGATGGGCCCAGAGACTTGTGCAGGATTTCTTAAACCAAGAAATACTAGAAATAGCTGACAAATTTCAGCAGAGAAGTACTGAAAGTCTGCTCATATATTGGCTAATTTTAAAAGTAATACGCGTGCGCCCATAAACACATGTATCAGTGCGCGAGTGGAGATATGCTGCAATTTTATATCGTGCACTCAAATAAGGGTGTATCGTTTAAAATCCCCCTGCTGTGTGTATGTGTACGCATAATCTTAAGAGGTGGCTCGAGTAAATGTCCCATGCATGTTTCCGCTAGCGCTTTAGTGGCTTTTACATGCGGATGCAGGCGGATTTTAAAACATGCTCACGCGAGGAAAAAAAACAGTTACTCCACCAGTTTGTCCAGTTGATATTGAGGTCTTCAAGACCCCTCTGGTTCTTCATCCTGTAAGTCCCCTCTTAACCCCGAACCTTCACACTGTGCTGAAAGCCCTAAAACTCGAGATCTCTAGACTTGATCCTCATCAGGACCTGCAGCAAAGTTACACAGATAACACACGGATACGCGCCATGGTCAGCTTTTTTAAAATTCGGAGTTTCGCACTTGTCTTAGCCCCACCCTGAAACACCCTTGCCCCTGCCCATTCCCTGCCCTTTTTCCACCCCCTTCTTCTTAATGCACACATGGGTATGCACACACGTAGTTCGTAGAGTCTTAAAATTCACGTTGTTCACACACAGCCCCATTCACGCATATGTGGCCATTTTTGCATGAGCAACATTTTTAAAATCTACCTCATGGCTACTATTGTTACGAAACAAAAGGTGGACCCCTGTTCCGAGGTAGAGTTAGCGCTACCCAAAAAGGGAGTCACCCTTTTTAGGTCTCTATCGTCGGAGGGCAAGGCCTGAGGATGCAGATGTAGACTGAAGACTTCACCCTAGAAGCTCGCGATCCCCCCAGGAGGAGCCCGTAGGGACCCGGTCGCTGGGATTTAGGAAACTCCCTGAAGACTGAATGTAGGTCTGGATGCAGGCGCCTCTTGCAGGTCGTGGATTCCAGACGGCTGGCACCTCCAGCAGGTCATAGTCAGTCCAGGAGTGGGAGTCGAAGAATAGTCAAGAGCCGGTCCAAGGGGACAAGTCAGGAACGTGATCCAAAGCCAGTCCAGGAGCAAACCAGGAGAAGGGTCCGAAGCCAGTCCAGGATCAAGCCAAGAGAATCACTACAGCCGGTCCATAGGTCAAAAGCCAAGGAATCAGTCCAACGGGGTGAGGAGCAGAAACAGGACGAGGAGCAGAACCAAACCAGGAACATGAAGCTAGGAGCCTCAAAACCTCAGCTAGGAGCCTCAATACCAAGGAAAGGTCTGAGGAGCAGAACTTGCCTTACATACTAGAGGCGAGGGAGGAGTCCCAGGAAAGAGCCACGACAACTTCCTGGAGTCTTCCTGGCCATGCAGGGCCATGTGGCCGGCCTCAGCAGCTGCCATGGCCGTGAGGAAAGCGCCGGGAGAGGCTGCCTGCCCCAGCAGGAGCCACAGTGATGACCCGACGCCGCGGGTGAGCCTTTGGTCCCAGCTGCGGACCGCTGTGGCTGGCAGCCATGACAGTCGGCCCCAGTCACGGACCGCCACAGCCGACGGCCATAACAGTACCCCCTCCTTTAGGCCTCCCTCTAGAAGGAGGGTTTTCCTGGATGTTCAGTGTGCAAGTTTTTGAGAAGAGTTTTATCCAGGATGTTCATAGCAGGCTCCCAAGAATTCTCCTCAGGTCCGAATCCCTCCCACGCTAAGAGGTACTCCCATGTGTTGCCTCGTTTCCGGACATCTAGTACTTCACGCACTTGATATATAGTCTCCTCCTCTGCCCTGGGTTGAGGAACTTCGGGAACCTTCCGAGTAGGCCAAGTGAGGATCAAAGGCTTCAGGAGTGATGTGTGGAAGGAGTTATGAATTCGTAATGTGGTCGGCAAGTGGAGCTGGTAAGTCACAGGACCAAGTTGTCGCAGCACCAGAAAGGGCCCAATATAACATGGGGCCAATCGCATGGAAGGAACTCACAACCGGATGTGCCTGGTGCTAAGCCATACTTTTTCTCCCGGACGGAATTATGGCGCTGGCCGCCGATGCTTGTCGGCAAATGTTTTGGCGGTGTGAGCCACTTTACGAAGCATGTGTTGGGTATGAATCCAGAGCCACTGCAACTGTATGGCAGTAAGCTGGACTGCCGGTGATGGCACCGGCAAGGGAAAAGGCAATGGCGGCCTGGGTTGTCGTCCAAACACAATCTGGAACGAGGAGGCCCCCATTGAAATACAGGCATGTGAGTTGTGCAAAAACTCAGCCCACGAGAGAAGTGTCGCCCAATCGTCTTGACGGGAGTTGACATACATCTGAAGAAATTGTTTTAATGTACGATTAGTACATTCTGCCTGACAGTTTGAAATGCCGTGGTATAATCCAAAGAAATGCAAAACTTCTTACAGAGATTGAGCCAGTAACGAGCCGTAAACTGGGGTCCGCGATCGGGTGCGATATGTTGAAGAAGACCACGGAGACGGAAGATATGAAGCATGAATACTTGGGCCAAGCGAGGAGCGGATGGGAGGGAGGGTAGCGGGATAAAGTGGGCCATTTTAGAAAATCAATCCACTACTACCCATATTACTGTGTTGCCCTCTGATGACGGAAGATCCACAATAAAGTCTGTGGAAATATGTGTCCAAGGTTTCTTGGGTGTAGGTAACGGCTGTAAAAGACCCCAAGTCTTTCCAGTAGGAATCTTGTGTTGCGCACAGGTTGGGCAAGAGTCCACATATGCTCGACTATCTTTGCGCATCTCAGGTCACCAATAATATTGTTGAAGGAGTGTTTGCGTCCGAGCTCTTCTCGGGTGTCCGGCTAACTGTAAATCGTGCCCCCAGGCCAGTACTTTATTACACAGTCTTTTAGGCACCACAGTTTTATCAGGAGGGATGGTAAATGTCGCAGAAAGGGTGATGCAAGCCGGGTCTATAATATGTTGAATAGGCTCATCAATATCCTCTGCAGAGAAGGATCGAGACAGGGCATCTGCCTTAATATTCTTGTTAGCAGGTCGATATCACAGTTCAAAGTTAAAGCATGTGAAAAACAGCGCCCACCGAGCTTGACGCAGGTTCAAACGTTGGGCCTGTTGGAGGTACACCAGGTTCTTATGGTCAGTGTAGACTGTAATATGATGCTGGGCTCCCTCAAGTCATTGCCGCCACTCTTCAAATGCCAGTTTAATAGCAAAAAACTCTTTGTTGCCGATGGAGTAATTACATTCAGCCGACAAAATTTTCTAGAAAAATATGAGCAGGGATGAGAAGTTCCTGTGGTGTCCTTCTGGCTTAAAACAGCTCCTACCCCTTCAGCTGATGTATCTACCTCTACCACAAACGGACATCTGGGGTCAGGATGCTGAAGGCAAGGTT
Organism: Rhinatrema bivittatum; assembly: GCF_901001135.1. Classification (NCBI taxonomy): domain Eukaryota; kingdom Metazoa; phylum Chordata; class Amphibia; order Gymnophiona; family Rhinatrematidae; genus Rhinatrema; species Rhinatrema bivittatum. The sequence goes on along the minus strand of NC_042616.1, from coordinate 128,104,325 downwards.
TTTTGAGGAATGAGTTCTTGAGCGCCCGGATCACTTCTTCAACCTCTAAAGACCAAGACTTAATGTGTGCCCCTTTGCGAGTAAGAGCCGTGAGAGGTGCAGCTAATTTGGAGAAATTTTGAATAAGTGTAAAACATTGATAAGACAGGTGAAGAGAGAATTTGAAATGAAGTTGGCCACAGAGGCAAAAACTCATAATAAAAACTTTTAAAAATATATCCAAAGCAAGAAACCTGTGAGGGAGTCGGATGGACCATTAGGGTTAAAGGGGCTCTTAGGGAAGATAAGGCCATTGCAGAAAGACTAAATGAATTCTTTCCCTCCGTGTTTACTAATGAGGATGTTGGGGAGATACCAGTTCCGGAGATGGTTTTCAGGGGTGATGAGTCAGATGAACTGAACGAAATCACTGTGAACCTAGAAGATGTAGTAGGCCAGATTGACAAACTAAAGAGTAGCAAATCACCTGGACTGGATGGTATGCATCCTAAGGTTCTGAAGGAACTCAAAAATGAAATTTCTGATCTATTAGTTAAAATTTGTAACCTATCATTAAAATCATCCATTGTACCTGAAGACTGGAGGGTAGCCAATGTAACCCCAATATTTAAAAAAGGCTCCAGGGGATACACAGAATCGGAGGACCCAAGATGGCCGCCATGTAAGACGCGGAGGAAAACGCTCGGCAGCGCTTTTTCCTACCTTTCTGTTTTGCTGCAAGAATTATGCCCCACACAAAGCGCAAGGCTAAGCTTAGAGGGGTAACGACAAGTTCACCCTCAAGTCATGTTTCAGACTATTCGCTCTTTCCCCAGCCCATAGCATATAACTTCACAAAGAGACCAGTTGAAATAATCGGGTCATTTATTTATTTTATCCCTATATAATCATATATATTATATTCAATCATGTTTAGAACCTTTTAACCACGCTATTTATTTAACTCGTTTGTTATTTATTAACTGTCAGCAATGAATACTAATTCGTTAATTTAATTAATATGTTCAATGTTCAATGTTTATGTTTAATGTTCAATGTTAATTAATATGTTCAATGTAAACCGCTAAATGAAGCGATAGTTCTTGTTTCTTGTAAACCGGGGTGATATGTATTTTATACAGGAACCTCCGGTATATAAACCCTATAAATAAATAAATAATAAATAAGCAACCATCTTCAGCCGCGCATAGAGGGTTTTTCTCCGCGGATAATATTCAGACACCGGGAAGTGCGGTCGCGGTAGGAAATCTCGAGGAGCGCGAGATTAACCTTTTGACCCTGGATACCACCTTGAGCCCCGGTGCGTCGGACAGACCCGTTCCCCCAGGCCAGCTACCGCTGAGGTCCGTGCCAGAAGCAGCGCTAAACCCTGTGGAAGCTCAGGGGAGTTTGGAAGCGCTGCAACATCGAGATCCCTTGAGAGTGGATAAGGGACTTTGGAAGTCCCCGGACACGGGAGAAAGGAAAGATCTTGAAGAAGAACAAAATCCTCGCGTGGAAATAGAGCTGGATATCCCTGGGACATCAGCACAAGGTAGGGGAACGGGCGCAATTAGGAATATGGGCGAAGAGAATCCAAACGTTGTGGAGACTGATCTATCTAAATTTATGACTTCACCCTCTACAATGGAAGGCATTTGTGGGGCTTTAAAATCAATTGAGTCCTCTCTAGCTACTTTATCACAAGTTACTATGGACACTAAAAATCAAGTTTTGATTAATACTACATTGTTGTCTTCCTATAATCAAAAAATGCAGGATATTGATAAAAGACTTGATGAAACCGAAAAAATTACACAGAATTTGATAAAATCTGAAAGAATTACTAACAGAAGATTAGAAAGTCTCGAAAATGCTTCAAGGATTTGCAATTTGAGAATATTAAATTTTCCCCAAATAAGATTGATCTCACCACTTGAACTCTTTAAAAGTTACATGTTAAATATATTGCATATTCCAGAACCAGCACTTCCAGTCATTACCAAGATTTATTACCTTCCACAAGTTTCAAGAGAAAATGTAAGAGTACAGGAAGAGCAGGATCAATCATTGGATGTTTCAGCCATCCTTGAATCATCTGTTGAGACGGATATTGCTCAGAGAAGACCAGTATTGGTGACTTTTGCATTCGCATCTGAACGTAATAACATATTAAGAATGTTTTTTCGCAATAGGCAGTCGTTATTCTATGGCCATAAGGTCTGGATCTTTCCAGATCTAATAAGATGTACACAAATAATGCGTAAACAATTTCTTGAATTGAGACCAGATGTTGTGAAACTCGGAGCGAAGTTTAATCTACGTTATCCCTGCAAATGTGCCATTTTTTCAACAATGTAAATTATGTTTTCTTTGAGATTGAACAGTTGAAAACTTTTTTGGAAACTCATACCCAGATATAATATAATAGTGGTCCGCAGTAAAATAAGATATTAGTATACATGGAGACCTGAAATCTTACAAGTATAGTTTTTTCCTTAATTAACGCTCTGTTTTTCAGTCCTCCCCCTTATTTCTTTTATTTTAAGTACAAAAGTTTATGTAATAGAGAAAATTTTCTTATATGACTATACCTTTGATTGTATTGTATTACCCTAACAAGATGTATGCTTGTTAGAATATGGAAATTAATAAAAATAAAATTAAAAAAAAAAAAGGCTCCAGGGGCGATCCAGGTAACTATAGACCAGTGAGCCTGATTTCAGTGCCGGGAAAAATAGTGGAAACTATTCTCAAGATCAAAATCGTAGAGCATATAGAAAGACATGATTTAATGGGACACAGTCAACACGGATTTACCCAAGGGAAGTCTTGCCTAACAAATCTACTTAATTTTTTTGAAGGGGTTAATAAACATGTGGATAAAGGTGAACCAGTAGATGTAGTGTATTTGGATTTTCAGAAGGCGTTTGACAAAGTCCCTCATGAGACGCTTCTACGAAAACTAAAAAGTCATGGGATAGGAGGCGATGTCCTTTCGTGGATTACAAACTGGTTAAAAGACAGGAAACAGAGAGTAGGATTAAATGGTCAATTTTCTCAGTGGAAAAGGGTAAACAGTGGAGTGCCTCAGGGATCTGTACTTGGACCGGTGCTTTTCAATATATATATATATATATATATATAGCAATCAAAAAACTATTGGCAATATCGTCTCTACCAGTGCTATGAGAAACATATATCAAAAAACCCCCTTACATTAACAAATGTATGGGAAACAACTAGCACTTATGTAAATTCAAAAAATATTTCAAAATGATTTATTACTGATAAAGAATCATTACTTTATTTAATAAGTTAATCACCTATCATCATTACACACATTGAATTTTCACATGTCACAAAAAGTACATACACATTAAAATTAACATAGAGTCCTCTAAAGTATATCCCTCAGTGCTCACCTACTTCTTACCTCGATCTTACCCTAAACGGACCTTGTACAGCCTAATCCCATTGATGTTAACTTAGGTCTTTGTTGATGAATACACCTCTTACATCAAAAACCTCATGTATAAATCTTAAATAATAACCATATATGTTTCCAAAGATCATAAATCCTAGGTGTATTGCATTCATGCAGTTCTTTAATCCATCCCGACAAGGGCCTCGTTTCGCCACTGCTGGCTTCTTCAGGGGAATACTCTTTTTCTAAAGACCCAACATCAACAGTTACCCATGGCTCCCACCTCGTGTCTACAATACATAAAACAGTATTACAAAAAACAAAAAAAATTTTTTTTACATAACAAACATAACTCATACTAAAATATATGTATGCCCAATTTATCAAAGTTGTCCAATTGAATTTAATTTATGTAAAACATTGCATATATTAATATGAAGTGCCTAAATAGTAATAAATCAACTCTATGATTTATAAAAACTTATCCTAAGTCCCACTCCTACCTAAAATTGAAGGAGCGGACTCAGACACAACACACTCAATTCACTCCAGCTCAATGGCTCCCGTTGTTTATCATGAAAAACTCCCGAATATGAGTGTAATCCTAAAAATTGGTTCAAACAAAAAAATCTTTAGTATTAAACCTTCACTATGAACAATGTTTTAACAAAAACTCACAAGAATTGATTAAATATATTTTACGTCAGGTATAGTCTTGAGATACTCCCATGCTGAAACCAATGTAGTTTTACCTCTTCACTCTGTTGGAAACCCGACTCCCTTGGTATAAACCAGGAGTTTCACTGCCTGGCTCCCGACTCCCTTCGTATGAGCCAGGAGTTTCACTTCCTGGATCTCCTCCTCCTTCACCACACCTATAAAGACCATAAAATTTATAACCATGCTTTTTGAGGGGTCACTGCCTTCAATATACGAAACTTTATATAAGATTATACCTTTTTCACATAATCAATGCTTTCAAAAATGGAGTTGCCATTCCGTCAAACCTCAATCTTACTCCTTAAATTGCACGATGAGCAATATATATCCTCTCGAATATGTTCAAACACTTGCCCAAACTTTCTCGCACGCTATTTTCTAGTCTAAATGTAAAATGAGAACCAAATGAACACCCTCAACCACTGTGTTACAATGAGCCTCACCATGATACAACAAAAGCGACAACGCTCACCTTTTCCGGTTTTTCCACCATGCGTATCTCCTCAGCGTCTCCCACTGCGGCTTGTACCACCTAACCTGCCCTTTTTATACTCCTCCTCTTAATCTTAAAGCGACCAATCCGCACACACCTTAAACCACCATAAGTATCACGTCCGAGTCTCAAAAAACGGCTCATACCTCCAAACTAACCTGTTATACTCCTCCTCTCCACATTAGAACAACCAAACCACTCCCACACGTTAACATCCATCCGAGCAAAATACTCCCACCTAAAACCACCATACGTATCACCTCAAAGTCTTATAAAGGGGCTTATACCTCCAAACTGTCCTATTATGCTCCTCCTCTCCACATTAAAGTGACCAAACCACTCCTACACTCTAACACCCATCCAATCAAAACACTCCTACCACATTTCTGCAGAACGTTCATATATTTCAACCCCTGCCCAACCCCCTCCCTCAGTCAGACCCTTTATGGCTAGCTCCTATTGCTCTTCTTCTTAAGCTTACCCACGGTATTAACATCCAGCCTGATTATGTAAAAAATTATACCTACACCCTGTCAATAAACTATGACCACCATGTAAAACCTTCCATTTAAATACCGGGTCAAACTCAATGCATAGCTCATTCACAAGTGTAAAAAAAATTTTCACAAGTGTAAAAAAATTTTTTGCCTTTTCAAACAACAAATATATTACACAAGCCAACATTATCAACCAATGAACTTCGATTGGCCCTATTCCTATCTTACAAAAACGCTTCCCATTCAATTGTTGCGTTCAGTCCCCTTGGAGCTGTTGTTTGCCAATAATAAATGAACCTCTGTTCCGTTTGTCTAAGATCCTGGGAAACATTGGACAACTTTGATAAATTGGGCATACATATATTTTAGTATGAGTTATGTTTGTTATGTAAAAAAAATTTTTTTTGTTTTTTGTAATACTGTTTTATGTATTGTAGACACGAGGTGGGAGCCATGGGTAACTGTTGATGTTGGGTCTTTAGAAAAAGAGTATTCCCCTGAAGAAGCCAGCAGTGGCGAAACGAGGCCCTTGTTGGGATGGATTAAAGAACTGCATGAATGCAATACACCTAGGATTTATGATCTTTGGAAACATATATGGTTATTATTTAAGATTTATACATGAGGTTTTTGATGTAAGAGGTGTATTCATCAACAAAGACCTAAGTTAACATCAATGGGATTAGGCTGTACAAGGTCCGTTTAGGGTAAGATTGAGGTAAGAAGTAGGTGAGCACTGAGGGATATACTTTAGAGGACTCTATGTTAATTTTAATGTGTATGTACTTTTTGTGACATGTGAAAATTCAATGTGTGTAATGATGATAGGTGATTAACTTATTAAATAAAGTAATGATTCTTTATCAGTAATAAATCATTTTGAAATATTTTTTGAATTTACATAAGTGCTAGTTGTTTCCCATACATTTGTTAATGTAAGGGGGTTTTTTGATATATATATATATATATATATAAATGATCTGAAAAGGAATACGACGAGTGAGGTTATCAGATTTGCGGATGATACAAAATTATTCAGAGTAGTTAAATCACAAGCAGACTATGATACATTACAGGAGGACCTTGCAAGACTGGAAGATTGGGCATCCAAATGGCAGATGAAATTTAATGTGGACAAGTGCAAGGTGTTGCATATAGGGAAAATTAACCCTTGCTGTAGTTACACGATGTTAGGTTCCATATTAGGAGCTACCACCCAGGAAAAAGATCTAGGCATCATAGTGGATAATACTTTAAAATTGTCGGCTCAGTGTGCTGCAGCAGTCAAAAAAGCAAATAGAATGTTAAGAATTATTAGGAAGGGAATGGTTAATAGAACAGAAAATGTCATAATGCCTCTGCATCGCTCCATGGTGAGACTGCACCTCGAATACTGTGTACAATTCTGGTCGCCGCATCTCAGAAAAGATATAGTTGCGATGGAGAAGGTACAGAGAAGGGAAACCAAAATGATAAAGGGGATAGAACAGCTCCCCTATGAGGAAAGGCTGAAGAGGTTAGGGCTGTTCAGCTTGGAGAAGAGATGGCTGAGGGGGGATATGATAGAGGTCTTTAAGATCATGAGAGATCTTGAACGAGTAGATGTGACTCGGTTATTTACACTTTCGACTAATAGAAGGACAAGGGGGCAATCCATGAAGTTAGCAAGTAGCACATTTAAGACTAATCAGAGAAAATTCTTTTTCACTCAACGCACAATAAAGCTCTGGAATTTGTTGCCAGAGGATGTGGTTAGTGCAGTTAGTGTAGCTGGGTTCAAAAAAGGTTTGGATAAGTTCTTGGAGGAGAAGTCCATTAATGGATATTAATCAATTTTACTTAGTGAATAGCCACTGCTATTAATTGCATCAGTAGCAGGGTTCTTCTTAGTGTTTGGGTAATTGCCAGGTTCTTGTGGACTGGTTTTGGCCTCTGTTGGAAACAGGATGCTGGGCTTGATGGACCCTTGGTCTGACCCAGCATGGCAATTTCTTATGTTCTTATGTTCTTCACTTCGATAGTAGTTAGCGAAACCAAGGAAGCGCTGGAGCGCCCATAAACCGTTAGGTTAAGGCCATTCTTGAATACTTTTCAATTTGGAGGGATCCATCTGAAAGCCTTGTTTGGAGATGATATACCCCAGAAATGGTAGAGACTCTTGTTCGAAAATGCATTATTCAATCTTTGCATAAAGATGATTTTCTCTTAGACGTTGTAAAACCAGAACAACGTGTTGTCAATGCATCTGTAAATTAGAAGATAAAATCAAAATGTCATCTAGATAAACTACAACACAGACATAAAGCAAGTCTCGGAATATCTCATTAATAAAATGCTGAAATACTGCCGGAGTGTTAGTCAATCCGAAAGGCATGACAAGATATTCATAATGTCCATCTCTGGTGTTGAAAGCCGTCTTCCACTTGTCACCCTTCCAAATCCTGATAAAATGATACGCTCCTCAAAGATCCAACTTCATGAACACCTTGGACCTCTGTAGACAGACAAAGGGTTCAGCTATTAGCGGCAATGGGTACCGGTCTTTGATAGTATGTATTTATTTATTTATTTGTGATTTTTTTTTTTTCCTTGACCGACCATCATCAGAGATATCATGCCAGTTTACATGTAACAAGGGGGAAACAAAGAAGGAAGGGAGCAGTTACAAAAAACAGGGTAAGGAAGAACTGGGAGGTGCAGAAGAGAATGCACATAGGAAAGAGCATAAAGTTTGAAGGCGATATAGCAAACTTATATACATATTCAAGCATACGGCTTGAAGGAAGAAACGCAAATTTATATACATAATATGTGTCCCAACATTTAAGATGGTGGCTGGAAATAATCTATAAATTTTACAAAATTCGGAATCTGAGAGGCATCACAGGATGTAGAGACATTGCTTTACATACAGGCGAATATATCTAGTTTGATATGGCATTAAGCCCACGGAAATCTATACATGGACGCAGAGTCCCATCTTTTTTCCCAACAAAGAAAAAGCCAGCCCCAGCTGGATATTTAGAGCGCCTAATGAATCCCTTCTGTAAGTTGTCTTGGATATATTCGGACATAGCACGGGTCTCCAAGGCGGATAACAGATAGACCCTACAGCGAGGCGGGGTAGCTCCAGGAATCAGATTGATGCTGCAATCAAATTCTCGGTGTGGAGGCAAAGTGTCAGCAGCCTTTTTGGAAAAAACGTCCGCAAACTGATTGTACTGTGACGGCAGTCCCTCAAGACGAGAGGTGCAGATGAAACTACAAGAGGAATTTGATCCATTAACGCAGGTCTCATGGCAAGCTGAGCCCCAGTGGATAAGTTTTAACGATGTCCAGTCAAACTGTGGATTGTGATGTTGCAACCACAGAATACCAAGAACTATAGGATGGATGGCTCTCTGGATGACATAGAAGGAGATACTTTCAGTGTGGTTCGGTGCAATGTGGCACTCCATCGGAACTGTATGATGAGTTATCCTCCCCGGCAGGGGATCTCCGTGAATGGAAGATATAATTAATGGCTTTAGACATAGACGAGTAGGAATGTGCAGTTGTTCTACCACATCTTGCAGAATGAAATTTCCTCCGGCTCCAGAATCTACTAAAACCAGAGTGGAGAACTGGTGACCTCCGAGACACAAGGTGACCTGCAGAGTTAGTGGGGGAGCTGGAGAAGTGATGCCTAGGGTTACTCCCCCGATGGAGCCTAGGCTTGGGAGTTTCCCGGACGTGTTGGGCAACGAGCAATGAGATGGCCTGCTCCTCCACAATATAGACAGAGGCCTGCCTTGCAGTGTCTTTGCCGTTCCTCAGGAGAAAGAAGACCATGACCCAATTGCATAGGTTCTTCAACAGTCCCCTCTGGAGTAGATGCAGTTTGAGAGACTGAAGCAAAAGGGCGAGAAGGAGTAGTAACCGCCATTTGCCTTCTTGTTCTCAATCCCTCACGAGCTCTTTCTTGTAACCGGCGGTCGATCCAAGTTACCAAGTCCACGATAGAGTCCAATGATTGAGGTAACTCCCAGGCTGCCATTTCATCCTTAATTCTGGATGACAGACCCTCCAAAAATATGGACCGGAGACAGTTCTCCTCCCAATGGAGTTAAGAACATAAGAACATAAGAACATGCCATACTGGGTCAGACCAAGGGTCCATCAAGCCCAGCATCCTCGAGGAACGAGTACCTGATCCCTGAGAGCTGAGAGGCTTGAAGGAGATGTAATCGCACAGTGGTTCCACGTAGGAGATGGCACTAGGACTGGAATGGAGGCAGGCCCTCGAGGAGCGAGTACCTGGTTCCAGGGAACAGCTCTGAAGATGGTAGTACTCACTGGTGTTGAAGATAGCAAATCCTTCCAGGCAGAAGAGAAGGTAAGAGCAGGCAGCGAGTCAGGGAACATGGGCCCTCGAGGAGCGAGTACCGGTTTCCTGATAGTGACCTGAAAAGCAAGTGAGGCCCCCGAGGAGCGGGTACCCCGTTAGCATTAAGAGTCCAATGGAAGATTGGAGGCAGAGTAGCTGGGTACAGAGAGCAAATCCCATCTGTAAGGAATTCCCGTCCTTGCTAACTCAAAGGCTAGCAAACAATGTAGGCTTAAATATCCAGGCAGCATGATGTCATCACAGGGGAACGCCCCTGAGGTTCGTGCCAAGTAGGAAATAAGAGTGAGGGCCACGCGGCGTGCGCACCCTAAGGTATTAGTGGAGCATGGCAGAAGGCAGCGCCCAAGTCAGTCCGGGGACGCTGGAGAGGATGGCAGGCAGACGCCGCGGCAGCCAGGCATTCATCCACAGCCAGAGGAGGAGCAAAGAAAGAAAGGTAGGCAGAGTGAAGCCGTCGGGAAGGGACGGTTGCAACATAACTCTTAGGGCTGTGGATATAAAGGGTTTTCTTCAGGAGGTGGTGCAACTTCTTTATAGTAAGCCTATGGTTTCGGTGTTAGTGAATGGGGAGCTTTTGAATTACAGAGGGGCACGCAACAGGGGTGCTATTTGTCACCGCTTCTTTTTATTCTTTCTCTTGAACCATTGTTAAGATGAATTTTGGGTAATGAGGCCATACAAGGCATACCGATAGATGGGTACAATACTCAACAGTTTAAATTGCAGCCTTTGCCAATGATTTATTAGTGCATATCACTAATCCCCAAACCTCACTTAGACCTTTGTTAACAGAACTTGAAGCCTATGGAGGGGTGGCAGGATTGTGTCTTAATTTAGAAAGTCTATGGCCCTACTGATAGCAGAGTCTGTGATTGAGATATGTGGAGTGAACTTCCCTATACCGTGGGCGTGTGACTCCTTCAAATATTTAGGAGTTCACTTGCATAGGGATCTCTCTCAGTGTTATCTGGTGAACTTTTAACTTCCGCTCAACAAACAAGCAATGTTATTGTGGATGGATTTTCCTTTAACATTAGCAGACCAAGTGAATTATTTTTCAAATGAAACTTTGGCCTAAGTGGCTTTATTTATTTCAGATGCTACCTATATGCTTGAAGAAAATAGAGTGGGTGAAATTAGAATGGCTTATTCATCAATTTTTGTGGCATAACAAGAAACCACTGGTAGCCCTGAGAACCTTAATGAGGCCATGGAAAAAGGGAGGCATGAGCTTTCTGGATTTAAAAACGTATAATATGGTATGTTTGCTTTGCCATGTGTGAGACTGGATTATGGGTTCAACCTTTTATACCACCTGGATATGGAAAGGACAATGCTTTATCCCTATGAGTTGAGATATATTCTTCATTCCCCCAGGTTGTGTTGGCCTCTTCAGATACAGTAGAGTGTATTAATTCTCCCATTCGCATAGGCATGGAAATGGCTGTGTACGAAATTAAACTTTAGGAAAAAAAATCACATTTTCTTCTGGTAACTGGGAACAGAGATTTTCCTCCATGGGTAAGATCTCATATCTTTTTAGAGTGGGGAAACTAAAGGGGTGCAAACCATCTCAGATGTGTTGGGCCTGGAGGCAGGGCTGATTTCATTCACAGAAATACAACAGGTTTTCTATTTCCCTGAAACAATTTTATGCATATCTACAGATGAGACATTATATTTCACCTTTGGATATGAGGGAATTGTAATGTGAGAACAGGGAGTTTTTACTAGAACTCTTTGACCTGGAAGATCTGCCAAAAAGAAGCATCTCCATTTATATAAAAGTATCAAGAAAATGGAAAGATCCCCGGATTTTACCAAACAGTTAGAGGGATGGCGGGTAGAATTGGGAATGAACATGTCCCCAACTAGATACCAGATGTATTTTTTGAGAATCCGCTCTCTAACCACGAGTGTGTCCTTGTGAGAAACGCAATAAAAATTTCTTATGCAGTACATTTACTCCCAAATCTGAGCTCTCCACATTAAGTTGACATGATCAAAACATTTGTATTAAGTGTCAGCAGATGGAGGCTACACTGGGGCACCAGTTTTAGACATGCCCTATGCTACAACCCTTTTGAGGGGCAAGACAAGTATTTAACCAACAAGTCATCAAGGTAAAATTACCTTTGGACAAAATTCTCAAATTCATGCACCAAACTATGGGGAAAGAAGGCGCTGCTGTTAGCAAAAACAGTTATTCTCAAGAATTGGTTGCTTCCGGAGGTGCCAAATATGGTGAAGTGGAGAAATGCTTTGCTCAAATGTGCACTGTGGAAAAGTATATTGAAATTATAAATGTGACACTGAAGAAGCACATCTTTTTGAAGATTTGGGACTCATATTTGCAAAACTTGCCACATAAGGCATGTAGTTCCATACCGAACAACTTTTCATAGACTGGGTATTGCCGAATTGCAGACTACACACCCAGACAATATCAGGCACTAATTACTGAAAAAAGAGAATATATTATTGGTATTGACCTTTTACAGGGGTTGTGGTTGCAATTACAGCAAGGTTCCTTCTGGTTTGGGAAAAGGGCAGTGTCCATCTTGGCTATGATTATAGTAGGAGCAGCAATGTGGCATGGACTATGCCACAGACTAAACTCATTTGTATGAAACAGTACCGCATATCTGAAGGACTTGCTGAGATAACCCACACCATTCAGGATTTTATTATGGCAGGGGTGTAATTCACCCAGCTGTTTCCCTCTTTAACATCTCAGTACAGCCAGTAAAGAAATTTAATAGTACTTGGAGAATGACTGTAGATTACAGAGAGTGAACAAACATGCTCCTCCATTAGCAAGTGCAGTTTCTGATGTGATTACTTGTATTGTCATGATTGAACAACATGAGGGGGAGAGGTATGCTGTGTTATACTTTCTTTACATTAATAGATTAATTTAGTCAATATCATTTCATATTTACATGGGAGGGCAGACAATAAACCTTTACCAGGCTACCACAGGGTTATTTGCATGGTCCCACCCTATGCCATAGGCTAATTTCGCAGGATCTGGAAAAGATCAATATACCATCTTAGGTCCAAATAATACATTGCATTGATGATGTGTTAATTCACCAGTATAACCAGCAGGAGGGGGCAGATTGTATGTTTATCAGAGGTAATGGAGTCTTTGGGGAGGATTTCAATCCAAAGAAAGTGCAGGGGCCTACTCAGACAGTGACATTTCTGGAGATTGTTTGGAGGAAGGGAGAACAAGAAAGCCCGAGAGAAATAAGGCAATTGCAGGACCCTACTATGAAATGGGAAGTACAGAAATTTGTGGGATTATTGGAGGACCCATACTCCCCATCTAAATCAGATTTTAAAGCCATTGCACAAAGTCAATAGGAAAGAAGTAGATTCCATAAGGCAACCAGCGGAACAGAAGGTATTTGAGGAAGTGAAACAAGCAGTGTAGATAACCTTGGCCTTGAGTCTGGGGAGGGATGGCCCTTGGAGGTGCAGGTCTCAGCTACTGCACCTCCAAGGTGATCAAAACAGTAGGGCAAATGTAAGCCCTCTAGGCTTCTGGTCTCGGATATTGCCCGAGGCTGCAGAGCAATATACCCTCTTTGAATGACAATTGCTGGCATGTTATTGGACACTAGTGGATATAGAACAGTTGACCACCAGCCACCCCATATTAATGCACCCTGGGATTCCCATCATGGAATGGGTACAGTGTACTTCAAAGGCCTACAAGGTAGGCCACAGTCAGCAAAGCTTCATTGTCAAGTAGAAATGGTATATCATCGAGCATTCTAAACCAGGACAGCAAGGGGTGTCAGTACTGCATGAACAAGTAGCCAAGCTCTCCTCAACCATGGATCCATAGGACCAGACCATTCCTGAAATGAGCTCTCTCATGGCCTGGAGAGTACCATATGACAAAATACAGGAAAAGGGTGGGTATAGAGGTCACAAATGGTTCTGTGACCTATCTAGGTAGGAAACAGTGTTGGAAAGCTATGGCTTTAGGACCCCACTGCCAACAATTGATCACTATGAAGAGGATGGGACAGAGCAGTGAATATACAGAACTGCAAGCTGTAGTGTTAGCTATTTGGAAGAGTTATGATCTGGGCCATTCCAGGTGTCACCTGTTCATTGACTCATGTGCAATAGCAAACAGGCTAGCTGTTTAGATGGAACTGCACCAACCTATTCCTTATGTTGCCTTATGCACTACTGCAAGGATGACCAACTCCAGTCCCGAAGAGTCTAAAACAGGTCAGATTTTCAGAATATCCACAATGAATATGCTTGAGATAGATTTATATAAAATGGAGGCAGTGTATGCAAATCTAGTTCATGCATATTCATTTTGGATATCCTGAACACCTGACCTGTTTGTGCCTCTTGAGGACCAGGGATGGTCACCCCTGCACTGCTGCTACTAATGTGTCTATTAAGCAAGAAGTCTTTTACTGATGTATCAGTGATGCTTCTCTGGGTCCTGGGAGGTGGAATGTAATGGGCCCAGTTCAGGCCTGGCCAGCTCTGAACAGGCCAGATTAAATTACAATTACAAGCTGCAGAGAAACTGTCCATGACATCATATTAAAGGTTAACTTATTCCCAGATAATAGCTGCTTTCTGCATGCAGAGAGACATGTAGACACACTAAACAATAGGTTGTGATGTATCTTCAAGCAGAGAAAACAAAATAGCTAGGTGACAAAAAGAATTCAGGATTCTAAGTGGAAAAAATCATTTCCCCCCATTCCCCCACCACAGAAGCTATACAGCATAATAAGAGGCAAAGCAGACTGACACAGACAAGAGAAAAAGAAAAGACAGAAGGACTGAGAGGTGCGCTGCAGTCCTGAGCTGTTCTATAGACTGGACATCTTTATTATTATTCCTACTATCTATATATATTATTATTAATATTCCTACTATCTATATATATAATTTATTCATGCATTATTCTCATAACTGAGCAGTGAGCACATATAGTAAACATTAATTGTCCTGGGATCTACTTTTGTGCTACACTGAAGTGTGAATATAGGGTGCGAAGTATCTAGTGTACTGTATCTTGTCAGGGAGGAAGTCTATAGGAAATAGACCCTTTGTGCTCTCTCACCACACCCACATGCAGCATACGACAAAACAACCATCTACAACTGCAAGCAGCTTCTACAAATATTCTCTTTTTGCATATGCTGCCAAGGTAACACAGCTAAAAGTCTTTATATTCTGCTCTTTAATGCTTTTCAATTGTTCTCTCAGTCTCTATTCTAAAAAATTCCTGAGCTGGGAAATTGAATTTCTATTTAAAGATATTTTTCTACTTTTTTTCTCATACTACAGAAAAAACATTCAACTAGACTTCTGGAATATTGTGTCTTTTCCATGGAAAGTTCCTCATGTACACAATTTTTAACACATTTCCAAAATTTCACAGAATATGGCCATAGTAAACACACAGAAAAGTAAAATACAAAGTTTGTTAAAGACTGTAAAACTAGTCATTTTCCCATTGCTTTATCCTCACTTCTCTACTAATTCCCTCTGAGCTCATCCTATGTT
Source organism: Rhinatrema bivittatum (assembly GCF_901001135.1). Classification (NCBI taxonomy): domain Eukaryota; kingdom Metazoa; phylum Chordata; class Amphibia; order Gymnophiona; family Rhinatrematidae; genus Rhinatrema; species Rhinatrema bivittatum. The sequence continues at coordinate 128,089,266 of NC_042616.1, read as the reverse complement.
TTCTTGAATTCTGATGTTTTTGCCTTCACCACACCATTAGAAGGCTGTTTGATATATCCACCTTACGATGTTATTTTTATATTACAGTGATCTCAGAGTGCCTCAGACACTTACTTCTACAATGGTTTCAGCCTCAAAATAAATACTTAATGCAGAGAAACATTGGAAAAAAGGAAAAAATAAGCCTGTACCTTACATGGGTACTAATCAGGCAGCATTGTAAGAAGAGAGAACGTATTGCTATAGGAAGCTGCTTAAAGTCTTAGTTGTGATTTACTGTGATGCACATAGTTCTGGAGAAGAATAGACTGAAAATAGTAAGATTCCTGCTACATACTGTGTTTGTAGTGACATAGGCTTAATATGGACTCATAAGGGACTTATGGTTCATGTTTCCATCCTATTTTATTTATAAAAGTAACTATTTAGTACAGGCCATGTTTTTCTTTCTCAAGTCATGAGAAATTCCAAATTATCTCTAAGAACTGAAAAGCAGGTTATTAATACAGACAAAAAATACACTTTGAAATGTCTGTATGCCAATGCCAGAAATCTAAGAAGTAAGATGGGAGAGTTAGAGTGTATAGCAGTAAATGATGAGATTGACATTAGGGATGTGAATCGGGCTTCGGACGATTGAAAATATCGGACAATATTTTCAATATATCAGCAGCCGATAAACAAAACCGCGATTGGGCCGCACAAAAAAAATTAACGATGTGAATCGGAACCGGAATCGGAACCGATTCCGGTTCCGATTCACATCTCTAATTGACATAATTGGCATCACAGAGTCCTGGTGGAAGGAGGATAACCACTGGGACAGTGCTATATCAGGGTACAAATTATATCATAATGATAGGGAGGATCAACTTGATGGGAGTGTGGCACTTTATGTCCGGGAGGGTATAGAGTCCAACAGGATAAAGATCATACAAGAGACTAAATGCTCAGTAGAATCTATATGGGTAGAAATACCATGTGTGTTGGGTAAGAGTATAGTGATAGGAGTATACTACCGTCCAGCTGGACAAAATGGTCAGACAGATGATGAAATGCTAAGAAAAATCAGAGAAGCTAACCAATTTGGCAGTGCAATAATAATGGGAGATTTTAATTTAATTACCAAAAATTAGTGGAAACCAAAATAATTTTTAGTATAGCCTAGAAGGTGTCAGCAAGCCAGGCATTGTGAAACTTAAAAAGTAACCAACTGGTCTACTAATCATCCACCTTCAAAAATTCTTTTTAATGAAAATGTATTTTTTTAAGGTTTTTTTGTTAAAATATCCTTAATTTTTCAAGATGAGAATACAGTGAGAGACTCTTCAACATTCATTTTCAACAAGCCCAACACAGCCCGTGTTTCGCTGTATAGCTTCTTCAGGGGCATGTAGTGGTATAAATAATATAGAGTCACATCACTTTTACCTGGAAACAGCATAATCAATATTAGTATTGTTATTTCTCATGAGGATAAGAGTAAAAAGTACTTATCTGAACATGAATCAGGCTACCATTCCAGAACGGACGTAGCGTCTCAGTGCCTCTTCGCCAGAAACAGAGGAAATGAAGCCGAGGCTTATGCCTCTTTAAATAGGAAGTCATCAAATGACGTCATTAGAACGCAAAACTTCATTGACAGTCCTTTTACGCAGCTGGTATTCAGTAAGCAAATTCTGATAAACACAATAGAAAATGTCAGCATTCATGTAAACACCATACCATTAGCCAAGAAAAACATATAGATCAAGTTCAGTATTTAGTCCACCCGGGGCAACGGTATTAAGTTTATAAATCCATCGCTGTTCTTTCTGTAGCAAAAGTGACTCACGGTTACCACCGAGCCAGTGCTCAGGAACATGATCAATAGCGCAAAACAAAAGATTATCAAAACTATGTCCAAAATCCAAACAGTGCATCACCAGTGTTTCATCTACTCTAGAATTTTTAATGTTGGATCTGTGCTCGATCATTCGAGTTTTCAAAAGACGTTTAGTTTTTCCAACATATAATAGCCCACATGGGCAGCAAATCAGGTAGATGACCATGGTAGACAAACAGGTAGTATGGTATCTCAATTTAATCTTGTAACCAGTATTGGTAGTCAGTGACTCTTGAACTGACATAGATGAAGCACAAACTGTGCAATTATTACATGGGACGTGCGATGCTTGTAGAACATCATTGGTGTCTAGGGAGGCAGAGGAATCAGATATTACTAACAAATCCTTTAAATTGGTTGCTCTTGAGAATGTGATACGTGGAGGAACTCGAAAAATCTCGTGCATTTGTAGAACATGCCAATTTTGAAATATCGATTGTCAAATCTTATAAGCATCTGAGGAATATGGCAAAACACAAGTATGACGAGATGTATCATCTTCTCTATGTGAAAGAAAAAGCCATTCTCTGTGTGAAAACTTCGCTCTTAAATAGGCTTTACGGACACTTGATTTGGGATAACCACGGGCCATAAAGCGTTCACAAAGCAGTTTGGACTGTATTTCAAAATCAGCCACAGTGGTGCACAGGCGTCTCAACCGAACAAACTGACTTATGGGCAAATTTAATTTGAAATTCTTGGGATGAGCACTCTCAAAATGCAAGAAAGTATTAGAACATAAAGATGGTGCCAGCCATCCAGTGCTCCCTCCATATGACAGGGGCCGGCCAATGGCACGGATACCCTGTCACATGGTAAGGGCAAAGGCCATCGGCGCCATTTTTATTAGTGGCGGCCGACGGCTCGAGAGCGGGAGATCACTCTCGGGACCCCCACTGGACCACCAGGTACCTGTAAAATGTTTTTTTGGGGGGTCAGGAGGGTGGGGGAAGCTAAGGGATTAGTTTTAAAGGGTCGGGGTGGGTTTAGGGGTTATTTTTGTGTGCCATTTTTCCCGCCCTCCCCCAAAACGATAAGAGAACCCCCACGAACAATATCATGGGGTTTTCCTATTGTTTTGGGGGAGCCCCCGATTTCTGATGATTTTGAAAATATTGACGATATTTTCAATCGTCCGAAGCCCGATGCACATCCCTAGTATTTATATCTCTATGGGAGGCCCACTTAGTAACTCGAGGTGAGGTTAGGTATTAGTGTAGGGGTTAGGGGCCACTTTGACATTCAAAGTGAGACGTATGAACAGAACAGTGCTCTCTTTTGAAGATTTAATGACCTTCGGAGTGAGGAAACTCACACAAAGATGAGATTTGTGCAATGTTCTCTCAACCTAGCTTGATGGATTCTCTACCTGGGTAAAAATCTCTCTCTCTCTCTCTCTCTCTCTCTCCATTGCTCCCCAGATGGCTCTCCAGGAGCTTAAAACCACTCAAAACAGCATGTGTGAAAAACAACACAATCGCGATAAAGCCTTATTACACGGCTTTACGCCAATGAAAAAGGCGTAGTTAAAATTCACGTTAAAGCTGTGAGCCCAGCCCACAATTCCCACCCCAATATCCTCTCATTTGCATAACACCAAATGTTATGGTGCTTTTGCATACATTAAGGCATTTTTTGCATGCAAAAACACCATATAGCACTTTGATAAATGACCCCCTGAGTTTGTACCTGAGGCAATAGAGGGTAAAGTGACTTGCCCAAGGTCACAAGGAGAAACAGCAGGACTCAAACCCTGGTCCTCTGATTCACAGCCCACTGCTCTAACTACTAGGCTACTCCTCCATTTCCTGGCTGGAAGGAGGAATCCCAAGAGATCTACTGGATTCTAGAACTAGACTCGGCAGATTGTTTAGCAGGAGTAGATTCAGAATAAATTAACTTTATTGTCTGATTGGAGTCCATATCTGAATCTTAGCACTGAGAAATTGTTGGTGCTGACAAGGATATGGTACCTTTATTTGTTGATGGCGCCAGCAAAAACTCTGCACCAAAGAGAAACCTGCAGAGAAGTAATATTTCATCCCTTGTTCTACTAGTAATGTCTCTTTCTGCACTCAGGTATACTTACTATTAGCTTTCCCAATTGCTTTGTCATGCTGAGCGGCTACCTTGAGATCATCAGGGATAACCATCAGAACTCTTTCTTGTTTGATGACTGCTAGTTCTTCACCTCTAAAAAGGAATTTGGTCCTTGGATTTTTGCACCACAAATCCATTTTTTTGGATTCAAGAATAATTCCATACCTTTGACCATTTTTCCAGTTTTTTTAAGTCAACTTTCATCTTATCCACCCCCTTTGGAACATATGTTGCAAATATAAATATCATCTGCAAACAGGTTCACTATCCCTTATAGCTTACCCAATATCGCTTATAAAGAATTTGAAGAGGACTGGACCAGCAATGATCCTGGTGGCCACTTTCCCTTCACCAGAGTTGACCCAGTTGACTACCAGACTCTAAATGCAACTTCTCACACAGACTTGCTCACTAGGGATGTGAATCGTTTTTTGACGATTTAAAATATCGTCCGATATATTTTAAATCGTCAAAAAATTGTTAGGGCCACGATACAATACCAATTCCCCCGATTTATCGTTAAAAAATCGTAAATCGGGGGAAGGGGGAGGGCAGGAAAACCGGCACATTAAAACCCCCTAAAACCCACCCCCGACCCTTTAAATTAAATCCCCCACCCTCCCGAACCCCCCCCCCCAATGCTTTAAATTACCTGGGGATCCAGCGATGGTCCAGAACGGCGGCGGTCCGGAATGGCCCCCTCAATAGAATTGTGTTGTCTTCAGCCGGCGCCATTTTTCAAAATGGCCACCGCAAAATGGCGGCGGCCATAGACAAAAACGATTCGACGGAGGAGGTCGTTCCGGACCCCCGCTGGACTTTTGGCAAGTCTTGTGGGGGTCAGGAGGCCCCCCCAAGCTGGCCAAAAGTTTCCTGGGAGTCCAGCAGGGTTCCGGGAGCGATTTCTTGCCGCGAATCGTTTTCGTACGGAAAATGGCGCCGGCAGGAGATCGACTGCAGGAGGTCGTTCAGCGGGGGTTCCGGACCGCCGCTGAACGACCTCCTGCACTCGATCTCCTGCCGGCGCCATTTTCCATACGAAAACGATTCGCGGCAAGAAATCGCTCCCGGAACCCCGCTGGACTCCCAGGAAACTTTTGGCCAGCTTGGGGGGGCCTCCTGACCCCCACAAGACTTGCCAAAAGTCCAGCGGGGGTCCGGAATGACCTCCTCCGTCGAATCGTTTTTGTCTATGGCCGCCGCCATTTTGCGGCGGCCATTTTGAAAAATGGCGCCGGCTGAAGACAACACAATTCTATTGAGGGGGCCGTTCCGGACCGCCGCCGTTCTGGACCACCGCCGGATCCCCAGGTAATTTAAAGCATTTGGGGGGGTTCGGGAGGGTGGAGGATTTAATTTAAAGGATCGGGGTGGGTTTTAGGGGGGTTTAGTGTGCCGGCTCACGATTTTAACGATTTTTCACGATAGTTTACACACCCAAACGGCAACAATACGATTCCCTCCCCCCAGCCGAAATCGATCGTTAAGACGATCGAGGACACGATTCACATCTCTATTGCTCACCAGTTTCAATGGCTTTTCTGAAATCCAGATAGGCCACATCTGTATTCCCCTATCCCTCAATCTACTATTCTGGCCATTTCAACAAAGAAATCAATCAAGTGTTTTTATGCATGATTTTTCTATTGTAAAATCATGTTGCCTATGAACCTGAACCTATTGGCATCAAGGTATTGTGCTGTTCTATCCTTCAGTGGTGCTTCCATTACCTTTCTTACCTTTATTATTAAACTAACAGGTCTGTAGTTTTCTCCTTCCTTCTTGTTTCCTCCCTGATGGAGTGGTATTATAGTTTATTCTTTTCCAGTCTCTTGGAACATCACCTACTTTTTAAGTGATGAAATGAACATACTTGTGAGGGATAAAAGCACCTCTTCCTTTAGCTACCTCAGTATTCTATTCATATGGATTGTAACCTCATTTTTTTTAGTTAATTCAACAGTAAAGAAAACACTTGAGAACACAGATGTCCTGATTTGCATGCAGAGCAAAGAGGCACGATCTGTCCATCAGTAGGGATATAGATCCACAGCTTCCCTCTATAATCCCTCACCTGTGTCCTCACGCTGAAGGAGATACTGGGTGAGGTTTGATCCTGAGCATATGAGAAGCTTCACTTCTAGGCCCTTGAGGTTAACTCTCTTGAGCTCAAAAGAAAGTTTCTACATTCTGACTGGTGTGCCAATAAAAACGTTTATTATAACAAAACTTGTTTCACAAAAATATCTCCTTTATGAAATAGAATTTTTAGGGACTACTTTTCCTCCTCATAAACAGCCAACACTAGAAATTTGAATAATAATATAATCAAGTATTTTAGATGAGATTAGATTACTTGAGAATTTGAGGTAAAGGAGATTCCTATAGCTCCTATTATAGAGGAAGGGGCCTGCAAGTCCTTGAATGTTTATCCCTGAAATAAAGCCCCATTTCTGATGGATTTCATCTGGACTTTTATAAACATTTTCAAGAAAAGTATGCCCCAATATTAAGTGAATTGCTTAACTATGAGGTAAAATTCAATAGGTAGGCTGAGGCAATAATAATGTTAATACAAAAGAGACAAAAACCCTAATTATAATTCATATAGACTTTTATCGCTGATCAATGCAGATGTAAAGATATTGGCAAATGCCCTGTAGCTCAGATTAGAGTATGTCACCCCTTCATTGATTAATATAGACCAAACTGGATTTGTTAAATGACACTAGGAGTTTGCTTAATGTTAGGGATGTGCATAGAGAAAAATTGATTTTGTTTGTTATTTCAGTTCAGTTGACAATTTTAATTTGTTTCATTAATTTCACTTCCCAAGTATATCAATTCATTTATTTACATTAAAGTCAATGGGGGGAAGCAATGCATCCTATTTTGGACTTTGACATTGGGGTTTTCTATCAAAGTTTAATTAAACTCGCAAGCAGGCAACAGCAGCAGAGGGAAGAGCATTCTAAGATGCCAATAGTGGCATGAACAGCCCAAGGCACCATAAAATGGGCAAAGCATCACAAACAGTGGTGAGATGCTACAGGTTCACTGTGTGAGTGTGGTAAAACATAAGGCCAATATCCCCCAGACACCTTCCTGGTGAGATTTGCTACCCCAAGACGCAAAATGCCACACTCACATCCTGAGTCAGTACATCTGTATATTCCAGAAATAGGTTTATTATGTGCTCAGAAACGCTTCAGAAAGCAATGTAGAAGAGATAATATACAGATATAGCAAAGACAATGGTTCTAATAGTAATAATACAGTACAATACTTTACTATTGTTAAAAGGGCCCAGGAAAGCAGCACAGCTCTGTCACTTCTGGAAGTTTGGGAGTCTCTTTCTCATGCCTCTGTTTTACCTTTTTAGTTTGCACATCTGAAAGCATATTTTGAGAGAGGTATGCAATCTCCCAAAATATAGCCCAGAGTGAGAAACAGCATGCTTTCTCATGTGACTTTAACTCCCTTACCACAGAGTCTGTACATCTGTTTACCTCTCCCTTTCCCATACTTGTTTTACAGTCAGATAAGGTAGAATCAATAAGCGAGCTCCGAAGCCTACTTTCTGAATACATCTTTAGCCAAACTTGTCAGACTTAGGCTAAGCAGTCCTGTTTTAAGACAGCACTCAAGACATTAAGAAAAGGGCAAAGCAACATTAAAAGTGTCACAAACACCCTAAGGACCAGAGGGACAAAGCAGTAAATCAGAGTACCACAAGAAGGGCAAAGAACTCAAAGAATGGCATGTTCAGCCCAAGGCACCAAAACAAGAGCAAAAGGCACTATCAGCCATAGTATTAATACCCCCAATACACTGTGACATTTGCAAAGCAGTTCAGATAGTGCCATAAAAAGCCCAAGACACAATAAAAATGGTATGACCACCCCAACGCCCTGGGAGAGGGGCAAAGCAGCACTACCAGTGGCATGAAGACACCCCAAGGCACACAAAGAGGGGAAAGGATCCCAAATAGCAGCATCAATACCCCAATTTATATAGTTAGAGGTATGGCAGCAAGTACAATGACATCAACACCCCAAGGCATAGAAAGAGGTGTAAGGCAGCAAGCACAAAGTGGCATCAACATTCCAAGAAACTGAGTGAGGGGTAAGGCATCAAGAGGAGTGACATTAACACAGTAAGGTGCCAAACCAAGAGAAAGGCAGTGTGAGGATTAGACTAGGCAGCATCTATGGCCCAATAACACTGCAAGAGGTGGGCAGTGTCATGCTTTAAAGAAGTGTGAGCCCTTAAACCACTCCTGAGTTGATACTGCCAGACACATGGGAAATGATCAGGCCCTAGCAGGCGGCAGTGGGCATGCGAACAGTCAAGGTATGACTAGGAAGTGGTCTTCACCTGTGCTAGCTACCTCCCCCTCAGGTTGAGCTCTTGGTCTTTGGGGACCAGCAGGACTTAGACAAGCTGAACTGGCACAAGGACAGTGAAAACTGCAGTGTCAAAATCCAAGCTGAGGCCAGGACAGGCAGAGAGCAGCAGAAATGAATTCCAGGCTGAGGTCAGTGCAAGCAGAGGGCAACAGAGATGGAGTAGCCTAGTTGTTAGAGCAGTGAGCTATGAACCAGAAGACCAGGATTCAAGTCCTGCTGTTGCTCCTTGTAACCTTGGGCAAGTTGCTTTACCCTCCATTGCCTCAGGTACAAACTTAGGCATGGATTTATCAAAATGCACTAAATATTGCCTGTGATAGGAAAAGGGGTGTGTTTTATGGTAATAGCAGTTTATCACAAAGTGTGCTATTGTAGTGCTTCAAATAGGTATTACTGCAAACTGCGATAACTTTTTCATGTGTCGTGATAAGTGCCAGAATTGCATTTCCTACATACAACCACTGGGGGGACCATTTTAAGCTGCTGGAGAGCCAGCCTAGCTATCAGGACTGAGAGAGAGACAGAGACAGAGACTAGCCATAATGCCCTCATACCAGGTAGTTATTTATACCCCTATATGAGGCCTACCTAGTCACTAGAGGTGAGGTTTAGGTATTAGTGTATGGGGTTAGGGGCCACTTTGACATTCAAAGTGAGACGTACGAACAGATCAGTGCTCTCTTGTGAAGATTTGATGACCTTCAGAGTGAGGAAACTCACACAAAGATGAGATTTGTGCAATGTTCTCTCAACTTAGCTTGATGTTACCCAAGGATCTCTGAATCTGGGTGAAGCATTTGTTCCATTACTATTCTAAAAGAGACATCTCACCAACTATTCTGCACAGGAAGATAAAATAAACTAACTGGTTCTACAGAATATGTTACAAATAATATAGGACAGTATTTCATAAAAATGTCACAATACATGGGTCCTCCTTGACAAAAGGTCAATGTTCAGTAAAAATAATCAATTCTATAGCTACTAAGTATTGTAACTCACCTTTGGCTACAATGAAAAGTCATTAGCTAAATACAACAAATAAATAAAATAAATATTGAGTTGGCAAGATTCTTGTTTCATAAGAAACAAACTAAAAAGGTCTTTCAATTATGCATGCCAAAGAAGGTTATTTCAAAGTTTTGACTAATAATAGCCAATATGTATATATTCTAGTTTTATTTGTAAGTTATAGCATTCAAAAGATCCCTAAAATTGAGGTCAATTTTTAAAGGGTTCAGGTTCCTAACTTTGGGATTTAGGAATCTAAATTAGCCTCTTTGAAAACTGAGTCAGGCTGAGTGCCTTCATTTAGGTGGCCAGATATTGGCTGATGCCAGAGCAGGGAAAGGAGACTGGGTGCTTAGTGCTGATTTTCAGTACTTTGGGAAGACTTTGAAAAGACTTAGCCAGTTAAATCAAAGCCTTTGAAAATATATTTTTTATTTATTTATTTATTTAACTTCTTTTACTATACCGACACTCAAGACCAGGTCTTATCGTACCGGTTTACATTAGAACAAGGGGAAAAATCAATTAACGTATAAGTGGAAAAGAGAAGTTACATTAAAACAGGGAGAGTAAAAACATGGATGTCGGAAGATAGGACAGAATTAAGTAATTGAACAATAAGTTAACAAAATTACAAACTATAAATTAACATAAAACAATAAATTAATAATACAAAAAACATGGATTATAATCAGCGGAAATATACATGGAAATATATATATATGGAATATATACAGCTGGAATATACATGTTATGTCAGATGGGAGGAGTGGCGGGGGTGAGGGAAAAGGGTGGGTTGAGGTTGCGAGTGGAAAAGGGAAAAAAGAGAAAAAAGTTTGGGAGTGCGGGGAGGGAGAAGGGTGGGTTGGAGGGTGAGAGAGAGTTGGTTAATATGGAATCCTTCAACGATAGGCTTGTGTGAACAGCCAGGTTTTAAGTTTTTTTCTGAAGGTTAAATGGCATTGTTCCTGGCGTAAGTCTTGAGGAAGCGAATTCCAATGTAGGGGACCTGCTGTTGAAAAAGCTCGCTTGTGGATGGAGTTGTGAACTGATGATTTGTTGGGAGGGGCCTTGAGCTTACTTTTGTAGGCAGTTCTTATTGGTCTTGAAGATGTAAGTAGTTCCAGAGGGAAGGTGAGTTGGAGAGAGGATTGTTGGTAGACCGATTTGTGGATGATAGTGAGAGCTTTGAACAGTATTCTATGTTGAATAGGAAGCCAATGTAAGATTTTTAGGATAGGTGTGATGTGGTCCTTGCGCCGTGTGTTTGTAAGGATCCTAGCTGCTGCGTTTTGCAGCATCTGTAGAGGTTTGGTCGAAGAGGCGGGGAGACCGAGTAGAAGAGCGTTGCAATAGTCAATCTTTGAAAACAGTATTGCTTGAAGCACAGAACGGAAATCCTGGAAGTGTAAGAGCGGTCTTAGATGCTTCAGGACCTGTAGCTTGAAGAAACATTCTTTAGTTGTAGCGTTAATGAATTTTTTGAAATTCATTCTGGAGTCAAGGGTGGCCCCAAGGTCTCTGACATGGCTTGCTAGTGGGGTTATTGTGTTATTAGTGAAGGGGTGGTTATCGCTAGGGGAGATAACCAGGAGTTCCGTTTTGGACGTATTTAGGACCAGGTTGAGATTCGTGAGAAGCTGGTTGATGGCATGTAGGCAGTCGTTCCAGAAATTTAGAGTTGAGGAGATGGGGTCCGAGATGGGGATTATGATTTGCACATCGTCTGCGTATATAAAATGGATGAGGTTGAGGCTATTGAGCAGCTGGCATAAAGGAAGTAGGTATATGTTAAACAGGGTAGGGGACAGAGAAGAGCCCTGTGGTACTCCTTGTTTTGATGGGACGGGGTGGGATTCTTTGTCGTTTATTTTAACTTTGTAGTGCCTGTTGTTCAGAAAGGATTTAAACCAGAGCAGTGCAGAGCCAGAGATGCCTATTTCCATTAGACGGCTGATGAGGATGTCGTGATTTACCGTGTCAAACGCCGCAGAAATATCGAGTAGGGCTAGGAGGTAAGATTGTCCCTTGTCAAGGCCCATCAGGATGGTGTCCGTTAAAGAAAGAAGGAGGGATTCTGTGTTTAGGCGTTTCCTGAAACCGAATTGAGAAGGGTATAAGATATTGTGGGAGTCCAAGTAGTCGGTGAGACGGAAGTTGACAAGTTTTTCCATTATTTTAGCTATAAAAGGTAGGTTTGCGATGGGGCGGAAATTTGCTGGGTTGGCTGGGTCCAGATTGGGTTTTTTTAGTAAGGGTTTCAGCGAAGCAATTTTTAAGGAGTCAGGGACAGATCCTTGATTGAGGGAACAATTTATGATGTCTGCCAGAGATCTGGCAATGGTGTTGGGAATGGTGAGGAGAAGTTTGGTTGGTATTTGGTCTAGAGGGTGAGATGAGGGTTTCATTTTCTTGATAATCGATTCTATTTCCAGGGATGATGTAGGTTCAAGAGATACTAGCGTCTGTTTAAGAATAGTAGAGGATGGATTTTGGCTAGGAGTTTGGCTGGGGGGTTGTAAGGCTATTGAAGATTTGTTGGATGTTGCCAGTGGGCCAAGTAGGTTTTTGACTTTGTTGTCAAAGAAAATCGCCAACTCTGTAGATTTGTTTTGGGCTTCTTCTTCTGAGAAGGTAGGGGAAGTGGGAGTGGTGAGGGCTGCCACATATGAGAAGAGCGTTTTCGGGTCGTATAGGAAACCGTGTATTTTTTTGGCATAAAAATCTCGTTTGGTGCGGGTGATCGATGTTCTGTAGAAGCTCATTGCTGTTTTGTAAGTAGCCAATGATGTGGGGGAGGGGTCTTTCCGCCAGCGTAGTTCCTTGTGTTGTAGGTCTTGTTTGAGTTTTCTTAATTCCGTAGAGAACCAGGGTTTTTTGTTCGAGCGTGCTGGGTTGATAATTTTTGAGGATAATGGGCAAATTGAGTTTGCTACTGCGTGTGTGATTGTTTGCCAGGAATTAATTGCGGTATCAGCATCTGTGAAGTCCAGTTTGGATAGGTCTTTGGCAAGGCTGTTGTTGAGTGCGTCCATTGAACAAGGTTTCCTGAATTGGATGGAGGATTTGGAAGCAACAGGGGTCTGTTTTTGATTAATGGCTAGTTTTGTAACTATCAACGAGTGGTCTGACCAGGGGATGGGGGAGCAGGAAGGTGGGGAGATGGGCGAGATGGTTTCATTAGTGAATATAAGGTCAAGCGTGTGGCCTGCCTTGTGGGTGGGATTATTTATGATTTGATTGAATCCCATAGCCTGGAAGGAGGAAAGTAGGGCTTCGCAATTGGAAGATGGGGAGGGAGAATCAACATGGATGTTGAAATCTCCTAAAATGATAGCGGGTAAGATGGAGTCGATATGTTTGGCTATAATTTCGATGAGTAGAGAGGGGTCGGCTTCTAGGAGCCCTGGGGGGGCGTAAATAAGGCAGATTTGGAGTTGGGAGGATTTGAATAATCCGATTTCTAATTTAGTCGTAGATTTGAAGGCTTGTTGAGTTAGTCTTAATTCTTTTTTTGTGATTAACATTATTCCACCCCCTCTTTTTTTAGGTCTGGGGATAGAGAAGACGTCATATTGTTGTATTGGTAGTTGGTTGATTATGGCTGTATCAGTGTTTTTCAGCCATGTTTCGGTAGCAGGTATATTTAGCATCCTTGTTTTATGGAGATCACGTGATGCAGTGAAGGGAGAGGACGCGAGTTCCCCTTCTCCGTTCCTCACCCCCCATCCGGACCCATCCTTTGCCTACTAAGGGCCCTAATTGCCAGTTTTTACTATTTCTGCGGTCTCCCATCGGCCAGTTACAACAGCCAGCCCACGATTCCAGGATAGCCACGCGATTAACAAAACGAGAAAAAGAAAAGGACAAGACCAGGCATCCGGAGTCGCTGGTGGAGGACGACCCAGGTCCCTCTGACATGCCGCAAGCCGCTGCGATCGCTGACATCAAAGCAGCAGTACAAGAAGCTCTTAGGCCGGATTTACAAGCTATCTTGAACAAATTCACTGAACTTTCAGCCTCCATAGCGGGGTTTGAAACCCGCATTGCAGAAATAGAGCAACGTGTGTCAGATATTCAAGATGGCCACCGCGATCACGAGTCAGGGCTCGCAGCACTTAAAGTTATGCTGGCTAAGCATGCAGATCGCATAGACGACCTGGAAAACAGGCCATGACGCTCCAACCTCTGTTTTGTCAGCCTGCCGGAGACACTCGCAGAGAGGGATCTCTCGTCGATGTTAGAGTACTGGCTTCCTCGTGAGTTGGAGCTGCCCGCAATGATGGCCCTTTAAGAATTGAGTGCGCGCACTGCCTCAGGCCTAAAAGAGATGGCACAGCCCGGCCCAGAGTAGTGATTGCTAAAATCCTTAACTTTATGCACAAAAGCGACATCCTACGGGCGTTGTGGGTGGGTAAGTCTCTTACCTATGACAACAAAAGATATTAGTATTCCAGGACTTCTCGGTTTCTCTCAGCACACAGCACAGAACCATGGCCCCCTTCTGTACCAAGCTTCATGCCCTGGGTCTGAAGGCCACATTAATTTATCCGGCCCACTTACGAGTTTCTTTGGCACAGGGCACCCGCTGGTTCTCCACTCCTGATGAGGCACAAAAATTTCTAAGTATGGAGGAAGCTCGCCACACGGAGATTACCAGCGCCAGCAATCCCTAAATTCAGGCACGGATTGCAGTGACACAGCATCTGCCATGGAAGATTGGTCATGGCCTATCCTAACACTGAAGACGACATGTTTGGCGTTTTCGTGGTTTAGTTGGCGAGCAATATCCTTTGAGGATGGAAGCTCCTTCCCGATGAGGCATTAGGAGGGGCGACCCTTTGTTTTGTTTGCACTACCAGTTTATCTCTTTTTTTCCCACTGAGACACAGATGCATTGCACTTCAAATAACTGGTGCTACTTTCTTTATTGTATTAGTTTTACTGTTTGCTAACCCCCTCCAAGGGGATTGATTGTGGTCTCTACTTGTGTGGTACGTTGTCAGTTCGGATGGGGGAGAGGGGGGTCAGGTGGGATGGGGAACGGAATGCACACTTGTGATCTCCACTGTCTGGGGGTTTGTGTGCGATTTGGGGCTTAGGGTCCACAGGGAGGAGAGGGAGGCTGGGGGGGGGGGGGGAGGGGATGGGAGTTGATGGGGAAGTTCAGAGGGAAATCCACCCATTAAAGTTTTCACATTGTGTTCCAAGTTCACGTTGGCACTCTACAAATCAATCACTTTGGTTGTGGGATGGTAGTTTGATGATGGGGGCCTTAGCTGGGAGGGTCCCCATTGTGCAAATCATTTCACCTTTTTTCATAGAATATACTGCTACGCTCCTGGATGACTAAAAGTCATACTAGAATCTTCTCCTGGAATGTGTGTGGCGTTAACTCTCCTATTAAACGTCCTAAAATTTTAACGACCCTGTGGAGAAAGTCAGCAGATTTAGTCTTTTTACAAGAAAAACATTTGAGTGACTTGGAACACAAGAAATTGTGTAATCGTTGGGTGGACGCTGTTCACTTCGCCTCAGCTACGACCAGGTCGGCGGGAGTCACTGTACTAATTGAGAAACATGTTCCCCTTAAGGTTCAAACAGAAATTAAAGATCCCTGAGGCAGATATATAATTTTTTGTTACTGAGTTCCATCAATGTATATATGTTTTTTGCAATTTATATGCTCCTAATAATCCCAATCTCGATTTTTTTCGAGAAATCTATAGCCAGTTACTTATGCAGAACATGCGGTCATAGTAGGGGGAGATTTTAACACTGTACGAGATCCCCAGTTGGATACAGACATGGCCCACAAAGGTTTTCCAAATTCTGGTAATGGAATTCCCTTCCTTGAACGGTCTTTGCAGTTAGTTGATGCTTGGCGGACTCTGCATCCCTCGGAAAAAGATTTCACCCATGTTTCTCGGGCACATCCCACACAATCTAGATTAGATTATATTCTTGTCAGTGACCATATTTTCTCCAAATAGATGATATGGTAATTTCAGACCATGTCCCGTGTGGATATCGCTAACCGAGCCACACACACTTCCACAGGCCTTTTTCTGGAGGTTCCCGTATTACCTGACTGATAACACCCACTTTATGGAGTATCTCCGTGAAAAGTGGAAGGATTATCTACAACTTAATAAAGCCCATTTGGCTGACCCAATCCTTTTTTTGTACACAGTGAAGGCAGTACTGCGGGGAGATATCATTTCATACATGGTAAGAAGGAGAAAAATGTTAGACAAACAGCTATTGTCCCTGAGTGCTCAACTCCAACTGGCGAAGCATGCCCTGTAGAATGCTAACACCCGTGTCAATAAAGACCGCTTTCTCACCCTTCAAGGAGCCATTAACTCATTGTTACATCAAAGGGCAAAAAAACGCCTAGTTTATTGCCAACATAAATTATTCCAATTCAGTAATAAATCTGGTAAGCTGCTGTCCAATCTGATTATGATGTTCTGTGCTGAGTAAAGAACTCCTGGTGTTCACTGATCCCCTTTTCTTTGGTCGCTACTGCAATATTGGATCAGTTTCCGGTTTGGGTTTTTTTGACCTTTCAATCTGATTCGAACACAACGGAGCTCCTGCTACATAGCTGCCATTCAAAGCCCATCTGGCAGGGTGGCCTCTGATACCCCCACAATTCTGAAAACATTTCAAGAATACTACTCTGCACTTTATCGGTCAGAATCCTAGGACCCGGCAGTCCATGAATGCTTCCTCTCTTTGCTTAATCTGCTGCGACTAACTCCGGCACAACAACGCTGGTTAAACCAACCTGTCATGGAAGAGGAAATTAGGCTAACCATTAGGCAAGCAAAGCGCTTTAAGACTCTGGGCCCAGATGGTTACACAGCGGAATTTTATAAGCCTCTGATTGATTTATTAGTTTCTATGCTCGCTCACTCATACTTTTAATGCACTAATTTCTATTGGTTCATATCCCACACACTCTAACTTAGCACATATTACCCTCATACCAAAACCGGGAAAGGACCATCTGCTCACTACATCCTATCGGCCCATCTCTTAGTTAAACCAAGACCAAAAATTCTTAGCCAAGATTTTATCTGAAAGATTGGCGACCTTACTTCCTTCCTTAATGGGTCCCTGTCAGGTGGGTTTTGTGCGGAAAAGATATGCCCTCACTAACATTAGGAAAGTATTGATGGCAATGGCCCTTTGTACTCAGGCTGGGGAGCCATATTTAGTGGTGAGTTTCAATGCTGAAAAAGCATTCGACAGAGTTGAATGGGACTATTTATTTCATATTCTCCAGTATATGGGTTTTGAGGGGTCATTTAATGCTGCTATTCGCTTATTATACCAAACCCCAACCACGGCAATTGTAGCTAATGGATCGTGGTCAGAGGAATTTCCTATTGGTAGAGGTATGAGGCAGGGATGCCCTCTGTCTCCCTTATTATTTCTTCTTCAGCTTGAACCTCTCCTGCGCACAATCCAGCTGACTCGGGATGTACGGAGAGTGCACTTCCACACAGAAACATTCAAGTATGCTGCATTTGAGATGATATTTTGGTGTTCCTAACTAACCTTCAGGAATCCCTCCCACCACTTTTACAGGTATTTAAGGAGTTTGGCTCTTTTTCTGGCCTCAAACGTAACACAGATAAGTCAGAAGCTTTAGTATTTCCCCACACAGTGCAGGAGACCTGGGAGGGTCCGTTTCCTTTAATGTGGGCAACGGGGAAGCTTAAATATTTGGGAGTATGGCTTGCTACTCAATTGTCCCAACTTTACTCCTTAAATATAACCCGCTTGCTAGCTGACTCCCAAAAACGATTAAAGGCTTGGCAGACCCTTCCTCTGTCGCTGGGAAGCCGCATCAACCTGTTCAAAATGGTTATTCTTCCCCAGTGGCTTTATATATTCCAGAACTTACCTTTGATTTTTAAACGCTGGGATCTGCTGTGCTTGGAGAAAGCATTGAGGACCTATTTGGCATGGTAAAAAGGCACGGATCCCACTTACCCTCTTGAAAGAACAATGGAGGAAGGGAGGCATGGGGATCCCAGATTTGGGGCTCTATAATTTAGCCAGTAATTTAAGGTTAGCACGCGATTGGTTGCTAGACGAAGCTGCCTATGTGAATCTAATGGCAGAGAAAACCCTTGTTGCCCCTCTAGATTTGAGATACGTGATTCAGGCTGCAAGGGGGGAACTGCCTTTCTTGGCCATCTTAACTGTTTTAATAGCCCCAGTTCGGCACGCGTGGTTGACCCTTATCAAAATATTAGCACTGCCTTCGCTGTGTGCTTACCTGTTGCCTATCTGGGGTAATTTAGAGTTATTGCCAGGTTTGCAATCGGCAGGTTTTCAACATTGGAGTAGTCAGGGTGTTGTACAGTTGAGCCATGTATTAGACGGAGCTTGTAAACTGTTACCTCTGCAAGAACTGCAGGCTCTGTATGGCCTATCGGGCATACAGACTTTTCCTTATTTGCAGATTAAACATTATGTTAATTCCTTGCCCGAATCCGTTCTGCAACCCGCAGTATTTCAGGGTCTTGAGACCTTTTTGTTCCTAGATAAAAACCAAACACCCTCACTATCATGTTATTACAAGCAGTTACGAACTCAGACACAGTTTGACCCACCCAAGCCCGCTATTAGCTGAACGATGGAATACTGACAGAGTGTTTATCGTCTCTGATGCCATGCTCCATTCCAGTTTTCATTCAATATCTACAGTGTCACCTAACATGTACTTCCATGAAATGCAGTATAAGTTCCTATGGAGCGCATTCATTTCCACCACGCTCATCTGGTCCCCTCGTCAATGTGTGGGAAGTATAAGCAGGTGGAAGGTTCGCTCTCACACTTATTCTGGGGATGCAGTCATATTAATCGGTTTTGGAATTGGATTGTAGGATATTTGATAGAACTTTTGGGCTTTACCATAACACCCACACCTCAATTGTTATTTGACTGTATTCTGCTTTCACTGATTAGCGGCATGGGTTCCTGCATGTTTGTTAGAAAAACCTGTTATGTAGGGAAGAAACTCATATTATTCCACTGGAAGGATCCGGATCCGCCCTCATTTTGGGCGTGGTGTAATCAGATGATGCAGATGGACTGTATGACTTCGAAAGAATCCCCCAGTCTTTGACAGAAGTTCCTGCAGATATGGGACGTATATATCCAGTCTCTGCCGCATAGATCCAGGAGCCTGATTTTGAATAATTAATGGTGTGCCTTACGATACTTCCTTCAGTTGCTGGGTAGCACAAAGTGAATCTGTATCATTTCTCTCTGTTCTCAAAAGGGAGGGGATGAACAGAGGGAGGAAAAATGGATTGGTTAAGATAATACCTTTGTAAATTCTGATTATGATACTCTGTGTGGATGCATAAGGATCCCTGTATCCGCAGCAGTTGTTGTAAGTGTTTTATTTGCAAAACAATAAAAGTGGTTAAACAAAAAAAAAATAAAATTTATGAATGCACATAGTAGCAGGTCTTAACATAGCTGGCCAGGGCTGCCCAACCCTCTCCCTCCCCATATTTCCTCATTCCACCTGCTCAGATACAAAATATATTGGGGGGGGGGGCTGTGAGATTTTTTTTTCTTTATTACTAAATGTATTATATCGTTAAATGTATTATGAGCCTGATATTCATAACAAAATTAGCTGGGTAACTGGTGCCTCTGAATAGCTCTGCCAGAAACACCCCAGAATGCCTCTTTTTTCTGGCCATATTATAGCTAGATAATGACATATCCGACTACAACTTAGCTGGATAAGTGGCTAAATATGGCAAAGCTAGCCATTTAGACAAATCAATGGTGTGTTATCCACCTAAGCACAGTAGATCATAAGCTTCTCGCTGCCTGCCTAAAGAACTTAGGATTATCAGGACTTGCTCTTACATGGTTCACCTCCTTCCTTCAGTACCACACAGTGGGGTAGATTTTATAAAAGTACGCCCGTGTGTATCCTTTAACATCCGGGGTCAGCGCACGCAAGGCTGCCCAAAATCAGCAGCCTGCGCACGCCGAGCCATGCAGCCTGCCTCCGTTCCCTCCGAGGCCCCCTCGGAGGGAACGGAGGCAGGCTGCCCCCCTCGAGGCCCCCCTCGGAGGGAACGGAGGCTCCGAAATCGGAGCGGCCTCGGAGTGAACTTTCCTTCCACCCCCCACACCTTCCCCTCCCTTCCCCTACCTAACCCACCCCCACAATCCTATCTAAAAAGCCCCCACCTTTGTTAGAAAAGTTACACCTCATTGAAGCAGGTGTAACTTGTGCGCGGCAGCCAGCCGGCCGGTGCGCGATTCCCCAGCCCGGGAGCGGTGTCGGAGGCTTTGCCCATGCCCCGAAACACCCCCGGGCCGGAACCACACCTGCGGCCCCACCCCCGAATGACATGCCACCGCGAAACGCCCCCCGACAGGCCCCCGACACGCCCCCTAGCAAAGCACTGTGACTTACGTGTGTCCCGGGGCTTGTGCCCACCGCCGAGCCTATTCAACATAGGCTTGGCACGCGCAGGGGGAGGTTGGGGCAGGTTTTCGGGGGGTACGTGCGTATCTTACGCACGTACCCCTTTGAAAATCTGCCCCACAGGTTACATCCCTCGGAATGGCTCTCTCAGAGTCACAGCCTCTCTTGTGGGATACCTCTTCAACATCTACTGCATATGGCCCCTTTTGGGCAAACTAATCAGACAATCAGATCATCCACTATTTTTATGCTGATGATATACAACTACTGATCCTGCTCAACACAAACCATGACTTCACTTTCACTAACCTATGCAACTGTCTGGACAAAGTGGCTTGCTGGCTATGACAAAACAAGCTAAGTCTAGACCCAAAGAAGACAGAAGCACAGTGGACAGGAATGCACAAACCCAGCCAGGCTCATCCAAAAGCAGAGGCAATACCGAGGGTCTCCAGGCCAATGCATTTGACTTGTCTTCCCTGCAATACCAGAAAAGAAATGAATTGACAGACTTTTGAGAACAGTCTATGGGGCAAAAATCCTGCCTGCACACCTCTTGCCAACATTGCCCCCTTCCATCCGTGATAGTGCAGGCAAACAAAAATATTCTCTGATAAGGAATAAGACCAAGCGTCAAGGACTGTGATGTAAAATTTATACATTCTTCCAAAATTTCCAATTTTTCTACTTCTGTCCATCTGGAGAGAAAAAAAAACCAGAAAACCCATTCTAAATGTGTCCTTTTTTTCCAAACCTGCACATATCACTGCAGTCTCATTAAAGCACACTGCCTGTCCCCTCACCAAATACAGAATATCTCACAAATTAGAAAGAGAAACATGAAGACAAAAGTTGAACTGGAAACCCCAAAAAGTCAGACTCGGCCTGCAATATAACATCAGAGAAATAAAACAATTGGATTTTTCCTGTACGGTAAAAATATAATAATATTCAGATACACATTTCTCAAAACTGACAGATAGAAAATCAAAATTTTCCCACTTCCCATCTCTGCGAAACAGAAGCAATAGCAGTCTCACTTTCCTAACCTGCTAGCTCCCAGAACTCTTGCTCCCCAGGCTCTCTCCCCTCCCAGACCTCCCAGCCAGACTCATATGCAGTGGAATAATGCAAAAACAGAAACATCAGCATCCCTCATAAAACAAAATCAAGAAATATAAATCCATCATAATAGTAAAGTATACTAATAAAAACAATATTTTGAAACTGATAGACCATCTAATAAACAATAAGAATAAAAACAAATTTAAACATTTCCCAAAAACTAATTAATTTAAAACAGCAGACATAACAAATAACACTCAATAATTAAAACTAATAAGGAAAAAAAAGTTCCCCTCTCCATACCTAGGAACGTTTGA
The DNA here is from genome assembly GCF_901001135.1 of Rhinatrema bivittatum. Classification (NCBI taxonomy): domain Eukaryota; kingdom Metazoa; phylum Chordata; class Amphibia; order Gymnophiona; family Rhinatrematidae; genus Rhinatrema; species Rhinatrema bivittatum. The sequence goes on along the minus strand of NC_042616.1, from coordinate 128,067,999 downwards.
TTTCCAGCCACCCTGAGATTGTCCTAGATTATTTTCTTACTCGATATTCCTCTCTCTATGCAGCCCAGCATTCTTCTGGCTTTTGCTATTGCCTTGTCACATTGTTTCGCCGACTTCAGGTCATAAGACACTATCACCCCAAGGTCTCTTTCCTGCTCTGTGCACATCAGCCTCCCCCCCCCCCCCCCCCCCCCCCCAATCGAATACAGTTCATTCGGATTTCCACTCCCCATATGCATGACTTTGCACTTCTTGGCATTGAATCTCAGCTGCCATATCTTCGACCACTCTAATATTTCTGCTAATTCATCTCTCTCCACCCATTGATCCTTATCCCCTTTCAGTTTCACTATACCACTATGTACCTTTCTCTGATATATCTGAAAAATGTTTTGTCACCACATACACACACGATCCTTCTTTCTCATACACACAGGCTCTCACACATACATACATACATACAAGTTCCCTCTCTCTCATACACACATGCACATATTTCCTCTCTCTCATACACACAGGCTCTCACACACATACATATAAGCTCCCTTTTTCTCGTGTACACATGCTTACACAAACACTCCCTCTCATGCATACACTCCATTTCTCTCATACACACAGGCTCTCACACACATACATATAAGCTCCCTTTTTCTCGTGTACACATGCTTACACAAACACTCCCTCTCATGCATACACTCCATTTCTCTCATACACAAAGGCTCTCACACATACATACATACATACAAGTTCCCTCTCTCTCATACACACATGCACATATTTCCTCTCTCTCATACACACAGGCTCTCACACACATACATATAAGCTCCCTTTTTCTCGTGTACACATGCTTACACAAACACTCCCTCTCATGCATACACTCCATTTCTCTCATACACACAGGCTCTCACACCACACACTCACAAGCATCCTCTCTCACACATATGCACATGCTCCCTCTTTCTCAGACACATATGCACATGCTCTTTCTCATGTACATGGTTGAGGTGTGTAGCCCACAGTATCTTTTTTATTTCAGCCAATGGACAGGTTAGAATGTGCCAGCAGCTCGACTAACCTCTTCTTTCTCTGCTATGAGATGAGGTCCACGGTGACCTCAATGGATGTTTCCTTCTTTGCAGCCCAGTAGCAGCGGGAAGCCCCATGTGCTCTGCTTTGTTTCCTTAGGCACACAACCCTGTGATGTTTTCATTTGGGCCCTGCTTCTTCAGCGGAGCCGAACGTTTTCAGGAAAGCAGAGCTCTCAGTATATGCTGAAAAAAAACCCCCAGCATAAATGGCCCCCTGAGTGCCCCCTACAGCTCAGTGCCCAATGTCCTTGCCCCCCCCCCCCCCATCCCCCCTCACTGCACTACTGCCCACAAGTGATTTTGGAATGAACAACACTGACCCTTAGTCTCCAAGTCCAGAGCTTGGGCTTCATGTTAGACTCCCGGCTAACAATCAGACTTCAGATCCAAGCAGGGACCAAAGCAGCCTACTTCCACCTCCACCCTCTCCAACCCCTCCTGGACAATACTGCCTTCAATCATTACCACTATTTGAGCCGCTATCATCTCGTGCCTAGTCTACTGCAGGTTACTCTATGCTGGTCTACATATCATGCTAAACCGTTATCTACAGCTCACTCAAAATTCAAATTCAACCACATCACACCAATCGCTACTGCATAAAATTCAAGCTGCTTACACTTCCCTACAAATCACTCAAAGGCTAAGCATCAGCATACCTCAGTGCATCTCTAACCTCTTACAGACCTACTCCTTCCCTGCCCACCTAAATGTACCTTTCTTCAAAACAATGTGATCCAGCACTCGGGAAAGAACCTCTGCTGGATCGGTTCTGACACTATGGAGCTCTCTATCTCCTTGCATAAGACTTGCCCCAGATCTTCTATCTTTTAGAAGACGACTGAAAACCTGCCCCAGTGACTTGAATCATGGAAAACTCCGGAAACAACCCCTCTGCTCTACCCGCTAGACGCAAGGACCTTTAACTGACTAAAACAACCCCTACTTAACAATTCCAGTTCATTACTTATGTAAAACATCTTCTAATTAATCTAGACATATTAAACTCTGGAAAATGTTTCATACTATGTTCCACTTACACTGTCCAACAAGCTGCATTTAACATATATCCTGACTTATTTGAATCCTGCTATTGTTGTATGTAACTCACTGTGAACTCTCCAGCTGGAAAAGCGTGTTATAAACTATGATGATTTGCAACTTACTACCAAACTAGAGATCCAAGCAGTCGCCAAATCCTGCCTTTCTCTATGTCCACCAGCTTCACCCCATCAGAACTGCTGTTCAGGCCCTTGTAATTTCTCACCTTCAGACCGATACGGAATGGTGCGCTCATCTGTACACTAAGAGCTAATAGCACGTAGAAAACACGCGGCCCAAACCCCCCCGAAACTAATAGCGCTCATCACATGCAAATGCATGTTAATTAGCCTAATGGCTATTACCCCGGAATAGTGAAAGTAAAATGTGCGGCCAAGCTGCATATTTTACTCTCAGAAATTAACGCCTGCCCAAGGGCAGGCGATAACATTAGAAAGCACAGAGAAAAGTGTGCAGAAAAAATTGCTTTTCTGTACACCCTCTGACTTAAAATCATAGCGTTATTAAGTCGGAGGCACCAAAAATAAAAAATAAAAAAATCCAAAAATAAAAAAATCTGACCATCAGTCGGGAGGTTAAAAAATGGATGCTCAATGTTGCCGGTGTCTGTTTTCTGTCAGCGGGTTCAACAACCGACACCAGTAAAATTCAGCGTTAGTTGTCAGACCCGCTGACAGCCACCAATAAGGAGGCCCTAGGGACGCGCTAGTGTCCCTAGCACCTCCTTATTATCGTGCAACCTAATTTGAATAGAGAATTGCGCACCCAGGAGAGGTGACTGGGCACGAGGCGGGAGAGCGGGAGAGCGGGCGCTTAACTCGGAGTGCCAGCTCTCCTGCACATTTTATTGAATCTGCCTGCTTGCAATTTCTCACCTGGTTACATGACAGAGGCAAGGATTGGCTGGCATCATTTTGGAAAATGGCGCTGACCAAGCTTGGGGCTAGGGGGCAACCCGAGACCTCCAACTGAACACCATTGATGGTTTTAAGGTAATGGAGTGTGGGGGTGCTGGGGGCATAGTGGAGAGCTTTTAGCCCACCAATGAATTTTTGTTGGGTGTGGGGGGAGCCATTACCAGTCCATTATTTATATGGAAAGGGGATAGTCTGGGATGGGGTGTTGAATTAATAAGGAGGGGATTGGTCAGGGGTGGGGTGATCATCATCATGCAGCACCTTTAAGTTATTTTACATTTTGTTTTGTGGGGCCACATCAATTAGCGGCCCCAGGGAGGGGGTCTAATAAGATCCCCGGTGACTTTCTTTACTTATGTGGGGAGCCATGTTGGGCCACAGATTCTACCGCAGGTGCATCAGGAACCGCTTTAGGGTCTCGGTGCTCCGTCAGTAGAATACCGTTGTGGGGAAAGAAGTAATTAAAATAATAGGTCTGACAAATTTCAAAACCAGCCATGTTATTTTGTTTACATAGAATCAGGGATGCATGAGCAACTTTGCATGGATTTTCAAACTTCATGCATGCAAATGCCATGCAAATGCATTACAAAGCAGCTCATTGTAAGTAGGCTACATTTCTGGGCCAAATATCATGCAATATTGCCACAGATAAACATATACAGTGTTTATTGCATGACAAACGCTATTTAATGCACATTATAGCCCTATTACAGCTATATAAATTTCCCCAAATTTTACTATACAAAATATGAAAAACTATAGTTATCAGGATTATTGGTGTCTTTAATATTAATCATAACACCATCAAATTTATTTTCTAAACATGTGGATTATGCAGAAAGAGAAAAGAAAACTATCTTTAATAAACATGAGTTTACATTTTAACCTGCTTGAAATGTATAAATGTATGCCTCACACTACAAGTCTGGATCCCCATTGCCTTAACAGTGCTGGAAAATTGGACACCACATTCCACAAAATAACATCACAGAATATCTATTAGTTATTGTATAATCCACACAAAAGCATGCACTATTTCAAACACAAAAACTCTTTATAATACAGCTTGGAAATAGCTGTCAGATTTCTCATGCTATTAACTGAATGTATAAATGAGAGAAAATGTCTAGAGCTTTAAAGGGCTCCCACCCACAAAGAAACTAGGTCTAGCCTTACCATCAGAATAACAAATGGTCACAGATTCCAAAGACAATAAAGTTGTGAATCAGAACTGAAAACAAATTATGGCAAATAAATAAGTGTATGGTAATCAGCCACAGTATGAAAGGCCAAAACTATTTTCCATACATTCTTATACCCACACAGTCAAACTCTGAACTAAAACTACTACAAACTAATTAGGATCTGAATCAAGACATACTATTATAGCAAAAAGAAACAAAGGCATATTATGCAAAATATTTATAATATGAAAACCGAGGTGATGTTATTTACGTACCCCGGTATAGAAAAATCTATAAATAAATAAATAAATAAATAATGAAATAATGAAATGGTCATAGCAGACGTTGAGTGGGAATTAATAAAACACTTCAGGGAATTCAACAATATCTGTAAAATCCTATAAGATCAAACAACATAGTTATTTTTTATTTAATATGTATAAAGGGTTGCTGCAAAAAAAAAAAATAGAAATAATACTAAGCACAAAACCTTCCCACTTACACTCTTGGATACTTGGTGCAGATTTTAGACACTTAAATAGTATTGCCATTGTTAGATGGTTGGCAATAATGAGCCTCCTTGTGGAGCTTACTGTTGAGTTTTATTTTGCTCCTGCACTGAAGCAGGTGCAAAGTATGCACTTGACCTAACTCCACCCCTTTTTATCAGCAGGTAAAAGTATGCAAGCTGTGAACCTGTACATACTTTTACCCATAAGGGAGGCTGGGATGCAATAATTAGAAAGTGCTTTTATGCAGGTAAACACAGATCTACTCATATAAAAACATCTTATTATTGCCCCCCACAACCAGGGGCTGATGCAAGGGTATTAGGCCCTTTGATGGAGTATATAGGAAACTCCTTCCAACCACCTTAAGGGATCGGCCACAGCTATCCAGCCAGGTCCTTCTTAAGGATCATCCCTGAAAGGGATTATTTTTTATTTGTTTTATTTATTTTATTTAATGATTTTATATACCGTCGGTCGCGAAACATCACAGCGGTTTACATAATTTAAGCATAGAATAAAAGGAAAATAATACAATGCAGTAAATATATAAAATTTATTTTTTATTTATTTAAAATCTTTTCTATACCGTCGCTAAGTCATATACCATCACAACGGTTTACATGTAGGCACATAAATTAATGTGGGTGAGGGCGTACAATAATACAATCTAACAGGTGCTGCTAAAGGTTCGGTTCCAATATATCATTAAAGACAATCAATTGTTTAGTGGAGTAGGTTATGACCAAATGTACCAGTAAGGTACTGTTCACGGGTAAAATTCACTATTCATAGTGTTACAATTATGTTTATAGTGATGTAGAGTACTAAAAAAATTAAAAGATGAAAATAAAACAAAGCAATGGCCTAAAATTGAAACTGACAATAAAGTACAATATAAATAAGGAAAATAAAATCTAAAAGTGAATAAAACGGACACAGCTAGAAAATCATCGATCCTGAATTATCGTTAAAAAGGAAGATTGAATCAAAGGAATAGAAATTATGTCGCATCCTGATAGGCCTTCAAAAATAACCATGTTTTTACCTCCTTTCTAAAAATGTTTAAGTCAGGTTGGAGATGTAACTCTGTGGGTAATGAGTTCCAAATTCTGGGTGAAGGGAGGCTCCCTTCACCATACTATAAGGAACCAGAGCCCAGAAGTGTTAGACAGGCCCTAGGGACCAGGCAGGACTCCAGTTTATAAAAGACCTTCTATGTTTAATGTCAGAGGGCTACTAATTCTGGGCCTCATTTTTTAAAGTATCGCAGGCCTGCGATACTTTAGAAAATTGCGCTACTCTGGGGCAGGGGGCGGTCCTGCCCTAGCCGGCAGCAATCGCACCGCCGCGGTGTGATCGCTGCTGGCATCGCACCCAATAACTACACCATAGAAGGTGTAGTTATTGGGCGCGAAATAGCGAGCGAAAAGGGCCTTACCTTTCCGCTCTGCGCACCATCCTCGCGGAGGCCTGCGCTACTTTTGCAGGCTTGCGCTGTTAGCGCAAGCCTGCGATAGCTTTGGAAAATGAGGCTCTTTGTGAGGTGAGCTGCATTTGTTTTCCATTTTGGTTTTTCACTGTAAATAAATATGAACCAAGGAAACAGCGAAAGTCTGCCTCTTTATTCCTCTTGTCTGTTTCCTAAGCCATAACTAGCCACGTTACCACATAAGGTGTTAGAAGTGGGAATTTCTTCCCTAAGCAAAAAGCACGGACAGAAGCCCATAGCTACAACAGAAGAAAAAAACCCTGCAGAATCTTTTTTATTCTTTTTTTCCTGGGCCTCATGGCTTTACTTGCCTAGCCCAGTTACAACAGGTCAAGGGAGCTAGCCCCACCTGTGCAGTCAGGGTTCAAGCAGTAAGTAAGGGTCAGACAGGCCAACATATTTTTTTTGTTTTGGATTTCCTTCTCCTTCCCCCGAAGAGATACACCATTTGGAGGCCACTTGGAAAGCAGGGAAGATGGAGCAAGTGATACAGATCCTTCTACAGGACAGTGGCAATTGCAAAATACTCTACAAACCCAAACTGACCAGCAGCAGGTACTACGAGAACAAGTTATGCAGCAAAACACAGTGCTAACTCAGGAAGCACAAGCCATACAGACAGCTATGCCCATCCTACCTCCCTTATTGCTAGCCATACTTAAGATGGCCCTGGGAGAAGACCCCAATTGTTTCCTCAGGAACTTTGAATGAACTAGGGTGAGAGGGGCCATTTTGCACAAGACAGTCCCCGCAGGGAAGATGAACCAATGGTCATAAATGCCATGCCCTCACACTTTTGTAATTTCATGGATGTCACTTACCAGGGAATTTCTACTTTTGTGATTGCAGTTGAGCTGGATGGAATTCTAACCCAGGCACTGGTGGATTCTGGGAATGTGAAAACACTTGTCCAAAGAAAGTTAGTACAGTGAGTCCAGATTGACTACAACAGAGTAGTGACCTTGACATGCATCCACAGGGACCAACAGCAGTATCCAACAAGTCAGATACAACCGAAGACCCTGGTCAGCCAAGACAAAAGAGAGGTAGTTCTTCCTTGGCTATCTACCCCATTGTGATAGGGCAGGACTGTCCAAATTTTGAGAGCCTATGGAACCAGCTCACAATGGGTTCATCTAGCCACAACAATGAGGAATTGGAATTTCCAGAATTATCATAAAGACTCTAAGGGGGCCATTTTCTAACGGGATCACATGCGAAAAGTCACTTTTCATGTGTGATACCTATATAGGGGTGGTGTCGGGGCAGCATCAGCACCGGAAAGGGAGGAGTTGGGGCATCACCGGGGTAGACGCGGTGGAGACATTGCTGACGGCGAAAAGGTAAGAACCCTTATCGCCGCCAGTAACGCACCCAATAGCACCACCTTTCACGGTGGCGCTATTGGTTTGCGAAAGCTGGCAACGATAATACCACGGTGGTGTGATAACTGCCGGCTTTCGCAGGCCCGCCCCCCTACTTCACCCCCCGGTACCGCGCAATTCTCAAAGGCCTGTGATTTTAGAAAATCCAGGCCTAAGTCTCCTAAGTCCCGGAGGCAACCCCGGCAGGACAAATATGTGCTGCAAATTTAGAGGAGGTCGAGGAGGAAGAGTCAGAATCAGGAGAAGTCACCAATCCTTCCAGAATGTCATACCTAGCCCCTTTGAATGGGAAAATTGGAGTAACTTGAGAAGCTTCAGGCAGGACTAATGGGAGGATGAGTCATTTAAGTGGGCCCAGAAGCATATCCAGAGAGTGGATATAAAGCGAGTCACTGGAGAGCAGGTTACAAACCCTAGTCTTCCTTATCTTCTTTATTTTGTAATGAAATGAGACCTACTTTATTGAGTCACAAAGGGATGTGTGCAAGGAAATTGATAGAACTCCTAGTTCCCAAACTATATCCCCAGAAAGACATGCAACTAGTGCACAGTCACCTTCTAGGGGGTCATCTGGGGAGGAAAAGACCAGAGATAAAATATTGTTACAGTTCTATTGGCTGGGCCTACATAAAGAGGTCCAGTTGTATTGCCAGTCCTGCTCTACCTGCCAATTCACAAAGCCTGCCAGTGTATGAACAGTACCTCTCATACCAATGCCCATAATTGAGATCAATTTTGAAAGGGTGGGCATGGTCCTGGTGGGGCCCCTTGAGAGATGTACTTGAGGAAATAAGTACATCCTTGTCATTCTGGACTATGCCACAAAATATCCAGCAGCAGTACCGCTACGGAACATGAAGACCCCAACAGTTGCGACCACCCTAATTAAAGATTTTTCATGACTTGGGATGTCCAAGGAAATCCTGATGGATCAGAGGACCCCCTTTGTATCCAAGGTAATGAAACAACTCTGCACCTTGCTTTAAGTAATAACTCTGTGTACCTCAGTGTAACACCCGCAGACTAGTGGCCTCATTGAACACTTCAACCAGATGCTCAAGCAAATGTTGAGGAAATTTTGTGGATGAAGAAGGGCAAGAACTGGAACTCCTTGCTGCCTTACGTGGTGTTCGTAATCCATGAAGTACCCCAGAGATCGATGGGGTTTTCCCTTTTTGAATTACTATATGGGAGGAGACTGAGAGGAATCTTGGGCAGAGCTCGGGACTACATTTTACATGTGCAGGATCATCTACAAAAAGCTGGGGAGGCAGCCCACCTATGCCCAAGCCTGAGCTAAAATCGCCCCATGGTCCAAAGAGTATTTTAGTCCAGGGACCGCATTCTTGTCCTCTTCCTCTTTTAGGAAAGCAAGCTGTTAGTCTATTGGCAAGGACCATATGAAGTTTTGGAGAAAACAGGGCCCATGTATTACAAAATAGCCCAGCCAGATAATGAAAGAAAATTCAGATCTACCACATAAACCTTCTGAAGAAGTGGGTTCCACAAGTGTGTGGAGTGGTACAAGAAGAGTTTGGTCCAGAGGTCAGACCTGAAATGGAACAAACGCAGATTCCTTTTCGAGAGCAGCTGTCCACCACAAAGACAGCTGACATAAAGCAGCTGGTGAAGCAAGACAAAGAGATCTTCCCACACTTACCAGATTGTACCCAACTGATGCAGCATGACATCTCATTGCTATGCGATCCCGGCCACTTCCAGGGTTACTTAGGTAATAACGCTGGAAGCATACTGTGTAGAACAGAAGTTCGCTTCCAGCGTTATTACCTAAGTAACGCTGGAAGTGGCCGGGATCGCATAGCAGAGCGATCCCAGCAGGAGGAGATGTTCAAGGTAATGGGTGGGTGGGAGGGCATCTGCATGGGGGCTGTTTGAGAGGGAGCAAAAGGGGCAAAGTAGTGATTTTTGGGGTGTAGGATATAGGCCCAAGCTAGCAGTGCTTTTTTTAAACTTTAGCTTATCTTTCAGATTGGGGCACATTTTTTGGGATAGCAGGGGGGGGGAGTAGAGGCATGATGGTAGAGGGTGGGCATCAGACTGGGAGACCCGCGACTGAGCTTTTTTTTTTTCTAAGTTGTGCTACTTGCCCGGATATCTCTGAAAATATCTGGGAAAGCAGCGAATTATCCAGCCACATGAGGCCGGATAATTTTAGACCTGCTTCCGAGCAGGTTTAAAGTTATCCAGCTAACTTTGCTGGTTATATCCGATATTCAACTAAGTTAGCCGGATAACGGAACCCCTCCCTGGAATGCTCCCAGAATGTTTCTTTTATATCCGGCTAAATTATAGCTGGATAATAACTTACCCATCTATAATTTTGTCAGATAATTGGCTGAAATTGCCATATTAGCCATTTACACAGACATGTTTTCCGTTATCCATCTAAATGGCTTTTGAATATCAATCCCAGGGTGTCTGGCCCCTTCTAAGAAATGTTGCCATTCCTCTAAGGCTAGCTTCACTGCTAGCAGCTTGTGGTTTCCAGTGGTGTAATTTCTCTCTGCGGAAGTACATTTTTTAGAGAAATTGGAGCAGGCCACACGAGTTCCATGGTTGTGTGCTGTAAGAGAACAGACCCTACCCCAAGGGTAGAAGTATCTACCTCCAGTATGAATGGCTTGGAAGGGTCTGGGTGGTGCAAGCACTGGTCATGGATGAATTCCTCTTTGAGACGCTGAAATGCCTGAATAGCGCTGTCAGTCCAATTCTTGGTATCTGAACCCTTTTTAGTAAGAGCAGTGAATGGCGTGGCCAATGTAGAGTAGACATGAAAGAAATGCCTGCAATAGTTCACAAACCCAAGGAAACACTGCAGGGTTTTGAAGTCCATGGATTGAAGCCATTCCAGGATGGCTTTCAGTTTCTCCGGGTCCGTGCATAGGCCTTAACAGGAAATGAAATGTTTGAAAGAATTTTTTTCTAATTTTGCATAAAGGTGGTACTCACAGAGTCTCAGGAGAACTTGCTTCACATGATCTCGATATTTTTGCGATGATTTTGAAAAGACTAGGATCTAGTCTAGATATACCACCACATGGGAGTAGAGAAGGTCCCAAAAAATGTAATTGACCACAGGGGCTTAGGCTGATTGCTGAAGTTGGTGGTGTGTCAGAAAATTTGCTGCTGCCATGTGACCAACTCTCTGAGATGACATCGTCAATAAAGGCTAGGCTCAAAATGTCTCCTTTGACATGCTAACACATGCAACACTGAGGAAGCCTTTGATGATTATGAAAGAGGTAGTTCAGAGTGTTGGCAACCCAGAGCAGGAGCTCTGGTATATATTGGTATATAATGCCGGCAGTTAGAACAGCTTATGGCAATCTGCTGCCTGAGACGAAGAATAGGATAGGATGAGATGCCCTCCTCCCCTGCCTCCCCTGCTAAGGTACCCAAAAGAGAGACACTCTCCAAGAGACAGGCCCACACCAATTCACCAAAAGAAAATTCTAATTCTGATGTCACTTCAGCACAGCTGGGAACTCTTAGGATTTCACCCTGAGACTCAGGGAATTTGCATCAGTTACAGGGTCTCAGGGGAAACACTAGAAATCTCAGGGCCTCTCTGTATACCCGGGAACTTTAGAGTTGTGGTTACCCTGAGATTGCTGTTGATTAGTAGAGGGTGGTGGGGGGGGGGGGAATGGAATAATATGTATCAGCTTTCTCTCTTCCACTCTTTCCCCCCAACTAATCCACAATTTTTCACCCATCCATCACCAGTACCTGTCCCTCTTCCCAAGATGATCCAGCATACTTCCTCTTCATCTCTCGCTCACCCCAACCTCATTCTCTTCACGCCTTCCCCCTAGAAATCTCAGCTCCATGACTTATGCATCCTCACTCTATCCTTAGCTGATTCCCAAGTCCTGCAATCACAGTTGCAGACTGAGTTTTCTGTGTTTTGCAGCCCCTCTCCAGTTTCTCCCCAAATTCTGCTTGCAGTCTCTACTCCAGGCTTGCCCCACTTCGCTTGTTCTCTGCAGGCTTACTGAGGAAGAGGAGTGGTTGAGCTGTACACAGAGAGGCCCTGAGATCCTGAAATTGATGCAAATTTTCTGAGTCTCAGAGTGAAATTCTGAGGGTTCCCAGGTATGCCTCTTTGTATACAGCTTAGCCACTTCCCTTCCTCAGTAAGCTTGCAAAGAACAGGAGAAGTGGGGTAAGCCTGGAGCATACCCCAAAGCAGCATGTGGGGAGAAACTGGAGAGGGTCTGCAACCCACACAAAACTCAGTCTGCAGTTGTGATTCCGGGACTTGGGACTCACTCAGCTAAGGGTGGAGTAGGATGCATAAGTCATGGAGCTGTAACTTACAGAGCAGTGATGACGAACTCCAGTCCTTGAGTGCCACAAACAGGCCAGGCTTTCAGGATTTCTACAATGAATATGCAGAAGACAGATTTGCATGCACTGCCTCCTTTGGGCTTGGGCTGTGGCAGCCTCCTCCTTCAGCCCGCATGACAGAGAGGACAATTCTTTCTTCTGACTACTCAGGGCTGACCCAATGCTACTCCACCACATGCTTCTTTCTTCCAGCTACAAGGGCTTATATTCCAGCCTCTCCTGCTCCTTCTGGCCACAGCTATGATCTCTTCTTCCTACCCACATAGGCCCTGTTATGTGCGCCGGCCGCAGCAGACCCGCGGCTCGTTCCCCTCACCTCTTTCAAAGTGATCCAGCATCTGGACCGCCAGCTCCATCCTCGGGCTGCCCCTGGGGCCTCCAGTTCTGCTGCAGCTCCTGATGCTCCGTGTCGGGCCTCTCCGCATGGCCTGCGGAAAGACACCGTCCCAACTAGTGCCGCGCTCCTCCCTAGGTGCGCGCACACGCACAGCTAGTCTTTAAATAGAGCCCGTGGCGGGAACCTGGCCGCAGCCCCAGATGATGATGTAGGCAGAGTTCCGGTATATAAGCCCGGGTTCCGCTTTCTCAAATTGCCTTTGTAACAGATCCCCTCGCTAGTCGAGTACTCGTTGCCTCTTCAGTTCCTGGTTCCCGATCCTGATTGCCTTCGTTCCTGTTTCCTTGTTCCTGTGTTCTGTTCCTTCGTCTCGCCTTCGGATTGCTAACCTGGTTTGACCTCTGCATTGCCTGACTACTCTGTTGCCTCTGTCCAACCCCGGACCTCTGCATCGCTTGACTACACCATTGCTTCTCTCCAGCCCTGGACTTCTGCTTCGTCTGACCATCCTTTTGACTCTCTCCTCATCTAGACCTCAGCCTTGATTGCCACTGATTCCAGACTGCTGCCAGCCCTGATCCCAGCTTGCATACAGACACCTCTTCAGCTTTTGTCCTGGACATGGTTCATTCAGGCTTCGGCCTGCTCTTGCTCGGGCACCCTCTGTCAGACTGTGTTCCTACTGGTGCCCAGGTCTCTGGGACTCCGCCTCATCCAGAACAGACTGATACCTACACTAGTTGCTGCCTCTGGGCTGACCTCGATCCACCCATCGACGACCACTGACGGAGGCCACCTAAGTCCAGCCGAACCCGGCTCAACCCAAAGGCTCAACCCGCGAGGAATGAGGGCTGTATTGGTGAAGCACCAGTCGGCCTCCGTCCATCAGCCCTCTCTGCCTGCCAACGGTGGGGACCCGTAGGATCCCTTCTACGGGTAGCGTCAACCCCACCTCGACCCAAGGGTCCACCTTCGGCACAACAGGCCCACAAGGTATGACTTCCTTTTCTGTCCTGTGTGGGCGAGAAGGAGGGACCATTGCCATGCCACCCCCAAATGTGTGATGCTCTAGGCAGTAGCCTAGTCTGTCTAATGCTTCCACTGATCCTACTCACAACATTTTGAAAATGACATTGATAATCACTCCTCTTCTTTGTATCTCCCAGTTAGACAGACAACTAAACTTTTGTGTCTAAGTTAAGCATGTAGTAAGCAGCTTTTGAAAACAGACTAGATGTGTAATTTTGAGACTTAGTTTTATAGGTCACATTTTTATACATCTTAAGCCTTGATGAAGTGGCTCTATGAATAAAGAAGGACCTGAACCATTGAGAAAGTGATATACGGGCCAAATTCAGGTAATTATAAGAGGAGATGCAAGGGGATCTGGTAGCAATTCCAGAGTCCTGTGCACTTGAAGATGCTGTACAAAACATCCTGTACTTAGGAGTCTCTCTCTCCGTCAGAAGGCTGCTATATACTGAGCTTAACTTGATGCTGAGTCAGACACAAGCAAGAAGAACTAGCCACCATAATCAGTGAGAGTAGGCCTACAGCACACAACCCAGCCTTGGGGTAAGCCAGAAGTCAATGGTGGCATAGCAATTATGGGCCAGGGCCAAGGTTAGGGTTCCAGACTGGTCTAACCCTTGGGGGCAACAAATGTGGGCCACTACTATGGATTCCCGGGAATCATGCAATTCAACTAAAGGGAGTTGGAGTACCTGGACTTCAAGGAGGACCTCTCAACATGCAGGAGAAAGCCTTTTCCTGGCAGCCAGTGCCAGCATTGAGCACAAGAGGCTGAATTTTGCAACAGGACACATTTGTTTTTAATGAAGTTTTTAAAAGAGAATGTGATGATGATGATAATCATGATATTACTGTGATATTTTCAGAGAGATACCTGTGTGTGTTTGTGTACAGCAGTGTCGGGGTATTTCTTCTTCATATCGAGGGACCCTGCCCTTTTAAAGGTAATTGTGAAAAGTGCTGGTGGAATTGAGTAGCGGGTCATGAGGATACCCAGGGGTCACCTGTTGCGGGAGGTGGGAGGAGTAAGATGATGCAAAGGCAAAGAAAAGATTACGATGGACTTTCAACCTGACACCTGGCTGAGCAGGAAGCTGGTGACTTGTTTCTTAGGCTACAGATGGGCATGATTAAAAGTTTCTGTATGGAGCCTGCTGGGAATCCCACTGGTATCTGGGAACCAGGAAGATGTTCTCAGCAACTTGACTGCTGGAAGCCATATTAGAGGAACTCAGGCAGAGAGATCTGAAAGTCTCCAAAGGGAAGTGAGTGCTCTATGTAAAGAATGAAGGTAAAGAGAACAATTGTAGAGCCACCTGAACCTGTTAGGTATGACTAAAGTTCTGTGTTGAACTGGTAAAGGAGATGGTGTGTATTTTCTTCAAGCTCCAACTTGACATGCATTTACTTCACATATTTGCATTAATTCTTTATGCGCTCTTGAAAGTTAGTTGCATATAAATTGGTAGCCCAATAAAAAGCTACCACCTACAATTTGTTACTATATAACAAAAAAAAAAAGTCAATTACACTACTTTATTAAGGATGGCACCCCCAGCCCACCCCCAAAGATTAGACTATTGCCCAACAGGAGAAGTCTTTATTTTAAAACAAATCTTCCAAAAGTCGAAGTATGAACTGATGTATCCACTAAAGCAGTGGTTCCCAACCTAGGGTCCTTGAGGCCATCCCAGGGAGTCCTCCAGAAGGGATGCAAGAAACTAGGGAGAAAAGGTGCAGGCTGCTGTTACCCGTGGGGGCCGCTGAGTGCTCGGCTCCCGCTTTCCTAATGCGCGCCCAGGCACATCTCCTGGGGGGCGCCATGCATTAATTACATTAGGGATCGCACTGCCAAGGAGGGTCAATTACATGCCCTAGCGCCTCCTTGGCAGCGGGTACCCAGGAGAGGCCGGCTGTCTGCGGGTTAAGAAAATGGACGTTGAATTTAATCAGCTGGTTAACTGAGCGTCCATTTCCCTAACCTGACCGCCGGCACTTTTTTAATTAATTATTATTTTTTTTTTTTTTTTTAATCTTTTAAACTTTTTGTTCCTCTGACTTAATTTCACCATGATATTAAGTTGGAGGATGTACAGAAAAGCAGAAGTTTCTACTTTTCTGTACAACTTTTTGGGGTGCTCGGAAATAAACGCCTGCTCTGGGCAGGAGTTCATTTCTGAGCGTAAAAACGTGCGGATTGGACGTACATTTTTTTTTTTTTTGAGTGTGGGATATGCATTTGTATGTGATGAGCACTATTTTATTTTTGCGGCACTTTGGACAAGCGGTGTGGAGGCGCTAATCCCCTTATAGCATAAAAGGCTGTGGGCGCGCCTAACAACACACGCCCAATAGTGGGCTAAACGGTGCGTTCGGCTGAGCGCACTTTTTTTGCATCGGCCCTTGTGATTGGTTGAGCTGCTGCCATAGACCTGAAGAGTAAGATTGGGGCCTATTATGGCCTCAAATGCTTCAACCCACATTTCTGCAGACCAGGAGGAGGAGGAGGGACTGAGAGGGGCCATTTGCACCCATTAGAACCCTCATTTCACACTGCTGCATTATTAGCAGATGTGGGGGGGAAAAAAGAGAGCAATTGTAAACCCCACCGTTGCACATTCATGCCGATGCTATACAGGCGCGCATTAAAGGGGGTGCTCATAATTGAGCGCCCGCCCACTTAATGCGCACTGATCCACCTTTCCGGGGCATCCAATGCAAAATGCAAATGGGCTGCTATGTTGAAAAGGAGGTGCTGGGGTAATTGCACTCCCCTAGTGCCTCCTCAGCAGCAGGTGCCCAGGAGAGATGGCTGTCAGCCACTTAGGAAAATAGACACTCAATTTTAGAGCATCCGTTTTCCTAACCTGTGCACAGCCAGGCATGCTCCAGGCAGCTGTTAATTTTGGCGAGTAAAAATGTGTTCCTCAGGCACACTTTTTTTTGTTTTGCACGGGGGGAATAGATAATAGCCTCATCAACATTCATTTGCATGTGATGAGCTCTATTACTTCGCGCGCAATTGGACGTGCGTTTTGGACGCACTAACCCCATTTTGCATCGGGGCTTATGGTCGGGCATGAAAAACATGCGTCCAATTGTGGGTTGAGTCGTGCACTGCAGCCAGCGCATGGTACAGCATTGGCTTCTGTTTGTGAGGATGTGGGGAAGAGAGGGGATGATTTTGGCTGTCATAACCTTTGCAGTCTCTGCTGCACACAGAGGAAAACAGAGGAAAGTTGGGTTATCACAGCAGTGAAAAACATGTTCCACTACTGCCATGTGCTCTGCCACTGGTCTGACAGAAAGAGGAGAGGAGAACTGCACCCAAAAAGTGAGTATAATGGTTCAAAGGAAGAAAGGAGGAAATGAGATTAGGGTTAACAGTATGAGGGAAAGAGAGAGAGGACAAGGAATGAGACAGAAATGAAAGAAGAAATGGAGGATTAAGAGGGAAACAGGAATCCATGACTGACCTGGTTAAGAGGAGTAAGAACAGATGGCAGCTTAGCAGGAGAGAGAGGAGTAGAGTGGAATGAGTAAACATTACTCGTTGTTTACTGTTTCAAAGAGTACAAAGACTAGGGGACACACAATGAAGTTACTAGGTAATACATTTAAAACTAATAAGAGAAAATATATTGTATTCATTGCCAGAAGTGAAAGCTATCAGTGCAGCTGTGTTTAAAAAAGGTTTGGACAAGTTTCTGGAAGAAAAGTCCATAAACATTTATTAAGGTGGAGTAGCAGAAATCCACTTCTTATCCCTGGGATAAGCAGCATGGAATCTGTCTACCTCTTGGGATCCTGCCAGTACTTGTGACCTGGATTGGCCGCTGTTGGAAACAGGATGCTGGGCTTGTTGGACCTTTGGTCTGACCCAGTGTGGCAAGCCTTATGTTCTTATTTATGGGTGTGTTAATTTGGTTTCAGCCATGAAAGTTGTCTCCAAGTAGATCTGTTTTCTTGGCATAGATATGCTGCCTGAAGCATACAGAGGATTAGGAAAAAAGTGTGAAAGAAAGTGTGGAGCTAGGGGCAGAGAAGATAAGAGGGTGCTTATCTAGCAGCCACCCTCTGCTCAAAGAGGGTGGAGTGTCATAGGGCATAGGAGTCATGTTCTGACCCAGGATATCTGGCCACAACATTCAGTATTTGTATCTGTGGCAGAACCAAGGCTCTGCTTCCTGGGAGACAGCCTAGAGATATAGAGCGGGTAAGCTATCAGCAACATAAAGAACATTTTAAAAGGAAGAGCAGGAGTAAAGCAAGAAATGTGTTTTTTAATTGCAATACTTTTGCGAGTCGTAGCCTATAATATAGTTAGGACCTCATCCAGCTGGGAGAAGGACAAGGAAAAGGTGCAAATAGCCCACCAGGGAAGTAAAGAGTGTTGCAAAGAGAAAAATGAAAGGCAGAGAGGAAGGGATGTCATTATACCAGGAGACTGTTGGGTAATGTAGTTCTAAGGTAACAGGAGCCATGGAGAAATGTGTAACCAATTAGGCACAGCTGCCAAGGACAATTTTTAAGAGAGAGATTTTCAGTGTGCAGCATAATATAGTATGGCACAGCTCTTGCCACTCCCTTGCCCCCATTCCTCCTAATCCTTCCAGAAAATAACCTTATATACACTAGTGACAACAGGGGTGATTGAGGAGGACAGATAACAGCTGTTTCCCCTATCTCTGGCAGCCCCTTGCCTTAGACTAGCTACCTAGGACAAGAAAAAGGCAGGGTATCCTTATCAAAATTAAAATAAAAAAAATGTCCACCCTGTATGCCTGCAGTTTGATTTATTTCCTCTTATCTTACACAGCATCTCTTTACCCCTTCCCCCTAGCATTTGTCCATGTTTTTCTATCCCTGTCTTCTGCCCCCCCTGCCTCTATCCCTTCATTCCCAGCATCTGCCTGATTTCTTACCTCCATTTCCCCAGCATCTGTCCTCCTGTCATTCCCCCCCCCCTTTCCCATTATCTGTCCTGTCTCTCTCCATTCTTCTTCCCTCGTTTTCTCACTCTTCTTCCCAGCATCCCCTTTTCCCCCACATTTGTTCATTCCTGTTGTTTGCCCCCCTTCCTCATCCTCTGCGTCTCTACCTGCCAAACTTACCGCCCTCCTTCTCCTGTATCTGCTTGATACTGCAGCCTCTGCTTCCCCTGCGGCTTGTCACCCCACCATCTCCTCATACCCTTTGGTTTGTCCACACTCCTGCAGCTCTTCAGCCCATCGGGTGGCAGGCCTCCAGTCAGTTTCGTTTCTGTCAGCACTGCAAGCAACTTCAAATTTCATGGGTCAGCACTTCCTGTCACTAATCTTATAAGATTTGAAGTTGCTTGCGGTGCTGGCACAGAAGAAACTGAGCAGCACTGGGCTGTTGCATGACAGGCTTCTGGCACTCTTCCACTGCAGGCTGAGGTGTGGCCTGCCTTCACTGACTGGCTCAGTCATGTAACACTACACCACTGAAGTTGCTACCAACTATCCCCCAAACGCTATTATACTGGGTGGGGGTTTCCTGTTCTTACATGCAAGAGTGGGAGATGGCCTCCTGTAGTGGGAGGCTCGTGTCCAATGCAGGAGACTTATCAGGCCTGAATTAGGGCATGGTTTGGTGGAAAGAAAGGTTCCTTGGTGAAGCTGGGAAGGGGCAGCCAGTAAGCAGAGGGTCAAAGAGCTGGCAGGTGGAGACCTCAAAGGGCATGCGTCTGCCAGGGAGGAAGAACATCCAGCAAAGAAGGGACTGATCAAAGGAAGACCACGGTAAACTTACAACTACCACTTCAGATATGCATTGTCCTATAGGAAGCCTGGAAAGCCTGTGGCCTTAGGCAAGCCTTGAAAAGGGGCAGGTTACAGGTTTAAAGGGAGTTTTATGCCAGCCTGTATATAAATGCCTGATGTACAAGTGTGGAATGCTCCTGTTTCAAAGAAGGAACAGTGTTATCCGTAAAGTAAAAGATCCAGGAAAGGAATACACTGTTTCTGCAAGTCTACCCAGCTGCTTGGTTGTTTATGGCTATTGATAGGTACCTTGATATTCAATTTTTTTTATTTTTCCTGGGAATTTATCTGTATTTACTACAACAAGAACAAAAATGATGATTATTTCTATAAAAACAAAAGGAAATCACTGAAAAAATATTAACACTGATAAATTCACAGGAAAAATAAAAAATGAAAATGAAAGTCTTTGGCTATCTGACTGCTGTTCCAAGACACGGCATAAGTGGCATCCTTGTCACAGTTTCAATGCATTAGCACATTCAAGCATTCAATGAATTCTTGCTCCTGTAGATCCTTTCCTTTCATGAGGTGGCACATTACATTGTGCAATCACCTGCACCTGTCACATGTGGTAGGCCAGTGATGTTAAAGAAATTCCACTTGAGGTCCTACCATTGCTGCATTTGATTGGGATATATAATAAAATATCTCAAGTCATCCTTGCATATTTTGTAGCATCTGATGGAAATATCTGAAAAAATGCTTTGCTCAATTGCAGTCTCTATAGTTTGAAAAGAAGCAGAGATAAGATAATGTAACAATTGCAATAGTTTGAGAAGCCCAAGTATGGCATAATACATGGCTGTCTGCGAAGCAATATTATCTTAACTTCTCATATAGGGTGTGGGACAAAGTGTATAATAGAAATCTCCAGAATTCTTCAAAGGATCGGATGCAGTATCTGGCCCAGCCCACCTTAAGCCACACAGGAAGCGAGTTCTGGCTCCAGGGGTGTTTCCCTTAGCAGGGGATAAGAAGCTAGGCCCAGAGGGAAGAAGGAGGCCCATGGGAATAAGGAGAAGGCAGCTCATTTAATATTCTCCACAACTGATTATTGCAATGCTATCTTATTTAGTCTACCCTCAATCAGTATTAGACCCTTGCAGTTACTTCAGAACAACACTGCAAGAGTTCTCTGCAGTGGAAAAATATTTGATCACATTATACCTACTTTAATCAATCTTCACTGGTTACCAATCAATTTCCACATTGATTATAAAATATTATGTTTAAACCACAAATCAATATATTTATTTATTTATTTATTTATTTTTATATGCTAACATTCGATCGAGATATCACATCGGTTTACAAAAAACTGAACACATAAGGCAAGAACTGCTTATTTTACATTGTAACATAGTAACTAGTATAATAGAACAAGAAACATTTATATTATAACTTTATAACTTTTCAACTTGGGAATAAAATTTTTAGATTACGATCTAATTAGTGAGGTGGAGTCCTTGAGGAAGGGCTTTTGGATGCGGAGGGGAAGGGGGGACGTGGGGATGGGGTGGGAACCTACGGATAGCTGCGGAGTGGGCTTAAAGGTGGGTTTCATCGGGTAGGTGACAGCAGGTAGGGTGTCGAGTTCGAGGCAGGGATGAGCCAAGTATCTGGCGGGAAGGCTTTTCTGACAAGCCAGGTTTTAAGTTGTTTTTTGAATACTTGAGTGGAAGGTTCATTTCTGAGTAGGGGTGGGAGGGAGTTCCAAAGTGTGGGTCCAGCCACTGATATGGCTCGCTTACGGGTTGAGGTGAGGTGCGCTGCCTTGGAGTTTGGAACGGTGAAGAGGCCAGAGTCTGAAGACCTGAGGTTTCTTTGTGTGGAGTATGGGAGTATGGTAGTGTTTAACCAGTTCATCTCATTGTTGTTTATTTTTTTGTGGATGAGTGTGAGGGTTTTGTATTGAATTCTTTGGCAGATGGGAAGCCAGTGAAGTTCTTTTAGTGTGGGTGTGATGTGGTTGTATTTTTTTATGTTTGTGATGGACCTGGAGGCGGCGTTTTGTAGTACCTGAAGAGGTCTGATGGTAGTTTCGGGGAGGCCAAGGAGTAATGTGTTACAGTAGTCGAGCTTTGAAAAGATTATTGTTTGTAGGACTGTTCGAAAGTCTTGAGCGTGGAGAAGGGGTTTGAGCTTTTTTAGTGTTTGCAGTTTGAAGAATCCATCTTTGATCATGTTGGAGATGTGGTGCTTGAGGATGAGTTCATTGTCAATAGTCACTCCCAGATTTTTTGTAGATGGTGCAAGTTGCACCCCTGTGTTTTTATGGGTGTTGATTTTGAGGGGGGCTGAGGGATGTTCATTGGAGATATGTAGGAATTCAGACTTGTTTTGGTTGAGGCAGAGTGATAGCAGATGCATTATTTTCGTGCTGAGTTGGTTCCATTTGTCCAGGGTGTATTCCATGGTTTTGTTTATGGGGAGTAATATTTGTATGTTGTCTGCGTAAACAAAATAAGTGAGGTGTGATTCTGAGAGGAATTTGCAGATTGGAAGGAGGTATATGTTGAATAGGGTGGAGGATAGAGAAGATCCTTGTGGGACACCGTGTGTAAGTGGTATTTGGAAGGATTCTGATGTGTTTATCTTTACGTTGTATGATCTGTTTGAGAGATATGATTCGAACCATTTGATTGTAGTGTCTTGTAGTCCGATTTCTTTGAGTCTTATGAGGAGTATTCCGTGGTTGATGGTGTCGAAGGCGGCAGATATGTCGAGGAGTATCAGGAGGTATGATTGGCCTTGGTTGAGCCTTCTGAGGATGGTATCGGAGAGTGTAAGAAGGAGGGTTTCAGTGCTGAATAGTTTTCTGAAGCCATGCTGTGCAGGTTGTAGGATGTTGTAGGTTTCAAGGTGTTCCGTAAGTTGATTGTTGACCATTTTTTCAAGGATTTTCGCCATGGAGGTTGGATACTGGTCTGTAATTGTATAATTTATACTGGTCTGTAGTTGTATAATTTATACCGTGACAACAGAGAATGGTTCAATGCTCAACTTCACTTACACACCCTGGAAAGAAACTTGAGATCGGCTAATAAAGGGCTGTTAACAGTCCCTTCAGTTAGATCTGCCCACCTTTCAGAAGTCAGGGAGAGAGCCTTTTCTATGACAGGACTAATGATGTGGAATCAAATTCCTTGTGAGCTACGATTGCAAAAAGATCTTAAGGCCTTTAAAAAGATGTTGAAAACTTGGCTTTTTAAAAAGGCTTACAACTCTTAAACTCCTCTATCAGCCATGGCATACTAGCAACATGTAATTATTGAGATCATTTTTTGCTTGTTTCTGTTTTGTATGCTTTTAGTCGTCTTTTATTTTAATTTTATATGCTTTTTACTTTGTATGCCTCTTATTTGTTTTTATTTATTCTTTTATTCTTTTTATCATTTTTATATTGCAATTGTAATGTTTATTGTTATAACTTTGTACACCATTAAGATTGTCCCCACAGATTGACAGTTTATAAAAGCAATAAACAAATAAATAAATAAATAAATAAATAATACATTTTCCTCCTTAATTGTGTGTTTAACTTTAATGTCATGATGGAAAGGCAGCTCCTGCTACATGTCTGTCCTAACCATATGTATTGTATCTCTGAATTTTGGTGCTGAGATAACCGGACTGCTTTTTCTGGGATAGATACAGAAACTGGGTCCTTAGAAGGGACAACCAGAGGACATTGGAACTTGGGAGCCAACTTCAGGTTACGCTAATAGGTGTCTTTTTCTCTGCCATATTCTTGGAACAAAATATTGATTCTTATATATAGGGTGATGAGATCCTCGAGACCAGTGGGTACCTCTCAGCTTGCCAGCTCTTCCTTGATGTGCTGTAGGACTCTGGCTTTAGCTATTGCCTTGTCACATTGCGTTGCCATCTTCAGATCGCTAGACACTATCACTAAAAGGTCCCTCTCTTGCTCCGTGCACAACAGCCCTTCACCCTCCATCACATAGTATCATCCAGCTGTTTTGAATTAGCACACCCAGATGCATGACTCTACACTTCTTGGCATTGAATCCAAGATGCCATATCTTCAACCACTGTTCAAGTTTCCTTAAATCACATCTCATTCTCTCTAGGGATGTGAATTGGGTGCCCGATCGTTCCCACTTTTGGGTTCGTCTGGCTGCGGGAAAATCTCGTTTTCCCGCGGATCCCTGTTGTTTTTTTTTTTTTAGTGAAAAATTGTTTTTCAGGTTAGTGCATGCTAACCTAGAGCAAAAAGTAACAAAAAATAACAAAAATAAACATTTTTTTGTTAGCACCCGCTAACCCGAAAAACAATTTTTATGAAAATTCAGGGGGAAAATTGATCATTTCTTTTTTTACCCAATATATTAACGAATTTAGAAATATCGTACGATATTTCAATTCGTTAGAAAAATGATTCACATCCCTAATTCTCTCTATTCCTTCTGGCATGTCCATGCTGTTGCAGATCTTAATATCATTTGCAAATAGACAAACTTTACCTTCTATCTCTTCTGCAATGTTGTTCACAAAGATATTGAACAGAACCGGCCCCAACACCAATCCTTGTGGACCTCCACTTAACACTGTTCTCTCTTCAGAAAAGGTTCCATTTACCATTACTCGCTGTCTTCTATCAGGCAACCAGTTTATAATCCATGCCACCACCTTGGCGCTCATTCCGAATCTTCTTATTTTATTCATAATCCTACTAAGTGGGACCGTATCAAAATCTTTTCTTAAATTCAAGTAAATCACATCAAGTGCTCTTCCTCAATTCAATTTTCTAGTCACCAAATCAAAAAAATCAATCAGATTTATCTGACAGGACTTTCCCCTGGTGAATCCCTGCTGCCTTGGAACCAGTAACTGACTGGATTGTAGACAGTTCACTATTCTTTCTTTCAGCAGAGTCTCCATTCATTTTTCCAACACAGAGGTGAGGCTAACTGCCCTGTACTTTCCAGCCTCCTCTCTGCTATCACTCTTGTGAAGCAGGACCACAACTGCTCTTCTCCAATGGGTTAATTGAACAAGTCTTTCAGCGGGCCCACCAGTACATCTCTGAGCTCCTGTTGTTATGTTTCAGTATGAAAGTGAACCCTGGGCCGAGGTGAGAGGTGTCACCGCCCACAGGGAGGAGCCCTGTGGGCCTCACCATTGGTAGGCGTGGTCTCAGTAGCTAGGACACAGCGGTAGTATAGAATTTATTATGGGAAAAAGAGAGAGCATAATCCGTGGAGCAGGGAAAGCGGTAATGATGCAGTTCATGTGCAAACCCGAGGAGCGGGTAATGCAGTCAGAGTACAGTTCTGGAGCTGTAGGGTATACCCAGGTATACCTCAAATGAGACGATCCAGTAGTGGCCCGCAGTGCAGGGTTCACCAATCTTTCCAATAGCATAACAATACCTCTGGTGTGCAGATCTGGTAGTGGCCCACAGCGCGGGGTACACCGAGGATGACTGGACAAGGTAGATGGTGTACAGGAAGTCTGAGGTCCTGGAGCTCAGAAGTACTTGAGATGTAGCAGCAATCTCCTGCAGCACATGGTAGATGTAGCGAATCCTGCTGGTGAGAAGGCGGTAGTGGCCCAAGGCACGGGGTACACCACAAGAAATCCCAGCAAGGCTTGACAGAGAAGAAGTTAGATGGTACTCACAAGGCTTGTTTCCAGAAGAACAAGGCAGGAAGGCCCTCCGAGGAGCGGATAGCCTAGGAACGCGGAAGAGCCCCCGAGGAGCAGGTACTCAGAACGTTCCCCACCAATACAGGAACAGGACGTCCAAGGAGAAGCGAATTCAGCAACGAGAAGAACTCCTTGCTAACTCGTCATAGCGTAGGGCCAGTCAGCTTAAATACAGCGAGGCGGTGACGTCATGCAGAGGGGACGCCCCCGAGGTTCCCGCCATGACGTGTATTAAAGATGGCCCGTGCACACGGGCTCTAGGTGACTCCAGGAACAAGATGGCGGTCGGCATCACCCACGCCGTCCAGGGGACGCCAGGGAGGTCGGTGTTCACTGGTGGAGGCTTCTACTCTTCCGAGAATTGACAAAGTAGCAAGAAAAAAGGTGAGCATGAGAAAAAAGGTGAGCATACAGGTGTTGCACTCGCCGGTCGCAGATGCCTGCGACCGGCGAGTGCAACACCCGTATTCTAGGATGTACCTCATCCATCCCCATGTCCTTGACCACTTTCAGTTTTCCTAGCTCTTCCCATACATTTCCTTCTGTAAAAGATGTGTCTATCCCATTCCCATCTACAGTCTTGTCAACCAGCAATGGTCTTTTTCTAGGATCTTCAGTATTCATTTAGGGCCAGATTTTAAAAACAGCGCGAGGGCGTAGATTTGTTCACGCAACCTGGCGTGAACAAATCTATGCCCGATTTTATAACATGTGCGCGGAGCCACATGCATGTTATAAAATCCGGGGTCAGCGCACGCAAGGGGGTGCACACTTGTGCACCTTGCGCGCGCTGAGCCCTAGGGGAGCCCCGATGGCTTTCCCCGGTCCCTTCGAGGCCACTCCGAAATCGGAGCGTCCTCAGAGGGAACTTTCCTTCCACCACCACCCCCCCACTTCCCCTCCCTTCTCCTATCTAATCCGCTCCCCAGGCCTAACTAAAACCCCCTCCTGACCTTTATCTCGAAAGTCACGCCTGCCTAACTTGCGCCCCCCCGGCCGGCTGCCGGCGTGCCATCCCTCGCACAGCGGCTGTGCCGGAGGCCTCGGTCCCGCCCCCAGCACGCCCCTGGGCCAGCGCCCCGCCCATGACCTCACCCCCGGAACACCCCTTTTTGCAAGCCCCGGGACATAAGCACATCCTGGGGCTTGCGCACGCTGCCTATGCAAAATAGGCTCGGCGCGCACAGGGGCAGATTTTCTTGGGTTACGCGCATATGTTACACGCGTAGCCTTTGAAAATCTGCCCCTTTATATTTCTGCCATTTCTTCATCTGTCTCTACACCTTGCTCCTTGTCACCTTTTAATTTCACTATATCACTTGGGTCCTTCCTTCTTTCTCTGATATATCTGAAAAATGTTTTAGCACCTCTCTTTACCTGTTTGGCAATCATTTCTTACACTTGACATTTTGCTTTTCTGCTTTCTTTCTTCTTCTCCCTCAGTTTCACCAGGTATTCTTCCCTGTTTTCCTCTTTTTGAGATCTTTTATACTTCTTGAACACTCTTCTTTTTGCCTTTAATTTTTCAGTCATCTCCTTTGAATGCCATTTTTCCTTGTACATTTGTTTACTGTTCTAACGTATAGATTTGTTGTCTTTGCAATAGAAACTTTTAATTTGGCTTATTGTTCCAATTCACCCATTTTTTCCCAGTCTTCTAATTCTTCCATTAGATACATCCCCATTTTGTTAGTCTATATTTTTGAAATTCAAAACTCTTTGAATGACGTCTATCTTATTTGCAAAATCAAACCATGCCGTCTGATGATCACTGGTGCTCAAGTGGGCACCTGTCTGGACATTAGAGAAATTATCCCCATTACTGAGCAGTAGGTTGAGTATCACATCCTCTCTCATGGGGCCATTACCGTTTGTTTGAGCAGATCCCCTTGAAAGGCATCTATTTCCCTACTTCTTGTAGTTTCTGCAGAAGGGATACTCCAAGCCACATCTAATAAATTAAAGTCTCCAACAATCAACACTTCTTCCTTCTTTCCCACCTTTTGGATGTCTTTCACCAGATCTCGATCCAGGTCTTCAATTGGGGTTGGAAGCCTGTAGACCACACCATTCTAAATGGAAAACCATCGTCTTGTTTTAGGATAGCCCATAATGCTTCCTCCCTATCCCACATCCCTTGCATTTCGGTTATATTGATATTGTTTTTGACTTAAAGTGCTAGTTCTCTCTCTTTTTGTCCTCTCTGTCCTTCTTTATCAAGTCATAGCCCGGGATGCCCATATCCAAGTCATGAGAGTCCGTGAACCTTGTCTCTGTAATGGCAACAATGTCCAAGTCTGCCTCCCATCATTAGGGCCTGCAGAATTGGGATTTTGTTGTCCAGGCCTCGAGTATTTATGGTCATAATTTTCCAGCTTTCCTCTCTTATGGGGTTATTTTCCAACTCGCAAAAGGCCATTATCACGGTGGTAGCATTCAAATTAGGTGGAGGGGAGGGGTTAGGGAGGGGATTAGGGAAAAAGGTCGGTGGCACCGCTGCCGGCGATAATGATTAGAACTTATTGCCAGCAGTAGTGCGGGAAATAGCACCACCTTTTACAGTGGTGCTATGCCTGTGATAGTGTGCAGCACAGCTGCACCGCAACAGGCAAAACCGCACCGCAGTGCTGCGGCCGGCTGCAGGCTTTCACCCGACTGCCCCCTTCTTCACCCCCTCCTTTACCGCCGAGTATATGTGTGTGTGAATGGGAGGCTGCCTGGGATGGGTGTGTATGTGTGTGTGTGAATGGAGGCTGCCAGTGATGGGTGTGTATGTGTGCGTGTGAATGAGAGGCTGCCAGATATTGGTATGTATGCGTGTGTGTGAATGAGAGGCTGTCAGGAATGGGTGTGTATGAATGGGAGGCTGCCTGGGATGTGTGTGTGAATGGAAGGCTGCCTGGGATGTGTGTGTTTGTGTGTGGAGGGGAATGGAAGGCTGCCTGGGATGTGTGTGTTTGTATGTGTGTGTGAATGGGAGGTTGCCTGGGATGGGCATGTGTGTGTGTGTGTGTGTGTGTGTGTGTGTGAATAGAAGGCTGCCTGGGATGTGTGTATGTGTGTGTGTGTGTGTGTGTGTGTGTGTGTGTGTGTGAATGGGAGGCTGCCTGAGATGTGTGTGTGTGCTTGTTTGTGAACGGAAGGCTGCCTGGGATATGTGTGTGTGTGTGTGTGTGTGTGTGTGTGTGTGTGAATGGGAGGCTGCCTGAGATGTGTGTATGTGCTTGTTTGTGAACGGAAGGCTGCCTGGGATATGTGTGTGTGTGTGTGTGAATGGGAGGCCGAATGGGATGGGTGTGTATATGTGTGTGCAAATGGGAGGCTGCCCGGGATGGGTGTGTGTGTATATGAATGGGAGGCTGCCTCGGGTGGGTGTGTATGTGTGTGTGAATGGAAGGCTGCCTGGGATGTGTGTGTGTGTGTGTGTGTGTGTGTGTGAATGAGAGGCTGCATGGGATGGGTGTGTGTGTGTGTGTGTGTGTGTGTGTGTGTGTGTGTGTGTGTGAATGAAAGGCTGCCAAGGATGGGTGTGTGTGTGTGTGTGTGTGTGTGTGTGTGAATGAGAGACTGCCCGAGATAGTTGTGTATGTGTGTGTGTGTGTGTGTGTGTGTGTGTGTGTGTGTGTGTGTGAATGGGAGACTGCCCGGGATGGGTGTGTGTATCTGTGTGAATGGGAGACTGCCCAGGATGGGAGTATGTGTGTGAATGGGAGGCTGCCTCAGATGTGTGTGTGTGTGTGTGTAAATAGGTGTCTGCCTGGGATGGGTGTTTGTGTGTGTGTAAATGGGTGCCTGCCTGGAATAGGCGTGGTGTATGTGCACATGCATGCATGGCAGCCTTCCTGGGATGGGCATGTGTGAGTGTGTGTGTGTGTGTGTGTGTGTGTGAGTGTGAAAGGGAGGCTTCCTGGGATGGGTGTGTATGTGTGTGTGTGAATGGAAGGCTGCCAGGGATGGGTGTGTATGTGTGTCTATGAATGAGAGGCTGCCAGAGATGTGTGTGTGTGTGTGTGTGTGTGTGAATGGGAGCCTGCCTGGGATGAGTGTAAGAGTGTGTGTGAATGGGAGTCTGCCTTTGGGTGTGGTGTTTGTGCACATGCATACATGGGAACCTTCCTGGGATGGGCTGTGTGTGTGTGTGTGTGTGTGTGTGTGTGTGTGTGTGAGAATGGGAGCTTGCCTGGCATTTGGGTGGATGTGAATTGGAGCCTGCCTGTGGTATGTGAGTGTGAATGGGAGCTTGTCTGGGTTGTATGTGTGAGAGAGAGAGAGAATGGGCCGCAGAGGGTGAAATGAATAGGAGGGCTGGGGCTGCTGGAACATCCCAAACAAAGAAGATTTGGAGATGCCTGGGGATTTGCCTGAGAGGAAGCATATGTGTGTATGAGAGTGTATATATATATGAAAGAGAGAAGAAAATTTGTGCATCCCACTCCCACTAATCCATGACAATCTCAGGGTGATTGGAAATCAATGGTTCCCAGGTATGGAGAGTGTGAATTTTTAATATTGTTTTTAGTTTTATTTTTCAGGTGTTATTTAATGTCTGCTGTTTTGAAATATTTTATTGGTGTTTGGGACATTTAAAAAAATGTATGTGAGCTTTTAATTATTCAATCTTTTATTTGTCATCTGTTTTTGGAATGTTATTAGTATGTTTTTGTTATAATGATTATGTATTTATTTTATTTCTTGATTTTGTTTGATGTTTGAGAAATTGTGATGGTTTTGGATTTTTATTGTTGTACTGCTTAGAGAGTATGGCTTCTTATGGTTCCTGTTCAGGTTTTGTTACTTTTATATTTCTACTTTATGGTTGCTCTATTCAGTATTTGATGAGGGTCTGTTTATTTTCTGCATGTGTGACTGAGATGAGGTATTCTCCTAATAGGAAGTGTATTAGTGTTTAAGGGCTTGCGGAGGGCCAAGCTCATAAACAACACATGTTACAACAGGCCTAATTCCATATGGGTTCCAAGTGAGTTTTTGCAGGGATTTCTGGGTGGCATCGCAGCAGTGCATGTAAATATAATTTAAGTGATATTTTTACCTCAGAATACCTTACTTTGATATTTTTCTTGTAAAATGTTATTATAAATGCATTACTCTTAAGTGTGTGTGTGGAGCGGGCTGAGGGGGAGGTTGGGGGCATTGAGCAAGGCTATTACGTTCACTGGGGGAGAAGAGTGGTGGTGTCAGTTTGGGAATGTTTTTGGTGAGCCCGGGACAGACAATGAATGAACAGGTGGGGGCGGGGGAGCAGCACAGTCATTGATCACACAGGGCAGCAAAAAAGCTATCACCAGCCCTGCAAGTGCAATAAAATTCATGTTAAATAACTTCTTCAGTAAAGCTTTATGTTGAAATACCTTCAGTGGCCAGCTGTTTGAGCAGCATTTATAAACATGGAGGGTTATCCTTCCTCCCCACAGGCGACCTGCATTTGGGGCAGACAGAGTGAAGACTAGGACATAGCCCCAGTATTGAGTATGTGCCCCTCCTTCTTGGGTCAGACCCAGGTCAAGGTTATAACTGCAAAAATGCATGAAGTCCCAATATGTTTCATGGATTCTATCATTTGGCAAAAGGAATAAGCTGCATTCAAATAAAAGATATTATATCATCAGTCCAATTTAAAAACATTGAAGTTAATCTAGCAGTTATATTCTAATAACCATATTAAAGGTAATTCCTTAGTGCACTTGGATCCAAAATACAGAATTTATACAAACCAACATTAGATTTTTTTTCGTAATTAGTGCAAAATCATTTCTGTCTTTTTAACTTTCTACAAAACAGTAGAAAAGTATAATAAAAAGAAACTTATCAGATGTTTTCTAAGCTATTTTGTTTTAATTGCTTAATAATTTAGGATATTTTTCTCACATTATCAAGCTTATACTCATGTCCCCCAATTTGCCATGATTCTGCAGCTGCAGAAACTGCTGTGGAATCTGCTTTTCTCTACATAATTCACCATGGGCCATGGAATTGCAATAAAGATGTCTCACGCTACTCATCAATTGCTCCCTCTATCCTGTTTCTCAAGCTATGGCCTATCAGCTTTCCGTTGTTGACCAATGCCAGCTCGGCAGCTCCTCCTCTGCTTTCCAACTTGGTACTCCTGAGGATGTTTCTGCGCAACATCGTAATGCAGATTTTCCAAGGCACTGCACGGAATTTGGTAGGGGGAGGTGAAGGCTGTGTTGAAACATCCGCCCAGGCAGCTAGAAGAGGCAGGAAGCGATTGCGTTGGCCCGTGGAGGCATAAGAGAAAGGCGGTGTCTCCAGCGTGCAGCTGTGCTTATTTTGTTTTTTAAACTCTGCTGACTGCCACTGCTTCTTTTTGACAGGGCAGATCTAAGTGCCTCCTCCCCCACACTACTGCGGCAAGCAACTGAGCAGGCAACCTCCTCCGACCTTTCCTTACTCTCTCCTCACTACCTAACTGGGGCCGATGCAATACAGTGCGCTATAACCTGCAGTCGGATGCAGGATAAATAGGCGCTAATCCACCTCCTAATGCAATAGGGGGATTGGTGCCTATTTAACGCACGTCCCGCGCGGAATGAATGAGATAGCGCTCATCACATGCTTTCAGCGCACATAATTGCATCGGCCCCCTAGACTCATAGCTGCAGGCTATGAAACTGCTAACAGTTCCCTACTCCCAGGGGGGGTGCTGCTAGTTGGGAGGCTGGCCTTCTTGGAGGTCTGTATGTAATTTTTATTATTATTATTATTTTATTTAGCTGTCCTGACGCATTGGGAAGGGAGGGGGAAAGAAAGCTGGGGGGGAGGGGGAGTTGAAGCTGAGAGGGGGAGAAAGCTCATGGAGGTTATACCAGGGAGAGAGAAAACTGGGATTGGGGGGTTGGATCATGGAGGGGGAGAAAGAGAGAGCTAGGAGAGGAAGTTTGAACTAGGGAGTGAGGAAAGAGAGAAGGGGAGGGGTTGAACCAAAGAGGGGGAGAAAGAGTGAGCAAGGGGAGAGGCTGGGATCTTATGGTGTACTTTTTATTCCTGGAGGATTTTTGCTTAAAATGTTTTAAATTCTGTATCAGAGTAATAACTTTTTCTTTATTGCATTTTAAATGTATTACTCAGACAGTGATTAAATTGTGTTACAATGACAAATAATGTCTGCAGAATGTTGCAGAATTTTGAATTTTTGTGCACAGAATTCCTGCAGGAGTAAAGTTGCTATGGCTTCTGATTTTCTGTGCTCAGGACTGATTGTCTCCTGCAATATGGATCCTACTAAGGCACAGCATCACCAGAGATGTTGCTTCCACCGAAGCCAGCCCCAAAAACCTTTGTTGTGCTTCTTCTAAGAACATAAGAAATTGCCATACTGGGTCAGACCAAGGGTCCATCAAGCCCAGCATCCTGTTTCCAGCAGTGGCCAATCCAGGCTACAAGTACCTGGCAAGTACCCAAACACTGGTTCTAAAAGATCTCAAAAATAAAATTTCAGTGCTATTAGTACAAATTTGTAAACTATCATTAAAACTGTCCATTGTACCTGAACACTGGAGGGTGGCCAATGTAACCCCATGTTATGGCCGCCGGCCACGGCAAGCCGCGACCGGGGCCAGCCACTCACCAGTGCGGTGGGCCGACCCGCCGATGTTGAAGGCTTGGCGTCGGCGGGTTCTTCCTGCAGCAGTGCCTGCTGCCTGACAGTCATGGCCGCGGCGTCCTCCTACGTGCGTCTAGCTCCGCCCCCGCTGGGTTCCCCTAGGGCCGCGCGCGCTGCAGTAGCTAGGATTTAAAGGAGCCACTACAGGAAATGGGTTGGGCTTCTTCCTGTAAGCTCCATCTTCGGGGGACTATTTAAGGCAAGGTCTGCACCTCAGACCTTGCCTTGGCTTCTTGGCTCCTGTGGTTTGTTGTTCCTGAGTTCCGTTCCTGTCCCTCTGGTTGACCTCCCATGCCTGATTCTTGGACTGGCTGCTGTTCTTTCCTGGTATCTGATTTATGGACTGGCTGGTACTGACCCTTGGACTGGCTTGGTACTGACCCTTGGACTGGTTGCGGAATATCCTTTGGTTCTTGATCCCTGGACTGGCTGCGGAGTATCCTTTGGTTCTTGATCCCTGGACTGGCTGTGGAATATCCTTTGGTTCTTAACCCCTGGACTCTTCTCGATTACCTGTGTGCGTGAGCCAAAGCGGTATCGACCTGTTGGAGGTGCCAGCCATCTGAACCACACGACCTGCTGGAGGCGCCAGCTATCTGGACCACATGACCGGCAGGAGGCGCCTGCATCCAGATTTCCCTCTGCAACCTCACGAGATCTTCCGAGTTGGCCTCGCCTTCCGACAGTAGGGACTTGAAGTACTACGTCGGACCAAGGGTCCACCGCCCGAGTCATAACACCCCAATATTTAAAAAGGGTTCCAGGAGAGATCCAGAAAACTATAGACTAGTGAGCTTGACTTCAGTGCTGGGAAAATCGTGGAAAGTGTTATAAATAAATAAATAATAAAATCACAGAAAATGTTGATAGACATGATTTAAAGGGACGTAGCCAGCATGGATTTACCCAAGGGAAGTCTTGCCTCACAAATCTACATTTTTATAAAGGGATAAATAAACATGTGGACAACGGTAAATCAGTAGATGTGGTATATTTGGATTTTCAGAAGACGTTCGATAAAGTCCCTCATGAGAGGCTTCTAAGAGAAGTAAAAAGTAATTGAGATATCCTTTTGTGGACTGCAAACTGGTTAAAAGACAGGAAACTGAAAGTAGGATTAAATGGTCTGTTTTCACAGTGGAAAAAGGTAAACAGTGGATTAACTCAGGAATCTGTAATAGAACCGGTGCTTTTTAATATATTTATAAATAATATGGAAAACAGCACAATGAGTGAGGTGCTTAAATTTGCGGATGACACAAAATTATGCAGGATAGTTAAATCTCAAGCGGATTATGATAAATTGCAGGAGGACCTTGTGAGACTGGAAGATTGGGCAATTAAATGGCAGATTAAATGTAATGTGGACAAGTGCAAGGTGATGCATATAGGAAAAAATAATCCTTGCTATGGTCACATGATGTTAGGTTCCACATTAGGAGTTACCACCCAGGAAAGAGATCTAGGCATCATAGTGGATAATACAAGTAAATTGTTGGCTCAGTGTGCCGTGGCAGTCAATAAAGCAAACAGAATGTTAGGAATTATTAGAAAGGGAATGGTGAATAAAATGGTGGATGTCATAATGCCTCTGTATCGCTCCATGGTGGGACCGCACCTTGAATACTGTGTGCAGTTCTGGTGGCCGCATCTCGAAAAAGATATAGTCACACTGGAGAAAGTACAGAGAAGGGCAAGCAAAATGATAAAGGGGATGGATAATACAAGGACTAGGGGGCATTCCATGAAGTTGGCAAGCAGCACATTTAAAACATATCAGAGAAAATTATTTTTCACTCAACTCATAATTAAGCTCTGGAGTTCATTGCCAGAGGATGTGGTTATTGTTGTGGTTACGTGTGTTTTGGTGGATCCTTGGGTGCTGTGGAGATGACCACGCCCACAGGGAGGAGCCCTGTGAGGAGCCACAGCACTGGGCTAGACTCGTACTACACAAAACACAAGATAGTGCTTTATTATACAGCTTGAAGAGAGCCACCAGTGGTGGCAGTAGTGAGGCAGTCTGTAGTTGCAGTCTCAGGGACCTCGGCAGAGGGAGCCCTTCTCTCCTTGATGACGGCAGGAGGTTCCACAGCAGGTCTCCCAGCGATGAGATACTGTGGATGAGATAGACTGAGAGTTAGAATACTCACTAGGTGTTTGCTGTTGATATGCGATTCCACCAGGTATGTTGTAGAAGGTACAGGCACCGAGGCAGGGAGAGTAGGCCCTCGAGGAGCAAGTACCTGTTCCCTGTAAGGCACCGCGAGGAGCAGGTATCCAGGTTATTAGTTACCCTGAAGAGCAGAGAGAGAGCTTCCTGCGGCAGCACAGAAGTAGCAGAGTAGCGTAGACAGGAACGGATTTGAGTCCTTGCTAACTCAACGAGCTAGCAAATTAGTGAAGGTAATATACCCGGATGGCATGACGTCAGCATGAGGGAACGCCCTCGAGGTTTGCACCAAGGGTGGTACAAAGACATTGGTTGCGCGCGCGCACCCTAGTAGGTACATGGGAGGAGCAATGGCGGGAGGCTGCACTATAGCCATTCCGGGGACGCCAGAGACTTGTAGACGCACGGTAGCCATCTTTCCCAGGTAAGCAGGAGGAGCCATGAATAAGGTGAGGCAAACGGGGCGAAGCCGTCTAGGACCGAAGGACGCAACAGTTATGACAGTTAGTGTAGCTGGGTTTAAAAAGGTTTGGATAAGTTCCTCGAGTAGAAATCCATAAACTGCTATTAATCAATAAGGATTATTAGCTTGGGATCTATTCATTTAGGGGTAGATTTTAAAAGGTGCGCGCGTCCATGTACACGCATTTCCTGGCGCGCACACATGGACGTACCGATTTTATAACATGTGTGTGCCGGTGCACGCATGTTATTAATCAGGTGGCCAGGCGCACATGCGCACCGGATTTTATAATCCGTGCACACATGTGCGTGCGGTGCGTGCAAGGAGGGTGTAATTTTGTGAAGTCTGTGCGGTAACACAATCAGCACTTCCCCAGTTTCCTCCCAGTCCACACCAATTAAGGAGCGAACTGGGAGGGAACTTCCCTAACTCCCTGCCCAACCTTCCTTCCCCTTCCCCTCTCCTCCCCACCCCCTAAACTTATCCTAACTTACCTCTTTGTTTTTGTTACTTGCTGCTCCTCGGGAACAGAAGTACTTTCCACGTGCCAGCCAGATACTGGTGCGTGCTTCCCTGGGACAGCGGCCTCCATCCTGCCCCACCCCTCCCCTCCCAGAACATGTCCCCCCAGCCCACTCCCTTTTTAGGGCCTGGCAATTATGCATGTATTGTCACTTACACGCGTGGCTGGGTCCTTTTGAAGATGCACGCAGCACGCACAGGGCCCGGTCATGCACATGGCCGATTTAAAATTCGTCCGTTAATGTTTCGGTAATTGCCAGGTACTTGTGACTTGGTTGACCACTGTTGGACACAGAATACTGGGCTTGATGGACCCTTAATCTGACCCACTATGACATATCTTATATTCCTATAAGCAGGCTAAATTAGCCATGCTGAATGGATGGCATCATCTGGTGGCATTAGGTGGAGCCGTATCTCAAAGCTTTTAGAGCTTTATCTCTACTGGGCATGTGCGTTAGTTCCCATGCGATCGAATATTCTAGAAGTCTCCTCAGTCTTATTTTGTCTGCGCTTCACATGGACAGTGGAATCCTGTCTCTTGATTCCTCTCCTTAGTTTTGACAGTAAATTTTGCTTTTGCAAAACCCAAACAGCACTTTTCAGTGCAAAAAATGGCCCAGAGAAAGACCTCAGGTTTCAAATATTGTTCTTGTGACCACATGTCAATTACTGATGGCCCCAACTATTGTTCCCTATGCCTGGGACTGGACCACAACCAGACCAATTGCTGTGATTGCAGCAGGATAACTCCGAGGGCCCAGAGGCAAAGGGCAGACAAAATTGCTCATCTCCGGGCAGAAGGCATACCAGCGTCAGAACACTCTTCGGCCTCAGCTTCATCCTCATCTGGTTGAAGTAAGAGACCATAGCAGGTTGGTGAAGTCTTTGCCAGGCCAAGCAAGGCAGTCCCAAATTCAGGAGCACCAACCAGCCTCCATAGGAGCCCTATACGTGCTGAGTGCGCTGTCGGAAGAGCCTATTCAGAGTGAAGTCCCATAGCACCAGACAAAGAAACAAGTGCCGAAAGAGTCAACACACCATGCATCATGAATGGTGCATGGCATAAAAACTACCGCATGCTCGATGCACTTTCTCATGCAGTACACAATGCACCGCAGATGATGCATGGCGCAAAGACTTCTATGAAGTATGGATCCCATACAATGCAACATGAGCCAAAGACGGCACACGGCATAGCACTGGCAATATATATGAAGCACATGATGCAGGAAACACACAAACCATGCTTGCGCACTATTGGCACTCATAAAAAGACATCAGCTGGGAAAATACCAGTGGAAGGTGGTCCATTACTGCAAAAAAGAAACTGAACAAAAGCACAAACTCTGCATCTAGGCCCTGCAGTACCTTGCAAACAGGCAAAAGACCTCCACATCAGGAAGAACCTCTCCATGAAGAACCAACCCTCCAGCATAAACCGCAAGAATCTAGATCACCTTCAGAATCCTTAAGAGGAAATGAACAATAGGTGTACTCAAACCTTATATCTCCTAGGAGGGTGATCCAGCATAAGGACAATTGGTACCTTCCAGTTCTTCCCCTCGGCACCAAACCAGTTTATGACATATTAGCTGCAGCTCTACCACCATCAATATTACAAACGGGGAATCTATTCCTCTTATGAAAAGACAATCCAGGTCCCCTAAGGAGGGCCAACCTCTTTCTGACTTCCATTCTATGGCAACAGAGTCTATGGCTCCAAACACTACAACCTGTTTGCTCTATCCTGCCAAGGGGCCCCTTGATCACTGCAGAGCAAGATCAAGTCCTAGTTCCCAAAGAGGATGCACCTCAATCACCTGGTATCAGATCTCAACAGGCGGAAGTACAAATAACTGACAATGTAAGGAATTTCATCATTATTCTTTCAAGTCCAGCTTCCATGTTTTCCTCCAATGTACCCCATTCTTCCAGTATCAAAGGAAACAGTATTGCCAGGGACACCCCTGCTTCCTACACCCGAATCGTCAGAGGAATGTAGAAGAACTCCCGCCACCTTCCCTTCCTTCTCAAGAACCATCACTGGTATCTTCTCCAAGATTGGAGAGCTCCATATTACCATCTCCAGAGGAGTCCAGGGGAAGCTCAATGGGCATACCATCTGACCACCAGAAGAGTTACCAGATCACTCCTTCCCTCCAAAAGATTTGACATATTCTCCATTTGTGTAAAAAATGGGAACATGTCTCAAAGTGGAGATAAGAAAAGATCCATATCCCCAGGCAGAGGTTATGGGAATCTTAAAAATCTTAGAGATCCCAGCAGAACCAACCACTCTCCTTTCTCATGCAATACTGGATAAGTTACCTCTAAAAACATGGGAATCCTTCTATACAGGGGCAACAGTAGTACGCAAATTGAACCTGAAATTTTGACTAAAAAAGATACCGGATAAGGCATTGTGTAACTACCTCATAACTCCATAGTCACTGAATCTGCAATGAAGATGGCAGAAAAATCAAGGCTGCACTCCAACTCACCATCTGAAAAAGATCACAAACTATTGGACGACTTCCAAAAGAAGGTCTTTCAAAGTTCGATGCTGACATCACAAATCCAGCAGCACCCTAGTTTTATATGGTGCAATATTTATATGGGTTCTTGTGACTTGGATTGGCCACAGAGACAGGATACTAGGCTTGATGGACCCTTGGTCTGACCCAGTTTGGCATATCTTATGTTCTTATGAGTGCTTGCAATTGCTAAAGCCCTACATTAGAATGGAGAAGGGCCAGCCAGTGTCACCATAGCTTTTTACAACCTGGAGGAAGGACTGCAGCATCTCCTTAGATCCATGCACAAGGGCTTCAACACAACGGTCAGGACATCAGTGGCCTCCACAGCAGTGAGACGCATGGCGTAGCTACAGGTAAGTAGAATAAGGGAAGATGTCCATGAAAAACTGGTGGACCTCCCTTGTTTGGGCTACAACCTCTTCGGGGAAAAGCTGAAGGAATAGTCATACAAATAAAAGAGAATAATATCGCTGTCCAGTCCCTGTCTAATATTGGAGACCAGGAAATCATGCCAAGGTGTTTCTACCCCCAATATACACAAGCCTTCTTCCCAAAGCAGACATACAGCCCATATCAAAACTACCGGCAGACTCCATACCAACCATCGCGACTTCAGCTGCCAACATCCCAGTCTCAAGGACCTCAAAGAGACAGACATCAGCAAAAACCACAACCACAGCTGGGGACAAAGTCACAGCAGAATTTTTTAAATTACTACCGCCAAAGCAGCTATTACCAGTCAGAGGCAGAATTCATCACTTTGTAGACTGTTAGTCAATGATAACTATGGACCACTGGGTGTTGACGATAGCACAAAAGGTATATCACCTGAACTTCAAAAGCCAGTCTCAGATACCTCACCTGGCTATGCTCCCACTTGACCAGTCCCAAGTGATCCTTCTATATCTGGGAATACAGTCGCTTCTGAAGCAGAACACCAACCAGGAATTAGCCCACTCACAGTATAACCAGAGCTATTATTCCAAATATTTCCTCATTCCCAAGAAATCCAGGGGTCTGTGCCCTATTCTGGACCTCAAATCTCTTAACAAACAACTTCATCGAGAGAAATTCAACATGATGTCTCTAGGGACAATTTTACCTTCATTCAACCACAGGACTGGATGTGCTCCCTAGATCTCAAGGATGCATTTACTCATATCTCTATGCATCCATCTTCTTGTCAATACCTCTGCTTCAGAGTAGTGGAAAAGCACTAGCAGTATAAGGTACTTCTGTTTGGCCTCTCCTCAACCTCAAGAGTTTTCACAAAATGCTTAGCTCTGGAGGTAGCCCACCTATGTCATTTGGGAATAAGGATTTTTCCTTACCTAGATGACTGGTTGATAACAGCCCCCTCAAAAAATGTGCCAGTTGCCCCTCAAAAAAACGACTATTACCTGCCTAGAAACACTGGGTTTAATAATAAATTACAAAAAGTCAAATCTACATCCCAGTCAGTCAATACAATTTATAGGAGCCCAAATAGACTCACGGCAGGGGGGAATGAAGAAAAGAGGATTTATATCAAGACAACCAACAAGGACTAAATTGCACAGGCTGGGTAAACAAATAAGCATGGAAGTAGCTTGCTTATTGCGGCGGTTACTACCCTGAACCAATTAAGCCTGATACTTCACTTTGAATACATATACAGCACAGCTCACTGCTTCAACGGCAAGGGGGAATGAAGAAAAGAGGATTTATATTAAGACAACCAACAAGGACTAAATTGCACAGGCTGGGTAAATAAATAATCGAGGGAGTAGCTTGCTTAATGCGGTGGTTACTATCCCTAACCAATTAGGCTTGATACTTCATTTTTATGCAGCTCCTGCACTGCTCTCTACATCAATGGCAGAGGTGGAAGGAAATTAGAACCAAAAAGTTACCAATAAGGGCCCTGACCTCAGCAGTCAGAGTAACAGATAAGTATGAGAAACATAACTGTGAAAGCTTGCTGGGCAGACTGGATGGGCCGTTTGGTCTTCTTCTGCTGTCATTTCTATGTTTCTATATTTCAATCCAAGACTTTACAGAAGACAGAGCCCAGAAATCTCATTTCTTAGCAAGTCATCTATGTTTATAGGCTTTCACTTCTTCTCGTCACATCCTAATGATACTAGGGCAACTAGCTGTATTGATACTGTTAAGATTCCTTCTGTAGCTTTGCCACAGGAGGCATTTCACCTTTTCTGGAGGCCGCTCAGAAGCCAGGGCCTCGCCTGAGCAATTGTCCGGATCCTGCTCCACGGCCTGGGAGGCCTTTGGTGTTGTTCGGGGCCTACTCGAGGCCTGTTCCACTGCAGCCTGGATGCTCTGGTGTGGGCCACGCCCTTCTCCTAAGGGGCGGGCCCATGGCTCCTCTCCATTCTTATAGAGCCAGTGAGGGACGGACCATCTGTTTCTGGGCTATAAAAGCCTTGCTCCAGCACTCATGCTTTGCCTTGTCTTGGAGTTACACCTCTCTGGATGTCTCCTCTTCCAGCGCTCCATCAGGCCTCTGTATTTGCTTCAGCTTGGTGTCCGTGTCTTGCACGCCCTGATGTTTCATGATGTTCCTTGGTGTTCGTTCCTGACTCTGATGTTTTAACTTGCTTCTGACTACCAGTGTGCAGTAACCTGCTTTAGACTGCCGGTGTGCAGTACATTACCCTGGACTGCTTTGTGCAGCATATTTCCTTTCCTACACTGGTTCCGCTCCCGCGGATGTGGGACAGGGTGATCCGTGACTAGGCCAGTCATACTGGCTGTGTAGGGCGCC
Organism: Rhinatrema bivittatum; assembly: GCF_901001135.1. NCBI lineage: Eukaryota > Metazoa > Chordata > Amphibia > Gymnophiona > Rhinatrematidae > Rhinatrema > Rhinatrema bivittatum. The sequence goes on along the minus strand of NC_042616.1, from coordinate 128,027,053 downwards.
CTGAGGGACAGTGTCAACGTCTGAACCTCCCTGCTTGTTTCAGAGTCTACGTCTACAGTACCTTGCTTTAGAGTCTACGTCTACAGTCTGTGGTTCCCGAGTCTTTGTCATCTGTTTTTGAACCTTCGTCTGCCCACACCCTGAGTCCGGCCTGCTGCCTCTTGCCATCTCAACGGCAGGTCCGAAAGGGCCGGGAACGGTCGGAGGACTGTTCATCACCAACACTCCACATGTTGGTTCCAGAGGCATGCAGGTCTGGCTGGGGGTCGGGCCCACGCTACACCTACCCTTGGTGCAGGATCGTGCCAGGGGCCCAAGGGCACATTCTCTATAAGGGAGACCGCTCTCCTAGCGCCCCCCTCATTAACAGATACATGTGGTCCCATTAATACATCTGCATATGCAACATCAGCAGTGGGGGTTTCGGACTCAATGGAATCAGTTCCTTCAACCCCTTTTATCCAAAATTCTCATTACCAATTTCATCAAAACAGACACAGAATGGTGGTTCCACCCAAAGGTATTGGAGATGAGAGCCGCTCTACAGCCAGAACCACATCAGATTATATTTACTACAGATGCTTCCACTCAAAGTTGAGGAGTTCATCTTCTTCAGTTCAAGACAGAGGGAATGTGGTCTCCCCAAGAAAGTTTTTTATCAAATAAACCGGCTAGAACTAAGAGCAAAGCAACACGCATTAGAAGTTTTTCAGCTTTTGCTTCACAAAAAGAACATAGCGATTCATACAATCAAATAGCAATATATTTCATAAACAAACATGGGGAGAATGTGTTCCTGGACTCTTTGCCAGGAAAATATTAAAAATTTGGAACTGGGCATAGCTCAACTTAGCGATTCTACAGGCGGTTTATCTTCTGGGGATTGCGAACACAGAGGCAGGCAGATTCAACAGAGTATTTCACCCACACGAATTGACTCTATCACAAGAATTGGTTGATCACCTATTACATCACTGGGAACATCCCTGGATAGATCTATTCACCACAGAAGGGAACAAGAAGGTGAGTCACTTTTGCTCCATACATCCCAGCCCATACTGAGAAGCACCAGATGCCTTTCTGATCTCATGGGCAAAGGGACTACTCTACACCTTCTCCCTGATTCCTTTGATAGCCAAGATAGTACATAAGTGCATGCAAAACCATGCCAAGATGATTTTAATAGTCCTGGCATGTCTGAGACAAACTTGATATGCATATCTTGTACAATTTTCAATAAGTCCTTTGCAGAGTCTAGACAGTAGCCCAACAGTACTAACTCAGGAAGAAGGTTTTCCCCTTCACCTTTTAAAACATTCACTCAGACTCATGACATGGATGTTGAATGCTTGACACTAGCTTGTTTATGCCTAACAACATCGACGATATAAGAAAACTGTCCACACACTGTAACTATGCCTTCAAATGGAGATGGTACTCTACTTGGTGCAAAGACCATTCCATTAATCCATTTACTTGCAAACTTTGGCAGCTCCTGGAATATTTTCATCATCTTTCCGGGGGAGGGGCCTTGCAACCTTGTCAATTGGAGTGCATCTCAGTGCCAGAGAGGCATATCGTAATCAAGAGGACAGATCTCCCATCTCGGTACATCCACTCCTCTCCCGCTGCATGAAAGGAATTCTTCACTTGCGTCCTCCCATTAAAAAAACCTCCTGTGCCCAGGGACATAAATGTACTGCTCAGAGAACTAATAGAACCTCCATTTCAGCTCCTAGAAACAGCCAAGCTCAAATGCCTGGTGGCATTCTTCATATTGATTACATCCATGCAAAGAATGAGTGAACTGCAAGCATTAGTTCACTTCCTACCATACCTGCAGTTTTTCCACGATAAGGTAGTCCTTTTGAACCCATCCAAAGCTCTTACCGAAAGTGGTATCAGCTTTTCACTTAAATCAATCCATCATGCTCCCCACTTTCTTTCCAAAACCGCATAAACAGGAGCAGGACTGACAACTACATACTTTGGACTGAGAAAGACCTTTAGTGTATTACAAATTCAGATGGAAAAAGCATAGGTGTTCCTCCCAACTCATCGTCTCTTACGATTTCAATAGACTGGGAACATTGGTACTGATACAAACTCTCTCCAATTGGATAACCTCATGGATACAGTACTACTATGAGGCACAGTCCTTTACTCTGGCTCATCCTTTATGGGTGCATCAAGTTAGAGCAACAGCGGCTTCTGTAGCACACTTGAGTAATGTGCCCATAGAAGATATCTGCAAAGCAGCTACCTGGTCATCTGTTCATACATTCACTTCTCACTATTACCTTGATGAGTTGGCAAATGCAGATAGCTCAGTGGGGCAAGCAGTATTGCATCATCTATCGTCCAGATAATTGCTGACTACAGAGGAATCTGGGTTACAAAAAAAAAGAAAAAAGATTATTTGGACAAAGTCAGCACTTCAATAGTGGCAACCCTCAACTTGGGACTCCCTATTCAACATGGCTAATTCAGCCTGCTTAACGATGGAAAAAAATTAAGTTTGCTTACTGTAAATGGTGTTTTACATAGATAGCAGGATGAATTAGCCATGCATTCCTGCCCTCTGATCAGGATAGCATTTATACATTTCTGATTATTATTTCTTTGCTTGGATATGGAATGAAGAGACTTCTGCAATGCTCAATCACACTGGAACTACCATGCATGTCCAGTAGAGCTAAAGCTCTGAAGGCCTTGAGAGACAGCTCCGCCTATTGCCACCAGATGACATCACCCATTTAGCATGGCTAATTCATCCTGCTATCTATGCAGGCCAATACAGAAAAGTGCGGCCGCGGTTACCCTGCTTCTAACCCGCTTTCTACTCACAATTTGGCCGCGTTAGACCAACCCGCGATTCACTATCCCTTTTAACCCATCCTTACCACCTCTTTAAATCAACTGGTAACCCTTTCCACCCGCGGCATGTATATGAGATATAAACGATTGGATTAGCTATTCCCTCCCATACAGTAACGCGCACCCCGATTATCGCTTTTTAAACCTGCAGTTTTGCCACACATTTAATCTGCTAACTTACCACCTACCCTTACCCCTGCGTTAGAGGCAGGGGTAAGGGTAGGCGGCAAACTTTCCCCCAGCCCCCGCTCACCTGCCCTGGCGTCCATGGGTGCCGGTCTCCGGAGCAGCCCCAGTCCTCTCTTCCCTCTCTACCCTCCTCCCGAAGCAACTTTAACCAAAAGAAAACCTAAAATCCCCTCCTCCCAAAGCAAGGAGCAGGCGAAAAGCGACTCGACATGTAAAGTGTAACCAAAGTTAACTTACTTTTCTTGCAGCCCTCTCTGCCCTCCTCCGGCTCCCCTGCCTCCCGGGGGCAGCCAGTGGCGAAAGCGGCCCCGCCGGTGAAGATGGATGCCCAGCAGCGAAAGCAGCGAAAGCGGCCCCGCCGGCGAAGATGGATGCCCAGCGGCGAAAACAGCGAAAGCGGCCCCGCCGGCGAAGATGGATGCCCGGCGGCGAAAGCTGCCCCCGCCGGCGAAGATGGATGCCCGTAGTGCACGAGCCTATACAGTAAAATGGATTGCGCTTCATGGATGCGCGTTGGATGCTCGTTGGACGCGGCTTGCATTTCAATGCAATTTAAATACAGTATCGAGCGGTAGGTGATGCAGACTGCGTCCAGCAAACGCGGGTGCACCCTGCACTAACGCATCTCTTCCTACTGCTCCTTACTGTATCGGCCTGTATGGAAAGCGCCGTTTACAGTAAGCAAACTTGCTTTTATTTTTGCACTTCATTTGAAACAAACTTTTTCCACCTTTCCTTTTTTCTTTTGTTTTCAAAACTTATTTCCCATCTATTTGCTCAATCCGAGCAAGTCTGTGCCCATGCAACACAAAGCTTGTAGAAGGTGAGGATGCTCAACCAGTATCCAGAGGAAGCAGGAGGGAGCATTACTCACAGCAAACATACATGTTTTGGGAGTCTCAGTTTAGTGGACCCTTGGGCTGACCTGCTGGAGACTGGAATAGATGGTCAATGTCTCTAATGAATAGCAGGCCGGGAGGCAGATGTTCAGGCGGGATGTAGATGCTCTTCACCCTGGAAGCTGGTACTCCCCAGGAGGAGCCCGTAGGAGCCCAACCGCTGGGACTTAGGTGGCTTCACCCTTGGAAGCCGAAGCCCCCCTGGGAGGAGCCCGTAGGGGCCTGGCCACTGGGACTTAGGCGGGTTGTGGATCAGGACAGGCAACTGGAACCAGACTAGGACAGTAGCAATACTGTAACTGGGTTCGGGTTCTGGAACCAGGCAGGAACTGTAGCAAGACTCGGGTACTGGAACCAGGCAGGAACTGTAGCAAGTAAACAGGAACCAAGCAGGTACTGTAGCAGGCAGGCAGGAACCAAGCAGGTACTGTAGCAAGCAGGCAGGAACCAAGCAGGTACTGTAGCAGGAACGGAGCGACGAAGCCAAGCAAGTCACTCCGGGGCACAGCACAACAGGAAACCAGGAAGCTAACCCGTTGCAAGGCAAGGACTGGATGGCCGAGGCCGGCTTATCAAGGCCGCGGCGTCTGACGTCAGGAACTGGGGGAGTCACCACTGGCGGGAAACGGGCTAGAAAAGCGCCCAAGTGGCGCGCGCGGCGCCTAGGAGCAGGGCATCCTCAGGCACCTTCGCAGCGGCGCAGCCCCAGCAGGGAACACCGCCAAACAGGCCGCAAGCCAGGGCTCCGGAAGCGGGAGCAGGTCCGGGAACAAGGAGGTAAGGGCCTGGCCACGGTGCTCGCCGCCAGGACCACAACACATACACATCAGAAACTCAGGAGGTACCTACCTAACAAGTACAAAAGGGAAACAGAGGAGTGGAGCTAAAGAAAAGGCTCCAAGCAGAGTTCCAGCATTATTCAGGTTCCAGCATTATTCAGGTTCCAGCATTATTCAGGTTCCAGCATTATTCAGGTACCATTTACAAGGAACTCTAAATTGGAGGGAGTGCCTGTTGTACAGAGTCCTGATAGTTCTTAAATTGTAGTTGGAATAGCTGATGGAGGCCTTAAATTTCAGAAAGGAATAAGGGGAACCTCAGTAATAGAGAGGAGGACCCCACAGTTGCTGATTCAAGTGTTTATTTCTGGAATGTAGATTTATCAAAGGAAAAGTGTATTCTGTATCATATTCATTTTTTTTTTTTGCACAAATGCTTTAGTAAAGACTTTATGCTGGAATAACAGTTGAGTGTCTTTCTGGTTCTTTTAAATGCATTTGATAATTGACACATCTAATGCTTTGAGCCCTCCTCCACCCCCCCCCCCCCCCCCCCCCCCACATGAAGAACCCACTGAATGGGGTTTGCAGAAAGTGGATTGTGACTTACTTCCATTATCTTTTGTGACTGACCCCATGAATATTAAAGTATTCCCTGAGTTCACAGTTAGGTATCTTTTAGGAACTTTCACTGCAAGAATGTAGGTGATGTCCCTGGTGTCAGACAAGATATGGGGCTCTCTGGAACATCCCTGTACACTACAGATCTGAATCAACCAGTAGCAACTCCTGCACATAGCCTGTTTAACTTCCTACGTAGGTTGAATTATCATAGGAAAGGTCATATATACCTTCATAGCTCATTACAGAGAACAAGAAAGACCTGGAGAAAAGTATTAGAAGCAGTGAAGTGTAAAAAAAATCAGATTGCTATAATCTAAGTTAGGAAGCTGGATATCAGAAGCAACCTAGTTTATTGGTGGGGCATTTCAGTAAAGCTTATTTTAATCAAGTGCTTTGCCTCTAGGCTGGACATAGTAATATGCAGAGCAAATACCAGAGAATGACCCTTTTTTAGGATCTGTTTTAGAAAATGCAATTATTCATGAAAGTAAGAATATCTTATTCTTTCACTGACTACCTAGCATTAAGGTAGAAAGAAAGGATCCAATGCAAAAGAATGTGATAACTAATCCCCCTGACACTTAATATACAATATTTGACATGGATTGCAACAAACTATCTTGCTTTCTCTCTGAACTGTGATTGAAAAGGAAAACCTGATTAAGATTATAAACAGGGCCAGTGGAAGCACTAGGCAGATTGTCACCAAGAGTACCACAACTTTGTGGGCGGAAGCAACAGGACTGGACAAGGCCAGCATCAATTGAAGCCTGAGTATTTCCAATGTGCTCCCTGTTATTTTATTTATTTATTTAGTCAATTTTATATACCGACATTCAAATTAATTTCACTTCAGTTTACAATAACAAAATTCAGCATGTCAATTAACAAAATTACAATTAAACCTATCATATTACATGGACATCAATGTTATATGAAAACATAATACACTACCATTAATCAGTAATTCTAAAATAAAATAAAATATATCAGACCTTAATACTAAAATTATTACTTATCCATAAAACTAGACTTAAATAACTCCTATCATAAAATAAAATAAAATAAAATCACATTATTTTAAAACAACCTTACAATAAGTAGCCGTTAATATACTAGGATAAGTAAATAAATAAATATTCCTAAAGGGGAATCCATGTATAGATGTTAATTAGCTTGAATGAACGCCTGCTCAAATAGCCAGGTTTTTATCAGTTTCCTAAAGCTATTAATATTTGTCTCTGTACGAATATCAAGGGGGAGTGAATTCCACATCTTGGGCCCAGCTTTCTCCTGCAGCAAAGGCTTTCAGTGGTGCTACGACTTGACAGTGCTCAAACCACCAGCTGCTCCCTAGGCCTCATTTGTAACAGCAGGATTTGGTAAAAAGATTTCTCAATGCTTTCTCAGCACACTCTAGGCCGTGAAGCTGGGAGAGAGAGAGGAAGAGGAATGCCCCTGGCAGCTTGGATAAGAGATGGGTGAGAGAGGACATGATAGAAGTTTATAAAGTCATGAGTGGGGGTGGAATGGGTAAATAAAAGAACAGTTATTTACCATTTCAAATAATACTAAAACAAGAAACACTCCATGAAAGTAACAATCAACAAAGGGTAGTGGTAAATGGAGTTCATTCTGAGGAATGGAGTGTTACAAGCAGTGTGCTGCAGGGATTGGTCTTTGAACTGATTCTTTTTCACACTTTTGTGAGCATCATTGTAGAAGGATTAACAGGAAAGGTTTGTGTTTTTGCCAATGATACCAAAATCTGCAACAGGGTAGACAACTCGGAAGGTGAGGAAAACATGAGGAGGAATCTAGTGAAGCTGAAAGAATGGACTAAGGAGGTGATGGTGAACTCCATTCTCAAGTGCCACAAACAGGTCAGGTTTTCAGGATATCTACAATGAATAACATGAGGAAGATTTGCATGCACTGCCTCCATTTTATGCAAATCTATCTCATGCATATTCATTGTGGATATCCTGAAAATCTGGCCTGTTTGTGACACTCAAGGACTGGAGTTCACCATCCCTGGTCTAAGGTCTATCAGCTACAATTAAATGCTAAAAAATGCAAAGTTATGTATTTAAGATGCAAAAACACAAGGAAGAGGTATAGTATAGGGGGTGAAATTCTTCTAAGAATGAAAGAAGAGCAGGATCTGGGTGTGACTGTATCTGATGATCTTAAGGTCGCCAAACAGGTGGATAAGGCGACAGCAAAAGCCAGAAAGATACTAGGGAGAATAGGAAGAGAAATGCTCAACAGAAAACAGGAGGTGATGCTGCCCCCCTATAGGTTCCTCGTGAGACTTAATTTGGAATACTGTGTATCTGGAGACCATACTTTCAAAAGAATATAAATCAGCTGGAGTTGGTCCAGACAGTGGCTATTAAAATGATCAGTGGTCTTCATTCTAAAGCACATGGAAACAGACTTAAAGGAATTAATACATATACCCTAGAGGAAAGGCGAAAAACCCTACTGAGGCGATCTGCCAATATGAAGGTAGGTTGCTTGCAGAATAACTTGATGGTTGCATGCCCATTCCAATATCCTTATCGCCTCTTGGCAGAGAGTCTATGATCCTGTGCCTCCTTGCTTACTGACATAAAATTTGGCTATTTAGTTGTCGGGTTGGAGTGAGAATTCTCTTTCCCCTGAGGAGGTGCAAGAAGGCACTTAAGACATGTTTGCTTGCTCATAGTTCTAATAGGTTGATTTGGAACTGTTCTCCTGTTGACCAAATTCCCTAAGCATAAAAGGGACCCATGATGGCTTTCCATCCCTTGATGTATGCGTCTGTTGCTAGCATTAAAGTAGATGGAGGGGGTCCCTCACCTGTAAAATATCTAAACACCAGTGGAGCTCTCATTTCATTTCTTATGAGACATTCACCAGCGTTTTCAAGGGTCGAGTAAACTGGTATAATTGGGAGCAGAAGCCACACTGTAGGGCTTGCATGTGAAAATGAATTAGAGTGACCACATGAATCACTGCCGCCATATGGCCCAGAACAAATATTACTTCCATAGTTGTTGTCTGATGAGTTAGGGACCAGAGAACATCTGTTCAATCTTTTAGAAGAAACATTATTTCTTGTAGAGAGTCTAACCATGACTTCAATTAATTCGACTTTCAGAGACTGGATCAGGGTCGAATTTTTTAAAATATATCAGGAACTCTAGAGACTGCAGGAGTTGAATTGACTTCTTCAGTGAGGTCAGTACTCCTTCCTGGGAAGTTGTTAGTCCCATTCCTAGCTAGTCATCTAGGAATGGGAAAACACATTTGCCCTGGCAACAGAAATGTGCTGGCACTACAACTAGGCATTTAGTGAAGACCCTCATGCTGCTGAAAGACTGAAGGGGAGTTCCTGTATATCATGCCAGTGGGAAGGATGGATGGATAAATGGGCATACACATCTTGAGATCCAGGGCACACATCCACTCCCCCACCTGGATAAAGAGCAGAATGGTGTGGAGGGAGTTTATCTTGAACTTCTCCCATAATATATTCTTGTTCAGACTTCTTAAATCCAGGATGGGTCTCAGTACCCTGGATTTCTTGGAGATAAAGAACTAGTGGAAGTAGAATCCCTGGCCATGTTGGTCAGGTGGGGATGGGATCTATCGCCCACTGTTTGAGGAGCAACTTCACCTCCACCTGAGTTGAATGAGATGGTTCTAGATTGAAGGCTTAGTATTGGGGAAGTGGTAACCAGATTCCACAATCTTGAGTACATAGCGACTCTTGGTAATTTTGTGCCACTTCTCCAGGAACAGACAAATTCTCACCCCTACTGGAAGGATTGAGTATTAGATTTGGAAAGTGGTCAAAAAACGTGGACCAGGTTTTGGCTGGATCTTTTGTGCTGCTAGTTTGAAGCCGAATTGTTGCTATTGCAGAAGAGTTACCTTTAGAAGTGGGGTTGGACGTACCCCAACATCGCCACTTCCGTTGAGTCTCAGTGGCATCTATAGCAGTTAGCTATTGCTGCTAAATACTACCATCTCTCATCCAGCATCATCTACTGGAGAGTCATCTTTAGAAGTGGATTTTGGACCTTGTTCAACATCACCATTTTCACTGAATTCCTCAGTGACGTCCACAGCAGCTCTACCCATTGCTGCTGATATCATCAATAACACTCTGAAAGATTCTTCCAAATCTCAAGATCCATCTGTCACCTTTGCAGAAGACAAATTAGAAATCAATATCAAAAAGATTCTGGATGTTCGCAACAGAGGCAAGACTTTTGAATACCTTCTGATTTGAGAAGGCTTTGGCCCCGATTTGATCACTTGGGAGCCTCAGACCGATATCTTGGATACAGAGATGCTTCATCAGTTTCACCTTGCGCATCTTTTGATACATAAGCCTGGTATCCGAAGAGGAGATCGCCCTTTGAAGGGGGGTACTGTTGCGTCCGTCACTGCTCAACGCCCTCACTTCGCCCTCTTTACCTCTGTGGCGACTCCCTCCGTGTCTGATGGACGGTTAGCTGCCGCGGCGTCTTCTTGCCGTCTCCCTCCGGCGTCCCCGGACCAGCACGATGCTGCGGATATGCCATGTTGCCTGATGACGTAGGGCGTGGGCGCGCGTGCCTATTGATGTACCAGTAAGGGCGCGAACCTCGGGGGCGTCCCCCTGGGATGACGTCATCCGCTTCCAATATATAAGATCTCAGTATTCGCTAACGAATCGAGTTAGCAAGGGGATTGCTTCAGCTTTTCTCCCAAGCTACTCTGCCTCCTCAGACTTACCAGAGGTACCCGCTCCTCAGGGGCCTCGCTCTCTTTTCTTTATTTCAGATTGCAGATAGGAACCGGTACTTGCTCCTTGAGGGCCCATGTTCCTGAACACTCTGACGATTCTCTACTGCCTGGAAGCTATCGCAGATACAGACATTTGTGAGTTACCATTGCTCTCTCAGAGCTTTCCCTGGAACCAGGTACTCGCTCCTCGAAGGCCTAACCCTTTCCAGCTACTGAACCTCCTTAAGACCTTATGTGAGTTTTGTCATCCAGTTCTGGCTATGAACACAGCATACCCTGTCTACTCACTATCTATTGTTTCTCTACAGCCCAGCAACCCTGGGATCGCCATTCCAGTTCCTGAGGGACTTCAGCCCTGCCGGGCATATCAGCTCACTACTGCCACCTCTGGTGGTTCTACTAACCTGTCTAATAAAAGAACTATCTGCGTCTGTCTCCATACCCAAGCCTAGCCGGTGGTCCCTCTCAGGATATCCTCCTGGGGGCGCTGTCATCTGCCATTGGCCCAAGGATCCACCTATCTACATTCCTCTACAGCTGAGTGTCCTCTCCAAGCACTCCACTGGTAACAGATTGCTACTCCTTCCCCATCAGGAGTCTTCAGCAACAGATTCATAACAGATTGCTAACTCCGCAGTCTATACTTTAACAGATTGTTAACTACTCCCTCTGCAGGAGCTGAACATATCAGATTGTTAACTCCTTCTTCCACAGGAGCCAATTCATAACAGATTGCTAACTCCTCCCTTCTTGAGGAGTAGAGCATAACAGGTTGCTAACTCCTCCTTCCTTAGGACCCGTTGCATAACAGGTTGCTAACTTCTCCCTCCTCAGGAGCCGATGCATAACAGGTTGCTAACTCCCTAGCAACATCCATAACACTTGTGCAACGCCCCTGCAGTCTTTCAAAACCTCATGAATGAGGTCTTGAAGGATATGTTGCATACCTCGGTTATAGTGTACCTCGATGACGTGTTAATATACTCTAAGGATTTGTCCACGCACTGAGTACAAGTGTAGCAAGTACTAAAGAAGCTTCAGGACAATCGTCTCTTTGCCAAGTTAGAGAAATGCCAGTTCGAGCAGGAATCCTTGCCATTCCTTGGATATATAGTTTCATCCACGGGCTTCCATATGGACCCTGATAAGGTGGCGGCCATTCGGGATTGGCCATAGCCGGTAGGGGTCAAGGCCCTACAACACTTCCTGGGTTTTGCCAATTTCTATTGCCAGTTCATACCCCATTACTCCCTGATGGTGGCACTGCTTAAGGCCCTTACCAGGAAGGGTGCCGATGCGAAGAATTGGTCCCAGACGCAATAGATGTTTTCCAGAGGCTGAAGGAAGCCTTTCTCCTTGATGTCTGTCTCCACCATCCAAATTCGCAGCGTCAGTTCATCGTGGAGGTAGACGCATCTGATATTGCGGTAGGGGCTGTCCTGAACCAGTTATCCACGAAAGGCAAATCCCTACCATGTTCCTATTACTCCCGAGAATTCTCTCCGGTGGAGAGAAATTATAGTATCAGCGATAAGGAGCTCCTGGCCATCAAGCTCGCGCTGGAGGAGTGGCAACAATGGCTGGAGGGGGTCCAATACCCCATGATCGTCTATACGGATCACAAGAACCTGGAATCCTTTGCTGAGCCCAACGCCTTAATTCTCGACAAGCCCGATGGTCGCTCTTCTTTAGCCGGTTCAATTTCCTCCTCTGGTACAGGCCAGCCTCCAAGAACATTAAAGTGGATGCCCTCTCACACATGGCTGAAACAGAGGATAACCCGGATCCGCCCCATTATATCCTCGATCCAGCCAAAGTCCTTCTTGCAGCTTCAGAGGTGGTTCCTATGAGTAAGATGGTCGTACCCGTTTGCCTGCGCAAGAAGGTGTTGTCTTGGGCTCATGACTCTTTGACCGCAGGGCATTTGGGGTCGCTCAGACTTTGGATCTGCTGACCGAATATTACTGGTGGCCTCAGGTAAGGAGAGATGTTCGTCTCTACGTCAGCTCCTGCCCGACCTGTGCTTGACATAAGACACTTACTGGTTGCCTGTGGGGGCTCCTTCAGCCGCTACCTATCCCCACCAAGCCCTGGACCCATTTGTCCACCAACTTCATCGTGGACTTGCCACCTTCAGAAGGGAAAACAGTAATATGGGTCACAATCGACAGGTTTTCGAAGATGGCCCACTTCGTCCCCCTCACTAAGTTACCAATGGCACCTGAGCTTGCTAGCCTTTTCGCCCAGCACATCTTTCGCCCACATGGACTTCCTCTCCATATTGCCTCTGACCTGGGCTCACAGTTCACGGCTAAATATTGGAGAGCACTCTGCAAGAAATTTGGGGTCCAGTTGGACTTCACAACCGCCTTTCATCCCCAAGGCAATGGCCAAGCGGAGCGCACAAACCGGTCCTTGAAAGCCTTCCTCTGAGCCTTCGTGGGAGACCTACAAGATGATTGGGTGGCTTTACTCCCATGGGCAGAATTCTCCTACAACCACCATAGGCATTCGGCCACTGGTAGGCCTCCCTTCCAGGTAGTCTATGGGAGACGTCTCCGACGTCCTTTGCCTTTGCCATTGGCTGTTCCATCACCAGCCGTGCAATTCACAGCTCAACAGCTACGCAGCCTCTGGGGCTCTACTCGGGAGAAACTTCAACGCATGGCAGTCACGGCAAAGAGGTACGCGGACCTTCTGCGACTTCCAGCTCCAACATTCCATCCTGGGGACAAAGTATGGTTAAGTACCAAACACCTTCGCCTGTGGGTTCCTTCTATGCGCTTGGCTCTGAAGTACATTGGCCCGTTTCCAGTCACAGAACGAGTGGATGCTGTCTCCTACCGATTCCGACTTCCCTCTATGCTCAGGGTTCATAACGTTTTTCACATTTCATTTCTCAAGCCATTGGTCTTGTCCGTTTTCCACAACAAGATTCCTGAACCTGCCGTGCCCATTTTCCACAACAAGATTCCTGAACCTGCCGCGCCCACGCCCCAGGAGGACACTGTCTACCAAGTGAAAGAGGTATTGGATGTGTGATTTCACCTCAGAAAATGGGAGTATCTCCTCTCCTGGGAGGGTTATGGCCCTGAGGAGAATACGTAGGAACCGGCCTCTAACATCCTGGATAAGGGTCTTCTCTGCCAGTTCCATTTGGATCATCCCGCTAAGCTCAAGCCTCTGGGAAGGGGGCGTAAGAGGGGGGGGTACTGTTACGGTCCCGGACCGTGCCCTGGTACCTTCACCTACCACGGGGCCGGCCTGGGCCACTGCAACGCTTTCTCAATCCTCCGCACCTGGCCCCGCCCCCTAGGCATGTGCGCACACAGGGGTTCAAGATTTAAAGGGGCCAGCGCGGGAAGAGAGGGAGCAGCCCACAGATGATGTCAGACACTGCAGGGGTATTTAAACCCTGCAGCTAGGCCTATGCTTTGCCTTGCAACGAGGTTCACTCTCTGTTGAGAGCTACTAGTTGCTGCTTTCGACTACTGGCTTCTGACCCCGGCTTCCGACTACTGGCTTCTGACTCCGGCTTTCGACTACTGGCTTCTGACTCCGGCTTCCAACTTCTGGCTTCTGACTTTGGTTCGTCTACTGGCATCTGATTCCGGCTTCTGTCCACTGATTCCAGACTCCGGCTTTCTTCCAGGAGGACTCTCCTAAGTCCAAGTGGCTCGGGTCCTCACGAGCTCCTCTAGGGGGGACCGCGCGCTTCCAGTGGTGAAGTTCCAGTTGGCCTCCTGGCTTCAGCCCTACTCTATCTTCTGGAACTCCTCTTCAGACACCTGCACACAGGAGACCGCACGTAAGTCCAAGCCGCTTGGGTCCTCACGGGCTCCTCCTGGGGGGACCTCGGGCTTCCAGTGGTGAAGATCCCTCCGGTCTCCTGCTCTGTGCTGCCTCCTGGCTTCGACATCCACTGTGGGTCTTCCCATGGTGAGTCTTCATCTGTCCTAGCCGGCTCAAGGGTCCACGAATCCAACAGTTGCAGCCATCGCACAATGGTGACACCTACTGGCCAGACTCAATGTGCATTTATTTATTTATTTATTTATTTGTTTGTTTGTTTGTTTTTATATACCGAAGTATTAGTGTTGGCCTTCACTCCAGTTTACATTTGAACAACATTATACATGAGAACTCAAGAACAATATACATAAGAACTCAAGAATATTATACATGAGAACTCAAGAACAGTATTATACATAAAAACTCAAGAACATTATACATAAGAACTCAGGAATATTATAGATGAGAACTCAAGGACAGTATTATACATAAGAACTCAGGAACATAATATATAACAATTATGTGAGGAATGTGGTAACTGAGAATATAAGAATCCGGGGGTAACTGTGACAATAGATAATAACAACAGTAAATGACGGAATAACAAAGGGATAAAACTGATACAGTTGTTCTGGCACGGTGATCGAGGTGACTAGTGTCGCGAGACTGGAGAGGGGGCAGATATAATTGTGTGATTATGTGATATAATTATATAATTATGTGATATAATTCCAAGATCCACAGACCATGGATCTTGGAATTATATCACATTCCAAGATCCATGGTCTGTGGCCTCGCCTGAGAACTGATCCTGTGATGGCTGGAAATTCTAGGGGAAAGTTGTAAAATGCAGACCTAACACAAACAGTTGTGAATAAAGGCTTAGGGTGCAATAGCCCAGTAGAAACAGGTTCTGATTCAGCTAGAAGCGCAAAAGTGTAGGATGAAATTGTTGGCTCAGAAACAAATCAAAACAAAATGACCCATCCATTCCTATGTATATACTTGGCCAAATTCCTCTAGGATGTTGGTTAATTCCAAATAGATATATACAGTCTAATGAAAAGTGCTTATACTGAGTATACACTAGATCTGGAATGGTTAGAGTGCAACAAATATGTCACCAACTTGACAGCTCAAAAGCTCTCAGCTACTTGGCTACTGCAGATGCGACTATCCATGGTCCACTTTCCCATAGGGACAGATTCTACAGCAACAGCATGAAAATTCAGTGATTCTTTGGTACATTTGCATAAATTTACATTTTGCATTACATATAGCATTACACTGTGCATTAATATGCACAGTCACATTTTTTTCTGCAAATTTTTCACTTAAATGTGTTGTGGTACTGAGCAGTCAGAGGGTAGCTAGAGTACAGATTTGAGGCTGGACTCTGACAGAACTTTTTTATAAATCTCTTTCAAGCTGATACAGTAAGCGCCGCGGGACAGCAGACGAGCGCCCGCCCTCCCATTGCGCGCACAGGTCACTCTCCTGTGTGTGCGATTCAGAAAAATAATTTATTCAAATTAGGGCCCGCGTTAAAAAGAGGTGCTAGGGACACTAGCACGTCCCTAGCGCCTCTTTTTGGACAGGAGCGGCAGCTGTCACCGGGTTTGACAGCCGACGCTCAATTTTGCCAGCGTTGGTTCCCAAATCCATTGACAGCCATGGGTTCGGAAACTGGACGCCGGCAAAATTGAGCATCCGGTTTTCAACCCGCGAGCTGTGGGCCGATTTAAAAAATTTTTGGTTTAAATTTTTGATTATTTTAAACTTTTGGGACCAGTTTTTACTGCTTTTCTGTACACTTTCCCAGTGCTGAGAGATATTAACGCCTACCTTTGGGTAGGCGCTAATTTCTGAAAGTAAAATGTGCAGCTTGGCTGCACATTTTACTTTCTGTATCGCACAGGAATAACTAATAGAGCCATCAACATGTATTTGCATGTTGCGGGCGCTATTAGTTTCGGGGAGGTTGGATGCGCGTTTTCGACGCGCTATTACCCCTTCCTGAATAAGAGGTAAAGCTAGCGCGTCAAAAACGCGCGTGCAAACGCGGGTTAACAGTGTGCTATACTGTATCGGCCTGTTTATTTGTAGTAAGTCACAGACAAAGCAGGCTTGCTATTCTATGCAGTTCAACAAATAAAATATGCCAATGCCACTTACAGTTCAGTGTACCTCTCTTTCTCAAGGCTTCCTTCTTCCTCCAGGGGCCTATCTAACCTCTCTGGCCTCTGCTCTTTTATCCCTGACTGATGGGAGCCTTCTCTGACCCAGAATCCCTTGCTGGTTGAGCTCTTGAAGAGGACCAGGCCAGATAACTGGCCGGCCCTTTAAGAAGTTTTGAGAGAGTTTCTTATATATATATATTTACTCATCTTTCTTGTGCATGTGTAGTTAGGAAAGAAATAACATATTGAATTTTCTCCAGTTTAGTTCTTGCTTTATTTCTCATCTCTCCCCTTCCAAATGTGCCTTTCTCCTCTCACCTTCCTTTCATAGTTCCTCCTTCCATCGCTCCCATTTACTGTCTTCCTTTTTACTTCACTCAAAAACATTTTCAAGCCTCACCTCCTTCTGGATTGTGCCAGCAACACAAGGTTCTGTTTTTGTTTCATGTGCAATGTGGTGCCAGCAGTAACTCAGTGTTCTCACAATTCTCAAACTTGATTAATTTCTTTGATTAAGTGGTAGATTGGCAGGGAACAATGGATGTGGCCTATCTGAAATGTAATAAGGCTTTGGGCACTATTTCACATCAAAGACTGATAAACAAACCTGTTGGGATGGGACTAGGGTACTTTTGGGGTAATTCTACGCAATGCAGAATTTGCAAAGACTCCCTTCAGCACAAAATTTACCTTTTTCCATGCAGAATGTGCAGGAGTTGGCTCATGTGAGTATGGGAATGAAAAGAGCCATATCGGTTAGCTGGTAGAAGGAAGAAGAGTTGGTGTAGCTGTCTCTGAACAGCACAGTGCTGCAAGTCTGAGGAAGAAACAAGAGTCCATGCTGTCATCATCCTGCAACGCACAACTCTCAGACAGTGTGAGCTGTGTGGTGCAGGAAGATGACCAGTTGTTCCAGGGCAATGGGTACAATGTGGGTCAGCGAGCAAGAGAGAAGACAGAGAAAGGGCTGGTGGATGCTGACAGCTAGGAGAGACAGATGTACGTGAGAGAGACAGATTGAAGTTTGGGAATGGGGAGGGAAGGGAGAGAGATGAGTTTGGGTGGAACCTGTTGAGAGGGAACAAAGTGGAGGCAGATGAGCTGGGGGTAAAGAATATTGAAGGGATGAGACGGGTGGCAGGGGCATGAGCTGAGGAACGAAGAATGGTCCACTGCCTTATGGTTAGAGCTTTTGGGTTTTTAGGGATTTTAATTTTGCAATCTGCGGAGCCCAAAAGGACTTCCTTCAACTGCTGACATCTGTAGTAACAACCAGACGCTGCTGTATTGCCTCAAGTATTGGCAGCTGCAAGAAGTCAGTACTGCCTGCTGCTCAGAGCTCCCCTTTGACTCTTCAGACTGTTAAAGTAAAATCCCTCAGAACCAGAAGTCCTAATTATAGTGCACTATTGCTGTCCTCCTAAAGGAATTCTGTACCAAATCAATAAAATTTTGTATCTTTTAATAACATTTTTCTGTTCTTAAATTAATTACTAGTCAAAGACAGTGGTTAATTATAATGCATTATTTTTAATTTTGATACAGTCTGCAAAATCTTCCAGAATTTTAAAATATTGTGCCAAAATTTTTAAATTTTGTTCACAGAATTCCCCAAGGAGTAGATCAAGGTATAAAGTGATAGATTGTGTCGGGTGAGGATGTGGTATAAGAGTGCAACTGGATTTCTTTGATTTCCTTGACTGTTTCTATATCATTAATGTCCAAGTGATGGGGCAGGCTCAGGGGTGTTCCTCTTACTCACCCTCTGTGCGGCAGATGATGATCTTGGAGCTTCTTCTCACTTTGTTACCGTTGGGGGTATGCCTTCGCTGCAGCTGTTTCTGAGGATGCAGAATACCAGCTTCAAGCAAGTTTTGATATCTCGCTCAGCCCTGACGATAGGCTTACCCCCTCTCCAATGTGGTTGTTGGTGATGCCGCAGCCTGTTGATGTGGTTCCAGGTAAGGACTGCCCAGATGTGGACAAGGGGGATTCAGCGGATTTTGTCCATGGTGCAATAAAAGTTATCTGTGGAGGTGGTACAATTACAGGCCCCATATGGCATCAAAGAAGCTTTGATTTCACCTGGAACCCCTGATACAGCCGTGGGGTCAACTGTAGCTTCGGGTGAAGTGCTGACTGGATTCTACCGAGGTGATCTTGCTGAGGTTACCGGTTTGAGTTCCTCCTTATCTCAATCCTCATCTATAAACTTTGACAATATCTGGATGAACTTTCCTCTGTGCAGCAGTCATTCTCTCTTACTGCCACCATGAGTATTTTTTTGCCTAGAATGCAAGTTCAGGAGACTCTTGCCTCTACTCATACAAGAAAGATTACATCTTTGGAAACAGACCTAGGGAAAAATTATTCGGTCCAGAATAGTCTGATAAAAGACAGCAATGAGGTACTTGCCAGATTCTTATGGCCTGAATCGGCCACTGTTGGAAACAGGATGCTGGGCTTGATGGACCCTTGGTCTGACCCAGTATGGCATGTTCTAATGTTCTTATGTTCTTATAGGCTGAAATCTCTAGAGAACTCTGTAAGATCATCCAATCTTAGAATTTTAATTTTCCAGTGGTCTTAATGATTTCTCCAACATAACTCTTCAGGACCTATATGTGGGAAGTACTTGGGTTGTCTCAGTCTGCCCTTCCATTAATTTGTAAGGCCTATTAACTTTCTCAGGTTAAAGGGCCTGAGGAAGTAGGTCCTGCTCAAGCTGCTTCAAGTTCTAGTGGGGAACTTTTGGATATTTCTGCTATCCTTGAGACCACTATTGATATATCACATAGAGCCACCCTAATTGTGACTTTTCATCAAGTTTTGATCGTGATTTAATTCTTTGAGTGTATTTTCAAGCTATGCATATTTCTTTCATGGGGGTAAACGTCATATTTTTTCTGATTTCTCTAGGGCTATACAGTCACAAAGGAAAATATTTCTAGATATGCAACAAGAGGTTCTGGATTTGAGGGGCTTGTTTTTTCTTGCGATTTTCCTATAAATATATTGTTACTTTTGGAAAAATTTGTCTTTTTAGAACCTATTCAACTTAGATCATTTATTAATGCTCAAGTTCCTGATAATATTGTGATCATGTGTTTTCTTGGAGAGAATTTAGTTTAAGATAGGCTCTCTCCTATCTTGATTTAAGTACGAAGTGAATAATGTCCTTACTGAAAGATCTTTTTTCTCCTTTTTAGGGAGTTGCCCCCCTTTTTCTTTTGATTTTTTCCCTTTCTGGTCTCCCCCAATTTGTGGTGGTCTACTAGCAATTGACTGAAACTATTACCTTTATGATTGATTTGCTGTTAAAATTACAACATTCAATGTTATTTCTGTAGCAAGTTATACTTGTGTATAATATATAACAGTTTAAAAAAATAAAGTGATAGATTTTTCTCTTTCTCTAGTACTGGGTCTGGCTCAATCTATTTGTTGAGGGTAAGAACCACGTGTGTACAGCGGGGACCCTCATGCCTCCAGGAGAAACATTCACTGTAAAGCAGAAATGACTCAAAATTGTTCTGTGGCAGCATGTAAGGATTCTTTACTTGGGAAACTGAGATAGAAAAATAATAAACATTATGGGGCAGTTTTTAAATGTTACGCGCGCGGGGTACATTTGTGCGCCCTACCCTGCGCGCACAAATGTACACCCAATTTTATAACGTGTGCGCACTGCTGCACGCATGTTATATAATCCAGGGTCGGTGCACGCAAGGGGGTGCACACTTGTGCACCTTGCGCGCACCGAGCCCAAGGGGAGCCCCAATGGCTTTTCCCGTTCTATCCAAGGCCGCTCCGAAATCGGAGCGGCCTTGGAGGGAACTTTTATTTCAATCCCCCCCCCCCCCCACCTTTCCCTCTCTTCCCCTATCTAAGCCACCCCCCAGCCCTAACTAAATCCTACCCCTGCTTTTTTTTCAGGAGTTACGCCTGCCTGAGGCCAGCTGCCGGCGCGTCATGCCCAGGCACAGGCCGCTGTGCCAGAGCACTCGGGACTGCCCCCACGCCCCCGGCCCCGCCCCCAGACCACCCATTTTGAAAAGCCCAGGAACATACGTGCGTCCCGGGGCTTGCGCACGCCACCAAGCCTT
This sequence comes from Rhinatrema bivittatum, assembly GCF_901001135.1. Classification (NCBI taxonomy): domain Eukaryota; kingdom Metazoa; phylum Chordata; class Amphibia; order Gymnophiona; family Rhinatrematidae; genus Rhinatrema; species Rhinatrema bivittatum. The sequence goes on along the minus strand of NC_042616.1, from coordinate 128,006,825 downwards.
TGCAAAATAGGCTCAATGCACGCAGGGGTAGGTTTTCGGGGGTTACGCGCGATCTTACACGCATAACCCTTTGAAAATCTACCCCAAAATACACAGTCTTAAAGATGGATGGTCTTTTGCCATCCTCCCAGGTTTAGGATCTATCTGGTCTGGAGGAAGCAAATTTGCTTACCATAAACTGTTTTCCATAGAAAGCATGATGAATTAGCCATTACATGGGGGTGATGTCATCTAGTGGCACCAAATGGACCTCTCTCTCTTAGCTAATAGAGCTTTTGCTCTACTGAGCATGTATGGGAATTCCTGCTCGGGTGTTGCCTCATGAGCCCCACATTTCATTTGAGATCTAATTCTAGATAGGTACGGTAATTTACTCTCCAGGGAGGTGGATGGATAATTGAGTATGGATAATTCATCCCGCTTTCCATGGAAAACACTGTTTATGGTAAATAAACGTGTTTTTCCCATTGAAAGGCAGGGCTGAATTATCCGTTACATGCAGGGAGGCCCAAGCTGAGGGTTGCAGTGGAGTGTTTACTAAATAAGAAACCTGGAGCCTACAGTTGAGACTACTGGGTGAATAGGCTACACAAACTGCTTGGTCGAACTTACTGTCTCTCTTCAAGGACCCCCAGCCAGTCAGGTTTTCAGGATATCCACATTGAAGATAAATTTGCATGCAGCGGAGGAAGTGCAATCAAATCTCCCTCATGCATATTCATTGCAGATATCCTGAAAACCTGACTGGCTGGGGGTCCTCCAGGACTGGGTTGGGAACCACTGGTCTAGACAGTAATGAGATGCAAAGGTGTGGACTGATGATCATGCTGCAGTTTTGCAGATGTCTTCAAGTGGCACGGCTTGTAGATGAGCCACTGGTTCAACCATGGCTCTAACTTGATGAGTCTTGTGGGTGTCTGTAATTTGTAGGCCTGCTAGCCTATAACAGTGAGCGATGCAACATGCTAGCCAGTTGGACAATGATGATGAGGCTGATTTCTTCTCTTGTTGTAAGCTCAGATTCCTTTACAGTCTAAGGTATGAAGTACTTTCTCACTTTCATGTGTGTGTGGCCTCAGGAAGAACATAGGTAGCATGAAGGCGTGATCAATATTGAAAATTGATACAACCATTGGTAGAAACTTCCAGAGGATGTTGAACACCATTTTATTGTGGAAGAATTGCATATAAGGAGCTATTTTAGATCTAATTCTTAGTGGAATGCAGGGTTTGGTGAAAAAGGTAATGGTGGTAGGGCCACTTGGCAATAGAGATCATAACATAATCAAATTTGAACTAAGGACTGGAAGGGGGACAATATGTAAAACTACAGTTCTAACAGTAAACTTTTATAAGTTAAACAAATAAAATGAGGAAAATATTTAGAAAAATACTAAAAGGTGCAGCTGCAAAGATTCAGTGTGCAACAGGTATGGACATTGTTTAAAAATCTTGAAGAAAAAACTAACATACCATAATTAATCTACAGCAAATTTTTTAGATAACCATCATATTTGGGCAAAATGTGTTTGGTAGGTACACATCATTCGGTGTGCTCCGCACATCTGATCATTGCCACAGTATTTAATCATCGGTCATTTTTTGATATTTTTTAAGTGATGCAATATTGAAATAAATGTGAGTGATAATAAAATATTTTTCACAAAATTGCTCCACAGTCTTATTAATAATGGTTGCTTAACTTAACTTGTATGTAGTCAGTCCAAAGAACTGATTTGTCAAGTTCAAGATGTAAAGACGCCCGACACGGTCCGTGTTTCGGAAAGTGGGATTCCTTCTTCACGGGGCTAGTTACTGTTCCGTTGTTCTTCCGGCATTTTGAAAGTCAATTTTCAAACATGTTCGCGTCTTGCTGCTAAGATTCAGTGTGCAACAGATATGGACATTGTTTAATATATTAATATATTAATATTGCAGCAAGCAGGCAGGGCACTATCCTTGCAATTCGTGTTCTGTATGTGCACAATCGTATTCAAATATTAATTCACCCTTACAGAAATGAGAACGACATGTGCTTCCAGGAAACTTGTGCATGTGGTGTGGTGTCCGTGTCAGCTGCTGTATGTAGGGAAAACAATGAGGCAATTTAAAACACGTTTGATTGAACATAAGAGCGCTTTAAAGAGTAAGAAGGTGGAGGCGCCTTTGGTACAGCACTGTTTATCCCTTAATCATCAGTTTGAGGATTTGTTCTGCACAGTATTACAGATGCTGCATTGTGATGCTAGGCGTGGTGATATAAATTTGCGGTTGTTGCAAAGTGAGCAACGATGGACCTTTAATTTGAGACTAAATAGTCCTGAGGGACTAAATAAGGAAGCTGATTGGTCCGTATTCATGTTGGATGATGTTTGGTCAATCTGATTGGTAGGTTTAGAGGCGGGTGGTTCCTTTTAAAAACGCACTTCTGTTTTTGTATTGATGAGAGTTTGCCACCATTTTTGAGCTGCGATGTGGAGCTGGGTTCTGCCGTGAATGAGAGTATGTACCATTGTGGTAGCTTGTTTATAAATAATAATAAGACAAGGTAAAAGATGTTGTTTTGTGTGTTCTTTTTTGTAGAGAATGTTTGTTCCCCTGAAGAAGGCATAAGTTAATGCTCAAACATTGGCAATGTTGGGTGTGTGAAGTTGAGGTACTGCAGCGGGCTGGAAAATGAACAGAGTATTGCAAGTATTAAGTACATGTTGGTGAAATTAAAACTAAAAGATAAGTAATTTCAATGATAAAAATCATTGTAAATAATATAGTGTAGGATTGAGAAGAAGTACATGACATGAATTTAGTGCTCATTTATGATGCTGGTTGTAGCCCATTGCGGGCAAGAACCTGGAGATTGTACTAAGAGCACATTTATTCTGATACGGATTCCCATTTTTTAAGTGTGTATTTCCTCATGATTATGTGGGTGTGAGTTTTGCGATTAATTGCATGAGGTGGATTTGCCAATTTTTGTGTTAAATATTCTTATTTCCTTCTGATGCCATCAGATCCATCTGAGGATCCCCTCACTTGGGCCAAATTTAGTCAAATGCTAAATGTGACAGTCCCATTCCATGAGATTTAAGCTGTATCTGCACAAAAACTACACTTGAACATTCTCCATCCCAGCAATGTGCTCCACTGAGAGTGTCTGAAGAGGAATCTCTACTGAAACAGCTGCACCTTTGCAAACACCACCACACTTTTTGTCATCCCTTGCCGGCTTATGTAAGCTACCCCTATAGTATTATCTGAAAACACTCTGACCACCTGTCCCTGGACTAGCAGAAGAAACGTCAGCAAGGCTCTCCTGATAATCCTCATCTCTAGATCATTGATGGACTCAATGATTCTGTGTCACATGTCCCCGACAATGAGTTCCCCAACCATTGAGAGTCACATCTGTGGAAACCACAATTCAGTCTGAAGCTTCCAGACCATTCCCTTGGACAAACTGCCATCCAAGAGCAACTACACTAGACTATGCCTGACCCCTGAATAAAGGGTTACTCTGTCCTCATAATCCTGTGACTGAGGATTCCATAGAGCAGAGGCTGCATATGCAACCTGTCCAAGGAACCAAATTCAGGGTTGACAGCCTTGATCCTAAAACCTAATATAATCTTAAACTCTGAGAACCAGCAGAGAAACTGCTACATTTGAATCTAAAGCATGTCCATCATCTCCACTGCAAGAAAGACAAGGTCCTGGATACTCAAACACCTGAGAGAGCTGATGCTTGCTCTTGGAAAAATTGAATATTCAAACCAGACCCTGCCCCATCCAGATTACTTTGGGAAAAACCTCATGGCTTCCGTCTTCTGACCTCACTTGAATCAATTAATTGTCAAGATAAGGATGAACCAACATTCCTTCCTACTGGAGTACTGCCATTACTACCACCATTACTTTGGAAAAGGTTCTAAAAGCTCATGCGTGCCTGAAAGATAGGGACCTGAAATGGAAAATATTGTCCTAGGTCTGCATACCAGAGAAATCTCCGATGATCTCATTGGAACGGGATGTAGGGATATGCTTCTGAGAGATCAAGTAATGCAAGACACTCTCCTCTGTCTTCCACTAGGAAGTGAACAGAGTCTCCATATGAAAGTGAAATACCTGCAACCAAAAAGTCTCCATATGAAAGTGAAATACCTGCAACCAAAATGATAAAGGGGATGGAACAGCTCCCCTATGAGGAAAGGCTGAAGAGGTTAGGGCTGTTCAGCTTGGAGAAGAGACGGCTGAGGGGGGATATGATAGTGGTCTTTAAGATCATGAGAGGTCTTGAACGAGTAGATGTGACTCGGTTATTTACACTTTCGAATAATAGAAGGACTAGGGGGCATTCCATGAAGTTAGCAAGTAACACATTTAAGACTAATCGGAGAAAATTCTTTTTCACTCAACGCACAATAAAGCTCTGGAATTTGTTGCCAGAGAAGGTAGTTAGTGCAGTTAGTGTAGCTGGGTTCAAAAAAGGTTTGGATAAGTTCTTGGAGGAGAAGTCCATTAATGGCTATTAATCAATTATACTTAGGGAATAGCCACTGCTATTAATTGCATCAGTACAATGGGTTCTTCTTAGTGTTTGGGTAATTGCCAGGTTCTTGTGGCCTGGTTTTTGGCCTCTGTTGGAAACAGGATGCTGGGCTTGATGGACCCTTGGTCTGTCCCAGCATGGCAATTTCTTATGTTCTTATGTTCTTATTCAGAATTGACCTTAGGATGCCTTTGTTCTTTGGAACCACAAAATAAATTTCAATAAGTAACATCTCTGACCTCATTTTTCTTTTGACACCAGAATCACTGCTAGCAAACTTGTTGCGACTGTCGGTCTTTGACGGCTTCGCCCCGCCTACCTCTCACTACTTGCGGCTCCTCCCGCTCACCTCGGACTACTGGCTGCCGCGGCGTCTGTTTGCCGTCTTCTCCGGCATCCCGAGACCGGCTTTGGTGCTGTTTCCCGCCATGCTTCTCCAAAGTACCTTAGGGCGCGCACGCCGCCCTCATATTTATTTCCACATTGGCGCGAACCTCAGGGGCTTCCCCCTGATATGATGTCACATTGCCCAGATATTTAAGCCTACAGTATTTGCTAGCTTATCAAGTTAGCAACGGTAACTCTATGGATGGGATTCGCTCTCCATACCGAAACTGCTCTGCCACTCCAGCTCTGTCTGGAGCTCTTACACCCTTCAGGGTTACTAATGGGGTACCAGCTCCTCGGGGGCCTCTTCTGCTTCTTTCAGGTGCTATCAGGAAACTGGTACTCGCTCCTCGAGGGCCCATGTTCCCTGAGTCGCTGCCTGCATCTTCAAACCCTTCTACTTGGAGGACTTCACTAACAGTTTCCATCTGTGAGTACAACTACCATCTATTCCACGGTACTGCTTCAATGGAACCAGGTACTCGCTCCTCGAGGGCCTGTTACTGCTACGTGAGTACATTACAGCAGAGTCTCTCTGCTCTCCCTGTCTCAGAGCTTCTCCTAATTCTACCTGGGACTCTGAATACTTCTTATCGTGTACTCAGAACTCTCAGTCTCTTTCCACTACAGCACAGCCTAGCAGAGGATTCGCTGTTCCAGCGTTCTGTGGGAGACCTGCCCAGCCGGGCTCAACATCTACTACTCACTACTGCCACCTCTGGTGGTTCCAAGACTGTTTAAATAAAGATTCAAATCTGTGTTTGTGTGTCCAGAGTCTAGCCTGACACTGTGGTCCCTCACAGGACTGCCCCCCAGTGGGCGTGGTCAACTGCCACAGTATCCAAGAATCCACCCAAACATCAATAACCAAAACACAACTGAAGAAAGTGTGCCAGAGTATCCCTCACTGCAACTGATTTTCTTATGGAATGACCGAGGGAAACTATGAATATGACAATCGCTGGATGAGCAAACTCTAAGGCAAAAACCTCTCTTATGATTGACAGAACCCATTGGTCCGTCATAATGAAGTCCACTCTTCACCAAACTGGGACATATGCTCCCTCCCTAACCTCACTGCAAAAACTATCCTCCCCCAGTTCCATCACTGACACCACCCCTGGTGCCTTTGCAGTTTATGCGAAAGGACTGCATCCATATTGCCTCTGTAAGAAGTAGCAGCAGAAGACATCTGCAATCATCCAGAATGACACTGTGGGACCTCTTATTCTCAGCTTACTGGGAGACCTTTTGCGCGAACTCCTGTGCTTATCCTCAGATAGCTTACAGAATGTGGAGTCACCCAAATGCTCCACTAACTTCTCCAAAACTTCCCCGAAAAGAGCTTCTTTCTGAAGGGCAAACTCCTGAAATGAGATTTAGACCACACATCTGCCAACCCATTACTCAGCCACAACAGATGCCTGGCTGAATCTGAAGCAACCATCCTCCTAGCCAACGTCTGATTAAGGTCAGACAGGGAATTTTTCAAAAAGGCCAGACCAGCTTCCTTGCCTGAGGTTACCCTCGGAAATGCCCACTGAAATCTGCTGTGCTCATCATAAACAGACTCATGACATATAGCTGCCACAAACTGCAACTTTGAGAGTCAAAACAGACACCTCAAAACCTGTGTAAGACAGACCTCTATCTTCCTATCCCATGCATCCTTCAAGACTGCACAAACCTCAAGGAGATTTGCAGACTTTGTAGTGACTGCCAAAACTAATGCATGCACCTTTGGAAATCCCAAAATTCCAGGGTATCCTCTGGAAAAGGATACATCTTAGCCAAAGCTCTATCTAGTTTAAGACTAATCTCTGGAGAGATCTACTCCACCTAAGCCAAGGATTTAGGCACCCTATGGCAAGGAGCCCTCGCTGGGGCCCTGAGACCCTGCAAAATTGGCTCCCGTCTTCTTGATCCAGTTCTGTACACTTATCCTTAATTCCCAGTTCCATCCGAGCATGAGTCATCATCATCAGCAGTTCCTCTCTGTTAACAAACAAACTACCCTCGGATTATTCCCCTCCGGCCCCATCCAGATGACTCTCCATCTGCTCCCCAGCCCAAAAATCTCCCATCAAGTCATCCGTTAAACCTGACTACCTGGCAGTCAAGTCCGGGTCTAGAACTCTCCTGGCTCTTTTGAGAAGAAAAAGGCAGCGGAGGAAAGGACAGAGGAGGGGCCAAGAGACTCTCTTTCCAGCCCCTTGCTGAAATAAACAAGCTTGGAGTATTAAAATAACAAACTTTGGGGATAATAGAACCATAGGAGAACACTCCTCCTCTTCCCATGTCCCCACGCCTCCCCTGGCTTCCTCATACAGAGAGATGGCCTGAACCCTGGGGAAAAGCACTGGAGGCTCCCTAGAGCCTTCCTTGTCCACTATAGACAAGGCTGAGCTGCCTCCAAAAAGGCCAATTCAGAAGCTTGTACCAGTTCCCTCCAAAGAGAAGCCTGTCAGCAAGCTCTATTTTTTAACAACTTTTTTATTCAACATATAGAAGAACTTATCACAACTTTGACATTAGAATCATTTTTCCCTCCCCCCCCCCCCCCCATACTTTATCAATGAAAAATATGCAATAATCAATAGCTTAGTGTTACATGTCAGACCAGTGTATAACCACATATTATTGTGGAACATTGCTTCAAATAATTATTGGAGATCTTTTTCTTATATGTTATAATTCAAAGTTTTGCAAAATAAGACCTCTAAGCCATCAGGTCCAGGCGACTTGACGTTTGTCATGTCAATCTCTAAGGAAGTAAGTAGTATATTCAATTTTCCAGTACTCCTGGAATAAACAACTGGACAACTGGAAATGTTAAACCCTGGAGAAATCTCTCTCTATAAATCTCCTCATCATCTGCTGTATAAAGTCTAATAGAAATCTTTAAACACCTTACTTATGCCCTTAGGAAAGTTCCATCTGACTCTATTTTTGTCCTGAATAGACTTGACAAATTTGGAGGATTGTTGACTTTTAACTACATATCCTAGCAGCTTGATAGGTTTGTTACCATATAGTTAAAATATGTGTTTCACAGACTGTAAAGTTAGACCATCTCTCTGTTTCAACAGTTTGTTCAACAACTGCTGAATTTGTTTAAACTTCCCTTTCATTGCTTCTGAATTATAATGTATCATCTGTCACTTAGGCCTGGATTTTCTAAGGTCGCAGACCTTAGAGAATCCGGCGGTAATGGGGGGTGGGGGGAGGCGAAGTGGGGGGGCGGGCCTGCGAAAGCCGGCAGCGATTGCACCTCCGTGGCACTATCGCTGCTGGCTTTTGCACCCAATAGCGGCATCGTAAAAGGTGGTGCTATTGGGCGCGCTACTGGCAGCGCTACTGGCAGCGAAAAGGGTTCTTACCTTTTCGCCACCAACGAAGTTTCCGCCGCGTCCGCCCCGACAACGCACCGACTCCTCCTCTTCCGGGGCCAACTCTGCCCCAATCTAACTATGAAAATGACCCTCTTAGTGTGCTGTAATTCAGCTTCTAGTTCCAAAATTTTACTGTTCATCCTCTTTCTTTTACACACCACATAGCCAATGATGTCCCCCCTCAAAACTGCCTTTACAGTTTCCCCGAAAAGAATAGGTTTACCTCTATGCTGGCTATTAAAGCTTCTGTATTATTTTCCTTTTCTACTAGGAACTCATGAAAATCCTTATTTTGAATTAAATATATTTGCATTCTCCACAACACTGACTTGTCTCTCTTACCCCAAAATCCAACTCCCATGAGACAAGGAGTCAGATGTAACTAATGCCTCAATATCCACACTTTTTAACTCAGAGAAAAAAATTTCAGATTTTAATACATAGTCTATTCGAATTTGAGTATCATGCATCCTTGAATGGTGAGTGAACTCCTTAGCAAATGGGTTAAATGTTCTCCATGGATCTATTAGAGTTAAATGCTTGCAAAGAAAACTGATTCCCTTTTGAGCGCTCATCACTTTCCTTTTATTACTCAGGATTCTAAATCTTGATCTATTATATAGTTCAGGTTATCTCCAAAAGTAATGGAATAAGAACCCATGGACAAACTTTTACTGACCAGGGCAGAGAAAAATGTGTGGTCATATAGATTAGGAGTGAAGGCTGAAGCAAAAATTGATGGTTTGCCCTGCAACTCCCCCAATAAAAGGACATATTTATCCATGGGGGTCTATTATAGACTGGTTCAACTTGAAGGATATCTTTCTGTAAAGCAAAATAGCTACCACCTGGTTTTTGGAGGTACCTGTAGCAAAAAATATCTGCCCAATCCATTATCGCTATAGCTTAAGGTGCTCAGAATCTGAAAGATGTGTTTCCTGTAAAAACGCTATGTTACATTTAAGCCTTTTTAAAAGACTTAAGACTTTTTCCCCTTTAATGGGCATATTTAACCCTGACACTTTCCAACTAACTACCTTATGCTTTATCAAATTGTGAAAAAAAACCTTACATTTGCAAAGATAAAGGCACTCACATAGATGAGCCATTTGTCCTAGTACCAGCAGTAGCTCCGCCACAAGTCAAAATGAGAAACACTGGTTAACCTAAGAAAGTAACTTCATTCAGTAATATGAATAATACCATTTCTTGTCTCCCAGATCCCATATACTCTTCCCCAACTCCCCTTACCCTCCTTCTCCACTCCCCTCCCATCCACCCTCCACACAGAAACAATGACCAGAAGAGCTGAGTCTACCTACTCATAAAGAGTCAAGAATTCACTGCAGTGCAAATGGGTGCCACCACAAATTGTGCAAGAAGAAAAAACAAAGTCTGAAGTCAAATCAAACGATTGCCATGGCCTTGGATTAACTTGCAAAATTCAATTACATGTGACCTAAAGTCTTGCAGTACTAAAACATCACAAAACACTCAGCTGGTGGAGCTTCCAGTGTGCAAAAACAAGATCATACAAGGAACCTCAGTCTGTGATTTCAACCAAATCATTGAAACTGTTGGAGACTCTATTGTTATTTAAAACAATATGAAGAAAACTGCACTTTTTAGGCCTTGATTCTCAAATACAGTCCCTCCAGATCACGCAAACCTTTGACCCATCATAGCTTTCAGATAATTTGGTCTACTAAATTCTGCACAAATACTTTGGCTTCCAAGGCTATTTCCCAAACTTGTGCCTGTCCACCATGCCATACTTTCAAGCATGTTGGATACTGAAGTGTGAACTTTATTTTGCGGACCAGCTCCAAAAAAATTTGTGTGAACCCTTTGACTTGGTGACTATACTGATGGAGAAATTCTGGAATATTTATACCTTTTTCCCCAGGTGCATCAGCTCTTTCTTTCTTCAGTATGCTTGCAGGATCTTGAACTTGTGGGTAAAAAGAAAGCATGCTCTAATGATTCACAGCCTTCCTGCTGCTCCTGGCTTAGTCCCAACTCTGTGCTCCTTTCTACCGCCACCTTACCCAGTAGCTCAGACATATCTAGTTCATGTGGCAACCATATTTCTAGCAGAGTAACAAGTTCATAGTCTAAAGCCAATTCTACTATGCTCACTATTCAAATTATTCTGTCATGAGCAGTTTTCAAGATCTTTGTGTTTTTCCACATATCCCACCGCAAGTTGTTCCAAACTGTTTACCTTCTCCTACAGGCCTTTGTAGTCATCCTCCACTGATGAAACACTGGTCTCCACCTGCTCCAAGCACCTTCCTATCTCTTACAAAGATGTCTTGATCTCTCTGATATTCGCATTAATAGCTTCAAATCTACTATCAAGTATCAATATCACTGAATTGGTGCATTCACTAATTATGCTTTCTGGTATGCTTCAGCCAGCCTCTTCAAAAGTGTCCGCCATCTTGGCTTCCTGCGTTTTGGGCTTTTCTTTTTCAGTTTAGACAACATTTCTTGGCTCTGCAGTTTTAAAAATCTATCCATGTGCCAGAACAAACTTTGCAATAATTGTCTGACTCATAGCAAAAACAGTCATTAAAAACAGGATTTTTGAGGGGCTGGCACCTGGAGCACTTCCACCTAAGAACATAAGAACATAAGAAAATGCCATACTGGGTCAGACCAAGGGTCCATCAAGCCCAGCATCCTGTTTCCAACAGTGGCCAATCCAGGCCATAAGAACCTGGCAGGTACCCAAAAACTAAGTCTATTCCATGTAACCATTGCTAATGGCAGTGGCTATTCTCTAAGTGAACTTAATAGCAGGTAATGGACTTCTCCTCCAAGAACTTATCCAATCCTTTTTTAAACACAGCTATACTTACTGCACGAACCACATTCTCTGGCAACAAATTCCAGAGTTTAATTGTGCGTTGAGTAAAAAATAACTTTCTCCGATTAGTTTTAAATGTGCCCCATGCTAACTTCATGGAGTGTCCCCTAGTCTTTCTACTATCCGAAAGAGTAAATAACCGATTCACATCTACCCGTTCTAGACCTCTCATGATTTTAAACACCTCTATCATATCCCCCCTCAGTCGTCTCTTCTCCAAGATGAAAAGTCCTAACCTCTTTAGTCTTTCCTCATAGGGGAGTTGTTCCATTCCCCTTATCATTTTGGTAGCCCTTCTCTGTACCTTCTCCATCGCAATTATATCTTTTTTGAGATGCGGCGACCAGAATTGTACACAGTATTCAAGGTGCGGTCTCACCATGGAGCGATACAGAGGCATTATGACATTTTCCGTTTTATTCATCATTCCTTTTCTAATAATTCCCAACATTCTGTTTGCTTTTTTGACTGCCGCAGCACACTGAACCGACGATTTCAATGTGTTATCCACTATGACACCTAGATCTCTTTCTTGGGTTGTAGCACCTAATATGGAACCCAACATCGTGTAATTATAGCATGGGTTATTTTTCCCTATATGCATCACCTTGCACTTATCCACATTAAATTTCATCTGCCATTTGGATGCCCAATTTTCCAGTCTCACAAGGTCTTCCTGCAATTTATCACAATCTGCTTGTGATTTAACTACTCTGAACAATTTTGTGTCATCTGCAAATTTGATTATCTCACTCGTCGTATTTCTTTCCAGATCATTTATAAATATATTGAACAGTAAGGGTCCCAATACAGATCCCTGAGGCACTCCACTGTCCACTCCCTTCCACTGAGAAAATTGCCCATTTAATCCTACTCTCTGTTTCCTGTCTTTTAGCCAGTTTGCAATCCACGAAAGGACATCGCCACCTATCCCATGACTTTTTACTTTTCCTAGAAGCCTCTCATGAGGAACTTTGTCAAACGCCTTCTGAAAATCCAAGTATACTATATCTACCGGTTCACCTTTATCCACATGTTTATTAACTCCTTCAAAAAAGTGAAGCAGATTTGTGAGGCAAGACTTGCCCTGGGTAAAGCCATGCTGACTTTGTTCCATTAAACCATGTCTTTCTATATGTTCTGTGATTTTGATGTTTGGAACACTTTCCACTATTTTTCCTGGCACTGAAGTCAGGCTAACCGGTCTGTAGTTTCCCAGATCACCCCTGGAGCCCTTTTTAAATATTGGGGTTACATTTGCTATCCTCCAGTCTTCAGGTACAATGGATGATTTTAATGATAAGTTACAAATTTGTACTAATAGGTCTGAAATTTCATTTTTTAGTTCCTTCAGAACTCTGGGGTGTATACCATCCGGTCCAGGTGATTTACTACTCTTCAGTTTGTCAATCAGGCCTAGCACATCTTCTAGGTTCACCGTGATTTGATTCAGTCCATCTGAATCATTACCCATGAAAACCTTCTCCATTACGGGTACCTCCCCAACATCCTCTTCAGTAAACACCGAAGCAAAGAAATCATTTAATCTTTCTGCGATGGCCTTATCTTCTCTAAGTGCCCCTTTAACCCCTCGATCATCTAACGGTCCAACTGACTCCCTCACAGGCTTTCTGCTTCGGATATATTTAAAAAAGTTTTTACTGTGAGTTTTTGCCTCTACAGCCAACTTCTTTTCAAATTCTCTCTTAGCCTGTCTTATCAATGTCTTACATTTAACTTGCCAATGTTTATGCTTTATCCTATTTTCTTCTGTTGGATCCTTCTTCCAATTTTTGAATGAAGATCTTTTGGCTAAAATAGCTTCTTTCACCTCCCCTTTTAACCATGCCGGTAATCGTTTTGCCTTCTTTCCACCTTTCTTAATGTGTGGAATACATCTGGACTGTGCTTCTAGAATGGTATTTTTTAACAATGACCACGCCTCTTGGACATTTTTTACTTTTGTAGCTGCTCCTTTCAGTTTTTTTCTAACAATTTTTCTCATTTTATCAAAGTTTCCCTTTTGAAAGTTTAGCACGAGAGCCTTGGATTTGCACACTGTTCCTTTTCCAGTCATTAAATCAAATTTGATCATATTATGATCACTATTGCCAAGCGGCCCCACCACCGTTACCTCTCTCACCAAGTCCTGTGCTCCACTGAGAATTAGATCTAAAATTGCTCCCTCTCTCGTCGGTTCCTGAACCAATTGCTCCATAAAGCTATCATTTATTCCATCCAGGAACGTTATCTCTCTAGCGTGACCCGATGATACATTTACCCAGTCTATATTGGGGTAATTGAAGTCTCCCATTATTACTGCACTACCAATTTGGTTAGCTTCCCTAATTTCTCTTAGCATTTCACTGTCCATCTCACCATCTTGACCAGGTGGACAGTAGTATACCCCTATCACTGTAGTCTTCCCTGATACACAAGGGATTTCTACCCATAAAGATTCAATTTTGTATTTAGTCTCATGCAGGATGTTTATCCTGTTGGACTCTATGCCATCCCGGACATAAAGCGCCACACCTCCTCCCGACTGCTCCTCTCTGTCATTGCGATATAATTTGTACCCCGGTATAGCACTGTCCCATTGGTTATCCTCTTTCCACCATGTCTCTGAGATGCCAATTAAGTCTATGTCATCATTTACTGCTATACATTCTAATTCTCCCATCTTACTTCTTAGACTTCTGGCATTAGCATACAAACATTTCAAAGTTTGTTTTTTGATTGTATTTTTATTCTGCTTTTTAATTGATAGGGATAAGTTAGAATTTTTTAGCTCAGGTGAGTTTTTAGTTACAGGCACTTGGACTACTTTTCTAATTATTGGAACCTCACTGTCGGGATGCCCTAATTCTAATGCATCATTAGTATCCTTTAAAGATACATCTCTCCGAACCATGCGCTGCTGAGCGACTGTCGGCTTTCCCCTTTGTTCTAGTTTAAAAGCTGCTCTATCTCCTTTTTAAAGGTTAGCGCCAGCAGTCTGGTTCCACCCTGGTTAAGGTGGAGCCCATCCCTTCGGAAGAGACTCCCCCTTCCCCAAAAGGTTCCCCAGTTCCTAACAAAACTGAATCCCTCTTCCTTGCACCATCGTCTCATCCACGCATTGAGACTCCGGAGCTCTGCCTGCCTCTGGTGACCTGCGCGTGGAACAGGGAGCATTTCAGAGAATGCTACCCTGGAGGTTCTGGATTTAATCTTTCTACCTAAGAGCCTAAATTTGGCTTCCAGAACCTCCCTCCCACATTTTCCTATGTCGTTGGTGCCCACGTGTACCACGACAGCCGGCTCCTCCCCAGCACTGTCTAAAATTCTATCTAGGTGACGCGTCACCTATGTCTTATTGTGCTCACCACATCACATGACCTCCTAAGAACTCTTTAATATCGGCCAGGGCTTTACAGAATAGCCCTTGGCTCCTCCGGTACAGGCCTGACAGAGTCCCGACTGCAACACCACACTGCAGCAGCCCCTACAAGTGGGATATTTTTCCCACATTCCACGCGGTGGCCATCTTGGCTGCATCATGTAGTTCTCAGAGAGGTGTCTCACTGCTTAAGTTGCACCAGCCTAGCTTTCTGTTGAGCCCTGAAGTGCTGCCCAAACTCTCCCCCCTCCCCTCTCCACACACACACACACACACACCACAGGGCTGTCAGGCTTTGGCCCTCCACCTCCAGGCTGCCCAAATGCTGCCGCTACAGATCCTCCACACAGAGCACTTCCTTTTTCTTTTCTTTTTTTAAAGATACATGCAGATAGCAAAAGAAGACCATGGAATATTTCCTAATTTCTTCTGAACATTTCTCCCTCCAACTTCATATTATGACCCCTTGTTCTTAATTTTCTTATTATGGAAAATGCTGAAAAAAGAAGATACTTCCCTACCTCAGTGTCTTCTTATTCCAGAGGTCCCAGGACAGGGCTATACAGAGGTAGGGGGAAAGAGGGAACCAGTATCACTGGTTTTCAGTCACCCTCTAGTATCAGGAAACTACCAAAAAAAGTTTGAAGGGGAAGGGGAAATGAGGGAACCAGTACCACTGGTTTTGAGTATCCCCTACAGTATCAGGGCACAGGCAGAAAAGGATCCCCAATACCCCTCCCCCCCCCACTACCATATCACCCCTCTGAGAGTCCATCCACCAAATTCTGTAATTGCATGCTTGGCATCTCTGCCATCTGCTGGAGGCAGAGAAATACTAAGAGGCTGCAGATGGCACAGACCCTTATAAGGCTGCTTCCAGCCAAGCTTTCGTTCTCTATCTCCATCTGCTGGTAGGGGATAAAATCCCATGTGGCTGGAATTGCTGGTACAGATAATGAGAAAACTCAAAATGTACTCATTCGAAGGAGAAGGGAACAGATGGTATGACAGAAATATTCAAATATTTAACAGGCTTCAGTGAAGTATAAGAAAGTAGCATTTTCCATAATAAGGAAATTAAGACCAAGGGGTCATAATATGAAGTTGGAGGGAGAAATGTTCAGAAGAAATTAGGAAATATTGATTTACTGAGAGTGTGGTAGATGCTTAGAATAGCCTACTATCACAAGAATTGATAACCATAATAAGAATTTTAGCACACTTTGGATCAGATTTAAAGAGCAATGGTTAGAGTAGGTGGGGGGAGGGGGTAGTAGGTAAAGGATATGGAGAAGGAGAAGGCCTGGGTGTTGGACTAGTTATGGAAACCTACACACCCAATCACTTTGAATAAGAGAAGGCCGAAGAGGAGAGAAAACAAAGACAAAGACAATGGGTACAGAATAGTCAAAGAGCTGTGTCAAACTCCCAAAAGTAAGAGCAAGGTCAACCAACATGAAGAGCTGGAAAGATTTCGTTACATTCTCCGATATAATCAAGAGGTAGCAAGATTCCTAATACAGGTTGCAGGCCACTAGTACTACTACATATGATTTCTATAGCACTGCTAGACAAATATAGCATTGTACAAATACACATAAGACATGGCCTTTGCTCCATGGAACTTTTAATCTAGTCCAGGGGTAGGCAAATCTGGTCCTTGAGTGCCATAAGCCAGTCAGTTTTTCCAGAGATCTACACTGAATGTGAATTTGCATACAATGCATCCTCTGCATGCAAATGTATCTCATGCATATTCATTGTGTATATCCTGAAAACCTGACTGACTTGGCAGTTGAGGACTGGAGTTGTCTAACCCTGAGCTAGTCTAATTTGGCTACTTTTCCCAGGACATAAAAAGAAAATGTGATATCTTGTAGTCAGGCTTCTACAGGTAAGAACTGAGAGAAATCCTTTGCTAAAATAGTGTTAGCAGGGACAACTGGGCAGAGTGAGTGGACCAAAAATAGTTATTATCTGTCAACATTTACTATAAAACCACAAATACAGAATGATAGCGGGTGCCATATAGTTCACACAGGAAACAGAGCTGTTCAGCTACTTGCAGAGCAGGCAGCTGGATAGTTGTTTCACTATTGGTCAGTGTGCTTCAAGGCTCTGTCCTAGGCCAGGCCTTCCTTTTTTCTCTCTACATTTCATCTCTTGGTGCTCCAGTCTCCTCCCATGGCTTTCAGTAGCACTTTTATCTACCTACTTACACCAGAAATTTCACCAAGAATCTAATCCCAAATCTCAGTCTGTTTATCTGACATCACTGCCTGGATGTCTCTCCGCCACCTCAAACTTAATGCAGCCGAGACAGAACTTCTTGTCTTTCCCCCAAGCCCACTTCCTCTCTTCCCTCTTTTACTGTCTCTGTGGATGACGCTTTCATTTTTCTGGTTCCCTTGACTATAACCATAGGGTCTTCTTTGAAGCTTCTCTTTCCTTCTCTACATACATCCAAAACACTGCCAAAGTGTATCATTTCTTCTTCTATATAAAAACAACATGTGCCCTGTGCTTACTGGAGGTGAATAGAGAGAGGGAGAACAAATGTATATATGAGTAGGGAATTATCTCATTGCTAGTTCACAAACTTTAAGTTTGTTTAGTGAACATGTTCATCATCTTTGTTACCCCACTCATTTAAAAATGTGTTTCTTCATCTATCATATAGAAATGATTATGTTCTATTTTTTTTATATTTTCATAAATGCAATTAAAAACGCTTATAACTTATCTGCGGTTTTTATGAGAGGAGTGCCTCTCCACTGTGTCAACAATATTTAGTGCTTGGTATTCAACACTGGCTACGTTCCAAAAAAATGATCTTCTTCAGTAGCTTTAACTTAACCAAAGCAAAAAATAGATAAATGAATGAGATGCCAAGACCTCACTAACCTATCCCTCTACGTTATGGGGCTGATGCAATAAAGTGAGTTCAGCCTAGTGCACAGGTTAATGCTTATTTGGACACTCATTTTGGACACGCTAGACTAATACCCGATGCAAAAAGAGGATTAGCACATCCAAAACGCATGTCCAAACGCATAGCTAATAGTACTCATCACATGTGAATGCCATGTAGATCAGACTATTAGCTGTTACCCCCGATGCAGAAAAACACCGGTTGCCCAACGCACTCTTTTTAACGCTGCAAATTTAACGCTAGCCCCGGAGGTGGCATTGTTATACTGAGAGCCAAGGGTGCAGAAAAAAATCAAAAATACTGCTCTTTGGTTCCTCCTACTTGTTGTGAAACTAAGACCTACTGCTTGAAAATCAAAAGAAAATGTAAAGGGGTGATAACCAAAAAATAATTTCTGGGCACACGAAGCACACACACACACACACACAATATATACGCTCCAGGGAGATGCTATTGCATGTGAATATTGTGTGTGTTTTCTTGCCCCACAGTTGATTAACTGTGGGGCAAGAAAACGGACGCTTGTATTAAGCGCCGGATTTCCTGATGCTCACACATCCACAGCTCCTGGTCGTCCGATGCTTTTGAGCACTTGGGACACACAATTTCTCCCTAGCACCTCCTTTTTTGTGCGGCAGCTCATTATAATCTAGCATCAGGTGCCCAGAAGAGGTAGTTGTGCGTGCATTAGGAAAATGAGTGCTCAATACAAGCACCCATTTTACCGCACATCAATTTGTATTGGCCCCTATGTTAGCAGTCTTGAAATGGTACACTGCTAGCAACAACTCTTATAGATTAACACAGCATCTGAAACTGACCAATGATGGACTGTATTGCAAATAGCTGATATGTATATAAGTTCATGCAAAAATGTCTGAGAATGAAGTCCAGTGGAACCAATGCATCTATGGCTTACATAAAAGAATTCCAATCCAGTCCTTCGTTAAGACCATGTGGAGTAGTAGAACACAATTAAAAAATCCCAAATTGTTTGCGGAAGTTAAGGAGATGGAGCCTCTCTCTTCCTCCATGGGTGCTGGGGTACAAAGTCAATGACAGTTCAGGTGAGCTGTTCAAATATGTGTTGGTGATCAGTGCAATGCTGTACCATAGGGGTATTACTTTTGACTATTCCAATGAAACGCCTGTGTTCGATTAACCTGATCCTCATTGCTCTTTTGGTACAACCAATATATACTTTGGGGCAAGGACATACAAAAGCATATACTACATGGTTGGAATTGCAAGTGGCAGTAAATTGCTGGACAATTTTGTATTTAGAAACAGGATTCCTTCATGATGCACCTATTATTGTTGTTGCACAAAAGTTACATTGATGCAATGTGTATGGACAGCAGGATTCTGAAGATGGTCTTCATCATGAGTAGGCATGGCCACATGCATGATATAGTCCTATATATTCTGTCCTCTAGAGAATGTCATAAGTGGAAATTCCTGGAAGATCTTATGGAGGGCTAATATATACCAGTGTTTCTCTAGACGACAGACTATATGGGACTATAGCCCTCATTATATTCATGATAAACAACATCACCATACGGATATTATAGCATAATTATCCTGTCATGAGATTTATCAGTTACATGCATAGCCATATATAATGTATTTATAGGAATGCAATAAAGTGTTATAACATGTGCATGAACACTAGATAAGATCCCGTTCAGAGAGTTGATGGATGCTTTAGTTCAGTAGCATAATTCTTAGTTTGAAGCCAGAGGATTGCAACAGCAAATCCTGTGAGCACTAGATGAAGAAAATATGCTTAAATTCTGCAGTGTGTGTGTGTAACCCTTAAATAAATGATGAATTATACAGGGTGGCCCATGGACAAGTAGTCCACCTCCAATACCAGTGCATTGGAGGCAGGCTACTTTTCCATGGACCACCCTGTATAAAATAAAATCTCATGTTTGGTTAGAAACCTGTACCTTACTGGATGATAAATAGAACCTGAATTGCAAATGTTCTACTGGAACGATAAAAGTACTAACAGCTTGTATGATATTTCCATAAACTAATATTGTACAATGTTCAATTAATGTAAAGGATAAGCAAAAAGATCAACTAAAAAGTCATGCTCCTAAATCTAATACTGAAACAATGAGCCACAGGTTTCACTACTGAAGAAAAACAATTTGTTGCTTCTGGCTGCAATTCACCACTAGCAAACTAGATTTCCCGTCACATTAATTTTACAGTACAGGTGTTTTTAACACAGTAAAGCTTGCAAATTTGTGCCAGGGCTTGTCGCCAAATTGGAAACAAATTGCCAAATAGAAGAAACAAGTGCCTGTATACTTAGCAGATTTAACAATCGGCAGGTTAAGCTTTCTGTTATTGTGCACTGATTAAATAAATGAACCTATAATATGTCAGAGGTCTGGGCAAATTTGAAGCTGGATTAGAAAGAACATTTGGCATTCATTGTAATCTAATAGTTTTGAAGGGCAGGATTAGGAGTAGAGGGAGCAAAGGCATCTAAACCTCGTCTCCACCACCTCAATCACCTGTTTCTAGGTAAATTAATTCTCACGTCATATAATCTGTTCATGGTAGATGGCTAGTCAGAAAAGGTAGACTGACAGTTTTCCTCAGATATGCTCAATTTCAATTTCCTTTCCCCATCCTCAAACAGTGCCAGGCTGTGTTCAATACTCTCCTATAATTAAGAAGCACTGAAGTGCTGTACGTTTTTTAAGTTCCATACACATTGTGGAAACTAATGTTCTGTGCAATGAAAACGACATGACAACAAACCTATGTTTGTATACTAATACAGACCTAATACTCTTTTTATTATACTCACAACAGCAAGATGCAGAGGGCCTCAGGCATCTCTCTTCATACTCCAACCTGGCAAGGTCACGCACAAAACATTATATACATCATCAAAGCAGTCACTTAGGGTATTAATTAAACATTATATACATCATCAAAGCAGGGTATTAATTAAACATTATATACATCATCAAAGCAGTCACTGAGGGTATTAATCAAACACGGTGAGCGTCATTAGACTCACACCCTCCTCTTTTTGTGCCCCATTCCCCATTTAATTCCATTTCCACTCCCCTGCTTGCATCGATTGTGATTCCTGCATCCAGTCTACTGGCTGGGAAGATCCGACTCCTACATGGACTTCAAATTCTTCTATAACATGTGGTTAGAGTTTATAGGAGCACCAATTAACACATGGGAGTCATTCCAGCAATGGGTAGAGCTTCCTCAGCCTAGAAATCTATTTTCTAGCACTGTAATTGTATTGGATCAGATTTTAAAATAAGATTAAGTTGGTAAAATGTGTGCCCATATATTCAGCGTAAAAACAGACATGCTTGCTTTGTACTTATAATTAGTCAAATTGAAATGTGTCTTTGTCCAGTTGGATAGAAATGATTTTCTTTTTAGACTTCTAGAATGAATGTTCTAAAACACATAGGATTTTGCTTACATATTGTTTGGAGACCTAGGAGGTTATTCTGGTTCATTAGCGAAACATTTACACAATTTATAATTTGAAATAAAAGTGTGCTAAAAGCAAGAATTTATTTGGAAAGTTAAAAGATTTTTTTTAAACCAGAAACCATGCTATTCCCGACAGTGATGTTTCATGACAGGGAACTGACATAATAAAATTACTGAAATTGAATCTAATGGGCTCTGTTGGTGTAGTACCACGCCTTAATATAATAATAGCAAAACTGTACTCATACAAGGGCTAATTTTAAAAGCCCTTTGCGTGTGAAATCCGGGAGGGACGCGCGTGGCTGGGCAGCACACTTGCCGCACGGATCTTCCTAGGCCCACAGCCATGCGCTTATCTCCCTGTGTGTGAAGAACGGGTTTTGAGAAAAGGAGTCTGCATGGGGCATGGGCAGGCCGGGACAGTGCCATTAAGGCACTGTCCTGCTGAAGCGCGTGCCGGAAATTATGCACCCGTGCAACTTGCTGCTGCTCCGGCCTGCGGGTACGTATAAAAACAAACAAACAAAAAAGAGGGTGGGCAGTGAGGTTTTAGAGGTCAGGGTTGGTAGGGAAAAGGGAGGCAGGTTAGGTAGGGGGACTGGGAGGGAATAGGGCTGATTGCATCGCCGCGCGCAGGTTGTAAAATCCCCCCACCTACATGTGCAATTCAGCACTCGCGCGCACCGATATTAAATCCTGCGCGCAGGTAGCGGATTTTATAACGTGTGCATTCATGTGTGTGCGCCGGAAACCAGGTGCACATGGACACCTGCATGGGTTTGAAAGTTACCAACATAGTGTCTTTCTCTAAAATGATTTGGGTACTGTATGCAATTCTGATCGCACCAATTACAAAGAGTGCTCATCATTGCAAGGATTAAAGCCTGAGTCTATCATGGTGGGGATTTGAAATCATGGTTTATACGGATGCTACAAGAAGATACCTAATAGAGTTGAGCTAATCTTTGATCCTCCATTCTATTGCCCAACCTATAAAATTAGTGGGAATGATGCTAATAATATACAGATGTTTTGTGGTACTGTGAAGTATTAGACAAAGCTAAACATGTTCAGCCTTAAAGCTCCTTTCACTTCTTGAGGTCCTCTTTACTTATATAAGACAGACAAAGTGAGACATATGGAGGTCCATATTCAAAAGCGATGTAAATGGATAACATAATAGTTATCCGACTAAATGACTTACCTGGCTATATTCAGCCTTTATCCGGCTAAATTCTAGCTGGCTAGTAAGTTAGGTGGCTAGAATTTAGCTGGATAAGTTAGGAGGAGAGCTGAGGGCCTAGACGACTGCTGCTTCTGCAGGGGGACAGGCACACTTCCACAGACTGCCTGCCAGCCCTGTACTGCCATGGCTTGGGTGTCAGTGTAATACATGTAAGGTAAGGATGACCATACAGGTAGCACTCAGAGCCTGAAGGCAGCCCACTTCAGGGATGGCAGTCAGTCTGTGGATGTGTGCCTGTCCCCCTGCATCAACAGCAGCAGCAGCTTTCTACTCCCTCAGCTCTTTGGTTGTGGACATTGTGGAGAAAAGACTACTCCCTCACTCCTCCTCCCTACTTTTCACACAGCAGCTGACACTCTGTGACAGCACTCAGCAAGTACACAGCGGGGAGGAAGAAAAGGTTAGGTTAGTGTAGAAGTGAAGTGCCTAAAGTGCAATGCAAACCCTATCTCCTAGATTGTACAACAGATATGGGTGCACAGCAAAGGCTATTGACCTTGATAGGACTGAAGGAAGGTAGCCCTACCTTGCCAGTGTACACAGAGCCCACAGTGAGTGTCAAAAGATGCAGGCTGGGGTGGCAACATCTATGTGAAGTGTGCATGATATGATCAACGGAGAGGAGGAAAACCAGACCAGTGACAGCAAAAAGGGACTCTCTAATACGACGTCTGTGATGCCTCTGGCACCTGCCAAGCAAACCAAGCCCTCCCCACCCCAACACACACACACACACACCTCTGCACCAGGTATGTCACTACATGCTGCCTGTAAAGCAGCATGATGCAAACCACTCATCTGAATCAGGCCTACAGCGATAGCATTAGCTGGTGTTTGCCACTCCATGTCCATCCATCACAGCATCCCCACATTAAATGAACAGTTTCTTTACAACCACTACCTCCCTCCATAGAGTAGCTAGCCTGTGTGACAGTCTAAGGTCTTGGTAGGCTGCACACCCTCTAATAACTCAACTATTAGGTCGACTCCAAGTACTAGGTGGTAAAGCATCAGGTTTGTTTGTTTTTTTTGGGGGGGGGGGGGGGCACCGTGGGCACAACAAGCAAATGCATGTGTTCCAGCAATGTTTGTCATGTTACAACATTGAGGTTTGTGCCTGCTTCTCACTAACAGCTAATGATGGAGTCTGCGTCATTCCTCACAAAACATTATCTATAGCTGGGCACATAAAATACATCTGTCAGATGCATATATGACAGCTACTTACTATAAGCTATTGACACGGGCCCCTGAAGGGCTAAGATACCACTAAAATCATGTCTGGCCAGAGAGTAGCACAGAAACACCATCAGCCATCATATGAAGCACATGAGAGCTCTGGGAGTAGTAGGCCTATACATTCACCACTGTGTCCCGTAAACTATGGAGGCAGCTTGTAGGCGCATTACCTCTTCAGCTCACAACAGTTTCTGGAGCCATAACGCTATACACAGACTAATTCAAAGACAGTGTAGGAGTACACCTTCCCTGCTCGCCACTAACTGTAGACGTGACTGACACCACATGATGCACAGCCTACAGGATAGCAGCTGTTCCTGATTCCCCAGAAGTTGTGAGACGCATGTGGATCAGCTAGGAGGGCCTGCAACCATGAAAGAATGTAAACGTGTGCAGTGACATTGCAAATGGAACTATCTGCAACCTGCTTGGTGTAAGAGTGCTCAGCTTATGTGCTTTAAGACTAGGCATAGATCACACCAGGACTGTAAGATGTAGTAGGTATAGGTAAAAGGTAAACAGTAAGCATATTTTCTGAGTACATACATATGAGCATAATCTGCATCACATAACTAGCTGTGACACATAATGCACAAAGGACTTGCAGCAACGTGATATCTCCCTATTTCAGTAAGGGTAGGTGTGACAGCACAGTTGAATGCTGGAGGTTCAAACACACCGTTGGCATGTATGACGTGAACCTATGCTCAGGAGATATGTGAGTGCTGTAAGAGTGCTTAAAAAGTATACTGTGATGGTGACATCTCAGAGGCGATAGGAAAATACAAGTGAAGGCAGGATACTATCTGATTGCCAATCCTGCCTTCACAGAATCCCACAGGCATCCGGGTGTAGGCTCCACAAGAATAAAATGCGACATCACCAAAGGCAAGGCCCTCACCATTTACACTTTATCATTTATACATCACATACCTAGGTGTAGTAGGGTGCATCCGTGACGGGGTGCATGCAACCACCAAGAGGAATGCTAGCTTGTAAGGAGCCGTGCGCGTTGCGTGAAGGGCACCAGGTAGCACAGGTGCTTGCACCAAGGCTGTAATAAGAAGGCGTGGTACTACAGTACTGTGATGTGTCTATGACGGTTTCCAACAACCTGTAATTTTGTGGACATGTAAATCCTGTCCTGGTTTGGAAGCCATTACATGGAGGGATTTTATCAGATTCCCCTATAGGTTTTGCAAGCCTAACCAACACTATGAATACCTTCATCCATGGCATTCAGACCAGGATTGGATCGATATGTGCTGTAAATCTGGAATTCCTAGTCTGCAGTTGCTCTTAAACTGGTGAGGCATTGGTTTCAGCTCTGTGTGGGCATGGCCATGTGACAGTAAGCAGACCCAACACTTCACATGCCAGGTTTTAGCACTTTGGAAGTAGTCAGTGAAACCTTAAATTGTCTACCTGTACCTTTCAGATGTGTATGTTAAGCTTCAGAGTGATTTCACATTTATAGCATTTCTAAAGCTGTAGCTATCCATGCTAGAGGAGCAGCTGGGGTGGCATCACACTTGTGGCTTTATGTGATGCACATGTGAAGGGTTGGACGGGGTCTGCTGGGGAGGGTTGGCAAGCCACACCCTGCTAGCTAAGCCACACAGGGGCATGCCACATGTTCCACTTTTACTGTCACTATCATGCAGAACAAAGGAGGCAGCCAAATGTCTTTGATGTCATCTTTACTTTCACAACAGTTTTTCAAGTACAGTCTATTGCTCCATTGTGAAGATATATCCTCAGTAGGCATACGTGTTTTCTGTTACACAGTCACCTTCACAGCAAAGCAGTTACAGAAAGAAAAATGATAGCGAGGAGAGCAGCAGTTAACAGACTTCTGGCCTCCCTTCTCTGGAAGGGGAAGTGGTAGGTGAGGCCAATCAGGCAAAGCAGCATTCACTAAGGTTTTGGCGAATCTGGCTGTCACGCAGCATGGTGTCCTGGGCTTGTGTGGTCAGACATGGGGGATCCAGGGGGAGATCTGGACGTATCTCCATTGGTACTCCGTAGGTGAGGGCCAGATTATAGAAAATGCAGCAGAGCAGCACGCTATCAGCAACTTTGGGCGGGGCATACATTAAAGCTCCGCCTGTCTTGTCCAAACAGTGAAAGTTACTTTAGAGTAGTCCAAAGGTGTATTCAGTGACACAGCGGGTACCACATAAGGCCTTATTGTACCTTGTCTCTGCCGGCTTGTTGGGAACGGCAACTGGGGTGAGAAGCCAGGTCTTGCAACAGTACCCAGAATCTCCTGCAGCAATGACCGATTTAAAGCATCAATCACAGCATTGTCACTTGCAGATCTGACAAACCCCAGCATCTAATAACAATGTATAGCTCCTCTTACTCTCCGCTATGTTTTACGTAGACCATGTACAATCTTGTCACCTCATTTACAGGGAGGCGTCCTTCTAATCCCCATTATAAAAGCATGGCAGTGGTACTGTAGATGTTAAAATTGACTATCTTATATCCCATTTTTTACCCATCTTGGGGAATGCCGAGTTTAGTCCAGGTTCCTCTTTGCAGCCCTTTTGCGAATAGGCACGGAAAGGTATATATATACTATACAGCAGGTTTTTACGGATGAGGGTTCAATTAGGCCTTTTGCAGAGCTTTGTACTAAATATGAACTACCCCATAAGCATTTATTTGCCTATATCCAGCTCAGCCATTATCTTCGCTCATTAGATCTAACTGTCCTTCGTGGTGATCAGCGGGAGATGATGTTCGAGCTCTTTGACGTGGAAGATCCGGATCACTACTCCATTTCTTTCTGGTACAAAATGCTGAGGAATTCTCACTGAGGTCCCAGTCTTGACGTAAAGGAAAAGGCTTGGAATAGAGAACTACATACAGATCTCACGGAGGAATTTTTGCTCACTTCTTTGTCACAAGGGCACACTATAACTATTAATGCTGCCCTTCATGAGACCCAATTTAAATTTCTACTTCGGGCATTTTGCTCTCAGTCTCAGGCATTTAAGTGCCATTTAACGCCCTCAGCATTTTGTTTGAAGTGTAGACAACAGGGACCGTGGGACACAGTTTCTGGGCATGTACTTCTCTCCAAACTTTTTGGAAGTGAGTACAGGATGATGTGGGTATAAATTACGAAAGTGAGATTCCCTCTAGATGTAAAAGTGTTACTATTTGACAATCTACATTCCTGTATATTTCCAAACCGGTATATAAAATTTCTGGTGTCGAAAAGCACTCTGACTAGCTAAAAAGTGTATTCTCCAGCATTGGACAAGTGAGGATTCCCCTACCATCGGGCAATTAAAGAACATTATATTTCAAACCTGTCTCATGGAAAAATACATAGACCGTTTGGACATATCTGGGAAACATTGACCTTTCCTGTACATTTGGGACCTTTACATGCAACACATTTCTGCTCGAGCATGTAGTTTAATTCTGAATGATATCACTGTATCTCAGTCTGTAGATAATGTCAGCTAATTTGGTGCTTCAGCCTTCGATGTCCATTTTAATGTATGTCAAAGGCATTGGGGAAGGGGGATGGGGAGGGATAGGGAATATTGGGGAAAATTTTGAATTGAATTATAACTGAGTTGTATCTCTTGATACTGATAGCTGGGGCGTTGTAGAGTCCACTCGCCTTGGCTTATGTTTGTTACACAGTTTCTACTTTTTCAATAAACAGATTTAAACATAACAATGTATAAGGTAGCCTGTACGTTTGGTGAGCTTAAAGGCCCATGTGCATAGCCAAAGTACCTATCACATTGTTGTGGGCCAGTATATGTGCAGGCTACCTGTAGCCAAAAGGAACTCAGCTGTTCAGGAGTACTAAATCACATGTGGGTATTGCAACAACTGGGTGCCAGGCACTTGCAACCCAGTAAAGGCTACAGGTGTTAGCGGCCTGCCAACCTTGAAGCAATACATAAGAGCTGCCACACCTGTATTAGCCGTAAAAGTGTTACCTCATGGTGTGAATGCAAATATCTATGGCAGTTTTGCAGTTTGTCCTCCATAGAAACCCATTTGTGAGCTCACACACAGGGAATATGCCAGGCCACCAACATGCACAGGACGCTGCTTGTGGTATAGGTGTGGGAGGCTCTACAGAAACTGTGGGTGACAATCTTGAGGATGCCTCAGTAATGGCCCACAAGTGATAGAGCTGTGCCAGCAATTTGGAGAGTTTAAGCTTGTGATTCACCAGTGAGACGGAAATAGCTCCCAAGCGGAGGATAGGAAAGGGGACATTTTGCAAATGAAGATATTGAAAGGGTATAGTGGCTGCTCATGCAGCTAACATTAGGGCTGGTGCATTGTTTGCCGTCACAAAATTTCCAGGCCTCTGAAGCATGGGGAGAAAAAGCCATGGCTAATGGGCTAATGTCCTGCAGATGTGACTGTACAAGGCACTTGTCATGGCACTGATCCTTTACTCACTCCCAGCCACCACCCATTTGCGTGCAGTTTGCCACTATCACATAGGCAGAGATGTTATAGCAAAACAAGCATGTGTGTTACCTATGAGCCAACCATCACTGTACAGGCCATCCTCAAAATTTGCAAAAAGACCCGATTTCCTAAGTATAAAGGAATCATGAGCAGCTCCCAGGAACCTGGCCACCACGTCCAGGATGCGCATTCGAGCATCGCAGACCACTTGCACGTTGATGGAGTGGAAGAGCTTTCTGTTGCGCTATGTCTCCTCCCTCTCACGAGGTGGGATGATGGCCACGTGAGTGCAGTCAATAGCTCCAATAACATTGGAAAAGTGTGCAAAGGCATAAAAACCTCTCTTCAAGTCCATCAAATCCTGCCTGTCACGAGAAAATGTTATCTAGCGAGGAATACGATCGGTCATTGCTTTGATGACCTGGTTCAGATAGCGTGAAAAAGTGGTTTGCAACATTCCTCCATGACCCCTACTGTAGTTTGGAATAAGTCGCTTGCTGTGAAATGCAGGGCGGCCATGAGTTTGGTGAGGCCAGGGACGGCGTGGGACCTTTTGGTGACCAAATCTAGATCCCCTCTGATTTCTTCATATAATTCCAGGATAGTCCAAGAGCTGAGGTAATACCTGCTAACCACAAAAGCCTCTGGCCTGCCCAGCAAGGATGTTCGTGGAGGAAAGATAAGGTCCTTGTACCTCCTGTGCCATGGCCACCTGTGTGCTGGCCGCTGGGCAGGGCCCTGAATCTGCAGGACCTGTGGCTCTGTCTATGCTGCTGCTACTTCCCTAGGAGGGCTTGGAACAGGCCTTGGCTGTTCTTGAGGTTGTTGTTGTTCTGCTTGTTGTCGTCTGTGGCAAGCCTGCCGATGCATCGACTATGCCGCGATAATTATGATCGCTATAAACAATATGGCTTAAGGAAGGTAGACCAGGTAACAACCGGTGCTTTTAGTGGGCCAAGAAGGCCTGGTAGGTTTGTCTGTGATCATTCCAGTTTTTATCATGTGCGAGATTCGCCGTTGTCGTGTGCGATAACACTATAATACACGCAATAAGGCGCTAAAGCAATTTGATAAATGACCCCCTAAGATAGCTGGCTATATTCAATAGTATGGCTGCACTGTTGATTATGCCTCCAAAGTTAGCCGGCTAACAGGGTCATTCATCAAATCACATTAGGGCCTTAATGCTCACGATAATGCGATAGCACCTGCTATAAAAAACGATTGCGAGATACATATGTAAATTTTTAGGCAAAAGGGAGGAATTTGGGCAGAGTTTATGAAAATGAGGGTTGTTTAATGTTGTGTACAATAGCATAATGCATGTTTTAATGCCAGAAATAACTACACCTTTTTTCCTGGCATTATGCTATGCGATATGCCCAAAATAGGAGTTGTGATATTTATCAAAAATCCTGTTTTGGGCAGGAGGCAGTTAAAGGAGAGAAGAGGGAGGGAGAAAGGTTCTGGGGTGGTACACAAACTAGTCAACTATTTATACCACTGTAGGAGGGTCAACTAGCAAGTCAAGATGAGGTTTTGGTGGTGGTCTAATTTTGGGAAGCA
Organism: Rhinatrema bivittatum; assembly: GCF_901001135.1. NCBI lineage: Eukaryota > Metazoa > Chordata > Amphibia > Gymnophiona > Rhinatrematidae > Rhinatrema > Rhinatrema bivittatum. The sequence continues at coordinate 127,977,313 of NC_042616.1, read as the reverse complement.
GTTTTACATGCACAGTCAGAGGTACAAACAGCACAGTACACATCAGTGAAGATTTGTTGTGATTTGGAGTGAGGAAAGGTACAACAAAAATGAGATTTGTACATTGTACTCTCGACCTAGTTTGATACACTTTCTACCTAGCTGCTGTCAAGCTAGGGTGAGAGTACATTATACAAATCTCATCTTTGTGTACTTTTCCTCACGTCAAATCTCAACAAATCTTCACTGATGTTTACTGTGCTGTTCGTACCTCTGACTGTGCATATAAAACTAGCCCCCAAACCCTAGACCACCACCAAAACCTCACTTTGAGTTGACCCTCATACAGTGGTATAAATAGTTGACTAATATAAGAGCCATATAGAGTCTCTCTCTCAAAATAATGCGGCATCTCAAAAATTTCTCTAACTATACCTCTTTTTTTTTTTTTTAAATTGGAGGCACTATTCATGCGAAATTTATAGCAAAATGATGAATCTAGGTGTAAGTTTATCTAACTTTGCTATCCGGACTACATCTGAATATATACTTCATAGAGCACAGCACCCAGATAGGGACACAATATTTTTCATAAAGGCCCGTCTGGGGCTTCCTTGAGGTTCCTTTACCTTTCCTATTAAAGACAAATATGAGCCAAAAAGAATGGAAAGACACTTTAGAAAGCATATGTCATTCCTGCCCTCAGCCCAGAAGCAGTTGTGAAATATGCAGCAGGATAGATAGATTAACGTTTTTTGGTTTTGGTACAGGACATTGTCTCAGAAACAGGTAATAAAATATTTTAATATTAAATATTAGATAACATCATAATATTTGACTTCTGAATGGCAGGCTGAAATTCAGGTACTAAAGAAATGAAGTAATTTCTTAGCACAAATGCTAGAGATATAGTAAAAAAACATTTTTTGAATATCTGATACTGCTTTTAATTCCCCTCCCCACCCATCCCCAGCAAGAATGGGGGATGTAGGTGGCTGTGTTAGCATGATAAAGCAAATTATCAAATCTCTATTTTGATGTATTATCTGTTTTATTATATCTATTAATATATTCTGTTTTATTGACTGTATTTTTTAAAATAAACTGCTTTGTTTTTGGGGAAGAAGGCAGTATAAAAGCCTCATATGGAAATAGAGCTGATTACTAGTAGTTAATAGCTCCAATCTAACTGGACTGGGGCTTTTGTGATACCATACTCTAATTTGTGCTCAAAAAAACAAATATTACAAAACTTTAATAACCAATACAATTTTGAAAAATATTTTTATTATGATAGTGCTTAGAATGCCTGGTCATTATAGCATTTTTTGGGTGGTTAAGTTACTCAGATTTTTCTTTTCTTAAATTGTTGCGCGTCCCGTCAGCACTCGACCCACGTCCAGGCCTACTCACCCCACTAAGACTCCCACGGGTCCCGGGTCGTCCTCCCCTGCTTCTGCAGCAATCTCGGCTAGGCCTTGGCATCCCATGGCAGCGGTCGCCAGGCCTTCCACCTCCAGCCAGGCCTCACAGCGGGGCTCGGTGTCCTCCGAGGCATCGGCCCCGCCCCTAGGCGCACATACGCGGACCGCCTGGCCCCTTTAAGGGCCAGGGGCGGATCCCAGCTCCATGGCATGCCCTGATTGAACACTATTCAAAAGGAAGTGCCTGACTGCACTTCCTTGCCTTGGCAATCGGGTTGATCATGCTGTGATTTCTAGTTTGCCTCTGCGTTTCCAGTGTTTGTTCCAGTCTTGTTCCAGCCTTGTTCCAGTCCTGTTCCAGCGTCCTCCTGTTCCTTCGTCTCCCCAGGTAGTACATCTCGGACTGTCTTCCCGCTACTGACCTCTGCCTGTTGTGGATTACGTTGATCGCCGCCTGGATTTTACCTCTGCCTGTTTCTTCGACCACGTCTGCACGCTGCCTGGAACTGACTTCCACCTGTCCACGACCATGTCTGCACAATGCCTGGAACTGATCTCTGCCTGACCACTGACCACGTCTGCACACTGCTGGAACTGACCTCTGCCTGACCACTGACCATGTCTGACTGCTGCCTGGAACCTGACCCCTGCTTTGGCTGACTACCCACGGACTGACCTTTGGAACTTGACCCTTGCTTTGGCTGACTATCCTTGGACTGACCACTGGTATTGACCCCTGCTTTGGCTGACTACGCTTTCTTGACTCTGGCCTTGATCCTTGTCATACATTCAGAGACTCTATTCTGGCCTTCTCTGGCACCCCGGACTTCTAGCCTGAACATCGACCGCGCACCCTTGATCGTGGTGGGCACACCTCTGAACTTTCTCTCAAGGAGATCCTGCGAGGCCCACCTAAGTCCAGGCGGCCCGAGTAACCAAGGCTCAACCTGAGGGAACCCCGGGTTGCTATTGGTGAAGCTCCAGCTAGCCTCTGTCTCGTCTTGTGCTCCACCTCCTGGTGGCAGGCGCTCTCTGGGTCCGATCAGGGAGCCTACCAATCCTGTACTAGGCAAAGGGTCCACCTCCCAGCACAATATAAATCTTGTAAGAAAAGATAAGCATACTCCCATGGTTAGATAAAATACTGCACTGTTTGTTATAAAATGACCTAAGAAATCCTGCAATATGATTTCCTAAATATTATCATTACAATGTTCAGCTGATGTTTGATTTTGTCCAAAGTAACATATATAGGTTATGAATTTGATCATGCAGATAATGGTGAAACCTTGAGAGAACATCATCAACTGTTTTTCCCTTTGTAATGTACTGAAAGTAAAAAGCAGCAATGTTCATTTACCCTTAAAGATGCTTATTGACAGCCAGGAACTTAAGATAGTTTATCATACAACAAGTCTTGGTGTTATCCTGGATTTGAAGCTTTCTCTTACCTATCAAGTAAAAGCTGTGATCAAAAGGATTTTTTATAAGCTGAGGCTTCTTCATGGTATCAAACCACTTCTATATTACAGTGACTTCTGGGCTGTTGTCCAATTGTTCATCTTACCTTCCTCAACTATTGCAAAACACTTTACCTAGGTTTGCCCAACATGGTAACTAATGCTCTGCAGCTGTTGCAGAATGCTGACGCTCGATTGATTTTGGGTCAGTCAATGCGGGAGTATATTTCCCTTGTGCTGGTTGACCTCCATTGGCTCCCTATACATGCAAGAATGGAATATAAAGTTGTAACAACAGTCCACATATTGCTTTCTCAGAACCCCCCTCCTCGTTCTAATGCACCAATTAAAAGACACAATCCTGACAGAGCTTTCTGTTCTTCCCAGAAGGCGCTGTCAGAAGTTCTAAGCGTCCATTAGGTTCATTTGAAAGTTCCTCAGAATTGTGCTTTTTCAGTGGTTGTGCCTAATGTATGGAATAAGCTAGCAGAGACCTTACAGTTTATCAAATTTAAAAACATTCAAAACTCACCTAAAAACCTTCCTTTTTCAGGAAACATATTTTAATTAATAGGACTTACACACATCCCGGGGCTTTACACACATTGCCGGGCCTTTTTAAAAAAGGCCCGGCACATGTAACCTTTTTAAATTCCGACCTTCTGTGAGCAAAGTGGAGGGAATTAGTGTAATATCTCTGGTTGCTCCTCCTTCTGCAATATTGCTTGCAGGTCAATCTAAACCTAATTTTCTGCTGAATGTCCTTTTATGAAAATTGAAATGTGCCCTTTTTTTCCCCAATATCTATTTTTTAGAAGTCCAATTTATTTTGGGTCAATTAAATCTCTGGTATTTTGTGATAGCAACTCTAAAACAAGAATCCAAAAAGAGGGAATTTTGTAGCAGATCTCTGGCCAATTGAGTATGGAATAGCCATTTCAGTACAAGCTCACTTATGGAGAAACATTTTCCATACATTATAGACTTGTACAATACAGGTGGTAAAGTTCTGCATGTAGTCACAGTGAGAATTTTATAAGGGCAATATATGGAATAGAGCATCTACAAAACAAAGAGGGACTGACAGAAGATCACATTGCAGAAGTACATATGTCTTTTTGCTCATTCGATGAATGGGTGGATAATGTGAGCAGTTCCTTTAGCAATAAATGTAAATATGCAGGAATTCTAAGTAATTATAACTAGAGTTCATAATGAATGTGTTTTTCTGCAATTTGCTCTTTAGTATTTTATTCTATAATTGCTTGCATAATCAAAGACTTGGAAAGAGTTTTCAACTAAAGAAGCAAACATCTGTTTAGGTTTCGGATTAAAAATAAACATTTAGTTTAGTCCCCCTTTGATTCCCACTTCCCTCTTCATATCCAACAATCCTGAAATCACGTCGCAGGTCACATCCAACGTACCCCCCCTTACCCACCCCCTCCTGCCATCTGTAAGAGACCTAGGTGTTGTATTAGATCCAACCCCACATCAAATCTCTACTAAAAGGGGGTTTCTATAAACTCCACATACTCAAAAAACTCAAACCCCTCCTCCACGCCCAGGACTTCCGCCTAGTTTTGCAGTCTACCATCCTATCTAAATTGGATTACTGCAACTCCCTTCTCCTAGGCCTCCAATACTCTACAATTAAACCTCTACAAATCCTGCAGAACTCCATGGCAAGAATCATCACTGACACCCGCAAAAGAGAACACATCTCCCCGGTCTTAAAAGATCTGCACTGGCTTCCCATCCCTTTCCGTATAAAATACAAAACCTTCACAGTTCTTCATAATGCGCTCTACAAAAAAAACCGGCATGGCTCAAGGAAATGCCGCGCTTCCGTGCCTCCAATCGCCCATCCAGAGCCACCCTCGCTGGCACCCTACACATTCCACCCTTCAAAACTGCACACCTCTCCCTCACAAGAGAAAGAGCATTTACCATCGCTGATCCTACCCTATGGAACTCACTCCCCATGTCTCTCCGCCTTGAACCCTCTTTACGCAACTTCAAAAAAGGCATCAAAACCTGGCTCTTCTTACAGGCCTACCCTGATGCCAATCAAACCTAACCTCCTTATTGCTTCCTCCCAACCACTTCCTGTTCTGTTACCCACCAACAATGATGCATCTTAAGGAAATGTTGACTATATAATTATTGAAATGTTGTGTTTTATATTAATGCCTTGAATATAGTTCCTTTTATATTTTCTTCTTCCTTACCCTTTACAATCTATGTTCTTCACGCTACTTACGCGCTTGCTTTCCCCCCCCCCCCCCCCCCCCTCATTTTTCCTTTCCTGCTCCCCTTCCCCTGTCCCTGTTATTTGTAATTTCTCTTTCCTTGCTACAAGAGTTGATTGTAAACCGGCATGATGTATCCTACGAATGTCGCTATATTAAAAGTTCTTAAATAAATAAATTAATTAATTAACTGGAAAAAATGCAGCATCACAAATTAATCTATAATTAAATTGGATGCTGCCCTTGACCTTATATGTGAGCCTTATGATCTATATGTTTGATTTATCTCTATTTGGCTAAGAACACGTGTAAGCTTTTTATTTTTTATTTTTTATTTTTTTTGCTTTCTTTGTTAACTGGTTACCCCTAGTTCATTGTAAACCGGTACGATAAGACCTCGTCTTGAGAATCGGTATATTAAAAGAATTTAAATAAATAAATAAATAAATAAATAAATAAAGCTCTGAGTCATGATCTAAGGATGGGTCTTACTTGGTTGAGACTGAGAATATGTACAATTTGGGATGATTAAATCATTCATTAATAAAGAATGATTTACTAAAATTGGAGATTCAAAATGTTATGGCCAAAACCTAATTTGCCACAAAATCATAATAAAATAATTGTATTCTGTATATTTTTTTAAATGTGGCTCAGAGGGTGTCAAGGACTGGCAGGCTTGTGTCAAGTAGCACCACCAAAGAAGCAGTACAGGACTGCAGGACAGGACTGGACCTGATCTAATGCCTAACCAACCCCCTCCCCTACAGGTTGAGCCCTTGGTTCTGGGTGCCAATAGGACTTGTCTTCTGTAGAACATCAGGGCACGTACTGGGAGCTGAGGTCAGGTGCAGGCTGGACAAGGCAGGAGAGGCTGGAAGCTGAACGCAGGCACAGGTAAGGGATGGATACAGAGTATTGGCTGGGGCTGGATACACAGCACAGACTGTGGTTCAGAGCTTGGTACTGACTGGGAGCTGAATACAGAGCCCAGGCTGGACCAAGGGTAAAGCATGAGGCAAAAAGACAAGGGCAAACCTTGGGAAACTGACAAGGGCTGAATTGGACTGCGCAGGATTGGACAAGGACAGGACTAGATAGACAGGTAATAAGAAAGCCAAACAGGACACAAAACAGAGCAAAGTAATCCTAGTAGGCCCAGAGGTTGTAAGGTAAAGCAGAAAAACTCAGGAGGATACGAATCATGACAGGAAGGCCTGAGAGGCCACAGGGCAAGACCATAAGGCCCAGATCAAGGTAAGAGGCCAAGAGAGGTCATAGAGCAAGGTGGGAGGCCAAGAGAGGCCACAAGGCAAGGCAGGAAGCCTGGATAGGCTGCAAGGCAAGGCAGAAGGCCTGGATAGGCCACAAAGCTAGGCAAGGCAGATTAGTGGGGTAAGAGTGCCAGGTCAGAGAGCCGAGGTGACTCAATGAAGACGCTCTGAGGTTCTGAGCAGGATGGGTTAAGTAGGAGTGATGTGATCATTGAGGAGGTAACTGGCAGAACTGTGAGTGAGGCTCACTAAGGACCCCTGGTGGAAGGTAGGTTGTGCAGCAGGCACAATCTTGGAATGGGTAGACTGCATAGAAGGCGAAACCATGACCGAGGGGCTGTTTCTCAAAAATGTCATATAAACCCCCTTCACATGGGGTTGTAGGATGGCTATTGCTTCAATTTATGCCATCCATTAACCTCATCTCCATCCAAATACAAAGAAACATGACAGCAGAAATAGATCCTAAGGCCTATCTAGTCTGCCTATCCACTCAACTAATTTAGCTTTACAATTACCATCATTCCCTGAGATCCCTTGAATTTATCCCATGCTTTCTTGAATTCAGATACCATTATGGCTCCACCACCTCAACTAAGAGGCCATTACATGCATCCACTACCCTCTCTTTAAATAAATATTTCCTATGATTATTCCTGAGTCTATCCCCTTTCTCCCTGATCCCATGCCCCCTCGTTCCTTTCCTCTTATGCATGGAAACCTTTGAGATAGTTAAACGTCTCTATCATATCTCCTCTCTCGCCATTCCTCTAGGGTGTTTAGGGCAGAAATAAAACCCCATATGCTTTATAACAAAGACCACTGTGGCCCGATTTCAACCAGTTTATATCCTCATTTACCATTTCCACTGTAGCACCCATGTCAGTGTGTATCCTATTGAGTCTATATCTTTAAACTTTACCTTGCCCTTAATGTACTTTGAGAGATATTTTCAGGTATGTATGATACATATGGTTACAGCATATATTCTTTCTAGTGTATAAGAATGGGAATGGTGTTGACTAGTGTAAAAGCTATATTTTACCTGAGGTTTATGTGCATTTGTGATGACTTGTTCATAATTTTATGTTTTTGTGCTCGTTTCCTAGGTCTACAAATAATCCTTTTATTTATTTATTTATTTTTAGGTTTTTTTTATACCGATTTTCCTGCATAAAATGCATATCAAACCGGTTTACAATGAAACAGAATAAGCAGGAAGTAAAATTCCTTAGTCTAATACATTTAAACGTCAATAATGAAATAATTTTAAACAAAGCAAAAAGCTAAATAACATTAATAAAAGATAAATTATTAACATAAACATAAATATAATTATATTAGAAGGAGCACAAAGGTTAGCACGAAGGGGAGCACAAAGGGGAAAACCCCTTTGTCGCGCGACGCCTGGTATAATCGCGCCATTAATCGGGTCTCCGCTGGCTGGTCGTCATGACGTCGGGGGGGCGGGTCTTCACATCGCTGATTTTCTCTTTTAACATCTCAGTTCATTTTTACTATTTTTTTGTGTCTTTTTCTCACAAGATGTAGTTTTCTTTAAGTGCCCAATGGTAGTGGGCTGCCCCTCTGTAACAGCGCCTGGTGGAATCGCGCAGTTAATCGGGTCGCCGCTGGCTGGTCGTCATGACGTCAGGGGGGGCGGGTCTTCACATCGCTGATTTTCTCTTTTAACATCTCAGTTCATTTTTACTATTTTTTTGTGTCTTTTTCTCACAAGATGTAGTTTTCTTTAAGTGCCCGATGGTAGTGGGCTGCCCCTCTGTAAAAGCGCCTGGTGGAATTGTGCCGTTAATCGGGTCGCCGCTGGCTGGTCGTCATGACGTCGGGGGGGGGCGGGTCTTCACATCGCTGATTTTCTCTTTTAACATCTCAGTTCATTTTTACTATTTTTTTGTGTCTTTTTCTCACAAGATGTAGTTTTCTTTAAGTGCCCGATGGTAGTGGGCTGCCCCTCTGTAACAGCGCCTGGTGGAATCGCGCAGTTAATCGGGTCGCCGCTGGCTGGTCGTCATGACGTCGGGGGGGGGGCGGGTCTTCACATCGCTGATTTTCTCTTTTAACATCTCAGTTCATTTTTACTATTTTTTTGTGTCTTTTTCTCACAAGATGTAGTTTTCTTTAAGTGCCCGATGGTAGTGGGCTGCCCCTCTGTAAAAGCGCCTGGTGGAATTGTGCCGTTAATCGGGTCGCCGCTGGCTGGTCGTCATGACGTCGGGGGGGGGCGGGTCTTCACATCGCTGATTTTCTCTTTTAACATCTCAGTTCATTTTTACTATTTTTTTGTGTCTTTTTCTCACAAGATGTAGTTTTCTTTAAGTGCCCGATGGTAGTGGGCTGCCCCTCTGTAACAGCGCCTGGTGGAATCGCGCAGTTAATCGGGTCGCCGCTGGCTGGTCGTCATGACGTCAGGGGGGGGCGGGTCTTCACATCGCTGATTTTCTCTTTTAACATCTCAGTTCATTTTTACTATTTTTTTGTGTCTTTTTCTCACAAGATGTAGTTTTCTTTAAGTGCCCGATGGTAGTGGGCTGCCCCTCTGTAAAAGCGCCTGGTGGAATTGTGCCGTTAATCGGGTCGCCACTGGCTGGTCGTCATGACGTCGGGGGGGGGGGGGGCGGGTCTTCACATCGCTGATTTTCTCTTTTAACATCTCAGTTCATTTTTACTATTTTTTTGTGTCTTTTTCTTGTAATAGCAGTTAATTTGAAGCTGAATGTTACATTTTAACATGCATATGAACAGGAATGATATACTTTACATTTCTGAAGCATACATGGTGTGTTCAAAACTGGATAGATGGATAACACCGTCATAGGCAGAAGAATAAGTAAAATTTTAAGAAGATATGAAGAAAAAGGAATGAAATGACATTTTCAGGTATAGAAACTTTTTGTGAAAAGTCATATTTAAAAATTTATTTTTTTTTGTTAAAAAGAATTAAATATATTTGGTTCCTCAGAACCCTGGACTGGTGCAAATGGAGATTATGAATTCAGTTGGATCAGTCCTCCGATGTAGGTCAATAAGCAGAATTAAAAGCATTAATGGACTGTTGGTGATGCTCCTCTTACATGGCAGGTACATCATTTGAGATTGTGATAAACATTGTTTCAGCTCAAATTTCTTCCTGGATTTATTTACTTATTTAAAAGTACTTATATTCTGCTACTGCCAAAGAATAGCAAAACCTGAATATCCCACTATTTACCCTCTTGAGGCCAAAATGAATTGGTGAATCAAGCCTTTTGTTAGCAATTATGCTTGAACCGCCTAAAATTACTCTATTTTCAAAATATCTTGAAAACTTTAGAAAACAGAAGCAAGATTATGAACATAAGAACATGCCATACTTGGTCAGACCAAGGGTCCATCAAGCCCAGCATCCTGTTTCCAACAGTGGCCAATCCAGGCCATAAGAACCTGGCAAGTACCCAAAACCTAAGTCTCTTCCATGCTACTGTTGCCAGTAATAGCTGTGGCTATTTTCTAAGTCAATTTAATTAATAGAAGGTAATGGACTTCACCTCCAAGAACTTATCCAATCCTTTTTTAAACACAGCTATACTAACTGCACTAACCACATCCTCTGGCAAAAAAATTCCAGAGTTTAATTGTGCATCGAGTGAAAAAGAACTTTCTCCGATTAATTTTAAATGTGCCACATGCTAACTTCATGGAGTGCCCCCTATTATCTGAAAGAGTAAATAACCAATTCATATTTACCCGTTCTAGACCTCTCATGATTTTAAACACCTCTATCATATCCCCCCTCAGCCATCTCTTCTCCAAGCTGAAAAGTCCTAGCCTTTTTAGCATTTCCTCATAGGGGAGCTGTTCCATTCCCCTTATCATTTTGGTCGCCCTTCTCTGTACCTTCTCCATCACAATTATATCTTTTTTGAGCTGCGGCGACCAGAATTGTACACAGTATTCAAGGTGGGGTCTCACCATGGAGCAATACAGAGGCATTATGACATTTTCGTTTTAATCACATTCCCTTCCTAATAATTCCCAACATTCTGTTTGCTTTTTTGACTGCCGCAGCACACTGAACCGACGATTTCAATGTGTAATGCATTATGACGCCTAGATCTCTTTCTTGGGTGGTAGCACCTAATATGGAACCTAACATTGTGTAACTATAGCATGGGTTATTTTTCCCTATATGCATCATCTTGTACTTATCCACATTAAATTTCATCTACCATTTCAATGCCCAATTTTCCAGTCTCACAAGGTCTTCCTGCAATTTATCACAATCTGCTTGTGATTTAACTACTCTGAACAATTTTGTATCATCTGCAAATTTGATTACCTCACTCGTCGTATTTCTTTCCAGATCATTTATAAATATATTGAAAAGTAAGGGTCCCAATACAGATCCCTGAGGCACTCCACTGTCCACTCCCTTCCACTGAGAAAATTGTCAATTTAATCCTACTCTCTGTTTCCTGTCTTTTAGCCAGTTTGTAATCCACGAAAGGACATCGCCACCTATACCATGACTTTTTACTTTTCCTAGAAGCCTCTCATGAAGAACTTTATCAAACGCCTTCTGAAAATCCAAGTACACTACATCTACCGGTTCACCTTTATCCACATGTTTATTAACTCCTTCAAAAAAAGTGAAGCAGATTTGTGAGGCAAGACTTGCCTTGGGTAAAGCCATGCTAACTTTGTTCCATTAAACCATGTCTTTCTATATGTTCTGTGATTTTGATGCTTAGAACACTTTCCACTATTTTTCCTGGCACTGAAGTCAGGCTAACCGGTCTTTAGTTTCCCGGATTGCCCCTGGAGCCCTTTTTAAATATTGGAGTTACATTAGCTATCCTCCAGTCTTTAGGTACAATAGATGATTTTAATGATAGGTTACAAATTTTTACTAATAGGTCTGAAATTTCATTTTTTAATTCCTTCAGAACCTGGGGATGTGTACCATCCGGTCCAGGTGACTTACTATGCTTCAGTTTATCAATCAGGCCTACCACATCTTCTAGGTTCACCGTGATTTGGTTCAGTCCATCTTAATCATTACCCATGAAAACCTGTTGTGTCCATCGGTGCCCGATGCCCTCTCTCCGCCCTCCTTACCTCTCTGGCGCCTCCCTCTCCGTCCGCGGGAAGATTGGCTGCCGCGGCATTCTCCTGCCATTTGTCCTTGGGCGTTCCCGGACCGGCTCGACGCTGCAACCGCCATGTTTCCTGGAGTCCTAAGGGTGCAAGGGTGGCCCCCATTGAAGTACCGGCATAGGCGCGAAACTCGGGGGCGTCCCCCGAAGATGATGTCACCTGCGATGGATGATTTAAGGTCTCAGAATTTGCTAACACATCGAGTTAGCAAGGGGTTTCGCTACCTAAGCTACTCTGCCTCCTCGGACTTACCAGAGGTACCCGCTCCTCGGGGGCCTCCCTCTCTCCTTGTTTTCTCAGGTGACAGTCTGGCATCGGTACTCGCTCCTCGAGGGCCCTGATCCCAGACTTGCTTCGTATACTCCTCTGCCTGGAAGTTTTCACTACAAACTATATCAGCTACATCAGTGAGTTACCATCATTCTCTCTGAGCTTCCCCAGAACCAGGTACTCACTCCTCGAGGGCCTATACCTTCAAGGTCATGGGCTTCATTGGGACATCATGGGAGTGTTACCATCTGCATACCCTGCCTACTCACTATATCTCAGTCTCTCTTCAGCTCAGCCTCCAGGGATCACTGTTTCAGTATCTGAGGGACTACAGCCCAGCCGGGCTTACCAGCTCACTACTGCCATCTCTGGTGGTTCAGTATACTGTCTAATAAAAGAACTAGTGTGTGTTTGTCTCCTAACTTTGAGCCTGACCGGTGGTCCCTCTCGGGATCATCCCCCCAGGGGCGTGGTCATCTGCCACTGGTCCAAGGATCCACCCTCAACTCTCATATATAACTACAGATCTCAAACAGAGTGCTAACTACTATCTGATTGCTCCTCCCATCAGGCATCAGATCAATAACAGATTGCTAACTCCATGGATCCATCACAACTCAGTGCTTTGCAGGCCATACCGGGCCTGGCCCAATGCATTGTGCAGCAGCAAGACGCTTTGGAGAAGCTTACTTCAGCGTTTCATCAACTACACACACAGAAGGTTCAAGGCACAACCTCCAACCAAGAAGGTCAGTCACCGGAGGTAACTTTTGGAGCCGCCTGTGCTGTACCACTGGCGGCTCCAATCCGTTTTTCCAGAGAAATCCAGAAGACACGAGGCTTTCTGAACCAGTGCTGCATGCACTTTGCCTTACAGCCGTCTCTATTTCCTACAGCTCTCTCCAAGACGTCCTTCCATACCTAGATGGTAGGGCTTTGTCGTGGGCATCTACCTTGTGGGGACGAAAGGACTCTATTTTGCAGGATATAGAAGGATTTATGGACTTGTTTAAATCTATTTTCGATGACCCTGCCCGAATGTCTGTAGCTGGTTCTGCTTTAGTGGATTTGAAGCAAGGCAGCAGATCGTTGGCTGAATTTGCCATACAGTTCAAAACTCTTGCGGCAGAACTTTGCTGGGGCCCCAGATGTCTCAAGACTCTCTTCTGCAGAGGCCTGGATAACCGTTTGAAGGACGAGCTGGCCGCTCGCCAAACACCTGACTCGCTGGATGAATTAATAGCCTTAGCTACTCGGATTGATCAACGACTCCAGGACAAGGTGAAGGAACTCCGGCCTAGGGTGTTACCCGGGTTGAAACAGGCCAGTGCTGTCTCTACATCTCGGATGGTTCCAGTAATCCCTGATGCTGATACAGATGAACCTATGCAACTTGGTCATGGACGCTTGACTTCAAAGGAGAGAAGATTTCGGAAGAAGCGCGGACTTTGCATGTACTGCGGTCAACCCAGCCATGATGTTTCTACATGCTCCATTCGTCCGGGAAATGGATGGACCTAAGTCCTGCAGGAGGACTGTTCTTAGGCCATACCACGACATCTCCTCCACGCTCTCTCCCAGTTTCTTTGACCTACAGACCGATCACGGATCAGACTCCTGCCCTAGTGGACTCAGGGGCAGGAGGCAACTTCATTTTCAAACGTCTAGTGGAAGACGTGAGGAGTCCTCTCAACAAGCTGAAAGATCCACTACTACAGTGTCATCTTGTGAAGTGGGCTTTGGACATTCCCCAACTTCTCCATTTCCACTGAAGATCTCAGTGACGTCCCCAGCAGCTCATCCATCGTTGCTGATACAACTCATACTCAGTGAATTCTTCCAAGACTCATCCACCTGCCATCAATGCAGAAGATGACTTGGAATACAAAGTTGAACAAGTCCTGGATGTTTGTAAGAGAGGCAAGACTTTTGAATACCTTCTAAAATGGGAAGGTTTCGGCCCCGAAGAAATCTCTTGGGAGCCTCAGACCAATATCGTGGCCAAAGAGATGCTTCGTCAGTTCCATCTCGCGCATCCTTCAAAACCTAAGCCTCTCGAAGAAGAAGTCGCCCTTTGAAGGGGGGTACTATTATGTCTGTCGGTGCCCAACACCCTCTCTCAGCCCTCCTTACCTCTCTGGCGCCTCCCTCTCCATCTGAAGGAAGATTGGCTGCCACAGCGTTCTCCTGCCACTTGTCCTCAGGCGTTCCCGGACCGGCTCGACGCTGCAGCCATGTTTCCTGGAGGCCTAGGAACGCACACACAGTGCAGCCCCGATTGAAGTATCAGCATTGGCGCGAACCTCGGGGGCGTCCCCCGAAGATGACGTCACCCGCGATGGATATTTAAGGTCTCAGAATTTGCTAACTCATCGAGTTAGCAAGGGGTTTCGCTACCTAAGCTACTCTGCCTCCTTGGACTTACCAGAGGTACCCGCTCTCTCCTTGCTTTTTCAGGTGACAGTCTGGAACTGGTACTCGCTCCTTGAGGGCCCTGATCCCAGACTTGCTTCGTATACTCCTCTGCCTGGAAGTCTTCACTACAAACTATATCAGCTACATCAGTGAGTTACCATCATTCTCTCTGAGCTTCCCTGGAACCAGGTACTCGCTCCTCGAGGGCCTATACCTTCAAGCTCATGGGCTTCATTGGGACATTGTGGGAGTGTTACCATCTGCATACCCTGCCTACTCACTATATCTCACTCTCTTCAGCTCAGCCTCAAGGGATTGCTGTTCCAGTATCTGAGGGACTACAGCCCAGCCGGGCTTACCAGCTCACTACTGCCATCTCTGGTGGTTCAGTATACTGTCTAATAAAAGAACTAGTGTGTGTTTGTCTCCTAACTTTGAGCCTGACCGGTGGTCCCTCTCGGGATCATCCCCCCGGGGGCATGGTCATCTGCCACTGGTCCAAGGATCCACCCTCAACTCTCATATATAACTACCCTTCCCCAAAAGGTTCCCCAGTTCCTAACAAAACTGAATCCCTCTTCTTTGCACCATCATCTCATCCATGCATTGAGACTTCGGAGCTCTGCCTACCTCTGGTGACCTGCTCGTGGAACAGGAAGCATTTCAGAGAATGCTACCCTGGAGATTCTGGATTTAAGCTTTCTACCTAAGAGCCTAAATTTGGCTTCCAGAACCTCCCTCCCACATTTTCCTATGTTGTTGGTGCCCACATGTACCACGACAGCCGGCTCCTCCCCAGCACTGTCTAAATTCCTATCTAGGTGACGCGTGAGTTCTGCCACCTTCGCACCAGGGAGGCATGTTACTAGGTGATCCTCATGCTCACCAGCCACCCAGCTGTCCACATTCCTAATAATCGAATCACCAACTATGACGGCCGACCTAACCCTTCCCTCCTGGGTAGTAGGCCTTGGGGAGATATCCTCAGTGCGAAAGGACAATGTATCACCTGGAGAGCAGGTCCTTGCTACAGGATCCTTTCCTGCTGCATCAGGTTGATGCTCTCCAGTCATGAGACCTTCATCCTCCAAGGCAGCACCAGGGCTGCCAGTCTGAAGTTGGGAGTTGGCTACTATGTCCCTGAAGGTCTCATCTATATACCTCAGCTCCTCCAGGTCTGCCACTCTAGCCTCCAGAGATCGGACTCGTTCTCTGAGAGCCAGGAGCTCTTTGCATCGCATGCACATGTACAATTCAGTGGCGTAGCCAGAATTGATTTTTTGGGTGGGCACAAGGTTAACATAGGTGGGCACAAGGCATGCAGGTCTACTAGTTGTTTTCTTACTGATAAATAATGCCATATACTGCACCCTAGAATGGCTTTCTAAGTAGTTTGCAACAGCCATTATGTGTCATGTATGAAACTTTAAAATAATTTACTTCAATTATTTCAAGTATAGAAAACAATCAAATCCAATCATATAATAAAACAAAAATTAATGTATTCTTTCATGAACCATCTTTGCAGAAACCCAGAAATCTTCATAAATACAATAAAATATAATTAATCATCAGAACAGGTGCAGCGCAAAGCTAGGGCAATTCACATTACAAGTAACATGAAAAAAAAATTCAAATTCTGGTGTAATCTCAGCAAAAAATAACCCTCCATTGCTATTTTGTGAAGTAACAAACTCTTGCAAAGAAAGAGGCATCTGGAACCTTGCCAAACAATCACAGCACTGACTCTCAGGATTCAAACAGCAACCTTATGAAAAAGCAGCAATGCAAATACTACACCAGGCCCTAGAACATTAATACATCACCTACGGGAATAACAGAACAGGCTGGACTACTACTACAGAGAAACTATATGCTAGAAATACTCATTTCTGTCACAAACAGGCAAAACTGAGACCGACCCTTACCTAATATAGAAATAAGAGACTATAAATTAGAAACAGAAACATGTAGATAAAGCCAAAATAGAAAGCCTGAGAAACTAAAATGTCTGAACAGTGGAATACTTAAGAAAGAGCATAATACAAAAATATAAGAATGCACATTCCCAAAGATGACATATTTAAATTGCTGAATAACACTCAATTCCCACACCTCTTAATATAAACCATTATCTGCGCATTCCTAATAGACCATCATAATAGGCGTCATTGTGTGGCAATCCATGCCAGTCAATCACTCTGCCTTATATTTAATCATAGGTCAGTCCATAATACTTTTTTAAGGATTTTTTAGTGCTGTAGTGCTTCGTGTATTTAAATTACTTAAAATGTCCACTCTGCTATTAACACCTTTAACCAAGCATTTATATCTTCTTAGTACTTGATACTTTGGTACTTAGCTTTTAGTTGCATGATCACAACTCCTGCCCACGTTTCTCCAATCGGATCATCCAGTAATGTGAACAGTACCACATTACTGCGTCAAAGCCCAACGCTGTACAGGTTTCGGACGGTGTCGTCCTTCCTCAAGGGCAAAGTCTGCGCCGCAAAAAAAATATCAGTCAATGCGGTAAACTGCTATTATCTCTCAAACACAACAGTATATCAGCTACTCACTCGTTACTGCTTTAACATGGCTCTCAGCGTTATTTTCGTACTTCTCTTCCGGTTTGAATTTCCCGCCTCCATTTTAAAGCCCCTGTGCATTGCGTACCGTCTACGTCACTTCTGGTGTCGGAATCCCCATTCACTGGTAACTTACCATCGCATTCTCAAAACCCCCTGTCAATACCTAGCGTGTTAACTGGAATTACAACGAATACCAATCGATAATGCCATTAAGTGCCTAAAGGCGTGACAGTGCTCATGCGAAAGATCCATTGTTGTTCCCTTAAGTTTAATACAAAGTTAGGATCACCCCCTCGCATATTATCTGCAATCACATCTAATACTCGCCCCTTAAGTTGTTGAAAAGTGTGATGTTGTTCAGAGCAATGAGCCACCATCGGGGCTAACATTTTGCCCGTGTTAATGCAACTGCGGTGTTCAATTAATCTAACTCGTATTTGCCGCTTCGTGCGTCCGATATAATACAAGTTACAAGGGCACACTACAATGTATATTACCCTCGAAGTGTCACATGACGAATAATATCGTGCTTTGTGCACTAATCCATTTTTATCTACCCATGTATCACCTTCGATGGCCTGACTGCACATGGAGCAATGTTTACAAGCCCAGTGTCCTTTCTGTTGGGTGGTATTACTCAATGTAACTGGTGACATAAATGAATGCATGACCAGATCTCCCACGTTTTTACCTCTGCTGTATGTGATCAGGGGGGACCTTCTGAAAATACTATGTGTTTTCAACACAGGCCAATGTTGATATAAAATCTTGGAAATTGCACTACTCTGATTCGAATACGGTAATGTGCACACTATGCGATTATCCTCACTATCCTTCGGGGTATCAAGTAACAACCACTGCCGTTCCGCATTGTATGCTCTCTTATAAGCTTTCTTGATGTATTTCACTGGATACCCCCGTTCCAACAATCGTAACTTGAGCGCTGCAGCTTGTGATACATATTCAGTTTTAGTGCTGCAAATCCTACGAAGCCTCAAAAATTGGCCCATCGGTAGATTTTGCCGCAAATGATGCGGATGAAAGCTGGAATAATGGAGGAGAGTGTTTCTCTCACATTCCTTGCGATATAGTGTGGTGATAAAACTACCATTCTCATGCTTAATAGCAATGTCCAAAAAACTAATATCAGCACGGTCGAAAGTCATGGTGAACTGTAAGTGCTCGTCCAATGTATTTAGCCACCGGAAGAACTCCTGGAGACACGTTTCATCTGCATGCCAAATACAAAATACATCGTCGATGTATCTTGTCCAATGAGATACTGGACTGAACTCTGATTGATGATACAATTTGTCTTCCTCAAATTGGCGCACATAAAGATTGGCCAAACTTGGAGCCATGGTAGCGCCCATAGCGGTACCACTGATTTGTTTATACCACTGATTCTGAAACACAAAATAATTTTCACATAGGGCTAATCGCGCTATGGCCATTAGAAAGGATGTCGGAATGCGATGCGGACGTTCTCTACCATCCAAATACTTCTCCAAGATCTTTAAGGTGTCTTCTTGGGGTATTGAAGTATACAAGGATTTAATGTCCATAGTTACTAGAAGCACTGAATCTTCTACCTGAAGGTCTTGTAATTTGGACAACATATGTTTAGTGTCTTTGCAATAAGATGTCGCGCTCTTCACCATGGGATTAATAATTACATCGATGAATGAAGACAATGGCTCTAGGAGGGAACCAATAGTTGTGACGATTGGACGGCCTGGTGGATTATACAAATTTTTGTGCACTTTTGGCACCATATACAATGTTGGAAAACGTGGATATTTCACCCGTAGAAATTTCACTTCTTTCGTCGTCAAAAAACCTTCAGCGAACGCATCTTCTATTAATATATCGATCTGTGTTTGAAGTGGTTGCGTGGGATCTTGTGCGAGTGGTTCATAGATCTGTAAATCCTGTATATGTTCTAAAACCATAGTCTCATATTTCACACGGTTCATGATCACCACTGCCCCACCTTTGTCTGCTTTTTTGATAACAATCCTGTCATCATTTTGTAATACATGTAAAGCAGCAGATTGCTCCCGAGTTAAATTATAATACGGAGCAAACTTCACTCTTTCTAATTGATCTAAATCCCACAACACAAGATCTATATAAGTTTTTATTGCCGGATCCATGGTGCCCGAAGGTAACCATGTTGATTTTGGAAAAACCAATGAACAATCCATTTTGAATTCGATTTTCGAAAAAAACAACCGAAGTTGTAATTTTCTAAAAAATTTGTACAAAAATCTGCGGCAAGTGAACGGATCGTAAAATTGATATGGCACAAAAGATAAACCTTTGGCTAACACTTGTAATTGATTATCAGATAAACTAATGTCCGACAAATTCAGGACGTTGGATTCCTGGTTTGAGACCTCGTCCACGGACGTGATTCTATGTCCGGTGCCGTTGGTTGACGTGTTGTCCGAAAAAACCGTCTATTATTAGAACGATAAGCTGAACGGTAATTGCTTCTGCCTCGTTGTGGATGTTGATAACCGGCTGAAGATGTATTAGCAGTGTGATATGTGCTCTCGTCGGATGAAGATGAAGAAGTATCTTCCGAAGAACCCGCAAAGGCTACTTTTCTAGGTGGAACATTCTTTTTACGTTGCCAAATATATATTTGGCCTGTAGCATAATCTTTTTCGTCTCGTTTAAACTTTTCAATCTTACTCAGCTTTAATTCTGAACGGAATTTATCTAATGCTTGATTCGTCTCATGCAAATGTTGTTCGTATATCTCTAAGGATTCAGCTCGTTGTAAACCTTGTTGAATAACTTCCACGTCACTGCGTACTGTCGCGGCAATTTTATCTGTAGTTTCCACTAACAGTAACATGATATCCAATGAGCATTTGTTTAGAATTTGTATCCACCGATTAACAAATTCTGTGTCTTCTGCATAAATCGAGGGAGATATGCTCATTCTCAAACCCCGTGGAATCATTTCGGTTTTGACATATTGCAGTAATGTCGCGGAATGTAATTCTAACCTGGTTTGTCGCTTTTTCTCCGCGAGAAACTGATCCCAAGTCTGTATTTCACTGGCAACTTCATTGTCTTCCAACAATGTATGTCCCTGGAGAGCTTGTGTAATTTGCTGGTCTGAGTAGCTGTACACGTTGGTCCACATTATTGAGGTCGATCACTAGACGTTATGGTGTACACAATAGACCTCTAATGTCGTCCTCTAACTTTCGATTTGAGAAGGGAACCAATCTACCTATGTGAATAACACTCAATTCCCACACCTCTTAATATAAACCATTATCTGCGCATTCCTAATAGACCATCATAATAGGCGTCATTGTGTGGCAATCCATGCCAGTCAATCACTCTGCCTTATATTTAATCATAGGTCAGTCCATAATACTTTTTTAAGGATTTTTTAGTGCTGTAGTGCTTCGTGTATTTAAATTACTTAAAATGTCCACTCTGCTATTAACACCTTTAACCAAGCATTTATATCTTCTTAGTACTTGATACTTTGGTACTTAGCTTTTAGTTGCATGATCACAACTCCTGCCCACGTTTCTCCAATCGGATCATCCAGTAATGTGAACAGTACCACATTACTGCGTCAAAGCCCAACGCTGTACAGGTTTCGGACGGTGTCGTCCTTCCTCAAGGGCAAAGTCTGCGCCGCAAAAAAAATATCAGTCAATGCGGTAAACTGCTATTATCTCTCAAACACAACAGTATATCAGCTACTCACTCGTTACTGCTTTAACATGGCTCTCAGCGTTATTTTCGTACTTCTCTTCCGGTTTGAATTTCCCGCCTCCATTTTAAAGCCCCTGTGCATTGCGTACCGTCTACGTCACTTCTGGTGTCGGAATCCCCATTCACTGGTAACTTACCATCGCATTCTCAAAACCCCCTGTCAATACCTAGCGTGTTAACTGGAATTACAACGAATACCAATCGATAATGCCATTAAGTCCTAAAGGCATGACAGTGCTCATGCGAAAGATCCATTGTTGTTCCCTTAAGTTTAATACAAAGTTAGGATCACCCCCTCGCATATTATCTGCAATCACATCTAATACTCGCCACTTAAGTTGTTGAAAAGTGTGATGTTGTTCAGAGCAATGAGCCACCATCGGGGCTAACATTTTGCCCGTGTTAATGCAACTGCGGTGTTCAATTAATCTAACTCGTATTTGCCGCTTCGTGCGTCCGATATAATACAAGTTACAAGGGCACACTACAATGTATATTACCCTCGAAGTGTCACATGACGAATAATATCGTGCTTTGTGCACTAATCCATTTTTATCTACCCATGTATCACCTTCGATGGCCTGACTGCACATGGAGCAATGTTTACAAGCCCAGTGTCCTTTCTGTTGGGTGGTATTACTCAATGTAACTGGTGACATAAATGAATGCATGACCAGATCTCCCACGTTTTTACCTCTGCTGTATGTGATCAGGGGGGACCTTCTGAAATACTATGTGTTTTCAACACAGGCCAATGTTGATATAAAATCTTGGAAATTGCACTACTCTGATTCGAATACGGTAATGTGCACACTATGCGATTATCCTCGCTATCCTTCGGGGTATCAAGTAACAACCACTGCCGTTCCGCATTGTATGCTCTCTTATAAGCTTTCTTGATGTATTTCACTGGATACCCCCGTTCCAACAATCGTAACTTGAGCGCTGAAGCTTGTGATACATATTCAGTTTTAGTGCTGCAAATCCTACGAAGCCTCAAAAATTGGCCCATCGGTAGATTTTGCCGCAAATGATGCGGATGAAAGCTGGAATAATGGAGGAGAGTGTTTCTCTCACATTCCTTGCGATATAGTGTGGTGATAAAACTACCATTCTCATGCTTAATAGCAATGTCCAAAAAACTAATATCAGCACGGTCGAAAGTCATGGTGAACTGTAAGTGCTCGTCCAATGTATTTAGCCACCGGAAGAACTCCTGGAGACACGTTTCATCTGCATGCCAAATACAAAATACATCGTCGATGTATCTTGTCCAATGAGATACTGGACTGAACTCTGATTGATGATACAATTTGTCTTCCTCAAATTGGCGCACATAA
The DNA here is from genome assembly GCF_901001135.1 of Rhinatrema bivittatum. Classification (NCBI taxonomy): domain Eukaryota; kingdom Metazoa; phylum Chordata; class Amphibia; order Gymnophiona; family Rhinatrematidae; genus Rhinatrema; species Rhinatrema bivittatum. The sequence goes on along the minus strand of NC_042616.1, from coordinate 127,955,404 downwards.
AGATTGGCCAAACTTGGATCCATGGTAGCGCCCATAGCGGTACCACTGATTTGTTTATACCACTGATTCTGAAACACAAAATAATGGCATTATCGATTGGTATTCGTTGTAATTCCAGTTAACACGCTAGGTATTGACAGGGGGTTTTGAGAATGCGATGGTAAGTTACCAGTGAATGGGGATTCCGACACCAGAAGTGACGTAGACGGTACGCAATGCACAGGGGCTTTAAAATGGAGGCGGGAAATTCAAACCGGAAGAGAAGTACGAAAATAACGCTGAGAGCCATGTTAAAGCAGTAACGAGTGAGTAGCTGATATACTGTTGTGTTTGAGAGATAATAGCAGTTTACCGCATTGACTGATATTTTTTTTGCGGCGCAGACTTTGCCCTTGAGGAAGGACGACACCGTCCGAAACCTGTACAGCATTGGGCTTTGACGCAGTAATGTGGTACTGTTCACATTACTGGATGATCCGATTGGAGAAACGTGGGCAGGAGTTGTGATCATGCAACTAAAAGCTAAGTACCAAAGTATCAAGTACTAAGAAGATATAAATGCTTGGTTAAAGGTGTTAATAGCAGAGTGGACATTTTAAGTAATTTAAATACACGAAGCACTACAGCACTAAAAAATCCTTTAAAAAGTATTATGGACTGACCTATGATTAAATATAAGGCAGAGTGATTGACTGGCATGGATTGCCACACAATGACGCCTATTATGATGGTCTATTAGGAATGCGCAGATAATGGTTTATATTAAGAGGTGTGGGAATTGAGTGTTATTCACATAGGTAGATTGGTTCCCTTCTCAAATCGAAAGTTAGAGGACGACATTAGAGGTCTATTGTATATTTAAATTGCTAACATCTCTCTCTCTCTCTATATATATATATATATATATATTTTTTTTTTACCTTTGTTGTCTGATCTTTGTATTTTTCTAATCAGTTGGTCCTGGTCTCTCTTTCCCATTTTTTCCCTTGTCGCTCATTTCCTAATTCCTCTTCAGTGTCTTTTCTACTTCTGTCTTCTTCCCTTCCACATACACACACATATATACATAAATGCTTTCTCTCACAGACTCCCTCACACACTCAGGCTCTCACTCTCATATGCTCTCCCCCCCCCCCCCCCAGCTCACATTCTCTGCAGACACACATACAAGCTCTCACTTTCTCACCCCTCCCCAGGCTTATATTCTTATGCACACACAGACGCACATCCAGGCACCCATTCTCATCCACACACACAAACCCATTCTCCCATTCTCACCCACACATACACACATTTAAGGTCCCATTCTCACCCACACATACACACTTTCAAGCACCCATTCTTACCCACATATTCAAGCTTCCATTCTCACCCACACACACAACCCAGGCTCCCATTCTCACCCATATATATATACACATTCAAGCTTCCATCCTCACCCACATATTCAAGCTTCCATTCTCACCCACATACACAAACCCAGGCTCCCATTCTCACCCATATATACACACATTCAAGCTTCCATCCTCACCCATATATACACACATTCAAGCTTCCAACCTCACCCACATATTCAAGCTTCCATTATCACCCACACACATTCAAGACTCCATTCTCACTCCCATACACACCCAGGGTCCGATTTTCACCCACACACACACAAGGCTCCCATTCTCATCCTCACATACACATTCAAGCCTGTGCACAGTTTCCGCTTCCTCCCCCCAGAGCAGGAAGATCAGCTGGCCTCTCCTGCTGCCACTGGCCTCCTGCTATCTTCGGGCCGTATGGCCGACCGATCTTCCTGTTTGGGGGGGGGGGGATGAGAGCGGAAGCGCCGCGCACAGTTTCCGCTTCCTCCCCCCAGAGCAGGAAGATCAGCTGGCCTCTCCTGCTGCCACTGGCCTCCTGCTATCTTCGAGCCATACGGCCGACCGATCTTCCTGCTGGGGGGGGGGAGCGGAAGCTGTGCGCGGCGCTTCCGCTCTCCCCCCCCCCCAGCAGGAAGATCAGTCGGCTGTACGCAGGAGGCCAGTGGCAGCAGGAGAGGCAGCTGATCTTCCTGCTCTGGGGGGAGGAAGCGGAAACTGTGCGCGGCGCTTCCGCTCTCCTCCCCCCTCCCCAAACAGGAAGATCGGTCGGCCATACGGCCCGAAGATAGCAGGAGGCCAGTGGCAGCAGGAGAGGCCAGCTGATCTTCCTGCTTTGGGGGGAGGAAGTGGAAGCTGTGCACGGCGCTTCCGCTCCCCCCCTCCCCCCGCAAACAGGAAGATCGGTCGGCCATATTTATTTATTTATTTATTTATAACTTTTATATACCGGCATTCGTAAAAAAAACATCATGTCGGTTTACAGACAACTGAGAAAGGAAATTACAATGATAGATGGAGGAAGGATAGGAAGTTAAAAGGTGACCACTTTACTGTAGAGCCAACGGGCGCCACAGTTATTAAATGAGATTACATGTGTTAACCAGGTTGGACATAAATTAATTATATACAATTATATACATATGGTTGTAGGACCGCTTCCCCACGTGTGCCGTGATGGCGTGCCAAGCATGGGTTCTCCTCTTCACTGTCGCGGGGATGGGATCCCGCGACAGCCTTGCAGTTCTGGTGTCAGTTGGGTGGGCCTGGGTCTAAATTGGGTGGGCACCTGCCCACCCAGGCCCACCCGTGGCTACGCCACTGGTACAATTTCTCACCGGCAGATAAAAAATCATACATGTGACACTCTATGCAAAAGACTGGGAAGCCCCCCTCTTACTGCTGGACTGCTGCCTTCATCTCACATTTGTTCAGTTCCTATTTAAGTTTTAGGTTGCTATGGGATTAGGAATGTGTCTAATTAATGTCCTTTAAATGTATTAGTGAATTCACTATATGTGGCCTACACAGGAATGATCAAATTCTCAATAAAGTGTTGTTTGTTTGTTTGTTTTTAAGTGGCACCTGCCTATAAATTAAAGGATGAGCTAGGGGTGGGTGGGCGAGGGCTGGGAGGGTTGGGAAATACAAACAGTCTAACTTCAGTTAGTCAGCCAGAGTGACTCACTGCTCTCTTCATTAACAAATGTTGGTACCTAATCAAACCAAATCACACTACCTCAACACCTTTCCAAGGTGAGTAACTGAACTGAACTTTTCAACCTATTTATTTAGGTATACACTGCTCCTAGCTTATTTCTAGCTTCTTGCTACTTTTTTTTTTTTTTAATATACAAACACTCTAACTTCTGCTTCTGCAGAAGTTAGAGTGTTTGTATAGGGGAGTGTTTGTATAGGGGAGTGTTTGTATAGGGGAGGGTATGTGCAATATGGGTGTTTCAATGAAGATGATGTATTCATATGTACATGGGAATGTTATGGGTTAAAATTATTAATGTAGTTGACAAATTTATTAAAATAAATGAGTGTAATGTGATACATGTAGTAATTATTATATACTACCCTTATTTAAAAATACAAACAGTCTAACTTCAGTTTATTTGCTGCCTTACTATTAAACTACAACCCCCACTTATTCAAAGGAAATCCTTGTTTGGTGGTTTTTTGTACGGTAGTTATATGCAGGGACAACCATTTTTTAGTTGTCCCTCTTACTATTATTCACACTTTATGTCCATTCTTCTTTTCTTTTTTGCTTTTTTTCTTTTTTACTTTTACATCTATTGTCACTTCTCCCTGGCTGCTTATCTGACCCAACTATTAATTCTTTCTCTCATATACTTATCTAGGCTGCCGCCCTCATTGCTTCTTGTGGGTTCGGATTCGCCTGCCCGACATTGGCCATGTTTCGGCAAAGCGTGCCTGTTTCAGGGACTATGGGAGAACATAGTGTGTGGGAAGAGCTAAAGAGCTAAAGAACCTGAAAGTGGACAAAGCCATGGGGCCTGATGGGATTCATCCAAGGATATTGAGGGAGCTCAGAGATGTTCTGGCGGGTCCACTGTGTGACCTGTTCAATAGATCCCTAGAAACGGGAGTGGTGCCGAGTGATTGGAGAAGAGCGGTGGTGGTCCCGCTTCACAAGAGTGGGAACAGGGAGGAGGCTGGCAACTACAGACCGGTTAGCCTCACTTCGGTGGTGGGAAAAGTAATGGAGTCCCTGCTGAAAGAGAGAATAGCGAACTATCTACAGTCCGGAGAATTGATGGACCAGAGGCAACATGGATTCACCAGGGGAAGATCCTGTCAGACAAATCTGATTGACTTTTTTGACTCGGCAACCAAGGAATTGGATCAAGGAAGAGCACTCGATATCATATACTTGGATTTCAGCAAAGCTTTTGATACGGTTCCGCACAGGAGACTGGTGAATAAAACGAGAAGCTTAGGAGTGAGTGCCGAGGTGGTGACCTGGATTGCAAATTGGTTGACGGACAGAAGACAATGTATGATGGTAAATGGAACCTTCTCTGAAGAGAGAGCGGTTTTAAGTGGTGTACCGCAAGGATCGGTGTTGGGACCGGTCCTGTTCAATATCTTTGTGAGCGACATTGAGGACGGGATAGAAGGTAAGGTTTGTCTTTTTGCGGATGACACTAAGATCTGCAACAGAGTGGACACGCCGGAAGGAGTGGAGAGAATGAGACGGGATCTAAGGAAACTGGAAGAGTGGTCGAAGATATGGCAGCTGAGATTCAATGCCAAGAAGTGCAAAGTCATGCATATGGGGAGTGGAAATCCGAATGAACTGTATTCGATGGGGGGGGAAAGGCTGATGTGCACGGAGCAGGAGAGGGACCTTGGGGTGATAGTGTCTAATGATATGAAGTCTGCGAAACAATGCGACAAGGCGATAGCAAAAGCCAGAAGAATGCTGGGCTGCATAGAGAGAGGAATATCGAGTAAGAAAAGGGAAGTGATTATTCCCTTGTACAGGTCCTTGGTGAGGCCTCACCTGGAGTACTGTGTTCAGTTCTGGAGACCGTATCTACAAAAAGACAAAGACAAGATGGAAGCGGTACAGAGACCAGGAAGGTGGAGGATCTTCATCGGATGACATACGAGGAGAGATTGAAGAATCTAAATATGTACACCCTGGAGGAAAGGAGGAGCAGGCGTGATATGATACAGACTTTCAGATACTTGAAAGGTTTTAATGATCCAAAGACAACAACAAACCTTTTCCGTAGGAAAAAAATCAGCAGAACCAGGGGTCACGATTTGAAGCTCCAGGGAGGAAGATTCAGAACCAATGTCAGGAAGTATTTCTTCACGGAGAGGGTGGTGGATGCCTGGAATGCCCTTCCGGAGGAAGTGGTGAAGACCAGAACTGTGAAGGACTTCAAAGGGGCGTGGGATAAACACTGTGGATCCATAAAGTCAAGAGGCCGCCAATGAAGAGTGGGTGACTCGCCATAATGATGGCTACTGCCTGGAGACAATACCCTTATTCAATAAACATACACATGCTTACTGTGACTCCAACATCGCTCTAAGCTTCAACAGCAAGAGGATATATGGAAAAAAAGGATTTGCACTCACAAAGAGGGGAGTAGCTGGCTTGTTACGGCGGTTACTACCCCAAACCAAATAAGCCTGATACTTCATTTTCAATGCATATACAGCATAGTTCTCTGCTTCAACGGCAGGGGAGAAGAAAAAAGGGTTTGCACTCACAAAGCGGGGAGTAGCTGGCTTGTTACGGCGGTTACTACCCCAAACCAAATGTGCCTGATACTTCACTTTCGATGCATATCCAGCATAGCTCTCTGCTTCAATGGCAGGAGAGAAAAAAAACTGATACTTCACGCATATCCAGCATAGCTCTCTGCTTCAACGGCAGGGGAGAAAAAAAACTGATACTTCACGCATATCCAGCATAGCTCTCTGCTTCAACGTCAGGGGAGAAAAAAAAACAACCAACAAGGGCTGTACAACATAGTCTGGGTAAAACAAATAAGCATGGGTGTAGCTTGCTTATTGCAGCGCTTACTACCCCTACTTCCCCTAACTAATCAAGCTAGATATTTCACTTGGATGCAGCTCTATCACTGCTCTCTACATTAATGGTGGGGGTGGAAGGGAAATAGAACCAAGAGCTAAGAGAAACAGATAAGTATGAGAGAAAAAATGTGTGAAGCTTGCTGGGCAGACTGGATGGGCCGTTTGGTCTTCTTCTGCCGTCATTTCTATGTTTCTATGTTAATTTACTGTGTCCAGTCCGGGTTCACAGTGTGAAAATGTTTCTTGAACTAGTAAAAATAAATGAAATGCTTTACAACTAACCTCCAACATAAAAACAATTCCTACCACCTTACAAGTATTTAATACTTACTTTTCTCTCTTATGCTGTATGCTTAAAGTGAGCGACGCCTTCAGTTCACGGTTCCAGCGCCTCTATCTATTCTGCCCATTTTTAAACCTACCACGGGCTAACAACTCCCTGTCCTTCTCAGACCGAGACTACCTCAGGTGCAACCAATAACTCTAAATTGTCTCCGGTATTTTCCCCGCATCCCCATTCTCTTACTGTACCAACTTTTGTGTGTGTATCTATTTATTGTTCACCTTTTACACAAATCTTTATTATTTATTCTTTATTTTTTGTTAAACACAGTGCCGCCCGCTGGTTTCAATTATCTCCGCTATTTTCATTATCGGACCTGGGTGGGGCCTGTTCCCATGTTGGACTGCTTCTGCTCCATTATATAGCGGACCTGATGGAGGACTGAATGCCACCACATCCGCATTTTACGTGTAGTCCCAATTTGTGGGGTTGATCTAATTAACACGGCTCCGCCCACTGACCGCAATGATTGCTGCTATCATCATAATCGGACCTGGGTATTTTCTCCGTATCTCTTATCCACTTTTGTATGTATGTGTCTGTTTTTTGGTCACCTTTTGCGCAAATCTCTATTTTTTAATTTTTTAATTTTTCATTTTTGAGGCTGATTAGTGAAATACAATGCCGCCCACTAGTTACAATTATCCCTGCCTGTATAATGATCGGACCTGGATGAGGCCCATTCCTAAGTTGGACCACCCTAGCTCCAGTATATGGTGGACATGATGGAGACCTGGATGTCACCACATCTGCATTTTAAGTGTGGTCTTGTTGTTCAATGAAATTGACCCTAAACTAAAAGTCAATGGGTTCCGGTTGCTTTGTTGCATACTTCTTTCTTTACACAATTACTCGTTGCAGTGGCCACTAGTTGAAAATGCCAATATGTTCTCTTTAATGTATATTGTTATTAAATGAAACTATTGTCCTGAAATCAGGTATGTTATCTCCAGCTAGCATTATTGTTTTTTGATTGATCAACCACTTCCCTTAGATATCTCTAATTCCACCACTAGAGTGTATTTTTTCCGGGGGAGTGAGTCTTTAACTCCCAAAAAACCTTCTTTTATTTGAATTCTTCTTTTGAGATTGATTTTATCTATGACCACCCAGCATCCCCAAGAGACATCCCCCTACAGACAGACTGACCAGTCAATTTCTCGGTTCAACCCTTTAGGAGCTACCGTGTCCCATGTGTAAATAAATTTTTGCTCTATTTGTGTAAGTTTCAGGTTCATGTTGCCTTCTCGTGGATGATCTTGTATTTGAAAAATCACCGCCACTTTAAACTCTTCTGGTAGATGTCCAATTTCTTGCCAGTGATCAGCTAGTGGTGCACCTTCTATTTGATGTTTTAAGCGATTTGCATGTTCCTGTATCCTGTTTTTAATCTTCCGCATAGTTTTGCCTATGTATACTTTATTACAGGGACACCATAAAGCATATACCACTTTTGTAGAGTCACACGTGTATTGATCCCTGAAATAAAATGTCCTTCGTCCTGGAATATCCATAAACTAGTAAATACCATAAACTCTGTAAATGTACCCTGACAAATTTTGGTTAATATATTCTGTTAAATTTCCTATCACTTTTCTCTGCTCCTAGTTATACTTTTCCCTGTTTTATTGTAACTGTAATTGTTTTCGTTCAGCACCTGTTATTTATTTCGTTCACTGTAACTTTTATCACTCCCCCTGTTTATTGTAAACCGGCATGATATGATACTCTCACGAATGCCGGTATAGAAAAAACTAAAATAAATAAAATAATATCCAGTTGTGTACCGACATACAGGTAGTCAGATGCACTACATTTTCCACAGGTTTTTTTACTTCCTTGTTGGTCATTTACTTTAGTGCTGATCAGTAACAAATTAGAGTGAACCACCAAGTCCTTCAAATTTTTAGCTTTGGTAAGGGCGAACATAGGTTTCTCTTGAAAATTAGGGTGTGTTTGTAAAATTGACCAATGTTTCAAAATACTCTTCTTCAACATCTGTGTTTGCAGTGTGTATAGAGACACACACACTAACCTCTCTCTCTCTCCTCACATTCAGGCCCTTCCCCAGCCTAAAAATGTCCAAAACGAAATTTGCAAAAAAAAAAATCGCGATTTGCATTATGGGCATATCGCATGACATCGCACAGCTGAACACTAATGAAAAAGGTGTAGTTATTTTCAGCATTAAAACAATGCGATATCGTGTGTTATGGCTTCGCACTTTGCAAAGCCAGCCCACTTTTACAAAACTCTGCCCCAATCTCTCCCCTTTTAAAAATTAGCATTGCACCATGTGTTTTGGTGTTTTCACATGTGAAAACACTTTAATGCATGCGAAAACGCCATAACGCGAGTTGATAAAAGACCTGTTGGTGAGCAAGTTGGAAGAGTATGGTCAGGTGTCAGGATACAATCTTAACTATATCAAATTATAGTTCGTGATTGTATCTGGCTCTCTAGACATATTAGAGCTTCAAAATGTTGGATTCAAATGGGCAAAGAATTGATTCAAATACTGGCTATTTAGGTAGCCGTGAAAATGAAAAATAAGTAAACAATGAACAATCCTAACATTCTCACATAAATTAAAAACAGAACTAATAGAATTAAACATTTTGCCCTCGACTTTTTCAGGATAAATGAATGTGATGAAAATGAGTAGCCTGCCCAAAATTTTGTATCTATTCCAGTGATCCTGAAGTCTATTCCACAAATATTATTTAGGGAGAAGGCTAGAACATTGGTGAAATATATCTGAAGAGGTAAGAGACCATGTATGCCACTGAAACATTTACAGGGCCTTAAAAATAGTGATGCCGCATCTTGAGAGCTCTTTCCTTGCTACTCAATTAGCATATTTGATACAGTGAGTATCTAAGACAGGTGATGAAAAATGGAAGCATTTGACGGTGGGGAAGGGGTGAAAGGTTCATTTAACCTGAAGCATTTGTCCTATATACTGGTCAGATCAATATCCCAGAAAATAAGGTCATCCTCTGGTTAGTTCAGTAGTACAGGCCTGGAATAAAGCCTTAAGGAGCAGCGGAACTACCAGGGATGCTGTCTCATCTCTAATGAATATATTTGCTAATCTCAAACAGTGCTTGGCAGTAAATGCCAAGGGCAGAAGTTAGGAAATGTCAGGAATATGATAATATGAACATCTGATTCAAGGTAAAATCTTTAATGTCATTTTCAGCATTTGCAGACTCATATGGAATACCCCAGAAATCCTATATGAAAGATGTAGCCAAACTTTATGGTCTTGGAACACTTGATCCTTTGCAAGATAGGAATGTGTATTTGTTTAAAACAAAATGGGAAATTATGAATTAAGGAGTGCCTCATTTGTCTGTGGTTGTTGGTTGTATTCTAGCTTTTTAGTTTTTAATTTTGACTGTACAATGCTTTGGGTGGCCTACCGTTGTGCTTACAAGTTTACATACCCCTAGCAGAATTTGTAAGATGTGTAGCATTTTCAAAAAACATAAGTGATCATACAAAACACGTCTGTTATTTTTAATGTTTCAAATTAAGCTATCATGCATCACAGAATAGCACAATCATTAAATAAACCATAGCAATAAGCAAAAATAATAAAATGGTCATGTTCAAAGGTTTGCATATCCTTAGCTATTAATATTGTGTACATCAATGATGGCTTGCAGTCTTTTATGATAGTTATGAATGAGGCCTTTCATTTTCTTGTGGTAAAGCTGCCCATTCCTCTTGGCAAAGAGCCTCCAGATCCTATAAATTCTTTGGTTGTCTAGCATGAATTGCATATTTTGAATTCTCCCCAAACTGGCTCAATGATGTTGAGGTCAGGAGTGTGATAGCCACTCCAGAATCTTCACTTTCTTCTGCTGCAGCCGCTGAAGGGTTGACTTGGCCTTATGTTTCAGATCATTGTCATGTTGGAAAATATAAGTATGCCCCATGTGCAGCTTCCTGGCTGATTAATGCAAATTGTCCTCCAGTAGTTTCTGATAAGATGCTGCATTCATCCTGCCATCAATTTTGACTAAATTTCCTGTGCCATTGTAGCTTCCCCCTCCCAAAACAGTAGAGATCCATCTCCATGCTTTATGGTAGGGTTGGTATGCTTCTCTTCATAGTATTTATGGTTGTGAGCATAAAATTCAATTTTGGTCTTATTTCTCCAAATTATTTTATTGCAGAAGTTTTGAGTCTTCTCTAGGTGCTGTTTAGCATATTGTAAATGGCTGTTGCAACAATGGCTTTTTTTCTGGCAATTCTACCATGCAACCCATTTTTGTTCAAGTATCTCCTTATTGTGTATGCTGAAACACCCACACCACTTTGTTTCAGAGAAGCTTGTATTTCAGTAGAAGATGCTTGTGATTTTTCATTGCATCCTGACAAATTTTCCTGAAATCTTTCTTGATCTACCTTGCTATTAACAGAACCCATAATTTTCCACTTCTTGACCAGACTTTGAACAGTACTGATTGGCATTTTCAAACCTCTGGCTATCTTGTTATATCATTTTCCTGATTTATAAAGTTGAACTACTTTTGCTCACAGATTCTTTTTGACTGTTCTTTTGCTTTGCTCATGCTTCAGTAACCATCAAAGTCATTGCAGCTCTGGATAAAATGCACAAGAGTTTCTCAAGAGCTAAGGAACTCATTAACTATTTATACACAGACACTAATTACAATCAAACCTACCCTCCTTGCCCTCTCCACCTGTGTGTGTCAACTTGAGTGTATATTATCAGCCCAAACATTCTAGGGTATGAAAACTTTTGAACAGGATCATTTTATTATTTCCTTTAGTGCTATGGTTTGTTTAATGATTGTGCTATTCTGTGATGCATAATAGTTTAATTTGAAACTTTAAAAAATAATGGGGTAGATCTTTAAAAAATACATGATCGCGTACTTTTGTTCGCGCACCAGGCGCGAACAAAAGTATGCTGGATTTTATAAGATACGCGCGTATCTTATAAAATCCGGGGTCGGCGCACGCAAGGGGGTGCACATTTGTGCAACCTGTGCGCGCCGAGCCCAACGGTGCTGCCTGTTCCCTCCGAGGCCGCTCCGATTTCGGAGCAGCCTTGGAGGGAACTTTCCTTTGCCCTCCCCCCACCTTCCCCTCCCTTCACCTCCCCCCACCATCCCCTGCCTTCCCCTACCTAACCCACCCCCCCGGCCCTATCTAAACCCCCCCCTACCTTTGTCAGCAAAGTTACGCCTGCTTTTAGCAGGCGTAAATTTGCACGCACCGGCCGGCATCCCCGCTCGTGTTCCAGTCCCGGGGGCTGGTCCGGAGGCCTCGACCACGCCCACGGGCCGGCGCCACGCCCCCGGGCCCGCCCCCAAAACGCCGCGGCATTTCGGGGATGCCCCTGGATACGCCCCCTCCCACCCCTTTTCGAAAGCCCCGGGACTTACACGCGTCCCGGGGCTTTACGTCCCGGAAGGATTTACGCGCACAGGGCTTTTAAAATCCGCCCCAATGTGTTTTGTCTGATCACTTTTTAAAAAATGCTACACATCTTACAATGTGTGACAGGGGTATGTAAACTTATCAGCACAACTGACTATGGGTCAGGTATGGGGTCTAGAAATGTTTTAAATTAAAATACAAATTTTAACAAATTTCCCTTTCATTTCAATTTGTTTTTTTAAACTAAAGAAAAAAAAAACAAATGAAAGTTTGTGTTTGTTTTTAAAATTTCCCACTGCCAACAAGAAAACTACTTCCCAGCCTCCTCTCTGATTCCCCTCACTTTATCCCCTGCTCCCTGAATCCTTTTACCATTTTTTTAATGGTGCAAGAGCCAGCGGGTTACTTCTGCCCCATTGGTGATATACCTAGAAATGGCATTGACAGACTGAGGCTAGCACCATTGTTAGTTTATTTAGTACAAAATCGTGGCATCCAGACCTTATAGCACTGCATATGTAAAGTAGTGCAAAAGAAGTGTTAAGTAATAGTTATAATAGTACCCAGATTAATAAATTTCTTCCAAAGAAAATCGTGCCATAGCGCTGATCTCTGTCTGCTGGTGCCATTTCTAAGTATACCTCTGAGCAGTGCAGAAATGACTGGGGACTGCTCCTGCACTGTGAAATAAAAGAAAAATATGGTAAGAAGGTTTGGGTAGTTGGGAAGGGGGTTGTGAGGAAATCAGAGGAGAAGCCTAGGAGGTTGTGTTGTTCTCTGATGGGGCCTGACATTTTTATTTTGGTTTTCCTTTCATTCTTTTCCTTGTTTTATAATTGTCTTTTTTTTTTATTTTATTAAATCAAGAACTTACATACTTCACACTGTTAATAGGCAACAAATATTTTCCCCCTTTAAACCCCAAACACTGCACATAACATTGAGATACAAGGTAAAAAAGGAATAAAAGAAACAATAATACGAAGAAACAATCACAGTATAGGGAAGGAATATACAGACAATACCATTACCTAGAGCAGGATAAAAATAATCCACACAATGCAAAACCCCCCAGATGACTGACTTCCAGTTAAGAGAGAACAGTCACCAAATAGTCAAAAAAGATGAACCATTTCCTGTATATTGTTAGGCAAAGAGACAATATATGCTTCCCAGATTTTATGGAAACAATATTTAGATTTCATTGGCTTGGTGAGTGGTTTTAAATTCCAAGAAAAAAGTAATTTGCCATACCTGCCTTCGACAATGAAGTAATGGGGGCTTATTTAACCAGTCCCCTTGACAAAATAATTGCCTGGCTAACAAGAACCCCTTACGCACAAACATAACATACTCATAAGTAAATCTCATGTTATCAGATATATGACCTAACACACAAACAAAAGATTTTAGGATATTCTTCCCCATGGGGCGGATTTTAAATGCCCTGCACGCGTAAATCCGGGCGGATTTATGTGCGCAGGGCCCTCGCGCGCCGGTGGCCTATTTTGCATAGGCCACCGGCGTGCGCAGAGCCCCGGAACGCGCGCAAGTCCCGGGGTTTTTTAAAAGGAGCGGGAGGGGGCGTGTCAGGGGCGTGGCCGAATGATGCGGCGTTATGGGGGCGTGACGCGGCATTTTGGGGGTGGTGATGTGGGCGTGGTTTCGGCCCGGGGGCGTTCCGGGGCCGTGGCCGCGGCCTCCGGACCAGCCCCCGGGACCGGAACACGGAGCAGGGCAGCCAGCCGACGCGCGCAGATTTACATCTGCTTTTCGCAGGCGTAAATCGTGGAATAAAGGTAAGGGGGGGGGGTTAGATAGGGCCGGGGGGGGGGTTAGGTAGGGGAAGGGAGGGGAAGGTGGGGGGAGGGCGAAGGAAAGTTACCTCCGAGGCCTTTTTCAGTCTTTCCATTGAAAAATTTACCATTCAGCCCTACTCTGTTTTCTATCTTTTAACCAGTTAGCAATCCACAATAGGACACTTCCCCCATCCCATGACTTTTTAATTTCTTAAGAAGTCTCTCGTGAGGGACTTTGTCAAATGCTTTCTGGAAATCCAGATACACCTTATCAGCAATTGGCTCACCTTTATCCATGTTTATTTACACCCTCAAAAAAATGTAGCAAATTTGTGAGGCAAGACTTCCCTTGGCTAAATCCATGTTAGCTTTGTCCCAGTAAACTATGCTTATCTATATGTTCAGCAATTTTGTTCTTTATAATGGTTTCTACCATTTTGCTTGGCACATACGTCAGACTCAGTGGTCTCTAGTTTCTTGGCTCACACCCCCTCCCCCTTGATCCCTTTTTTAAAATGTGTGTTACATTGCAATGCTTCAGTCTTCTGGTACCATAGAGGATGTTACTAATAGTTTACAAGTTTCTAATAGCAGGTCCCCAATTTCATTTACTGGTTCTTTCAGCACTCTGGGATGTCTGGTCCAGGTGATTTTCTGCTCTTTTATTTGTCAATTTGCCCTAGTACATCTTCCAGGTTCATTGAGATTTGTTTCAGTTCTTCTGAAACATCACCTTTGAATATCATTTCTGGCATGGGTATCTCGTTTACATCTTCCTCAGTAAATACCAAAGCAAAGAATTCATTTAGTCTCTTTGCTATGGCTTTGTCATTCCTAGGTGCCCCTTTTACACCACCAACTGACTCCCTCGCAGACTTTTTACCTCAAATGTACCTGAAAGTTTTTATTATGAGTTTTTGCTTTTTTTTTCAAATTCTCTCTTTGCCTTCCTTATCAATGCTTTGTATCCGACATGCCAGTGCTTATGCTCTTTCCTGTTTTCTTCTTTTGGATCCCTTTTCCATTTCTTGAAAGATGTTTTTAGATATTATAGCCTCTCTCATCTCGCCTTTTAACCATGCTGGTAGTAGTTTAGCCTTCCTTCCACATTTTCAAATGCATGGAAAACATCTGTTCTGGGCTTCCAAGATGGTATTTTTAAATAACGTCCATGCCTGAGCTAAATTCTTAACCTTTGCAGTTGCTCCTTTCAGTTTTTTTCCTACCCATTTTCCTAATTTTAGCAAAGTCCCCTTTTTGAAAGTTTAATGCTATTGCAGTAGATTTACTTTTTTGCACTCCCTCCAATTATTAAGTCAAATTTGATAATGTTGTGATCACTATTGCCAAGTGGCTCCAACACTGTTAACTCTCACACCAAATCCTGTTTTCCACTAAGGACAAAAGTAGTTTGTTCTGTGGTTGGTTCCTGTACCAGCTGCTCCATGAAGCAGTCATTTATTTAATCTAGGCCTGATATAATATTCACCCAGTCAATACTGGGATAATTGAAATCACCCATTATTATTGTGCTGCTGATTTTGTTAGCTTCCCTCATTTTTCAGTATTTCATTACCTGTTAGTTCATCCTGGCCAGGTGGACGGAAATACACCCCACTACTATTTTATTCCCTTTTTCACCTGGAATTTCTGTCCATAAAGATTTAACATTGCATTTTGTTTGCTGCAGAACTTTTATCATGTTTAACTCAATGATCTCTAACATATAGTGCCACTCCTCCACCAAATTGATCCATTCTATCATTTTGATAATTGGTATTAATGTGTCCCATTGGTTATCTTCTTTCCACCAGCTCTCTGAGATGCAATTATATCTACATCTTCATCTGTTATGCTCGTGGACCCTTGGGCTGGCTAGAAGGTGGTGATGCAGTGCTGGAGGAAATCCCACAGCAGAGTCGTAGCCGGGAGGCGGACTTGAAGCAGAGATCCGAGACAGTCTTTACCACGGGCTTCCAGTGGTCCCCCAGGAAGGAGCCTGTGAGGACCCGAGTCGCTTGGACTTAGGAGCGGTCTCCGGAGGACGAAGGTTGAGAAGAACTCCAAATCACGGTGGACAGTAGAGATGCCAAAAGTAGAAATAGGCCAAGAGTCTGGTACCCACATTTACCAAGACTTCTGGCTCCTCCCCAGCACTATCTAAAATCCTATGTGATGCGTGAGGTCTACCACCTTTGCACCAAGCAGGCAAGTTACCAAGCAATCCTTACATCCACCAGCAACCCAGCTATCAACATTCCTAATAACTAAAACACCAACTATAACAGCTATCCTAACACTTCCCTCCTGGGCAAGTGCCCCTGGAGACCTATCCTCGATGCAAGAGGATACTACATCACCTTGAGGGCAGGTCCTAGCTAAAAGATTGCTTCCTGCCTCTTCCAGTTCATGCTCTCTTTCGAGGTGACCTCTCTCCTCCAAGGCAGCACAGGGTCTACCAGATTGGAGGTGGGACTTGGCTACTATGTTTCCAGGGCGGTGCAAGGGAATTGGGCGCCCTAGGCACCTTCAGCCTTGTGCCGCCCCCCCCCCCCCAATGTGCCGCCCCTAGCCCCGCCCTCGGTTGCAGCCCTGTCTCCAGGGGCAGGGACCACATGCCGCCACTCCCCCACCCATCCCAAAAATAACCTCACAAAACACCTGGTCCAAATTGGTGCAGGATTGAGAATGAAGACTTCCTGCAAGGCATGAAATTCTCAAACTGGTTCTACTTTTTAAAAAGGTTACCAAATGGTCCGGGTCAGAAAAAAATATGCTGGATCCCTGATACTGAATTAGACATTTGAAAGGAAATGTCAAGCAAAAAAAATCCTGTCCCCAAAGAGAGAAAATCCTGGTATAACTCCATAAACCGTTTCATCTAAGTAGCTCTGCAAATGATGGTGAAACACACACACTTTCAAACCCAAAAACAAGATATCTTTGACAGGAAAAACATTAATGGAGTCCGATTCTTGTCTGGTTCCAAAGCAACCAAAACCCATCATTGTGAACCTAGACCCTTCTTCCTCCTGTAAAACCTTGAGAAACTAGATTAATTCAAAATTAACAAGGGGCAATTGACTTTTGTCCCCAGCTGCTCTTTGCTTCTCACTCACTAGGGGTTAGTATGCCCTAAGGAAGTATTTCTTTATAGAAAGGGTAGTGAATGCATGGAACACCCTCCCAGTGGAGGTGGTGGGGATGTGAACAGTATCTGAATTCAAAAAAAGCATGGGACAAGCACAAGGGTTCTCTGTGGGAGTGGTGGAGATTGTAGACCTCAGCAGTTGTGCAGATGGCCAGACTAGAAAGGCTGTACAGTCTTTCTGTAGTCATTTTTCTCTGTTTCTAATAGTAGCTTAGTGGTAAAGAGCAGAGAGCTGAAAGTAAGGGTTCAATTCCTTTTTCTCCCACTGATGCCTCTTGTAACCGTTTACTACCTCAGGCACAGACTCCGATTGTAAGCCCTCAGGGATAAGGAACTACCTACTGTAACTGACTGTAACTTGTCTTGAACTTGGATTTGGAAAAGCAAATAATTAAATCTAAAATCCAGAAATAAAAGGGAGCCCATCCACAAAGTTTAAAGTGGCCCTAGGCATGCATTGTGGTTTCTGGCCAAGGAGACTGTTGCTGCAATGATAAGACTGAGTAGTGTGTGTGTGGGAGGGGGAATATAAAAATAGGAGAAAAAGTTTCAGGCAATTGTGAATAAAGATATATTCCCATTGTCCATGGATTGGCAAACTATGGCCCGTTGACTGGAACCAATCTTTCTCTCTTTTTTGGGGCCTGCCTACCTCTCAAGTCATCGTCATTATCTCTAGCCCGCTGCCAGTGTCCTCGAACAGGCTGCCTGGCATCAGCTTGTCATTTTGGGTACTTGTTTACATTAGCCATACAACTGACTTATTCCCTCTTTTACTGTGTGTACAGTACCTCTCTCTTTGGCCATCTGATCACATCTTTCAGTGGATGAAAACCTTCCAGCACTGTTCCAGAATGTCTGATGGCAGTGCTGTGGTTTACCAGTCAACCTCTCTATCTAGTATCTCAGTCCTCCCTGAATAGTGTATAATTGAGGCACCACATGAAGCATTAGGGATGTGAATCATTTTTTGACGATTTAAAATATCGTCCGATATATTTTAAATCATCAAAAATCTTTAGGGCCACGATACAATACCAATTCCCCCGATTTATCGTCAAAAAATCGTAAATCGGGGGAAGGGGGAGGGCAGGAAAACCGGCACACTAAAACCCCCTAAAACCCACCCCGACCCCTTAAATTAAATCCCCCACCCTCCCGAACCCCCCCCCAAATGCCTTAAATTACCTGGGGGTCCAGCGGCGGTCCGGAACGGCAGCGGTCCAGAACGGCCTCCTGCAATTGAATTGTGTTGTCTTCAGCCGGCGCCATTTTTCAAAATGGCGGCGCAAAATGGCGGCGGCCATAGACCAACACGATTCGACTGCAGGAGGTCGTTCCGGACCCCCGCTGGACTTTTGGCAAGTCTTGTGGGGGTCAGGAGGCCCCCCCAAGCTTGCCAAAAGTTCCTGGGGGTCCAGCGGGGGTCCGGAAAACGATCTCCTGCCGCGAATCGTTTTCCGTACGGAAAATGGCGCCGGCAGGAGATCGATTGCAGGAGGTCGTTCAGCGGGGGTTCCGGACCACCGCTGAACGACCTCCTGCAGTCGATCTCCTGCCGGCGCCATTTTCCGTACGGAAAACGATTCGCGGCAGGAGATCGTTTTCCGGACCCCCGCTGGACCCCCAGGGACTTTTGGCCAGCTTGGGGGGGCCTCCTGACCCCCACAAGACTTGCCAAAAGTCCAGCGGGGGTCTGGAACGACCTCCTGCAGTCGAATCGTGTTGGTCTATGGCCGCCGCCATTTTGCGCCGCCATTTTGAAAAATGGCGCCGGCTGAAGGCAACACAATTCAATTGCAGGAGGCCGTTCCGGACCGCTGCCGTTCCGGACCGCCGCTGGACCCCCAGGTAATTTAAGGCATTTGGGGGGGGGGTTCGGGAGGGTGGGGGATTTAATTTAAAGGGTCGGGGGTGGGTTTTAGGGGGTTTTAGTGTGCCGGCTCACGATTTTCATGATTTTCACGATACTTCAAACACCCAAAAGGCAACAATACGATTCCCTCCCCCTCCCAGCCGAAATCGATCGTTAAGACGATCGAGGACACGATTCACATCTCTATGAAGCATTCCAGAAGAAGGGGAAGCAGCCAACATGGGTCAGACATACTGCCAACTAGCAAGGAATGACAAATATCAGCGATGGGCTACAAAGCAAAATTGCTCACTCAAATTTGCAACAGTCTGGAGCATGAGGAGGTACATGGGAAGGAGCAGCAGAGACACCAAGTTGAGCCCCTGAGGTACCTGATACCACACCTGCTGCATCTTGATGCATGTATGAGTAAAAAGGCAAGCTCAAAGGGGATCCTCTTGAGAAGCTCCAAGGGTGTCACCCCTAGTTATTGGTACAGATGAGAGCCAGTGGAGTGGCTCCCAATTTAAAAAAAGAGAAATTGACTATCCCTGCCACAGTCCATTATAAACCATTTCCAACTGAGTTGAAAGCCAAAAAAAATCAAACAAACCAAAAAACAGAAGAAAATTGTTAGCCATTGAAAAAAAAATCCATACAAAAGGAAAACAAGAGAGTAGAGTTTCAGTAAGAAAAGAAGAACTTTATAGACACATAGTGGAGTAGGAGGTTATCAGGGTTAAACTGCCAAAATACTAAAAGGAAAAGAAAGGATTTCTGTTTGTACTTTTTCATGGAAGGGAGGGGCTGTGCACTGTCCCTTTAAGAGACTACTTAAAGTTGTGCCAATTCCTTTGGCTATGATTCAGGAGCTCTCATTTTTTTTCCCCCAACAAAGCTATAGAGGCTGTTAATAGTATCAAGCTAGCCTCAAAGTGAAATGGTTTCCTAGGGGAAACAAAGTAAGTTATTTTGCAGCAACCACAGGGGTCTGAGGAAACAGCAATATGGAGTTCACTTAGGGATCTTATACAAAGGCACACTGGTAGCCTGTGCCTTGGAGAGCGACGTTCTCAACTGCCTTGCCCTGCATACAATCATGGGAATGAATTTTCAAAGAAATTACATGTGTAAAAGTAGCATGTATCATAGCAATTTTCAAAAGTCCATTTATAGGCGTAAAACCCAGCTTTATACACAAATCCTTTTGAAAAATGACCTTCATGGTGTATTGATTCATGCAGAAAGAAAGGTAGAGAAGTCTGTAAGGAGAAAGCAGGGTAAATTAGCTATGAAAGGGCAGAATAAAAATGAGACTGCCAAGCCTGGGGAGGTATGTGAAAATAATTCTTGGAGAGAAAAATTACAGGAAGAACTAGTTCTAAAACTGTATCAGGGAGATCTCTGGAACTTTTTTTTCCCAGGTAAGTAAATTTCTTGAGACAGAAGAGTCTAAAGGAGATCTGGAAGGAATAGCAAGATTGCGAACTATAAACAGGGTTCTCCATAGACAGCAGGACAAGTGGGTGATGTCAGATGGCATCGCATGGATCCATCTCTCTGTAGCCAAGAAAATTTAAATACTGAGCATATGTGGGATTTCCCTTACATGTGCTGCTTTATGAGCCCCTTACTCGATTTGTAGATATTAGCTTTAGACAGGTAGTCAGCTCTCCAAGGAGGAGGATGGGTGTTAAATATGGCTAAGTTTATCCTGTTGTCTATGGAGAATTCTGTTTATGGTACGCAAACTCATTTTCTCTGTTGACAAACAGAGCTGAATTAGTCATGTCAAGTCATGTCAATCTGAAACTGAGGTTTGCAAGCAGAGCACTACAGGAATAAGCAACCCAGCCTCCCCCATGGAGACTGGACTACAAGGTGAAAAGGCTGTGCAAAACTGCTTGTCCAAAACTACTGTCATTTCTAAAAAAAATTTGTCCAGAGAGTACTGGGGCATAAAGGTATTTTTATTTATTTATTTACTTGTCGAGTTTTATATACACTCGTTCGGTTTCGCCTTCACAATGGTTTACATGATTCGACTGGTAGAGCAATACAGATTTCGTTTGCTATCTAAGAGTTAGTGTGTATATAAATATATATATATATATATATACACACACACACACACACATATATATATATATATATATATTGCACCAATGACCATGTTGCAGCTTTGCAGATGTCCTCGATGGAAACAGTCTTCAGATGAGTAACTGAAGTAATCATGGCCTTGTATTGATGAGCCTTGATGAAGTCCATAATCTGAAGGCCAGTCAGCCCATACAATGTGCAATACAGCCAGTTAGCAGTAGTGTGTTTCGTAACTGCTAAACCCATTCTATTGAGATCACAGGACACAAACAGCTGAGAAGCCAGATGATAAAGCTGCATCCTCTTCAATTACTAGACTAGGGCCCTTTTGCAGTCCAGCATATGAAGGGGCTTTTCTCCTTTATATTCATGAGGCTTTGGAAACAACATGAGTAAAACAATAGCTGGTTTAGATGAAAAGTGAAGACCATTTTAGAAAGAAATTTTGGATGGGTGCAGGGCATTAACTGGGTGTGGAAAACTGAAGATGAGTATGAAACCAAAGTCTGAAGTTCACTGATCCTCCCAGCTGAGGCAATAGCCATATCACCTTACACGTATGAAAGATTATGAAGGATGACTCCAACAGCTTGTAAGGAGGTTTCATCAATAACATAGAGATCCCTCAGCACAGGGGGCTTTGAAACTGGCAGTTTCGTATGCCACGAACCTTTCATAACTTGGATACCAAGAGATGAAAAGAGATTGGCTTATTCGCCACATAGAAACATATAGAAGTGACGGCAGAAGAAGACCAAACGGCCCATCCAGTCTGCCCAGCAAGCTTTCACACCTATTTGTTTTCATAATCTGTTACTCTGACCGCTGAGGTCAGGGCCCTTATTGGTAACTTTTTGTTTCCAATTCCCTTCCACCCCCACCATCGATGCAGACAGCAGTGTTGGAGCTGCAGCTAATTGGTTTGCGGTAGTAACCGCCGTAATAAGCAAGCTACTCCCGTTTGTTTACCCTGCATGTGCAATTCAGCCATTGTTGGTTGTCTGAATAAAAATCCTCTTTACTTAATTCCCTCTGTTGCTGAAGCAGTGAACTGTGTTGGATACTTATTCCAAGTCAAGTATCATGCTTAATTGATTCGGGATAGTAGCCACCGTAACAAGCAAGCTACACCCATGCTTATTTGTTTACCCAGACTATGTAAGTCATTCCTTGTTGGTTGATGCTGATATAAATCATCTTTTCTTCATTCTCTCTGCCGTTGAAGCAGAGAGCTATGTTGATATGCAGTTATAGCACTAAGGTGAACTTTAACGGATGATGTACCGTGACCCAAAGAAGATAAGGAGAACAAGTATTGAAGCAGATCCCTTGGGTCACAGGCGAACAGATCCAGGGATCTCGTCTGATACCAAGAAGCAAAATACTTTCCATTTAAAACTGTACGCTCTTCTGTTAAATGGCTTTCTAGCTGAGATCACAATATCCTCAACCCCTCTGGAAAGAGCCAGGGAAGAAATTATCAAGCGCTCAATATCCAGGCGGTCAGGTTGAGTAATGAGAGATTTATATGAAAGAGACAATCTTCCTCCTTCATCATACTAGTTCCCAGCAGAATTGGAAGCTGGATGGGCAGCTTTGGTGAAATGAGAGAATGAAACTAGGTCAAGCCGGGGCACTGTCCTGGACACTAATGGAAGTGGTAGAAACGCATACAGTAGATGTACATTCCATTTCAGTAGAATAGTATCCGAAGCATACATGAATCTGCTTGGACAAATGAAACAAAAACATGTGAACCTTCCCATTTTCCATTGCAAATATGTCCATTGCTGGCCTAACCCATAGATTGAACAGTTTGTCTGCCACCTTCTCATCCAACTACCATTCATGTGGAAAAAAAACCCTGCTGTGTCGATCTTCCAATGTGTTTGATACTCCAGAAAGATAGGATGAATGTAGAAAGGCTTTGTGACTGATGGCCTAGTCCCAGATTCTTGGTGATTCCAAGCACAAGGTCCAGAAGCCTTGTTTGTTCAAGTGGAACATTGCTATCTGATTGTTGGTTTGGATCAAACTTTTCCTTCCCTGCAGGATGTGAGAGAAGACTTCTAGGGCATACCAGATTACATAAACCTGCTGGAGCTGCATGCTAAGGACACGTGCTGATGTGGCCCACGTACCTTGGGTTCAAAAGGAGCCTCGGATGCATCTTTGGCCAGGGTTACTTGATAAGGCATTTCTGGAAGAAGAGAGACAACCTTCAAGACCATCAGTTCCAGCTACCACTGTGGAGGGATACTCGTATCTCTGAGGTCACTAGGATTGAATAGGACAGCATTCGACATAGCTAGTCCCTTTGGAACTGAAGTCCTCACTTGTAGGCATTGTTGGGTTTGTGGCATATTGTGGACTCTTGGTCGAAGTGGCGATGACCCCTCTTCTCAGGGAGGGGCCCCGTCGGGAACCACAACGAGTGTCTAGACTCTAGGAAGCAGACACTGAGGAGAGAAAGCTTTATTATACTGCAGTTGAAGAGTAGAATCTTGCCCAAGGAGCGGACAGTGCTGTAGTCCAGAGATATCACGGTGCTCAGACAGTCTCTGTAGATGATAGTCTCACTCAGATGAAGCAAAGGTCCGATAGTGTTCTGCAGCGCGAGATAGGCCGTGAAACTGAAAGGTGAAATGAGGAGAGCTGGAGTGTAGTGATATTTACAGAGTAGCAGTGCTGATACTTCCTTTGGTAGCAGAATGAAGAGAGGGACCAGAGGTCCGTGGTGCAGGATACCCTGAGCAGAATAGGCCCTCGAGGAGCGAGTACCTAGGAGCGCCGATGGTTCCTGAAAGAAAGCAGACAGGACCCCCGAGGAGCGGGTGTCCTTAAGGTTAGGCAGATTAATCCCGGAGGGCAAGTAGAAGCGAGAGGCCCCCGAGGAGAGGGTACCCAGAGCTTCCGTAGTAGCGAGATACCCCAGAGGGTAGTGAGGAATCCAAGTGAGCAGCTTAGAAGTGGTCAGAGTAGCAAAACCGAAGTCCTTGCTAACTCGTTCAATTGGAACGGAGCAGAGGTTTAAATACCCAGAGGTACTGATGTCATGCGGTGGGGCCGCTCCCGAGGTTCCCGCCATGACGTATTCAAAAACGTAGGCAGCGTGCGCGCACGTGCCCTAGGAGGCCTCAATTAGAAGCATGGCGGACAGGGACACCCATGCTGGCTCAGAGATGCCGAGGGTTTCGGCAAACAGCAGCGAAGGTAGCCATTCTTCCAATGGAGGAGGAAAAGGGTAAAAGAGAGGTGAGGCAGAACGGTTGCAGCCGTCTGCGACCGACGGATGCAACAGGCATGTTAGGCAAACCATATGTACTGCTGCCCTAGGGCAATTAGGACAGACCTGGCTGAAGTCCATGTATGGCTTAAGAGGCCTTTAACTGAACCCCATAAAAACGTTCACTCTTTCTTCCAGGAGAAACGCTTTCTCTGAGCATGGTTGGTGCAAGAGCATTTGGCACTCTGAGCAAACCTTCAAATCGTGCACTCCTACTCCCCCTATCTCTCTCTCTATCTATCTATCTATTTATTTATTTATTTAACACTTTTCTATACCGACCTTCATGAATAAATTCAAATCAAATCGGTTTACATGCTATTAATTGCATCAGTAGCATGGGTTCTTCTTAGTGTTTGGGTAATTGCCAGGTTCTTGTGGCCTGGTTTTTGGCCTCTGTTGGAAACAGGATGCTAGGCTTGATGGACCCTTGGTCTGTCCCAGCATGGCAATTTCTTATGTTCTTATGTTCTTATGTAACAAGGGGTAGAACTTAATCAACCATTTAACAAGAGGCAAAAGTTACATATAACAAGGAGGTAGTAACTTGGGGGGCTAAGTTAGCCGGAGGCAAAGGACAGCAAAACTGAATAAACTAAATAACGAAACAAAGAAACAGAGGCAAAATATCAAGCCTAAACTAGGCGGGGCGCCTAGTCAGGTAAGCGGAGTCCTGTCTGGTAGAAAATGGATGGTTTTGAAAGTTAAGGGAAGGCTTGGAGGATGAGCCAGGTCTTAAGTTTTTTTCGAAAGGTTAGAGGGCAAGGATCTAGCCTGTGGGCATGTTATTCCAAATGGCCGGACCCGCTGTAGAGAATGCTCGTTCTTTGGTGGTTGATAGACGCGTGGATTTCTTTGGGGGGACTTGCAGGGTACCTTTATACGCTTCTCTGATGGGTCTTGAGGATGAGTATAATTTGAGAGGGATCTGAAGTTCTAGTTGTTGCTGATTATGAATGATTTTGTGAATTGTGGTAAGGGCCTTGTGCAAAATTCTGTATTTTATTGGCAACAAATGAAGGTTCCGGAGTATGGGAGTGATGTGTGCTCCTCGGTTGGTGTTGGTTAGGTTTCTAGCCACTGCATTTTGGAGCATCTGTAATGGTTTGATGGAGGAAATGGGGAGCCCAAGGAGGAGAGCGTTGCAATAGTCTGATTTGGAGAAGAGCGTGGTTTGGAGCACAGTCCTGAAATCCTGGAAATGAAGGATGGGTCTGAGCCTTTTCATAACCTGTAGTTTATAAAAACAATCCTTGGTAGTGTTGTTGATGGATTTCTTTAGATTCAAATGGTTATCGAGGATTACTCCTAGGTCCCTTACTTGTGTGATCTGGGTGTTGGGAGATGTCGGATGGGTTAGGGCTGTGTGGTCAGAGAAGATGAGAAGGAGTTCTGTCTTGATCGCATTGAGAACCAGGTTCAAACTGGTGAGAAGGCGGTTAATAGATTGGAGGCAGTTTTCCCAGTAAGTGAGAGTTTTAGGGAGGGATTCTGTTATGGGGATCAGAATCTGCACATCATCTGCATAGAGGTGGTGTATTAATTTTAGGTTTGTGAGCAACTGACAGAGGGGCAGGAGGTATATATTGAAGAGGGTAGGGGCAGGGAAGAGCCTTGGGGTACGCCTAATGTTGATTTGACGTCTGGAGATTCCTTATTATTGATTTTTACTTTAAAGCTTCTGTTGCTGAGGAAAGAATTGAACCATCTGTGGGCAGATCCTGATAATCCGATTTCTGAAAGGCGATTTAGTAGGATGGCGTGGTTCACGGTGTCAAAGGCGGCAGAGATGTCTAGAAGGACTAGGATGAAAGAGAGCCCTTTGTCAAGGCCCATGAGGATTTGGTCTGAGAGGGAGATAAGGAGGTTTCCGTGCTTAATGATTTACGAAAGCCATATTGGGATGGGTAGAGGATTTTGTGTTCTTTCAGATAATCTGAGAGTTGTGTATTTACCAATTTCTCCATGATTTTAGCAAGAAAAGGGAGGTTAGAGATAGGGCGGAAACTAGAGGGTTCTCTTGTGTCCAGGTTGGGTTTCTTTGGAAGGGGTTTGAGAGAAGCAGTTTTTAGCCTGTCAGGGTAGATTCCTTGGGAAAGTGAACAGTTTATGATGTTGGCCAAAGGTCTAGAGATAGAGTTCAGGATGAGAAGCAGAGGTTTAGTTGGAATGTGGTCTGATGGGTGGTTAGATGGTTTCAGCCTCCTGAGTATGGGTTCGATCTCCAGGGGGGTTGTGGGTTCGAAGGAGTCGAGGTTGGCTCCAGAGTGAGGTGGGGTATTGGAGATAAGGAAGGGGGGGTTGAGTTGGTGGGGCGGTGCGCTGGTGTCTGCAATTTTTTTCTGAAAGAAGAGTGCTAGTTCATTTGCTTTGGATTGAGCCTGGTCGTCTGGTATGACGGGGGTAGAGGATTTTGTGAGTTGGAAGATATAGGAGAACAGTGCCCTGGCATTAAATTGAAGATCGTGAATTCTGCTGGCATAGAAGTCTCTTTTTGTCCATAAGATGGAGTTCTTGTAGAGATGGAGGGTGCGTTTGTAATCGGACAGTCGTGGAGTTGGGGGTCTTGCGCTACTCGCTTTCTTTTGTCTGAGTTCTTGTTTCATCTGCTTAAGTTCTGGGGAGAACCAGGGTTGTTTCTTTTTTTGAGTTCAGTTGATTATTTTCACCGCTTTAGGGCATAATTTATTTGCTATTGACTCTGTGATATTGTGCCAGGAAAGAAGGGCTGTGTTGGGGTTGGTGGTATCCAGGTTGGGGAGTTCTTTGGAAAGGTGTTCACTGAGTGTGTCTGATGTACAAGTTTTCCTGAAGTGGATGGTGGAGTGGGGCTGAGGAGGCTTAGGGTTTCCTTGAGTCGTGAGGGTGGTTGAAATCATTGAGTGGTCTGACCAGGGAACGGGGGTACAGTCCGGAACATTATTGTAAGATATGTTGGAATTAATGAAGATGAGGTCAAGAGTGTGTCCTGCTTTATGGGTAGGCTTAGCAATGATTTGCTCAAAGCCCATAGCCCCGAGTGTGGTGAGGAGAGCTTCGCAGTTGGGGGTGGGAGGAGAGGCGTCGACATGGAGATTGAAGTCCCACATGATTATGGCTGGTGAGTTCATGTTGATGTGTTTGACTATTGTTTCTATGAGGGAGGAGGCATCGGAGTCTAGCAGTCCTGGTGGAGCATATACTAGTAGAATTTGTAGAAGCTTTGATTTAAAAAGACCTAGTTCGAGTTTGGTGGAGGTGGGGGTCTTGACTGGTTGTGGATTGAGTTTGAATTCTTTTTTGGTGGCTAGGAGAAGACCGCCTCCTCATTTTTTTTGTCTGGGAATTGAGAAAATGTCATAAAGGTGTATTGGTAATTGATTTATGAGGGCTATGTCCGAGCTTTTGAGCCAGGTTTCCGTAATGGCACAGATGTCTGGCTTTGGGTCCAAGAGGTAGTCATTAAGGATGTGAGTTTTCTTTGTCAGTGACTGTGCGTTGAACAGAGTTAGAGAGAACATTGTGAGTCCTAGCAACTGCGTGAGGGGGGAAGTCATGATTGGGATGAGGGATCTGGTTGTATGTCTCGGGGGCTGTTGAGAAGCCTTCGTGTGAAGAAGGTGGCGATGGTATATGATAGGGATAGGGAAGGTTTGCATGGTGCCTTCTCAATGAGTGGAATGGGATAGGCTTAAGTTATGTTTGAGCTGGTCTTTGGAGTTGATGAAATGTGAATGGGGGGAGCTGACTAAAGATAGTCTGTGAGCAGGAGTGAGGGGTGACTGTTGAATAGTGGAGTAAGCCCTGGAAGAGGGAACTGTAGCTTAGGCTAGGGTGGTAAAGTTCTTATTCGGTGAGTTGCTGGCAGAGGCTTCAATTTGGAAGAGGCTTGGGTTTGGAGGGAGTGAGGTTTCTACTGAGCAGCGTTTAGGTGCGCACGAAGGGGCGCACAAAGGGGCAGGCCCTTTTGTCGTGCTCCTTCGACACGCTGCGCCGCGGTAGGTAGCCCTGCTTTAAAGGGCTTTTTTTTTCTGTTTAAAGTTTCTTTTGTTCTTCTCCCCTCCCAGGCACTGACGACAGCGCAGCTCTTACCTTAGATTGGTTGGAGCTCAGGGAGGGGGAGGGGGCAGCAGCAACGTGGTCTCCGGTGTGCTGGGCTGCAGGCTGGATCAGGTCCAAGCAGCGTGGAGGGTCCGGCAGGAGAGGAAGCGCCTCGGTAGGAAGCCCTGCTTTAAAGGGCTTTTTTTTCTGTTTAAAGTTTCTTTCTATTTTCTTTACCTATTGGTAGAAGCTCCAGCACAGAATCCTCCTATCTGCAGCAGCGGCTCCAGCACAGCGCTCACATCTTTGGTGATGCCTATAGGATTTTGCCCCCAAACCTTTGTGCTCTAGGTGACCACTTAGTTTGCCCAATTGAAGTACTAGCCCTGTCTGTGTCACAGAGTTTATCCAAGCTCTTTATGAATTGGATCTTCTGAGATGGTACCAGATTTGATTTTCAAAATCAAAATTAAAAAAAAAAAATACATTGATGACTAAGCCCAATGGCTGGGGGAGCTGGATGGTCATTTCCAGAGTGTTGTCCAGGTATAGGAAGGCACAAACCTCTTGTTGACAAAGCTGGGCAGCCACCACTACCAGGGACTTCATGAAAATTCTTAAAGCCACCAAGAGGTCAAAAGGACTGATTATCTATTGAAAGTAACAATCCCCAAAACAAAATTGTTAGATGTACCCCCAGTTAAGTAGGCTCATCTGTCTGACTTTAGAGAATGTGCTTTCTCTGTAGTTCCACGTACAAGCTGGAACTCATTGCCCGAATTGCTTCGCTGCATGGTGTGTGTTAAATCTTCCAAATCACTTAAGACTACTTTATTCAAGTTTTCTTTTGTTTGACTAATGTGTTATGAATCTGTTTAGGACTAGATTTCTGTAAACTGGTGCGATATGTATTCTATACAGGAACATCGGTATATAAAAATTAAAAATAAATAAATAAATAGATTTTATGAGTCTGAACTTATCCATTTTTATTTGTATTTTAGTTTCATTTAATGCTAAGTTATTCTAATTTTGATACTGATTTTATACTTTTGATACTGGTTTATATATGTTTTTTATTTATTTTTTTATTTTTAATATACCGACATTCATCTGAGATATCACATCGGTTTACATTCAGGTACTGTAGGTATTTCCCTATCCCCAGAGGGCTTACAATCTAAATTTTGACATTGCTTCAGACCTTGGCAGAAGTGATTAATACATTTTAATAAACAAACATAATTGTAGGTATTTCCAGTGCAAACTGTGAATTAGAATATGAGCGGATGATCATTTAGGTCCAAGGTGCACATATTGTACAATCCCCTGGAAGGATAAACTGAAAAATCATGTGGAAAGAAGGAAGGAACCTTGCTATCACCTTTTGTTGAAGAAGTGACTCTACTTCTTGATGGAGATGGGCCAAATGAGATGACTCTGAACTGAAGACATGGTAATGTTGACTCAGAGGACAGGGTTTGGCTCTCCAAGCCACTGAAAAACTGGCCCCATTTCAGCTAGGGGCTGCAGTTGGTACTTTTCTCAAGTTTGACCCCCAAGATGGAAGCTGCTGCAGTTGATGGAGTGTAGTAAGCGCCCAATAGTGTTGATATGCGTGAAATGGTTGTCTCTGGTAATATGGTTTTCTAAAACCGAAGAGCAAACATTTGACTGCAGGTGTCTGTTCTGAAGTCCTTGCCGATAGGGACTGGACAGCCATATACATGGCATGGAAAAGCCTACATTATGTATGGCACATAGGTTAATGAAATGAAACAGCACTTTAATTAATGCATACTTGATGTTGTGTTGATCTAGAATTCGTATTTAGAATTGCAAGAAACTAAACTAGATAATGCATGAATATGACCTTGACTATGTATTAGCTGTTTGTATTAACCCAGAATATGAATGCTGACCTAAAATGAGAATGTTGACTCAAAAACCAAACGATGGCTTTGTTAACCGTTGTGATCTTATCTTGGAACAACAGTATATAAAACACCAAAATAAATAGTTAAATAAATATTTGCTAGTCTGTCATATACATCCTTTCGAATGGCACTGGCCCTCCACCAAACCAACCAATGTGTGGTTATATTACTCCTGCTGCAAAAGACTCATATACTATATGGCTAAAATGCCTTTCACATTCTGCTGCTTTCAACATTGCTTGATTAAATTCAGAATGTTCCAAGCCTACCATCTCTGTAAATGGCTTGATATTCTCACTGCAGTCATGCAAACTCTGCATTAAATACAATTGGTGCATGACAATGGAGGTACTCAACAGTGATCTTGGAAGTTTCTTTTCCCAAACAAGTCCAAGAACCTCTTCCAACATTCCACCATAGGAAGGACCAAAGATGCATGTTTTTTTGAATGGCTTCATGACCAGCTCACTACTAATTGGTGTAGGAGTTGGACTATCCCAAATCCTGGTGCTTACTGAACACTATATGTCAACTCCAGCTTCCTAGCCACTGGAAGACCCGAAAGCAGGGTATCTCACATATACCTCAAAAGGTCCTTTTACAGTTGATGAACAGGAATCATAGCCTACTCCCTCAGGGAGATGGATTCTCTTTTTGAGGTTTTAAGCAAAGGGAGCACAGCTGTGACCAGAAAAAGCCTGAGCAACATGATCAAGTGTTGAGAAAGCTTGCACAGTAGGACAAAGTCACCTCTTTGGGACTAGCCTTCAGACAACTAGGAGACTACATGCTAAAGGGCCCCACCGGAAAGCAAACATGAGCTCATGTGCTGCATACATTTTGGCATGATACACATCTACCTTATAAATGGCCTGTGACCGACGGCCCGCAAATGCGCAGTAGAGCGCAGCTCTACTGCGCATGTGCGGGCAAGGATGTCGATCAGAAAAAAAAAATGGCGCTGGGGCCGCAGGAGCGGGAGGAGAAGCAGCGGCGCCGCGCGCGCGCGGTGCCGCTGCTTCTCCTCCCCAGATCTGCCGGCAGATCTCTGGGGGGGGGGGGGGGGTGTCACTCCCGCGCCCCCCCCACCGAGATCTGCCGGCAGATCTCGGGGGGGGGTGTCACTCCCGCGCCCCCCCCCCCCCCGAGATCTGCCGGCAGGAGCGGGAGGAGAAGTAGCGGCACCGCGCGCGCGCGGTGCCGCTACTTCTCCTCCCCAGATCTGCCGGCAGATCTCGGGGGGGTCACTGCCGCGCGCGCGGGAGTGACCCCCCCCGAGATCTGCCGGCAGGAGCGGGAGGAGTTAATGGAGCCGGGTGAGGGTTGCGGGAAGTCGCGCTTACGGCGCCGGGAGGAAATGGAGGTGGGTGAAGGGAGGGAGAGGGGGACTGAGTGAGAGGGAGGGAGAGGGGGACTGAGTGAGTGGGAGGGAGGGAGAGGGGGGACTGAGTGGGAGGGAGAGGGGGGACTGAGTGAGAGGAGAGGGAGGGTGGAGAGGAGTGGGTGGGGGAGGGGGGTGGTGAAGAGTGAGGGGAGAGAGAATGAGGGGGAGGTGAGAGACAGAGGGATGTAGCCCGTTTTAACGGGCTTTACGGCTTGTTTATATAATAATCAGATCAGAATATTAGTACAGAAACAGAGTTGTGTTAGAACATGCCATGCTGGGTCAGACCAAGGGTCTATTAAGACCAGCATCCTGTTTCCAACAGCGGCCAAACCAGGCCACAAGAACCTGGCAATTACCCAAACACCAAGAAGATCCCATGCTACTGATGCAATTAATAGCAGTGGCTATTCCCTAAGTAAATTTGATTAATAGCAGTTAATGGATGTTATGGCTATTGATATTTGGGTGGATCCTTGGACACCGTGGCAGCTAACCACGTCCACGGGGGGCAGTCCCGTGAGTGACCACGGTGTCAGGCTAGACTCTGGACACACAAACACAGATTTGAATCTTTATTTAAACAGTTTTGGAAACCACCAGAGGTGGCAGTAGTGAGTAGTAGATGTTGAGCCTGGTTGGGCGAGTATCCCACAGGACGCTGGAACAGTGAATCCTCTGCTTGGTTGTGATGTAGTGGAAAGAGACAGAGGTATGAGTACACAGTAGGAAACATAGAGTCCCAGGTAGAATAGGAGAAGCTCCAAGACAGAGAGAGCAGGTCCTCGAGGAGCGAGTACCTGATCCCTTAGAGTAGAGAGACTCAGTGGTATTGTACTCACACAGCGATTCCACTAGACGAGAGATCTGGCACTGGAACAGAGGGCAGGCCCTCGAGGAGCGAGTACCTGGTTCCAGGGAAGCAGTACTGTGGAATAGATGGTAGTTGTACTCACAGATGGTAACTGTTAGTGAAGTCTTCCAAGTAGAAAGGGTTGTAGATGCAGGAAACGACTCAGGGAACATGGGCCCTCGTGGAGTGAGTACCGGTTTCCTGATAGCACCTGAAAGAAGCAGAAGAGGCCCCCGAGGAGCGGGTACCCCGTTAGCAATAAGAGATCCAGATAACGCTGGAGTGGCAGAGTAGCTTCGGTACGGAGAGCGAATCCCATCCATAGAATTCCAGTTGCTAACTCGATTAGCTAGCAAAAGTTGTAGGCTTAAATATCCGGGCAGCGTGACGTCATCTCAGGGGGACGCCCCTGAGGTTCACGCCAATGAGGAAATAAAGATGAGGGTGGCATGCGTGCACACGCCCTATGGTACCTTGGAGGAGCATGCTGG
Source organism: Rhinatrema bivittatum (assembly GCF_901001135.1). NCBI lineage: Eukaryota > Metazoa > Chordata > Amphibia > Gymnophiona > Rhinatrematidae > Rhinatrema > Rhinatrema bivittatum. The sequence continues at coordinate 127,922,813 of NC_042616.1, read as the reverse complement.
GAAGCAGCACCAAAGCCGGTCCGGGGACGCTGGAAAGGTTGGCAGACAGATGCCGTGGAAGCCAGTAGTCTGAGGTGAGCGGGAGGAGCCGCAAGAAGAGGTAGGCAGGGCGAAGCTGTCGCAGACCGACGGTCGCAACAATGGACTTCTCCTCTAGATAAGTTTCGGAAACACATTGAGCCAGGGACAGTGCAAAAGTATATGGCATCCTAATTGAATTTTAGGTCATACACTTTCCCTCCCTCAACTTACCTATTAGCAGCAGCTCCAGCATGGCAATCTCTTCTACCAGAAGCAGTGGTTCCAGCATAGCATTCCCTTCTTTGGCAGTATTGGCTCTGGCCCTCATGCTGGTGGGATTTTGGCTCTCCCAAAATTTGGCATTTTAGGGTACAACCGAGTACCTTCTTTCAATTTCCCTCCTCCCAATATTTCAACCACTTGCTAAATGTTTGATCCTAATCTCCAATTTATAAGATTTCTGTTATTTAAAATTGTCTATATGTTATAAGGTGCTATTTAATTAATTCAATTTTTTCCAAGTTCCTCATTTTCCTTGTTCTCTGTAAGACACTTGTGTTAAGTCATTTTTAAGTTTTATGTAAACCGAAGTGATTAGTAACATTGTTACCAGAACCTCGGTATATAAAAAATGTTAAATAAATAAATAAAATAAACAACCTAGTTACTTAACATAAGCACCAGCTGTGCACTGAGCCACACTTGTCTTGTCTGGCAGGGAGAAAGCAGAGGACCTGGAACACAAAGTGAAAGAACTTACAGGGCAGAATTGTCCACCATTACCAGTAAACCAGTTTGTATGAAAAGCAATTGCAAGTTTTAAAGCAATGCTTTTCTCCAAAAAAGGAGCTGGCAATTAGACGCACAACCAGGGCCGGTGCAAGGGGATTAGGCATCCTAGGTGAGCCTTCTCCCTTGCGTGCCCCCCCCCCCCCCCCCCGGTCTCGGCCCCGACTCCTACATCGTTCTCGATCACGCCCACCAACTATGTGGTTTTCTGGGTCGCAAGCAGGTTGGGCACTGCTCGTGGCCCGCCAAATCTCCACTCCTCTTTGCCGCTGCTTGTGACCCCATATGGTTCGCACTTAGTGGCGTACCAAGGGTCTACGGCACCCGGGAGCTAATGCATTTGTGTGCCTCTCCAGCATCCCCCCCTTAATCCTTCTTGTACTAATGCTTAAGGTCACAGAAAATCAGTGGCATCTCTAGACAAAAGAATTTTTTTTTTTGGGGGTGGGGGGAGCTAAAATGACATTTCTTCATCACACCCACCTCGATAGCATGGATCCTGCATTAAAATTGGTTGCAAATAAGTCCAGAGGGTCTTCTGTGTAATTTTAAAAAGCTGGCCAGTTTCACCCTTCTAGTAAAACTACTATAAAATTATTTGATAGCCTCATTCTACTAATTCTATATGGCTATGAGAGTGAAGTCTGGAATATATAGGAAGGGACAGAATGTCAATATAAATCCTGCACCTCCAGTTCTGTAACTCTGTGCATCCACTGACATTCCCCCAAACAATGGAGCTTGGATGTTTCCCTTACAGCTCATCATACTAAAAGATATTTTCAAATTCTGGTGTCACCTCACAGTAACAGCAGCACAAACACCTTCCACTGTCAGGCACATTGTGAACTAACACAAAACCCCACAAAAAAGACACTCAAAATCTATACTGCAGTCCCATCGTAACATAACAGTAATAACACCAAGGACTCAAACAACAATAACCCTACCTGTGAAAAAACAAGGGTAAATATTACACTGGGTCCTAGAATACCAATACACCACCTACTGAGGAAACAAAACAAACCCAATTGCTATAGATCCCTATACAGACACTACATGCTAGCAGAAAATATCTCATCGCGGTCACACACACAGAGCAGAGACAGACTCTCACCAAATACAGAATACAAAATAAAGGAGCACAAATTAGACAAAAACTAAAATGGAAACTCCAAGAAGCCAAACTCTGTGTATTAACAATGGAAAAACAGAACCACCATTCCTCATAAAACAAAAAAAATCAAGAAACATAAAGCATCAGTTATAATAGTAAAACAATAATAAAAGAATATTTTAAAACTACTGATAAATAGAATTTATATTAATTAAAATCATATACATTTTTTACAATTTCCCAAACACCAATAAAATATTTCAAAACAGCACATATATCAAATAACATCCAATAATTAAAACTAATAAGGATTTTAAAAAGCCCCTGCAGTCCCCTTCTGTGGGAGCTCTTGATTTCCAGTCACCCTGATATTATCGAGGATTAGGAGGTTATCCTCTCTCTCTGACACATACTCACACGTCCATTCTCTCTCACACATACACTGTCACATACATACACATTCATGCTCTTATACCCACCATAACCTCTTGCTCTCACAGACACTGACACACTCTCAGGCTCTAAGACACTCTCTCCCCCTCCACACACACCCCCCCACACACACAAACTCTTACTCCCCTGGATTTTCTCATACACACTCATGCTCTCACACTCACTGGCTCCCTCACATACACACAAACACACACACACACCCAGGCAAGCTCCCAGTCATTCCCACACACAGACACTGACCCCCAGGCAGGCTCCCATTCATTTTCACACCACTCTCTCCTCATCCCCCAGGCATGCACACATTCATTCTCACACACACAGACCCCCAGGCAGACACCCATGCATTCACACACATACACCCCCCAGGCAGAGTCCCATTCATACACATGCACACACTAAAGGCAGGACCCCCCCCCCTCTCTTTCTTTTGCCAGCAACCTTGGAACCTCTCTCATTCCTCTGCTGCCACTGTCACTGCTGCCACATGGCTATTGGGGAGGTGCCGATTGCTGCTACTGGCACTGAAGCCCATTCTGCTGCATCCTCTGTGCAGGCCCCGTGGGCTTCCACTTCCTCCATGCTGATCTCGTGCATTGTGAGATCCGCATAGAGAAAGTGCTACTCTTGCACATTCCCAAAGATTACATGTGCCAATCACTAAAAAGTAATTTTTTATTTTTTTTTACCTTTGCTGTCTGATCTTACTTTTCTAATCAGTTGGTCACAAGCTTTTTTTTTCCACCTTCCCTTTCTTATTTTTTTGCCAATTCCTTTTATATTATCTTCATCTTCTTCCCTCAAACACACAGTCAGGTTCTCATTCTCACATGCTTTCTCTCTCTCTCATACACACACACAAACACACACACAGAGGCTCTCACTGTCACATGCTCTCTCTCATACAATCATTCATACACACAGTCTCTCACTGGCACATGCTGTCTGAGTCTCACACACACAGGCTCTCTCTCACTCCCACATGCTGTCTTGCTCAAGCACAGGCTCTCACTGTCACATGCTGTCTCTCTCACACACTCACACACACACACACACACACACAGAGGCTCCTCTCATGCTGTCTCTGCATTCAGGTCCTCACTCCCACACACAGTCTCTCAACTAACTCTCACATACAATCTCTCAACTCATCTCATACATGCACACATACACACTCTACAGACCCTCAGCCTCTCTCTCACCTCTGGGCCTCCTCTTCACGGGTCGCCGCAGGATGGGCTCTGCAGCAGCCCTGATCTTCTCGGGCCGCCCGCCACAATTTGGGATCTGTGGTGGCCCTGCTACCAGGCCTTTTCCTCTTCTCGGGCCGCTGCAACTTGGGATTGCAGCGGCCTATAAGCGCTGCTCCTCTTCTGCACACGCTGATGCTCCTCCTCCTTCCTGCCCGCGTGGCTCTGGCAACGTTTTCTTCCAGGGCCGAGCAGGCAGGAAGGAGGAGCACCTGCACGTTTAAACGCGATTTTTTTCTTCGGGCCGTGGTGACATGAGCTCCACCACAGCCCTGCCGATCTGCCTGCTATATGTCGCTGCTCAGCTGCCAGTGGGATGAGGTCCACCGGTGGCCGCATGAGCCTCCCTGCGCCAGGGGCATTGGCTCCCCTCAGGATACCACTGCTCGCGGCGCCCCCTAATACTTGGCGCCCTAGGCCCAGGCCTATTTTGCCTAGCGCTTCCACCGGCCCTGTGCACAACTATCCTTAGGGGACCATGGGAAATTGAGGCAAACATCCAGAGCCCTGGCAGCCTCCGCACACCTCCCCCCAAAAAGGTAGCCCTACTCTCTGCAACCAGTTGTAGGTTTCTGTCCCAACATGATCCTCTCCGTTCCCATCTTTCCTTCTGCTAGTACAGGGCATAGGAGAGTATCACTTTTACCTGTTGGTTCCTCCCCTGCCACCATCATGGCATGAGAAAAACAGGATGAAAAAGAGAGAGGCACAACCGGTGCTTTTCTCAGATTTAGATTCAGGAAACTTTATTATAATAACAAAATGTGTACATGTGCTGCCAAAGTATGTGGGCGCATGCTGCAAAGAGCTCCTGGCTCTCAGAGAATGAGTCTGATCTCTGGAAGCTACAGTGGCAGAGTCTGATCTCTGGAAGCTACAGTTGCAGAGACAGAGAGGTGTATAGAGGAGACCTTCAGGGTCATAGTAGCCAAGTCCCAACTCAAGTCTGGCAGCCCTTGTGCTGCCTTGGAGAAGCAAGGTCACCTGAATGGAAAGCATCATCTTGGGGTAGCAAGAAGTGATCCTATAACTAGGATCTGCTCTCCAGGTGATGCATTATCCTCTTGCACTAAGGATGAGTCTCCAGTAATTTGTGCCCAGGAGGGAAGGATTAGGTTGGTCGTCATAGTTGGTGAATTGATAATTAAGAATGTAGATAGCTGGGTGGCTGGTGGATATGAGGATAACTTGGTAACTTGCCTGCCTTGTGCGAAGGTGGTGGACCTGTGTCACCTAGATAGGATTTTAGACAGTGCAGGGGAGAAGCCAGCTGTCATGGTCCATGTACGCACCAATGGAAGCCAAATTTAGGCTTTCAGGTAAAAAGTTGAAATCTAGAATCTCTAGGGAAGCATTCTCTTTCCTAGGTTCTATCTTAAGAGCTACCACCCAGGAAAGAGATCTGGGCATCATAGTGGATAATACAGTGAAATAGTCGACCCAGTCCACTGCGGGATCAAAAAAGCAAACAGAATGTTAGGAATTAATAAGAAGGGAAGGGAAAATAAAACTGAGAATACCAATGCCTCTGTATTGCTCCATTGTAGGACCACACCTTGAATACTGTGTGCAGTTCTGGGCACCGCATCTCAAAAAGGATATAGCTGCACTGGAGAAAGTAGAGAAGAGCAACCAAAGTGATAAGGGGCATGGAACAACTGCCCTATGAGGAAAGGCTAAAGAAGTTAGGGCTGTTCAGTTTGGAGAAGAGATGACTGAGGGGGATATGACAGAAGTCTAAAAATCATGAAAGGGACTTGAACAAGTTAATGTCAATCAGTTATTTACTCTCTCAGATAATAGAAGGACCAGGAGGCACTCCATGAAATTAGTAAGTAGCTCATTTAAAACAAATCAAAGAAAATTCTCTCTCACTCAGCACATAGTTAAGCTCTGGAATTCATTGCCAGAGGATGTAGTTACAGCAGTTAGTGTAACTGGGTTTAAAAAAGATTTGAATAAGTTCCTAGAGGATAAATCCATAAACTGCTATAACGGTAATTAATAAGCAAACTTGTGATCTATCTAATGTTTGGGTAACTTGCCAGGGACTTGTGACTTGGATTGGCCACCGTTGGAAACAGGATACTGGGCTTGATGGACCCTTGGTCTGACCCAGTTTGCCATATCTCATGTTCTTATGCTCCCTGTTCCACAAACAGGAGCTCAGAGGCAGGCAGAGCTCAGAGTCTCAATGCATGGATGAGACAATAGGTGCAGGCAAGAGAGCTTTAGTTTTGTTAGGAAGCAGGAAACATTTTGGGCAAGGGGGGCCTAAGGATGAGCTTCACCATATCAAGGATGGAACCAGGCTGTTGGCGCTAACTTTTAAAAAGGAGACAGAGCAGCTTTTAAACTAGAACAAGGGGGGCAAGCCGACAGTCTCTCATCAGCGCATGGTTCAGATGGCGGTATCTTCAAACAATACTAAAATAACAAAGGAGTTAGGGCATCCCGATAGAGAGATTCCAATAAAAGTAAACATATCCTGTATCTCTAGAAGAACCACCCAAGTTAATAGAGGTAATTTCGGATCTTTTAACTGCTACAAAATTTGCATATACACAAATGGAAAAATATACCTTGAAATATCTATATGCTAATGGCAAGAGAGTTATAATGTATAGCATGGAATGAAGAATTTAGACATTATTGGCATCTCAGAGACCAGGTAGGAGGATAATTGGGACAGTGCAACACCAGGATACAAATTATATTGCAATGATAGAGTGAATAAACTTTGTGGGGGTCTGGCGCTTTATGTTAAGGATGGCAGAGAATCCAACAGGATAAAGGTCATGCAGGAGACCAAATGCACAGTAGAATTTTAATGGGTAAAAAATTCCATGTGTGATGGGGAAAGAGTATAGCAGTGAGTATATATAATGTTCACTTGGCCAAAATGAAGATGATTGATGAAATGCTAACAAAAATTAGGGAAACTAACAAATTTGGCAGCACAGCAATTATGGGAGATTTCAACTACCTGAATACTGACTGACTGGGTAAATGTCAAAACAGGACATGCTAGGGAGGTACAATTTCTAGATTAAATAAATGATTTTTTTTCGGAACAGCTGGTGTGGGGAACCAATGAGAGGGAGAGCAGTTTTAGATCTAATTCTTAGTGAAAAACAGGATTTGATATGAGAGGTAATGAGTGTGGGGCTGCTCAGCAACAGTGATCATAATGCAATTAAATCTGACTTAATGACTGGAGGGAGGACATTAAGTAAATCTACTGCTCTTGCATTTAACTTTCAAAAAGGGAGACTAATAAAATGAGGAATGTAGAAAAAGACTAAAAAAGCGCAGCTACAAAGGTTAAGAGTTAACATCAGGTGGGAACATTGGCAAACTAAAAAATGCCAAATTGCCTGGACCAGATGGTTTACACCACAAAGTTCTGAAAGAACTAAAAAATTAAATTTCAGGGGTGGGTAGCATCAAGATGGTGGAATGCTGAGCTCTTAAGTGTGTGGCCCTGGTTCATTTTTCCTCAATTCCTTTTTTACTTTCATTGTTATTCCTCCTCATAGGAAAGGTAGATTCCTCCCTGAACCTTCTGCCTTACCCGGATAACACACATTAGATTCTATTCTGAGCCGATCGTTGGATTTACAGGGGGATGAGGATTCTGTTGCGAGTTTGGCAGGAGGCACAATGGACCCACTGAATGTCACCTTGAGTCCTCCCAATTGTCAGCCTCTGAGGCAGTTGGGATGCCAAGTGTGCAATGCTGGATCAGCCGCAGGAAGATGATCAGACTTAAATTTCAGTGGAAGGGGCTGTTGCTTGGGAAGAGACATTGCAGCAATGCTCCCTCCAAGGAGTGATTAGGTGTGTGCAAATTTTTTTTCATGTGAGCTATTTTTTTTAAAACAATTTTTGAGCACCAGCATTAGCATTGCATTTCTGTATATAGCACAAAGAAAAATGTATATGAGAGACCACATAAAATCTGTGAGCGAAGCTCCGAAATGTATAAGCAATTACTCACGTGCTCAGCTTAGAGGGAACTATTCTTGGAGGTGAGAAGGAACAGCTACCTGACAATGTTATATTGCAAGGCAGTCAGCCTGGAGAAATTGTTTCAGGCTCAGTAAGCCTCTGGATCCGATTACGACTTGTAGAGGTCTTTCTGGATATTTTATGGTCAGTATTAGCTTGAGTTGATAATGCCATTTCAAATTGGTAGCCAAATATGCCCTTGTGGCATTTAAAGATGTAATATGATTATACAATATTGTAGCGTATTCAGGCCTGCTGTGGCCACAGGAATAGTTCAGAAATATAATAAGACTAGACCAACTTAGTTATGGTGCAGATATTTAATTATACTGTTTCAAAGACAAGAATCAAGATAGTTGTGCCTAACACAAGGTGAGTTACTAATAGGTAAACATCCACCGTCTGGGTGTATCATGAGGTCCTACCAGCTCCCAAGGGCCTTGCAAGCTTTTCTAGGCCTGGGTTCTTATCCCTTGTGGCATTCTGCCTTAAGGAGGCCTGAATTAAAACCTTAAACTGGGCTCCTTAAGGCAGAATGGAGTTGTCGGTACACTCCATCACAAGTACGTTAGAAGAAAAGAAAGCACACTGTCTTGTTACTTATTTATGTCCTATTAATATTGGTATCCCATATCCTCTGCTGATTGTGGTCTAAGGAATTGTATAATTTGTTTTTTTCTGGTAAAATTGTTACAATCAGAAATAATCCCAACCCAGGCAGCTACCTGCAGAAAACAGAGGGAAGAAGGGAAAGACACCGACCACTCACGCCAAGGGAAGAAAACCTGGTAAGGAAGGAATAGGGGAAATAAAATCTCATTTTCTTTTTATTTAACCTGAGCTCAGCCCTTGAAGGCTGAGAGCACGACCGGGTCTCTGGCTATTCGGGGGGGGGGGGGGGGGGGGGGGGAGAGAGAGGGTGAAAGCATTCACTGCTGAGCCTCTCTCATCCTTAACTGCTTTGCCTTTTTTTTTTTTTTTTAAAGTTCATGCCTGAAAAGGCTGCCAGATTAAAGGTGCTCAATTGAGGGAGAAACTCACCGGTATCACTTCAGGAGTTGAAGTGGTGCTCCTCAATTTTCCTTTTTTTTTTTTTTTAACTACAAGTAATCCCCAGTAGGGATATGCATGTCCATCATTTGCTGGAGATGGAGAATACTGGCGGGCTGATGTTGGGGTAGGGCTATATGTCCGTGACATCAGCTTTACTCCATCTCCATCTGCTGGTAGAGATGCATAACCCACTCATGTGGATTGGCTTGCCTGAGTGCAGAGGAACACATTTTCTTAATTCTTAAAAATTGTGAGAATGGCAATGAACAATTCTGCAGCATATCTTGTGGAAATCCTTAGAAAACCACTCAACTTGGGTAAAGTGTATATACTCATGAAGAATCCAGTTCTAAGCATGTAAATACTGTTATGTTAGAGACCGCTAGGAGAGCGATCCCAACTTGAGGGGATTGTGTGCCCTTGGGCCTCGGCACGAGGTTTGGCAAGACGTGTCCCAGCATGAGTGAAGACAAAGTCTGACCCTCTGCCGGACCTGCTTGCTTCTGGAAGGCCAACATTATGTTGGTTACTGAATAGTCCACCGACCATTCCCAGCCCTTTCAGACCTGCCACTAGGTATCGGCAAGAAGCAGCAGGCCGGACTGAGGATGAGGGCAGATGGAGGCCTTGTGACACAGAAGACTCAAGACATGGACGAGAAGACTCTGGAAGTAGATGAGGATCTTGGAAGACTCTTGGACGAGACAAGAAGCTGGGAAGGTTCAGACATTAGCAGTGTCTCTCAGGGCACCCTACACAGCCCATCTACATGGGCGGACCCAATGGGCTGGTTGCGAACCACCCTGTCCCACTGCGTGCCCTACACAACCTGAAGAGGCTGATCATGGACCATGCGGAGATCGGGACAAGCGCAGGAAGGGAATCCAGCTGAGACGAAATTCCAATGACGAGGCTAGGTGTCATCTGGGGAACCACAGGAGCTGGAGGGTCAAGAGGACTGGAAGCCCAAGAAGGGATTCCAGCTGGGACGAGACTCCAATGATGAGGCAAGGCGTCATCTGGAGAACCACAGGAGCTGGAGGGTCCGGAGGACTCGAAACAGGCGAAGGAGGAGCGAAACCTCGGAACATCAGGAAGTGGAACATCAGGAAACCTGGACTAGGAACCTCGAAACATGAAGACATGGAACATCAGGAAACCACAGGAAGCAACGAAGACTCAGGAAGCAAGACAAGACATGGAGCTCCAATGAAGAACGAAGACCTGACGGAGCGCTAGAAGATGAGACTTCCAGAGATAGGAAACTCCAATGCAAGGCAAAGCTGAAGTGGAGAAGAAGCCCTTAAATAGGGCTGGCACAGGAAACCAGGAGGAGCTGACTTCGGTGGGGCCAGGAGGACCCTACCTATGCTGCCCCTTTAAGAAGGGGAAGAAGACACGGGCCTGCCCCTTAGGAAGGGGGCAGGACCTTGGAGAGCGGCCATGCTGCCGCAAAGACGCTGAAGACAGGAGAAGCTGGGCCTGCGCGCAGGCAGGCCCTGACATCGGCAGTGGCTCCTGCTGCTGCCGGAGGACTTGAAGGCAGCTCTGGCTGCCAGGAGAGACCGGGGACCGTGGCCTCCCCGGCCGCAGAACAGAAAGATGTCGGTGGCTCTGCTGCGTAGAAGACACTGAAGTCTACGGTTCCTGCCGCAGTGAAGAGGAGTCTGATGGGCAGCCTCCGGGCCGTGAGAGGCAAGCAGAGTCCGCGGCTCCTGCTGCAGTGAAGGCCCGGTGTCGGCGGCATCCGGCCGCATCAGGAAACGAGTAGCACAGGAGGTGAGAGGCCTGCTCACGGGGAGTAGCTCCGCGGGCAGGAATCATAACAAATACTTTGAAAATCAGACCCTAAGTCTTGCCTCCACCTATTCCACAAACTTTGAATTTGACAGATGTTCTGGAGTAATGTCAATTGAAAATAACCTGTTATATAAGGAATGTCAATATGTGACCATATGTACCTTCATACAATGCTATAAACCTTCTTAAGCTATCGTGTCTGTGAGCCCTGAAATCAGGACTTCAAAAATCATTAGGTACATGGTCACTTATGACTCGTGGTGACTGTATATCCACTGAACCATGACACTAAATGCAGCTGTTATCAAGTACACGGAGCATTTCTGACCGCAGAGATACCATAACAGAGCATAGTAGATAAAGAACTTTGTGTGCAAAGATACCAAATATCACCACATAGCTACCTGACCGCCGAGAGCAGCCGTAGTATACGGAGCTACACTGAATGCAGAGTTAGTAGCTCTCCGGAGCTACACTGAATGCAGAGTCAGTAGCACTTTGCCGTCGAGAGCAACCGCAAGTAATTCACGGAGCTCCTAGACCATGGTGACATTACCACAATTCACCAATGATAATAAGATCGATTCTCCACGGACCTCCTTTCACTGTCATTCAGCCGCACAGTGACTTAACAGTCTTTCTTGATCATGCTCAGCCCTTGAAGAAGGAGCAAGCCTCCGAAACATCTAGGTGTCGGCTGCACAAGATTGACCACAATACTTCAGATAAGTGTTTTCAAAGGCTTTTTTACATTTATTGGCCAGTTACGAATACTATAAGTTCAGAAGTGGAAATGGACATTAAGTGTCATGGTTCAGTGGATATATACAGTCACCACGAGTCATAAGTGACCACGTACCTAATGATTTTTGAAGTCCTGATTTCAGGGCTCACAGACACGATAGCTTAAGAAGGTTTATAGCACCGTATGAAGGTACATATGGTCACATATTGACATTCCTTATATAACAGGTTATTTTCAATTGTATTTAGTTACATGTTATATTATATTCAGGGTATTTGATTTATACTGGAGTAATGTCAGGCATATCCAGAAATGGGTTAGGTGGTGTATTTGAAGAACCCTATCTTGAAAGTGAGAGTTACTAACCTAGGATTCCAATGATGATGAAAGTAAACCCGGGGGGAGGGGGGAAAACCCTGGTCAACCAATTCTGGACAGCTTGGCTCTGCTGCCATTGTGAATATCAAGAACTTTGTATCAAGGGTTCTGAGGAAGCATTTACTACAATGGGCAATAATGGGACTTTGGTCCAAGGAATCACTGCCACAATGCTGAAGAGGAGCAGTTGGAATAATTGTCTCTTTAAAATGAGGCGGCAAAGATATTTCGCACTAGACTTGCAGTCTGCTCGAGTGACTGACAAGCCCTCTGAACTGGCGCAGGTGGTGGAACATGCTCTCTGATAACAAGGATGGTTCCTGAAACTTAATAGGAGGTTTCTTTCTTTTTTTTGGAAGCAGGTTTCAGTATGAAGCATACTGGAGCTGGAGTCTCTAATTAGAAGCCATCTGCTATCAGCCTAGAATGAATGAGGGCTATGATAATTGAAAGATGTAGATATGACATTCTGCAGCTGAGCTAGAGTGGTTCGATGCTTCCTGTGCATCAAGTGCCTTGGTGCATGGTCCATCGAGTGCATGCACCGAATGTCGAGCACATCCATCAGTGCAGTTTCATCAAGCAGATCCATTGGCCCACTATGCATCAAGCATGCTGTGGCACTTTGCACTAATGATGTGGATGCTGACTTACATTTCTTCAATGAAAGCACCAGTTTGATGCAGGAAGATTGTAACATGGTTTTGATTTAGGCCAATGGGGGAGATAATGAGGAGCTCCTGCTCAACTCATTTCCTGACAACACAGATAACACTGCACTACAGGAGGATTTACTGCTGCTTCTGAGAGACTCACACAGTCCCTTTATGTGTGGCATCCTGGAGAGTTGAGAATGCAGATAGGTCCACAGGCATATCCAGGGAAAAGAAGGGATGATATGCTGTGAAGGACTTCATCTTACCAAGGATGCAGTTCTACGGCTATTCTGATGAGTCAGATGTCTTTTTATTTTTTGTAGCACTGAAAAGTGCTGCTGTAGGACTGTAGCGCAGCAAGTCAACTAAAAGTGGAGAAACTAAAGAAAAAGAAATAAAATTTAAAGGACACTGGAAAAAATATCTGGAGAGACTGCTCAGATAAAAACAGACTGATGAGGCTCTCAAGGTAACGATTGCATGGGAACTCCCACACATGCTCAGCAGAACTCAAAGCTCTATTAGCTTGGAAAGACAATTCTGTTCTGTGCCACCAGACGACATCACCCAGAGCTCATGGCTAATTCAACCTGCTTATCAACAAAAACATTTAATTTCTTCTGTATTTTGGTACTGCAAGAGGAGGTTGGCTCAACAACAATATGAGATTTTGAGTACAGAAAAATATAGGTGCAATGTGCCACAAAATTGAGTTAGGCCAAAAGCCATTTTCTCTAAACCAAACTAAGATGGAGGAACAGCAAGGACTTTGAATTTTCCACTAATTTTTTTTTATATATCTTTTATTGGATTTTCAAAAAACAGTCAGATACACACATGATAAGAAACCAATACAAGTACATACGATACAAAACAGGTGTCTGGGACGTCAAGAAAGTTAAACAGCAGAAACCAATCAATAACATGTGAACATTAATATAGATAACCTTGTTAGCCATAGAACTACACACAAGGATTGTAATCAGCAAACCCAGGCGTCTAGAAGGCAGGGCTCCTTGTAGTATTTGTAAGGTATTGCATTTCTGTCATACAGTACTACCAATGTAGTACCTGAGATATAGCACGAGTGCATAGTTAAATACCATTAGTGTAACACAGTTGGTGTGGAAAAAGAAAACCTTCTAGGAGCGTAGTCTCAAGCAAGGAAAATTAGATGTGTGTAAAGATGAACTTTCTGAAACCTAGAATCCTTTTCTATCCCCCCCCTCCCCCAGTCCCCTCTTATATCCCTGCAGTGCACTAGGCCTGTTTTGCCACTTCCTATCAAACTGTTGTCGTGGTCGTTTATGGGAGCTCACCCCAAACTCAGGGGCACCCATGGCTAGTGTGTTCAAAGCAAATCAGACAATCCACTAATTCCTAGCTTCTATTCCTGTGTCTGATACGGTGTCTGTTCTGATGGGTATAGTAGAAAGACTCTGTTGATATAGAAAAGGCAGCCATATACCAGTGGTCAGTGTTTGCTTCTGCACACTCTGGGTGTTGGCTGTTATCTGCTCAAAAGTGGCCAGTTTGATCATTTTTTGCACCCAGTGGTTGAAGGCTGGGGCGTCTTTAGAGATCCAATTGTGTAAAATAGTTTGTTTAGCCATAAGGCCGGCCTTATCCACAAATGTTTGGTTGTGAATTTTCAAGCCATAGAGGGAGGTCACCTCACAACCCAATAACCTGGGCTACTGCAACTACTACTATTGGACTACTGCAACTCCCTTCTTCTAGGCCTCCCGTCCTCCACCATTAAACTCCTACAAATCCTGTAGAACGCCATGGCGAGAATCATAACCACCCGTAAAAGGGACCACATCACCCCCATACTCAAGGATCTGCACTGGCTACCCATCCCCTTCTGCATTCAATACAAAACACTATCATACACAACACACTTTACAAGAACAATCTCCCCTGGCGCGAGGAAATTCCACGCTTCCGTTCCTCTAACCGCCCCACCAGAACTTCCCTTGCAGGCACCCTCTACACCCCATCCCTCAAAACTGCACACCTTACCCTTACAGGGATAGAGCTTTCTCCATTGCTGGCCCTTCCCTCTGATCTCCGTCTTGAACCTTCCTTACATAATTTCAAAAAAGGTATCAAGACATGGCTTTTCAAGCAGGCCTACCCGGATTCTAACCAAACCTAGCCAGTGCCTCCCCTCTGCCTTTCAGAACTCACCTTGCATTTTGTATATATCTGTACCGCTAATCCAGTTATATTATGTACTCTTCCCTTGATGTAATTTTTAAAAGTTATTATGGTTTCTCTCCTCTCTCTTAATTTCATTCCATTATCTCTTCCCTTCCCTTCCCTTACTCGCTCCCTGCCCACCTCTCTCCCTTTCTCGCCTGCTCCCCTCGCCCCGCTCCACGTTCATTGTAATTTTCCATTCTTTTTGTTAATTGTAAACCGGCGTGATGTGTTCTACGAATGTCGGTATATTAAAAGTTCATAAATAAATAAAAAAAACAAAATAAAATAAATAACCATAAATGCGGATCTAATGGTAATTGAAAGGTGCACACTTTTGAGCAGTAGGTCTGTATACTGATCCAGAATGCCTCAATCTTAGGGCATGTCCAAAAGCTATGGAAGAAATCACCAAGTTCCGTGTCACATTTCAAGCATGTAGGTGAGGTACATAATCCTGCTCGAAAGGCCGCCGAGGAAGTATAGTCTAGTTGCCATATAAATTTAAAGTGCATTTCCCGCAGGTTAGCATTTTCAGTAAGACTCTTAGCATTTTGAAGATACATTTTTACAATTTTTGGAGTGACGGCCATTCCAGGGAACTCTGTCCATCTGCTGTCAATAATCTCTATAGACTTTGCTGCTCCATGTGTGTTTAATATTTTAGAGAACATGGAACAGGAGAACCTCATTGGTTTCCCTACCCCTAAAAGTGTTCCTAATTGTTCTCTATGTTTTATCAGACAGGTATGAAGTCCATTAGCAGAGATATAGTGCCTAAGTTGCAGATAAGCATAGAAATCTGCTGCTGCTATTCCATATTTGTCTTGGAGTTTGGGGAAGCTATACATATGATTTGTATTGGGGGAAAATACATGTATGAGTAACCTAATCCCCTTCAACGCCCACTGTTGGAACATATTCGGTCCTGTACCGGTATGAACTGAGGGTTACCACAAATAGGCAGCAAGGGGGTCATAGTCCCTGTGAGTCCTAGCCTGGAACATAAATGCTCCCATGCTTTCCTTCCGGAATCGATCAACAGGAAGGTTTTACAGGTGGCTAGCAGATGTTGCACCCTTAATTGAATTAGTGCAGCTGGGGAGTACCCTTGTATCCAACCTTGAAGGTACATAGTAGGAGAGAAGTATTCTGTACCCAGTAGCCAATCCCTGATATGACATAACATACAGACTAAATTATACTTTTGGAAATTTATTTATTTATAACTTTTTTATACCGATATTCGTGGGGATATCATATCGGTTTAAAGTGTAACAAGAGGTGGAAAGTACATTGAATAGGTAGAGGGGAGGGAGGAAATAGGAACAGAGAAAAGCACAGAAGAGGTAAAAAATTAGTAACAGAAAACTTCAAATGCTTACATAATACACGCCAAGCCCCCTCCTCCTTAGCCAGAGTTAAATGAATTAACGCTATTCTCACTTTTCTCCCTCTCCATATAAATTTCCTAAGCTCTCCATTGATACTTCGTAGATAGTTACGGGTCAACCATAATGGGAGCATTTGAAGAACATATAACCACTTTGGTAGCTCCACCATTTTTATAAGATGAATTTTCCCTGTTAAAGAGATTGGGAGCGATTGCCATTGGTGGAGTCTTGCCTTCATTTTCTTTAACAGAGGTTGTATATTAATATTGTATATGGATCCAAAGTAGTTGGAACGAAGACCCCCAAGTATTTTATAGAACCTTGGGCACATTTGAAAGGGAATGAGGGGCTCCAAGCCTGTTTGAGGTTACCGTAAATTTCTAAAGCTTCAGATTTAGCAGTATTTATTTTAAGGCCGGAAAACCTGCTGTACCGGGATTGAAGCCTTAACATGCTGGGGAGTGCTTGTTGGGGTTGCGTTAGAAAGACTAGTATATCATCAGCAAAGGCAGCTGTTTTAAAGGCGTGGCCCGTACACTCCAGACCAGTGATCTGTTCATCTTAGGAGATTTTACGCAGAAGTGGGTCAATAGCTAATATGTATAATAAGGGTGACAAGGGGCAGTCCTGCCAAACTCCCCTTTGTGGTGTGAATGCATTAGAAATATGTCCATTGGCCAATATGTGAGAAGTTGGTTGATAATAAAGAAGAGATATATAGGTCAATAAATTTCCATGGAAACCAAAACGCTTAAGGACAGAAAACAAATAATCCCAAGAAACCCTATCGAAGGCTTTTTCAGAGTCAAAACTAATTGCCAACAAAGGGATTTGATTAGTTTGACAATATGTTATTGCTGTAAGTAGTTTGGCTATATGTGAGCTAGAGGAACACCCCTTAACAAAACCAACTTGATTTAGAGAAATAAGGTCCAGGAGAACCTGGCTTAACCTTGCGGCCAAAATGATGGCCAGAAGTTTAAGGTCACAATTTAACAAGGATATCGGACAATATGAAGCGGGCTGGTGGGGATCCTTACCTGGTTTAGGTAGGACAGTTATATAGGCCTTATAAAGTCAGGGGAGAGTTGGTTACGGGCCAAAGCACCTTGATAAAAGAGATATAAGTAGTCAACAACTCCCTCTCCAAGAATTTTATAATAATCATAAGTGAACCCGACTGGGCCCGGCGCTTTACCAGATTTACTCTAATAGCGGACATTATTTCGTATTTTGTAATTGGCACATTCATCTTTTCCCTTTGGGTAGGTGTAAGAGTCGGCAAAGGTAATTTAAAAAAAAAAACTGTTTTCTTCCGTGGGTCCGCCTGTCCTATCCTCAGTATACAGTCGCGTGTAAAACTGTCTCAGCACTTCACATATTTCTTCCCTTTTTACTGCCCATTGATCTTGTATTATCCTTAGTTTTTCAATATAAGCTTTAGTATGACGAAGTCTAACCAAATTGGCCAAGGTTCTCACTGACTTATTGCCATATCGGAAGAAGGAATGTTCCTTAAATTGGAAGAATTTGATTGCTCTCTGATGCAGAGAGGCCTGCAGAGAACTTTTATGTTTCATGATAATTAGCCCATGTTGGCTGGGTGGGTTATTGGATCATTTGTTTTTTGTCTAGTTTCAGTTGCTTGTCAAGTGACAGAATTTCAGAATTCAGGAGTTTATTCCTATGCCTGATGAAGGAGATTATCTCCTCACGAGGAACCGCTTTACTGGCCTGCCAAAACAATCCCGGATCTTATTTGTGTTGGGCGTTTAGCTCTTGATAGTGATCCCATTTACTTTTCAAGAAAGTCTGAAATTTCTCGTCCTCTTTCAAGTAAGTGGGGAACCTGCACCACTGAGTCCCTACGACTCTATCCCCCCAATTTAAGTTGACCCAAGCAAGGTCATGGTCTGATACCGCTGATGCGTCTATTCCTGCGGAGGCTACAAGGGGAAACAAGGAGGAGGTGCCTAGAATATAATCGATGCGAGAGAGGGTTCCATGAGCTTTGGCAACATGGGTGTAATCTCTCTCTTCCATATGCAACACCCTCCAATAGTCTAAAAAATTCAATTCGTGACATAGTTGACTAATATTTGTTTGTGTATTTTGTTGGGTAGGTTTAATTTTGGGGGACAAATGATCGAGCAATGGATCATGAACACTATTAAAGTCTCCTGCTAATTGAAGCCCCCCTAGGCCATGAGCGGTAATAAGGTTAATGATATTAGAGAAGAAAGATGGGGTGGGGGAATTAGGTCCTAAATGTTACCAATAGTGATATCTTTCCCATTCAGTTTCCCTATTATCATTATGTACCGGCCTTCTGGATCAATCAGTTCTTTAGTCAACTGAAAGGAGAGATTTTTGTGTAAAAGAATTGCCACCCCTGCCTTTTTCCCACTGCTGGGACGAAATAACATTGGCTTACCCAATCCCTTTTCAGCTTTATGCTCTCAGCTGCTGTAAGATGAGTTTCCTGGAGGCATGCAATTTGTACCTTGGACCTCTTCAAAAATTGAAGCACCTTGGTGTTACGACTGTCGCTGCCTGACGTCTCCACTCCGCCCACCTTACCTTTTTTGTGACTCCTCCCGCGGTTGATGGCAGTCTGGCTGCCGCGGCGTCTGCCTGCCGTCCTCTCCGGTCCAGCTTGGACGCTGCATCCTGCCATGTTGTCCAGGTACCATAGGGCGTGCATGCTGCGCGGCCCTGCTTATTCTCTCTTTGGCGCGAACCTCAGGGGCGTCCCCTTGTGATGACTTTACCCAGGGCAAGTCTTGCCTCACAAATCTGCTTCACTTTTTTGAAGGAGTTAATAAACATGTGGATAAAGGTGAACCGGTAGATATAGTGTACTTGGATTTTCAGAAGGCGTTTGACAAAGTTCCTCATGAGAGGCTTCTAGGAAAAGTAAAAAGTCATAGGATAGGTGGCGATGTCCTTTCATGGATTGCAAACTGGCTAAAAGACAGGAAACAGAGAGTAGGATTAAATGGACAATTTTCTCAGTGGAAGGGAGTGGACAGTGGAGTGTCTCAGGGATCTATATTGGGACCCTTACTTTTCAATATATTTATAAATGATCTGGAAAGAAATACGACGAGTGAGATAATCAAATTTGCAAATGACACAAAATTGTTCAGAGTAGTTAAATCACAAGCAGATTGCGATAAATTGCAGGAAGACCTTGTGAGACTGGAAAATTGGGCATCCAAATGGCAGATGAAATTTAATGTGGATAAGTGCAAGGTGATGCATATAGGGAAAAATAACTCATGCTATAATTACACAAATGTTGGGTTCCATATTAGGTGCTACAACCCAAGAAAGAGATTTAGGTGTCATAGTGGATAACACATTGAAATCGTCGGTTCAGTGTGCTGCAGCAGTCAAAAAAGCAAACAGAATGTTGGGAATTATTAGAAAGGGAATGGTGAATAAAACGGAAAATGTCATAATGCCTCTGTATCGCTCCATGGTGAGACCGCACCTTGAATACTGTGTACAATTCTGGTCGCCGCATCTCAAAAAAGATATAATTGCGATGGAGAAAGTACAGAGAAGGGCTACCAAAATGATAAGGGGAATGGAACAACTCCCCTATGAGGAAAGACTAAAGAGGTTAGGACTTTTCAGCTTGGAGAAGAGACGACTGAGGGGGGATATGATAGAGGTGTTTAAAATCATGAGAGGTCTAGAACGGGTAGATGTGAATTGGTTATTTACTCTTTCGGATAGTAGAAAGACTAGGGGGCACTCCATGAAGTTCGCATGGGGCACATTTAAAACTAATTGGAGAAAGTTCTTTTTCACTCAACGCACAATTAAACTCTGGAATTTGTTGCCAGAGGATGTGGTTGGTGCAGTTAGTATAGCTGTGTTTAAAAAAGGATTGGATAAGTTCTTGGAGGAGAAGTCCATTACCTGCTATTAAGTTCACTTAGAGAATAGCCACTGCCATTAGCAATGGTAATATGGAATAGACTTAGTTTTTGGGTACTTGCCAGGTTCTTATGGCCTGGATTGGCCACTGTTGGAAACAGAATGCTGGGCTTGATGGACCCTTGGTCTGACCCAGTATGGCATTTTCTTATGTTTCTTTTGTTCTTATCCCGGATACAAAAGTCTGCACTTTTTGCTAGCTAATCGAGTTAGCAAGGGATCTCCTTACGAATGGGATTCGCTCTCCGTACCTAGCTACTCTGCTTCTCCAACCTTTGGACTTTATCCTAATGGGGTACCCGCTCATCGGGGGCCTCTCTCATTTCTTTCAAGTCGCTATCAGGATCCGGTACTCGCTCAAGGGCCCATTTTCCCTGACTCGCTGCCTGAACTTATCTCTTCTGCTTGGAAGAAGCCGTTGCCTACATCATCAGTGAGTTACCAACTTTATTTGCTCAGAGCTGTTCCCTGGAACCAGGTACTCGCTCCTCGAGGGCCTGCCTCTATTCCAGCTTCTGTGTTACCTTCCGGGAGAAACCGCTGTGTGAGTAACTTTACCAACGAGGCTCTATAGTAGAACTCGGTGTATGCTCCACTGTACTAACTATCTCAGTTTTCTCCACTACAGTACAGCCATAGAGGGAATCGCTGTTCCAGTATCCTGAGGAACCCTAGGCCAGTCGGACTTCATCTCTACTCACTACTGCCACCTCTGGTGGCTTCTCAACTCTGTCTAATAAAATATATCTCTGTGTTGTGTGTCCCAAAGCTGAGCCTGACCTGTGGCCCCTCACGGGACTTCCCCCTGTGGGCATGGTCAGCTGCCACAGTGTCCAAGGGTCCATCCAAAACCTTACAAACAATAACACTTGGTCCTTTTAATTGGGTGGCTTAAGCCATTAACATTTAAGCTAGCTATTTTCATGTAATTCTAACTATACTCAGTAAAGGAGGGGCATATAAGAGATAACCTGTTTAATGGGGGGCAGTGGGCCTCCCAGCCTAAGTCCACCACCATTGCAAGCCCTGCTGGGGGTACTAAGCTAGGGTAAAGAGCTACCATTCTCCCTATTGTAGTGGCATACTGCATACATTGATAAAAACAGCAATAATCCCCTGCACTGCATCTGATCCCCTTTCTCACCCCCCTCCCCGGATTCCCGGGGTAAATCTGAATTTGCATTTTGTCTCCCCTCTAGTGGCAAGGAAACAAAAGGGAGGGCAAGTTAGTGATGTGTGGTGTCTTCTTCCTTCCCCACCGGCAACACAAACAACATCCATCAGGAACCAAATTACCGTCTGAATCTCACCATAGTGAATGGTTCAGTTGCAGTTTATAAAGTCAATGCTCGCAGCCAGTGTTCGCAAACCTGTCGGAGCACTCAGAGCTACTACAAGATGCAGTCTTTCAAATCTGTCTCCTCTGTACGACCCGGATCTTGACCTCAGTGTCTTATACGGCCAGAGCACAGTCCCTTGTGTCCATCAACGCGGACGCGCTCCGGAGCAAGAGGTACTATGGCCGCTGCCACCTGAAGGGCCTCACAATTTCTATCACGACCCTTTGTCTCACTGTTCCAGCTTGTAATCAGTTTCCGAGACCTAAAGATGTGACATGATGGGCCCCAAGTAGGGCAAAGAAAGACTGTGGATAGCCTGCACTTGTAGGGAAAATTCAACTTGATAGGCGTGCTCCGACTGTGCAGTGCGTCGAACCTTAGAAAGTCTCGACCGCTAAACCTACATGCTGGCTATAAAAGTTTTCGCCGCCTCTGCATCTGTGAAAATGTGTTCCATGCCGAAATTTTAATATGGCCGGGTATGCGAGCTGGAATCTGATGTTCTTGTTATACAGGTCCGTGCACATTGGACTAAATTGCTTACGTTTCTGTGCAAGCTGGGCAGAGAATTCTTGGAACAATCTTCTCTCAGCATCTTTATATTTTAGGCCATCTTTCGCGCTGTACGCTTGTAAAATTCTTTGCTTATGCAACCAGTTAAGCAGTTTGGCGATTATTAAATGCAGTCGCTGATCCCTTTCCCTCCGGCGCCCGAGCCGGTGTGCTCTCTCAATGCGGAGGGAAGGCCCGATGTCTGACAAATCAAGGGCCTCAATAAGCCAAGCTTCCAACAGAGATTCCAAGTTGTTTTCTCCCGCTACCTCAGGGAAGCCTGCCAGACGTATGTTGTTTGGGCGAGCCCTGTTTTCTATATCATCTCGTTTGTCTGACTGTAGGGTTACCGTTTTCTCCAGAGTTGCCATTTTCTGTTGCAGGGTAAGTTGCTCGTCTTCTACCTGAAAGACACGGCTTTCCACAGATTCCATTCGTGGGCTGAGCTCCGAAAAGGCTTCCTTTAGCTCTTTAAATTGCAAAGAAAGCTCATCAAATCTGCGGTCGTGTGCTGTAACTACAGCATTTGTAACATTGGTGGTAAGCTCGTTTTGTGATGCCGCCGTGCTCGGGGCAGCGGGTGGTGAGGGCGGCCCCGGAGTGTCTGCCATTTTAGTTCCCAGCCCTCCGATTTTTTCTCATTCTTTTTTGTTTCCTTTCAGGGGCATACTACCAGCACCTTTCAACATATAATTGTCTATAAACCTGAAGCTTTAGTACCTGATGAATGCGTTGCTTTTTGGTAGATGGATGCTGGAGATTGCCGCCAAAGCCGGGAGGGAGAGGCATGGAGCCTGAGTCAGAAACGTCTGCTCGGCTTCACCACATCACCCGACCCTCCACTAAAATTTAAGACTTGGAAAATATATATATTAAAGAAAAACAAAATTCTAAACTTTGACAAGGCCCAAAACTGTTTACCTCTGGCCTTGTCTAATTTAAAGAACTCAGATCTAATGGGATATTGCTTATCTTTAAGCATTCCTAAGATTATATAGTCATCTAGGCAAAGTAACTCTTCACTTCTCAAAGAAAAAAAAGAAGAATTCTCCAATCAAAATCTGTGCTTGGCCCTCATCCATAGCAGAATGATCATCAGAGCTGTTATTATCAAGTGCAGCTGCTATTGACAATGACCGTCGACATCTGAGGGGCAGCATCAATAGAGCACATTTCTACACAAAAGCTGCACCTTTGCTCAAGCTCCTGTTACCAACCTGCATCTCTGATTATATTTGAAGACAGACACTGACCAGATATCCCTACATCCTTGACTAGCAGAGACTTTTCCAACAGAGAGAGAGAAAGGCCAATATTAAAAATGAACCAAGCCCCTAAATTTAGGCTTCTAAATTAGGTGCCTATTTTCAGCTGAACTAAGAAGCCTAAATTTAGGCCTGCTATTCATTTTCCTAGATTTAGGATCCTAAATTAGTTGCCTAGTTCTGAAAACCAGTGTTAAGTCCCTAATTTTGTCTGCCTTCCCTAACTTCAACCCTGTAGCACCCACTTTTTAGGCACCTAAATTTAGGCTCCTAGTAAAATCAGAATCCTAAATTTAGGCACCTAACCCTAGTAAATTTTCAAAAGGGACAATTTAGAAGTCTAACTCCAAAAGTTAAGATCCTTTGAAAATTGGTCCCAATTGTTTATTAGTGTGGTAAGAAAACAAACAATTCAAATTATGTTAAAAAGTTCATCCTAATATATTTTAACATGCAGTACCTGAACTTGTAATGAAAGTAAACAGATAGAACCTATAAGTAATAAACTAGACTCAAACAGGTACAATGAAGTTCTTTTTTTTTTACAAAATGATGCATGTCCATATACTCAATGCAGGCACACCAATTAAAAAAAAATTTAAAAAAATGAGGCTGAAGGCAGCCCACAGAGTGCCAAGATAGGGAAATTGATGGAAAGATTGGTCTGCTTGCGGCAGAAGAGGAAATTCCACCCCCCCCCTCCTCCATTTGCCATCTGATGAAGCACTGGAGAGAAACTGGGATTCTATGTGGAATTCAAAACAAGATTACAAAACTTTTTTTTTGTTAAACTGCCTTTTCTAGGCACTCTATTAGTTCCTCCTTTGCTTTGCTGGGAGGGATACATTACATCTCTTCAGTGATTATTATAGAAATTAAAATAATGTGCAGGGGTTGTTGGTATCAATCATGAAAGTAAAAGTTTAATGTGCTTAACTCTCAATCTATTAGGAACTCCGTTTTGTCTTTGCTTCAAGAAAGTTTGACAATAAAATAAGTCTAGCAAAAAATGTAAATAGTTGCCATAAAGAAGAGAAATAACTTTATTTTATTTTTGACTTATATTTCATTCCTAACCTAAATATGTTGAAAATCTCTGAATACATCTCATACTTTACAACTCAACAGTGTGCATCCAAAGAGGGAATTAATATGCAGATCCTTGCAGGCATCAGTGAGAGGCATAAGTATAAATATAGCACAATTTTACAGTGGATTTAAAAAAAAAAATTCACAAAATAAGGGCTATGATCATAATACATACTAAAAGGGGCACACCTTATTATTCCTGTCTATCAACCCACACAAACACAAAAGACGACCCAGGTATAGATCCAAAAAAGACAGCAGATTCAAGAAGCAAGCAAGGGCATATTTTAAGAAATATATGCTAGTATAAAAGTACTTTGATGAATTAAAAATCACTTTCAGTCACATGTTACTTGTGTATGTCATATGTTACTTGTGTAAGTTTATTTCCGAAATTAAGTCCTGCAAAGCATTTCCCCAATACTTATCTTAGGCCATCTGATGCCCTTAACTTTCTAAAAAAGAATCTAGCACTGTAGTTTTATGTCTGCACTAAAGAGAAACGTCAGTTAGGTGAGAAAAACACCTCCATTTTTCTTGTTAAGAAGCAACCCTTTCAAAATCCAACGTTTTACAGCCTGCCACGTTATGTGTGGTCTCTACTTGAACGCCTCTTATCCTAAAATAAACCCAGTGCCTCCTCCACACTGCCACAAAACCACCTGTTTATTTCAGCAGAGGACAGACCCAGTATGCTAATAGCTCGCACCACCCCCTTAAAAAAAAAATCCCCTGCAGTTTTTCAGTGGTTTATAGGGACAAGTACTTAGGAAAGCCTGTTCAGCAGTGTATAACACAGCTCGCATACTAATGAGCTACTTTACCTATACAACAGAAAGTTTATCCAGAGCTTCGCACAACTCTCTGCTTCTCTCCCCCCATAATTCTCTTTCACCCTCTGATCAACAGAAAACCCCCCTAGTCCATGTCTCCTCTCATTCCTTTCTTACCCCCCCCCCCTCTTCTACCTGCGCAGCCTTTCTATCAAACCCCCCGACCCAGCCGAGCTAGGCTGCCGCAAACCAAGCGTCTCCCATGGCAACAAGGTTCCAAAGGAACGTCTGCTAGGTGTAGGAAGGTGATGTCGTAAAAGGGTGTCGTAAACCAGGTGCGGGGAGCCAGGGAGGGAGGGGGAGGAGGAGGTGACTCGAGCATTTAGACACCAGCGAGAGGATCATGGCGGATGGCCCCAGGTGTAAGCGCAGAAAACAGGCGAATCCGAGGCGGAATAACGGTAAGGGGAAGGGCCGGGGAGCGGCAGCAACCGGCGGAAAGAGGGTGGTGGGCACCGGCGGCCAGCTGCGGGCTGCGAGCGGGGCCCGTCCGGGGCATGGGGGTTGAGAGAAAGAGTGGGGAAAGTAGAAAGTAAAGGATTTGTTTCTTTCTGTCTCTGCGCTGGCTGAGCCTGTGCGAGGCTGCTGCACCGTTACATTTACCTGGCTCGTCCGCCTAGCGGTTCAGTGCTCCCTGGACCGTTAGACGCATCTCATTACATGCTCATTTATGGACACGCTCAGTGGGTCGCAGGCTGTGTGTGCGCGCGGGGGGAGGAAGGCTCTCTTTTTTTTTTTTTTTTCTCTGTCTTTTTCTCTCTCTTCCTTTTTAAATTTCTTTTTGTTTTCTTTGTGGGTTTTTTTTTTCTTTCTGTGGCGGGTAAGCTCATTCTGTTGACTTTTTTTTATTTGGCATTCATCTTTTTTTTTGCCTTGTGCCGAGCTGAAAAAACAAACTTGTTACCTGTAGCAAGAAAAGTGTGTGAGGGTTTTTTTTTTTTTAACTCCCTTTTCCTTTCTTCGCCGGATCTCTTCCTGTCAACCGAATTTTCGCTGAAAAGTTGTCTTTATTCCTTGGACTTATTTATTTGAGACTCTAAGTTTTTTTTTTTTTTTTGGCAGGAGTATGTCTTTATTTTGGAGGGTGGGAGAAGTTGATACCTGGGTGTCCTAAAGAAGTAGCAGGGATTTCTCTTCTCCTCTTTTAATTTTTTGGACTCTCTCCCGGGCGGGGGAGGCACTAAGCTGCGCAGTGATCGTTGATTTCTACTGATTTTTCATGGGTTGGGAGGGGGACCAAAATAAGCAGAAATTATGGGAAGGTAAATATTTGGTGATTGCTAGGCGACTTTTGCCTGCTAGTTTATCGTCATTTCAAGTCGTTGAATCTTGATGCTTTCTGAATATGTGTAACTCACACCCAGCTCTCTCCACGTAGGAGTATTTCTATATGTATTTTCTGTCAGGTCCGTGCTGTGCAGATTGGTCTTTATTTTTAGCCTTTCTATTGTTGGAAGGACGGCTCCTGTGTGGAGGAGGCTGAGGAAAGGCGTGAATTTAAGTTTTTTTTTTCTTTTTTGACCCCCCTTCCTTTCTTTTCTTTTGGAGGTACCTGTTTGTCTAATAAATGGGTGGTAACGTTTGGCGAAGGGGCCCCTCTCAGCTGCCTGAACAACTGCTGCGGTCTATATAAGGAATACATTTACATTTCACTCACTTCGGGGGCCTTTCTTCCTTTTTTTTTTTTTTACTCTGTCTTCCCCACTCGTCCCCTCCTTCAGTACGTGCGTAAATTTTGAAAACGAGTTGCAAGATCACACAAGGCTGTTTAAGAAAAATCTTGTATTAAAATCGGCGTTTGTTTGAAAAAGAAAATAAAAAAAAGAATGGAGAGGTCTTGAGGGCTGATTATCTTTTTTTTTCTCTCTCGGTAGTGCTCTTCCTCCTCTCTTTTTAAATATATGTGAAACGGAGGTTTTGAAACCTTCCCTGCTATTTTTTTTTTTCGGTTTAGTCTGGGATTTCCTGTCTAGGGTCAGCTAGAAAGATTTTGAGCAGTCTGATCCAAGAGGCTTTTTTTTTTCTCTAGTAGGTTGAAGCAGAGATCGACGCTTTCTGTCATTGCTATAATGAACCGTTTCGTTATATTTAAGAGATATTCCGCACTTTTTTGAGATAGACTTGTTTTAACTTGATATTTAAAGTTACCATTCATAGCGTTTTCATTCATTTATAATTTATTTCGACTAACTGTTTATACTAGTGACATAATTTCCTGTTTTTAGTGTAAGACCTTTAGCTGATGTGACTATTAAAGGTAAGGTGGTTTGTTTGTGGTTGTTTTGTTTTGTTTTCAAATAGTCATGTCTTTCGTTTACCTGCTTTAAAATGTTGGATCATCGGAGAGAGGGGGGCTTTTCTTGTTGCTGACGACATGTGTGTGACATGAGTCTGAGCCACCCAGTGTCTGCAGGAGCTGTAAACATGTTTACCTGAACAGGAAGAAAATGGATTTTCTCTTTAAAAAAAAATATCTGGTGATATGAATATTACATTTTTGCGTATATCAACAGCTGAATTACAAGAACAGATTTAACAACGTAGCATTTGAAATCAACTGGAAAAAGATTCTTGATCGCTGCAGCAAATGGCAACTTGTGCAGGTAGACGAAAAAAAAGATGGTGTGGGTTTTTTTTTTTTTTTTTCCTGAATGCATGTCAGCCCCTCCTGTCTGCTGCCTTCATTCTCAAGGGAGATATTTATTTACCAAGCTTGCTGCCAGTGTTTTTTTCCTTTGTGTTCAATATTAGGAAACACATTTCAGGCCGTTTAGCAGAAAACGTTTGGTGTGCAGCATGCATTGCTCACCCAAACGGCTTGCATAGGATAACATCATCGCAGGTATTTTCTGTCATCTAAGGACTTCATGACAACCTTCTTGTTCTCGAATGCTTACAATTTATTATTAACCAACTGCTTCTGAGAATTTGGACTTACATTGTACCATTTTAATTCGATATTCTCTAGATTGTATAGAGGCATAATGTCAGGTTGGCACAAAGGTGTAGTGTTTTGGTGTGTTTAACTGGAGAGGATGTACAGTACCAAGAAAAATTTGTAAAAACATTGCTGCTCTAAACCCCTTACATCAAGGCGCAAGCTGTGCTGTTTAAATGAAAAGCCTTCAGACTCTCAATTTTATGCTGTGCATAGATGATTTGATAATTCTCCAATAAGTGAAGCATTGCACACTGGGTCTGCATGATCTGCAATCGTAAGACATTTTGTTTCTCATTCTGGAAATTTTTTTCCTTAAGGGTGGGGGAGGGGCTGGATTAAGGAGGGGCAGCAGGTAATGTAAGTTGACAAGCTTCTAAGCCAGTTGAACCGTCTTTGGTTTACACCACCAAACTCTAATGAGCTTTATGGTAATACTGTTACTCATCTAGAATGGATCTGCATAAGAGCTACTGTTTTATTTACCACCACGTGATTTGTTGTGCCATTCCATCATGCAAATATTATGCTTTATTGTATATTCCCTCCCACCAAGACTGCTTCAAGAATTTCTGGCTGCTATTCTGTTTCATTAATTATAGATGGGAGAATGGACTTTTTAATTTTTTTTTAAACAAAGTCAGTAGGTCATGATTGTAAAGGATATATGCACCACCATAAACAGACTGTATGCTTGAAGTCTTTTTATGTGGATAGAGGGAGAACACATTTTATAACGTTAAGTAGGAAAACCAGGTACCATGAGCTCTTTATATATAAATGTTGCATGCCCCTCTGACTCTTTCTAGATAAATCTGATGGGTGATGAAAAAAACAAACACATGTTCAGCTTTTGCTAAATATAGCTTAATTTTGTTTACACCTAATCATTAAGGGACTGGGGGTTGCATCTTCTAATAAGGTGGCTGATACTTTGCAGTGTGTATCTTTTTTTTTTTTTTTTTTTTTACAAGGATCCATTTTGAGTGTTTTTATTACAAAAATATTTGTATTATATTGAAATAACTAGTGGAAGATTATAAAGGTACAGCATGTATCTAACTCTTCACTTCAAAATGTTAACAACTGGCAGGTGACAACTTTGGATACTGTGTTCTTTGCCATGCTTCTCACATTAGGTATCATGTTTTCATTGAAGCTGTAACTTAGCTTGCCTTGGTTCATGGAATGTTAACTTGGGCCAGATTCTGCAATTCCCTAAGCTGCAAGTTTGTCAACTGCTTGATTCCTAAGTATTCTTATACCTTGCAGAAACAGATCATCATTGTAAACTGTTGTACATTTTTTGTAAATCAGACTTACTTTTTATTGCATTGATTTGTTTTTTTGTTTTTTTTTTACTGTTTTATATTCAAATGGCTATAAGCCTGGTTTTCAGGAAGAGTATATTTTTCTGACTTTATTTTGTCTAGATGGAAGAAGGTTTTGGGTTTTTTTTTTTTTTTTTTTTTTTTTTTTTACAGGGCATCTGTCATTTTAAGAATATCAATGAAGAAAAATGTCATTCACAGCTCTTGCTTATATACTCTTATGCTGGACTAACAGCCTAATAGTGGGTAGATTGCAGAAAGGTGAACTTGGAGATATTTGGTTCCTTTCAATGATCAGGTTGTGTATGACCCTGAGCAAGTTATGTAGTCTTCTATGATCAGGCTTAAATTGTGAGCTCTTTGAGACAGGAATGTAATCATGTGAGCTATCATGTACACTTCTGTATAAATATATTGCTGCAGTTATTTGATTAAAACCTAAATAAAAGATTCCATTAGTTTAGGAATTGGTAGTGTAATCAAGTCTGAAAGTGACCTTGAAGTTATTTTCTACTGGGATGTATTGATGTCATGAAATGCGCACTAATCCTGAGATGGTTCTTCTTGTCAGCTTTCTGGATGGAATCCTTTGAGCAGCAAGCAAATAACATGCTTCTTACCCAAACTGGGAAGTATGGCAATTTGGCAAACATACATTTTGGGGCCTGACATCATTGAAGGGCTAGAGAAGTCTCTGGAAACTGTGTTGTAGCATGATAGACCATGTCCTCAGATGGGCAGAAGAACATCACCACAATAGCTAACTTGTGGGTGTGTTTTTTTTTTTTTTTTTTTTTTAAGAATCTTTGGTCATCAAGTACTTCATAACTCAGAGAAATGAATCTAATCCTTGGATTTTTTTTTTTTTTACTGCTTTTTTTTTTTTTGCATCTCTGAAATTAGCCATGATTAGAGTATCAAATTACTTCATCCAGTGGATCAAATATGGTCCATTATTTATACATCAGAAACATACATGTTTGACATAATCTCACACACATCTGTTTTATAGCTTAACTTGCACAAATTTGACTGGTTTCAGGGAATTTGGATATAGATTTTAAACTTTGACTATTAGTTTTTGGATGAGACAGGATGTATATTACTGACCTTGTATACTTGTGAAAAAAATCCTACGCATCGCCAGGTATTAGTGCTTAAGAACTAAAATATATGTATGATTGCAATCTGACAGGTAGATTGTGTGTCAAATCTTCCAAAATGTACTTGCACCAGCACCTCAGGTGCCCAATGTAATTTAACCATGCTCTATTAGTTCAAGTTGCTGGGGAAGTCCTTGGTCCTCTGGAGTTTAAATTCAGTAACAATAAATGTTTGGTAGTGGGAGAAGGGCCTGTGTCCTTGAGTAATAATTGTGAGCAGGTACAGCCAGGTGAGGAGAAAATAAAGATGATGTTCTTCGTTGTCCAGTTAAACTAGCGATGAAATAATGTAGCTGCCCCATCTGTTTATGGCTTACCTGATGCATAAAACTTGGGCATCTTTTTCTCCCTGGCTGTAATGTTGGGTAATATCACAAGGCAGCTTTTTTATTATAGCTGCCCAGATTTGATTTTAGATTAAATTTTAGAAGTTGCGTAGACCAGCTTCTTTTCTTTCATATCAATTAAAATAATATTCTCTTGAAATAGTGATTAATATGGCTAATTAGACCAAAAAGAGAGAGAAACATAGCAGTGTAGTTCATAAGAATAACATCCTCCGGGGCACTTGTTTTATAACTAGATTTGATATTTATTTTTTTTGGGGTAGCTGAATTCACAACATACTTTTTATAATGTATCTATATCGCTCCATGGTGAGACTGCACCTTGAATACTGTGTACAGTTCTGGTTGCCGCATCTCAAAAAAGATATAGTTGCGATGGAGAAGGTACAGAGAAGAGCAACCAAAATGATAAAGGGGATGGAACAGCTCCCCTGTGAGGAAAGACTGAAGAGGTTAGGGCTGTTCAGCTTGGAGATGGCTGAGGGGGGATATGATAGAGGTCTTTAAGATAATGAGGTCTTGAACCAGTAGATGTGAATCGGTTATTTACACTTTCAAATAATAGGACTAGGGGGCATTCTATGAAGTTATCAAGAAGCACATTTAAGACTAATCGGAGAAAATTCTTTTTCATTCAACACCCAAGCTCTGGAATTTGTTGCCAGAGGATGTGGTTAGTGCAGTTAGTGTAGCTGGGTTCAAAAAAGATTTGGATAAGTTCTTGGAGGAGAAGTCCATTAACGGCTATTAATCAAGTTGACTTAGGGAATAGCCACTGCTATTAATGGAATCAGTAGCATGGGATCTTCTCAGTGTTTGGGTAATTGCCAGATTCTTGTGGCCTGGTTTGGCCTCTATTGGAACCAGGATGCTGGGCTTGATGGGCTTAATGGTCTGACCCAGCATGGCAATTTCTTATGCCTTTTCTTCATTCTAAGCTTGAAAGTATGGAAAATATATTGACATGCTAGAAATTGCATTTGATAAATTTCCCTAAGTTTTCCTATATCAGCAGCTGAAGCATATACTGTAAATGCTATTTGGTGCAAGTGTAGAAGATTCCAGCTCATATGTCTCCTTGCTTAAGAGCTTACTTACCCTCCTTTCTTCCCCCCCCCCCCCCTGCCGTTTTGTTAAAATGCAAGTGTAAGGAGGTCACCTTAATTCATCACCAGTATCAGAAGATAGAAGACTCCAATAATGCAGTCAGGTTCAAACTAAGAACGTGCCATACTGGGTCAGACCAAGGGTCCATCAAGCTCAGCATCTTGTTTCCAACAGTGGCCAATCCAGGCCATAAGAACCTGGCAAGTACCCCAAAACTAAGTCTATTAATGAGAATTTCCCCTGTTACAGTGATTCTCTTTAGCCCTGGAATCCGATAGGGCTAGAATTTTGCCTTTTTTTTTGTTTTTGTTCTTAGTGTCATGAAGAGCTTTTTCTTCAGTTGTAAAGTTAGGATTGTTCCTGATATTACAGAAAAGGTGCAAGCACTTTCTTTGTTTTGAAATTCCCTTGCAAATGTTTATATCAAGTATCAAAATTCTTCTACCTTTTCTCTTTTTTGCGCTGGGACAATTGTTCTGTTCTTAGTGATTAAGATCATGCAACCAATATCTACCTAATCTCCCTGATGTCTTTATCTAGTCAGTTGATGTCATACTGATAGCATTTGTTTTTATTTTAATGTGAACTTTTGTTTTTCCTGTTAATGTGATTTTTAGTGACTGATATTACACCTCAAGTGGATTACTTAATTGTCCTACAATGTGCATAAATAAAACTTAAAGAAAATCATTCTGTGCCCAGTTGGTAGTATCTCTACTTGCATATGTATTTATACAAAACTTTTGCAAAATGGCTGTCCAGGGTTTTAAAAGCAAGCATATTTAACATGATTTTTTACACTGAGCATATTTATACTCATAATTTTGTTTAAGAATATTAAAAAAAAAGTACACACAATTCAAAGCAATATGTATTTTTAAGGCAGTTTTACCTGCTGCCAGTAAGGTCTACTTTTAAATAGTCTAAAATATGCCACCATATTCTGGTTTCTCCTTAATGTTTTTTGTGTATGTGTGTGTATTTAAATGTACCATTCCATGAATATAATATGCTGTTTCAGGCACTCAAGAATACAGTGATAATGAAGTAAAGTGCTTCTTCCTCTGTAAAACAAAGGCATAAAGTCACCTCTGGTGATTTTTGGCCTCAAAGGTGTCCAGCAACTGATTATTGTTGCCTGGGAATATCTGCTATAATAAAGGTATTCAGCTATTTTCAAACCTTTTTTCAAAGTTAGTTGCAAGGGCATGAATAAAAATTGGAGCAAGCAGGTGGCATATGCCTATTTTCATCATTGGACTCCTCTCTGATTCTGCCCCTAAAAGCTTCTTACCCACTCTGGCTATTCACTTTTCTGCATTTCATTTATTTAATTATAATTGTAATTTAACACTCTCAGCTGTAGCAATTCCGGCAGATCTATCTGCTATTTATTTGCTTTGTTGGGGCTACTACTCAGAATATATCTAATGCAGGTCAGATTAGGAGTATGTTTCATCAGACTTGCCTTTTTCTGTATAGCTCCGATTTAGTCTTGTGAAACTAAAACTACATAATCTTCTATTTTCCTCCCATGAAAAAAAACATAAACTGGCCCCATCACATTACTTCCTTTTTAATATATCAGATGCCATAGAATGAAATTGAATACATCTAGAAAATCATTGTAAAACGATTGCCGGTTTTTGGGTTGCTATTTTATAGGGTCCCATGGCTAAATGGTTTTCGCCATGTTATGTCTATGGAGGAAAATACTCTGGTCCATGGGGAGAGTAGCAAGATGGCTGCAGAGTTAGAATCATGTCTCTTTTTGAAAAATATGTTTTGCTAAATCTTATCTCTAGCATAAGTATCTTGTTGTATTATGTGTCCAATGCCCAGAATTATGACTTCTTCCCCCTCCCAAGTCATTTTCATGCGCATAAGCTTTCTGGACCTTTTCTGTCTACGGATGTTAAGACTCCTATAGTTAGACTAGGGTGGGAAAATCTTTTTGCCCAAGGGGAAATATATTTTATGGTGCTGCATCAATGAGGAGCCACTGAAGGTCTGGAAGAAGTCTTCCCTTGGTGTTCCAGAAGAGGTGAACAGCTGGCTTCTATTCATCTTGTGGTGACAGAAGCCAGCCCATGAATGTTTCTTTGAGGTCAAAATAACATACTCCTTGCTGCCATGGGTATGACAGAACCTTCTTGTGGGCCAGTTGTCTATGAACTGTACTTTGGAAAGAGGGTGCTAGGATTCCTTCATCATTGGGTTGGGTAGGACAAGGGTTTCTCCAGCAACCACAGAGGTACTCTTGCTCCCTTCACTTTTGCATCCTCATCCAGGAAGAAGCCAGATTGCAAGGTATATGGAGGAAGGGACACAGAGGGCCTCATTCTACCTACTATTTGTCCCTTTCCTCTTTCTCCCTGAACTGGATGTCATGTCTGTTTTCTTCAGCAGCCTTGGCCAGACAGTGTTGGATCTCTGTGGATCACTGCATATATCTACATTTGCATGGTGTTACTGAAAAGCTGGCCAGGACAGCAGCAAATGATAGATATGGCATAGTGCTGCTCATCTGCTGGCAGGGTGATCACAGGACTTGGAGGATTGTTGAGTGGGGTAAAGGGGAGGATCACAAGCAGCAGAGGGAGGAATGAAGTCCTACAAGTGTCCTTGCTGTATGCACTGCATCCTGGCTTCCTCCTCTTGTGGCTGGCTGGCTACCTGCCTGGTTTCTTGGTTTCCTGCAATTATGGAAAAGAATAAATTCTGCAGCAAGGACCATATTTTGTGGTCATTACCATAGAATTGCAGGAAGCTAGGAGCTGTGGCCATGTGCAAGGGAATTCTCAGGCTTATAGCTAAAGTTCTCTATTAAATTGCATTAACCCTCTTGTGGCATCTTATGCCAACTAGTTATAGCACAGATATCTGTGCAGAATTTCTCAAATATTCAGCTAATAAAAGTTGGCTGTTTTGGCAGACAAACAGCCAGCGTACCGAGCTATACAATTTAGACTTTTATATCTTGGACATTTCATGCCTCTAGTGTCGTCCTTTGCACACATTGTTCACTAGTTTTAGTGACAAATTCTAAATTTCAGCCAGATACAGTAAAGTAATTTTATTTGTGTGAATGAAACTGTACTTGTCTTTGCATTCAGACAGGTTAATCTGCAACCAGTGGGTTATAATCAGCTTGCCAGTATTCTGTCTCCTGCAGATGGTGGATGTGCATTTTCTTTCTGGGAATTTCTTAAAAAGAATTTTAGAAGGAAATGAATATGCCTCCCCTGTGACATAGTAAGGGCAAAGGGCCGTTGGCGCCATTTTGTTTACTGGCAGCTGACGGCCCAATTGTAGGAGATCGCTGCTGGACCACCAGGGACTTTTGGCAGGTCTTGGGGGTCAGGAGGGTGGGGGGTTGTAGTTAATGTTTTGTGGGTTTTTTAATATATTTGCTCCATAAGAGATAGACATTCTCCCCCCCCACCCCCCCGACTTTTGGGGGAAAAAAGTCTTATGGAGCGAAAAATACGGTATTTACATAAAGCATCATGTTTCTTCCCCATTTATGGATGCTGTTTAAGAATTGATTGATCTTCAGTTGGGCTCACCAGAAAAGGGAATGAGCCTTGGACGTGCTGTATCCCCTGGATCTGGCAGCGAGAGTAGTTGTGCTTTCTGAAAGTGATGCGCTGTTGTGTTCAGTCACCAAGCGAATGACTATCGCTGTTGCAGAGGGAGCAGCATTGAAGGATGTGCAGGATAATCTTTAAGTAGGCCTTTGAGGCAGCGGCAATGAATTTTGTAGATATCCTCTTGCTGCTCCCTGGTGGCATACACTTGGTTTCTTCTCTCTCAGGAAATTGATGAATCTGGTTTGAATTCCAGAACAGCGATGGAACCAGGAGACTCCTTTTTGGCAGATGCAAGCTGGCCTACACTTCTGCCAGAGAGGTGGCTTCGGTGATAGCGGCCAGATGTCAGCTATGGCTGAGGAATCGGTTGACTGATACAATTTCAAAATGTAATCTTACGAAATTGCCATCTAAAGGGTCACTCTTGTTTTGGCAGTGAGTTGGAAAAAAATGGCCAGTAGTTTAGGTGATTCTCGGGTTCCTCTGTTACCGCGAGAGGCTGTGCTAGGGGTTTCAAACGTTTTCTCCTCTATAGAGGAGCAGCAGCTTCTCAGAGGGCTCGACCTTTTAGGTAGGTCACCTAGCCCTCTTGTCCCAGGCAGCTCAGATGGGGTGCAGTCTAGAGCAGTGGTGCCAATCCACCCTGGGAACAGGAGATGGGTTATTTCCCACTTCTTATTTAAATTTTTTTTTTTTTAAATTGGAGGTGGGTTAAGATAACAGTGGGTGATAAGAGATGGCTATGCTCTGGAGTTTCTCAGCGTTCCTTGGGACATTTTTATGGTATCTCCCTGCAGCTCTCCATAGTGGAGTGTACATTGTCAAGGTTCCTTAACGAGTGGGCCATGATCCCAGTGCTCATATCACAAGAAAATATGGGCCCATATTCCACTTATTTCATTGTACGAAAGGTCATTTCACCCCATCCTAGATCTCAAGGGATTCAACTGCCATTTGCAAATGACTTGTTTCCACATGGAAATCTTACATTCAGTGATTAAACTACCTCAACGGTACTGCCATTAAATTTCTGGATTTGTCAGGCATACCTGTATGTTCCCATCTGGCTGGAGCATCAACTGTTTTTCTGCATTTTGCAGTTTTG
Source organism: Rhinatrema bivittatum (assembly GCF_901001135.1). Lineage (NCBI taxonomy): Eukaryota > Metazoa > Chordata > Amphibia > Gymnophiona > Rhinatrematidae > Rhinatrema > Rhinatrema bivittatum. The sequence goes on along the minus strand of NC_042616.1, from coordinate 127,886,333 downwards.
GAGCGATATCATTTTTGAGTATTACTCTTCAGTTTGGCCACTGCTCCCAGAATGTTCTCAAAGGTCATGGTGGTAGTGGTAGCAGCAGTGTAGAGAGAGGAGGATGGCATTCTTTGCCTCCCATATTTAGATTTGGCTAATTTGGGCCAAGAGCATGGAAGTCTTCAGGTTTTGCGCAAGGTGATCTCCTTGCTACAGGAACCTGGTTGGATGGTGAACTTGACAAAGAGCAATCCACTGCCATCCTAGATGCTGGAGTGTATCTCTGTGGTCATTTCAACACAAAGCAAGGTAGGGTGTTCCTACAGGAGATCTCCATTCAGAAACTGATAGCGCAAGTGCGACTTGACAAACCCCGATGGTATAGTCTTACCTACAGGTACTCGGGTTGATAGCCACATTTTTAGAGGCAGTTCCATGGGCAAGGGCACATATGTGTACTCGGCACACACTGCTTGCACGGTTTGGAGTCCAAAGTCTCAGGACTACTCAATACATCTTCACTTACCAGTGGAGATCAGCATCCAGCTGCAGTGAAGGTTGCAAGCAGATCTAAGGGCCTTCCTTCTACAAATATCGGACTGGCTAGTTCTCACGACGGATGCGAGCCTCCAGGGTTGGGGGGCTCATTGTTGGGAGTTGACAGCGCAGGGGTGCTAGAGCATTAATCGGCTGGAAGCTCATGCCATTCAGTTGGCATGCTTACGATTTGTCGACCGGTTACAGGGTCGAGCAGTCCAAATATCAGAATTCGAAAACAGAGTCTGTACATGTCGCAGGAAATAGCTCAACTCATGGAATGGGTGGAAGTACATCTTCAGGAGGTCTCTGCCTCACACATTGTAAGAAAAGACAATGTAAGAGCAGACTTTTTCAGCAAACAGTCTGAGTCCAGGAGAATGGGAATTTATCAAGAGGTGTTCCAGTTCCTAGTAAGCTGCTGGGTCCTCCCATTTCTAGACTTGCTGGCGACATCACCCAGTGAGAAGGTTCCTCGCTGTTTCAGTTGCAGGAGAGATCTGAAATCTTTGGACATTGCTACCCTCATGCAGGAGTGGCCGGAAGGCAAGCTACTATATGCCTTTTTCCCATGTGACCCATGTTGGGCAGAATGATTCGGAGGAGTGAGAGGCACATGAGAATGGTGCCAGACTTGTCCAAGAGGCTGTGGTATGCAGATTTGCAGAGGCTCCTGGTGGACCTTCCTATCTGATTACCTGTCTACAAGGATCTACTGTAGTTAGAGGCCTATCTTCACGATGATCCAAATCAATTTTGTCTTATGGTATGGCCCTTGAGAGCTCAGTTGCTAAAGTGTGGATACTCCACTGCTGTGATTTCCACCTTACTTTGAGCATGAAAGTTCTTCATGTCTTTAGCCTATGTTCTGATTTTGCGAGTGTGAGGCTTGGTGTGAAGAGGGAGGTCATCCTTGTTCAGTTAAGATCCAGCTCATTTTGGATTTTTGCAGGATGGGTTGATTAAGGGTTTGGCCTTTAATTCCTTGAAGCTCTTGGCTGTTTGAGGTCAGGTGAATGGTGAATCCTCATCAACCCAGCTGGATGTGGCTCTGTTCTTAAAAGGGGGTGAAGCATCGTTTGTCCTCCCTTGCGGTTACCAGTGCCCTTTTGGAGTCTTAATCTGTTTCTGGATTTTCTGGCAGGTCCCACCTTTCGATCACTGCATAGCCACTCCTTGAAGTAAGTTACTTTGGAGACTGTTTGTTTCTTTCTTTCTTGTGGGAATTTGTTTTGCGTGTAATGTCTTTTGAATTGCAGGCCTTGTCTTGCCGAGAACCTTTCTGTGAGTGACTTTGGGGCCAGTACAGCTGCGAATTGTTCCTATCTTTTTTGCCGAAGGTGGTCTTGGGATGCTTACTCGAATCAATTTCCCTGCCAACACTGGATGGGGAAAGAGGTGTGGATGAATATAGTCTGTTACGAACCTTGGATGCCAAGCGGCATGTCGTGAGGTAATTGGAGGTTTCTAAACCTCTTTGTAAGACCGGCTGTTTATACTCCCAGTGGGAGTGAACAGGATGGGCTGGCTTCATTGGCTACGCTAGCCCACTGGATTAAGGAGGTTATCACAGCCTTGTATGTGCATGCTGCGCATCCGTTGCCTAGTCAGGTTAGGACTCAGGCAGTGTCATGGGCGGAGATTGTTTCCTGTTGCTTTGCCGAGCTGTGACATGGTCCTCATTACACACTTCTTCCAGGCAGTACTGCCTGGATGTGCAGGCCTGGGAGGACACAGCCATCAAGTGTGCGATGTTGATTTGGACAGCGGGCATTTTACTTTCCTTTGACAGGTTAATCCTCCTTCCTGCTCTTGGCTGCCAGATGGAGGTGCTGTTTTCCCGTCGATAGCAGGGCTGAATTAGCCATGCTGTATGGGAAGTGCCACGATCCCGGGTAGGCGGAGTTTCTCTTAGTTAACCACAGAGTTTTGAACTCTGTGAGTCTGCGCGGTAGTCTTCCCGCGCGGTTCTCTCACCTCTTCAGTTTGTTTTCTTCTGCGAGCCTTTCGCACGCGGGGTTGTTTTCTCATAGTGAATTTCTTATCTTACTGGATTTTTTTTGCCTTTTTTTTTTTTTTTTTTTTTTCACAAGATTTCACATCTCAGATGAGTCCGAAGCCATCTGGATTTAAATATTGTCAATGTGGCAAAATTGTCCATCACGGATGGACATAATTATTGCTACATTTGTCTAGGCCTCGATCACGATCAAAAATCGTGGCAGGATGTCGCCGAGGGCCCAGCAGCACCGGGCCGTGAAGATGGAAAGGCTCCGCTTAGGATCTTCGGCTCCACCATCCTCCATCCATTCCTTGCTGGGACTGGCGAAATCGGGTAAGCTACACCCAAAGAGAGCGTCCTCGCTGGGACCAGCAGGACGTGAACCACCCGAAAAGAAATTAAGGCCAGGGTCTCACACACCCTCAGAGCCTCGTTCAAAAGCCGGGGATCCGGCGGGTGAGCCACGGCGCAAAGTACCAGAGTACTTTTTCAAAAACTGCGCCGAAATCACACCACGACGCTTCAGGAACGAAGCACGGACACGGCGCATCGAAGTGTCATTCGAGGCACGGAGCACCTTCGATGCAAGGGACAGCTTCGACGCACAGAGTTACGGCACATGGAGCAGATACGGCGCGAAGCCCATTCCACGACGCACCTACGGAGCATATATTGATTAGGGATGCTCCAACAACATATGGTGCCAAAACAATGCACTTACAATCAAGTGTATCAGAAAAGCATCAACAGAAGTCTTCAAAATCAAGAACATCAAAAATATCATCAACTTCTGAAATTGATATTCAAGGCCTCTCATCGGGATCTTCTCCTAGTGGTAGCTCCTTCGTGAGTCTCTCATCACTTTCCAGAGAGAAGAGACATTCTTCTTCATTACAAATACCATTAACAAAACTTATTCGACCTTCCCCGGTTATACCTCCTCAAAGTCAACCTAAGGGACAGGTACCAAAAGATATTTTGCTTGCGGCAATTCAAACACGAATCCCAAAGCAAAAGATTTACATTCTTCCACAAGGTACTTTGGCTGCATCAACTATGACGAATCTCAGATATTCTCTCCTCTTTTTTCCAAGAATTGGAAAACAAGGGAATTACCACCTCAACATTCTTCAGAAGATTCTCCTGAATCGCCTACAAGGTTACAACCTCTAAAACCTGCAAAAGATGATAGCATGACTCAACCCATCAGCCCAGGTTCTCCGGAATCAATTTATTCCGAAACTTCCTCAATGGGTATGCCATCTGACCCTCAGGAAGGTTTACCTGAACCATATTCTCCTCCGGAGGATCTCACTTATTCAAAATTTGAGAAAGTAGGCAGTCTTCTTCAAGTAGAAACGGGAAGAATTCCTGATCCAAGAGCTGAAATGCTCTGTATCTTAAAGATCTTTGAATCTCCTCCCGAGCCCACCGCTCTCCCACCTCATTTGGTATTAGAAAACCTACTCTTCAAGATTTGGAAGACTCCTTTCTCATCACCGGCTACCTCTAGAAAAATTGATATCAAATATAGGATGCGTAATTCAGTAATTTACAAGTCTGCCCAACTACCACACCAATCAATAGTGGTAGAATCAGCCTTATCCAAGGCAAAACGAAATAAGTTGCACTCAAATACCCCACCGGGCAGAGAAAATAAATGCCTTGATGATTTTGGAAAAAAGATCTATCACTCCTCTATGCTCACGAATAGGATACAACATCACCAATTTTACACCACGCAGTACTTATTTGAAACACTCCAAAAACTGCGTCCACTGTGTATATTGGAAGACAACACACCACATCAGTCTTTCTTGGACATGGAAGAAGGACTTAGGCATTTATTACGCTCTATTTATGAATCATTCGAATCTTCAGCAAGAGCGTCTGCTTCAGCTATTGCGGCCAGGCGTATGGCTTGGCTTAGAGCCAGCGCTATTCAGACAGATGTCATGAGAAGTTGGCCGACATCCCTTGTATGGGCGACAATCTCTTTGGAGATAAATTCGGAGATATAGTATCACATTTGAAAGAACAAAGTGCAGCGGTGCAATCTCTCACCACTCCTACAGATCCTCAGAAGTCGCAACATCGATTCTACCCTTACCGTCGTCGGTATTATTCGAGACCTTACAACAGACCTTATACGCAGTATAGGTCTCAACAGTATGTACCTCCGAGAAATACGACCCAGCAGGGTGTTAGGGGTCGTGGTAGACAGCAAAGAACAGCAAAACAATTACCAACACCTCAGCAGAAACCTACTTCCTCTTTTTGAAATTGATGCAGCCATCACCAATACCTGCTTTCATAGGAGGACGCCTTCAATTTTTTCTCCAAAATTGGGATTCCATCACTTCAGATCAGTGGGTACTCAACATTATCAAAAACGGTTATTCTCTGAATTTTCAATCCACTCCATCTCTTCCTCATATTCCTCCGAAGAGGATGATACACTCCCATTCCACATTTCTAACAGCGGAATTGAACAATCTACAGATTCAACAATCGATACAAATTATCCCCTTTCATCAACAACACCAAGGATTTTATTCCCAATATTTCCTCATTCCAAAGAAGTCGGGCGACCTACGACCCATTCTAGATATCAGACTTCTCAACAAGCACATAGAGGGAGAAATTCAAAATGACTTCTCTCAAAAATATATTCTACTGCTGATTCAGCCCAACGACTGGCTATGTTCCATCGACCTGAAGGATGCATATTCCCATATACAAATTCACCCGTCTTCGTGGCGTTACCTATGTTTCCAAGTTCAGAATGTACATTACCAATACAAAGTTCTCCCTTTTTGGTCTATCTTCAGCCCCAAGAGTATTCACCAAATGTCTAGCAGTGGTGGTGCCTCACCTCAGAAAACTTTTGATCCAAATATTTCCTTATCTGTACGACTGGCTAATAGTAGCATCGGACCAATCTACACTGAAAGAACGCACGATCGAATGCCTTCAGAAGTTGGGATTTCTAATCAATTTCAAGAAGTCTCACCTACAACCGACTCAAATACTTCAGTTCATAGGTGCTCTCATACACACAGTCAGAGAGCATACCTTCCCCAGGACAGGATGCAGAACATACAATCATTGGCACACAGCCTGCTTCACAGAAACTGAGCATCAGCACGCCAGGTGCTTCAGCTTCTAGGTCATATGGCAGCAGCAATCTGTGGTTCCCCACACCAGACTCCACATGCGTCTATTGCAATGGGGATTAAAAACTCAGTGGACTCAATACACACAACCACTCAACACCAGGATTCAAATTACAAACGCAATGAAAGAGGACATTCGATGGTGGCTCCCTTCCAAGAATCATTCCTCGGGTGCTCCATTCCGTCTACCACCTCACCAAATCAGTCTGACCACAGATGCCTCCAACAAAGGTTGGGGAGCACATCTGGGCAAACTGAAAACTCAAGGTCTGTGGACCCCTCAGGAATCTACATACCAGATCAATCTCCTGAAGCTGAGAGCCATATGGCTGGCACTTCAAACGATCTCGGATCAGATAAGGGGATCAAGCCTCATGGTATATACAGACAACCAGGTAGCCATGTTTTACATAAACAAGGAAGGAGGGTCCGGTTCCTGGACTCTCTGCCAGGAAGCAACACGAATTCTGCATTGGGCAGTCAAGGCCCAAGTATCAATTCAAGCAACATATCTTCCAGGTCTGGACAATGTGACAGCAGACCGTCTCGGTCGGATTTTTCATCCACACGAATGGACTTTAAATCCACAGGTGGCGCAAAAGATCTTCAAACAGTGGGGATTTCCCATAGTAGACCTCTTTGCCACAGAAGCAAACAGACAGGTCCAAACCTTTTGCTCAATTTACCCCAGTAATCAAAGGATAGCTCCAGATGCCTTTCTCATTCCATGGACACCAGGCTTGATGTATGCCTATCCACCCATCCCACTCATTTCTCGAACAATTCAGACATGATTCTAATAGCCCCGGCATGGCTGAGACAGCCCTGGTACGCTTATCTCTTGAAACTCTCCATTCATCCACCGATATCACTTCAAACCTTCCACATCTTCTGACACAGGAAGGGGGCTCCTTACTTCACCCCATGAACCAATCACTTCATCTCACAGCGTGGAGATAGTATTTGCCTTTCAAACTTCCTTGGAGGATATTCTTATTGCATCACGTAAACCTTCAACCAGACGTAACTACAAAGGAAAGTGGCAACACTACTTGGACTGGTGTACTCCAAAGAACATAAACCCTTTCTCATCCACGGCCACTCAATTGCTACAATACCTGCACTCTCTCTACGAAGCAGGATTAGCCACCACTTCGGTACAAGTTCATATCAGTGCTATAGCGGCCTTCCATGATCCTTTTAATAACATCCCAATGTCTAACCATCCGTTGATTTCTAGATTTATGAAAGGAATGATCCGACTTCGTCCACCGGTGACTAAGCCTCCAATTCCATGGGACTTAAATGTAGTACTTGAACAACTAATGTTTCCGCCTTTCGAACCATTAGAATCTAGCCACATCAAATATATGACATGGAAAACAGTTTTTCTCGTTGCCATAACTTCTGCAAGGAGGGTCAGTGAGTTACAAGCCTTAGTTCATTACTCCCCTTATATTGAATTCTACCATGACAAAGTGACCCTTCGTCCTCACCCTTCTTTTTTTTACCTAAGATGGTAACATCTTTTCATCTCAACCAAACCATAACTCTACCTATTTTTATGCCAAAACCACATAATAATGATAGTGAAAGACTCTTACACACGTTGGACTGTAAAAGAGCGCTGGCCTACTATAAAAACAGGACTCTATCAACTGCGAGACCTTCTCAACTATTCCTTTCCTTTAACCCGAATGATCCTGGTCAACTGGTCTCAAAAAGGACTATAGCCAGCTGGTTATCACAGTGCATACTTTTTTGCTACAACAAATGCTCCAAACTACCCTCTAAGCCTCAAGCGCATCAAATTCGCGCCACTGCAGCATCAGTTGCACACTTAAGTAAGGTTCCATTGATTGATATCTGCAAAGTGGCAACATGGTCATCACTTCATACTTTCACATCACATTATTGCCTCTAATGCAGCACTGGGCACAGCAGTCTTATCACTAAAAAGAACATGAGCCTGTCTACCACTTCAAAGGTTAATGTCCTAACCTAACAACAATAAATATACAAGGACACAACTGGATAGCTGGGGACTCCCATACAGCATGGCTACTTCAGCCCTGCTATCGACGGGAAAAAGCAAGTTTGCTTACCGTAAACGGTGTTTCCGTAGATAGCAGGATGAATTAGCCATGCTGACCCACCCACCTCCCTAGACAGTCTCGAATACAGACACACCTCCTAAACTTACCTCTCGCTTGGCTACAAAGAAACTGAAGAGGTGAGAGAACCGCGCGGGAAGACTACCGCGCAGACGCACAGAGTTCAAATCTCTGTGGTTAACTAAGAGAAACTCCGCCTACCCGGGATCGCGGCGCTTCCCATACAGCATGGCTAATTCATCCTGCTATCTACGGAAACACCGTTTACGGTAAGCAAACTTGCTTTTTCCTCCTGTGTGGCTATGTTTCCGGGTATTATTGGTAAGTGTCAAATCCAGTCCCTAGATTACATATTACACTCCTTGTTTGAGCTCAGTGTTTTCCTATTAACTGAGTTCTTGGATGGTTGGCTGTTAATAGTTATATTCATGTATTGTTTAGTTGACAACAGTTTGGCTTTTGCAGACAATACTGGAGGGCTGATGTCAGTGCAGGGGTATATATACTGTGACGCTGGCTTTTCTCATTCTCCATTTGCTGGTAGAAATCCACTAGTTGTGGATACATTTCCTCCCTAATGAAATTTATTTAATTAGGTAAGTAGTTTTTCTGTAATCCCTTAGACAAAAATTACCCTGAATCCTATATTGAGTTTAATAATCTCGCATTATATTTTGTGATTTAATGCCAGGGTTATAGTGTGTTGGTTCATTTTGTACTCTGTAGGACATTGAAACTCTAATTTCCAGGGCACTCTAATCAGCCATTTTTGTCCTGGACTCTTTTTTTTTCTCACTGTTAGGCCGATACAGTAAAGTCCACGGGAGAGCGGACTTTACTGTATCGACTTAATATCGCTATGATATTAAGTCGGAGGGTGCACAGAAAAGCAGTTTTTACTGCTTTTCTGTGCACTTTCCCGGTGCTGGAAGAAATTAGCGCCAACCTTTGGGTCGGCGCTAATTTCTGAAAGTAAAATGTGCGGCTTGGCTGCACATTTTACTTTCTGTATCCCGCGTGCATACCTAATAGGGCCTTCAACATGCATTTGCATGTTGCGGGCACTATTAGGTGCCGCGGGTTGGACGCACGTTTTCCTCCCCTTACTGGGTAAGGGAAAACGCGCATCCAATAGCAGGCTAACAGTGCTCTCCGTCGGAGCGCACTGTACTGTATCTGCCTGAGAGATAGAAAAACTACTACTTTTCCAGATGGACACAAGATTCCTTTGGGACTTTCCTAGAATTCCATCATGTAACTTAATTATTAATGGTAACAGTTTGTTCTCCCCCCCCCCCCCCCCTGCACAAAATATCCTCACAAATCAGATTCCATGAAAGGATTTTTTTTCCCCTTATGGCAGAAAATTATGGGTTAAGTAGTTATCCTGTAATAACTCAGGTGATAAGGGCCAGGTACTGCCATATGGAAGATCCCCATTCAATCCCTGAATCAGGTTTTGCGCTCCCTGGGTCAGTTGTGGCTGAAAATATTTCAGAGGCAGTATTCACAGCCCACTCAGAGCAGGGAAGGGAGTTCTCATTGCTTAAGGTGACTAGATTTATAGCTCAGTATTGTAGCATTCCTGAAGGATCCCTGGTAAATGGCTTCTTCTTAGAGACCATCATGGGAATGAACTGACTAGATATGTTGGGGGTAAGGTGTGGATATAACATGATGGTTGTGTGTGGTCGTGGTGGGGATTCCCAAGTAGCTTCAAACGAAGGTATATAGTGTTAGACCCTAGCTCTGTTCTGATTGAGTTGGAAGTACAAAGCAGTAGGAGGAACCTGCTGGGTTAAAATAAAACCTAAATTAATTCCATTTGAGGCATAAATCACAATAACAAAAGTTCATATTAATAGAAAAAAATACTTCCCTTCTGTATTTAATCTGAATTTTCCATAAAGATCTCAGTTTCAAAGAAAATATATAAACTTCAGTGAAACCAGGGCATTTGTTAGTTGATCCTATTGAAAATAATATTTCCTGGTGTGTAGCCAGATGGACTCAGAACGAATGGGTATAGTATGCTCGTGCTAGCAGTTGGAGACGGATCTGACGTCAGCACGGGTATATATACCCCCACAGGAAGCGTAGCAACTCTGTAATTTCCGTCTCCAAAGCAGTTTGGAGAGCCTGCACGCTCGCTGAGCGTGTTTCCAATCTACTTTCTATATTCTTCTTACTAAATTTCTACAGGAACATCGAGCCCCGCACTCCTGCGGTGATACCCTTGGGGTCCCTCCCCCAATTGATTTTCCCGGGGTGATTTCAGAGATCCCCCGGAGGTCTAGGCCTCAGTCCGGTGGCCGAATCGCAGCAGGGACTAGCCCCCGGGCAAGAAGGGCTTGGGCGTGGCGGAAGAGGCGCCTCGGTCCCGGCGTGGGCCTAGAGGCAGCGGGTGCATTTCCTCAAAGCGCGGTGGTGAAGGTAATCTCCCCTCTCCCCCCGCAGCCGGAGACCGCCCGGGTTCCAACCGGGAAGCGCCGAGGATAAGGTAAGACGTACATCTCTTGCTTGTTGGGTCTCTGAGGAACGAGGATCGGCGGCGTTGCCTGCATGTGGCACGCCATGGAGGTCGCCATTTTGTCTGCCTTGTTCAGGTATTTGAGCGCCCATGATAGGCGCCTGTCTATGACTAAACATTGAGCGTATATTGCTGACCGCATATTAAGGAGCACATATTGTATATCACTGTGCGTATATTGCTGACTACAGACTAATGAGCGCATATTGGATATCATTGAGCGTATATTACTGCCGCATATTATTGAGCGCCTATTGTATTAAGCGCATATTACTGCCGCATATTATTAAGCGCATATTCTTCAATGGAACAGAACGCCTCAGCATCTTCAGCGGCGGCGCCTCCTGATTCTGGCATTAAAGCCCTCGGCCTCTGCTCAGCATGCCAGCTTAGGGCCACGCATAGCTAGGAGCCAGACTCCCTTTGTGCCCAATGTGAGGAGGCAGTGGGATCCTCGGGCCAGGACCAGTCTCAACCGAGGTTTGCTGACAGTTCCCCAGGGGCCACCCCGGATCTAGCGGGCAGTCTCGAACAACCTGGAATCCCGGGGGACCTGGTACCCCGACGACTAGAGACCGCTTCCATTTCCTGGGTGGATCTCTTTTAGGGGATCCATGCCTTTGTACAGATGCAATCAGCTTCCCGTCCAGGCCCTGCTGCTGCGGCCGCTGCGGTTGTTACTCCAGCTGATCCTGCCCCTGGACCTTTGCGCCCTTCTCATGGGCACCCGCCTCCGAGCAGTCTGGTTCAGGCGGACTCTGATGTCTCGGAGGATGAGTCTGAACCCCCGGAGGAGGGGGAACTTCCCTCAGGGATTGAGCCATATCGAACCATGAGGAGGTTCTTTCCCAAGGAAGATCTCTCCGACCTGGTATCTCAGTGCCTGGCGGAGTTGGATATTACAGGTTCCAGCACTACGGCGCCCTCTACGCAGAACCCTCTGCTGGAAGGTCTTCATCTTCCAGCTCGCCATTTTCCCTTCTTACAAGCAGCACAGCAACTGATTGATTTAGAATGGGCTGCACCAGCAGCCTCATTCAAAGGGGGTCGGGCCCTGACGGGCATGTACCCTCTGGAACCGGCTATCAAGGAAATGCTGGCGTGCCCTCAGGTGGACGCCTTGGTCAGCGCTGTGGTCAAGCGCACTACCATTCCAGTTGAAGGGGGGGTGGCCCTCAAGGAGGCTCATGACCGGCGCTTGGACGCCATTCTGAAACAGACCTTTGAGGTGGCAGCTCTATCTTTGCAGATCGCAACCTGCTGCACAGTGGTGACGCGTTCCTGTTTGTCACAGGTCAGGAACAATGCTCCGGCAACAGACATGGAGTCAGCTCTCTCGTTCCTCACAGATGCTGCATCAGACCTAGTCCATACAACAGCCAAGGGGGTCTCATCCTCCGTAGCCGCCAGGAGGCAGCTCTGGATACGGAATTGGTCAGCCGATGCTCCTTCGAAGACACGCCTCACCAGAATACCCTTTAGGGGTTCTTTCCTGTTTGGCATCGACCTTGATAAACTGGCCAGCACATGGGGCACCTTTCCAGTATCTTGACTGCCAGAAGATTGGTTCAGAAGGAACCAGCGCACCTTTCCAAGGCCCTCCAGAGGTAGAAGCTCCCAGCGCTTCACTCCCTATAGGAGTCGCTACCAGGTGCCTCGTCCTCAGGCCATGAACCAGTCCTTTCGGAACAAGCAGCGCAAGAGGGGAGCCGGCTCGGGTTCAGGTCCCGGCCGCACCTCCCAATGAGAATCAGCCGATCCATCTGGGGGATGGAGCCATAGGGGGCAGGTTAACCCACTTCTACCCCAGATGGGTCGAGATTACGTCGGACCAGTGGGTCCTCGTCATCATCCGAGAGGGGTATTATTTGGACTTTCATCATCTCCCTCCGGACAGGTTTGTGGAATCTTCGTGTCCCATACACAAGAAGGCAGCATTGGAAGCTACCCTGGCGAGGCTCCTGTCCTTGAAAGCCATAATCCCAGTGCCTGTATGGGAAATGAATTCTGGACACTATGCCACTTATTTCATGGTACCCAAGAAAGAGGGCACTTTCCGGCCCGTATTGGACCTCGTCAGTCAATCGATACTTAAGGGTCCCGAGGTTTCGCATGGAAACTTTGCGCTCAGTCAAGACCGCAGTCCAGCCAGGAGAATTCCTCACGGCCTTAGACTTGTCAGAAGCCTACCTGCATATCCCGATCCATCTGGATCATCAGCGCTACCTACGCTTCAAGGTTCTGGGACGCCACTTCCAATTCCGGGCTCTGCCCTTCGGGTTGGCCACGTCACCGCGGACCTTCACCAAGGTGGTTGTAGTGGTAGCAGCGGCGCTCAGACGGGAAGGAATCCTTGTCCATCCCTACCTGGACGATTGGCTGATCAGGGCGAAATCACGGGAGGAGAGCCATCGGGCAACCAACAGAGTGATCGCCCTTCTGGAAAGCCTGGGATGGGTAGTCAACCTCAACAAGAGTTGCCTACAGCCTTCCCAATCACTGGAATACCTGGGAGTACAGTTAGACACCCAGGCAGACAGTCAGTCTCACTACCAAGAGAAGGTTAAAACTTCAGACGCGTCTCTGGTCCTTGATGGGAGCCAGCCGGCCCATAGCTTGGGATTATCTTCAGGTTCTCGGCCTCATGGTCTCCACCCTGGAAGTAGTCCCCTGGGCAAGGGCCCATATGAGACCTCTACAACGCTCCCTGCTCTCTCGCTGGAGCCCCCGCTTCCGGAATTATTCCGTGCATCTACCTCTGCCAGCCAGAGTGCGGACCCAGTTATGATGGTGGTTGCAGTCCAACCACACGAGCAGGGGGTTGAAGATGTCCTCCCCCACGTGGACTCTGCTCACCACAGATGCCAGCCTGAGCGGATGGGGAGCACACTGCGAAGAACTCAACGCCTGAGGGCGGTGGAACAGAGAAGAGTCAGGGTGGAACATCAACCGTCTAGAAGCACGAGCAGTCCGGTTAGCCTGCCTGCAATTTGCTCACAGATTGAAGAACAGAGCAGTCAGAGTGATGTATGCCACCGTGGTGGCGTTGTCAGACATCAACCATCAGGGCGGAACCAGAAGCTGACAGGTATCTCTAGAGATAGCCCGGCTGATGGCTTGGGCAGAGGCGAATCTTCAGGACATCTCCGCCGTCCACGTTGCCGGGAAGGACAACACCACGGCAGACTTCCTCAGCAGAGAGAGCCTAAATCCGGGGGAATGGCAGCTGTCGCCCACAGCCTTCCAGATGATTGTGGATCACTGGGGGATTCCGGACATGGACTTACTAGCGGACAGGTCCAATGCTCAAGTACCCAGATACTTCAGCCGCAAGCGAGATCTGTTCTCACACGGGATAGACGCCCTGGTTCAGCTATGGCCTCCAGGGACTCTGCTATACACCTTTCCTCCGTGGCCTCTGCTGGGTGCCGCCATCCACAAGATTCAGAAGCACCGGGGCCTAGTTCTTCTAGTGGCACCGGATTGGCTAAGAAGACCCTGGTACATGGACATGAGAAGACTACTGGCAGGGGAGCCCCTTCCCCTGCCTCCTCTCAGGGACCTGCTTCGTCAAGGTCCCATCCTCTACGAGGATCCAGCTCAATTCTCTCTTTCGGTCTGGCCATTGAGAGGGCTAGACTGAAGAAAAGGGGTTACTCGGAGCCCGTGATAGATACACTCCGAGCCCGCAAGTTTTCCACATCTCTCACCTACGTAAGGATCTGGAGAGTATTTGAAGACTGGTGTGATGCGATATGGCGCCAATCCACATGCGACCACAATACCTATTGTTTTGGATTTCCTGCAAGATGGACTTCAGAAGGGTCTCTCCCTCTGCTCCATCAAGGTTCAGGTGGCTGCGCTGTCTTGCTACTGTCCCAGGAGGGATGGCAAGACCATTGCCATGCATCCAGATGTTTCTCGCTTCCTGAAAGGAGTCAAGCACATTCGTCCGCCACTGAAGTGGCCAGTGCCCTGTGGAACCTCAACCTCGTTTTGGATTTCCTCGCGGGATCCACCTTCAGACCCCTTTGGGGCCTGTCTCTCCGTTCGCTAACTTTGAAGATGGTGTTTCTGTTGGCAGTGTGTTCAGCACGCCGCATCTTGGAGCTACAAGCACTGTCTTGCCGTGATCCTTTCTCAGAATCGCTCCTGAGGCGATCCATCTTCGCACGGTTCCCTCCTTTCCACCTAAAGTGGTCTCACAATTTCACCTCAACCAAACCATATCTTTTGCCTATTACGGTGGGGTTGAAGAAATCAGAAGAAGGGCGTTTACTACGCCATCTCGACATCGGCAGATTGCTGCCCAGATATCTGGAATTGACACAAGAAGTACGAAAGACGGACCATCTGTTCGTCCTACGCAGCGGAAAGAAACAAGGTGAAGCGGCCTCTCGGCCCACTATCGCCCGCTGGATTAAAGAAGTTATCAGAACAGCTTACCTAGAGGCCGGGAAGTCGCCGCCTCTACAAGTCAAAGCTCATTCTACCAGAGCCCAAGCAGCATCTTGGGCAGAATCCAGATTGCTGTCACCTGCAGAAATATGTAAAGCGGCGACATGGTCCTCCCTCCATACCTTCAGGTTCTACCGTCTGGATGTCCAGGCCAGGGAGGACACAGCATTTGCGAGGGCAGTCCTACACGGTCCTCAGGCAGCCTCCTACCCAGGCTGGGAGTAAAGCTTTTGTACATCCCATTCGTTCTGAGTCCATCTGGCTACACGCCAGGAAATGTTGAGATTACTTACCTGATAATCTCCTTTTCCTTAGTGTAGACAGATGGACTCAGCATCCCGCCCAGGCTGCCAGTATACATGGGTTTCACCGATTCAAGGTAGGCCATGTCATTTTGCTTACATGAGAGCGTCCCCTTTGCCAGGTGTCAATGCCTTCCGGTTGTGAATGCTGGTGGTCTCCAACTCCTATCAATCGGTCAGGGGAATTTTCTTTTTTCTTATATTGCTCAATTATTGTTTGTTACTCTCTCTCCTCCTGCCCTATCCTTTCTCGCTGCTCTTGCCCTGCCCCTCTCTCATCCTCTTCTTGCCTGCCCCCCCCCCCCCCCCCCCCCCCCCCCGTTCATTGTATTTTCTGCCTGCCTCAGTTTTTTGTAAACCGGCATGATATATCCTATGAATGTCGGTATATTAAGTTTCATAAATAAATAAATAAATCCTGTTTCACTAATTTCATTGATCGTCAGTACATCCATAACAGCTTTTGCAAGGAAGATTAGTGAGTTGCTACGCTTCCTGTGGGGGTATATATACCCGTGCTGACGTCAGATCCGTCTCCAACTGCTAGCACGAGCATACTATACCCATTCGTTCTGAGTCCATCTGTCTACACTAAGGAAAAGGAGATTATCAGGTAAGTAATCTCAACATTATGAGGCTGTAGTCATTGATGTAAATTAGCCAGCATTGGTGGTAGATCCTTTGTTTTGCCATGGAAATTCTCTATAGGGAAATTAGAAGCTGAAAAGATTTGTTTATACCACATTTGTGTTTAAAAGTTTAACATTTGCAGGAAGATTTTTTTTTTCTCAGATATTTCTGTATAGGAAATGTTTGGTCTTAAAAGGGTTTTGGGTTTATTAAACTATTTGTAAATCCTGTGATATGTACAAGTTGGGGCATTGTGTTCTTGAAGCAGTAGTACCTTCCAATTGGTCACATCTGAATAAGATTGTTAGCATTCTACTTCTCTGGACAAATAACCAAACCAGCTTATTGACTCCATATTTCTTAATTTATTATGAAAACAAAAAGCCAAACTCTTTCTTAAAATACTGACTTTTCCCCATTTTTGGTGTTTCTGGTGTTTGCATATTTCAGAGTTGCCTCTATTTTTGTTTTATTAAATGTGGATTAAACATCGCTGATGAGGTTTTCAGCAGAACTGTAGTCATGATAGTCTAGGACTTATCATTGGAGGCTGTAGTTTTGGAAGCCACGCATTCATTTTTTAAAATTCTTTATATGATTTTAACATTTACAGTAATATTCAACAAATGTATATACTAAACATTTATCCAGAAACTGAATTTTTCAGCACTCCCATCATGTCTTTAAGCGGAAATTTGGGAGATCCAATAATATAAATGGAACATTTTATCTATTTGATAATAAAATAGGAAAATAAGGTTACAGCACCCTTTTACTTGCTCGAACAAATTAGGCATTACTCCCCTCATTCTTATGACCATCCAAAAATACCCTTAAATGATCCGGTTCGAAGAACACATAGCGATGATTATTCCAATTTATAATACATTTACAGGGGTATCTTCCTTTTAAAAGAAAAGATAAGCCTTCACATTGTCTGTGGTACTTATATTTTGAGTCCAGTGCAACTGAAATAGTGGGTTACTAGCTTCTGAAGTTACTGCAGGCATGTGGCGCCATGTAAATAGCTATTGGATTTGTAAAGTGAAAGCAGAAGCCAAGTACTCTTAAGAGCTGATGCCATGTCTAGTACGAGTGTGTGGGTTTTTTGTTTAAGGGCACTAGTACTAGAAAACATCACTAGATTGCCAGAGGACAAAGCCATTTAACTTCTAGCTTCAGTTGAATTATCAAAAAGGTGTGTAGTCTAATTCAGTGGCCTTTAATTTGATTTAGTTGAATTTGTCGTGCTTCTAGTAGATACACCTTTCAGAAGCTGAATTATGTATGAAAATGGCTGATTAAGCAAAAAATATAATTTAATGTAATGTATTACTTATGAATGAATTGATAAGCAGGTTGATATTCCTGTTTATTTCCTCTTGGGACTTATTCTTACAGTTTTCTTAAATTTGTACACTTTTGGAACAAAAAGTATAGCTATGCTTTCTATATCGAATAAAGCTATCCTCTACCCATTTTTGACTTCTTGATAGATATGTGCAATTATATCAGTACCTTGTTCTAACGGTGACTGTTTTTAGCCTTGTGCTTCTAGACCATTCTTGGCTAAGATCCAGAGAGTCTTGAACTATTTATGAACTATGAGCTAAGAGTGGTTGTTGGCTGCCTGGCTGAGTCTGAGAACCAGTATGGTTAGTTGTTTCTCTAAGGAGGTAGCAAAATAATGGTAAGAACAAAAGCTAGTAGAAAAAAAAATCTCTTCCTTTCCAGAACAGGCAGAATCATCATGGAGAATGGTAGGGACTGTGTTTAGGGCTTCCCAAACCTACCCTGGGTTTCATCATACAGTGCTTTGCCTCAGGTATGGTCACCAAGACAGGTTTGGGGAAACCCTGGATTATTTAAAGTAAGAGTTAAAGGAGACTTTAACTGCGTGAAGGACCCCAGTGTAGACCGATCGCGACAGGCACCTTTATCTCCGAATATGCTGGGGAAAGGAGTGTCTTATCTGTGTGACAAGTTGCACTTAATTGACAAAAAGCGCACATTAAATCCGACCGAAAGAGACTATACGTATGTCTCGAGCCCACTCGACAATGTCCAGAATTGATTGTGTTGGTGTCCACGTTTCTTTTGCCTGTGATTGGCCAAGCGAAAATAGGCCCAATAGAAATCTCTGATCATGTGATCATTTGGGTTGAGATTGGGGATAGAATAGGGGAGACAACCTCCAGATCTTGGCATTTCCCTAGCCACCTATATGGGGACCCGAAATTCAGGGATTTTCTAGTCAGCAAATGGGACGAATTTGCCTTACATAATGCGGCGCATAAAAATGACCCATGGCTTTACTGGGCGACTAGTAAAGCAGTAATGAGGGGGGAGATTACGTCCTATACAATCGCCAAGTCGAAAGCAATGGTTAAAAGTAGAGTGAATTTGGAACAACTGAGGCAGGCGAAGCAGCAATTGGCACAACATAACACCGCTCAGGCACAGACACACTACAACGACATATTGAGAACACTTAATGCATTGCTGCATGAAAGGTTGCAGAGGGGCACCCATAAATTTTACAGACATGGCAATAAAGCTGGATGGTTGTTGACTAATATGGTTCGATTGGTTAGGGGGACTACGATGATAGATAAGCTGCGGAGGGGAGATGGAACTCCATTGATAACAGAGGAGATTTGTGCAGAATTTCAAACTTTTTACTAGAAATTATATACGGAGGACAGGTAGGGGGGCTCCTCTCAGGAGGAAGAGTTCTTTAGAGGATTACACATCCCCAAAATAGATGCAAAACAACTGGAATATTTGAATAAGCCTATTCAATTAGAAGAACTTCGAGGTGCCATTTTGGCAAGTAAAGGGAATAAGGCTCCTGGCCCGGATGGACTTGGTGCAGAGTACTATAAAAGCTTAATTTCATGGGTGGGAGAGGACTTGTATTCTATCGGGAGGCGCAAAGGCGGGGTCGTTTCCCAGACGAAACCACTAGAGCGTATATTACAGTCTTAGAAAAACCGGGTAAAGATTTATTTACTCCTGTGGCGTACAGGCCAATCTCCCTGTTAAACTATGAAGCTAAATTGTTTGCAAAAATTATGGCGGATAGGTTGAGCGGGGTGCTGCCGGGCATTATTATGGCAAACCAGGTGGGATTTGTTAAAGGCAGGGCGATTAGCGCTAACATCACTAAATTGCTGGTAGCCATGGAGGAATGCCATAAACAAGGGAAAGAGGCTATGCTAGTGGGCTTCGATTCTGAAAAGGCATTCGATAGGGTTTCCTGGGATTATCTATTTTCAGTACTAGGCCGATATGGTTTCGAAGGAGAAATAGTCCGAACCATCCGCATGCTTTATCATGACCCCAAATCATCCATTCGGGCGAACGGCCAAATTTCAGAGGCATTTAGCCTACAGCGAGGTACGAGACAGGGATGCCCTCTCTCGCCCTTATTATACATTCTTTCCATAGATCCCCTCCTAAGGAAGATAGAAACCGATCATGGGATTCAAATGGGGGAGGCAGGAGTTTAAGGTCTCCACCTTTGCAGATGATGTCTTGGTTTTTTTTGACTAACCCACAACCTTCACTTTAGAGAGTCATGGCCCATCAAACCTTGTTTGGGTCCTTTGCAGGACTAAAAATTAATGTGGATAAATCGGAGGCTATGGATCTAGGGGCTTCTGTGCATAAAAACTGGAAGGGGGAGTTTCAATTAAGATGGGTGGATAAGCCCATGCAGTATTTGGGCGTTTTGTTGACCAGGGATACTACGACAATTCATGAGGCCAACGTACATCCCCTACTTAACAATATGACCAAAAAATTGAAGGCGTGGGGCAATTTGCTATTGTCATTAAAGGGTAAGATTGCACTATTTAAAATGCTTGAATTACCGCGATGGCTGTATGTTATGCAGCAGCTGCCCCTTTGGCTCACTAAGACTGACGTTAGCATAAATCGGCAGATACGTAACTATCTATGGGGAGGACGAAAACCACGATTATCGCTTCAGACGCTGCAATTAACATACAAGCGGGGCGGCTTGGCTTGTCCTAACTGGAGAGCCTATAATTTAGCATGTGTCCTGAGACGTACAAGATTGGTTAGAGGATACGGGGAAATTTACACCAAGACTGTTTCTTTTAGAATGGCTGAAGCCGTATAGGCCGGAATCATTGATGCAAATCCCAGGCTCTATGCTACCTTCCACGTATAGGCGTCATATGATGATAATGTCTGGGAGGAAAGCATGGAGGTGTTTGTGTCTAAATCTGCTACATATAGGTAGCTGTACCACTCCATATATAACTTTCTGTGGGAATCCTATGTTTCCAAGTGGCCTGATGGGCTCCGTATTTCAGTCATGGTATACCAGAGGGCTGCAAAATGTTTTCCAGCTTTTTGAGCCAAGGAACGAGATTTTGCGGTCCTTTCAAGACCTTCAAAGTGTCTATGGGCTACTGCAGCAAGATTTCTTTGCATACTTGCAAGCCAGACATTATGCACACACCTTAATAGGAGGGTATAAGTTGGGATCTGTATGGGAACCTTTGCGGGCCTTTTTTGCGTCACGCACTGAGTGGCCATTCGTGTGCAACTTTATCCCTTGCGTTAAAAGAAATACCTGTTCTTTTGGTAAAACTGGGTATTCAGAACAAGTGGGTTAGAACTGCAGATACATACTTAGCTCTGACATTGATGAAATTTTGGAATCGTGTGTGAGGGTGTCTGAAAATGTTATATTGCAGGAAGTAAGTTTTAAAATTCTACACTGTATGTATGTTTCCCAAGCCCAAAGACATGCGGCGCATCTATGTGAATCAGCGGAATGCATCAAATGTCAGAAAGATAAAAGGACCTTTTATACATGGATTGTGGGAGTGCCCTCAGATTGAACTCTTCTGGACGGAAGTGCGGCTGAGCATAGAGAAGATTTTACTTATTGCAATTCCTAAGGATCTAAAGTTATGTCTATTTCGCTTGCAGCAGGGGGCATTGAAAGACTTATCGGAATGTGGTGTGAAGTTTTTAGAAAAAGCTCTGCTCATTGTAGTCCAGACGATTATGGCCCATTGGATTACAACGGACTGACCCACAGGAGGGCAATGGCACTCTCGCCTCGTCTCGATACTACAACCCAGGTTTTGGGTAGCACAATCTCAATCAATGGCAAAACAAGCTCGTTGTTCATCAGTGTGGAACAAATTTTGGTGGTCACTCACAGATTCCCAGTGGGATCTTATTCTAACTATAACTGGATACAAATACTTATCTGGAGGCCAAAGATAGACATTACAGAAGGAAAGAGACTCTCTTGTTGATCTTCAGTTATTCCTACAGAGGGTTTGGTGTAGGTGTACGGGGGGGAAGGGGGAGGGATGGGGGGGGGAGTTATAAGATATAAATGTACGTGAGCATTGTTGGATAATATTCATGGTGTGGTGTTGAATCTTTGGAAATGTTCAATAAAGAAAGTATATATATAAAAAAGTAAGAGTTAAAATCTTTATTTCCCCTTTTGGTTTTTTTGTTTCTATCGTGTATAAATGAAGAAATTGGTATTTTCAAAGAGACCAACAGAAGGCAGAAATCTTTAGGTCTCTTTTAGGGAAGTATGATTATGGAATTAAGGTGGGGAAATAGTCTTGCTAAAAGTGAAATCACTAGATTACAGAGGATGAGGAGCTACTTAAAGTTCTTACACAAATGTCTGGATAAAGCCATGAGACCTGATTGGGGGCCCCCCACTTCCTTCTCCATACTAAGAGCTCAAGAATGTGCTGCCAATGCTTTTCACAACTGTTCAGTTTGCCCTTGAAGGTGAGATTCTGAGGGACTGGAGAAAAGCAGATGTAATCCTCGTATACAAGTTGGGGACATTAGAGGCCATCACCTAAAGACCCCTTATTACTCCTGGACTAGCTGTATTGTCCAAACGCTTTTGTAGCTGAATTGGATCATAAAATTGTGTATTGCCTTTAAAGTCTAACTATATGTAATTAAGAAACGGCATGAAAGTTGCCTCTAAGGAGATAACTGTCACTTGGATGATAATTTATGCATCAGTTGCTTTTCATACATCTGGGAAAATATACCCTTTGAGGTCCATATTGAGTGCTTGTGAGCAAACATTATCTGGCTAACTTTATCCAGATAACTTATTCAGGATTTTCAGTGGAGCATGACCAGTTAAGTGCTCTGTCAGATAGTTATCTGGTTAACTTTAGGATTGCTTGCCACACAAAGTTGAAAGGGATAACTTAATTCTGCCCTAACCCTCCTCCCCAAACATATCAGACTTGTCCGGATTAGTTTTGTTTGGCTAAATCCTTAGCTGTGTATCCCTGGATATGTTTGGAGGCATTGAGAAGTTGGGGGGGGAGAGTAAAGAGATCTTTCCAGCTAAGTGAACCTCTTTATGACCCAAAAAGCTCACATCTTTAAACGTGGCATACATTTTTATAGGCCAGTATGATCTGGTGAGGGTAGCCAGAAGAGTACATCTAGTAATGACATCTGACTGAATTTGCCAAATATCCAGTTATCAGTGCTATCATTAGTTGTTTTGTTCCCAGGGCCACCAATCTGATTACCTTCCAGTTTCCCATTTAGTAATTGAGCTCTTTAAATGAGATGAGAAGTGATGGATTAGGTGCAGTGGTTGTTGTATATCTAGACTTCAGTAAGACTTTTCATACTTTCACATAAATCAGTAAGCAAGCTGGATGATAGGACTAGGCCAGAATGTAAAAAACTGGATGAGCAGGGGGGAGATACAGGGGATTCTGTTTCTTGCATAGAATGGTAAAGGTAAAGTGATCAGTGGGGTCCTCAGGGTTCACTGGTTCTTGTCCATATATGTATAATTAACATTGCTGGGGAATTTGAGGGAAATGTGTTTGTATGCGCATGATACAAAAATCTCTAACACACTTATTTAAACACTTTATATACAGTCTTTCCATATAAAGACAACAACAGTTTGCAAAGGTAACATTCATAGCTCTGGGTCAACAAAGATGGGTTACAGAATTCATCTTCATAAGCAGGAATTAAATGAAATGCTCATCCCATGTTAACTACGTAATCAGGACATAGACAAGTATATAAAATCAAGTAATATCACAAATTTCACATATTGGTACATTGTGCTTAGGTTCTTACATGGTCATTAAGTTTATTCCTTATGCTTCAATTCTTATCCTTTTTGTCTATTTTATTACTATGGTTCAATACTTCTGATTAAGTTGGCTATTCAAAAACACACACAACCTATGTTTTTTAGCTCACATTTCTATCTGGTATCAAATGTCATATCTCAGGTAGCGAATTCCAGAGTTTTGGACCCATTATAGAAAACAAACATACGATCTCTTGCTTGCGAAAGATGTGTGCTCCATATTGTGGGATCAATCAGTAGTCCTTTATTTTGGGATCTTAGTGTTCATGGAGGTGTGTGAGATTTTTGTAAAGTCACTTCTAACATATAGGTGTGAATGATTTTGAATGTTAGTGTTAATACTTTAAAATATATTCAAGATTGTACCGGTAGCCAGTGCAGTGAAATCAGGAAGGATGTGATCAAATTTCCTAGTTCCTAACGACTCATGCTGATGTGTCTTGTAGTAATTGTAATGGTTTTAGGGTACTAGCAGGAAGACTGAGTAATAAGGCATTAAGAACATGCCATACATTTATTTATTTATTTAACATTTTTTATATACCGAAATTCTAGCAACAATGTTGCTAATCATTTCGGTTTACATATAACATTGGAGTGACTAACATGTGAGTCTTACATGGAACAGGAAAATGAACTTGGAGAAAATTGAATAAATACTAATAACCAATAACATTAAAACAGCAACAGTAGTAATAGACATGTTATATACAGGCAATTAAAATGAATCAGTTATGAATAAGATATCTGCAAAATAGACAAGAGGGATAGGAAATTAATTCTTTAGTTGTTGAGCTAAGAGGTATTATATGGCATAGACCTGGAGAAGGGATTTGTGGAAAGTACTCAATCATAGGCTTGAGAGAGAAGCCAAGTTTTAAGTCTTTTTTTAAAAGTGAGGGGGCATTGTTCAAGCCTAAGATCCGAAGGTAGAGAGTTCCAGTGGATTGGACCTGCAATGGAGAAGGCTCTTTTGTTTGATGAAATTTTGAGTGGAGGGATTTTCAGAGAGCCTTTTTGCGCAGTTCTCAGTGGACGGGATGAAGTATGTAGCTGAAATGGGATCCTGAGGTCTAGGTATGAGGCTTTGTAAATGGATTTATGAATGGATGAAAGGGTTTTGTAGGTGATTCTGTGTTTTATAGGGAGCCAATGTAGATTTTTTAATATTGGTGTTATGTGGTCCCTTTTTGCTTTAGTTAAGATCCTGGCAGTGGCATTCTGGAGCATTTGTAGCGGTTTCAGGGAGATATCAGGGAGTCCAAGTAAAAGGGATTTGCAGTAATCAATTTTAGAAAATATGATTGCTTGCAGAACTGATCTGAAATCCTGGGGATGCAATAAAGGTCTGAGTCTTTTTAGAACCTGGAGTTTGAAGAAGCATTCTTTCACTGTGTTACTGATAAAACTTTTGAAATTCAGTAGGTTATCCATGGTGACTCCTAGGTTTCTGACCTGGGTAGAAAGTGGAGGTGGTGCCGAAGAAAGAGTGTTGGAGAGTTGGTAGTTGCCGCCTTGGGTGATTAGGAGGTATTCCGTTTTGTTGGTATTCAAAACTAGACAGAGATCAGCCAGGAGATTGGATATGGAGAGGAAGCATGAATTCCAAAAGTGAAGTGTTTCTTGCAAGGATTTGGTGATAGGAATAAGTATTTGGACATCGTACATACTGGGTCAGACCAAGGGTCCATCAAGCCCAGCATCCTGTTTTCAACAGTGGCCAATTCAGGCCATAAGAACCTGGCAAGTACCCAAAAACTAAGTCTATCCCATGCTACTGATGCTAGTTACAGTATTTCAGGGCTGAGAAAATTAGCTTGCAGTACTGTACAGAAGTCCTTGAAAGTCAGTAAAGGTTTTAACCAATGTATTATACACAGCTTGGTGTATACTGTATTCAATAGCTTGATATGTTTTTTTTCATGGTAAAATTCTCATCTAGTTTGATACCTAAATCCCGTACTTTATTTGAGAGTAATTTGAAAATTACTCATTGTCTAGAGCTGGTGGTTTAACTATTGTACCATTATTCTTAACCAAATTATGTTTTTTGGGGTTTAATGTTTTAAGTTGTGATAGTTTGTGCTGTATTGATTTCATATGTTGAGTGTCTAGTGTATCTTCAGATTTGGAGAATGAGAAGTAGAACTGTGTCAGCATACAAGAAGAAAGTAATTCCTAAATCCACTAGTAGTTTACACAGTGAGGGCATATACATATTGAATAGTGTTGCTGAGAAGACTGAACCTTGAGGGACACCTGTATCATTATGGAAAGTATCAGATGTGATTGCCTAATTTGAATTGGAATGTTCTCCCAGATAGGAGAAGAATCATCTATGAACACGATTGTCGATCCCAATGTTGCTCAGATGATTGCTCAAAAGAGTATGGTTTACTGTCAAAGGTGGCTGTTAAATTGATTAGTACTAGAAAAATATGATTCAGTTTTGAGGGTTTGATATTGATGAATCTGTTAAGGATAGGAGTAAAGTTTCAGTTGAGAGATGTTTCCTAAATCCAAATTTGTTTGGGAAAAGAATATCATGTTCTTCCAAATGATTCAAAAGTTGCAATTTACTTTTGACAGAAAAGACAAGGCGGATATGGGTCTATAGTTTGTCCCTGTCGTAAATTCTGCCAGATTTGTTTTTCAGAATTGGCTTTATTACAGCTTGCTTTAACCCATTTGGTACAATTCCTTCTGAGAGAGATTAATTAAGGTTCTGATTCTTGGAGTGATAACACTGTACTTGTTTCAAGGAACTGGTTGGAATTGGATCATGAGGATGAATAGCAGGATTAATTTTGGTTATGATTTGACTAACTTCAAGTTTAGATACTATGTCTCTAACATGGACCATTTAGCCAGGTGCTTTTGTGGGGGGAACAGATAGGTAACTGACTTTTTTTTTTAACCTATTGACTTTTGTCTAGAAAGGATGTGGCATATTCATTAAAGGCAGCCTTTGAGAAGCTAGTGTCTCCGGATGAATGAAGTTGGGTCTTCTCCCCCCCCCCCCCCCCCCTTTTTTTTTTTTTTTTAAATTAACATCTAAGAGCAATTTAGAATTGAATATTACCCCGTTAATCTGTTTTGCATAGTAGTCTTCTGCTTTATTGGCTAGCGTGCAGCATTTTGTTAGGAGGGATTTATATTTTCCTAGGGATTCTGCCATTTGTTTCTCTAGTTTTCTAAGGTTCTGTTTTGTGCATCTTAAGTTGTCTTTGTGCCAGGGCTTCAGGTGTTTAGAGGTATTCTTTTCTTTAATAGTTCTTGTCTGTACAAGGCTCAGGTTTTCAGCTATGTCATTCACAATCTGATCCCAGGATTCAAATACTGCAGTGACATTTTTCTTGATTTAGTTCATGAAGCTTATTTTCTATTGATTCAGCAAGTACCTTAGTGTCTATCTCTTTCCTGAATGTAAAACAGACCTGCTAGGAAGTGTTTAAAAACCAAAACAGGAAAGGAGACGTCAAAACTGGAAGAATGGTTGGTTTGATAGAAATTAACAAAAATGCAACAAAGTACAAAATTATGCATTTCACATACAGTATTCCATTAGCCTTTGTTTCTAGTTCCTGCCTTCCAATATGTGGCTATCTAGAAACAAATGTTTTAGTCTTCCCTGTTGCTTTATTACATTCACTGGTTACCTTGAGGTCATGATTGGTTGCAGGACTACTGTAACTCTTATTTCTGGGTTCGCTTGAGTCCTCTTTAAATAACTTCAAAATTGTGCTGCAAAGATATCTGGGTCTTGTAGAGAGAGCATATTATTCCTATTCTTAGCTTCTAATTCGATATTGCTATCAATTTAAAATGCAAACACTTTGTGCTGAGAAGCTTTTTGTCCTTGCTACTTGTCATCTAAAATTGACTGGGATGTTCCTACCTGAGCACTTACTTCAGCTCATGATGCCTGTTTTATCTTCTTGCCCATTCAGAATTAAAGCTGGTTGGATCCAGGAAGAGAGCTTTTTCTTGATAGGGTCTACTTTTTGGAATGCTCTGCCAGGGGACTTTTGATTAGTATTATCTAGCCTTTTGGTGTTGATTGAAGGCTTGGTTTTAAAACAGTTCACTTAATTTGGTCATAACTGTCAACTAATCACAATTTTGTCTTTTGCCAGTATGGCTTTTAGTTGGATTTTTTAAATTTTGTATTTGTCAAGTTCTTGTCAATTTTCTTGATTTTGGCTGTATTTTAAATTAGAAATGTATCTCTGCTTTGAATGACTGGACCCATGGGTATAAACTTTTGATTTGATAGGTCATCAGAGATCTCATCCCATGTATTATAATTCATTTATTGCTTTAGTTGTAGAAGCCACACATTCATGAGAACAGTGAGAAACGGAAATGGTTCGGCAAAGGTATTTAAAAAAAAAAAAAAAAAAAAAAAAAAAAAATCCAGGGCCTGCAGCACAAATCCTACAAAGAGAAGCTTAAGACTCACACAGTGTACTTGCTGCAAGGAAAAGGGAGTCTGATAGAAACATTCAAATTTATATGCATGGAAAATGGGAAGGTGAAATAGTCTATAGAAAAAGGAAATTCAGGGGGACAAGCAGTCATGAAATGAAGCTTTAGGGAAACATGTTTTCTCTGAAGCTCAGAAAATATGTTTTTACTGAGAGGGTTGCAGATACCGGTACTCGCACATAGGAAAACCCAGATAGCTCATGTTTTAAGTATCTATTCTCAAAGATGTAAACTTGCATCTGATAGTCCACGATTCTACACTGATAAATCTCAAAGATAAGTAGCAATGATTGTGGCCAGTGCACAGTGTGGTGCTGAGTTTCTCATTGGGGCTAAGTATACCTGCTTATTACTTATAAGTATTGTAGAAGACTTCTGTGTATAATTCCTGTCTGATTCATTTCATTATAGTCAGATATTCTAGTATATTAATTTGCTGATTGGTTGCTCTGCTATAGAGTTAAGATTTAAAAACAAAAAAAAAACACTCCAGCTTTTAATCTGATAAAATCTCTCTCATTTTGGGATTAGCTGGCACTAATCTGTTTAAATATTAATATTGGGACATAAAGAGCAGAGTAGAAAAACTTACAAAAAAGAACAAACAAATTTGTAGGTGACAGATTCTACCTGGATTGGGTGTGGCTGTCTCAGAGCTTGGGGGAGGTAAACTTTGAGAAGCAGGAGATCCAGTGTGGAGCCAGGGAGCACTAAAAATTCTTGTCCAGCTAAGTAAAGGTTTAACTTGGTTAAACTTAGTAAGCCAATCGGGGGGGAGGGTGTTAAACTCAATTACAGTTAGAGTCCTGAGAACATCTATGACCAAGGGTTAACTGTTTTGACTCCCACCCACCCCTGGGTTGTTTTTCTGATATAGTTTGCCTAAATTCATAATTGACAAGATAAATCAGTAAATTGGTATTTCCTTAGGTTTTAACAATCAAATACCAAAATGAGGACTATCCAATGTAACTGTTGTGGAACCTTTATTCTGAGGGAAATCATCTGGAAACTTGGGGCTTGCCCCATTTGTTCAGAACTCTCTCTTCCTTGAAAAAGGAGTTGGCTAAAGTTAAAGCTCAATTAGCTTCAATGAAGAGGCTCATCCTCTTTACAATATTCAGGAATTAATTCCCCATTACCACAGAAAAACCAAAGTCAAGGATAAAGAGATTTACAGTGGGCTCAGGCAGGATAAGACCTGTGACCCACAGGCTCCCGTTCTTGACAGCTGTGCAACCCACAACTCTACCCCCCCCCCCAATTCACACAGGGCATTAAGGAACTCGATAAACAAGATTAGAGGGCTCTGGTAGAATTGAACCTCTGATGCAGACACACACACTGTGTCAAGTGCAACAAGTACAAAAAGCCTTCTCTGTATTAAATACTGAAGAAGTTCTTGAGAAAAAGATTGAAGTGTTATCTGAAAAAGAAGAAACCCAATGCATACAGGAATTCCAGATCAGTAACCAAAGGAAAAAGCTCATTGTGCTGGATGAATCTGTCATCAAAGGCACTAATCTGTTCCCTTGCACAAATGGAAAGGGAGAAGTGGATAACAAAACTCAGTCACAAAAGGAGTCCAGGAACAGCAGTAACCTGAACGAGGAAAGCTATGAGCACAAATGCTCGTAGTTTGGGCAATAAAATCCCAGATCTGCAAGCCCTAATGGTGGAGACTGACTTGGACAGTTCAAAGTGGTATAGTGAAATTGAAAGGTGAAAAGGATCAATGTGTAGAGAGAGACGAAGAAATGGTAGAAATATTAAACAAATACGTCAGTTCTGTGTTCACTAAAGAAGACCCTGCAGAAGGACCCTCGCTAGTTAACAAGAAAATAGAGGGGAATGGAGTAGATGTAACTCCATTTACAGTAGAGAATGTATGGAAAGAGCTGGGGAAACTGAAAAGTGGACAAAGCCATGGGGGCCTGATGAGGTTCATCCCAGGATACTGAGGGAGCCCAGAGATGTGCTGGTGGGTCCACTGTGTGACCTGTTCAATAGATCCCTGGAAACGGGAGTGGTGCCGACTGATTGGAGAAGAGCGGTGGTGATCCCGCTTCACAAGAGTGGAAACAGAGAAGAGGCTGGTAACTACAGACCGGTTAGCCTCACCTCGGTGGTGGGAAAAGTAATGGAGTCGCTGTTAAAAGAAGGAATAGTGAACTATCTACAATTGGAAGAATTGCTGGACCAGGGGAAGATCCTGTCAGACAAATCTGATAGACTTTTTTGACTGGGTAATCAAGGGAGAGCACTCGATGCCATTTACTTGGACTTCAGCAAAACTTTTGATACGGTTCTGCACAGGAGACTGGTGAATAAAATAAGCTTAGGAGTGAGTGCCAAGGTGGTGGCCTGGATTGCAAACTGGTTGATGGACAGAAGACAATGTGTGATGGTAAATGGAACTTACTCTGAAGAGAGCGGTGTTGAGCGGAGTGCCGCTAGGGTCGGTGTTGGGACCGGTCCTGCTCAATATCTTTGAGAGACTTTGCGGACGGGATAGAAGGTAAGGTTTGTCTTTTTGCGGACGACACTAAGATCTGCAACAGAGTGGACACGCCGGAAGGAGTGGAGAGAATGAGACGCGATTTAAGGAAACTGGAAGAGTGGTCGAAGATATGGCAGCTGAGATTCAGTGCCAAGAAGTGCAGAGACATGCATGTGGGGTATGGAAATACGAATGAACTGTATTTGATGGGGGGAGAAGGGCTGATGTGCACGGGGCAGGAGAGAGACCTTGGGGTGATTGTTTCGCCTACTTCAGATCATTAGACACTATGACAAGGCGATAGCTAAAGCCGGAAGAATGCTGGGCTGCATAGAGAGGAATATCGAGTAAGAAAAGGGAAGTGATTATCCCCTTGTACAGGTTCTTGGTGAGGCCTCACCTGGAGTACTGTGTTCAGTTCTGGAGACTGTATCTCCGAAGGGACAGAGATAGGATGGAGGTGGTCCAGAGAAGGGCGACCAAAAAAGGTGGAGGGTCTTCATCAAACTACTTAGGAGAGATTGAAGAATCTAAATATGTACACCTTGGAGGAAAGGAGGAGCAGGGGTGATATGATACAGACTTTCAGATACTTGAAAGATTTTAATGATCCAAAGATGACAAACCTTTTCCGTTGCAAAAAAATCAGCAGAACCAGGGGTCACGATTTAAAACTCCAGGGAGGAAGACTCAGATCCAATGTCAGGAAGTATTTCTTCACGGAGAAGGGTGGTGGATGCCTGGAATGCCCTTCCAGAAGAAGTGGTGGAGACCAAAACTGTGAAGGATTTCAAAGGGGCGTGGGCTAAATACTGTAGATCAATAAAGTCTAGAGGATGTGAATGAAGAGAAGAGGCATGGGGGTGGCTTGCGGGAATGATGGCTACTACATGGAGATGAATATCCTTATTCAATAAACATACACACAGTTAATGCAACTCCAACATTGCTCTATGCTTCAACAGCAAGAGGAAACGTGGAAAAAAGGATTTGCATCCACATAAAAGCAGGGGAGTAGCTTGCTTGTTCTCACAGGACAAGCAGGATGGTTGTCCTCACAAATGGGTGACATCGAGGATGGAGCCCACCACGGAAAACTTCTGTCAAAGTTTAAACAGAACTTTGACTGGCCCCTACTGGGCATGCCCAGCAAGGCACTGACCCTGCAGCCAGCAGGGGTCTCCCTTCAGTCTTCTTTTTTCCGCGCAGCAGTTGCCACGCGGTGAAAGGAGCTCTCTTACCACGTTCCTGACAGGAATTCGGTATTTTTCTATCCGAAGAAAATTTGCCCCTCAGGGGTCTCCCTTCGACAAATTTTTGTCACTTTCGCGGAAACCGGTAAGTTTTTTCCCTTTTTTAATCGGCGGCCGTCGATTTTGGCCCTTGAGGCCTGTGGGAACTTACTGAGCCCGCGCCTAAATTTGGCCTTAAGCCATGGCGACGGGGTTCCGTCGATGTCCGGATTGTACCCGGACTATGTCCATCACTGACCCCCATAGGGTTTGTGTTTTATGTTTGGGTAGTGAGCATGATGTCCTGACTTGCACCAAATGTGCCTTAATGACACCTAAGGGTCGCAAGGCCAGGATGGAGAAGATGGGGCTCCTCTTCCATGCACCCACCCCAACGCCATCGATAGCATCGACGTCATCGGAACCGGCACCGTCGAAGTTGCACCACCATCGCCAACCCGCCGGTGACCGTCCACCATCGATGACTTCTCGGCCGTCGACTCCTGTCCCCTCCCCGGATGACCGAGGAGATCGGAAGGATAAGCATCGCCATCGACGGCACAAGTCTCGGCCCGTCGAGGATCCGCAACCATCGACCTCTGAACAGGCCGAGCCACCGAAGAAAAAGCCTCGGTCGGACCTGGCACCGTCCACGTCTCGTTCGCAGGCACCGAGGAAACCCTCACCCTCCCGGGGTGCGGGGGCCGTGATCCCACCGGTTACGGTGGTCCCTCCGGCCCTGCCTCAGCCTCCCTCTCCCGTCGAGCCGGGTATGCTTACCCCTGGTCTCCGGGCAGAACTGGACCGGCTGGTCCAGGAGGCCATCGAGAATGCGATGCGAAGATTCCAGCCTCCACCGGCACCGCCTCCGGCACCGATTCCGGCACCGCCTCAGGCACCGACCTCAGCACCGACTCTGCCACCGAGGATGGAACCGACCACCGAGCCTATAGTGGAAGCGTTGGCACCGATACTAAATCGTATGGAGGCACTTATGCGCGCCCTTCCATCGGTGATTTCATTAGCACCGACTACACCATCATCTCCGGAAGGACATTCATCGACAGGAGAAACACCGTTCCGGATTCCTCCGTCCGGTGTCGTTCCATCGGTGCCTTCACATACCTTTCCACCGATTTATCCTTCGGCTCCATCGATTCCAAGATCGGCACCGATTCCATCGGTGGCCCCGAAGCCCTCGATGCCGTTCACTGTTCCGCTTGCAGCACCGGTTCCATCGATGCCTTTGGATCCTCTACCAGGTCCTTCAGGACAGCAAACCTTACATGATCCTTATGATACCTGGGGTGATGATTCATCTTCAGATACAGATTTACTATCCCCACCATCTCCTACAGAGAGTAGAAAACGATCTCCTCCTGAAGATCTCTCCTTTATAAATTTTGTAAAGGAGATGTCAGAAGTTGTGCCTTTTCAGCTGCAATCTGAAACCGATGACAGGCACCAAATGATGGAGCTGCTCCAATTTCTGGATGCCCCCAAGATCATCGCTTCCATCCCCATTCACCAAGTATTTCTGGATCTTTTAAAGAAAAACTGGGAATCACCTTCATCTGTGTCACCAGTCAATAAAAAAGCTGACTCAACCTACCTCGTTCAGTCAGCACCAGGATTTCAGAAGTCTCAACTGGATCATCGCTCTGTTGTAGTTGAGTCTGCGCAAAAGAAAGCCAAGCGTTTAAAGCCACACTCTTCCACTCCCCCTATCAAGGACAACCAATTTCTTGATAGTGTGGGAAGGAAAGTGTATCATGGGGCTATGTTGATATCTCGTATAGCTTCATACCAACTTTATATGACTCAGTACAACAGAGCTATCTTTAAACAAATGCAGGACTACGCTGACACCTTACCGGACCAATACCAGCCACAGCTTCAAGCCCTCCTTCACAAAGGATTTGAAGCTGGGAAGCACGAGATCCGAACGGCCTACGATATCTTCGATGCTTCCACGAAAGTCTCAGCTACTGCCATCTCAGCCAGACGTTGGGCTTGGTTAAAATCATCCAACCTTCGCCCAGAGGTTCAGGATCGTCTAGCCGATTTACCCTGCTTAGGGGATAATCTGTTCGGAGAACAGATTCAACAAATTGTGGCGGAATTGAAGGATCACCACGAGACGTTGAAACAACTTTCGTCTGTTCCATCTGAGGTATCCTCCAAACCACCACCTAAGAAGGACTCCAAAAAGTCATTCTTTCGGCCACGTCGTTATTACCCTCCGTCGACTAGGCCTCGTCCGGCTCGATCCTCCACCAGACCTCAGCCACGCCAACCTCGGAAACAAAGACCTGCTGTAGCCCCACCCCCCGGGCCTGCGGCAGGCCTTTGACTTCCCGACTCGGAGCACATGCCATATCCCACTCCCCCACATCCCTGTAGGGGGTCGTCTGTGCCACTTTCTACAGCATTGGATACGGATTACCTCAGACCAGTGGGTGCTGGCGATTATCGCACAGGGTTACCACCTCAATTTCATAACTCTTCCGGCAGACTCCCCGCCGCTTCAAGCGTGGAGTCTATCCAGCCATTTGGCTCAATTACAACAGGAAGTATCTCTTCTTCTGCAATCAAATGCTATAGAACTCGTTCCTCCCTCTCAACGAGGCAAGGGATTCTATTCCAGATACTTCCTAATTCCAAAGAAATCAGGAGGGCTACGTCCAATTTTAGACCTTCGAGCCCTCAACAAGTATCTGCAAAAAGAAAAGTTCAAGATGGTAACCCTGGGCACGTTACTCCCTCTGCTGCAGAAAGGGGATTGGCTATGCTCCCTCGACCTCAAGGAAGCTTATACCCATATTGCGATAACACAATCCCATCGCAAATATCTGCGGTTTCTCGTAGGCCGCGACCATTATCAATACCGAGTACTGCCTTTCGGTCTGGCATCTGCTCCACGGGTCTTCACCAAATGCCTCGTAGTTGTAGCAGCATTCCTCAGGAAGGAAGGTGTCCACGTATACCCCTATCTGGACGACTGGCTGATCAGGGCCTCCACCCCTCAGATTGCCCGGTCCTCCCTACAATTGACAATAAACACACTCCTTTCCTTAGGGTTTCTTGTCAATTACGAGAAATCTTGCTTCGTCCCATCTCAAACCTTATCTTTCATTGGGGCAGACTTGGACACCTTACAGGCAAAGGCCTACCTTCCGCTACAACGGGTCCAAACTCTCATGTCCCTAGCTCACCAGCTCCAGTCTCAAGACACTGCCACAGCTCGCCAATTCCTAGTTCTCCTAGGACACATGGCATCCTCGGTTCAAGTCACTCCCATGACCAGACTAGCCATGAGGGTAACACAATGGACTCTACGACAACAATGGATTCAAGCTTTTCAGCCTCTGTCCTCCATAATCACAGTCACACAAGCGCTGCGCCTATCCTTAACTTGGTGGACGACTCAGGTCAACCTACTTCAGGGCTTACCCTTTCTTCCACCGGATCCGCAAGTTATCCTAACCACCGACGCTTCCCACATCGGTTGGGGGGCCCATGTGGACAATTTTCAAACCCAAGGGTTATGGTCCAACGAGGAAGCCGAACACCAGATCAATTTCCTGGAACTTCGAGCAATCCGCTATGCGCTCCGCACTTTCAAAGATCATCTCTTTCATCAGATAATCTTAATCCAGACGGACAACCAAGTGGCCATGTGGTACATAAACAAGCAGGGAGGCACAGGCTCCTTCCTTCTGTGTCAGGAAGCTGCGCAGATCTGGGCGGAAGCCCTCTCCCACTCTATGTACCTCAGGGCCACTTACCTGCCGGGAGTAGACAATGTATTGGCAGACCGGCTGAGCCGTGTCTTCCGACCGCACGAGTGGTCACTCGATCCTCTGATAGCGACCTCTCTGTTTCACAAGTGGGGTTCTCCCCGCATAGACCTCTTTGCGTCCCCTCAGAACCACAAAGTGGACGATTACTGCTCTCTCATTCGGAGCCAGAACTCTCGGCCGAGGGATGCATTCTCCCTCAAGTGGACAACCGGTCTGCTCTACGCATTCCCCCCACTTCCTCTTGTGTCAAAGACTCTCGTGAAGCTACGCCAGGACGGAGGAACCATGATCCTGATAGCACCTTACTGGCCACGCCAAGTATGGTTTCCAATACTCCAGGATCTCTCCATCCGCAGGCACATTCCTCTGGGAAAGGACCCGCATCTGCTCACTCAAAACGACGGATGCCTCCTCCATCCCAACCTCCAAGCCTTGTCCCTGACGGCATGGATGTTGAAAGGTTAGTCCTTCAGCCTTTCAACCTTTCAGATTCCGTTTCTCGAGTCCTGATAGCTTCACGAAAGCCTTCCACAAGAAAGTCTTACTCATACAAATGGAAAAGGTACACATCATGGTGCACTTCTCAGTCCCTTGATCCCCTTTCCTGTCCAATTTCCAAATTCTTGGACTATTTATGGCATCTCTCTGAATCAGGTCTTAAAACCTCTTCCATTAGGATGCATGTCAGTGCGGTAGCCGCCTTCCATAAAGGTGTACAGGGTGTCCCTATTTCAGTACAACCCCTAGTAACACGTTTTCTTAAAGGCTTGCTCCATCTGAAGCCACCCTTACGGCCTCCGGCCCCATCCTGGGACCTTAATCTGGTTCTTGGTCGTCTAATGAAACCTCCTTTCGAACCTCTGCACTCCTGTGAGTTAAAGTATCTCACATGGAAAGTGTTATTCCTTTTGGCTATCACTTCAGCTCGCAGGGTTAGTGAATTACAGGCCCTAGTTACCTATCCGCCTTACACTAAACTCCTGCAGGACCGGGCGGTACTCCGCACTCACCCTAAATTTTTACCTAAGGTAGTTTCTGAGTTTCATATCAATCAATCCATCATACTACCTATCTTTTTTCCCAGGCCCCATTCCAACTCTGGAGAACAGACCCTGCATACCCTAGACTGTAAACGAGCTCTAGCCTTTTACCTAGACCGTACAGTTTCTCACAGGAAGAGCACTCAATTATTCGTCTCTTTCCATCCTAACAAGTTAGGACAACCTGTGGGTAAGCAGGCTCTTTCCTCCTGGTTGGCGGACTGCATTTCTTTCTGCTATGAGCAGGCTGGCATTCCTTTCCAAGACCGTGTCAAAGCACACTCTGTGAGGGCCATGGCGACGTCAGTGGCACACCTTCGATCGGTGCCGCTTCCTGACATCTGCAGGGCTGCAACCTGGAGTTCTCTCCATACCTTTGCAGCCCACTATTGTTTGGACAAAGCTGGAAGACAGGACTCCATCTTCGGCCAATCTGTCTTGCGTAACCTTTTTCCAACCTGATGTACCAACACCCTTCCACCTTCCCGGTAGGGTGCGGATGCCCTTTCCCAAATTCCACCCCACTTGTACTGCCTGTTGCACGTCGTTGGGTGCATTTGGTGCAAGTCAGGACATCCTCAGCTCGGTACTCACCCATTTGTGAGGACAACCATCCTGCTTGTCCTGTGAGAAAGCAAATGTTGCTTACCTGATGTAACAGGTGTTCTCACAGGACAGCAGGATGTTAGTCCTCACGAAACCCGCCCGCCACCCCGCGGTGTTGGGTTCGTTTTGTTTTTACTTTTTAGGCACTGCCTGTAGCTTTGAAAATCAGACTGAAGGGAGACCCCTGCTGGCTGCAGGGTCAGTGCCTTGCTGGGCATGCCCAGTAGGGGCCAGTCAAAGTTCTGTTTAAACTTTGACAGAAGTTTTCCGTGGTGGGCTCCATCCTCGATGTCACCCATTTGTGAGGACTAACATCCTGCTGTCCTGTGAGAACACCTGTTACATCAGGTAAGCAACATTTGCTTTACGGCGGTTACTACCCCAAACCAAAAATGCCTGATACTTCACTTTCAATGCATATCCAGCATAGCTCTCTGCTTCAATGGCAGGGGGAATGAAGAAAAGATGTTTTATATTCAGACATATACCAACAAGGACTGAATTACATAGTCTGGGTAAAACAAGCATGGGTGTAGATTGCTTGTTACGGCGGTTACTACCCCAGTCAAGCCTGAAACTTCACTTAGAATACATATCCAGCGCAGCCCACTGCTTTTAACGGCAGGGGGAATGAAAGGAGGATTTATATTCAAACCAACAAAGACTGAATTCACAGGCTGGATAAACAAGCATGGAAGAAGCTGGCTTATTACAGCAGTTACTACCCCAAACAATTAGCTGGATACTTCACTCAGATGCAGTTCCAATACTGCTATCTACGATGGTGGGGGTGGAAGGGAAATAGAACCAAAAATTATTTAAAGGGACAAGAGTAACAGAAAAGTGTGAAAGCTTGCTGGGCAGACTGGATGGACCATTTGGTCTTCTGCCGTCATTTCTATGTTTCTATGTATGATCAATCTGGAAGCTGGATGGTTTCTAACTAATTTTTTGTTACCAATAGTTGATTTTACTTTATTAAAAAAAAAAAAATTCTGCCTTTCGGTATTTCCCTATTCCCAAAGGGCTTAGTCTAAGGGCCTGAATTACTTTGGCTTTCTAGGAGGAATAAATGTTCTTTATAGCTCCTTAAGTGTCTGCGTTCAGTTCATGTACAGTCAAACTTGAATAAACTTGAGACCACCTGCTTCCAATATATAGATTAAACTTGAATTGGGCCAGTTTCCCTGAAAAATGTAACTTTTTTTTTTTTTTTTTTTATGGCCATGGCATCGGGGTTTCGTCGGTGCCCGGACTGTACTCGTACCATGTCTATCACAGACCCTCATGGAGTCTGTGTAATGTGTTTAGACCGTGAGCATGATGTCCTGACTTGCACCAAATGTGCCCTTATGACACCAAAAGGTCGCAAAGCCAGAATGGAGAAGATGGGACTCCTCTTCCTTGCTCACACCCCGACGCCGTCCATCGCATCGATGTCATCTGAACCAGCACAGTCTGTCGCACCAGCATCGACCACTGTCCGGTGACTGTCCGCCATCGACGTCTTCATGGCCATCGACTCCCGTTACTCCCCCTCAAGATCGAGGGGATCGTAGGCAGAAACATCGGCATTGTAAGTCTCGGACCGTCGAGGGAGCGAAATAATCGACCTCTCCACCGTCAGTCATCCTCGAAGAAGCCCCATCCAGGAATGGCACAGACTATTCCTGCGACCGGGACATCGAGGCCACCCTCACCCGATCGGGGTTTGGGAGTCACGATTCCGCCTGTAAAGGTGGTCCCTCCGCCTCCCTCTTTCATCATGGAGCCAGGGCTGCTTGCTCCAGGTCTCCGGGAAGAACTGGACCGGGTGGCCCAGGAGGCAATCGATAAGGCGATGCGGTGGCTCCAGGTTCCTCGGGCACAGACACCGGCACCGAGAATGGAACCAGTCACCGACCCGATGGCAACAGCGCTGGCACCACTGCTATCCCAGTTGGAGGCGCTCATGTCCGCCCTTCACCGGTGATTCCCGGGTCTCCAATGGCTCCGGTGCGCTCCCCGTTGACAGCTTCATTGGGAGGAGAAACACCATTCCGCATTCCTTCTTCGGGAGTTTTGTCTCAGCCATCGATGCCAATTCGTCCCTCACCACCAATTCATTCATCAGGAGCTATACGCACATCTGCGCCATCGATGCCTTTGATACCGGCACCGATGCCTTCCAGGCTATCCACGGTGCCCCTGGCGATTCCTTCGATTTTCTCGGAGCTTCAGCCGGGGCCTTCGGGTATCCAACCCCTTTCTCGTCCTATAGGTCAGTCTGCTGATCCTTATGACACCTGGGGTGATGATACTTCCACAGACACTGATGACTTATCTTCACCTCCCTCTCCTACTGAAAGTAGAAAGCATGAAGGAAATGTCTGAGTTGGTCCCTTTTCAGCTTCAGACGGAGCAGGATGATGGAGCTCCTCAAATTCCTGGATGCCCCTAAAGTGATCACTTCTATTCCCATTCATCAAGTTCTTCTTCTTGACCTCCTCAAAAAGAACTGGGAAAATCCTGGATCCATTGCCCCAGTCCATAGAAAAGCTGACACTACCTATTTAGTACAGTCAGCCCTCGGCTTTCAAAAATCTCAGCTCGACCACCACTTAGTTGTGGTGGAATCGGCTCAAAAGAAAGCAAAAAGGACGAAGCCTCACTCATCTACTCCTCCTGTCAAGGAACACAAGTTCCTAGACAATATTGGTTGACGAGTGTTCCAAGGGGCCATGCTCATCTCCAGAATTGCTGCTTACCAGCTGTATATATGACCCAATACAATAGGGTCATTTTCAAGCAGATACAGGACTTCTCTGAAACCCTGCCTGACCAATTCCAGCAACAGCTTCAAATCCTTGTTAAGGGATTTGAGGCAGGAAAGCATGAGATAAGAACAGCTTACGATATCTTCGACACCTCTACTAGTGTCTGCAGCTGCCATTTCGGCAAGACGATGGGCCTGGCTCAAATCTTCTGACTTTCAGCCAGATGTCCAAGACAGGCTATCTCTCTTACCATGTGTAGGAGACAATCTGGCGAACAGATCCAGCAAATAGTGGCTGAATTGAAGGACCATCATGAGACCCTTAAACAGCTCTCATAGATAGCTTCCGACTTCCCCTCAAGACAGCCCTTTAGGAAGGACTCTAAGAAGTCATTCTTCCGTCCAAGGAAGTACTATCCTCCACCAGCAAGGTCCCGAGCTACGAGACCTTCTCAAAAACCTCAGCCTCGGCAGGCCTGAAAGCAAAAGCCGCAAGCAGCTCCCCAGCTGGGGCCTGCTTCAGGTTTTTGACTTTCACTTGGAGAGCAGCAGCCTGATTCCTCTGCCAAGCATATCAGTGGGAGGTCGATTGTGCCACTTTCACTGTATGTGGCAATCACAACCGACCAATGGGTGCTTGCAATCATTGCTCAGGGTTACCACCTAAACTTTCTTGCTCTTCCACTGGACTCGCCACCTCTGCAAGCATGGAGAGTATCCGACCATTCTGTCCTTCTGGAGCAGGAGGTTTCCCTTCTTCTCCAGTTAAGAGCAATAGAACCTGTCCTACTCTCGCAGCAAGGCTAGGGTTCTATTCCCAGTACTTTTTGATCCCCCAAAAAATCCGGGGGAGTTCGTCCAATTCTGTACCTACAGCGAGAGAAGTTCAAGATGGTAACCTTGGGCTCGCTTCTACCTCCTCTGCAAAGAGGAGACTGGCTCTGCTCTCTGGACCTTCAGGATGCATACACACACATTGCGATAACTCCAGCTCATCGGAAGTACCTCAGGTTTTTAGTAGGCCCAAATCACTATCAATACCGCGTGCTTCCGTTTGGCCTAGCATCAGCACCACGAGTCTTTTTTTTTTATGTTATATCTTTTTATTGGTTTTTCAAACAGATACATAGATAAGACCACCAAACAGGAACAGAGTATATGATATATAGTCACTTCCTCACCACAGAGATAAAATCATATAGAGGTAGGACCATACAAATTAACAAGGTAGCGCAGTTTAAACATCAGGACAATAGCAACTTCCGCTTGTAACCTGTCAAAACATTGGACTAGTATACAGGTTGGACTGTCTGGCTCTAGAAAACGAGGCAACATCAGACATAATCGGGCCCGCTGATCCTTCACCAACCATGTGAGATATCAGGGTAATCAGCCTAGTGGTATGATAACATAACAAGTGTCATTGAACAGATCAAACACCACATGATAAAACATAATATAACATGACATAATGTAAACCCTCCCCTTTTCCCAATTCACAGCATGGAAATGAAATGAAATGGTAAACAGTCAGAGCTATAGGTAGCATATTAAGACAAAGGAAGGCAGCCGGAGAAGTGGAACAGCATAATATGATGGGAACAGAATAGGACTAAGAACCAAGTTAGTGAGAAGAGAGGCGATGTGAAAACTGATACTGAGACTGAGACAGGACCCTCGCGGCCCCTCGGGAGAAGCTTTTGAGAATATTCACTTTAGATCTCAATTGCAAGAGTAGACAATAAACTGAGAGAACCATTATCTATGTCAAGGCATCTGTATCCAGAAAGGACCCTTGAGCATGGTAGGTCAGGAACGGCTTCCAGAAAGCCACTACCGATCTCTTCCGGCCCTCACTGTGTTGGGTGGCTGACAGCTGCTCAAAGGTAGCTAGTTTAATCATTTTTTGTACCCAATGCGTGTAGTGCGGGGCGAGGTCGATGTCCATACAGTCAGTATTACTTGCTTGGCGAGAAGGCCTGCCTTGTCAATCATTTGGGCAGTACTGGGTGGAAAGTCACTGGATGTGAATAGCTCGCTGCCTAAAAGCCAAAGCGTTGGGTGTAGGGGTAGATCGACCTGCAGCAGCTTAGAGCAGTGAGAATGAATAGTAGACCAAAACAGCTGGATTGATGAGCAGGACCAAAAACTGTGAAAGTAGTCTCCATTTGCTGACCCACATTTTAGGCATAACGGGGAGGCACTAATTCCCAATCGAAAGGCCTGTTCAGTGGTACAATAAAATTTCCAAATTTAAACTGGAGCTCTCGGAGCGTCACATTCTCAGAGATTTAATGTGAAGCAGATAAGTTTTGACCTCATCAGAGGAGATCTGCATACCTTGATCAGTTTTCCAACGGTCACTAATAGTCTGTCGAGTGGTAGTAAGCAGGTGACCCCTTAACAGTCTAGAGAAAGAGGAGCAGGACATCCTCCCAGAGTACCCAAGCCCCAATACCGCCCCTACTGTCTGTCTGTGCACTGCTGGAACTCTTTTGGAGCCTAGAGATCCAATGTAGTGCCGGAGTTGTAAAAAGGCGTAAAAGTCATGTCTCGGTATATGGTATTTATCCTGTAAATCTGAAAAACTATAGAGTTGATCAGATGTGGGCAGCATTACCTGGGAAACTAATCGAAGCCCCAGAGAGGCCCAACTGTGGAAAACAGATTGGCCCTGCCCTGGAGGAAAGTTGGGGTTGTCACTGGGTATGAGCTCAGTATTTAAATGAGGGAGCCCCAATGATCTACACAGATGTGTCCAAGCTTTTCTACTAGATTGTATCAGTAAAGATTTTTTATATGCCATCGGTATAGCATGCACATCCATTTGTAACATCGCAGCCAGCGAAATGTGGGGGAAGCTGCCCTGCAGGAAAGTCGTCGGAGAAAAGAATTCCGTACCCAACAGCCAGTCTCTAATATGGCGTAGCATACAAACTA
Organism: Rhinatrema bivittatum; assembly: GCF_901001135.1. Lineage (NCBI taxonomy): Eukaryota > Metazoa > Chordata > Amphibia > Gymnophiona > Rhinatrematidae > Rhinatrema > Rhinatrema bivittatum. The sequence goes on along the minus strand of NC_042616.1, from coordinate 127,844,076 downwards.
AGTTATACCTCCGGAAGTCCGGGCATGCCAGACCACCCTCCCCAACTGGGGCTGTAAGATGAGTTAGCGCCAATCTAGCTCTTTTACCATTCCATAAAAATTTGCGAATGGCCCCGTGTAATTGCAAAAGGTCAGTTCTTGTAAGCCAAATGGGCAACATTTGGAATAGGTATACCCATTTCGGTAGTTCCATCATCTTCAACAGTTGGACTCGCCCCGTCAATGAGAGGGGGAGACCTTGCCATTGTTGCAATTTCTGCCTCGACTTTTTAAGCATGAGGGTGACATTAAGAGTGTATATAGAATCCAACCGGCTAGAAATCAAAACCCCCAGGTACTTTATGGGACCCGAGGCCCATTTTAGGGGAAAGGACGTGCCCCATGTTTGCTGAAGGTTTCCAAAAACTTCCAAGGCTTCGGACTTATCCGTGTTTATTTTAAGGCCTGAGAAGCTGCCATAGGAAAGTTGATGTGACAATACTCTTGGCAAGCCTTGTTGTGGGTTTGTGAGGAAGATCAATATGTCATCAGCAAAGGCAGCTGTTTTAAAAACATGGCCTTTACACTCTAGACCAGGAATCAGGGGGTCAGCATTAATCTTCCGCAACAGGGGATCGATTGCCAATATATACAGAAGAGGCGAGAGCGGGCACCCTTGGCGAACCCCTCGATGTGGGGTAAACGCTTGAGATATGTGTCCATTCGCTAGAATGTGGGAGGTAGGTTGTCTATAGAGGAGTGAAAGATAGGACAGTATTGATCCAGTAAAGCCAAATCTGTGGAGGACCGAGAATAAATAGTCCCAGGAAACCCTATCAAAAGCTTTTTCGGAGTCGAAACTCACAGCCATAGCAGGGATGGAGTGTAATTGACAATGCTGAATAGCAGTAAGTAGTTTAGCTATGTGAGTACTTGAGGAACGCCCTTTTACAAAGGCAACCTGAGGGGTAGAGATGAGGTCCGGCATAACCCGACTCAGCCTGCATGCCAACACGTTAGCAAGCAACTTAAGGTCGCAGTTCAGAAGGGATATGGGTCTATAAGATGCAGGGAGACTCGCATCCTTACCCGGTTTCGGGAGCACGGTAATATAGGCCTTGTTGAAATCGGGGGGAAAGGAATCCGCTGAGAGGGCACTGCTATAAAAAGACTGTAAAGTATCTGTTATTGCAGGGCCCAGTAGTTTGTAAAAGTCATAGGCAAATCCGTCCGGGCCCGGCGCTTTTCCAGATTTGCTTTTTGTGATAACCGACAGAATTTCTGAGGGCGTAAGAGGGCCGTTTAACATGTCCCCTTGGAGATCAGTGAGCTTGGGGAGTTGGAGAGACCTGAAAAAAACATCTTCCGCCTCGGCACCACCCACTCGATCCTCGGTATAAAGGTGCTTGTAGAACCTTTGCAAAACATCCACTATCTCTTCGCCCTTATGTACCCAGGTGTTTTCAGGGGATTTTAATTTTTCAATGAAAGTTTTGGATTGTCGAATTCGAACCAAGTTGGCTAGGGTCTTTCCTGCCTTATTTCCAAAACGGAAGAAGGAATGTTCCTTAAAATGCAGAAACTTAACAGCCCTTTGTTGAATCAGAGCGTGTAGCCTTCCCAATGTATTGTGATATTGCACCCAGTGGGCCTGAGTATGAGTGCTAGAAAGGAGTAGTCTATCATGTTTAAGTTGTGTATCTAAGAGTAAGATATCTGCAGTTAGAACCTTGTTCCTATGGCGAAGAAAGGAGATTATTTCCCCTCTCATGACAGCCTTGCCAGTCTGCCAAAATAAGGCAGGGTTATCCCTGTGTTGGGCGTTAAGCTCTTGGTAGTGAGCCCATTTAGTCCGGAGAAACTCCTGGAAGGGCTTATCCTTCATATAAGAGGGGAATTTCCACCAGAGAGACCTAGGAACCGGGGCATCCCAGGCTATGTCCACCCAAATTAAGGCATGGACTGATACCCCTGGAGTGCCAATGTCAGCAGCAGCAATAAAAGGGAACAGTTTCTCAGAACCCAGTATGTAATCTATTAGAGACAAGGTACGATGTGCCTTAGACACATGAGTGTAATCTCTTTCCTCTGGGTGCAGTACTCTCCAATAGTCTAACAGGTTTAAAGAGTTGCACACTCGAGTGATGCTGGTCTTTTGGGGGGCCCGATGAATTGTATTTTTTGGGCTAGAACGGTCCCTAGAGGGGTCATGGACAGTATTGAAGTCACCCACCAAAAGTAACTGCCCCACCCTATGAGTGATGAGAAGATTGATGATGTTAGTGAAAAATGTAGAGGAGGGAGAATTCGGACCATATATATTAGCAATCGTTATTTCTTTCCCATTTAGCTTCCCCATGATAATGATAAATCGGCCCTCGGGGTCAACCAGTTCCTGCCCCAGTTGGAAGGAAAGATTCCTGTGTAAAAGGATGGCCACACCCGCCTTTTTCCAGACCGCTGAGGAGTAAAAACAATGACCTACCCAATCCCTTTTAAGTTTCACACTCTCCGTGGCAGTTAGGTGCGTTTCCTGTATACAAGCAATGTGTACCTTTGACTTCTTAAGATATTGAAGGACCTTAGTTCTTTTGATGGGATGACCTAGCCCATTAACATTAAGACTCGCTAACTTAACCCCTGACTTAGCCATGGGTATACCTGGTAAAAATTAGGTAATGTGATTAACCAGAGAGTAAACAGGGGGGCTCCCCAGCCTGAGCCCTCCGGAAAGAGAAATAGCCATGCGGTATCCACAGACCATCTCAGCGTCCTCCCCCCCGCCATGGAATTGAATTTGAATGAGAAGTATCGCCACCTACATTAGCAACTGTTATGCTGTGAAAAACAAACCAAACCCAAATTCCCACCTATCCCGCCCTAGACTCATACTTTAGAGTACTTACACTCCACATTCGTCTCCCCAAACTCTCCGGGGACACAAATGCGTGGGGGGCACGTTATAGATGCGACGTGCCCCGCCCTCCCCATAAGCCCTATAATTAATACAGAGGAATAATAACAGTAAAACCTCCAGTGTTAAACACGATTAGAATATAAATATTGAAACAGTACAGCACCAGAAGGTGCACCCGGCTCAATGCCATCGTGGCCGCTCCAGACTCCGGGCACGCAAGCCAGCAGGCAAGTCTGAGAGACCTGTGCAAAGGTGGGAGTCAACAGTAGGAACAAGAAAGCGGCAGCCGTACCGCGACAGTAACTGGAACAAAAACAAAACTGTAGAATCCAAAGAAAGAGACAGTTCCGCATTCGCCCGGCATTGGGCCAACCAAAATATGTGAGACGGCAGCTGAGCATAGTCTGTTGAATGACTCCGAAACAAAGCTGAGGAAAGTCTCAGGTTAGCGTGGGTTCCCGGGTCATATGTAATCAGCTAGGCTCCGCGGTATCTGCGTGTGAGGAGAAGATGGCCAGCAACAAAGTCCGGAACGAAAAAAAAAAAACTGCGGGGGGCCCGTTAGGTCTCACGGCCCAATGGTGGCCACGTAGGTCTTCGCTGGAGCCACTTCGGTGAAGACGCGATCCTGTCCGCCATGTTTGAAACGGAGAGTTGCCGGATATACAAGCTGGAAACGAATATTTTTATTGTAGAGGTCAGTGCAGATAGGGCTGAACAGCTTTCTCTTCTGCGCCAAGGCAACCGAGAAGTCCTGGAATAGGCGAATATCAGCCCCTTTGTATTTCAAGGTCGATTGGTTTCGGTACGCTTGCATAATTTTTTGCTTTTGCGCCCAATTTAGAATCTTAGCTATAATAAGACGGGGACGCTGATCGCCATCTCTCCTTCTCTCCAATCTGTGCGCCCTTTCAATATGGAAGGAGGGTCTCATGTCTATCAGCCCTAAGGCCTCTGGGAGCCAGGTTTCGAGTAACTCCTCCAAATTCTGTTCCCCCGCTGCCTCTGGGAAACCCGCGAGGTGTATGTTACGGCGGGCTCTGTTTTCCAAGTCATCAATTTTATCGGCTTGACTGAGGACGACTTGCTCTAGCTCTTTTACCTTGTTCTGGGTAATGAGCTGACCATCTTCTGCCGCGGAGACCCGCTCTTCCATTGCTGTAATCCGCGGTATGACCTCTGAGAAGGAATCTTTTAAGTCCTTAAATTGTGTAGACAGCTCAGTAAATCTGCTATCCAAAGCTGCGACCACCGCATTGGTGACAGTGATGGTAAGGTCCGCGGCTGTGGAGATAGAAGCCGACGAGTTCGGGGTTGCAGGCCGCGAGGGCCCATCCGCCATCTTGGCCACCACGGGATTGAGTTTGTCCTTTTTTCCCCCTTTCAGAGGCATAGTGGTTGTCCCTTTCAGCATAAAATTGTCAATAGACATTTGTTCGAGGTAACCTCAAAACGTTCGGGAGATCACAGGTGGGATGGTGGAGATTTTAAAAGATATAGGGAGGGCGAGGCGCAGAGCTCAGAGCTGGAGCGTCCGCTCGGCGTCACCGCATCACGTGACCCCCCCAGCACCACGAGTCTTTACCAAATGTCTCGTGGTTGTCGCAGTTTTTCTCAGGAAAGGTGTTCTTCATGAGGATCCTGGTCCATTTTTTTCTTAAGGTTTGGTTATTGAAAGGGCTCTGTGGTTATTCGTCTGCTGTGATTTCTACCTTCCTTTGGGCCAGGAAATTTTCTACTCCCATAGGCAATGTTCGGGTGTGGAGTGTTTTGAAGCCTGGTGTTCAGAGCAAGGCTCTCAACTTCTCAAGGTGAATATTCCTTTAATTTTGGAATTCTTAAAGGATGGAGTGCATAAGGGCTTGGCCATTAACACCTTAATTTATTCCTGGAATTCTTGGCATATCCAAACTTTCAACTGCTGCGGTTTTTTTTTTGGTTTTTTTTTTTCCCCCCTTATGGCTACTTTCCTTGAAGACTGCTTCCAGAAATGTTTGGCACGTCATATTTCTAGCTGTAAGCTTTCTTGCCGTGAGCCTTTTCTGCAAATGCCTCTGGGGGGAGGGGTAGTTCAGCTTTGGGTTGTGCCCTCTTATCAAAAAAAAAAGTGGTTTCGGAGTTTTGTTTGAATCGATCAATTTCTCCACCCACCTTGTGTAGGGACAGAGACAAGAGCGTATCGTCTTTTGCGTTTCTTGGCCGTAAAACATTTGCTGCGTTACTTGGAGGTGACTAAAACTGTTCGGAATTCAGATTACTGGTTTGTGCTTCATGGTGGCGGTGAGCAGAGAGCACCGGTAATGATAGCCCATTGGATTAAAGACGTCATTACGGCTGCTGATGTGGTGGCTGAATTTGCTCTGCAGAAACAAATTAGACCACATTCCATGGAGGCTCAGGTGGTATTGTGGGAAGAACTTAATTTGTTGCCTGCTGAGATTTGCCAAATGGCGACATCATCTTTGCACAACTTTTCTAAGCATTGCCGCTTGGCTGTTCGGGTAGGTCATTCCCAGACCTGCCCTAGGCTGCCGGGTTTTTTTGTTTTTTTAAATTTTGGTTAGCCTTTTCATAGTGAACATTGCAGTGTGTGATTTCCCCCCCCCCCCCCCCCGGCTCTTTGATGAAGACTGGTAAGTGACTTTTCTAGCCCCTTAGTTTAATGCATATGTTACTTTTGTCTGAGCTCAGTATTTTCGTTGGGTTGGAAGCAATAGTGTTTGGTTGTTAATGATGATGTTCCAAGTATAATCAGTTTGTCCACAGTTTTGGCTTTTCCAGAGAATACTTGCAGGCTGTCTGGGCGGGACTATATATCTGTGATGACAGCTTTTGCTCTGTCTCCATCTGGCAGAGGTGCATGACCCACCTGTGGGATTGACCTGACTCATTAGAGAAAAGCCAATTGGTAGTCATTTCTCCACCTTCTATTAAATCAGGGGTAGGCAACTCCTAGTTCTGGAGTGCCAAATTAAAATTGTATGCACTACCTCCACTGTATGCAGATATCTCATGCACATTCATTGGAGATTACCTATTTGTTTGCATTCGAGGACCAGAGTTGCTGTCTGCTGTATCAAACGTGTTTTTTTTTTTTTTTTAAGGTACCATTACCTCAGTGTTTCTGCAGAATCCCTTTGACATAGAAAACATTTTAAGAACTAAAGGTCTTCTGGTTTGCAAGTGTGAATACTGTTCTTCTCAGCCTTTGCCTATTTGAGCCAAATCTCAACTTATTATTTCATACATATCCATAGTTTCAGGCAGATTACATAACCCCCCCCCCCCCCCCCCCCCAAGAATAACAGTAAAAAAAATTGGATATCAAGCTAGATGACACTCAGTAAAAACCCAGTCACGAGCCAGGCATGAAGAATGGCTCCAAAATAAACTTCCTAATGAAAAAAAGGGGGCAGAGAAACTACTAAAACGAAGAAAAAAAAAATCACTTGCCATACACCAGCTAGAACTGGCAGACAAACTTTTTTTTTTCTTCTAATTCCTGGTTGCCTGTGCAATTCTATAACAATGAGCATTGGAAAAATTAGATTCAAACTCACAATGAAGTGCAATTTCAATTGCTGAAAATCTATAAAAGCAAACACTTTCACTGCATCTGCCCATAAAATGAATGGGTGAAAGGACTGAAGCACTTCAGCTAAGGAGCATGTTGGAGTCTCTGGTTTTTCCAGCCTTTCCTGTACATTGCCATTCTTAAAAAAAAGTGTCAGAATTTATAATGGAATGCTGTACAAGCCTACAAAAAGTTTGAATTACACCAGCAAAGCAGACACGAGATTCAATAAGTGCAAGTTTGAAATGTGAGCAGTAGTACCTGTTTTCATGGCTTCAACTCTGGCTACTGGTACACAAGAACAGGGGTTTGCATGTACATTGAACTGAAAAAATCCCTGTGTATTTACCCTTTGACGTGTGATGGGGAGATGCCTAGTAAGTGGGGTTTAAAAGTTAAAAGGCTTACAAACCTGGCTACACCAGTAGCCAGGTTTGTAAGCCTTCATGATTGGTGGTATTGCTCATAAGTTTCAAACTTTGTGCTAATTCATCCCTTGGTTTTTGTCTGTTGCCATGTGTCCAATATATGCACACATGTGTTTGTGTAATTACTAGTAAACCAGAAATTTTACTGCTACTCTGCAGCCTTACAACTAGTATTAATTTCTTAAGATGTAGGTAGGAGAAGGGTATACCTCTTGTATATTAAAAGACAAAAAAAGTTTAAAATCATGGCTAGTAACAGTTTCTTAGTGTCTAGAGAGATGAATTCACAACCAATGGATTATGCACCTCTTCCAGCAGAAGGAGATGTAACAAAACTGTCATTACAGTATATATACCCCTGCTGTGACAGCCTGCCAGAATTCTCAGTCTTCATCTGATGGTGGACATGCATTTCCCTACTGGGGATTGCTTCAAGTTGTAGAAGGAGAAAGAAAAAAGAAATTTGCCTTGCTTTCCTGTGGTGATAACAAATTGTCCCGCTCCAGTTGAATTCCTGAGGTGATTTCCGTGGTCCCTCAGATGAGTGCCTTGGTCCCGTAGCTGGCTTTTCAGTTGGTGTGGACTTAGCGTTGAAACAGCTGAAAGGCACTGGGTGCAGGAACGCAAGCGTGGCAGTGACTGTAGATGCTCTCTCCCCCTGCAGCTGGAGACTGTATCTACTCAGCTGGGACAGACTGAGCTCAGGTAAAGCTTTAAAACGAAGAAAAAAAAAATGGAGGAGAGAAGTTTTCTGTAGGGCTTCTTCCTTCCTCCAGTCTCCATGCTCTGTGTTCTTGTTTCTATGGAACTTGGGGAACTCTGGCAGCTGGCAGGTTGAGTGGCCCTCTGGCCTAGGCCCTACTCTCAGGTTACTTTCTTGTTCACCATGTGGTAGGCTGTGGCAGTGTCATGTGCTCTTTCCCTGCACATTAGGCTGCTCTCTTCAGTTCTGTTGGCCTATGCATCCAGATATGCATCCAATAGTGAGCTTAATTGGATGCCTAGTTGGGTGTTTTGAACCCTTTCTTGGACATCCAGTTGGTTGGGAGCATCCATCTATGCGCCTAATTTTGTTCACGCTTATATCTGCACCCAAGCAGTGTGGTCTCAGTGCCCATCGCTTTTTGGGGTGGAGCACCTAAATTTTTGGATGCCTATATTTTGGGTGCTCTGTGCTTGCTTCGGCAGCACATATGCTAAATGGATGCCCAAGGTAACTTGGATGCCTTACATTTTGAACGTCTAGGTTTTGTTTTGTGGCTTAAGCTGGATGCACACCTTTTCAGATGCTTATTCAGCGTACTGATAGTGCTTTATGACTAAGAATCCTAAATTCCTTACCCTTTGTGCTGCTTGTCCTGTTTGGTCATCTCAGCCTATAATTGAACCAGCATTTCTTAGAGGCTCAGAAAGAATTGCCTTTGATTTTACTAAGCCCAGTTCTTCCCAGCCTGGTGTGGGACGACAAAAAAAAAAAAAAAATGCCGCTGGAAGGTTGCATTACTTAAGGGAGGTCTAACTGGTTCGTGCGCAGGGGATGGTAGTTCAGTAGACTCAGGATAGGTGCCCCTGGTTTTTTGCCACAGGTTCTTCTGCCTTCAGGCACAGTTCTCTGCCCCAACCTCTACTGTCTGTTATAGGTCATAGGTGGGGAAACACCACATGCACGGTACTCTGGGTAAGCTTAAATGTGTGGCTAAATCAGCTGCTGGTCTTTCCGATCCGGTTCTGGATGGCACGAATGAGGAAACCAATTATTGTTCCCCGGAGGATGGATATCGCTTCTACGATTGAAACAGTTTAGAACTATGTGGCAGTTCTTTCATGAAGATGAATTACTGATCCTGGTTGCCAGACATTGAGGACATTGGGACTAAATCCAGGACTGAGCCAAAGAAGTATTTTATGTTATGGAAGTCATTCAAGAATTGATCTTGCGTGGGATGCCCCAGAAGCTAATTTCAAAGGGGGCTGGGTCTTGGAAGGGCCTGTACCCCCTTCTTAGAGAAGGGAGAACGGCTGAAAAGTTAACTCATGATGGGAGAATTGAGGCTATCCTTAAGCAGGACTTGAAGCGATAGCAATGTCTTGCAAGTAGTTTCATGTTCCCTGTTTACTCACTCTTGCTTATTGCTCTTCCAGGAGGTCGGTAAACCTTGGGCAGTGATGGAACCAGCAGTCACAGTTTTTTGGCAAATGCGGGCTGCGATTTGGTCTGCACCTCCGTCACTGGAGTGAATTAAGTAATAGCAGCTAGGCATCAGCTATGGCTGAGAAATTGGTAGACTGATACAACCTCAATGCCTAACCTTACAAAGTTGCTGTTTAAAGGTTCACTCTTGTTTGGGAGTGAATTGGAGGAGATGGCCAATAAGTAGGAAAGTTCACAGTTCCTCGATCCGGTTGGAATGCTTGCAGTTCAGAGCTGGTCTAGGATCGAGCGGCCTGAATATTGTCTGACATGTAGTTTACATCAGTTGGCAGAGAGGAACCAAGAGCTAGCAAGTGTTGCAGGAAATGGCCCAACTTATGGAATGGACAGAAGGGCATCTTCAGGAGATCTCTGCCTCACACATTGCAGGAAAAGATAATGTAAGAGTGGGCTTTCTCAGCAGACAGTCTGGGTTCAGGAGAATGGAAATTGTCAGATGAGGCGTTTCAGCTAATAGTGGATTGCTGGAGCCTTCCGTTTCTGGATCTGCTGGTGACTTCTCGCACTGCAAAGGTTTCTTCAGTCGCAGGAGAGATCCAAAGTCCCTAGCATCGTTGTTCTTGGCAGAAGTGGTTAGAGGGCAAGCTGCTGTATACCTTTTCCCCATGGCCCATATTGGGCAGGAGGATGGTGTTTCTGGTGGCACTAGACTAGCCCAGGAGACCATGGTATGCAGATTGGCAAATTCTCCTGTTAGACACCCCCCCACCGACTTCCGGCACACAGGGATCTGCTGTGGCAGAGACTTTTTTTTTTTTTTTCCCCCACACAAAGATCTGACTCTCTTTTGTCTTACGGTATGGCCCTTGCTGTACCGTGGATATGTTACTGTGGTGGTTACCACCTTGCTACGAGAGAGTAAGTATTCCACTGCCTTAGCCTAGGAGCTGGTTTGAGTGTTTGAGGCTTGGTGTGAAGACCCTGCTCATTTTGTTGTTTTTGCAGGATGGATTGAATAAAGGATTGGCCCTTAATTCCTTAAAGTTCAGGTAACGATTTGATGGTCCCTTGTTGGCTCATCCAGATGTGGCCCATTTTTTTGTAAGGAGTGAATGAATTATCTTTGTCCTTTGAGGTATTCTGTGCCCTTGTGAGGTCTTAATCAATCAGGTTTTGGAATTCTTGGTATACCCTACATTTCGACCAATGCATATCCTTTCCTTGTGGTTACTGACCTTGAAAATTGATCTTTCTTGTGGCGATTTGTTAGGTCTTGCAGTGTGGATATTCTACGCATCTATTTTGTCAGGTGCCGTTACTGAGTGACTCCAGGGGCGATACTACAGCGTACTGTTCTTTCCTTTCTGCCAAAAATGGTCTCATTTTCTTTTGAATCAGTCCATTTCCCTGCAGCCTCTGAATAGGGAAACAGACCTGTTGTGGCCCTTGGATATTAAGAGACATATTATGAGATATCTGGAGGTTTCTAGACCTCTCAGGAAGACTGCGCCTGTTTTGTCTTCCATGGTGGTAGTAAACCGGGCGAGCCCACCTTGCAGGCTACAATAGCTAGCTGGATTAAGGAGGAAGTTATGGCTGCATACATGGATGCTGAATTTTTGCCTAGTTAGGTTGGGCCTCATTCCACTAGGGCTTAGGCAGTTCATGAGCGGAAGTTAGGTGGTTGTCTCCTGACAACACTTGCCAAACTGCACGGTGGTCCTCCTTACACACCTTTTTCCAGGTATTACCTGTATGTGCAGGCCCAGGAGGACGCAGCCTTTCCAAGTTCAGTTTGACAGGACTGTGCACAGCCTTCTGCCCTATTTGGGAGTAGCTTGGGTACATCCCACTGGTTATGAATTCATCTGCCTGGATGCTAGGAAATGAGAAATTACTATTTACCTGATTTCCTTTTCTTTAGGACAGACAGATGAATTCAGCTTCCCGCCCTTAGCTGCCGAATGATTGTACTATAGTCCTCCTGCGTGACTACGTGTTCTGGGGATTACTGGTAAGAGTTAGTCCAGTCCTTAGACTAGTGTTAATATATTCTTTGTCTGAGCTCAGTGTTTTCTTGTTGGCTGAGTACTAGAATGTTGTCATTAATTTGTTTCGTTTGTAAAAGCCAACTGGACAGACTGAGAATATTGGCGGGCTGAGGTCACTGCAGGGGTATATAAACTTTGATTTTTCTCCTAGGACAGGCAGGTTTGTAGTCCTCACACATGTGACATCAGGTGGAGCCCTGCACAGAAACTTACGTCAACTTTTCTAGAACTTGACTGGCACACTGAGCATGCTCAGCATTCCTTAATCCACATGTCCACATGGGGTCCCTCAGTCTTTTTCCGTGGAGCTGTCGTCTGTCTTGGAGCTTGTGCTCTTTTTTTTTTTTCTGGAAAACTAATAACTTTTTTGGCTATTTGTTGCCTGGTTCCTGCCCTAGGTCTCTCTCAAATCATCCTGGCCTTAGTCTTGTGACGCAGTAAGTTCTCATTTGCGGTCAGTTTCCTGTAGTAGTGTCCTTTGGGGCTCGTTGTTTGGCCTTATTTTAGTCATGGCATCGTCTGATTTTCGTCAATGCCCCCAGTACCCTCTGACTGTGTCTATTACGGATCCACATAATGTATGCATCCTCTGCCTGGGGGCATCCCATGATGTTAGGGGATGCCGCATCTGTGACCAGCTGAACCACAAGGGCTGACAAGCCTGCTTCGACAAGATGGAGAAGCTGTTCGGCCCTCAGAGGTTCGAGCCTTCAATGTTGGCTTCTGTGTCATCCATACCGAAGGAGCGGGGGAGTATATGGGCATCAATCTCCTCTTCTCCCCCCCCCCCCCCCTCCTGGTGACCCTGGAGGAGTGGGGGACAGGGGATCGAGCCTCTTCAATCTCTTCTAGGTGGAGGATGTCTAGATCTTTACCTTTCAACTCTGAGCCCGGGGAAAAACTGGGCCGAGCACTGTGGAAAGTCGAGAAAGCATCAACATCTGTCACCGTAGGCAAAAGGAGCAAGGCTCGGGATAGTACTGGTTCTTGCTGTGATGCTCCCTGAGGTGACGAGGTTATGCCCTCCATGGATTCTGGTGCTGGATACTGACCTCCCTTGAGGGTCCAAAGAGGATCGCTCCACTCCTCGCCCTATGCAGTCGGTTCTGGCATCTTTGATCTTTTGAGGAGGAGCTGGAGCACAGGGTGCATTTGGCAGACATTTGAGCCTGTACTGCTGGTGGCCACGGCCTCCATGCCGTAGCTGCTGTTGGAGTGACTTTTTTTTTTTTTTTTGTCAGCCCTAACTCATCTGGCTCTGGTGCCCCAGGGGTCTTTGGTGCCTCGTGGGGCACTGTCGCTCCCTCAGCCTGATGCCGTCCTTGTTCATGGCTTCTCGGATGAGGAAAGCCCTTTGAGTCTTGCAGTGCTGCCGCGCCTTCCTGCTCCTCGGCCAGCCCTACCGGGATTACCTGTAGGTCCATTGGGGCATTTGGTGCCTTTGCCTAGAACTCAAGGCATGCCCAGGCCTTCATCCCCGCCTTAGTTTAGTGAGGATGAAGCCCTTTATGACCCCTGGGGATTGAGAGGGCTGTCCCTTGGACCAGTCTCCCCCAGAGGAACGGTGGAGGTCTCCGGCCAAGGACTTAATCTTTGCCGGCTTTGTGCGAGCCATGGCAGAAGCCATTCCATTCCAGCTGCTGATGGAGGATGACGCTAGGTATAAGATGCTAGAGGTTCTCCAGTTAGTGGATGCCCCAAAGTAGGTTGTGGCTGCTCCAATCCATGACAACTTCAAAGAGCTGCTACTCAGGATTTAGGAGTACTTTCTCATGGTTTTGCCTGCAAATGAGAAGGCGGATGGGGGGTGTTTCTAGTCCAAGTTGCCACTGGTTTTGAAAAGCATCAGCTCCCCCATCAATTAGTGGTGGTTGAGTCCACACTGAAAAAGACCAAGTGCTCCTGTACCCATGCCTTGGTTCCACTGGCGAGGGAACACATGGTGCTAGATGCGCTGGGTAGGAAGGTCTTTCAGGGAGCCATGCTGATAGCATGAATAGCCTATCAGCTCTATATGACTCAGTACTTCCATAACCTCTGGAAAAACAGATTGAGGTGGTGGCTGACCCTCTGCCCCTTCAGCAGCTGGACGCTCTAACGCAGTCAAGCATCAGGGCCTTGAATGCAGGAAGCATGAGGTTTGCTCCACATACAATGTCTTTGAGATGGCGGCAAGAGTTGTGGCTTCTGGGGTTTGCACTCGCAGGATGGCTTGGCTCCACACCTCTGGCCGGAGGTGCAGGAGAGGCTTGTTGATCTGCTGTGCACTGGTGAAAATCTTTTTGTGATGAGGGTGAGGGATGCGGTAGCTCAGTTGTGGGACCACCATGAGACCCTCCACCATCTTTCCGCCAGTACCTCAGACTCACTGTCTTCGGCCAGGAGGTCAACATGCAAGGGTCATGACTATCATTCTATCGTCAGCGGAAATATTACCCGCTTGCTTCTCACTCCCAACCACAGAGTGAGCTCTCGGGGCCATTCTAGGCAGCAGCCAGCTTCCGAGCCATGCCCCACTATGGGGTTTTGATTGTTGGGGAGGGAGCAGGAGCCAGCCTCCTGTCACTGTGCCGTGGGACCTCCCCACCTCCTCATTCGGAGATCAGCTACAATTCTTTGCAGATCGATGGCCAGGGGTCACCTTGGACAAATGGGTTCTGTCCATAATGCAGCAGGGTTACCGGCTGAATCGGATGTCCTGCCAGATTCTCTACCAAGTCCTTTCTGGGGGCCATCAGCATGTCAGGAGACCCTCTTGAAGGAGCTCTCCACCTTAATAGCCAGGGTGGTCGAGCCTGTGTCGTTTCTCCCCCCCCTCCCCCCAGGACAGTTGGCATGGGGTTTCTACTCCTGGTATTTTCTGATTCAAAAGAAAGCTGGGGGCCTCCGTCCCATCCTGGATCTGAGAGCCTTGATCATCTTTCTAAAAAGAGAGGTTCAGGATGGTCTCTCTGGGCACCCTGATTCCTCTCTTGCAAAAAGGGGGGACTAGCTGTGCTCCTTTGATTTAAGATGCCTAATCCCACATCGATATCTTCCAAGGTCACAGGAAGTATCTCCAGTTTTTGGTGGGCGATCATGATTTACATTACTGGGTATTGCCATTCTTGGCCTGGCCTCCACACCACAGGTCTTCACCAAGTGCTGTCTGACCATGGTGGGGGGAGTACTTGCACAGGTGGGGAGTGCAGGTCTTCCCCTACCTGGATGATTGGCTAGTCAAAAGCGCTACCCAGTTGGGGGCAATGTCTTCCGGTTGCTGCAGTCTTTGGGGTTCATTATCAACTACTTGAAGTCTCAACTGAGCCATTTGATGTGGCTGGACTTCATCATAAGAACATGCCAAACTGGGTCAGACCAAGGGTCCATCAAGCACAGCATCCTGTCTCCAACAGTGGCCAATCCAGGCCATAAGAACCTGGCAAGTACCCAAAAACTAAGTCTCTATCCCATGTTACTGATGTATTATAATAGCAGTGGCTATTTTCTAAGTCAACTTAATAGGTAATGGACTTCTCCAAGAACTTATCCAATCCTTTTTTTAAACCTAACTACACTAACTGCACTAACCATATCCCCTGGCAACAAATTCCAGAGTTTAATTGTGCATTGAGTGAAAAAGAACTTTCTCTAATTAGTTTTAAATGTGCATGGGTTATTTTTCCCTATATGCATCACCTTGCACTTATCCACATTAAATTTCATCTGCTATTTGGATGCCCAATTTTCCAGTCTCACGAGGTCTTCCTGCAATTTATCACAATCTGCTTGTGATTTAACTACTATGAATAATTTTGTATCTGCAAATTTGATTACTTCACTCACGTATTTCTTTCCAGATCATTTATAACTATATTGAAAAGTACAGATCCCTGAGGCACTCCACTGCCCACTCCCTTCCACTGAGAAAATTGTCCATTTAATCCTACTCTGTTTCCTGTCTATTAGCCAGTTCGTAATCCATGAAAGGACATCGCCACCTATCCCATGACTTTTTACTTTTTCCTAGAAGCCTTTCATGAGGAACTTTTGTCAAACGCCTTCTGAAAATCCAAATACACTACATCTACTGGTTCACCTTTATCTACATTTATATGCCATACTGAGTCAGACCAAGGGTCCATCAAACCCAGTATCCTGTTTCCAACAGTGGCTAATCAAAGTCGCAAGTACCCAAACATTAAATAAATCATGATCTACTATTGCTTATTAATTAAAAGTTTATGAATTCCAGAGCTTAACTATGTGCTGAGTGAAAGAATTTTCTTTGATTTGTTTTAAATGAGCTAACTTCATGGCGTGCTCCCTGGTCCTTCTGTTATCTGAGAGAGTAAATAACCGATTTACATTAATGTGATAGTCCTTTCGTCATTTTGTAAATTTCTATCATGCCCCCCCCTCAGTCGTCTCTTCTCCAAACTGAACAGCCATTACTACTTTTTAGCCTTTCCTCATAGGGCAGCGGTTCCATACCCTTTATGTTGGTTGCCCTTCTTTGCACTTTCTCCAGTGCAACAATATCTTTTTGGAGATGTGACCAGAACTGCATACGGTATTCAGGATGCAGTCTCACCAAGGAGTGATAGGCATCATAACATCCATCCTTTTAGTGGACATTCCCTTCCTAATTCCTAACATTCTGTTTGCTTATATCATTGGCACAACACACGGAGCTGAAGATTTCAATGTATTATCCACTATGACAGCTAGATCTCTTTCCTGGGTGGTAACTCCTAAGATAGAACCTAACATTGTGTTACTACAGCAAGGGTTATTTTTCACTATATGCATTACTTTGCACTTGTCCATATTTACATTTCATCTGCCATTTGTAAGCCCAGTCTTCCAGTCTCGCAAGGTCCTCTTGCAATTCATCACATTCTGCTTGTGATTTAACTACTCTGCATAATTTTGTCATCAGCAAATTTGATCGCCTCACTCGTACCCCTTTCCAGATCATTTACAAATATATTAAAAAAAAAACCACTGGTCCAAGAATATATCCCCGAGGCACTCCACTGCTTACCTTTTCTTCACTGTGAAAACAGACCATTTAATCCTACACTTTCCTATCTCTTAACCAGCTTGCAAGCCACAAAAGGACATCGCCTCCTATCCCATGATTTTTTTTTTTTAGTTTTCTTAGAAGCCTTTCATGCAGGTCTTTGTTGAATGCCTTCTGAAAATCCAAATACACTACATCTACTGATTCACCTTTGACCACATGTTTGTTCACTCCTTCAAAAAAAGATGTAGGAGATTTGTGAGGTAAATCCATGCTGGATGTGTCCCATCAAACCATGTCTATTTAAATGTTTTGTGATTTTAATCTTTATAACAGACTCCACAATTTTTCCTGGCACTGAAGTTGAGCTGACCTGTCTATAGTTTCCCGGATCACCCCTGGATCTCTTTTTAAATATTGGGGGGTTACATTGGCCATCTTCCACTCTTCAGGTACAATGGATGATTTTAATGATAGGTCTGAAACTTCATTTTTTTAGTTCTTTCTGCTCTGGAGTGTATACCATCCAGTCCAGGTGATTTACTACTCTTCAGTTTGTCGATCAGGCCTACCTCATCTTCCAGGTTCACTTCATCTGAATCATCACTGCTGAAAACCTTCTCTGGAATGGGTATCTCCCCATTCTCTTCAGTAATCAAAGCAAAGAAATCATTTAATCTTTGCACAATGGCCTTATCTTGAATGATTGCCCCTTTAACCCCTCGATCATCTAACGGTCCAACCGACTCCCTCGCAGGCTTTCTGCTTCGGATATATTTTTAAAAGTTTTTATTGTGAGTTTTTGCCTCTATGACCAGTTTCTTTTCATATTCTTTCTTAGCCGGTCTTATCAATGTCTCATATTTAACATGCCGATGCTTATGCTTTATCCTATCTTCTTCTGGTGGATCCTTCTTCCAATTTTCTGAATGAAGATCTTTTGGCTAAAATAGCCTCTTTCACCTCACCTTTTAACCATGCCAGTAATAGGTTTTCCCTTTCTTCCACCTTTCTTAATGAATAGAATACATCTAGACTGTGCTTCTAGGACGGTATTTTTTAACAATGTCTACAACTTTTTTGCACACTTTTTACCTTTGTAGCTGCAACTTTCAGGTTTTTTTTTCTATTTTTCTCATTTTATCAAACTTTCCCTTTTGAAAACTTAGTGCTTGAGCTGTGGATTTACTTACTGTCCTTCCAGTAATTTAATTCAGTTCTAATCATATGAGCACTATTCCCAAGCGGCTCCACCACCATTACCTCTCACCAAATCCTGTGCTCCACTGAGAATTAGATCTAAAATTGTTCCCTGTCTCTATTCCTGAACCAATTGTTCCATAATCTGTCATTTTATTCCATCCAGGAATTTTATATCTCTAGGATGTCCTGATGTTTCACGTACCCAGTCTATACAAGGGTAATTGAAATATCCCATTATTACTGCACTACCAATTTGTTTAGCTTCTCTAATTTCTTTAGCATTTCACTGTCAGTCTCACCATCTTGGCCAGGTAGACAGTAGTATACACCTATCACTATATTCTTCCCCAACACACAAGGGATTTCTACCTTTGTAGATTCAATTCTGCATTTAGTCTCTTGCAAGATCTTTATCTTGTTGGACTCTGTGCCCTCCTAGACTAAAGTACCCTCCCTATCAAGTTGCTCCTCTCTCTCATAGTGCTATACCAGGGTACAAATTATATCACAATCACATTGGTTATCCTCTTTCTACCATGTCTCTGAGATGCCAATTAAGTCTGTCATTCACTGCTGTCATTCACTGCTATACCCTCTAACTCTTCCATCTTCGACTTCTGGCATTAGCATACAGACATTTCAAAGTGTGATTTTTGTTTTTATGTTCTGCTTTTCAGTTGACAGGGATAAGTTGGAATCTTTTAGCTCAGCTGACTCTCTAATTATAGGCACTTGGACTACTTTTCTTATTATTGGAACCTCTGTTGGGATGCCCTAATTCTAATGCTTCATTAGTCTCCTTTGAAGATACCTCCCTCCGAACCATTCGCTGCTGAGCAACTATCTGCTTTCCCTTCTTTTTAAAGGTTAATGCCAGCAGCCTGGTTCCACCCTGGTTACGGTGGAGCCCATCCCTTTGGAAAAAGATTCCCTCAGTTCCTTACAAAACTGAATCCCTCTTCCTTGCACCATCGTCTCATCCATGCATTGAGATGCCAGAGTTCTGCCTGCCTCTGGGTACCTGTGCATGGAAAGGTTGCATTTCGGAGAATGCTACCCTGGAAGTTCTGCAGTTCATCTTTCTACTCAAGTCTAAATTTGGCTTTCAGAACCTCCCTCCCACCTTTCCCTATGTTGTTGGTGCCCACATATACCATGAAAGCCAGCTCTTCCCCAACACTGTCTAAAATCCTATCTGGATGACATGTGAGGTCCGCCACCTTCGTACTAGGTAGCATGTTACCAGGCGATCCTCATGCCCACCAGCCACCCTGCTGTCTACATTCATAATAATCGAATCACTGACTCTGGCTGACCTAACCCCTCCCTCCTGGGCAGTAGCCCTGGGAGACACATCCTCAGTGTGAGAGGACATTGCACCACCTGGAGAGCAGGTCCTTGCTACACTATCATTTCCTGCTGTCCCATCATGAGACCTTCCTCCTCCATAGCTGTACCAGGGCTTTCAGTCTGGAGTTGGGACTTGACTACTATATCTCTGAAGGTCTCATCTATATAACTGTCTGCCTCATCTCCTCCAGGCCTGCCACTCTAGTCTCCAGAGATCGAACTCGTTCTCTGAGAGACTGGAGCTCTTTGCATCAGATGCATATGTATAACTTCTCACCGGTGGGTGTAAAAGTCATATATGTGACACTGGAGGCAAAAGACTGGGAGGCCACCGCCCCCCCCCCCCCCCCCCCCCCCGGCTGCTAGACTCTGCTGCCTTCATCTTAAATTTGTTCAGTTCCTAGTTAGTTTTAGGTTGTTATAGAGTAGGAATGCGTACAATTAGGACACTTTAAAATGTATTAGTGTAATTACTGTCAGGCCGATACAGTAAAGTGGGGCCGCAATTACCCCGCTCCTAACCCGCTTTCTACTCACTTTCCGGCCACGTTAGCCCTTCCTGCGGTACACTATCCTCTTTAACCCATCCTTACCACCTCTTTAAATCCCCGGGTAACCCCTTCCGTACGCGGCATGTATATTAAATGTAAACTATCGAATTAGCTATTCCCTCCCATACAGTAACGTGCGCGCCCCGACTATTGCTATTTTACCCTGCCGTTTTGCCGCGCGTTTAACCTGCTAACTTACCGCCTACCCTTACCCCTGCGTTAGAGGCAGGAGTAAGGGTAGGCGGCAAACTTTCCCCCAAAAGGAAACCTCTAAAAACCTAAAATCCCCTCCTCCCGAAGCGACTTTTTGTTGTTTTCTTACTTTTTGTTGTGTTCAGCTCCTTCCCTTCTCTGCCGTCCTCCGGAGGGGCAGCCGGCGGCGAAAGCGGCTTGCAGCGTTCCCTCGCGACCACGTGCAGCGTCTTTTGGGAGGAACCGGAGTCCTAGCGCCTCCAGTACCCTGGAGGAAAAATCTCCCCCCCCCCCCCCCCCCCCCGAGAACCCAGCTGGGGTTGAGAGGTGCGAGTACTGAGTGAATCCCCTTCCCCCAGGGCAGTGCCCCTGACAGGGGCTGCAAGGTAGCGAAGTGTACTTTCATTGGCCTGAGCGCCCGTCAATTTGGGCGCTCCAGCCAATGAAAGCACATAGACGGGCGCGCGTGACGCACGCCCGTCTATGTGCTTTCATTGGCTGGAGCGCCCAAATTGAAGGGCGCTCAGGCCAATGAAAGTACGCCAGTCTGTGCTTTCATTGGCTGGAGCGCCCGTCAATTTGGGTGCTCCAGCCAATGAAAGCACATAGACGGGCGTGACGCACGCCGTGATGTCACGCGCGCCCGTCTATATGCTTTCATTGGCTGGAGCACCCAAATTGACGGGCGCTCAGGCCAATGAAAGTACGCTTCGCTTCCCTCACAACCTTGCAGCCCCTGTCGGGGGCACTGCCATGGGGAAGGGGATTTACTCAGTACTTGCGCCTCTCAACCCCAGCTGGGTTCTTCGAGGGGGGGGAGGGAGGATTTTTCCTCCAGGAGAACCGGGACCTGCGCGGGGGGGGGGACTGTTGCGAGCCGTTTTCGCCACCGGCTGCCCCCTCCGGAGGGCGGCAGAGAAGGGAAGGGGCTGAAAAGCAACAAAAGGTAAATTGGCACATGTCGAGCCGCTTCGGGAAGAGGGGATTTTCGGTTTGTAGGTTTTCATGGGTTAAAGTTGGGATCCACTTCCTGGTGCCTGTCATTTCAAATGTCATTTGAAATGACAGGTACCAGCGCACCCAGGATACTGTATAGGCTCTGTATTAAGCACCTATACAGTAAAATGGGTTGTGCGGGCCTAACGCTTCGCCTAACACTTTGCAGACGCGGCTTGCATTTGCAAGCAATTTAAATAGAGTATCGAGCGGTATGTGATCAGAACAGTGCGTGGGGCAAACGAGGGTGCGCCCGGCACTGCCGCACTCTTTCTAACGCGGCCTTACTGTATCGACCCGTATATCGGGTAGTGACCTACAAGGGAATGATCAAAATCCTGATAAGGTGTGGGGAATTTCTGTGTTTAAGTTAAAATGCAGATTAAAAAATTTAGTGGGTGTTTTTTTTAGTGTGAAAGTGACACCTGCCTATAAATGGTGGGAGGGTTGGGAAATACAAACACATACACTTCTGTTTATTGCCTGCCTTTCTGATTACCTATTTAAATAAAACAAAGCACACTAAATAATATACCCCAGTAGTTTACTTCTCCCCAATAGTTTTTACACTTAAATTTCCCCAAGCAGTACTTACAGATTCTTTCTTTTTAGCCACCAGCAAGGCGATCATCTCCTCTGTGCTGCCACTGGATTGTCATTGGAGCCCTGCTGGACACGAGACAGGCAAAGGCCTTTCTACCCCAAAGCAGGGCACTGTCTCTGGCATCTCAGGCGGGAGTGGTACAGTGAAGCTAGTGAGTCTCTGCCAGGCAGATGTTGAGGCTGCTTGCACACATGGCCACTACAGTTCGTTACTCCCCTTGCCCACTTACATATGTGCAGGCCCTAATGGACTCTGAGGTCTCAGTGGCATCAGGCCACTCGGAACCTCTTGGTCTGCATCCGGCTTACGCAGACTGAGACGTTCTATCCTGGTGGGGGACTCTCTCCAACCTGGAGCGTGGGTTGTCGTTTCAAACTCCCCCTGTGTGGGCTGTACTCACCACGGACTCCTCCCTTCTTGGGTGTGGAGCCCATGGGAGCAGCTCCACACTCTAGGCCTGTGGTCCACCCAGAAAGCACGATGCCATATCAACTTCCTGGAGCTCCGAGCAATCAGGTACGCCCTCTGGGCTTTCAGGGATCAGTTGGCCTGGATCAGGGCCATCCTTCCTGCCAAGAACAAGATCACAATGGTATATCAATAAGCAGGGGAGCATGAGATCGTTCCTCGTGTTTCAGGAAGCAGTTCAGATCTGGTCCTGGGCCTTGTCCCAAGGAATGGTGCTTCAAACCGTGTACTTGGCCGGAACGGACAATGTGATAGTGGACTGGCTCAGTCAAGCATTCCAGCCCCATATATGGTTCCTAAACTAGTTGGTGGCAGACTGGATCTTCTGTCTCTGGGGCATCCTGGACATGGATCTGTTTGCATCCCCCTGCAACAGCAAGGTGGCTCAGTTCTGCATAAGAACATAAGAAAATGCCATACTGGGTCAGACCAAGGGTCCATCAAGCCCAGCATCCTGTTTCCAACAGTGGCCAATCCAGGCCATAAGAACCTGGCAAGTACCCAAAAACTAAGTCTATTCCATGTAACCATTGCTAATGGCAGTGGCTATTCTCTAAGTGAACTTAATAGCAGGTAATGGACTTCTCCAAGAACTTATCCAATCCTTTTTTAAACACCGCTATACTAACTGCACTAACCACATCCTCTGGCAACAAATTCCAGAGTTTAATTGTGCGTTGAGTAAAAAAGAACTTTCTCCGATTAGTTTTAAATGTGCCCCAAGCTAACTTCATGGAGTGCACCCTAGTCTTTCTATTATCTGAAAGAGTAAATAACAGATTCACATCTACTCTTCTAGACCTCTCATAATTTTAAACATCTCTATCATATCCCCCCTCAGTCGTCTCTTCTCCAAGCTGAAAAGTCCTAACCTCTTTAGTCTTTCCTCATAGGGGAGCTGTTCCAAGTGGTATCAAGTGGTTGGTGTCCCAGCCTTGGATGATTTTGCCTGCAGCTGGAGCCAGAGCCTTCTGTATGCATATCCTCTGATCCCACTAGTGATGAAGACTGTCAAAGCTTTGCGAGGACTGGGGGACTATGATCCCGCAGGCTCAACATGGGCCAAGGCAGGTCTGGTTTCCGCTCCTGCGGAATCTCTCCCTCTGGGAACCAGTCAGCGTGGGGACTTCTCCGGATCTCATCACTCAGTATCAGGGCAGGCAACGGCATCCCAACTTCCGGGCCCTGTCTCTCACAGCCTGGATGTTGAGAGGCTGAGTCTGCGGCCCCTTGACCTCTGAGGATGTTTCTCGGGTCCTGGTGGCTTCCAGAAAGCCTTCCACTAGAAAGTCTTATGGGCTGAAATGGAAGAGGTTTTTGGTGTGGTGTGTGCAATGTGGCCTAGATCCTTTTTCTTGCTCCATTCATAAGCTGCTTGATTACCTCTTCTACCTCTTGGAAGCTGGTCTAAAAACTAACTCCATTAGGGTACCCTTGAGTGTGATTTGAGCTTACCATCTGTCTGGCTCGCCCATCTCCGTGCAACCTTTGAGTTGCTTCATGCGAGGCCTGCTTCAGTTGAAACCTCCTGCGGTCTTGGGAGCTCACTGTGGTGTTGGCTCAGCTGATGGCTCCTTTCGAGCTGCTGAGCTCCTGTGACCTGAATCTCCTGACCTGGAAGGTCATCTTTTTGGTGGCGGCCGCTTCAGCTCGCATAGTCAATGAGCGTCAGGTGCTGGTGACGTACCCTCCATACATGATGTTTTTTTCATGACTGGGTGGTTCTCTGGATGCAGCCCAATTTTTTTATTTTTTTTTCCCTTCTCCCCCCCCCCCCCCCCCTTCTACCTAAGATGGTGGCTGAGTTCCATCTTAACCAGTCGGTGGGCCTGCCGACCATTTTTCCCAAGCCTCACTTGCACCCATATAAGCGGGCCCTGTACAGTCTGGATTGCAAGAGAGCTTTAGTCTTCTTTCTGGTGCAGACAAGTTCATAGTCTATCCATGCAACTCTCTCTTTTGACAAAAATAAATTGGGAGTTGCCGTTGGTAAGCACACTGTCCAATTGGTTAATGGACTGCCTCTCATTCTGTTATACACAGGTGGGGCTGCAGCTTGGGGGTGATGTTAAAGTTCATTCCATCAGGGCCATGGTGACTTCGGTGGCACACTTAAGGGCTGTGCCTATGGAGGAGATCTGAAAGGCTGCGACTTGGCGTTCCCTCCACATGTTAACCTTTCACTATTGGCTGGATAGGGATTGCCGACTCGACAGTAGGTTCGGCCAGTCTCCTCAAGAATCTTTTCTAAACCCAACTCTTTGTGCCTAGAGCGCTTTTTTCGGATTCAGGCTGTCTCTCTTAGTTACCAACAGTGCCACTCTTGTGCCTGTTGGCACATTGGTTAGGTGTCTGTCGGTAGTTTTGTCTTCAGGACAGTCTGTAGCTAGGGATTTGCCCATGTGTGAGGACTACCATCTTGCTTGTCCTAAGAGAAAGCAGAGGAGTTTACCTGTTATAGGTGTTCTCCTAGGACAGCAGGATTGTCAGCTCTCACGAAACATGCCCACCACTCCGCAAGAGTTGTTTCGTCTGTTTTGTTTTATTTTTTTGTAATTCTATGTTATGAGACTAAAGAGGGACTCCGCATGGTCGTGTGGATTAGGGCATGCTCAGTGTGCTAGTCAAAGTTCAAGAAACGTTGACAAGCTTTCCATGCTGGGCTCCATCTGTCACCTATGTGTGAGGACTAACATTCTGCTGTCCTAGGAGAACACCTGTTATAGGTAAGCAACTCTATCAGTTTTGCTCTGTCTCCATCTGCTGGTAGAGGTGCATAATCCACTGGTTCTGAATTCATATATTTATTTAGGGTTTTTTATATACCGATTTTCTTGATACAGATCAAATCAACTCGGTTTACATAGAACGATAGTACATTAACAATAACTAGTCAAACCTCAGAAGAGGAGACAGTGGGAGCAGAAGGTAAAAAAAAAAAATAAATTCTGTCCTAAGGAAATTTATCAGATAAGTAGTAACTTTCTCATTAGTTATGAGAATAAGAGGGGAGGGAGGCAAATTACTCAGTTTTTCAAATAAAGCAGATGAACTGAAATATCTGGGTGTGGTTTAAAAACAAAACTACAAACTCAATGTCATTTAAATATGAAAATTCTAAACTATGTGGAATGAATTTGATTTTTTAAATTTAAATATACTTTGTGCATGCTATTAAATTTTACATCAGTTTAAGGGAAAAAAACCCAGACACTGAAAACTGACACTTTATTTTAGTACACCTAAAGAACTGCATATGCCATAATTGTCTGTTCATCTACTTCAGATTTTAACTTTGTTCCATGGAGGGTCACTGTGGTACTTCTATTTTCGCTGTCACTACACAATCGCTGGTACTACTTCGTTCCATTTCAGAACCAAACTGAGGCATATTTGAACTGCATTCTTCTAGATAATTTATTCACAGTGCATCTTCACTAATTGTACTTTTTAAGTATTGATCAGAAGCAAGAGATTCTGAGAAATAGGAACTTAGTAGCATGTTCATTTGTTAATCTTTTGTCTCTAAGCCAAGAGTCTTCCAGTTCTATTTTACAAGAAGCTGTTTATGGAATGCAGAGTAATCCTTAGAGCAATCCTTAGACAGTGAGGAGTTAAAAGCAGACCTTCCATCATGTGAGAACACATTCTTTGCTGCCCACTAAATTATGTTCTTGCTCCAAATTTTCTTTTGCGTCAAATAGCCAACATCTTTAATCACCGCTGTTTCGTCAGTATTGGGGACGTTCTTAGTTTCATAATTGTATTAAAAGTAGACTGTTCATTTTTTGACAAAATGCCTTCTGTGAAGGACACACAAAAGATTTGCTGCCAGATAAGCTGGATGACAGCAAACCTCATTGCTGAGTGTTATAATTCTTTTGAATAGAAGTGAAGAAGGCAAAACATCAATTAAATTTTCATTCAGTTGCCTGACTATATCTCTGGAATGTCTGAAAGGTTTGGCCATGTCCTTCAAGTTTGATAGTCATTGAAACTGGCAATAGCAAATTGAATGCTCAAACTCTAACCCAGAGCCTAGTGTCAAAAATGTGCTTCCAAATATTTAAAGGGAATAATCTGGAATTCTATGTCATCTATTGATACATACTGCAAAGTTATTTGTGCACATCAAAATATGTGAACACTTTGTTGCTGAGCCCCATCTAATTTCGCCTGGCATTAAAAAGTACTTCTCTTTACTAATATTCAAAGTCCAGTTAGCATTGTATTCACACAATATCCCTTTGCCAAAACATTTAATCCATGAGTAAGATGACTAAGTATTGTTAAGGACACTTTGCCATGCAGCTTTTATTTTACTCATGTGTTCAGTTGCAAAAGCTTGTACTATGGAAGGACCTGCACTTTCAACCTCTCAATTTTGACAATATATTCACCTGTGTAGTAAGATTTGGTAGAAACTGATTTCAGAACAACCAGCTTCAAAATAAGTTTTTCTATACCGTCAGGACAGTTTCTATTAAATATTTTTGTATTCCTTTTGCATTTCTGTGTTCCTGCTTGCAATATTTACATCTACCAACTTCCTTCTGTGGCTGGAATGTCACTATAAACCCACATACTCCCCCCCCCCCCCCAAGTAGCCATTATTAGGACTGCTTCAAACGAAAAGCAATAGAAAGCTAATATATCTTATGCAAAGACTCCAACTTTCCCCAACTCAGAAAAAGAAATGACTGCTTTGTGTGCTTGTTCTTTTAAAACAAAAAATAAATCTCTTTTGCCTTGACTTGCAGTCTGAGATTACAAAAGAACTTGCTTTGTTTTAATCTGTATAGCCAGTTAGGTGAATTTTGAACTTGAGTTTTGGTTTGGATTATCATTCAAATGTATTTATTTTTCTGTTTACAAATCAATACAAATTTGTGTATTTGCGCACACTTCCTAGGGATCACTTGAAAAATAACATAATTTTGAATTTACCAAGCTTGCCTAATATTGTATTTGGATCTATTTATTGTTACTAATGAGTTTTTATGAAACAAGGAAGTTTTAGAAATGGAAATATTTTCCTTGGGGGAAAAATAGGAACATTTTCTATCCCAGTCTCTCTGCAGATTAGTGTCCTCTTGTTCTGCCTTCTTGGCTACCTTCCCACCCTTTTCATAATCACTTATTCCGTGTTCTCAGGGGCCCTAAGTCAGACTGGTGCCTTTCCCCTTTATCTCCTTCCCAAATGTTGGGGAAAAAGATGTGGAACTAGCTGCTATGAAGGTGGCACACTTTTTTTTTTCTCACACTTTTGGCCCTGTACTCCAGTTCTGTGGACCTTATTCAATTAAAAAAAAATGAAGAAATCAAAGGCACAGATGGGGAAAAAGTCCTATTTTGAATAAAACCTACTCTTCTACATCCCCAGTTCTTTCATAGTCTTACATACCCAGGTTCCCTCCAGCATCACCATCCAGTTATTGTTTAAAAAGGTTGACCCTCAGAACACTTGCCCACCTTCCTTTAGCAATTTTTATTCTTCTCTGGACTGGTCCCCTACTATCTGTAACATTTAGTCAGACGCGGGAAGGTCGCACGTACCCCACACCACAAAGACCCACAGGATGCAGTGTAGATTCCCATGCGGCATGGATGTTGCTGAGTGCTCAGCCAAATGCACCATGCCTGAACTATACTGGCCCCGAGGAGGGTAGGATTCCTGCAGAGATCCCTGATGTCAGAACGGGGTATTTAGACCCCAGCCGTGCTCCAGGCAGACACCTCAGCAACAGATCCTCCTGCCTAGCAGTGTGTGTTGCTATCTCTCTCCAGTACCTTGTCTTGCTGTCTTTCCTTGCCTCATTGGCCTCCTTGCCCTGACTCTCTGTTGCCTTACCTTCTCTGCCCTTTCTTGTCCTGCCTTCTCCCTGTCAAAAGAACATAAGAGAATGCCATACTGGGTCAGACCAAGGGTCCAACAAGCCCAGTATCCTGTTTCTAACCGTGGCTAATCCAAGTCACTAGTTCCTGAGAGAGAGAAAATATGAATTAGCATTTGCACCGTGAGCTACAGCATTTTGTTAGTTTTTTTGATCACCACAGCACACTGGGCTGACTATTTTTCCTGTCAGTCTTGGCTTGATTCCTGGTATTGACCATTGCCCTAGACCTGGACTACTCTTTAGTTGCTGCCTGCCCCTTGTTCTGTACCTGGTGGTTCTCTGACTGCTCCGTCCCTTGACCTCAGCTTGGCCTCAGAATCTTTGTCTCTGCTCTGTGGGACCATTGCCTAAATCCTGATGGCCCCTGGAACCCAAGGGCTCAAACTGTAGGGAACAGGGCTGGTACAGGTAAAGCCTCAGCTATGTCCCAGTCTAGGGTGTGACTGCCAGCTGTTGGTGTGGGCCTAGTGGGCTTGTCTACTAGGCTGTACTAACCAAACCACAGCACAAGAGTCCATGTCCTTTACACTGTCTTGATTCTCTATCTCCTAGGGCCTGTGTCCTGCCACACATCTAATACATTCCCTTAGTACTTCTCAGTTCTCGTAGAAATGCTGCTTCTTGCCATTTGTGACCCCAAAACACAAACATTCACATTGTAAAAAGTCTTCACATCAGTGTTTGTCATATTCTGAAGTCTAAAAAAAATAACTATATGCATTGTTTTACTGAACTACATAACATCCTAGATGTGCACTGTGAAAGAATTATAGAAATATTCTAATAAATATAGAGACAGGTTTTCACACCCTTTGTCATATTAAGCCTAAACTATGCTCCTTGTTAAGTCATTTTGAACTGGAGCTAAACATCCACCTGTGTCCTATCACTATAGTTCAGCTGAGTCAAATACATCTGGATGAAGAATCAAGTTGTTATGGAGTGAATTTGAATTAAAAAGGTCAAAACATGCTGAACAAGGAGCTGTGGAAAGCACTCTGGAATAAGTTATTCTCATAAAGTAGATTGGGGAAGGCTATAAGAAAATTGCAATATGATTGAATATTTTTTAAGGGCACAGTCAGGTCCACTATTGTAAAAGTGAAAAGCTTGGTGGCACCACCAAGACACTGCCCTGATCAGGCCATCCCTCCAAAGTCAGTGGGCTAAAGAAACTGCTTCAGAAGGTCACTGAGGCCTAAAATTACTTTAAGAGAATTAGAAGTCTGAGACTGGGGAAAAATGTTAACTGTTTGACAATTTTAAGATGTCTCCAAAACACATGGCCTGTATGGTAACGTGGCAAGAAGGCAGCCACTGCTTGAAGAAAAGTCATATTCTTCGGAAATGCTATGTGGCCCTCTTGGGGATAAGAAAATAAGAAAATGCCATACTGGGTCAGACCAAGGGTCCATCAAGCCCAGCATCCTGTTTCAAACAGTGGCCAATCGAGGCCATAAGAACATGGCAAGTACCCAAAAACTGGGTCTATTCCATGTTACCATTGCTATTGGCAGTGGCTATTCTCTAAGTGAATTTAATAGCAGGTAATGGACTTCTCCTCCAAGAACTTATCCAATCCTTTTTTTAAGCACAGCTATACTAACTGTACTAACCACATCCTCTGGCAACAAATTCCAGAGTTTAATTGTGCATTGAGTGAAAAAGAACTTTCTCCGATTAGTTTTAAATGTGCCCCATGCTAACTTCATGGCGTGCACCCTAGTCTTTCTATTATCCAAAAGAGTAAATAACTGATTCACATCTACCCGTTCTAGACCTCTCATAATTTTAAACATCTCTATCATATCCCCCCTCAGCCATCTCTTCTCCAAGCTGAAAAGTCCTAACCTCTTTAGTCTTTCCTCATAGGGGAGCTGTTCCATTCCCCTTATCATTTTGGTAGCCCTTCTCTGTACCTTCTCCATCGCAATTATATCTTTTTTGAGATGCGGCGACTAGAATTGTACACAGTATTCAAGGTGCGGTCTCACCATGTAGCGATATAGAGGCACTATGACATTTTCCGTTTTATTCACCATTCCCTTTCTAATAATTCCCAACATTGTTTGCTTTTTTGACTGCCGCAGCACACTGAACTGATTTCAATGTGTTATCCACTGACGCCTAGATCTTTCTTGGGTTGTAGCACCTAATACGGAACCTAACATTGTGTAACTATAGCATGGGTTATTTTTCCCTATATGCATCATCTTGTACTTATCCACATTAAATTTCATCTGCCATTTGGATGCTCAATTTTCCAGTCTCACAAGGTCTTCCTGCAATTTATCACAATCTGCTTGTGATTTAACTACTCTGAACAATTTTGTCATCTGCAAATTTGATTCTCACTCGTTGTATTTCTTTCCAGATCATTCATAAATATATTGAAAAGTAAGGGTCCCAATACAGATCCCTGAGGCACTCCCTTCCACTGAGAAAATTGTCCATTTAATCCTACTCTCTGTTTCCTGTCTTTTAGCCAGTTTGCAATCCACGAAAGAACATCGCCACCTATCCCATGACTTTTTTTACTTTTCCTAGAAGCCTCTCATGAGGAACTTTGTCAAATGCCTTCTGAACATCCAAGTATACTACATCTACCGGTTCACCTTTATCCACATGTTTGTTAATTCCTTCAAAAAAGTGAAGCAGATTTGTGAGGCAAGACTTGCCCTGGCTAAAGCCATGCTGATTTTGTTCCATTAAACCATGTCTTTCTATATATGTTCTGTGATTTTGATGTTTAGAGCACTTTCCACTATTTTTTTCCTGGCACTGAAGTCAGGCTAACCGGTCTGTAGTTTCCCGGATTGCCCCTGGAGCCCTTTTTAAATATTGGGGTTACATTTGCTATCCTCCAGTCTTCAGGTACAATGGATGATTTTAATGATAGGTTACACATTTTTACTAATAGGTCTGAAATTTCATCTTTTAGTTCCTTCAGAACTCTGGGATGTATACCATCCGGTCCAGGTGATTTACTACTCTTCAGTTTGTCAATCAAGCCTACCACATCTTCTAGGTTCACCGTGATTTGATTGTCCATCTGAATCATTGCCCATGAAAACCTTCTCCATTATGGGTACCTCCCCAACATCCTCTTCAGTAAACACCGAAGCAAAGAAATCATTTAATCTTTCAGCGATGGCCTTATCTTCTCTAAGTGCCCCTTTAACCCCTCGATCATCTAACAGTCCAACTGACTCCCTCACAGGCTTTCTGCTTCGGATATATTTAAAGTTTTTACTGTGAGTTTTTGCCTCTACAGCCAACTTCTTTTCAAATTCTGTGTTAGCCTGTCTTATCAATGTCTTACATTTAACTTGCCAATGTTTATGCTTTATCCTATTTTCTTCTGTTGGATCCTTCTTCCAATTTTTGAATGAACATCTTTTGGCTAAAATAGCTTCTTTCACCTCTCCTTTTAACCATGCCGGTAATCGTTTTGCCTTCTTTCCACCTAGATACATCTAGACTGCTTCTAGAATGGTATTTAACAATGACCACGCCTCTTGGACATTTTTTACTTTTGTAGCTGCTCCTTTCAGTTTTTTTTTCTAACAATTTTTCTCATTTTATCAAAGTTTCCCTTTTGAAAGTTTAGCACGAGAACCTTGGATTTGCACACTGTTCCTCTTCCAATCATTAAATCAAATTTGATCATATTATGATCACTATTGCCAAGCGGCCCCACCACCGTTACCTCTCACCAAGTCCTGTGCTCCACTGAGAATTAGATCTAAAATTGCTCCCTCTCTCGTTGGTTCCTGAACCAATTGCTCCATAAAGCTATCATTTATTCCATCCAGGAACATTCTCTCTAGCGTGTCCCGATGATACATTTACCCAGTCAATATTGGGGTAATTGAGGTCTCCCATTATTACTGCACTACCAATTTGGTTAGCTTCCCTAATTTCTCTTAGCATTTCACTGTCCGTCTCACCATCTTGACCAGGTGGACGGTAGTATATTCCTATCACTATAGTCTTCCCCGACACACAAGGGATTTCTACCCATAAAGATTCAATTTTGTATTTAGTCTCATGCATGTGAGAAGGTTTTCTGTTCTGAGACGCTTAACATAGTAACTCAGTAAATGCGATCAGAAAGTCCCAAGTGGTCCATCTGGTCTGCTCAGCAATCTATCTTTTTTTTTAAAGGGTATTAACTGCTGTTCTGTGCAAGTTACCCAAGTTAACATGGTTATCCTATTTCTTCATTTCCATCTCTTAGCCTCTGTGTTTATTCAATACCCTTTTTAAACTCCACGACTGTTGTCTTTATTCTCTCTTCCGGTAGGGTATTCCATGCATGCACCACCCTTTCTGAACAAATGTTTCCTGATGAGGATCCTGAGTCTAGTCCCTTGGAGCTTCATATTATGTTCCCTAGTTCTACAGCTTTCTTTTTATTGGAAAAGATTTGGTTTCTGTGCATCTAATTCTTTTCAAGTATTTGTCTGTATCATAGCTCCTCCCTTCAGGGTATACAACTTCAGGTTCTTCAGCCTCATCTCACATGGCTTTTGATGCAGACCTCATTCCATTTTGGTCATCTTTCTCTGGACCGCTTCCATCCTGTCTCATTTTGAGACTCCAGAACTGAACACAATACTCCCAGTGAGACCTCCCCAGAGACCTGTACAAGGGCATTATCACCTTTTTCCTGCTGGCTATGCCTTTATGCAGCCTAGCATCCCTCTGACCTTAGCCACTGCCTTTCGCATAACTTTGCCACTTTCAGATTGTCAGACACAATTGCCCCGAGATCTTTCTCTGTCTGTGCCTATCGGTCTTTTTCTCGTAGATAAGCAGCTGAATTAGCCATGATGTCTGGGTACGTCCTCCATGCCACTAGGTGGCGGAGCTCTCAAAGTCTAGCAAAGTCTTTTAGCCAGGTACTCCCTCTGTCCTGTATAGTGACAGGATCACCTCAGGCTCCTTAGTCCAATTTTTCCATGCAACAGAGTGCGCAGAGCTCTCTTCTCTCCTCACACTTCAAGATATATAAAACAGATTAAAAAGAGAGAAATCAAAGATAGAAGAAAGGATAACATAAAAAATAAACTGATTCAGCAGACCTGCTGAATCAGGCCCGGGGCACCCCCTCCCCCCTCACATCAGATACAGTGATAGTACTTCAGTCTCCTCGGCCTCCCGGTTTTTTCCCCAGGACAGGTACAGATTGGAGCCCGGGGCAGGAGCAAAATGTTGACGGTCTGACTTCTCACCGGCACAGTGGTTGCAACGAAGCAGACTTCAGACTCATTGGGCTGTTGCCCTTGTGCTTGTCTATCTCTTTGGTAGCCTCTCGTTCGGTAGGTCAGGCACAGAGTTGAGCCCCGGGAACGCCATGGAAAAGAGCAGAAAGTGCTCCACCGGAGGCGGCGGCGCTCCTACACATCAGCACGTGCCAGATCATTGCCGCAGGCGCCGCCGCAACAAAGCGCCAGCACCGAACCATCGACGCAGGTGCCAGCAATTGGGTCATCGACTTGAGGCGTATCGGCGCAATAGGTCTGCCTGTGCATTAACGTCCACACATCCGCCTGTGCCCGAAGCTTCCCTCTGCTCGTCCAGCCGCCCAGCTGTCCCGCAGGTATTTCTACGTCGGCCTAACCAGCATCACACCAGTGTGTTTTCCCAAGGCACAAGGCCTCCATTGACAGCGCACCGACCATTAGCGCTGACTTCATATGCACCGTCTGTAATGGGGATGCGGGCGCCGAACACGCCAGTACATCACTACGGATGCCAGGCACTCAGACTGATGCGGGTGCCCAGTGTACAAAAGCGTAGTGCGTGCCAAGGCACGATAAGAACGCTGACAAAAAAAAAAAAAATACAAGACGCGCTGAAGTACCTACACGATCTCATACCTTACGATATATAACAGGCACGTGCGACTCAGACACGTACCTCAACCAGACGAAAGCCCAGGATCACCTCAGGTTCCTCAGACAAATTTTTTCTGCGCAACAGAGTGCGCGGAGCTCTCTTCTCTCCTCACACTTTACTTCAAGATATATATGGGTACGGAGAAAAAAACTCAGTAAACATGGGAGCACAGTCTCCATGGAACCATGAGCAATTCCAAAACTTGAGGACAGGCTCACCAACACGTCCACCTGAATAGTGCGAAGCATCCATGAGCACGCCACCCTGCTGCCACGCCTGCCTTCCAAACCAATTGAGGCACACCTGCATTGGTTTGCCATGCAGATCACACCTGCATGGCAACGCCAGCCAGTATGTACTAATGTGGTCAAGTACCTCGCTACCACGGCAGCTGCATCCCGCGCAATACATCTGCGCTGCTGAAGATCATGGTACTGACCTTCAATGTCGTCGCTGCTGGGTTTTTTTTTTGGTTTTTTTTTGGTTTTTTTTTTTTTAAAAAAAGGGGAATCCTTCTGTTCTTACAGTTGACTTCTGTGTTAAGGACCCTGCTATGATGGCATACATGGCCTTAAAGTCCTTCCACCGTTGTTCCATACAGAAATCTTCAAGTATCCTCTTCAGAGTACTACTTCCTCTAACTACTGCAGTGGGTGAGAAATTTCTCCTTCAGCGAATCCGTCTTGCGGACCCGCACCGAGTGTTAAAATAAAAATAAAAACCCGGGAAGGAGGAATTTCCCGCCTATGAACGACTAACTTCCTCGCACATAAACCTAAAAAAAAGCTCCCTGCCTAGTGGACATTGCATGTGTACCATTTCGCTAAAAGGCTCTCCAATGGCCACTACTATATACGTCACTGGAGAAAGGGATGTATTTTGTTATGGAATGTAGTCTTGCATACTCCAGCTTCTTCAGTTTCTCTCCCAGAACACAAGACTTCACAATACCTTCTTTATTTTCTATGAAAAAAACCAAACCACAGTTGTGCATCCCGCCATTTCTTGCCAGGGAAAGCAGTCTTCCCGCATTCTTAGTTGGACCACACCGTCAGACGCGATCCAAACTTTTACACCTCTGACTGCCCAACGCCTGTTGGGCAGTCAGAGGTTCCCTGCCAGTTACGGGCAGGGAACATCCTTCTTTCACCTATGGGCACTGGTTATCGAACTAATTTTTATCTATATCGTTCTACTGACCATGTTCAAAGTCTTGGACTTCCTGTGTCGCCTTCAACTTTAAATTTCACAAGGAAAGCGGGGACGTTCTCTAACTTCTGCCAGCTTCCACTGGCCGTCGGGGGATTTATTAAACTCTCCATATCCTACCATCTTCGTGCGAAACAGTCTCTTGTACTTGTTCTGTTCCATTGTTCATTTCGCCACACTTGGGCTGCATTCCCTCGCTCTAACCTTCATTAACACTATTCCGCTTGACATGCAGGACTTAGCCTCCGTCAACCAGAATAGGAATTCTCAGTCCCTACTAGCTTCAGAATCCTCGCCAAGCAGGGCGCAGTGCTACTCCCCTTTCGATAGCATAGCATCTGGATCATTTTCCTGCCTGGCTGATACCTGTTCATAACTGCTAGCCAAGGCACCCTTGCGATCAATTTCATTTTCTGCCTGGATCCTTACCAGCTGGCCAAATCCTAGCCTTCCAAGGCCACAGGACAAGATTCATCTATGGTTTCGCAATGGAACCTAAGGAACCAATGCATTCAATGTCTCCATCCATTCTCTACACTGTTGCTTTCACTAACAGCATGAGCAAGGCCTTACCTGGGGGCTACTCCTGACAACTTAAAAACGAAATCGCTCCTAATGCCCTTATGACATCAGAACATATCACCAAGAACATGTTTCTTAGGGACTGGATACCTCAACTTCACTAATTATCAACACAGGTTCTATGGGCCACATATAACCATGCGCAACTCAGGGCTCTGGAAAAAAAGACACCCTCTGATCCTTTGGAGGCTCCCTACAAGGAACGATAATCATTCATTCAGACAACCAGATTGTGATATTCTACATCGCAAAGAAGAAAGCTCAGGGTTTTGAAACCTCTACAAGCAGACAGTCCATATACTGTTCTAGACTAATCAACAATCAATTTCTCTGCAGAAAACTTAGCTGACGAGATTCACACTCCAGAGCAGACAAGCTCAACAGAATATTTCATCCCCACGACAGGGAAATATACTAGAAGGAGTCTCAGCACATACTCTCAATTGAGTCATCCTTCCATTACCCTCTTGCAAAAAAAAAAAAAAAAAAGAGAGAGACTTGGACACCTTCTACTCTGTTTACTAAGCCCACGGGAAATCGCTCCAGATGCTTTCTCGTCAATTGGTCTCACAACCTACGGTAGGGGTTCCTTCTGCTACCACTCATCCCTCGAACGCTCCAGATACTCATCGAAGACCAAGCGAATCTGCTCTTGATGGTGCCAGTGTAGCCATATAACTATGGGGCAGCTACTTCCTACACCCATCAATCTGCGATCCTTTTCCACTGGGCAGCAGTCCTCACATACTCAACTTGGACAAGGAATCTCTCCTACATCCTCTTCACTTCTCCCTACGCCTCATGGCATGGGGATTGAACGGGTCATATACCAATAACAACATTTCTCCTGCTCTCAATACATGTTGCATTCCTTGACACCAAATCAACCAAACTCACTTACTACAGGCAGTGGTCACCTACATTTCTTCATATTAAACAACTGGTATTGACCCATTAACTTGTGCTCCTGAATGGCTTCTCTGCCACATTCTTATCAATGGAGAACTTATTTCATGTCATACTATAATATCCATTTCATGAAGGGATTATTATGCCCACGTCCACCTTACAAAATCCACTGGTGCCATGGGACGTAAACATTATCATTATGCACCTAATACGTCCACCCTTTCAACCAATAGTCAATTGTCACTTTCGATATCTCTCATAGACAGTACAGCCATGGAAGGGTGAATTTCAGTTTTCCACATCAACCAAATCACCTTGTCCACTTTCCATGCAAATCCTCATGTAATTGAGTGACAAACAAATGTCATACTTTGCACTATAAACGTATGCTAGACTACTACAAACAGTGCACTTATTCACCTGACAGACCTTCACAGCTCTTCTATCGTTCAGCCCGAATGCTAAAGGGCATCCAGTGATAAAACACACTCTGTCTACATGCTTATCGAACTGAATGCAAATTTTGCTTTCAGCGATCGCAAACACTACCTACAAATCCAAAGGCACACTAAGAGGATGCCATTGTAACCCGATGGTCATCTCCATGAGTTTCCCCTTGTGGGCCTCGGTACAGCGGCAGCAGGGACATCGCCACACACTTTCAGATCCCATCACTTTTTCGATAAACTGTGGAGGATGCATTAATGGGACGGACTATCCTACGGAAGAGCACATGTTCCGCACATACACAACCTTCATAGGAACTGTTTGCCGCAATCTCTCATATTGAGCAAATATACCAAATTACACAAATTATCAGCTCAATACGACAGCTGTGGACTCCCAGACAGCATGGCTAATTCAGCTGCTTATCTACGAGAAAATAGAAGTTTGCTTACCATAAATGGTATTTTCCGTACATAGCAGATGAATTAGCCATGCTGACTCATCCGCCTCCCCGGACAGTTCTAGCATACCTACCTTGCTTTGAAACTGAGGAGCCTGAGGTGATCCTGTCACTATACAGGAAGGAGGGCTAAAAGACTTCGCTAGACTTTGAGAGCTCTGCCACCTAGTGGCACGGAGGACATTCCCAGACAGCATGGCTAATTCATCTGCTCTCTACAGAAAACACAGTTTCCGGTAAGCAAACTTGCTCTTCGCTCCCCATCACATACAGCACCTTTTGGATTTCTGCACCTGAAATGCATGACTCCGCATCCTTGGAACTGAATATCAGCTGCCAAACCTTTGACCACTTCAGGTTTTCTTAGATTGTTTCTCATTCTTTCTACTACTTCAGGTGGGTCTACTTGTAGATCTTGGTCATCCACAAAAAGGTAAAACTTTTCCTTCTAACCCTTCTGTACTATTGAACAGAACAAGCCACAGAACCAATCCTTGTGGCATTCCACTTATGACTCCTCTCCTCAGGAGTACATTCCATTTACTACTACTTGCTGTAGTCTGTCTATCAATTTGTAAACCATGTCATCAATTTTGGGACCCATTCCCAGACTTTTCATTTTGTTCATGAACCTCCTATGCAGGGCCATATCAAAAGAGTTGCTGAAATCCTGGTAAATCATATTAAGTGCTCGTCCATTATTTAATTCTCTAGTCACACAATAATAAAAAAAAAAAAAAGTCAGATGTGACAGGACCTTCCTTTGGCAAAGCCATGCTGTCTTGGCTCCAATCAACCCATGAATTTATGGATAGTTGTCTATTCTTTCTTTCAGCAGTCTCCAATTATTTTCCCACTACCAATGTAAGGTTAACCAGCCTATAGTTTCCAGCCTCCTTCCTGCTATCTCATTTGTGAAGTAGGACCATAACCACCATTCTCATCTTGCAGAACCACCCACGTCTATGGATTTAGTGAACAGGTCTTTCTAGAGGACCTGCCAGAACAACATCAAGCTCCCTTAAGTATCACAGGATACAACTCATTCAGCCCCATGGCCTTGTCCACTTTGTTTTGCTAGTTCCATCCAAATACTCTTCTCTGTAAATGGGGTGGTATCTATCTCACTCCCATCATTACTTTTACTAAACTGCAACAGTCTTTCTCCAAGGTCATCTTTAGTGAACACTGAGCTGAAATATTTGTTTACTATTTTTGCTGTTTCTTCATCTTTCTCCACCCATTGCTCCATATTTTCTTTCAGTCTTACAATACCACCCTCTGGTCTTTCTCCTGTGTGATATATCTAAAATTGTCATCTTGCTTTACTTCATTGGTGATCCTTTCTTCCAGTTGGGATTTTGTTAGCCTGGATTTCTTTCTTCTTCTTTCAGCTTCTCCAGATAGTCTTCCCTGTATACCACTTTTTGAATTTCTTTGTACTTTATGCATGCTGATTTTTGCCTTTATTTTTCCAGCCACCTCCTTGGAGAGCCACACCAGTTTCCTATTCTTTTTATTTTATTTACTTTTCTTATATAAAGGGTTGTTGCTGTTAACTATTGTTCATTTCACCCAGCCTTCTACTTCCTTTCCAAGGTACATTCCCATTTTTGCTTTCAATGTTAAGCAATGTGTGGCATAAAACACACACACACCCTGCTAACACCATCCCTACTGTAAAAGATTGAACCATCCATTTTTCTCTTCCTAGTACTGGGAGATCCTGGAGGAAAACCTGTTCCAGTCTGCTAGAGACCTGGGATTGGGGAG
Organism: Rhinatrema bivittatum; assembly: GCF_901001135.1. Classification (NCBI taxonomy): domain Eukaryota; kingdom Metazoa; phylum Chordata; class Amphibia; order Gymnophiona; family Rhinatrematidae; genus Rhinatrema; species Rhinatrema bivittatum. The sequence goes on along the minus strand of NC_042616.1, from coordinate 127,805,425 downwards.
AAGGTTCATCTTTTATCAGGAGAATGATTCTAAGCACAGTGTAAAAATGAGTGGCTTAGCAAGAAGAAAACTAATATCCTCAAGTGGCCTGGTCAAAGCCCAGATCTGAATCCAATAGAAAATCTATAGCAAGACTTAGATTGCAGTCCACAGGTCATCCCTAGCCAACTTGAAATTGCTTCAGTTCTTTTGTTAAGAATAGGCAAATGGCTGCACCATCCTGCTATGAAAGTTGGTAGACTTATCCTAATACACAATGATGGTGTTTGTGGCAAAAGGGGCTTCCAACAAATACTGAATCAAGGGGTGTAAAAACTTGTGAAACAGACTTTTTGAAATTCATAATGACTTTTGGAGTATTTGTATACTTGTTGTTTCACAGTGGAAGTATAGTATGTCGAGTAGATCAGTGTAACAAGCTTACTTTAATGCATTTTGTATTTGTGTATATCTTTTTTTAATACATTGTGCAAGGATGTGAAGACTTACAAGGTACTATATTCCACACAAGTTAACCTCCAGCAAGACATTGAAAACAAATTTGTGGAAATACCAAAACACATTTGCAGTACCATGCAGATGACCAGGGGTTGATTACTCTGTAATTTCCCTGTTCCCCAGGCTGCAAGATATTAATGCAGTAGCCAAACTTGGGGTTCTATAGGGAGCCCTGGTATGTGTGTGGCCCCTGGCCAAGGATTGTTATAATTAAGTTGAGTGGTGAGCAGAATATAAAAGACCCAATAGGGTCTGGCTTCAGCTGAGCTTAAAAGGTCAAAGGAAAAAATTGGCAGTTCAAAAAACTATTAACCAAGTTTTTAATTGGGGGGGGGGGGGGAATACTTAATGCCCCTTTTCAGAGGCATTCATCAATATTTCCAACCTAAAATTCTGCTGCCATGCTGGACAAGGTATGATATGATTCTTTCACTTGTATGAAAATAAGTTTATGTTGAACACAGAGTTGGCAAGTCTTGGCAATTAATAGTAAATTACTGGGATAAAAGCAGTATTGTACTGGATGGTTTGAAAAAGGGGTATTCAGGAAACTAGAACATTTGATGTAAAAATTTTCTGCTCAAAAGCCAGAGAATATTTTGGTCCTTTTTTCATTTTCAGCAGGCTTTGTGTGGTTTGACAGTTGTGAATGCGGCTTGGAAAACTGTATACTCAAATTGCTGAAAACAAAATGAAAATTTTTGTTCAGTTTGGAGGCATTGCCCACTTGATTTATTCCGTTTAGAAGGAACTGAAAATGACCTTGCAGTTTGCATTTGAAATAAATGCACATTCCTACAAGGAAGTGAAAATCTATTCTATAGTTAAAATCAGCAGCAAGGCTTAGAAGCTACATAAACATCACAAAAAGATTTAGTATGTGGTGTACCCTTGTAGCCCTTTTTAAAGTTCAGAGTTATGGGATTTTTGATTTGGCTAAAGCTTTTTTAATATATCCCAGATATCCCATTATAACTGAGTACCTCCAAATTTGGAGGATTTGAGTCATTACCTGAAGCATATTACTCAGATAATCTCAAACAAATGATTTTTCCAGGTAAATTTCCCTCAAATTTATTACATTTATTACATTTTATTTTGGCTAGTAAAAGTAATGTAATTTTATTAGGCTGCTTTAGGAAGCAGAAGAAAAATTGTCAAGTACCAAAATGAGTGTTTAAAACCACCATTATGGAGATAGATCCTTCCCCTAATACTCTTGCTTCACTGACTGGCTGGTGAATTCACACATCCAAGTACTTAACTGAGGAATATCAGTGTCTGGGAGTCCAGCATTAAATTTTAGTAGCACTATGAGAACACGGTTATGCAGTGCTGGCTCAAATGCCATGTAGAAAGTTTCAAGAAATATGAAAAGGCTTTATAATACATGCTCATTTAGCATTCTCAAATGAGCAGAGGGAAACTGTATTTTTTTTTTATTTAATTTGACTGAGAATGGAAAAAAAACCCCCATACTTGTTGTTAAGACTTTGCTCAAAGTTTAAAAAAACAAAAACAACCTTTAAGATCCTAGAAAGCAGTTTTCTAAAAACAAAATATCTTTCATTAAAATTGATTCCCATATTACTTTGAAGAGACAACACAACAAAAGCTTATGGTTCTTGGAAAAGTGACAGTAATGAGGCAGCTTGGTCAACAAATAAACCAAAATCTGTGAGAAAGTAGCCTGGAAGTCATCAGGAGCATGTGACTATATCTAGTTTAAAATTCCCCATGCTATAATGGGGTGTGGGTTTTTTTTTTTGTTTGTTTTTAAATATCATCACAGGCTGCCTGGGCCTTGCATGACCAACTGACAGTTCTCTTGAATTCACAGCTGAGAAGCCAGCCTCTTACAGTAAAAAAAAACAAACTACTTGTATTCCATGGATCAGTGTTCACTTCAGACTTGTAGCTTTTAGTTCCTTTCCTGAGATTTTAGCAGGATTATCATAATAGAATAACTTGGTAGTCACAAGTCATTCCAGTTTCCCAGGGTCTTAAAACATGCTTCTTTGATTAGGTATTATCCCAGGACAAGCAGGATGCTAGTCCTCACATATGGGTGACGTCAGTGACGGAGCCCTATCGCGGGAAAAACTTCTATCAGAGTTTCTAGAAACTTTTGACTGGCAGCCTGAGGCTACTGGGCATGCTCAGCATGCCATGATATTCTCTGCCACAGGGGTCTCACTCCAGTTTCGTTTTTTCCACGCTGCTATCAGCATCACGGTTACCGGAGCCCTCTGAGTTTCCACTCGGTATTCTGACTAAAAAGTCAATTTTTCTTTAAATTCTCCCTCACGGGTCTCAGTTTGAAGTAATTTACCTTAAAAACATTTTCAAAATCGTTATTGAATTCTCTTCAGTCATCAACAGCCGTCGATGACACTATGGCGTCGGGCTTCAAAAAATGCCCGACCTGTAATCGCACAATGTCTATTACTGACCAGCACTTGGAATGTATACGCTGCTTGGGTGAACATGATATTTCCTCTTTTGAAAAATGCCAGGAGATGACACCCAAAGGCAGAAAACTGCGTCAAGAAAAAATTCAACAACTTTTCAGTCTGCAGTTTAATTCCTACACCTTCGACTTCATCGAAGTCATCACCGGCGGGAGCCCCTAAAAAAGTTTTGCTTAAACGCCGACCGGACGGATCGGGCGACAGATCTTCACCTACACCATCAGCATCGATTCGTTCAGTTATCGAGGTAAGGCTTAAACACAAACACTGTCATCGACATGCCTCGGCCTCACCATCCATATCTACCCATGGGGAACCGACCGAAAAACGGTCCAAACACAGACACCCCGATGCCCACAAGGCCCATCGTGGTAGACACACTCACACCGCAACCTGTCTTGTCTCTGCATCCACTGAAGCCGATTCCTTCCCCAATTCCGCAGGATATCGCATCGCTTATACGAGAAGCCGTTTTGCAAGCTGTGAAAGACCACCTACCGATGCCGGCGACATCGCCGATGCTGGTGATGTCGTCTTCGTCCATGATGTCACCGATGCAACCAGAACAGACGGTGTCGACAATACCGGGAACTCTCCCGATGCCGGGCACCGTCCCGATGCTGGGGGTTGCCTTGATGGAAATCGGTCAGATGACATCAACATTCCTGAAACAAAGCACCTTCACTATGTCACCGGAAATATCAACTATTTCTCCGATGCCAACATTGGTTTTCCTCGGCCTCACAGGCAACATCGATGCTAACTACGACTTCAGGTCATTTCTCACTACCTATCACTACCACTGCTCCATCATCTCGGAAAACTACGATATCGACATTGCCATCGATGTCACACACAGTCAACGATGCCACTTCCTTCTGGACAATGTGTCATCAGAAGCTGCATTATATACAGCCATTCAAAAGAGATATCAAGATTTAATAGATTCCTTGCCTTCCAATCCACAGCAAGAGGAATCTCAATCTGAAGAACCCATACCAGGACCATCTGGAGTACCTCCTCCATTACCAACAGGGAAGACAGTATTAGACACACCTGGAGCGATTCTCAGTCAGACACTTCTGAAACTTTCATGTCTGATCCTTCCCCACCACACCCTAGGAAGCAATCGCCACCAGAGGATCTTACTTTCTCTACTTTTATTCAAGACATGGCTGACTATACCTTTCAAGCTAGAGTCAGAACAAGATACCCGTCACCAAACACTGGAGGTGTTACAATTTATCAACCCACCTAAACAAATTATGGCAATTCCCATACATGACGTACTGCTCCAACTAAAACGACGAATGTGGGAACATCATGTTCTGTTCCCCCAATCAATAGAAGAATGGATTCCACATACTTGGTACAAGCTGCACCTGATTTTCAAAAATCACAACTTCCTCATAATTCAGTAGTGGTAGAATCTGCCCAGAAAAAAGCTAAAAGGACAAGGATTCACTCGTCCAATCCTCCAGGAAACGACAACAGGTTTCTTGATTCGCTAGGCCGCAAAGTATTCTAGGGTGCAGTGTTAACTTCAAGGATAGCTTCTTATCAATTATACATTACACAATACCAGCGAAACCTCTGGAAGCAAATGGAGGATTTCATCCCATCTCTCCCACAAGAATTTAGAGAACCCGCCCAAAACCTCATTAATGAAGCTTTTGAAGCTGGAAAGCATGAGGTAAGAGCTGCGTATGATTGATTTGAAACATCCTCAAGAGTTGCAGCTTCAGGTATTAGTGCCAGAAGGTGGGCCTGGCTTAAGGCCTCAGACCTACGAACCAAAGTCCAAGAAAAATTGGTGGACCTCCCTTGCACAGGAGAATTTATTTGGTGCAAAAGTTCAAGAGGCAGTGTCTCAATTAATAGAATACAATGAGACATTGAGACAGCTATCCTCTCTTCCTCATGACCCCACTACCCATACTACCCGACGAACTCAAAGGAGGGACATCCGAAGACCATATTATCATCAGAAACGATTTTATCCTCCTTCAAGTAGACCTAGACAATCCAGGCCTCAGCACAGAGCACACTCATCAGCAGAGAGCACCTAGGCCTCAGACCACTACACAACCCAGTCCTGCGACGGGCATTTGAAAAGATCCCCCAGAGAGCTAAGCGTTTCTATGAATCCTCGACCAGAACTCCCAGTAGGAGGCAGATTATCACAATTTTACAACAATTGAATAACACTAACCGCAGACCAATGGGTTCTGTCTATAATATCTCGAGGATACCAACTCAATTTCCTCTCCATTCTCGCAGAGTTTCCACCATCTCAGATTCATCTCAACTCGCAACACATGCCTCAACTACAAATAGAATTATTCACCCTTCTGAAATCCAGGGCTGTAGAACCTGTGCCCCGGTCTCAGCAGGGCAGAAGATTCTACTCCCGGTATTTCCTCATTCCAAAGAAAACCGGAGGCCTACGTCCCATCCTAGACCTCAGAAATCTCAACAAATTTCTAAAAAAAGAAAAGTTCAGGATGGTTTCTCTAGGCACCATGCTTCCACTTCTTCAAAAAGGAGATTGGCTTTGCTTTCTGGATCTTCAGGATGCTTATGCTCACATTCCAATATTCCCTCCTCATCGCAAGTACCTGCGCTTCATGGTAGGCCACAAACACTTTCAATACAGAGTTCTGTCATTCAGTCTCGCCTCTGCTCCCAGAGTATTCACCAAATGTCTGGCAGTAATAGCAGCACACTTGCACAAACAAGGTGTCCATGTTTTCACATATCTCGACGACTGGCTCATCAGAAGTCAATCTCAACAAGGAGCTCTGGCTTCTCTCAGTCGAACAATTACTCTACTTCACTCCATGGGCTTTCTCATCAATTATCAAGTCTCATCTCACACAGTCTCATCTGCTCCAATTCATAGGAGCAGAACTGAACACAGTCCTTGCAAAGGCTTTTTTACCCAAGGATTGAGCAGACACACATTCCGTCTTGGCAAACTCGATCCACCTCAAGACACAAGGAACAGCTCATCAGTTTCTCACTTTACTCTGCCACATGGCCTCTATGGTTCATGTCACGCCTATGGCAAGGCTTGCCATGAGGGTCACTCAATGGACTCTAAGATCACAATGGATCCAAGCCATTCAACCACTATATTCTCCAATTCAAATAACCCACCAGCTACGTTCCTCTCTTCTTTGGTGGGTAAACAAGGACAATTTGCGCAAGGGCCTACCCTTCCAACAGCCAGTCCCACAGATAACATTAACTACAGATGCATCCGCCTTAGGTTGGGGAGCTCACATAGACAATCTCCAAACCCAGGGTACTTGGACAAAACTCAAAGCAACATTTCAAATCAATTTCCTGGAGCTTCGAGCTATACGTTATGCACTGAATGTATTCAAGGACTACCTTTCACACAAGACTGTTCTCATCCAAACAGACAACACAGTTGCCATGTGGTACATCAACAAACAGGGAGACACGGGTTTGTATCTCTTTGTCAAGAAGCTGCGCAGATTTGGGACTGGGCCCTGAATCACTCAGTTCTTCTCAAGGCCACTTATCTGCCAGGCATTCACAACGTACTGGCGGATCGACTCAGTCATCAGTTCCAACCACACGAATGGTCCCTGGATCCCTCAGTAGCAACCAGGATATTTCAACGTTGGGGACAACCGACAATAGACCTCTTTGCGTCACATCTGAATCACAAAGTGGACAAATTCTGTTCTCTGCACAAACAGAAGAACCAACCAGCCAAGGACGCCTTTGCTCGCCCTTGGAACTCAGGCCTACTATATGTATATCCTCCAATACTGCTCATAACCAAAACTCTAGTGAAGCTACAACAGGACAAGGGGTCCATGATTCTCATAGCCCCATATTGGCCTCGACAAGTATGGTTTCCCACACTTCTAGACCTCTCGATCAAGGATCCAATTCGTCTGGGAGTAGCTCCCACTCTCATAACTCAGGATCAGGGTCGGTTGCGCCATCCCAACCGTTAATCTCTATCCCTGACAGCATGGATGTTGAAAGCTTGATTTTACAACCACTCAATCTTTCAACCAATGTATCTCAAGTGCTCATAGCTTCACGAAAGCCTTCCACATGAAAAAACTATTCTTCAAAATGGAAGAGATTTACTATCTGGTGCAAACAAAACAATATTGATCCTTTTACTTGCCCCATCACTTCTCTACTAGACTATTTGTACCACTCTCAGACTCTGGCCTCCAGACTTCGTCAGTAAGAGTACATCTCAGTGCAATCTCAGCTTACCATGACAAGATAAGAGATGCACCAATCTCCAATCAACCTTTTGTCAGTAAGTTTGAGAGGTTTAAATCAACTTAAACCACCAATTCGGCCACCAGTCACTGAATGGGACCTGAATCTGGTATTAACAAGACTTATGCATTCTCCTTTCAAACCCATAGATTCTTGTGATCTGAAATTTCTCACATGGAAAACTATCTTCCTCATAGCTGCTACTTCAGCTAGAAGAGTTAGTGAATTACAAGCACTTGTTACATATGCCCCCTACATGAAATTCTTACATGATAGGATGGTTCTCCGTACACATCCCAAAGTAGTTACGGAATTCCACTTGAACCAATCCATAGTTTTACCCACTTTCTTCCCAAGGCCCCATTCTCACCAAGGAGAACAGGCTTTACATACCTTGGACTGTAAACGTGCTCTCTCCTTCTTCTATTTAAACCGCACGGCAGTCCACAGGAAATCCAATCAACTTCTTGTCTCTTATGATCCAAACAAACCAGGTAAAGCAGTGGGTAAACATACTCTCTCCAACTGGTTAGCAGATTGCATACAGTTTTGCTATGAAAAAGCAGGCCTTCCTCTCCAAGGGCGAGTAAAAGCACATTCAGTAAGAGCAATGTCAACCTCAGTAGCACACTATCGTTCAGTGCCAATCCTTGACACATGCAAAGCAGCAACATGGAGATTCAGCATATGGACAAATCTGTCTTAAAGAACTTGTTTCCAGTTTAAACCCAACTCCTTCTACAACCAAGCTCCTATATCTTCGGCTGACTCATTTCAACAGCACGTCCCTGTTGCCTCAATACTAAATGACTCAGCCTCTAGCTTGCTAATCACCCATTTGTGAGGACTAGCATCCTGCTTGTCCTGGGATAAAGCTAAATTGCTTACCTTGTAATAGGTGTTATCCCAGGACAGCAGGATGTAGTCCTCACAGAAACCACCTGCCACCCCGCGGAGTTGGGTCTCATAATTTTTATTTTATTTTTGTCAAAGCTTATTGCTACAAACGAAACTGGAGTGAGACCCCTGTGGCAGAGAATATCATGGCATGCTGAGCATGCCCAGTAGCCTCAGGCTGCCAGTCAAGTTTCTAGAAACTTTGACAGAAATTTTTCCCACGACAGGGCTCCATCTAGTGATGTCACCCATATGTGAGGACTACATCCTGCTGTCCTGGGATAACACCTATTACAAGGTAAGCAATTTTGCTTTCTTTCAAAATACCTAACCAAAGGCTGAGGGCATTTGGGTCTGGGTGAGCCCTCTCTCCTGGCTCCTCTCCTGCATCTTAATCTGTTTCTGTCTGAAAGGCATTACTTTCTCAGTTTAAACATACAGTAACTCTATAATTAGCCTCATCTGTGTTTCCCAATTCTTACCATACCTACAGGCCGATACTGTAAAGTGCACTCACCTGAGTGCGTAGTTCAACCCGCTGTTGGACACGTGTCCACTACACCTTATACTGAAGGGGTTTAGTGCTTCGAAAATGCTCGTCCAACCCCCTGCTAAAACTAATAGCGCTGCTTATATGCAAATGTATGTTGATGAGGCTATTAGTCATTCTCCCAGTATACCGAAAAAAAAAAAAGGTGCGGATAGAAACTATATTGCTAAGAAAATTTAAGTCAGAGGAACGAAAAGTTTAAAAAAAAAAAAAAAAATGTGCTGGTTGGTCAAGTTAAAAAAACAAAACAAAAAACAAAACACAATTTTATGAGCATCTGTTTTCCTAACCCGTGGGTTCAGAAAACGGATTCTCATAAAATTGAGTGTTTTGGTTTTCTTAACCCACTGACAGCCACTTCACCTGGGCCAAGGAGGCGCTAGGGGCACTTAATCTTCCCTAGTGCCTCCCTTTAGTGTGACCCCTCATTTAAATACAGGATTGCATGCCCAGGAGAATTGGCTGGGTGCATTTTTGGGAGAGTGGGCGCTCAACACTGAGTGCCCCTTTTCCCGCACAGTTTGCAGAATCTGCCTGCTAATTTTCATTCTAATTGGTTCTCTGACGAAGATATCTCCAAATTTAATTTCCCAGCAGCCCTGTACTTCCTGTTCCTTCTGGCTTTACAGTTCCCTAGCCAAACTCCTTGTTCAAATTTTCTATCTGGCTTAAGGCAGTGTTTCCTGAGACTGCCTTCATCTTCTGGGCCAACTAACCAAACAATCTCCTCTCGTGGGGTTAACCCTTAAATATTATCATTAAAAATCCAATCTTTAACCCTTAAAGCAGACTAATATGTTAACTCTTCTTATTTCATAAATATATAAAGATGGTAGTTTCATATATTAGCTAGTCAAGGCACCAACCTGGTTGCATAATGCTTTGTATATTATAATCATTAACTGAATGCAGTTTCATAAAACACTCTCTTTAGAAATTTGTTAAAAATATGCTGTGCTCTCCTGTGACTCTTAAAATCAAATCAATGTATATTTTGTTCTCCTAGGATAAGAGGGAATGGTAGCCCTCACAGATGGGTGACATCAGATGGACCCCAGCAGGGAAAACTTTTGTCAGTTTCTAGAAGCTTTGAATGGCACACTGAGCATGCCACTGTCCATGCTAGGTCCCCCTTCACTCTTTTTCCACAGTGCAGGGGTGTGTGGTTTTTTTTTTTTTTGTTTTTTTATAGCTCTGCTTCATCTGACACCTTTTTTTTTTTGTACTCTAAATTAGTAATTTTCTTCCTTTTCATCGCTGGGTCCCCCTTCGCCGGTCGGTATATCTTCTTGGCGCAGTAGGTAAAAATTTTCCTCCCTTTGCAGTTTATTCCTGGCGTCCCACTTCTTGATGGCCCCTGGTTATCGACCGCTTGCCAGCTGTTTTTCATGGCAGCGTCTGGCTTCTGTCGGTGCCCGCAGATCATGTCCATCACGGATCCGCATGAGGCTTGCATTCTTTGCCTAGGGGTATTTCACGATGACTGAGGATGTTGGCTGTGTGATTGGATGACCCCCGCTCGGCTCGATAAAATGGAGAAACCTTTTGGTTTAAAAAAATAATCTGCTCCATCGACACCTGAGAGTCGGGAGGATCTGCTTGATGTGCTCCCCCTCTCCACACCCCCAGCAATTATCTTCTAAAGACTGATAGGATGGTCTCACTGATTTCCAGGACCTCTGGATCCTCTGTGCTGGGGAAAGACTTGGCCGAGCACCGTGGGAGATCTCACAAGCATAGACACCGGTCGCTGTCTGTGCACGGCTCCAGTGCGGTACCAGCAGCTGCTGTACTGCCACCAATATCGGAAACCTGAGGAGGCACTGGTGATGCCTCGATCCCCTCCCTCAGTCCCTTCCTCATTGGACTTTCAGGAGGAGTTGGGTCACAGAGTGTGGTGTTCCGAGCTCTGCAGAGTGATGAGCCACCTCAGCCACTGGCCTTCATACCAGTGCTAGAATCTGCACCATCTATCTTGGTGCCCCTGCTAAAGCATCTGGACATCCTTCTCGGCAGCCCAAGGGACCCTCAGTTCCCCAGCGGCCACCAATGTCCCCCCCCCCCACCCCCTCAGGAGCAATCCCCATCATTGGGTCCTCAGAGGAGGAAGATGCATCTGGCTTTGTGGTCCCAAAGCCTTGGTTCCCCGAGCCTTTGCCAAGACTCTCCTGTGGCCTCCAGTACCCCCGTTACCACCGGGACAGTCTATTTCCCTTGGTGTCTTCGAGACCCTCTGAGCCCAGGGCCAGGGATTTACACAGGCCTCACCCGCGCAGGTCCTGCGATGGCCTCAGTGAGGAAGAAGGCCCTTACGACCCATGGGGGGATGTTGCTTCAGAGTAGTCTTCTGAGATCTTTGACCCCCTGTTGGACCTTTTGCCAGTCCTCTGGAGGACCTCGCCTGTGTGGGCTTTGTCAGGGCCATGGCTGAAGCTATCCCTTTCCATCTTCTCATGGAGGAGGATGCATGACACAAAATGTTGGAGGTCCTCCAATTTGTTAATGCTCCTAAGGAGATGGTGACTGTTCCCATTCATGACATCTTTAAGGATCTTCTCCTTCGGTTGTGGGAATACCAGATAGCCATTTCTTCAGTGAATAGGAAGGCAGATGCCACCTACCTAGTACAGCAGGCCTTAGGTTTTGAGAGGCGTCGTCTCCCTCACAAATCTGTGGTTGTGGAGTCTGCTCTAAAAAAGGCCAAACGCTCCCACACCCATGCCTTTGCACCTCCAGTGCGGAAACATAGGGAACTGGATGCTTTGGGGGGGACTAAGGTTTTTCGGGGTGCTATGCTCATCACCCATATCGCTTCCTACCAGTTGTATATGACCCAGCACAACTGAAACCTGTGAAAATAGGTCCAGGATCTAGTGGAACAACTGCCACAACAGCAGCAGGAATTGTTCACCACCTTTGTACAGTAGGGTCTCAAGGCTGAGAAACAAGGTGAGATCCACCTACGATGTTTTTGAAACAGTGATCAGGGTGGCTGCCGTGGGCATCGGCACCCGTAGGATAGCCTGGCTTCGTGCTTCTGACCTACGACCAGAGGTACAAGTGAAGTTGGCTGACCTCCCATGTACAGGTGAAAACATTTTTGGGGATAAAGTAAGAGATATGCGGTAGCTCACTTGAAGGATTACCATGAAACCCTTCAACAACTCTCCGCTATTGCTTCAGATATTCTATCTTCTGTCAGGAAATCTTCCAGATCAAGTTCCAGGAAGTCCTTTTATCGTCAGTGGAAATATAACCCCCCCCCCCCCCCCCGCCTCTCGGACTCTCACGCCCTGTGCTAGCTCCAGTGGCTGCTCCCATGAACAGCGAACACCTAGACTCCAGCCACCCCCCAACAGGCCCTGGCTATGGGCTTTTGACTGGAGGTGAGGGAGCATGGGCCAACAAGTCGTACCTCTGATGTTGGACCCTCCAGTGGGAGGCAGACTTCTCTACTTCACCCACCACTGGTCGACCATTACTTTGGACCACTGGGTCCTTACTATAGTTTGCCAAGGGTATCTATTTCAGAAACATCCTAGAGGACTCTTCCCCCATGTCCATTATGGAGTTCGTCCGCCCAGCAGGTCATATTTCGGACAGTTATCTGCCCTTCTCATGGCGGGAGCAGTAGAAGCCCGTTCCTTGTCGTTGGCAGGGCCAAGGATTGTATTCGAGGTACTTCCTCATACCGAAGAGGACTTGGAGGCTTGCGCCCCATTCTCAATCTTAGGGCGTTGAACAAATTCCTCAGAAGAGAAAAGTTCAAGATGGTTTCTTTGGGTACTCTGATTCCCCTCCTCAAAATAGGAGACTGGCTCTGCTCCCTTGATTTCAGGGATGCCTACGCAGACATTGACACCTTCTGACTCTGGGGAAGATATCTTTGCTTTGTGGTGAGGAAGGGGCTGCCTTTTTGTCTTTGCCTCAGCTCTTCACGTCTTCAAGTCCCTGGCAGTGGTGGCAGTGTACCTCAGGCGCCGCGCCGTGTGGTGCATGTCTTCCCATACTTGGATGGCTGGTTGCTTAAAAGCAACTCTGCAGGAGCGCTGAATGCTTTGGCCCCGACGATACAGGTGCTACACTCTCTGGGTTTGGTCATCAACTACCCAAAATCCCATCTCTGCCTGTCTCCCTGGCTAAACACAACTCAGGCAAAGGCATTCTTGCCCTGCAATCGGGCCCTTTCCCTATCTTCGTTGGCAACCTTGGTGCGCAGCAGTCAGAATGTAAGAGCCTGCCTTCTGCTTCACTTGTTGGGCCACATGGCAGCCTCAATCCGTGTTACCCCGTTAGCCTGCCTTTGCATGCGCAGAGCACAGTGAACTTTGCGGTTGCAATGGCAGCAGGCTTCCCAGGATCTCGAGGCTCGTGTCTCCATCACACAACCTCTGAAGATCTCTGTCCTGGTGGGAGAATCTCTCCAATCTAGAGCAAGGGATTCACTTCTAAGCTACACCGCTTCAAGTGGTCCTTTCCACCGATGCCTCTCCTTAAGGCTGGGCAGCCCATGTGGATGGCCTCTATGCGCAGGGCCACTGGACTGCTCAGGAAGTGCTCTGCCAGATAAACTTCTTAGATTCATGCTTCTGGGCATTCCAAGACCGGTTGTACCACAAGGCAGTCCTGATTCGAACGGACAATCAAGTCAGGAGGCAGTACAGATCTGGTTCTGGGCTCTGTCGCGGGGGATTTCTCTACGAGCGGCTTACCTGCCCGGGACGCTGAACGTGCTGGCAGACCGCTTAAGCCGCTCTTTTCAGCCACACCAGTGGTCTCTGAACCCGGATGTAGCAGCCTGGATTTTACACTGGTGGGGAACTCCGGATGTGGACCTCCTTGCTTCTCCATACAAATACAAGGTGAGCAATTTTTGCTCCCTTTTCACATGGGATGGTTGTACAGCCTCCACCTTCACCCTTCATTGGGGGAGGGGTTTCCTTTACGTATACACTCCTCTTTCGCTTCTCTTGAAGGCTCTCCTGATGCTCCAGCAGCACTGTAGGGGCCATGATCCTCAGCACCTTACTGGCCCGGGCAAGCCTGGTTCCCTCTCCTTTGTGACCTGTCGATCAAGGATCCCATCAGATTGGAGACAATTGCCCGATCTGATAATGCAGAATCAGGGCACCCTGTGCCATCTGAACCTCCTGGCGTTAGCATTGACAGCTTGGATGTTGAGCACTTAGTCCTTCAGCCCCTGGACCTCTCGGGTAAACATCTGCCAGGTGTTAGTGGCTTCCAGAAAGCTTTCCATCAGGAAGACTTGCAATTGAAATGGAAGAGGTTTTCCGCCTGGTGTGAGGGACATGGCTTAGATCCATTCACATGCCCCCTTCCCATGTTTTTGGACTACTTGTGGCACTTTTCCAAGTCTGGGCTTAAAACCACCTCTGTCAGAGTTCATCTAAGTGTGGTTAGTGTGTACCATCTAGGCGTCACTGGCACACCCATAGCGCAGCCTATAGTAGGTCACTTTATGTGGTGTCTGCTTCAGCTAAAGCCCCCTCTTTGGCCTCCTGTTGTGTCCTAGGACCTCAACATTTTGTCTTGGCGTGACTCATGTGTCCTCCCTTTGAACCCTTGCACCCCTGCAACCCGAAGTTCCTCATCTGGAAGGTTATATTCTTAGTAGCGATCACTTTGGTTTGTAGGGTTAGTGAGCTTCAGGCCTTGATTATGTATCCGCCATACAGTTCTTTTCTTGATCATGTGGTCCTGCGTACATATCCCAAATTCCTGCCTAAGGTTGTGACTGATTTATACATCAATCAGTCCATTGTTTTGCCTACCTTTTTTCCGAGACCTCAATCACATCCAGGGGAACAGACTCTTTGTACATTGGATTGCAAAAGGGCTTTGGCCTTCTATTTGGAACACACAGCAGGTTACAGGAAATCCACTCAACTGTTTCTTTTGATAACAGGCTGGGAGTTGCGGTGGTCAAACACTCTAACTGGCTAGCGGACTGCATTGCTTTCTGCTATGCACAAGTGGGCCTTCAGCTTGGAGGCTGAATCAAAGCTCACTCTGAGGACCATGGTGACATCAGTAGCCCACCTGCTGGCGGTTCCCGTTGCCGACATTTGCTGGGCAGCGACATGGAGTTTCCTGCACACGTTTGCTACCCACTGCTGCTTGGACAAGGATGGTTAAGACTGTGCCTTTGGCCAGTCTGTCCTGCACAATCTCTTCCAGGTTTAAACTCAACTTTTCCTACCTGGGGCCCCTGATTAGGACCAGGCTGTCTCCCTACTGACCAACAGCACTGCAGTTGTTCCCGTTGGCACCTTGTTCGGTACCTGTTGGGCTTGGTTGTTTGTGGGAGCAACCTGGAGCTTGGTATTCACCCATCTGTGAGGACTACCATCCTTGTCCTAAGAGAGAGTGCAGTTGCTTTCCTGTAACAGGTGTTCTCCTAGTACAGCAGGATGGTAGTCCTCAGGAAACCCACCCACCACCCCATGGAGTTGTGTTCTCCTGTGTTTTGTGTGTATTTTTTCGCTCGTATTTTTTTTTTATCTGTTACAAGACTGAAGTGGGGGGAACCTTGTGTGGACATGTGGATAGTGGCATGCTGGCCATGCTCAGTGTGCCAGTCAAAGCTTCTAGAAACTTTGACAAAAGTTTTACGTGCTGGGCTCCATCTGATGATGATCAACTGTGAGGACTAACATCCTGCATTCAATACATCTGCGGTCATCTTGGGAAGGGTGTTTCTATAATTGAGGACCTGTTACTGTAAAAGCTCTTGATGCTTCTTCCAGACGAACAACGTGTTTGGAAAGAATATCCAATAAATTTCTACCAGCTGATCTTGGGGCTCTCATTAACTTATAAGATAGAAGTAATGTGGTTATGCAAATTTGGCATTTTCTCACTTAAAGCCTTATGTATAAGCATTAGATTTATAAATTTATTTGTCCAGGTGCTAGGTAACAGAGTAAAGTAAAGGAGTAATATGTTCTTAGTCAAGTCCCAGTATCTCCTGCAATATCGATCTAGGTAAACCTATATATAACATATTATAGTAGTCAAATCTTGTCTAAAACATCAAAGCTAACTGGTTAAGGGTAGTAATCGATCATTCCTTCTGGTTATGGGTACTAACTGCTGATCTGTGGAGGTTACCCCTAGGGACCTTTTCTTCATTATCAAGCCTTTAGGGATATATAGTGTTTATCCTATATAGTGTCCTCACCACTTCTTCTGGAAAGGCATACCAGGCATCCACCACTCTCTCCATGAAAACAATATTTCCTTATGTTGGTTCTGAGTCGTTCCTGACCTCCTAGTTCTAAGGTTTCCTTTCCAGGAAAAAGGTTCAAAGTTTGTGCATTGTTACCTTCTTTTAGGTATCTGAAAGTCTATATCATAATCCTCCCTGCACCTCCTGTCTTCCAGGGTGTACATATTCAGATCCTTCAGCCTTTTCTCATAAGTCTTCCAATATAGACCCCACACCATTTTGGTCACCCTATTTTTTTTTTTGGATAGTTTCCTTTTCTCTATCCTTTTTTGAGATTTATTTATTTAAAAAATTTTCTATACTGTCTTTTAGTAATGCACCATCACAACGGTTTACAATTAGGCACAAAATAAGTTTGGTTTACAAATTATCCAGAAGGTGCCAAAAAATTTTCGGTTACATGTTTCAATAATAGACTCTGTGGAAAGTGGATTGGGATTTCCATTTATTTGGGCTCCAGTACTGAACACACTACTCCTGGTGTAGTACTACTCAAGGACCTGTACAAGGGCATCACTGCCTCCTTTTTCTTTCTGGTGGTGGTTCTCTGTATGCAGCCCAGCATCCTTCTGGCTTTAGCTATCACCTTTAATATATACAAACGTGTCCCGTGATTAACTAATATAGTTATATTATGAGAAACATATCCAACCTTTTATCTATTCAATACACAAACTTTTTCAGTATTTTATAATTTATAATAACTTGGACCTTCACACCACCCTGCGGATACCAAGCTTTACTTTTGCTTTGTATTTTCACCGCTTGGGGTCACCTTTTAATCATTGGTCCTTTCCAAAAATATTTTATATATAAAGTCGTGTGTTTGGTTTTTTTTTTTTTTTTTTTAAATTTGTCTTAAAAGAAAATGCAATACTTCCCCTTGGTTAGAATCCAGAGTCCAACATGATATCACGTTTCACGTCCTGCTGCCTCAGGGACTCTCTGGACATTTGCCTCTCCATAGCAGTTACCCTATGTTCCAGATCCACAAACTTACTGGAGGCTCCTGCTGAAAATTATACACAGTTGAGACCAACTGGAATAAAAAGTCTCCATTCTAGTGACTGCTTTCCACATGTCATTAAGAGTTGCTTTAGCCGGTTCTTCTAAAGCCCCAACTATCAATCCACTCCAATCAGGGATTATTAAATAAACTGCAGTTGGAATCGAGACCTGAGAGCCAATTTCTGCTTCATTCAGCTGTTCATGAAGCAATTGAGAGGACAGTGGTTTCACAGGTACTGCAGATAGATGAGAGTGCAGGTTGTAACAAAAAACACACTTCACTTCCCTTTATGAACTGAAATCCCCCTGTCCAGCACTCTGAGAATCAGGAAGGGGTATAAGTGGTGGAGTTCTTTCACCCATGCTCAGAGTAACCTCACTTATTTCTCCTGGCATGGTCTTCTCCAATTGAGCAGGAATTTGAGTGAGGTTTGATCCATCGGGCCACTAGTGGGTGTTGAGACTGAGAGGTTGCATTCAATTTCCCCTTCTCTTTTTTTTTTTTTTTTAACAATTTTAGTTCTATAAATAACGGACAAGAAGGGGCAAGCTGCCCACCAGCAGCTCAAGTCCCCAGTGGCCACCTCAGAACCTCTGCGTGTCCACCTCACTGCCTGGTGGAAAAGTGGGCATGCAGGGACAAGACAGCATGCCAGTCAAGATAAATATGGTCCCCATCCAATGCTAGATCTATATTATATGGAAACTTGGAATAAATTGTTGTAATCTTATTAAAGAGAGTTGCAAAAGATTCAGGTGTCAAGTCTAAAATCACTTGGAATACTTCTTTTCCTTTTTCTTTACTTTTTTTTGCTCTTCTCTCACTTCCCCTCTTTCCAGGCATTACCCTTACCTTTCCCTACTTCCACTCTATAGACACTCTCTCCTTTCATGGCACACTACTAAGAGTGTTTAAAGCCATAGGATACCTTTCTTGGCTCATGCCCTGACACTGGTGGTAGTGCCTTCTCAGGCATTACATCAGAAGCTTTCAGTGTTTTTTCTATCTTGTAGCAGGTTCCAGCTGCTCAAATTTAGGTGCCCAAGTTATAATTATGAGCATGAACAGAGAGTGGAATATTGTTTGTCCCTGTTTGAATGATGTGCTGGTCAAGAGTACATTGCAGGCAGGTGCCACAAAATTGATGTGCAAGATATCTAGGTGTTGGAGTTACTAGGGTTTATTTACAAAATCTTTATATGCTGCATGCTCTGTACATTGTAGCAATTTACAAAATGTACATAATAAAAAACTATACATTGAAAAAACATTGCCATGTACATGGTTCATTCTCAATTTCCCCCAAGTTCCACTTGATCCTGTCATCTCAATTGGAGTTCATTGGATTTCTTCTAGATACAATGTGGGCAAAAGCCTTTCTGCCACAAGAGAGGGCTATCTCCTTGATACCTGAAGTGGAAAGGATTCAAATGAGTTGGCAGATATTAGCATGGGACATGTTGGGCCATTTGGAATCCACTATACATGTCAGTCTCTTGGCACGTCTCCACATGTGGAGAGCCCAGTGGACCCTCGGATCTCGGTGGCTGCATGGCATCTGGGATCTACGAGACTGCATATATGTTGCACAACTGCTGAAGAACTCATTATCCTGGTGGCAGGACAATTCCAATCTGACCAAGTGTATACCTGTCCAAATTGTCCTTAACATGAATGCGTCCAGTTTGGGATGGGGAGCTTATATAGAGGTTCTGTGCACTCAGGATCTTTGGTCTGCTTAGGAAAAGGTTCATCAGATAAACTTCCTGGAGTTGAGGGTGATCAAAAGCTTTTAGCATCTACTGGAAGATCAGCTGGCCAACAAAGTGATCCACTTCAGACAAACAGGTTGCAGTGTACTCATGAACCAAGTAGGGAGCCATGGGGGTCGTACCTCCTGTCAGGAAGCTGTCCAACTGTGGGACTGGGCCATCTCTCAAAGGATGATTCTCAAGGCCACCTATTTGGCAGGTGTAGAGAATGTCCTGGTGTAACTCCAGGATTGAGCCAAATCCTGGAACTAGGAATGGTTATTAGTCTGGGGGGAGGGGGGAATATGGAGGAGGTAAGGCAGATTTTCCACCAGTGGGGGAAACCTGTGATGGATCTGTTCATGTCCCCTCTGAACAGGAAGAATTGGCTCTTCTGTTCATAAAATAGGCACAAGACAAACTAGATTTGGATGCTTCCACCCTATGTGGGGGCAGATCCTCTGATACTGCTAGTATTTAAGTTGAAGCTGAGAAAAGACATGGTCTATAATTTTCAAGGCCCTTTTTTGTGGAAACAGATTTGGTTTCCACTCATCGAGGAGATGTCCCTTAGGAAACCAATCAGGCTGGGGACTTCCCCAGACTTCATCACTCAGAATTGAGGAAGATTAACATCCCAACATCAGGTCCCTGGCTCTCACTGCCTGGATGTTGAGAGGCTGACCTTGCAACCACTTGCTCTGTCTGACAATGTCTTGAGTTCTGCTGTCTTCAGGATTCCATTAGAAAGTCCTGTGGATTTAAACGGAAGAGGTTTGCCTTGTGGTATTAGCAGAAGGCCCTAGATCCTTTCTCTTGCTCCAGAAAAAAATCTGCTTTAATACCTTCTACATCTGAGTCTGCTCTCAAAACTATCTCAGTAAGGGTTCATCTTAGTGCAGTTGCTGTGTATCACCTGCAGGTAGAAGGTAATCCCAGTTCTATATAGCCTGTGTTGTCTGATTCGCATGGCTTCTGCTTCATTTGAAGCCGCCTATTGGGCCTCCCTTTGTGTCTTGGAACATCAGCATGGTACTGGTCCAGCTTATGAAAGCTCCCTTTGAGCCACTGTGGTCTCTAGTACCTGACCTGGAAGATTTTGTTTTTGGTTGCGGTCACTCTGGTATGCAGGATCAGTGAGCACTAGGCTCTAGTAACTTATCCAATTTTATAATGATAGGATATATATGCAGAACCACCCCACATTCTTGCCTAAGTGGTGTTGGAATTCCATCTTAAAAGGTCAATCGTCCTTCCAATATATGGAAAAAAAGTTTGCCAACAAAAATGTTTCAAACCACCCCCCCCCCCCCCCTTTTTTTTTCCTGTTCAGGCAGTTTAAATTTAGGGATTTCACATATGTGAGGACTGCCATCTTGCTTGTTCTCTAAGAAAAGGTTGCTTACCTGTAAAAAGTGTCTGAGGAAAGCAGGATGTTAATCCTTATGCAACCTGATTGCCTACCCTCCCTTGGAGTTGGTTTCAGTTGTATTAAGGTACAAGACTCAAGGGACCCCCACAAGGATGTATGGCATGCATGAACATGCACATTGAGGCACAGACAAAGTTCTAGAAATTTTGACATAAGTTCTGTGCTGGACTCTGTCAATTGTCATTCTTTGTGTGAGGACTGACATCCTGTCCTCAGAACACCTGTTACAGATAAGCAACAGGTAAGACCACAGTCTTGTTGGCTTACGTTGTATGAAAGGGGGTTATGATGTCATGACAGTAATGCAGTGATTGTTTGCATGGTGTGAGTGACAAGTCTCCTGTGATTGTTTTCCTTCCTGGAGAAGAGAGCTACTGTGAGTGAAAGATGGGGAATAAAGAATATGTAGATGGTAACAGTTGCCATTTGGACACATACTGGCCTTGAATGCCAACAGTTTTTCAGGTACTGGTGGCATATAAATTTGTCTTCCCAAAGTAGCTATTGCCTCTGCCTTCTTTGTGAGTGAGCCCTTGATCTTGTCTACATCATAAACCCTTCTTCAATAATATTTTGGCCATTTGGTGGCTGGAGGGAGGACATGAGGATGGTAATTGGCAGTTTGATATAGGGAGATTGAAGACTCGATGGTACTGATGGACAAATGTGTATGGATCTAGATCTTCTATTTCAATCCTTAATTTTTTTAAATTTAATATACATGTAATGTAGTGTCATTGACAGGAGACAGGTATACACTTTGGCAGATGGAGTGTGATTTCTTAAGTTTATTTTTAAGTACTGTGTGAATGTCCAGACCAACAGTGCACACTTATTTTTAGCTTTGAACTGGTCAGACATGGGGTTTATTAGACATTCCACAGCTTTTAATTTGAGAAGTATAACAGCAATATTTTGGCAGCATAAGATGATTTTGAATAGGTTAGTCTAAATATTTTCATTTTCTGGTAGTGATATGAAAATTTTCCTAAAATCTGAGTTTTTTATTCATGGCAGACCAGCCCAGGCATGTAGAATATGTTGCCTTCCCAGCAGATGGAGAGAGGGGGGGGGGGAAAACCCTCAAACCTGACTTCATTCTCCTTTATAAAGTTAGGGTGCTACCTTCAGCTTTTCAGTATTTGTCTCCAGCAGATGGTGCAGACTTGGTGCCATGAGTCAGGGTGTGTGGACCCTTGGGGGCCACTTTTGAATTGACACAGCCTAACCAGCACACAGCATTACTTAGGCTCCAATAGGCAGCAGCTGACAGGCGGGAAAGGATTGGTCCAGAATAGGCAGCAGCGAGACAACACTAACACTGAGGCAGCAGCAAGGCAAAGGTGGAACACTGAGGAAGAACAAAATCAGTGGCACAAGATCAAGGATCAGGACCTATTGCTCAGGCAGTCACTAAGGGAACTGAATCTCCTTTAATTTGAGTAGCAGTGATTTCAATGTGTGCCACAGGTAGACCTGGAGACTGCGCCAATAAATCCAGTGAGTGCTGTGTGCCTTAGTCCCATGCCACAGGATGCAGCCCCAAAGCCAGATGCCAGCAACTACGCCAGGACATCACCACAGAATACATGATACCACACTCTTAGGCTTTAGGCTCAGGTTCCCAGTGGAGCATAGGACAACTATTGGGGCATTCCAGGCAGCAGTCCTATTTGGATTCATTCTCCCTTTCTTATGTGGGAACTAACTCGGGTACTGAGTTTCTGAATTGTTAGGTCAAGCACTGGGTCCCGGGTGACCTTGTTCCCCTGGTTGGCCCAGCAGCAGGAGCTACTGATAGGCTTCCAGACAGATTTTATCCCTTTCTCTGGACTGCCTCTCTGTCTTCTATGGTGCTATGACAGATTTAGACTCTGGGCTATCTTAAATGATTCTCTCCTCTTTTTCTCCTACTTGCTTCTGGTATGGCTGTAAAAAGAGGATGGTATGGTGTCGCAGGCAAGTCTAGGTCTCTCTTGCCTGTATGTTTGTATTAGTTTGTAAGCTGTATGAGTAGGGACTGCCCTTTTTTGTGTGTTTGCATAGCACTGCATGTGTCTCGTAGTGCTATAGAAAGGCTAGGTAGTTGTAATATGTCACAGCAGCTTACGTATCAGCTGGTGCATTCGGAATTGCTTGTGAGTAGGCAGGTGCCAGGTGGGCAAGTGTGATCCACAGAAGGTTGGTAACCTGCCAAGAAGGTGAGTGGGTTGTTGCCTCATTGAGCCCTGGCCTTTATGGTGAAGGGCAGTACTGTAGTACTTGGGGAACAGGGCCTGGTTGGCGCTTCCATGTTGGTGGGATCAGCAGACATTATCGTGGTTTGCACCAAAGAAAAATGTCAAGCATGCCAGATCTTTATTTCCCTCTTATAGTGAATGGGGACGTTTCATAGGGGCTATATATTTTCCCTTGGGCATGACAGAGCCTAAACTCCAGTTCTCTGAGTTATTTCAGCAGGCAACCTCGCAGGCATGTTGGGGAAAACCTCTCTTCTTCCCTGATATTTGAGCGATGGAGGGAATGGTTTGTAGAAACAGCTCCTTTTCCTCTACACACATGAAGTTTCTTAGTGGGTCTTTTAAGACTGTTAGGCTTGTGATGCTGTAGATTACTATAACCTGTTTAAAAAAAAAAAAAAAAAAAAAAAAAAAAAGTAAAGTTCACAGATGGTCTTGCTTGGGCAGTACCTCTTGTATTCTTCCTTCAGACCCTGCATGGAAGAACTTTTGGTGGTTCTTGGCAACATATGGGATGTTAGAATGTTCCTGTAGTGGGAATTGGCAGGACAAGAGGTAGAAGATTGGGGGAGATTGCCTCTTCAGACTGTGATAATGCCTTATTGGTGAGGCTGTTCAGGAGAGAGTAGCTGGTGGCTCTTAATTCTGAGGCATGACCTCTTGCAGCTCTTGGATGAGCAATAAGCAGCAGTAACCTGTAGCGGGTTCCCATATTCTTGGGCACTCTTAGGTTCCCCTCTTCTCCCTACATCTGACTATTTGAGGTGGCATCTCTTCAGTGTAAGATTCCTCATTCCTGCCTTAAAATAGCCAAGAAGAGAAGGCTATGATGTAGGATCACCTGCTGAGAGGGGTGTCCTAGTTTTCCAAGACCAGAATCTGTGAAGGGAAGCACAACGTTCAATGACCCTCATGATCAAAAGGTTGTTTCTCTCTTAAAAATAAATAAATGTTTTCTATAGTCTCTGCCCAGGAAGCTATATGTAGTGGCTTTGTGCATTGAGTTGTCCAGCATCCTTTTGAGCAGGCCATTGTGATCTTCCCTGCAGTTAACAGTTCTGAAGTAGGTCTGTAATTTTCCCTATGCAGGGACTTGCAGCATTTGGACAAAGTCACAATTGGTGAGTCTTGCACAATAGAGAGGTGATGCTAGGAGCTTCTTTGGTCAGATCTCCCATATGGCCTGGTCAAGACTAGTTCAAGATGGGGCCATAGTGTTTACAGCTGTGCTTCTTGGGAGATATACCACAGATTGATGCCATTGCAATCTTGGCCTTGTTGTAGTCTTATCCATGCTAAAAGAACTGTCTTGCAGTACTCCTGGAAGTTTAGGGACTGAAGTTGAGGCTGGCTAAAGGTAGTTATCAGAAGCCCTTCTTGACCCTACCCCTCCTTCAATATTAGTCCTGGATGGAGCTGTTTCAGGGGCTATAAGTAATCTGCTCAAGCAGTGCTCTTTCTTTTCTCAGGTAGGTAAATTCAGGACAACTGTTTCTGCTGGGGTGGACTTATTATTGTTGGGCTCTGCCTGGGAGGCAAAGAGGTGGCTACAGCTGCACATGCTCAGTAGAACATGCTCAAAACTTCTAGAATATCTGAAATCAAAGTTCCTGAACATACCCAGATCAGTCCAGACAAGTGGGTTTTATTCATCCCTACCAGCAGATGGAGGTAGAGAACAAAACTTTGGGCACTGCCACATATACAAGTGTGCCACCTGCAGTCCCTCAGTATTTCTCTACCTCCAGCAGATGGTAGAGGTGCTAACCCTGCAGTACTGACTGACTGGATATTTTAAGGAAAATTGCTCCCCAAGGTGACAGGCTCCTGCAGAAGGGTCATCCCTCAGGTTGAGCCGGGCGACTGGGGGGTTGGATGCCCCTGGCCAGCTTCAGCCTGTGACCCTGACAGCCAGTGGTCTGGTTCCCTCTGTGGGCCCGAAGCCCCTCCGCCTGCCCAGGACAGGGAAGTGCCCTTACTTTTATTTTTGTGCTTTCCTGTGTGTCTGGGCCTTTAAATCTTTGTTGAAAAAAAGTCACCGGCAGCTGTCTGCTTTTGCAACAGCAGAAGCATGTGGCAGGCTGTGCGGCCTAGCAGGCTGAAATCGTCAGTGAAATCGGGTGCAGGCCAAGCAGTAAGTGGGCGGATCGGGGGATCATTCGGAGGAGGGTGGTCCTGGTCGGGGCAGATTCACTCCAGTGGGGCTGGCTGTACTCCTGAATGAGTTGCACGGTTTTCAGTCGCGGCAGCGGCCTGTTCACCGTGCCGGCAGGAAATTCTTGGGGCAGTGCGCCCTCTTCAGGGTTTGCAGCTGCCGTATGGTGCGCCCCTCCCCCTCGCGATCCGGGCCGCTGGAAAGTGTGGCAAGCATAGGATTGCCTGTTTGGATTTTTATTTTGCCTTGCTTTATTTCTTGGAGGCAGGGGTTGCCTATGGCACGGATGCTTTGTATGACCTGGTGAGAACCACAGCCCATGCTATGGTGTAGGTGGTGTCATCAAAATCGCAGCTCTGTAATCTGCCCTTTCAGGGGAAACTGCTGTTTGGAGAGGACCTCGATTGTCTGAAGTCGCTGGGAGAGACAAAGGGCAATAGGCTGCCAGAGGATCGAAAGTCTGGTCTGAAACCTTTCTCTTCTCGGCCTCTCTTTCGGGAGTCCAGATGTTTTCGTCACATGAGGCTTTTTGCAGCCTCTGCCCCAAATCAGTCCTTGCATAGGCAACAGTCCTTTCGAGGGGCTGGAAGGTCATCTAGAGGCAGATCCACCCAGGGTGTGGGTGGCAATGAGATCCGGCAGGTCCACTCCTAGTCTCTGGTAATCAGGGGCAGGCTGGCCCGGTTCTATGGGGAGTGGATCAAGATCACTTCCGATGGGTATTGAGCGTGATGAGAAACTGCTACGCCAGGGGTCGGGAACCTTTTTGGCTGAGAGCCATGAACGCCACATATTTTAAAATGTAATTCCGTGAGAGCCATACAAGACCTGCCAAATTAATTTACTACAACCCTCCTGACGCCCCCCCCCCCCAGACCTGCCAAAAGTCCCTAGTGGTCCAGTGGGGGTCCAGGGCTTGCAGACAAATCTTTAATAAAGTAAAAATCTAACAAAAACCCCCACCCTCTTGACACCCCCCAAGACCTCCAAAATTAATTTACTACAACCCCCCCCCCCCCCCCCACCCTCCTGACCCCCAGACCTGCCAAAAGTCCCTGGTGGTCCAGCAGGGGTCCGGGAGCGATCTCCTGGACTTGGGCTGTCGGCTGCCAGTAGTCAAAATGGCGCCGATGGCCCTTTGCCCTCACTGTCACTGGGGTCGACCAATGGCGGCGGTAGCCCTTGTGACATAGTAAGGGCAAAGGGCCGTCGACTCCATTTTGATTACTGGCAGCAGACTGCCCTTTGCCCTTACTATGTCACAGGGGCTACCGCTGCCATTGGTCGACCCCAGTGACAGTGAGGGCAAAGGGCCATTGGCGCCATTTTGACTACTGGCAGCCGACAGCCCAAGTCCAGGAGATCGCTCCCAGACCCCTGCTGGACCACCAGGGACTTTTGGCAGGTCTGGGGGTCAGGAGGGTGGGGGGGTGTTGTAGTAAATTAATTTTTTGAGGTCTTGGGGGGGCATCAGGAGGGTGGGGGGTTTTGTTAGATTTTTACTTTTTTATTAAAGATTTGTCTGCGAGCCAGATGCAGCCATCAAAAGAGCCACATCTGGCTCGCGAGCCATAGGCTCCCGACCCCTGGGCTACACCTTAGAATTTTCTCACCCACTGCGGTTGGACTTTCTGGAGTCTCGTTGTCATTCCCGAAGCAAGTGGGCAGCGGTCCAGGAAATGCTTCAGCAGTTGTTAAGTCTGTAGGTGGTTGTACAGGTGCCAGTGTCCGAACAGGGACAAGGCAGATATTCCATCTATTTCATGGTGTCCAAGAAGGAAGGCACGCTCCGACCTATCCTAAACCTAAAGAAAGTCAACCCGACTTTGATACCATGTTTTCAGATGGAGATGACGTGCACCGTAATTGCGGCGGTACGGTGAGAGTTTTTGGCATCTCTGGATCTCACCGAGGCTTATCTGCATATCCCCATCCATCAGGAGCACCAGAAGTTTCTCAGATTCATGGTTCTGAGACAGCACTATTAGTTTCAAGCGCTACCTTTTGGGCTGGCCACCGCCCCACGGACCTTTACAAAGGTGATGGTGGTAGTGGCGGCGGAGCTGCGACAGAAGGGATTGCTGGTGCACCCGTACTTGGACGATTGGCTGATATGGGCGAAGTCACTAGAAGAATGTGTGCAGTCCGTGGACAGAGTTCGGAAGCTCCTGGAATCTCTAGGCTGGGTTATCAATGTGCAGAAGAGCCATCTGGTCCCCTTCCGTTCCCTCGAATACTTGAGAGCCCGTTTAGACACCCAGCGGAGCAGAGTGTTTGTTTCTTACAGATGACAGGGTGAACAAAATTCAGGGGCAGATAGTGCATCTGCTTCGTCTACAGGTGCCAAAGATCTGGGATTACTTATAGGTCCTGGGCTCGATGGCGTCTACATTGGAACTGGTTCCCTGGGCATTTGCCCATTTGAGGCCTCTGCAGAGAGCCTTGTCCCATTGGAATCCTCTGTCGCAACAATATTTCCTGCCCCTGGTTCTGATGGAGTCAGCCAGGGCCAGTTTGGCCTGGTGGATGACGCAGAATAATCTGGAGAAGGGGATGCTTCTCGAGGTCCCGGCGTGGGTAGTGGTCACCATGGATGCAAGTCTTCGGGGCTGGGGGATAGTGTCTCTGGGCAGGTCTGCTCAGGGCCTTTGGTCAATGTCAGAACAGACATGGTCCATCATTCACCTGGAGACAAGAGCAGTGTGCAGAGCTCTGGAGCAGTTTCTACCCTTGGTCTGCATTCAAATGGTGTTTTCTCAACATGGTATCTATTAATACTGAGGGACTGCAGGTGGCAGTGCCCAAAGTTTTTTGTTTTCTACCTCCATCTGCTGGTAGGAATGAGTAAAACCCGCTTGTCTGGACTGATCTGTGGTATTACAGGAACGAAAATTAGGTAAGAACCAATTTTCCTTTCTGTGCCGGTCTTCATTGGATGTCACTTGCATGTGAGGACTGACATCTTGACATCGGAGACCTGCTGTTACAGGTAAGTAACTTCACTTTGTAACCTTCCTTTCTTTAGCAATAGTACTGGAGAAGCTTAATCTATTTAACTAACTTTGTCAATGATTATATTATTTTGAGTCCACATTAAAATGACTTTCGATCTAATAGCTTCAAAATCCTCCTGCTTCCAGTATCTGATTTTTTTTTTTTGTTCCAGTTTGATAAGGGTCAGGCAACTATTGTACTGTTTTTGGATGTCACTGTACCGTTTGATAGTGCAAATTATTCAATGTTGCTGGAAAGACTTTGATGGAATGGACAGTGGTGTTAAATTGGTTTAGCTTTTCTTTCCAGTAGTCAGATGCAGAGATTCATTGTTCAGTCCTATTCTGCCTGGAAAGTTGTCTTTAGGAGTCCTTCAAGGCTCTTCTTTTTTGCATATGCTGTTTAATCTCTATCTACGTCCCTTATGTACTCTAATCCCGGGACTTTGGAATGCATTACCTATTGAATTAAGACTCCAGAGTAATATGAAAGAGTTCAAAAAAGCACTGAAAACCTGGTTATATACACAAGCATTCCAAGGGTAGCCAGTTAGTAATCTATTACAATATGTTATCAATTGTTTTATTTTAATTTTTAAGATGTTATGTCATTAGTCATAAACTTAGTGTAGTTGTTAATTAGTTTTAATGTATATAGTTTTAAGTTAGATTTTATGATTCTTTTCAGTGTTTTTATGATTTATTGTATACTATGTTGAACTTATTGTAAAGAAACATTGTAAACTGGTGTGAAGGTTTATACCATCATCGGTCTAGAAAAACCAGGAAATAAATAAATATCCTCTTATGGTAATAGTATATAAAATCTATGCTGATGACATCTAGTTAATCTTTCCTGTTAAAACTAGCCTGGCCTCTGCCACTGCAACTTTGCTAGATTACTTAAAGGCTAATGGTTGGCTAGCTACAAATTGTCTCCTTTTAAAGCTAGCTAAAATGGAGGCCCTTTGGATGTTAAAGCTCCTATCCCAGGGTTTCCATTTTTATTTGTCAGTTTTAGGTTTTTACATTGACACTCTATTTTCTCTGATCGCAGCTTAGCACAGTTAGTAAATCAGCCTTCTACAAACTTAGAATGGCTTGATTGTTCAGATACGTTCTTTAAGCTGACAACTTTTGCACAATACTTCAGTCACTAATTTTGTCTAAAATAGATTATTATAATTCTGTGTTTTCTGAGTTTATCAGCTTGTCAAATCAGGGCCCTGCAGTTGCTTCAAAATGCTGCAGCACACTTGATTGTGTCCTGTCCGATCCATGAATATAATACCAGCTCTAAAACAATTATACTGGCGCTCTCTCTAGTCTAGTATATGGAGTCTAAATTGATGGTTTACAAAGCTGTTAATGAGTCCCTCCTACTTAAAGGATTGTCTTAAATATATTCCTATGCTTTCACTGCATTCTGAGGATAAACTTCTGCTTAAATTCATTAAGGCAAAGGAAATATAATTTACAGCCCACTTGGCCAGAGCATTTTCAGTAACAAAACCCATTGCATGGAATGCTTTGACACTTGAACTGTGGTGTTCATATGATTATAGGATTTTTGTAATCACCTTAAGGCTCACATTTTCCACTTGTTTCATTAAGCCTACTTCCTTCATTTTAATTTTTATTCATGATTTTTTTATTATGTTTTATGATGTATGCTGTGCTGTAAACTGCTTAAGTTCTACTTTTATATATGGTATATAAGAAAATTGAAATAATCTGTCCCCAATATGTTCCCTTTTTTAAGGGAAATATTTCACTTCTATCGAAATCGGACTTCTCATGATGGTTAAAGTCTGTATGTCAGCACAGGGACTGCCATTGTCAAGTCCATTATAGGCCATATTTGAAATGTTTTAGGTGACTTTCTTCTTTGATAGGTCTTTGTATCCTATAAAGCACAGGGATTTCTAAGGTCTTGATTTCAGAAGAAATCAAGGAAACGAGTGATTTTGGCCAGTTTCAGCAAGTTTGCAGCTCCCAGAGAGCTGGTGAGCCTGCTTGACGAATGTGCAGGACTTCTCATAGACAGAATCAGAAACTGTCTTTGCAGAGGGAAATGGCAGAGCAGTGCGTTGTTTCATTGCATCCCTGCTGTAAGCAGTTTTGTGTGGGTATGCAGGCCAGGAGAAACTGTGCCTTGGAAGCATCATTCTTAAGGGCTATCATGGTTTCCTTCTGCCCAATCTGGATAGAGCTTCGGTCACTGTCTTGACTGGTCTAGCATTGGATGATGAGGTGACATTTTAAACGTGTTAATCTTTCTTTAGTCCTCCTAGTTAAATCAAGAACACACCATGAGAAGCCAGAGCAATCAAGTGAGCTCAGTCTGACAAGTTCAGACAACAAAGAGCAAAAAAGTTGTTGCCTACTCTGAAGGTAGCTGATCTAATCATGACCTTGGTTTAGGAATTATTCAGTTCCTCTGTTAATGACCATGGTGTGAAGTTTCTTGGCTATATCAGGTTTTGATTGTGGTGGTGATTTAGAAACTAAAACAATTGCCTTTGGTTGTCTTGGCTTTGACATAGGATATTGAAGAGTTAAAAGTAGCATCAGATCTTTTATAGGGGGAGTGAAGTGAGCTTTGAGCTCTTTTTCTCTGTCTCCAGTTACTGGCAGGCAGACACATCTCACTTGCCTAGACTAGCCTGGCAGGATGAAAAGAAATTAACAAACTTTTAAAAAAAATTTTTTTTTTAAATTTTACTATTTAGGCAGGGTTTTGGTTTGCTCACAGAATGTGAAATTAAATTGAGTAATGTACAGTAAATGTTGGAAGGTCCCAGACTCTACACTACAGTATCTGGTTTAAGTTGCAGGAGGATGTTGGATAGGTGAATCGCATATTATTGTCTTTGGTCTGTCTTCAGGTTTGTTCTTGTTCGTTCTTGTTGCATATATGGCTATCTACAGCAAAGATGGCTAAGTATTATACATAAGTAGTAACGTTTTGGAGGGCATCTTACTACCTAGCAGCTAGGAATATTGGTTACAAATGAAACATTTTTATTTCACAGATATCTGTTTTA
Source organism: Rhinatrema bivittatum (assembly GCF_901001135.1). Classification (NCBI taxonomy): domain Eukaryota; kingdom Metazoa; phylum Chordata; class Amphibia; order Gymnophiona; family Rhinatrematidae; genus Rhinatrema; species Rhinatrema bivittatum. Next base: position 127,774,855 of record NC_042616.1, on the reverse strand, counting down.
ACAGTAGAGAAACTATTGTCAGTTGGTAAACTCGCTACATTGGAGCAGTCACTCCATAAAGCTCTTCTGTTTTGTGAAATTGTTTATGAAAATTTGGTAAGTTGGAGCATGGCCAATTATCGGGCCGATACAGTAAAAATCACAGGAGAACGGGCGAGCGCCTGCTCTCCTGTGCGTGCGATACAGTAAATAAATTTATTTAAACTAGGCCCGGCGGTAAAAAGAGGCGTTAGGGACACTAGCGCGTCCCTAGCGCCTCTTTTCGGACAGGAGCGGCAGCTGTCAGCGGGTTTGACAGCTGACGCTCAATTTTGCCGGCATCTGTTCTCGAGCCCGCTGACAGCCACGGGTTCGGAAACCGGACACCGGCAAAATTGAGCGTCTGGTTTTCAAGCCGTGGTCCTATTTCAAATTTTTTTTTTTTTTTTTTTTTACTTTTGGGTCCTCCTACTTAATATCGCCATGATATTAAGTCGGAGGGTGCACAGAAAAGCAGTTTTTACTGCTTTTCTGTGCACTTTCCCAGTGGCCGGAGAAATTAGCGCCTACCTTTTGGGTAGGTGCTAATTTCTGAAAGTAAAATGTGCGGCTTGGCTGCACATTTTACTTACTGAATCGCACGGGAATACCTAATAGGGCCATCAACATGCATTTCCATGTTGTGGGCGCTATTAGGTTCGGGGGGGGGGGGGGGGGGCGTTGGATGCACATTTTCGACGCGCTATTACCCCTTACTGAATAAGGGGTAAAGCTAGCGCGTCAAACGCGCGTTCAAATGCTGGCTAACAGTGCACTGTACTGTCAGCCTGTATGTTTGTATAAAGTTGATTGTGGAGGCCACATTAGGGTTAACTGATTGCTCAATATTTTATACATTTCTTGAAATGTTGTTACTTCTGCTTTATGCTTTGTCTTTATTTTGATTCTTTTTAAATTTTACAATGGCTTGTGCATGTTTTCTTGAATTAAAGGTCTGTAGCTTCATACTTTGTTAAACATATTGAGTTCTGTCTTGAGCTGTCTGTGTACTGTTCGTACAGTGCTGCATTTATTTATTTATTTACCTAACCACAATTAGAAACATGCTCAACAAGTTAAAATTATGCCTAAACATGAATAAAACTGAATGTATCCTCATTGGAAGAAACGTCTCAGACCAAACCATTGCCCACAACTCTCTTCTAATCAACAACATATCCATACCTCTAAAAAGCTCAACAAAGGACCTCGGCGTATGGATCGATAAAGATCTCAACCTAAAAACACACATAGCAGCCAAAACCAAGGAAGGTTTCTATAAACTTCATGTACTAAAACACCTAAAGCCGCTCCTCCACCATCAGGAATTCCGAACAGTTCTACAATCCCTGATCTTCAGCAGCTTAGACTACTGCAACTCAATGTTATTAGGTCTCCCCAAATCCACCTTAAAACCGCTGCAGTTACTGCAGAATGCCGCTGCAAGAGTACTGACCGGAAATAAAAAATCGGATCACATCACCCCCAATACTAAAAAGCCTACACTGGCTACCAATCATTCAAAGAATTGAATACAAAACCCTGACGATCATCCATGACGCTTTACACAATTCAGTTAACTCCGCAGTCAGTAAAATGTTCCACCCCCACAAACCTCAACGGAACACCAGAACTTCTGAAAAACGTCTACTCGAAATACCCACATATCCCATGGCTAAGCTTACTAACACCAGAAATAGAGCTCTCTCCATAGCGGGGCCTAAACTCTGGAACGCCCTACCATGCTACCTCACCACTATCATCGAAAATAAATCATTCAAAAAAGAACTGAAAACCTGGATCTTCAGCCAGACTTTCAATGATGATTTAAGCAATCCACAATTGTGATGCCTCATGCTTCCCATCCTTCTCCCCTCTTCTCTTCTCCGCTTACCTACCCCTTCCTCCTTCCATTACCTACCCCATCCCCCCCTCATTTCCTACTTTTCCCATTCAGACTTTCTTGTATTCAGAGCACGAGTTTGTACATACCTTCCTCGTTTTTCGTTTCTATTTTCTTTTTCGTTATTTGAATTAAATTATTTTTTAGTTATTCCTGTTACTTCCTTCTCCATATGCTAGTTGCATATACTTTTGTTTCTCAAATTGTTCTATGTATCATTGTTTCGTTCCAATGTAAACCGGGGTGAAGGCATGTGCTAAACCTCGGTATATAAAAGCTTCAAATAAATAAATAAATAAATAAATAAATTTAACAGTTTTTTATACCGACCTTCATAGTAGATAACCATATCAGATCGGTTTACATTTTAACAAAGGGTAAACTGAGGTAACAATTCTGGTAAATAATATATAACAAAGGAAAAAGGAATAAGTCAAAGTTACAATCAACAAAATCAACATGCATGCGGCGAGTAGCACTATAGAAATGTGTAGTAGTAGTTAGGGATGTGCATCGGGTGCCAGATTGTTTGCGCTTTCGGGTATGTGTGGCCGCGGGAAAATCTTGTTTTCCCGCGGATCAGCATTTATTTTTTTAGTAAAAAAATAGTGCGCACTAAGCCAAAAAACTATCGTTATATATCCCCCCCCCACCACACCCCCTGAATTTTCTTGAAAATCATTTTTAGGGTTAGTGCACGCTTACTCCTGTTTTTTACAATTTGTGAAACATTTTCATGAAAATTCTGGGGGAAAAGTGTTCGCTTCTCATTTTAACAGATATATAATGAATTAAGAAATATCTTGCGATATTTCAATTCGTTATAAAAACGATTCACATCCCTAGTAGTTATAGTGTATTCATATTGTACAAGCGCTAATGAAATGTAATGTCTGTTTAGGGTTATGATTAGGGATGTGAATATTATAGTGGACAGTTTTATTTTCACTAGCTAAAATGGTTAACTGTTTAAACATTCAGGGGAAGGTGCAATGACAGACTTTTAAAACTGCTGAGCATTCCTTACCCAGGATGTACCCATGTATGTGCACAACTCAGGCTGGCCAGCATAGTAGTGGCCCGACATGGGAGTCGCACAGTTTTATCCTCAGAAATACCTCTGAAACCTTCCCTTATTATCAGGGCGGTACAGAAAAATGCGCGGGAGAGCTGGTGAGCGCCTGCTTTTCTGGCACAGGCCACTCTCCTGGGCGTGCGATTCAGGAGGGTGGCCTATGCAAATTAGGGCCTGCGGTTGCCTCCTTTTTGACAGGAGTGGCAGCTGTCAGCGGGTTTGACAGCAGATGCTCAATTTTTCCATCATGGGTTCTCAAACCCGCTGACAGCCACAAGTTCGGAAACCGGATGCTGGCAAAATTGAGCGTCAGTCTTCTGACCCACAGGCCGCGGGCCAATTTGAAATTTTTTTTTTTAATTTTTACTTTTGGGGCCTCTGACTTAATATCGCTGCACATTTTACTTTCTGTATTGTGCGGGAATAACTAATAGGGTCATCAACATGCATTTGCATGTAGCGGGCGCTATTAGTTTCGGGGGGGAGGGGGTTGGATGCGTGTTTTCGACGCGCTATTACCCCTTACTGTATAAGGGTAAAGCTAGCTTGTCAAATGCACGTCCAAACCTGGGCTAACAGTACTATATCGGCCTGTATGGTAGGGTGAATAGGAGGTTTCACAAATTCTAAAGAACTTTTTTTTTTTTCTCCTCAAACTTAAATAGAATGCAAAATGGGATCTTAAATCTCATCTTGATATTTATGTACATGTTTTTGTTTCCCTTCCTGATTTAAGCAAATTCTATGAATTGAAATATTGGGATGCAAACTTGATTAACTAACTTAATCATCCATTTATATGAGGAAGTGTGTGGAACTAAGCACCTGTTCTATGCATTTGTTGGCGTGGGCCTTGGATTTCTTGTTTGTTTCACTACAAATTCTAACATCTTTTAAATTTGACTTTTAATAAGCTTCATATCAGAATCTTTACACACATAAATGTATAATGGAAACATAATTATATTTAGAAAGGTGGTTGCAATAATCTGGCCTCTGGTTAATTTGATATATTGGGGATTTGCATTCAGCAGGAGTTGATTTTAGGATCCCACAATTTTACTGCTGCTTGTCTGACAGCTGTGCCCATCCATGTCCCTGAAGTGGCAGGCAGGGTGTGTGTACTTTTCAGACATTAAATGAGTGCATTTGTTTTTCTATCCCCTCCTCCTCACTATTGTCACTTTTTTTTTTTTTAGTAGATTTCCAGTTGTCCCCTGACACCCCTCCCCCCCCCCCATTTCTTCCTTACTCTGCTGTTACTGCTGGCTGCCTGTACAATTAATTCTTTTCAGCATATGTTTAATGAATAGATAGATCTTAGGGGACACCATAGCTGGCTCAGCTTTTTTTGTTGTGACAGTTGACATTTGGAGTTAATTCTAAAAATCCAAAAGGACAAACCACAGTTCTTAAGGGTCAACAAATAAGTTGTAATTGGCATTTTATTGGAACAACTTAATACTTCTGTGACTAGCTTTGAGAGCTGTCCTCTCTTTAGAGTAAATTTTATAAAGCAAGTTTGCCTTTACCCTCATCAAGTAACTTGTAGTTCTGCATGGTTCCTAATATATTTGGTCAATTGAATGTTTGCTTTTTCTTAGTTTTAAAAATTCAGTTGCAGTTTTCTTGCTTCCCTTTTGTAATGAATTTCATACATCAAAACCTGAGATTTTGCCATGCTGTTCAACTAACACTGTTGTGCTTTGTTCTTAGTTTGCTGGCTTCTTATAAACAGAAAACAATTATGGAGTTTTGGACATGCAGTTCAGCTTTGTGTTTTTGAAGTAGTCATGTAAATACTTTCAACATTTTATATAAATGTTAATTGCATAATTTCTCATCTAGAAACACTTAATACTTCTTAAAAATATCTAAATAAATGTTCTTAGCCAGCAGCCTGAATACTGCTAGGTGATCTTTTGACAGAGGAGCCAAAGAATGCCTTAGGTATGATTTCACTTTCATCACAGTTTTTTGTAAAACTGAATGCTTGTTAAATCAGATGTGTGTTTAGAGCTTTTCACTTACTATGCTTGAAAGGAAGAACAAAGCATGGGGTCAATTTGGAATAATCCCCACGTTTATCTTCCTCTAGTGTGGGGGATGGGTAACTATTCATCTTGAGGTGAAAGTACAAGCCTAGTGTAGGTAGGCATTCACTCTTTTCTCCATTTTTCCCAACCAAGCTGGTCTTCTGCAATTTTATATACAATGTATGTTTGACTTGCTGTGTGTGGTTATTATGGTCTACATAACACTGTTAACTAGCAAACTTAATTACACAAATTTAAATATGTCAAGCCTATGGCAGCAGATGGCAAAATACTGGCTCTGTCTGTTTTTTATTTTTTTTCCATTTGAAAGATATACATATATCAATTTTGTCTTCAGATTTGAAGTGTAAAATATGTATTTATCTTAACTAAAATAGTACCAGAATAAAGACTTTATCTAGAAATGTTATTGTTTGTGTGTAGCAAATATATTTGAATAAACACTCATGCAGACAAATAGTAAAACGTTTAACTTCATTTTATATGCTTTTTATATTTTGTGTATATATGTATGTGTGTGTATGTGTAAAACTTAAGACTTAACAATTACACATTGTGATATTGGTTTTAAGCCCTTACCTGGTGTCAAAATAAATATTACATGTCAAGAAGCCATAGTCCACACATTATGTAAACAAACTGAAAACTTTCATAGTATCCATAATCACATTAAGTGGTAATGCTAGAGAGGAGTTCCACGTTTGAATCCTGAACCTTAAAAGTGGTGTCCACAATCATCTTTGGTAAATGGGGCTGAGTTCCAGTTTAGAAGCTTCGGAACTGGGCTGAATTATCAAGACTTAAATGCTGCTCATTCTTCGACAAGGACATTTTGTTTGGCTGGATGCTGGCTTCATCAGAAAGGAAGAGGTGTGTGACTCTTCGCTTCTAAAAATCAATACACTAACTCAAATATGTATCAAAACATCCTTTTTTTTTTTTAAATACACTAATTTACTCATGGAGAATTAAAATCTAGAAGGCTCATATCCTGAAATCCTATCTTCATCAAAATTATACTAAGTTTTTTTTGACATCTTAAAAAAACAAAACACCTGTTTTGCAACAAATGGCCTTGTGACTTTCAAATTAAAATTCAGACAATGCTTATATTTTAAATAAATCATGGTGTCACCCACATAGAACTCACTGCAGGCCTTCCCGTACAAGATTCACTGAGATTTTAAAATGGGGCAAAACATCATGGGACAGAGAGAAGAAAAAAATCAGCTGGGTGAACAACTGCATGCAAAAACAGAATAAGGCTGCCATATGAACCAGACCTAATGACAGGTAACTATCAAAGAATGGCCTCCCATTTGATCATAGAATTCAAGCAGTCTGGAACCATGGTGTGCTATGAATAACTCATGGACATGGGGTAGGGGAAAGATTACTTTTGGATTTAAGTAATCATTTAAGATAGGAAACTTAAAAATCTGAAAACTGGACACTTGACAAATATTTTTGTTCCTCCGAGGACAAGCAGGATGGTAGTCCTCCCACATGGGTGACATCAGATGGAGCCCGATCCATAAAACTTATATCAACGTTTCTCAAAACTTTGACTAGGCACACTGAGCATGCCCAGCATGGCTCATACCATGTGTCCATGCGGGATCCCTCTTCAGTCTTCCCCCCCCCCCCCCCCCCCCCCCAACACCAAGCTATGAGACTTGAGTTGATTGAGCTCTTAAAAAAAACTTTGCTTTTGCCTTGTGAAAAACTTCATTTTTTGAGGCTTTTTCGTGTTTTCTTCAGGTCCATCGCTGGATCCCTCTGTGCCTCCCCATAATGTCCCCAGTCAAGGTTTTAGGCGTGTGAGTTAGTTTATTTTTGCAGTCTGTTTCTCCCCGTGGTGGTGGTGCCTTGGTGTCCACCTGCTGCCATTGTCTGCTCCCCCACCCCTTGATTTCGTCCCATCATGGCCGTGTCTGGTTTTTGGCGATGCCCCCTCCCCCGTGCCAGAGGATCATGTTGATAAGTGATCCTCATGATGTTTGCGTCCTCTGCCTGGGTGCATCGCAGGTTTGCCACTTGCGTCCAGATGACCCTGAAGAGACATCTTTGACACGACAAGATGGATCAGCTCTTCAGGTCGAAGAAGTCTGAAGCTTTTATTTAGAAATTCTTTTATACCGTCGTTAAGTTAATTCACCATCACAACGGTTTACATAAAAGCACAATAAGAAAAAAATAGATAATTGGTATAGATTACAGTTTAATCATGTGCCAACATAGAACGGTAACAAATTTTAATAAGAGAAACTGTGTTGATTAGAGCTTATATGTTGGTTAGGAAACTAAGTGGTTCAAGTCTACGTTTAATATGCATTTGGAGATATAAATGAAAAAATTGTTTGCTTGGTACGTCCTTATCTATCGATTGTTTTCCTCGTTCTCTTTGTCTTTGTAAAAGGCTTGTTTAAAAAGCCAGGTTTTCAGATTAGTGTTAAATAGTTTCAGATTTCTCTGTAGCCTTATTTCAAGTGGCATGGAGTTCCATAGCACAGGTCCAGCCAGGAACAGTGCTCTTTCCCTTACTTGAGTGAGGCGTGCTAATTTAACAGAAGGAACAGTTAAAGCCTTATTAGCAGATCTCCAGTTTCTGTACGTGCAGTGCTGTGTTGAGCCAGTCGGCCTTTTCATCGTGGATTAGTTTATGAATTATACACAGTATTCTTTGTTCGATTGGGAGCCAGTGTAGTTCAGCAAGTGTTCCTGTAATGTGGTCTCTTTTTTTTTTTTTGCCTGTCAGAATTCTAGCAGTGGAAATTTGCAATATTTGCAGTGGCCTAATGGTAACTTGAGGTAGCCCTAATAGCAGAGAGTTACAGCAGTCTGTGCTTGTGAAAATCATTGCCTGTAGAACTGTATGAAAATTTTTTAGTGATAGCAGGGGTTTGTCTAAGAACCATTAATTTGGCATAACCTTCTTTTAATTTCTGTAAAATGTGTTCATATTTAGCTCAGGATCGATTATTACTCCTAGATTCCATACTTTTATTGCTAACTCCACGGTTTGATTCTTTTTGATTGCAATTGTAGGTTGCATAGGGTGTATGTATTTTTGGTTTTGTTTTTCGTTCTAGATGTAAAAATTCAGTTTTGTCAAGGTTTATAACCAGTTCCATTTGATTTAGGAGCTGTTTGATTATTTCAAGATACATATTGGCTAGTTTCATTGTTTCTTCCATAGTGTTTACGATGGGTAGCAATAATTTTGTCATCTGTGTATATATAATGTATTATACCAAGTCCTGCGAGTAGGTGACATACTGGGAGGAGGTAGATATTAAAGAGAGTTGTGGACAGGGCTGATCCCTGTAGGACTCCTGTTTTGTAGTTTGATTTTGTCTAATAATGTGTGTTTGATTTGGACTTGGAAACACCTGTTACTTAGGTATGATTCAAACCAGTTTATTATTTTGTGATTGAGTCCTATCACTTTTAGTCTATCGATTAGTATTTTGTGATTTACAGTGTCAAATGCTGCAGAGATCCAGAAGAACCAGAATGTAATGTGTTCCTGTATCAAAGCCTCTTAAGATATTATCTGAAAGTGCTAATAGTGGTGTCTCGGTACTGTAGTGTTTGTGGAATCCATGTTGTGCAGGATATAATCAGGCTGATACAGTAAGGGCGCGTAAGAAAAAGTACAGCAGTGCCGGGCGCCCTCTCGTTTGCCACGCGCACAGTCAGATCACATACCGCTCGATACAGTATTTAAATTGGACGCAAATGCAAGCCGCGTCCATGAAGCGCAATCCATTTTACTGTATAGAGCGCTATACAGTACCTATACAGCATCCTGGGTGTGCTGGTACCTGTCATTTCAAATGTCATTTCAAATGACAGGTACCAGGAAGTGGATGGTTCTCCTACGCTCGAGCATCGGGGATTGCCAGTCCTCTCTTCCCCCCCCTCCCCCCTCCCGAAGCAAGGCGCAGGGCGAAAATCGACTCGACATGTTGTTAAAGCAAATAGAAATTGTAACAAAAGTAAACTTACTGCATGCTTCCAGCAGCCCCAGTCCTCTCTCCCCTCCTTCCGAGGCACGCACCGTGGCTCCCCTGCCTCCCATTTTGCAATACGACCCCAGTGCAGTAGGTCGCTCCCGGACCCCCACTGGACTTTTGGCAAGTCTTGTGGGGGTCAGGAGGCCCCCCAAGCTGGCCAAAAGCCCCCGGGGGTGTCCAGCGGGGGTCCGGGAGCGATCTCCTGCGCTCGTGACGTCGGGGGACAGGAACCAAAATGGCACCGGCACTACCTTTGCCCTGTCATATGACAGGGCAAAGGTAGCGCCGGCGCCATTTCTATTAACGCAGCCGTGGCCCGAGAGTGGAAGATCACACTGGGACCCCCCCACTGGACCCCAGGTAATTTAAAACATTTTGGGGGGGGTTCGGGAGGGTGGGGGATTTATTTTAAAGGGTCGGGGTGGGTTTTAGGGTTGTTTTAGTGTGCCGGTTTTCCTGCCCTCCCCGATTTACGATTTAAACTATTTAAAAAACAAAACCGCGACTATCAGATTCCCTCCCCCCCCCCCCCAGCCAAAATCGATTGTTAAGACGATCGATGACACGATTCACATCTCTAGTCATGTATTAGGCCTTCCTACCAGATCTCAAAACTTCCCTCTGCCCTATGTGGACTTAGCAATTTGATATTTCTAGGATTTCCTGGTTCTTGCTTTCCTTTTCAAAACATCTACTTTGTAAGAAATGTTTAGTTCAATATATCTTGGGTAAAAAGTTCTTGAACCTTAATTTACCTAATGTTTCTAGCTATCTGTTATAATGGTGTGTGAACATTTCAGGCAGTGGGAAATTTATTCTTGACTTCGTTTACTGTTTTGTATGCTCTTGGGATCAGCATTTACTTTTCTATAGAGAAATGTTCTGTTTTGATGTGTTTTCCGTGAGGAGTTAGCAATCTGTAATGAAACTGCTATCTGATGGGAGGAGCAATCAGATAGGAGTTAGCAATCTGATGTATTTAGGAGAGTTGTGGGTGGATCCTTGGGCTGGTGGCAGATGACCACGCCCCCGGGGGAAAATCCCGAGAGGGACAGGCTGAGTATGGAGACACACATACTAGTTCTTTTATTAGACAGTATACTGAATCACCAGAGGTGGTGGTAGTGAGCTGGAATGCCCGGCTGGGCTGTAGTCCCTCAGAAGCTGGAACAGCGATCCCTGGAGGCTGAGCTGTAGAGAAACTGACATATAGTGAGTAGGCAGGGTAAGCAGAGTTCATGTACCGAAACTGATGGTAAGACTCACACAATGTGTCATAGAAGCCCAGGACCTGGAATATATAAGCCGTCGAGGAGCGAGTACCGGTTCCAAACTGCACTCTACAAAGTAAAAAAGAGAGCGAGGCCCCCGAGGAGCGGGTACCCCTAGTTAGTCTGAGAAGGCAGAATAGCTTAGGTAGCAAAACCCCTTGCTAACTTGATGTTTTAGCAAATTCTAAGACCTTAAATATCCGTCGCAGGTGACGTCATCTTCGGGGGACGCCCCCGAGGTTCGCGCCATCGCTGGTACGTCAGTCGGGGCTGTGCCGCGCACGCCCCTAGGCCTCCAGGAAACATGGTGGTTCGCAGCGTGGAGCCGGTTTGGGGACGCCAGAGGACCTCGGCAGAGGAATGCCGCGGCAGCCAATATTCCCGCAGGCAAAGAGAGAGGCGCCAAAGGAGGGCGGAGAGAGGGCGTCGGGAACCGAAGGACACAAACACGTTTAACCCATTGAGATATATTGCTTATATTTTCTGGCTCAGCTGGTGTCTTTTAGTGTACTAGAATTCTTCTGGAACAAGATTAAGATTATTAAACCTTTGTTATTGTTCCCCCTCCCCCCCCCCCACAGTTTTTTTAATTTGAGCATTTTAGATCTTGTCTGTAAACCTCAGCTTGCATTGTGCTTATATACTTACAGCCTTACTGCTTTCAAATTTCAATAACTTTATTGGTAAGACACTTTTTTACATGTTGCCAAAGTAATAGTGCTTAAAATTAAAAGAAAAAAGTTATAAAATAGTGATAATCAGTGAGCCTGTAACTCTTTTGTATCTCTATATATTGCTCCTGTGAGAATTCTGCGCACAAAAACTGAAAATTCTGCAAACTTTGTTGGTCAAAATAACAATTTACATGACAATCTTTAATTACATTTTAAACTATTACAGAAAAGTTATTACTTAAAGTTGCAGAATTTTAAATATTTTGAGCAGAATTTCCCTAGAAATTCAGTGTCCTTTCCACATACACACACCCTCATACAGGCTCCCTCACTCTCTCGCACACACACATCCCCTCATACAAGGCCCTCTCTCGCACACACACATCCCCTCATACAAGGCCCTCTCTCTTGCATACACACCCACACAAGCTCCCTTTCTCTTTCACGCATACATCTTCACACAGGTTATCTGTCTCTCTCGTGCAGCCTTCACACAGGCTCTGTCTCACACATACACAATCCCTTCACACAGGCTAGCACCTCACATACACATGAGCTCCCAATCTCTCTCTCACACACACTCCTTCACAATCTCCTCATATAGGCTCCCTCTTACCTCCCATGCTCTCTCACACACCCTCCTGCTCGTGCCTCCCCGACACACATTCTGTTACCGGCATGCCGCGGGACGCGCTCCATTCGTGGCGAAGACGAAGGCCCGGCGTGCCGTTTACGGTGAAAAGGGAAGGCCCCCATGTGCCGTGAACGGCACGCCGGGCCTTCATCTTCGTTGCGAACAGAGCGTGTGCCACGGGACATGTGCTCCGTTCGCGGCATGCTGGGGTCTCCTCTGCTATTTTCTGCTCAGAATTTGGCAATTCTGCGCAGATGGGGAATTCTGCGCAAATTCTGCAGTAGTGCTGAATTCCCCCAGGAGTAATATATATCTGCCCACCCCACCTCTCTGAAAAGTTGCGTACCTAGTTCTCTCTACTTCACGCTTCTGCAGAAGAGGTGGTAGTATTTGGTGGTTGCTTTGAAACTGGAATTCAAAGCTGTAGAACTCTACTCAGGAAGCTCCTTTTAAGGGAGCATGCGATAGATTACATTATGCAATACTACTTTCAGAAAACCACAATTATGGTAAGTGATTTCTCTACATATGCTTGTAGCACCTTTTTTCCTCAATACTATTGGAGGTTTAATACTAATTCATTTAACTCAATTCTTAAATATTCACTTTCTGATTTATAATAATCTTGAATAGTGTAAAAGAGAAATTAAATTTAAACTGCAATTTTATTTGTCATTTTCTTATTCTAGATAACTGCTAGTTGTAGTTAGTCCATGAAGGAAGGGTGTGGAGGAAATGAGATACAGCTTGGCAAATGGATTATAACCCTCTGACTGAATCAGCTAAATATGATGTGCAAGCTTAGGATAATGAGCCTCCTAAAGTTTAGTTGTTGTGTTTTTGTTTTTTGTTTTCATACACAGAAGGGAACACCTGGGATGCATTGTTTTAAGGTTAGTTGTTGAGCATTGGTAGGAGCATGGGGAGAGATCTCTAGAAGGGCTAACTTTTCTGCTTCCCTTGTTGCACTTGGACTATTTCCCCCTTTCAGTCTTCTCAGTCAGAGTGTGTGTATGTTTGGGGATTGTTAAAGTACTTGCATATAAGGGGTCTGGCTAGCATGTGGTGTATGGGAGTTAGTATTTTTTTTTTCTTTAGTTCCATAGAAGATGCAAGGTCACAAACATTTTCTACACTTGTTCCAGAACCCAGATCCTATGACCAAATGTCATGTCCATGGTGGATACTGCATTTTATTATAAATGATTTGATAGAACTACATCAAGATCTTCCTAGATATTTGAAATTGTTACAAACCTCAGTTTCTTTTCCCAGTGTGATTTGAACTCTCATGTAGCTTTGTTTTAATGTCAGATTAAAAAGTGATTTATTTCCAAACATTTGATATTCCATTTTTGTTCAGTTATTTGAAAAACGTATGCCGCGTAGAAGAGTCTAATATGCAAGAATTTTACCAGTTTAGTAACTAAAAAGTGATTATAGAAAACAAAACATTAGTTATCTAGGCACATTTCAGTACATGAATCAAACTTTAAATTGGGCAGCAAGGCCTAACTTGATTTGTCATTGATTGAATTTACCTACACCACCAAGCTTCTCTTGGCTAAAGAACTACAAGACTGCATTTCAGAGTTTCCAAGTGGCAGTCTGACCTAATAATCTGATTTAGTCTATTTTTAGTCTGTATCAGTATACAAGGATTTTTAACTTTTGGACTCCTCTCCTTTGCCAATGTTCAGAGAATGGTAGAGGCCATTTCATTGATTTTCAAAAATAGGAACAATCCAGGGTCAAAATGTTTGACATCTTCCAGTTCATGGATTCCTCTTCCCTCTCCCCAAGGATATCATGGCAGTTCTCATCCACAAAATTCTTTAGGAGATTTAGGTAAGAATGTGGAAGGAATCCCCTTTATGCATCTCCAGTGAGTAAAAAGACAGACAATATATATCCAGAAGGCTCATGGATATTAAACAGCAACTGCTTCATCAGTCAATTGTGGTCTAATTTGCTCTCAAGGCCACGAGATTTTGACCCCAAGCCTCAGTGTCCCCATGGAAGGTTTTACATATCATTCACCATACTGGGGGGAGGTTTAGCTTCTTACAAGCCAATAGGAGAAACCACCTGAAAGGGTTTGTTAGTGCATTTCCCTCAGGTGCAGCATAAAGCCTTGGAGTCACTAATAGCCAAGGAAATGTACCGTATTTTCCGGCGTATAAGACGACCCCCAACTTTTCCAGTTAAAATATAGTTTGGGATATACTCGCCGTATAAGACTACCCTTCTGTGGTACCCAGTATACAACAACCAGCCAATCACGGCAAGCGATGTACCTTACCGGCGATTGGCTGGTCGTAATCAAATCCTGTTTGGATTGGTCAGCTCTCCCTGCTTGCCCAGCCCTCCCTGTCTCCAAGACTATCAGAGCAGTAACGCATCCCTCTGGCCCACCCTTGTATCCTATTACCGGTACCTCCTTCTCTGCCTCTCAGATCTCGCTCCTGAGGACTGCAGTGAAGTGGCGCAGACATGCATGTGCGAGATCTAAGAGGCAGAGAAGGAGGTACCGGTAATAGAGATGTGAATCTGTTCTGGTTCCGATTCACATCGTGTTTTGTTTTTTTTTGTCCGGCCCGATTGTTTTTTTTTTTTTTTTTTTATCGGCTGCGCCCGAGCCGATAAACGCACCCCAGCCGATAAAAAAAAACAAAAAAAAACGCACCCCGACCCTTTAAAACTAATCCCTCAGCTTCCCCCACCCTCCTGACCCCCCAAGACCTGCCAAATTAAATACAACCCCCCACCCTCCTGACCCCTCCAAGACCTGCCAAAAGTCCCTGGTGGTCCAGCGGGGGTCCAGGAGCAGTCCGGGAGCAATCTCCTGGACTTGGGCCGTCGGCTGCCCATTGGGGTCGACCAATGGCAGCAGTAGCTCCTGTGACATAGTAAGGGCAAAGGGCCGTTGGCTGCCAGTAATCAAAATGGCGCCGACTGCCCTTTGCCCTTACTATGTCACAGGGGCTACCGCTGCATTGGTTGACCCCAGTGACATAGTAAGGGCAAAGGGCCGTTGGCGCCATTTTGATTGCTGGCAGCCGACGGCCCAAGTCCAGGAGATCACTCCCGGACCGCTCCTGGACCCCTCGCTGGACCACCAGGGACTTTTTGCAGGTCTTGGGGGGGTCAGGAGGGTGGGGCGTTGTAGTAAATTAATTTGGCAGGTCTGGGGGGGTCAGGAGGGTGGGGGGTTTTGTTAGATTTTTATTTTTTTTATATTCGCTCCATAAGACTGACATTTTTCCCTCCACTTTTGGGGGAAAAAAGTGCGTCTTATGGAGCGAAAAATATGGTAATTATTCGCCCTATAAGACTACACCTGGCGTATAAGACAACCCCCGACTTTTGAGAAGATTTTCAGGGGTTAAAAACTCGTCTTATACGCCGGAAAATACGGTAATGTAGAAATTGCATGGTCTAGTTGACTTTGTTTTCAAGAGTGCATTGAGAATCTGTGCAGTCGATATTGATGCCTGCAAACTTGCATGACCGCAGCCCCAGGCCTGCATAATTTTGTTCTTAATGATGGTTTCTTCTATTTTACCCTGCACTGATGTTGGTTTCACTGGTCTATAGTTGCCTGGATCATCCCTGGAATCAATGTTAAAAATTGAAGGTTTGCCAATGTAATACCAATCTTCAGATACCATAGATTGTAAAGATAGTTTAGAAATTACTCATATTATTGTTCAGTTCTTTCAGCATTGGGATGTATACCATCTGGTCCAGTGATCTACGATGTTTTGGAGAATAGTTATATCTGGGGTTTCTTAGAGGTCCGTTCTGTTCCCTTTTTATTTAATATTTATCTAACTATTGTGAGAAGTATTGTTAAAAAAAAATTGTATTTAAAGGTTTATGCAGATTTCAAGTTGGTCCTAGTGGGAGATTTAGTAGATGAAACTTTATCCTGTTTATGTACCTGTATTAAGGTCGTAAATGTTTGAATGGGAGGGGAATAGTTTGGCATTGAATATCAGTAAAACTGAGGTGTTGTGAATATCTTGATTCCCCTCAAGAAACAAGACTCATTGAATCAGGGAGGGGAATGTTATTCCTTTTTTAAATTCAGGAACACATTGCCATTAGAGTTGAGGATGGTGCAGGACTACTGTAGGTTCAGGAAAAGTTTAAAAGGTTTGAAGTAGAAATTGTAGTTATGTAGTAGAATTCACGTTCTTATGCTGTAAGGTTTTGTATCTTTTATTCTGTTATCCTCTCTCAATGGCTGGTCTGGATTGGGTGGAATATAACATTTTAAATGTCTATACTCTAGTTGGCCTCCAGATCAGACTCTGAGGCTCATCAAATGAGAACCATGACTACTTCAGTGCCTAATCTGTAAGCTTTGCCTATTGAAGACATCTGCATAGCTGAAACTTGGTCGTTAATTCATACCTTCACATCTCATTGCTGTCTGGACAGTCTTTCTAGAAGTGACAGTAATTGTGGGCATGCAGTTTTGCACAGCCTGTTTTCCTAGTAGTCCACTCTTCATGGTGAGATGTGTGTGGCTTTTTCATTAATCATGCTGCTACAATCTCAGGTTGGGACTTCCCACTTGTCATAGCTAACTTTGGCCCCATTTGTGAATGTAGGAAGCAAGTTTGCCTATTGTAAAAAGGGTTCTCTATATACAGCAGAATGAACTAACCATGCTTAATGCTTGCCTGCCTCCCTGGAAAGTCCACTACCAAGGTAAACCTCAGCATTATCAATTGAGGGGTCCATGAGCTAGTGTCCTTGTGGGAACTCCCACACATGCTCAGTAGAGTAAAAACTCTATTAGCTAGGAGAGGTGTCCATTCAGTGCTGTCAGATGACATCACTGACATGGCATGGCTCATTTATCCTGCTATTATGGAGAATCCCATTTATGGTAAGCAAAGTTGCTTTTCCAGTTTGAGCTTTAATTTGTAGATGCCTCATGCTTTCTTCAGCAGTTTGTTCCGAGGCTTTCTATCCCTAAGGATTCAGCAGGAGATAAAGGAACAAAATAAACCCAACTCCTTTCAGAAAGGAAATGGGGCTGCAGTTAGGGACTCACATGAAAGAAAGTTAGAGAGTGGAGTTGGATGTTTAAAGCAAAAAGGAGAAACTTAGAAGGAAAAGTGTTTTATCTTTTTAATGCTTTTTCTTTCCATGGGGATCATAACCTCACTCCCTAATTCCTCGGAAGTTGTTGCTGTGCATATCTTCTGAGTAAATTTCACAGCTACAGGTCTTACAATAGGTATAGTCACGTAGTTAAGTAAATGACTTAAAAAAAAAATGTTGTAAGCCTAAAACATAACTAAGCAAAACCGTGATGGAAAGCAGTGTCTAGTGCTGCTGTTTATTTTTACAGATGGTACCATGTGTAGTAGTTTTGAAGTGTTAGAAGTTCTTTTGAGTTTTTGTGGCTGTCAGGATCATTACCTGCTTAGTTTCGTGCACAGCGCACACTTTTTTTTATTTTCAATGTGGTACAGATGTAACAAAATGTGCACATTTTTTCTTTTGCAAATGTGGCCTGACTCATAGCTCTAATACATGAAGTTAATTTAGTAAATATGAGTCCAATACAAAAACACTACTTAGACATATCCTGCTAAGTGGCGGTTGCTGAATATCTGGCTACCACTTAGCTACCTAACAGGTCGATCCAGTAAGGCCGCGGTAGAAACAGTGCGGCAGTGTCAGGCGCACCCTTCCTCCCCGCACGCACAGTTCTCTTCACTAACTCCCCGATACTCTCCTCTAATCGCATGCAAATGCATGCCGCGGCTTTAAAGCGGTAGGGAAGGGTTATGGCCGCGTAACCCATTTTACTGTATAGGCGCTTAATACAGCGCCTATACAGTAACCAGGGTGCGACGGTACCTGTCATTTCAAATGTCATTTCAAATGTTATATGTACCGCCTCTTGGCGTAATTTTTATGTTTCAATGTAAACCGATGTGATCTGTATTTTAATACAGGAACACCGGTATATAAAAATCTAAAAATAAATAAAATAAATAAATGGCATTTGGAATGACAGGTACCAGGAAGTGTAAAAAAACACGAAAAGTCTTTGTTGCTTCGTCGCTGTGTCTCTCCTCCCGGAGCAGAGCGCGAAAGCAGCCTTGCTCCGGGAGGAGGTGAGGCACAGCGGTGAAGACAGACGGGAGAGGAGAAAAAGCAGAGCCGAGCAAAGCGAAAGCGTGCAGCAAGCCGGCGAAATAGACCTGCGAGCAGAGGCAATAGCAGCGGTTCGGTAAGCCTGGCACCCTCCTTGATGTAGTACGTCCCGGATGCCCCCCCCCTCCCCAGCGCGCCCGCCACTACCCCTTTCATCAGCTGCATCCACTGCGACCCGGCAGTCCCGTGAGGCCTACAAAAAAAAAATCCCCGGCTCCCGCGCCCCCGCACTGGCCCGCTGACTCTACCCCCCCCCCTCCTCCCGATCGGGCAGGTAGGCGGTGGCGACGAAAACCAAAGCAATTTTTTTTTTTTTTCAAAAAGCAACAGCACACATTGCATAAAATAATTTCTCCAGCCTTAAAGCGACTTACTTTTGGGATCTGTCAAGTAAGTCGCAAAAGTAACTTACTTTTCTGAAGCCATCACGATCGTAGCTCAAGACGAAGATGGCCGCCTGCACGGGGGAAAGCGTGCAATTGGCCGCTGAAGACGTGACGTCACGTCTTCAGCTGCCAATTGCACGCTTTCCCCGTGCAGGCGGCCATCTTCGTCTTCGTCCGGAGGAGCTAAGATCATGTTCCTGATGGCTTCAGAAAAGTAAGTTACTTTTGCGACTTACTTTTGGGATCTTGACAGATCCCAAAAGTAAGTCGCTTTTGGAAAAAACCAAAATTGTCGCTTTAAGGCTGGAGAAATTATTTTATGCAATGTGTGATGTCGCTTTTTGAAAAAAAAAAAATTGCTTTGGTTTTCGTCGCCGCCACCTACATGCCCGATCGGGAGGGGAGGGGGGGGGGGGGGGGTAGAGTCGGCGGGCCAGTGCGGGGGCGCGGGAGCCGGGGATTTTTTTTTTTTTTGTAGGCCTCACGGGACTGCCGGGTCGCAGTTGATGCAGCTGATGAAAGGGGTAGTGGCGGGCGCGCTGGGGGGGGGGGGGGGGCATCCGGGACGTACTACATCAAGGAGGGTGCCAGGCTTACCGAACCGCTGCTATTGCCTCTGCTCGCAGGTCTATTTCGCCGGCTTGCTGCACGCTTTCGCTTTGCTCGGCTCTGCTTTTTCTCCTCTCCCGTCTGTCTTCGCCGCTGTGCCTCACCACCTCCGGGTCGCAGTGGTAGCATGGCGCTGTGAGGGGGGCGAAAGGGTATATACCCATGAACGGATTTGAGTGGGAGCGCTCTGTGAAGCGGGACATGCCCGTGAGGGGCATAATGGGTGGATGCAGCTGATGAAAGGGGTAGTGGCGGGCGCGCTGGGGAGGGGGGGGGGGGCATCCGGGACGTACTACATCAAGGAAGGTGCCAGGCTTATTGTTTTATTGTGTTTGAGTATCTTAAGCGGTGTCGATGGATTTGTTACACAGTCCTAACTCCTACTAGGGGGAGGCGGTAAACTAACAGGTTAAGGCCGCGGCAAAACAGCGCGTTCCTAAGGAGATAATATCAGCGCCTGTTACAGTATCGGAGGGGAATAGCTAATTCCTTCATTATACAGCTTTTTCGTTCATTTACATGCTGGGTGCGGAAAGGGTTAGGTGTTTATTTTAGGAAGCGCTAAGGACGCGTGAAACTGGAGACTGTATGGCTGGATGGCCTTACTCGTCTGTATTGTGCGCTCCCAGCACGTTACAGACGGGCAATCTTTAACTGCACGTTACTGGATCGACCTGTTAGTCACTTATCCCGCTAAGTAGATAGCTGGTTAAGTTGTGGGCAGATTGGGGTGGGGCTACTTATCTGGATAACTTAACCGGATAAGTAACTATATTCGTGCCACAGAGTAGGACTAAATTAGCTTAGTGTGGAGATTTTCAGCAACATAGCAGTGTTGCTGAATGCTTCGTGTAAGTTCGCCGGATAAGTCTTATCCGGCTAACTTACACTATATGGGCCTCAGTATTCAAAAGGTAGACGTTTTTTACAGTTTCATGCACAAGTTGATGGTATTAGTGCAAAGTCACTCCCACTCATCTTTGACATACGATGGCAGACTGAAGTCTTTGAATGCCAACCTGTCTTTGAAAATTTGTACTGCACAACATTTTGTGTGATGGTTATATATGCGATAGATGTTCTATCATCTATGCCCCTCATACATTCCTGATCTATATATACCTTTTTATCCTCTATTTTGTGGCTATAAACCTCTCAACTTTCACTTCGAATAATATGGGTAAATTTGCACCACACTGTATTGTATATTTCATTGTATCAGGCTTAGATGGTGCCTCTTTATCCTTCAGGTAACCTGCACTTGGTAGCAGCTACAACCCTAAACGCCTTGCTGGGCAGACTGGATGGACCATTTTGGTCTTTAACTGCTGACATTTGCTATGCTACTATGTTACTGCACAACATACTCTATTCTTTTAGCCTTGCCCCCTTACCCATCCCTGTTCTAAGATACTAACTATTATCTCTATCTTATAGGTGTAAACCCCCTAATAACGCTATACCTTACTCTGAGTACTATGGTAAGAAAGCAAGTAAAAATCCTTGTAATATATATTAATAAAGCTTCTATTTGTTTTGCTTTATTCACTAAATTAAAGTATAGATAAAGTAATTGTGTCTTACAAATAAGATGTACCCCTGCCAGTGTACTTTATTTTTTTTTTTAAAGAAGACTGCATATACTTCTGGCTTTAAAAATTTTTGCTGTTTTTCATATTAATCTTCCTGTTATTTTCATGCTCATTTCATAAGAATTGAGCCCTTCCTCCCCCCCCCCCCCCACCACACACACAGACTCACTCTCTCAGAACATTTTCTGGATTTTAGTTCAGGGTTGTGCCTCATGTTGACTCATAACAGTCTGCCATAATCTTGCACTTCCTAATTGTAAGGTATCTTGTTAATCCTTGAGAATCTACTGGACATAAATTTAAGATGATTTTGTATGTTCTAATAACTTTTCATAATTTCTGTGATTACATGGTTGAGGTATAGTTTCACTGTTCACAATCAAAGCAGTGCCAGTCACCAACAAGATGTTGCTTGCAGTAAAATGTAGCATGTTAATTAGTTTGTAACAGGTCATAAAAGTCATAGTTCACACACAAAGCAATGAAGCCATTCAACAAAACCCCATTCAAGAGCTAATGGAGCTTAACAAACTACTTTTACCAGAGGCCTTGAAAGGCTAGTAGCAAACATTCATGAAATGACAAATTACCCACTGCCCTTTGTTTTCAAAGCAGAATGCTGTAGAATTATGAATAGTGCAAGAGACTGAAGTGAATTGACTTAAAGGATCAACGTTGTACTTCTGTTGACAGATTTACATTATGAATTTTAACACTTCCCCCAAATTCTGTTGACATGTAAAAACTGCTGCTAAGTGCATATTTTTTCATTTGATTTTATATTTCACCTTTACATTTAAAATTAGTGTGTAATACTTAAAACCAGTATAGCTATCAAAATAACAAAAGCATAAATGAAAAAAATACTTCACTACAACTGATAACATCAACATATGGACATAATAAAATATAGTAAATGATGGTAGAAAAAGACAAATGGCTCATCCTGCAGGACCAGCAGTTTTTGCAGGAGTGTACAAGGGAACCTACTCTAACAGTCATGTAAAGACAGTTTGCATTGTGTGTACAGTGTATATTTGTGGCTTGCCATATAAGGGCAATAGTCATTTCTTTCTGTCAGCACTGGTTGGAAAAGGTGATTTACCTATTTTGGATTTTGCTGACACTGGGCCATCCCCTTGAACTGAGGAAAGTGGGGTGGAAGGTAATACAACAAATGTTTCTCCTAGGACAAGCAGGATGCTAGTCTTCACACATGGGGGACATCATCGGATGGAGCCCGGCACGGAAAACCTATGCCACTGTCCACGCGGGGTCCCTCTTCAGTCTCATTTGTTTCCGTGGAGCTTTCGTTTCACACTTGTGGAGCTCTGCTCTCCATTGTTTTTCATCGTAGTTTTTTCATTTCCTGGTCAGTTACAGACTTCCTGTGCCAGGGTCCCTTTTCCTCCTATTCGGTGTCTTGGTAGGGCGGCATGGTACGTTTTCTTCCTTCCTCGCAGTTGATTCCTGACAGTGTCGCTCATTGGTGGCCGCTGGTCATCGACCGCTTGCCTGCTCCTTTTTTTTTTTTTTTTTGACGTCATCCAGTTTTCACAGATGCCCCCAGTGCCCATGGATCTTGTCTATCACGAATCTCTTGCTTCTGCCTTTCAAAAGAATCTTTCAATTCTGTTTGTTTAAAAAAAGAAAATAATGGAGACATCAAAGGCCAAAAAGCCTGCAGTCGGTGGGTTTAAGGCCTATGTGGGTGCCAGATGTCCATTACAGATACCCATTCTATTTGCTATTGCTGCCTTCACCAGGATCATGATACTACCAACTGTTATAGTTTGATGTCCCTGAGGGCACAGTAGTACTGCAGCCTTGAAGATAGAAGCTCTGGAGAAGGCTCCATTGGTTAAGTCCTGGGCAGCAGAACCTCTCCTCTTCCCAGAGCAAGGATTTGTCTGATTTTTAGCAGTATATGAAGTTGAGGCAGGATCCTGCTCCTCCTTTTCCTCAGAAGTCATGGAAGACCCTTCCACTGTGGTTTTGACTCATGGAGCTACCACAGGTCAGGGATTGAACAAGGTGCAGAAGACCTGGGCACTGAATGCAGTGGACAGAAGAGTGCCTAAATGGACAAGGGATCCTTTCCAGGGCCAACTCTCTTGGTGCTGAAGAAGCTAGTGTTGGTGCAAAACTTTGCTAGAGCAAATGTGTCCTCAGTGCCTTGACATGGAATATTTCTGTGGCACAGAGCCATTTATTCTATTCAGATCAGATGCTGACCAGGGCATAATCTGTAATATCAGCATGGATTATGCCCTCTGATATATTCAGCCCCTCAGCACAGCATGCCAAGGCTTCAGTTTCATCAGAGCAGTGATGAAGAAGACTTTCCCAGTGTTTACAATCTGACCTGGTGCAAGCCAGTGACAGATGACAAATTAGTAGGCCTGGAATGTCTCAGAACCTGCTACTTCTGCAATTGCTGACCTTGTGGCTCAGAGCTCTTACATGGCACCACCGGTATCAGTAGCCCTTAGGATGAACTAATCTGGGTTTCTGAATAGGATGTCTCTTGTCCAACTCCAGTGCAGGAAGTCCCTCAGTCAGTGGGAGCCCACCTATCAGAACTTTGAAAAATATTTTCTGGGTTTAATGGAGGCAAAGACTGGAAAAGGGGATTGGAATCTCTCCCAGAGTCCTTCAGAGGGTAATCTCACCCCAGGAGTTTCTGGCGATGTGAGTAAGTCCCCATCCTGAAATGGTAGATTGATCCCCCCCAGATGAGAGCTTTTCTTGGATCAGAAGGGAAAAGTGGGGACAACTCATTCTGAGTTCCTACCTGATGTTTCCCCCATGGACCAACAGAAATCTCCTCTTTTGGTCTCCCTTATTTATCAGGTTCTGGGCTTTGTATACCTTAAGGACAAGAGATGAGTATTCTCAATGAGCAGGGCTGAATTAGCCATGGCATATGGATGATGTCATCAGACAGCACCAAATGGGCTCTTCTCTCCTAGCTCATTGAGGTTTTGCTTTAATGAGCATACATGGGAGTTGCTTCATGAGCCCCTCTTGTCTGGTTTTTTTTTTGCCCAGGCTTATGCTAGGATGTGTATCCTTTCTCTCTCATCTAAGGTTTTGGTTTTTCTATTTTTTTCCTTTTAAACTCTACTTTGAGTTGCTTTGCTGCCTCAACAGTCCCCAACAGCACTTTTTAGTGCTACCTAAAATTTAAAAATAAATAAATTAAAAAAAATTAGGCATTGCCATGTCTGGCCTGAAGAATTCCATACCCGGCGGCTTCAGACTGCATGTGTTGCAGGAAATTGTTCAAAACAGATGACTACAATGCTTATCTGTATCTAGGACCACACCATGACACGGCTGTTATGATTGTGGCTGGATGTCAGATAACCCAGAGCAATAGGGACTGGAACTTGGAGGAGCTCTTTGCAGGTTAGTGAAAAACTGTAGTGGGGCCTACTTGAGCTCTCTTTTTGCTTAGTTGAACAGGAGTTCCTGAAGCAAAGCTTCCCCTTCTACAGTGCAGATTCTTGGATCAGCTGTTCTACAGAGGTCAAGCATAGTGCATAAGAGTGGTGAACATTGGTCCATAAGCACTTCGCAGGCCCTGTGGGGCTTGTCAGTATCATAAGAAACACCATGCATTGGTGCCAGTGGCATAGTTGGAGCCGCTGAAGCAGAAGTCTCTCTGTCTCATCGATGCATCTGACACCATCGACAGATCCGATGCATTGGGCCTCGATTTAGACACAGTTGTTTGTCACAATGACGCATTCAGTATCAGATCCTTCCACACTCTGGGCCCCAATACAACTGACACATCAATTTACGGCTCAGTAGATGCAATTGAGATTGGATTGGGCACAAAGAGGCAGTATCTGCCTTGGCTCCTTGAGCAAGGACTTTGCTTAGAGACACCAGATCAGATATGTTTTGTGGAGCCTCTGACCTCCAAGCATTCTCAAACTCATTTGATAAGGGAGGGGCTCCCTCTCCTTTGGTTCATTGGGAACGTCTCAAGAATGTCAAAGTACATAGCAGCCCATAGACCAGGTAGCTGAGTTAGTGAAGACTTTGCTTCGCTGGCAGCTAGGGACAAGGAATTAAATGTCTTGTCAAGAGTATTAGATTTGTTCCTTCAAGGAGTCCCCTCTCTCACCTCTACACTGTGGGAGCTCCATTGAAGGCCCCAGGGGCGGGATCTAGTCTCTGACCCTCCCTCGCTGTGGAGTCTAGCCCGTTTGCGAGCGCTAGCTCAAGACACCATAGTCTGGAGCGTGCCCCATGAATATTCCCTTCTGAGATGACCAAGGACTCTGCCCAATGGCCTTCATCATTGTGGTCCTGGATTATTTATTTTGTTTATATACTGCTTTTACAAATATAATTTAATCAAAATGGTTTACAATATAAAACATACATAATAAAAACATGAATTTAATAGAACTAAAATATATAAAATAAAAATTAGTGTTCCTCACCTCTTGGTTCTGACAAAGGGTCTATGGAGATTCCGTCCAACTCCCTCCTCTACCCACCTGATCCGCTGGAGCACTCTTTCCCCTAGCTGTGCAAAATTTGGCATACCAGAGGTCTTTTGGGGTGAAGTGTTGCGAGTCAATGTCCACAAGGACCCTTGCACCCAAGTCTTTTGGTTTTTTCTGGATCCTGGAACCTCTGAACCTGCAGCAATCCCGGTGTACTCTGTACTATAGGATTTACAAACAATGTGGGAAAATTCAGCATGCTGCCCCTCAGAAGCCAGGAAACTAAATCTTAAATACATAGTTCAGCAAACCCTCCATGGTTTGGGGTAAAGGAATCAGCGCTGAAACGGGCAAAATAGGATTTTCTTCAACACCCCATCGAACAAAGTTCATAGACTGTTGGATAACTCTGAGAAAAAAGATTTATGGATATCTATGCTTAGTGCCCACAAACTCGATATAGTGTAATACTTCCATGGTTGCATCAAGAAGATGAAACCCTGTTAGTTGCTGGATGGGGAACAGATGGATTATCAGCAGACTCTTTGGGACGTGGAGTGCAAGCACAGTCTTCTCTGCTCCATATGTGAATTATTCGATTCAGCAATAGCTGAATGACTTGGTTGAGTGCCAGAGGTCTGCATGCATGAAAAGTTGTCAGATGTGCCCTGGTCTGGGGAGAACATCTTTGGAAACAAGTTCCGAGAAATGGTCGCCCAAATTAAGGAGTAGCATGTTGCTGTCCAGTGTCTCTTGACAGAATCTGAACAGTGTGTGTGTGTTTGGTTTTTTTTTTTTTTTAAAAGGTATTTCATCACTTTTAAGTGCTCCTATTTCCAGAGTCATTCCTTCTGCCAATTTCAGCAGTACTGTGCAACACATGTACTTTCATAACAGCAGCTTTTGGCTTATGGATATCAGCATGAGAAATGTCAGCTGAAGATGCTGTGCCCAGGCCAGCTTAGCTCAAGCTTGGGTCTAGTTTTTTGTTGGGACTCCACCCTCAAGTTTTTGACCCTGCCAGTGGGGAGGATTACATTTTATCTGGAGGCGTGGCAGAAGATCACTAAGGACCATTATGGAATCTGGTTATTGTTTTTGCTTTTCCCACCCTCCAGGACTGCATCATTAGTCATCAATCCAAATTAGTCTCATTTGACTTAGCTCTATCTTGAGGTGGCCACTTCTCAGCAAGCAGGTGATAGGGAGGGACAGGCTCTATTGTCATGATTAGGGGGGGTTCTGCTCCTGCTATTTCCTTATCTGCAATAAGTCAGGGAGATTGCGATCCATCCTAGATTTACGAAGCTTAAACAAGCACCTGTTATGGGGGAAACTCAAAATAAGCTCCCACCATACCATCCTACCCTTCCTTCAAGCAGGAGACTAGATGTATGCCCTGGATTTGAAAGATGCGTTTGTTCACATACCCAAACATCATTCTCACTGGTAATATCTTCATTTCAGGTGGATTCCTCTCACTACCAATACAAAGTTCAGTCTTTTGGGCTGTTGACAGCCCTGATGGTTTTCCGAAAATACTTAATAGCACACCTTTTGTAGTCAGATTTGTAACTTCCACTACCTGGATAATTGGATAGTGACAAGATCATCACAAGCAGTGTGAAGCAGCGAAGCGACTTACTTTTTGCACCCCCCTCCGGACATCGGACGACCTCTCCTGCCTCCAGCTGCTCGCGAAGATGGACGCCTGCACGGCCGCTGAAGACGTGACGTCACGACGTTTGGCGTCACGGCATGTGATGTCACGTCTTCAGCTTCGCTCTTTCTCTCACTCACTTCCTCCACCCCCCCCACCCCCCGAGCACAAATGGTAGCTGCAGCAGCCTCTTCCTCCAGCCCCTGCAGGCCAAGAAAGAAGAATCCCATCGGCTGCGGGAGGCTCATGCAGTTGTCTCCTTTCCCGATTACCGGCAGCTTAGATTGCTCGGTGGAACTCCAAGCCATCTTCGTTACAGGTAATCAAGTAGCAATATTTTCTCACAGGACAAGCAGGATGGAGCCCACATATGGGTGACATCACAGGATGGAGCCCAGTCACAGAACACTTTTGTCAAAGTTTCTAGAACTTTGACTGGCACCTACTGGGCATGCCCAGGATGGCACTAACCCTGAAACCAGCAGGGGGTCCCCCTTCAGTCTTCTTTTTTCCGCGCAGCAGTAGCCACATGGGTTAAGGAGCTCTATAGAGATTCCTAACAGGAATTTTCCTCACGGAATTACTTGCTAGTTACTACCCCACAGGGGTCCCCCTATTGAACATTCTACATCCGGTAAGTTTTTTTTTCCCCCTCCCCGGTTCCAGTCGAGTTTTACCCTCACGGCCTGCTGGCAGTCAGCCTCACCACGGTTCAATTTTTTGAATGGCCATGGCGTCTGGGTTCCGTCAGTGCCCTGACTGTGCTCGCACAATGGCCATCACAGACCCCCCATAAAGTCTGTGTAATGTGTCTAGGGTGTGAGCATGATGTCCTGACTTGCACCAACTGTGCCTTAATGACACCAAAAGGTCGCAAAGCCGGAATGGAGAAGATGGAACCTCTTTTGGTCTCAAACTTCGACTCCATCCATAGCTTCGACGTTGTCCGAACCAGCACCATAGATGTCGCGCCAGTATCGGGCACCGGCCGATTTCCCGGCCATCGACTACCTCTGTTCCCCCTCAGGAAGCATTCAGAAAGGACTCCAAAAAGTCGTTCTACCTTCAAAGGAAGTCCTATCCACCGTCTAGAGGTCGCTCCATTAAGCCTTTCCAGAAGGCCCAGTCATGACGACCTCGTAAGCCACAGCCACAGGCAGCTCCTCAGCTGGGCCCTGCATTTGGATTTTGACTTTCATAGAGAGCAGCAGCCAGCTTCCATTACCGTATGTACCAGTGGGTACATCACCTCAGACCAGTGGGTGCTTGCCATAATCTCTCAAGGTTATCACCTGAACTTTCTCTCCATCCCACCGGATTCCCCACCTCGGCTGACATGGGGAACATCAGACCACTCACTACTCCTGGATCAGGAAGTCTCCCTCCTCCTTCGATCCAGAGCAATCGAACCAGTGCACTACTTCCAACAGGGCCTCTGATTCTATTCCGGGTACTTTCTAATCCCCAAAAAGTCAGGCGGCGTTCATCCAATTCTGGACCTGCATACCCTCAAGTACCTCCAACGAGAAAAGTTCAAGATGGTAACCTTGGGTTCCCTCCTTCCTCTTCTGCAAAGGGAAGACTGGCTCTGCTTTCTTGACCTCCAGGACGCTTACACACACATTGTGATAACTCCGTCTCATCGCAGATTTCTGAGATTCCTGGTAGGCCCAAAGCACTATCAATAGAGTGCTCCCATCCGGCCTGGCATCTGCACCACGAGTTTTCACCAAGTGTCTCGTATTAGTAGCAGCAGCCTTCCTCAGGACCCAAGGTGTTCACGTCTACCCCTATCTCGATGATTGGTTGATCAGGGTTCGCACTTGGCAAGCTGCTCTGACGTCCCTACGTCTTATCTTACACACTCTGATCTCTCTAGGATTTCTCATCAATTACATAAAATCCTGCTTAGTCCCATCTCAAACTTTTTCATTCATAGGGGCAGACTTGGATACCTTCAAAGCAAAGGTACTTCTGCCTCGAGAACAAGCTCTCACACTCACTTCTCTTGCACACCAGCTACAGTCTCGACAACGCTCAACTGCATGCCATTTCCTTATCTTACTGGGGCACACGGCATCCTCAGTGCATGTTACCCCAAAGGCCCGCTTGGCCAAGAGAGTCCTGCAGTAGGACTAAAGTCACAATGGACTCAATCCACTCAACCACTATCAACCATTGTCCACATCACCAACCCACTTCGTCAGTCTCTAGCTTGGTGAAACAATCTGTCCAATCTCCTCCAAGGCCTACCTTTCAAGACTCCAGATCCTCAAATAACCCTTACCACCGATGCGTCCAACCTCGGCTGGGGAGCACATGTTGCCAATTTGCAAACTCAAGGCACCTGGTCTCCAGAGGAAGCCAGACGCCAAATGAATTTCCTGGAACTCCGAGCAATCAGATATGTTCTCAGTGTTTCAGGATCGTCTTTCCAACCAGATCATCCTGATTCAGACTGACAACCAAGTGGCCATGTGGTACATCAACAAACAAGGGGGGAACGGGCTCCTACCTCCTCTGTCAGGAAGCTGCACAGATATGGGTGGAGGCCCTTTCCCACTCGATGTACCTCAGGGCCACCTACTTGCCGGGAGTGGACAATGTGTTGGCAGACAAGCTGAGTCGCACCTTTCAACAGCACAAGTGGTCCCTCGACCCCACAGTAGCGAAGTCCATATTCCAGCATTGGGGTTACCCTCACATAGACCTCTTTGCGTCAAAATCGCAAAGTAGAGAACTTTTGCGCTCACTCGCAGCCAACACTCACTACCAAGAGATGCGTTCTCCCTCTCATGGGCAGCTGGTCTCCTCTATCATTCCCTCCACTTCCACTTCTCTCAAAGACTCTCGTGAAGTTACGTCAAGACAAGGGAAGCATGATCCTGATAGCCCCTCACTGGCCACGCCAAGTGTGGTTTCCGATTCTTCAGGACCTCTCCATTCGCAGGCACATTCCCCTGGGGAAGGACCTGCTTCTGATCAAAGTGACGGGTGCCTATGCCACCCCAATCTTCAGACCTTGTCCCTGACTGCCTGGATGTTGAAAGGCTAATTCTTCAGCCACTCAACCTTTCCGAGCCGGTTTCCCGTGTCTTGATTGCTTCACGAAAGCCTTCCATGAGAAAATCGTATTTTTACAAATGGAACAGGTTTAAGTCATGGTGTTCTTCCCTGTCCCTTGATCCTTTTACTTCTTCCACTACGAAGTTTGTAGACTAGCTCTGGCACTTGTCAGAATCAGGTCTAAAAACTTCTTCCATTAGGATGCATGTCAGTGCAGTAGCTGCCTTCCATAAAGGTGTTGCGGGTGTTCCCATTTCAGTGCAACCCCTTGTCACGTTTTCTGAAGGGCTTGCTCCACCTCAAACCTCCACTGCGCCCTCTGGCCCCTTCTTGGGACTTCAACCTGTTTTGTGTCGGCTCATGAAACCACCATTCAAGCCTCTCTACTCCTGTGAGCTTTGCTGTCTTACATGGAAAGTGATTTTTCTTTTGGCAATCACATCCGTCTGCAGAGTTAGTGAGTTACAGGCCCTAGTTACCTACCCACCTTACACTAAACTTCTGCACGACCGGGTAGTTCTCCGCACTCACCCTAAGTTTTTGCTTACGGTAGTATCGGAGTTTCACGTTAATCAATCCATTATACTACCCACCTTCTTTCCCAGGCCCTATTCCAATCCAGGAAAACAGGCTCTGCATACCCTTGACTACAAACAGGCTCTAGCATTTTATCTAGACCGTACAGCTACCCACAGGAAATTACCCAACTGTTTTTCTTTCCATCCCAATCAAATGGGTCAACCTGTGGGTAAGCAGACTCTCTCTCCTCCTGGTTAGCAGACTGCATATCCTTTTGTTATCAACAAGCAGGCATTCCACTTCAAGACCGTGTTAAAGCACACTGTCAGGGCCATGGTAACTTCAGTAGCGCACCTACACTCTGTGCCCCTTCCTGATATTTTGTAGGGCTGCTACCTGGAGTTCTCTCCATACCTTTACAGCCTGCTTTTGTCTTGACAAGGCTGGCAGACAAGATTCCATCTTCAGTCAGTCTGTCTTGCACAACCTTTTCGCAACTTGAGGTACCAACACCTTTCCACCTACCCGTTAGGGTTCAGGATGTCCTCTGCCAATTTCCACCCCAGTGTTCTGCCTATTGGCACGTCTTTTGGGTTCATTTGGTGCATTTCTCCGACATCCTCAGCTCTGTAATCACCCATTTGTGAGGACTACCATCCTGCTTGTCCTGTGAAAAAGCAAATGTTGCTTACCTGTAACAGGTGTTCTCACAGGACAGCAGGATGTAAGTCCTCACGAAACCCGCCCGCCACACCGTGTGGTGTTGGGTTCGTTACGCTTTTCTTATTTTATTTTTTGGCACTTACTATAGCTTTTAAACAAGACTGAAGGGGGACCCCTGCTGTTTGCAGGGTTAGTGCCATCCTGGGCATGCCCAGTAGGTGCCAGTCAAAGTTCTAGAAACGTTGACAAGTGTTCCGTGACTGGGCTCCATCCTGTGATGTCACCCATATGTGAGGACTAACATCCTGCTGTACTGTGAGAACACCTGTTGCAGGTAAGCAACGTTTGCTTTACACAACCTATTCCTACTTGCTGGTTTATCTTGTATGATATTGAATGTAGATTATGGTTCCAATAATTTAGGTGTCAAATCTTTATTTGTAGCTCATAAAATGCTTTATGGATAGTGGTAGTTTTTATTTTGATTGGATACATTTCAAGATATCTTTTAGAGAAACACCAGGTATGTTTTCAGGCGCAGTGACACTTCTGAGAAGTACCAGAGAAGGATACAAAAGCAACCCAGTGGAGTCATCAGTGGACTGAAGAGAATCTGAATTCCAAGAATGAGCGAACCTTCAGAATTAGCAACAGTGACTAGTGAATTTTTTGGAGTAGATTTTCCTTTTGAAGAAAAAGGCAAAGTATTTTACATCAGATTAATGAAGTTTTTGTTAAGTAATGGGAGCTTGTTTGTGCCTCTTGAGGACTTGGAGAGGGGCCACCCTTGTGCTAGAGGAATCTAGGGTTCTTGCCTACAGTAAAAATTATTTGCATTGATGCACATTAGGCTTTTCAGCTGGAAGCAGCTGACTGCCTTGCACCTTAAAAAATCTTAAACCTAATTAGATGAGTGTTCTGTGAAATGCTTTATTCACATGTTTAAGACATCTGTTACCTAGAGAGATTCTTTCTACCACTACCCTTTCTGCTCAGTACATACTTTAGTGCATCATACCATGTACTGAAAAACTAGAGAACTGCAAACACTATATATACTATATAGTTATAAATGTAAACTAAATTTTAATTTAGGTTTTAAAGCTTTCATAAACTGCCTATGAAGTAATAGGGAGGGCATTGATTGATAGAAGCTCAGCTGGGCATAGTTTTCTTAGGGAAATCAAAAAGTACATTTTCATACAGACAATGAGGCAAAACAAGGCCTGGTCAGCCTGTTTGGACTTACATGAGTGATGCAGCAACCCAGTTTTATGCACAGATCAAATTGCAAAATTGCTAAAATAATCGCCACCAACCAGCCTGCACCCAATTCAGCTCACCTTACCACACCATCCTGGACTCAATTCGAAACAGTAGCCTCATCCGAAGTAGAATCAATAATTCAAAAACTAAACCCAGCTGCACACCCCATTGACCCCATTCCTGTAAAACTTCTAAAGCAAATCCCAAACACCATAGCCAGACCTATAGCAAGCATAGTTAATATATCACTTGAACAAGGCACCTTTCCTGACTCTCAAATGTGCCAGCATCAAACCAATCCTCAAAAAAACCACAGCTCAACAAAGCTGATCCATCAAATTACCAACCCAACTCCAACCTTCCCTTCATTGCCAAAATCCTTGAAAAAATTGTGAACTGTCAACTCTCCAAACATCTGGAAAATCATAACCACCTATCGCCGTCCCAACATGGATTCAGAAAATACTTCAACACAGAAACACTCCTTCTATCCCTCACCGACCACATCCTCAGAGGCATTGACCACAGCCAATCCTACCTCCTCATCCTACTCGACATTAGAGATGTGAATCGGAACTGAAATCCGAACCGATTCTGGTTCCGATTCACATCTCTACTCGACATCTTTGCTGCCTTTGACCCTGTCAACCATGAAACCTTTATAAACAGACTAAGTGACATTGGCCTAGGCAACACCACACTTAAATGGATCAAATCGTACCTGACAAACCGGTCAGACAATACTGCAGAATCCAAACAAATTCCCTTCACAAATGGTGTACCTCAAGACTCATCCCTTTCCTCCACCCTTTTCAACATCTACAGCCTCCCCCCTATGTACGCTTCTAGCCGGATTAAATCTAACCACCTTATACGCAGACAATGTTCAGATCCTACTTCCCATAAAAGATACTAATCACAAACACTAAAAACCTGGGACAACCACCTCAAGAAGATCACAACTTCTATCACAAATGTCCCTCAACCACAACAAAACGGAAATACTACACATTAACAACAAGACCATCTCAACTCTCAAAAACAACTCAGCACCTGCCACAGACTGTAAAATAACCCCCTCAGCCAGAGATCTCAGTGTACTCATTGACAACGAACTCAGCATGAAGAAACATATCAACTCAACAATAAAAGATGGATTTTTCAAACTCCAGATTCTCAAAAAAATCAAACCACTGCTCTACGCCCAAGACTACAGAACAGTACTCCAAGCACTATTATTCTCCAAACTCGATTATTGTAATGCCCTACTCCTGGGCCTCCCATCCAATTCTCTCAGGCCATTGCAGCTGCTCCAAAATGCAGTGGCAAGATCACTTTCAATCACCAAAAAATTTGAACACATCTCACTAATCCTCTAAAACCTGCATTGGCTGCCCATCCCACACAGGATTCAATACAAAGTTCTAACACTCACTCATCCAGAAAGCACACTATACACTGAAAAATTAGACTGGCTGAGCCCTGCCCTGCACTTTCAATCCACCCAGAGAACACTCCGCTCCACCAACACTGGACTCATTCCAGCTCCCTCAACAAGGGAACAAGCCGTAACAGTGGCAGGTCCAACACTCGGGAACAGTCTACCACCCCAACTCAGGCTCGACCCCACAAACCAATCATTCAAAAAGAACCTTAAAACATGGCTCTTAAAAAAAACAAACAAAAAAAAAAAACAAAAAAACATACCCAACAATCACCCACCACCAACCACACTAAGATGAGCCCTCCTCCCCCACAAACACACACCTCACTCCTCCCACAACACCCCTCATAGAACCGCACAATCTTATATTGTGGTCAACCCCAACGACTCTAGTTCTCTTTTTATTTGTTACAAAGTTTTAATGTTCCTCACTACATTTGTTACAATTTGACTGTGGAAAGTCATAAATTGTAACTCATATTACAAATTTCAATGTAAAATAAGAAGTCTATCTTAATAGATTCCTTGGTTACTCTGTAAACCGGTGTGATATGTCTATTTGAACATTGGTATAGAAAAACAAACGAATAAGAACCTTTAATCCATCAAGGAATTAACAGGAAATATACAATACATATGACTTTTTTGAATACAGAAGACTAAAAAAATAAGTAAATTTCAATAAAAATTATTTCCCGTCATAGGGCTGAATTAACCATGCTGTCATGGGATCTGTCAATCAGGTCCGGGAGGCGGAGCTCGTCAAAGCAGAGATCAGAGCTTTGTTCTTTGCGGCTGCATGTGTGTTCCCGAGCAGGAAAGTAACGGAATCTCCTCAGTCTGTTTCCGCGCGTGGGATCGCATGCGGAGCTATTCTTCTCCTCAGCATTAATAGAACAAAACTTGTCAAAATAGAGTTTAAGCCCTGTAATTGCGGCAAGGTAATTTCGGTCACGGATGGCCGTGACCGATGTTATTGATGCCTAGGACCAGATCACAATCGGGAAGATTGAATTTTGCTCAAGGATGTCACCCAGAGCACTGAAGCAAAGGGCCTGCAGGCTGCAGGAACATTTTGCCTCCACGGAGCCATCGGAGGCTCATTCGTCGCCTGGCCCTGCGAATTTATCGGCTCCCTCAAAAAAGAGGGCATCATCGTGGGATCCTCAGTCCTCCAATCTTGGAGGTAAGGAGGTGGCAAGCCGACAAAGGCCATTGGATTTTCAAAAATCCAAAGAGCCCGAATCGCCGGCGCAGGACACATTGGCGCCAAAATTCTCGGCACCGAAGGCGCCTTATGTGCACACAAAAGGATCGGCGCATAGCACTTCAGCGCCTGAAGAAGTATCTGTGCACATTTCTATGCGCAGGGCGCCGAATATGTCTGAGCGCACAACTAAAGGAAATTCTACGCGCACGGCGCCAACATAGTGCGCCAGTCGCCAACCATATCTATGCGCACGGCGCCAGAGACATTGGCGCCGATCACTCTTGCGCATACAGAAACAGATATGCGCACAAGTCTAGATCCGCGCATAAATCCAAATCTGCCCATAAAACAAATGAGCACCTATCTCATGAATTACAAAATGAGTTGAAACGAAGATGTGGAACCTCACACAGGTCTTCTTCAGTCTCTCCATCAATAACCTCACCTCGTTCGGGTACTTCCCTTTCTTCGAGAGATAATTCGACAGTTTACAATAAAACGTAGAAAACGATCAGTCTTCACGGAAAAGTCATACAGACTCGTCACGCCATTATCATAAGCACTCACGACACTCCCACCACAAAACGTCGGCAAAAAGAGTGCTACATGGGAAGTAAGCCCTTCGACTTCAAAATCATCTTATATACCAACTTCAAATACCTTCTCTCACAGAGAGATAATACAGGTTGCTTCCTCTACCGCTTCTACAGCTTCAGAGGATTCGAGGGATATCATATGCGACGAAAAACAGAAGGACCATAAAGTATACACTACTTTTACCTAAGAATACACCAATGCATCCTAAAGCATGTGGGTCACAAAAACCAGATGATCGTACAATAATGCCCCCTCATACAAAAGAGGCATTTTACCAATTGTCCCAGTCCTTAGCAGGTTTTTATGAAACTCTTCAGTCATCATTCAAAATGACTAATATTGCTGCTGACAGTTCTCCGGAACATAAGACGCAGACTAATAGGGAATCATCGGTGGAGCCTCAGACATCTCCCATAGCAAACAGACCAGCTTCCCCAAATTATAAACAGGATACATCATTTGATTCTCCTTCACCGCAAACATCCCCATCATCTCCGGGATTCCCATCTGATCCGCAGGAACAACCTCAGGAGCTGTATTCCCCTCCAGAAGACCTTACATACCCAAAATATCTGGAAAAATTGGGTACAATACTGCATCGAGAGGTAAAAAGACAGACCCCCTAGGTCAGAAACCCTTGGTCTCCTTAAAAATTTTTGACACTCAGGGGAACCATCATCTCTTTCACCACAAGAGCTCCTGCATTCAGTCTTACAGAAATCCTGGTAAACACCTTACGCATTCGCAGCAGTTTCCCGAAAAACGGACATAAAATTCCGTATGAGGAAAACATCACCGTACTCTGTACCACAATTACCTCATGCTTCAATTGTTGTAGAGTCGGCGATGCAAAGATTTAAGAAAACAGTCACATTCCTCATACCCACCAGACAAAGACGACAAATATTTGGATGAGTTTGGAAGGAAAATATACCATAACTCAATGTTGAATGCCCAGATTATGCACCATCAATTGTACATGGTACAATACCTGTATGAGTGCATACAAGCTATAAAAGGTATGCTTTCCTCGACTGCAGATCAGATACCGCCGCCTCTTCATGACATGGAAGAGTGTTCTTGTCACCTTTTGAGGTCAATCTATGAAGCATATGAAACATTGTCTAGGGCATCGGCAACAGCCATTGCAGCCCGCAGACTAGCATGGTTACGTTCAAGTTCCATATGTGAAGATTTACATGAGAAACTAACGAACCTCCCATGTACAGGAGATAACCTGTTCGGAGAACGATTTCAGGACACAGTGGATAAACTAAAGGAAGAAGCTCTAGCAGTACAATCATTAACATCTCATCCTAACTATTCGACCACACGTCGTTATATTGGATCTACTCGTAGGCAATCCTATGCCAGGAGACCCTACAGATCTTACCAGTCCTTTTTGTACACACTTACCCTGCGTACCAGCATCCTGCTTCACAACAGAATACCTCAAACCAATGTAGAGGTAAACCACGTAATCAGAGACAGCAGGCACATCAACCGGCTACTGCAGTGAAATCGACCCCATCTTTTTAGTTACCCAGCCACCACCACAACATCAAGCACCACCCGGCAGGATTCATTCCTGCCTGACAGCCTGGGAGAGGATAACATCTGATCGATGGGTTTTGGAGATAGTGCGTCACGGCTACCAACCCCAGTTTGTCACAAAACCCATATTACCTCATCTTTCCACTTTCAAGATTCACAACTTCCAACCACAACTGGGGGAGGAAATTGCGTTGCTTCGCAAACAGCAACCAATTTGACAAATTTACCCAGGGACCCAATCAGTAGGATTTTATTCCCTATACTTCCTCATACCCAAGAAGTCGGGTGGCCTTCGCCCCATCCTAGACCTAAGGGAATTGAACAAATTTCTCACCAAAGAGAAATTCAAAATGGTATCGTTGAAATCAATCCTTCCTCTGATCCAAACCAACGATTGGATGTGTTCCATCGACCTGAAGGATGCTTACACACACATTCCAATCCATCCATCCTCGTGGCGTTACCCATGCTTTCGCTACAGGAATAAACACTACCAGTACAAAGTTCTCCCCTTTGGACTATTGGCTGCACCCAGGGTGTTCACCAAATGCATGGTAGTGGTGGTGGCTCATCTCAGACAACAAGGTATAACCATCTTTCCATATCTGAACGATTGGAGTTGGGCCGATTATGAGCCAAACATCTTAATCTAACACCTCCATCGAGTGATACAATGCTTGCAAGAATAAGGATTAGTGATCAATTTTCAGAAATCACACCTACAACCAACACAACAGTTACAGTTCATAGGAGCATGCCTGGACACTACGTGCAACAGAGCATACCTACCAAGCGACAGAATATCACAATTCCGTCTTCTGTTACATACCTTGAACCATATTCAGAGACCTTCAGTGAGACAGATTTTAGTAATCCTCGGCCACATGGCAGTGGCGAATTTCATGGTTCCCAACACCAGGCTACACATGAGACGCCTGCAATGGGGCTTGAAACATCAATGGAAACAACACTCGCAACCATTGACACACAAGGTATCGCTGACTGCCGAAATGAAGAAAGATTTAACATGGTGGCTCCTAAACTCCACCCTATCCAAGGGAGCATTGTTCAGTTCCTCTCCTCACAATGCAGTATTAACCAAAGATGTGTCTCGCAAGGGCTGGGGTGCACACATCAAGATTTACGAAACACAAGGGTTATGGACAATCTCGGAAGAGAACCTGCAAATAAATTTAATGGAACTCAGAGCGATTCGCAATGCATTATGAGTGTTCCAAGACCATCTGAAAGGACGCAGGGTCCTGATCTACACGGGCAACCAAGTTGCGATGTTTTACATCAACAAACAAGGAGGGTCCGGTTCATAGTCCCTTTGCAAGGAGACCTTGACAATCTTCGAACATGCTCACCGAAATTGCATACATCTCCAGGCAACTTACCTACCAGGAGTTGCAAACACAAGAGCGGACAAGCTAAGCCGCATCTTTCATCCTCACGAATGGGCATTCAATACAGAAATAGCCCAAAACATATTCATGCAGTGGGGGACACCTTCAATAGATCTCTTTGCAACAGAGATCAATGCTCAAGATCCCAAATTCTGCTCGCTAAGACCAAGCCAATTCAGGATCACTCAAGATGCCTTCCTCATCCCGTGGACGACAGGCCTCCTATACGCCTTTCCTCCCATACCACTCATAAGGACAATTCAGAAATGCATAGCAGACTAAGCTCAACTGATACTCATCGCCCCGGCTTGGCTGAGGCAACCGTGGTACAGTTTCCTTCTCCGACTATCCATCATGGATCCAATTCGATTACTGAATCGCCAGGATCTTCTCTGCCAAGATCAAGGGACGCTTCTACACCCGCTACACTCATCTCTCCACTTGACAGCGTGGAGATTGAGAGGCTCCTTCTAACAGAACAGGGAGTTTCCACCTCTGCACAATTCATCTTGTTAGAATCCAGGAAACTCTCCACAAGGAAAAATTACAGCTATAAATGGAAATGTTACTCTACCTGGTGCACTTCCAAAGGTGTACCACCATTGGACTGCTCACCTGAATTGCTCATTGATTATCTTCATACACTATAAGCAGCTGGTCTAGCAACATCATCCATCATCCACTGCTGATCCATGTGGATCAGCAGTGGACCAATCTAAAAGGAGCAATTACCAAGGCAACTACTCTATATGTTAGAAGTGTAAAGAAAAGCAAAAGAAAAATGAAACCTATCTGGTTCTCAAAGGAGGTGGCTGACAAAATTAAGGCTAAAAGAACAGCATTCAAGAAATATAAAAGATCCCAAAGGGAGGAGCACAAAGAACAATATTTGATTCATCTGAGGGAGACAAATTAATCAAGTCGGAAAAAAGTCAAGCAGAAGAGAGGATTGCAAAGGAGATAAAGAATGGTAACAAAACATTTTTCAGATACATCAGTGAAAAGAGAAATTCAAAGCGGTACAGTGAAATTGAAAGGTGGAAATGATCAATGCGTGGAGAAAGACGAGGAAATGGCAGATATATTAAACGAATACTTCAATTCTGTGTTCACTAAAGAAGACCCTGGAGAAGGACCATCTCTACACAGCAAGAAACTGGAAGGAAGTGGAACAGACGAAAACCCTTTTACAGTAGAAAATGTATGGGAAGAGCTAAAGAATCTGAAAGTGGACAAAGCCATGGGACCTGATGGGATTCATCCAAGGATATTGAGGGAGCTCAGAGATGTGCTGGCGGGTCCGATGTGTGACCTGTTCAATAGATCCCTAGAAATGGGAGTGGTGCCGAGTGATTGGAGAAGAGCGGTGGTGGTCCCGATTCACAAGAGTGGGAACAGAGGAGGCTGGTAACTACAGACCGGTTAGCCTCACTTCGGTGGTGGGAAAAGTAATGGAGTCACTGTTGAAAGTGAGAATAGTGAACTATCTACAGTCTGGAGAATTACTGGACCTGAGGCAGCATGGATTCACCAGGGGAAGATCCTGTCAGACAAATCTGATTGACTTTTTTGAATGGGTAACCAAGGAATTGGATCGAGGAAGAGCGCTCAATGTCATCTACTTAGATTTCCCCAAAGCTTTTGATACGGTTCCGTATAGGAGATTGGTGAATAAAACGAGAAGCTTAGGAGTGAGTGCCAAGTTGGTGACCTGGATTGCAAACTGGTTGATGGACAGAAGACAATGTGTGATGGTAAATGGAACTTTCTCTGAAGAGAGAGCGGTTTTAAGTGGTGTACCGCAAGGATCGGTGTTGGGACCAGTCCTGTTCAATATCTTTGTGAGCAACATTGCGGACGGGATAGAAGGTAAGATTTGTCTTTTTGCGGACGACACTAAGATCTGCAACAGAGTGGACACGCCGGAAGGAGTGGAGAGAATGAGACTGGATTTAAGGAAACTGGAAGAGTGGTCGAAGATATGGCAGCTGAGATTCAATGCCAAGAAGTGCAAAGTCATGCATATGGGGAGTGGAAATCAGAATGAACAGTATTCGATGGGGGGGGGAAGGCTGATGTGCACGGAGCAGGAGAGAGACCTTGGGGTTATAGTGTCTAATGATATGAAGTCTGCGAAACAATGCGACAAGGCGATAGCAAAAGCCAGAAGAATGCTGGGCTGCATAGAGAGAGGAATATCGAGTAAGAAAAGGGAAGTGATTATCCCCTTGTACAGGTCCTTGGTGAGGCCTCACCTGGAGTACTGTGTTCAGTTCTGGAGACCGTATCTACAAAGAGACAGAGACAAGATTGAAGCGGTACAGAGAAGGGCGACCAGAAAGGTGGAGGGTCTTCATCGGATGTCATACGAGGAGAGATTGAAGAATCTAAATATGTACACCCTGGAGGAAAGGAGGAGCAGGGGTGATATGATTCAGACTTTCAGATACTTGAAAAACTTTACGATCCAAAGACCACGACAAACCTTTTCCGTCAGAAAAAAATCAGCAGAACCAGAGGTCACGAGCTGAGGCTCCAAGGAGGAAGACTTAAGAACCAATGTCAGGAAGTATTTCTTCATGGAGAGAGTGGTGGATGCCTGGAATGCCCTTCCGGAGGAAGTGGTGAAGTCCAAAACTGTGAAGCACTTCAAAGGGGCGTGGGATAAACACACTGGATCCATCAGGTCTAGAGGACGCGTATAAAGAGCAGGCAGCAAAACACTGCACGGAGCGGCAGTAGCCACAGAGGCATTCACGGAGCAGGATGCCACTGGCCAGTGGTTGGTGTTTCCACCTTCACGGAGCGGAAGGATGGAGGGCTGCCATCTCCCAATTAAAAAGAAAAAAAAACCAAAAAAAACCAGGGATGGGTTCAAGGGCTATAGGTATCACCAATTATTAGGCTTATTCAATTACCAATTATTAGGCTTTTCAATATTTGATGATAGTTAATGTAACTTTCAAGGCATACTTCACTTTCAATGCATATCCAGCATAGCCCCCTGCTTCAACGGCAAGGGAGAAGAAAAACTAATACTTAACGCATATCTCTGCTTCAACGGCAGAGAGCTATGCTGCCGCTTACCCAACTAATCAAACTTAACATTTCACTTGGAAGCAGCTCCATCACTGCTCTCTACGTTAATAGTGGGGGTGAAAGGGAAATAGAACCTAAGGTTACTAAGAGCCAAGAGAAACAGATAAGTATGAGAAAAAAGAAGTGTGAAGCTTGCTGGGCAGACTGGATGGACCGATTGGTCGTCTTCTGCCGTCATTTCATTTCATCAGAGTTCATCTCAGTGCCATAGGGGCATATCATAGACCAGTTAACAATATTCCTATATCCAATCACCCCTTACTATCTCGTTTCATCAAAGGTCTAACTCACATTTGTCCTCCGATCTCTAAGCCTCCAGTTCCATGGAACCTCAACATAGTTCTGGAACCGCTCATGCTTTCCCTATTTGAACCCATGGACTCTGCACATATTAAATACCTCACATGGAAAGTTGTATTCCTGGTTGCAGTAACATCTGCACGAAGAGTTAGTGAATTACAGGCCTTGGTCCATTATTCTCCATATTTACAATTTTATCACCAAAAGGTAGTTCTCTGAACTCACCCATCCTTCCTACCAAAAGTGGTTTCCCAATTCCACCTCAATCAGACCATGGAATTACCCACCTTTTTCCCTAAACCTCATGCAAATGATAGGGAAAAATTACTGCACACACTAGATTGCAAAAGAGCTTTAGCATACTACAAAGAAAGGACAAACCCGGACTCCCGTGTTTCCCAACTCTTTGTCTCTTTTGACCCAAAGGCACCTGGACTAGTAGCTAAACGCACTATCTCTAGCTGGATAGCACAGTGCATCAAATTCTGTTACGATAAACAGAATTTACAGCTACACTCATCCTAGAGCTCACCAAGTCAGAGCAGTGGCGGCCTCCTTGGCACACCTTAAGAATGTACAACCCATAGACATTTGTAAGGCAGCAACATGGTCATCGCTCCATACCTTCCCATCTCACTACTGCCTTGATCAACAAGTAGCCACGGATGCAAAGATAGGGCAAGCAATCCTACAATCTCTATCCTCCTGTCCACAGTGACTTCCACACTGTCAAAGATCACGTACAGCCATATATATCAAAACAACGTGATCGGGAGCTTGGGACTCCCATGACAGCATGGCTAATTCAGCCCTGCTATCAACGGGGGGGGGGGGGGGGGGAAAGCAAGTTTTCTTACCGTAAACGGTGTTTCCGTAGATAAGATGAATTAGCCTTGCTGACCCGCCCTCCTCCCTGGCAGTCACCAAGTCTTCGACTACACGAAGGCTTAATCACAAACTGAGGAGATTCCGTTACTTTCCTGCGCAGGAACACGCACAGCCGCAGAGAGCAAAGCT
Source organism: Rhinatrema bivittatum (assembly GCF_901001135.1). Taxonomy (NCBI): domain Eukaryota; kingdom Metazoa; phylum Chordata; class Amphibia; order Gymnophiona; family Rhinatrematidae; genus Rhinatrema; species Rhinatrema bivittatum. The sequence continues at coordinate 127,732,164 of NC_042616.1, read as the reverse complement.
CTGATCTCTGCTTTGACAAGCTCCGCCTCCCGGACCTGATTGACAGATCCCATGACAGCATGGCTAATTCATCCTGCTATCTACGGAAACTCAGTTTATGGTAAGCAAACTTGCTTGTCTAAAAACCAGGACATTATCCTGTTACTTTATTTGGTTATTGGAACTTTAATTCCTAAAAATGAGTTCATCTCTCACACAAGTTATTTTACATGTATATTCCACCTTTCTTCTTAGATCTTTAAAAACCACAAAAGTTGTACTGATCTTTAAAATTGAAAATTTGATATCAGAAATAAGCCCCTCGGACCAAAGTGTTTCCTGTTAATTCATCTCTTGAAGGCAAATAGCACTGAAGCCCAACATTACAGCACCTTCTTGGACCAACTAGGACCAAAAGGAAATTAACATTTAAAGGGTAATTTATAAGTCATTTCTGTTGGTAAAACAGTGCTTTACCAGCAGAAATGGGTCTTTTAAAAATTTCCTCACCCCTCCCTATAAATTAACATTTTTAAATATGGTATTCACTTTACAGATTTCTGTAAAATATGTTGTCTTTTCTCTGGAGCACAGTCAAGTCCTTAAAGGCCACCCAGCTTTTTTTTTTTTTTTTTTAATTTTACCCCCTACAAACAGGACATGCAGTGAACAAATACACTATTTGCAGTTGGGTAGTTATTTCCAATTGTAATAGCTAGCTACTATAAGCATCATGCTTAAGTCATGACCATGGTGATAGCCAGTCTAAAATATACCTCACTAGAAGAGAGTATTTCCCTCTCTGGCAACCAAAATAATAAAGGGGATGGAACAGCTCCCCTATGAGGAAAGGCTGAAAAGGTTAGGGCTGTTCAGCTTGGAGAAGAGATGGCGGAGGTGGGATATGATAGAGGTCTTTAAGATCATTAGAGGTCTTGAACGAGTAGATGTGACTCGGTTATTTATACTTTCGAATAATAGAAGGACTAGGGGCATTCATGACGTTAGCAAGTAGCACATTTAAGACTAATCGGAGAAAATTCTTTTTCACTCAACGCACAATAAAGCTCTGGAATTTGTTGCCAGAGGACGTGGTTAGTGCAGTTAGTGTAGCTGGGTTCAAAAAAGGTTTAGATAAGTTCTTGGAGACGTCCAGTAATGGCTATTAATCAAGCTTACTTAGGGAATAACCACTGCTATTAATTGCATCAGTAGCATGGGATCTTCTTAGTGTTTGGATAATTGCCAGGATCTTGTGGCCTGGTTTGGCCTCTGTTGGAAACAGGATGCTGGGCTTGATGGACCCTTGGTCTGACCCAGCATGGCAATTTCTTATGTTCTTATTCTATTCCCCCCTTCCCCCCCCCCTTTGCTGATGCCACTGATTGTTGAAGAATGGCAAGTGCTATGTGGGCAGCACTATTGTAGCTGCAAGAGAGGCAAGAAGCACGTTTGAGCATGATGCCACTTCTAATGCAGCTCATTGGCTTTCCTCAGGAGGGAGAGTCATTATGGACCATAGGAAGCATAAAAATCAAGAACCTGCTCCGAAGCACTTCCTTATATGGCTGCTCAATTTATACTGATAGCATGGCACTAGCAAATTTTACAAATCACTATAACATTAGTGGGATTGGAAAGATTATATTGCTGCCTCCTGATAGGACTGCCTTAGTTTTCTGGTGGAGGGTAGCACTCTTCCTGAATCCCCCAGTGATGCCTATAACATTATCAAGTACAAATTCTGTGATCAGTTTTATCATCCTTTAAATGAGGCAGAAGATATATGTCCACTTATTAATAGAATTTGTGACAAATGTTTTTATTTCCTATCTTCATATACAGGAATAATTTCACACATGAGGGTTCTTGGGTTTGAGCTGGGAAACTCATGATTTGAAAGTGGATATGACACCATTGAACTGGTGGAGAGAGATCAAATAAGAGTAATGAGTACCAGTAGTCAATTATATAGAGACTGAATATACTGATTGTATTTAGTCCAATGTGACTTTGGATAGTCAGTAGGAATGGAGGTAACATACCCCTAGTGATGGCATGTCACATACACATGGATCACTCAGGATTTCATAGCACTACTGTTCTGTTTAAATAGCAAACTGTCTGTTTTTCTACATCTGCGGACTGCATACTAGCAAGTATGAATTGTTTGGTTTTATATTACTGGACACAATTTTTTCCAACAGTCATAACTTTGTGCTTATGTCAGTAGGCATCTTCACATCCTAATAACTGAAGGCCTTTTATGAAACTTACTTATTGTGACTTTAGACATAGGTGCTAATGCAAGTATGATGCCTTGGAAAAGTACCTTGTATTAATTGTTACAGAATTATTTTATGATCTGTTTCCTACAAAAATGGAAACAAGATAACTTGCTTTGCTGCTTGTTTGCCATTAATTCAGGCTGGTTAAAGGATAGGTGCTTTTTTAAAAAATTGGAATAATCTTCCATATCTCTCATTGTCAGCTGAATAGTGTTTAGATTTAGAATTTCGCTTGGTATATATAGTTAAATTTCCATTTGATAAACTGCTGAATTGGAAATAAAGCAAAATATAAAACATTCAAAATATATTTGGAAATATTCTTTTGATTTTTCATTTCAATCCCTTTAATATTTATAGCAGTATGTATCAGTTTATCTATACACTAACATTGTTACAGTATGTCAGTGAAATGGGTATTTTAGGTGATAATTTTAAAGATTAGATTTTGTGGACACTGATTTACACTTTTAATGGCTCTTATTTATGTATTGCCTTGTACTTATGATTAAACAGTTTTTATTGGCATAATTCCAAAAATACAGAAAGGCAGTAGTAATTTGTCATCAATTTTCCCCATATCTCCAACATACAAACTTAACCAACTGCACAACAGCCTCTTAGCAGAAAAGAGCCAATTATGGAGATGAGTACACTCCACCTTTGCCGGTTAAAAAGAAAATGAATATTACTCCCCCTCAGAATCATAACACACAATTGTGTCATGAAACCAATGTGGTCAACTGCCTTAAACACTTGAATGTCTGTATACATGCATATAGCTATATGAGTGCCATACTAATCCAGAGCCTGGGTTATATATTTTTTTATTTATGGTATTTTTTGGATTTACTTTTATATCTGATATATCTTCTTGCGAGCAGGTGGATGTAGACTAAAACCTCTCAACTCAGTATGATCTTCACTAGCTTTTCGGGCCTGTAGGAGTCTTGTGAGTTCTATATACTTGTTTAAAAAAAAATTCTTTTCAAGTTTCTATAGTCTATTCTTCTGTTGTAGGAATTTTAGTATTTTCTGTGTGTTCCAAAATTTGGATGAACATTGTATTCAGTCAACTTTCACAAAACTGTTCAACAAAATAGGCTTATTAGATCCCCTTCTCCCAGTAGTGGTATTAAAAAGGGGATATCCATATACTGTTTGCTTTATAGAATTAGTTTATAATTACTATACCTGAATGTAAGATGCTTTGAGCTACCAATAATTAAAAAAAAAAAAAAAAAAAGCATGAGCTAAATACATAAATTTAAAATATAGTAGCTGGTATACTAGGATGATTTTGTGACTGGTTCAGTAAATATAGTGAGATGTTTTTTTCTGTTTGTCATGAGAAACAGTGATACCTAAGTTAGCTTTTGAAATTTGCTTAGTTTTAATATGCCAGAATTCTAGCATGGAATTCTACTTGATGATTTCCATACTAGAAAGGCTCAGTTACTCTATTTTTGACTGTTTGGAGTTAATGCTCTGAAAATGTTTTGCTGTCTTGCTGAAGTGGGATGTAACAAACATTCAAATATCTATCAGGCTTTAATAAAATTCAAGAAAAATAGCCTTTTCAATACAAAAAAACTCAAATTATGATAGGATGGTTAAGGACGGGAGGTTCAGGAAAAATTTTATATATATATTTTATATTTTATACCTAATACCTATGAGTGGGATGGCTGACTAGACTAGTCTTCCTGGGAAGGTGGTGATAACCATGGCTGTGATAGAATTAAAGTAATGTTTAGGGCAGATATTAGAGAGGTGCTAATGTGGGGGAGTGAGGATGGGGAGGCAAGAGGGAAAAACAGAGGGGAAGGGGTGATCACTGGGTCTATGCCTTGTTTAGAATGGTACAGAGACTAAAGAGGGAATGACCAAGCTGACTTGCATGGAACAACAGTAGAGCTGTGCTAAAGTCTGAGAAATAGCTAAGTCAACCTGTATGAAGCAGCGGTAGAATTTGGGGAGGAGTTGGCAACTGCAGGCTGCTTAACGTATCCTTTTTGCTGTTAGCTGGAAAAATAAGGTGTGATTTGCAGGTGGTCAAGCTTGTATATTTGACATCTGGGAGATCTTTTATTATAGATGGCAGTGGTGAAGAGTAAGGAGAGATGACCAGAGCTGGGGCAGCTCAGTAGACTGGGTGGCCCAAAAAGTTCTTATCTGCTGACATGCAGTTTAACACCTTGACTTGAGTGGCGATAGGTTGCATCTTTCCAATTTTTTCACCTCACTTATAATCCAGTGGGAATTGTTTGCCAACATTTAAAAAAAATGCTGCTTTTAAATTCTGAAATATTCTGTTCATTTTAACTGCCAAGATGAAATAAATGATGGCATAAAATTGAGTACTATTTTTCTTTATCTTCCTCTTTTCCATATCTCTCCTTGCATACTTGCCACTTCGTCCCTGCATGGATCACAAATACCATCGTTCCTTTCATGCTGGGCTGCTGCTCTCTCCAGCTAACTGTGCAGAAAATGCTTTTTGCCTTTCCATGGCTCCTGGCAGCCCAAACAGGCTTGATACTCCGACTGGACTGGAGCAGGACTCAGAGGGCTGTTCTCTTCTGTCTGAGATTCAGGGCACTGGTTATCAGGCATAGCCCTGTGTGTTCAGGCATGGTGAAGGCTCCCAAAATGGTCTTCTAGGCAATCACCTAATCAATTTAATGCAGGAACTGGCTCTAGTCTCATTGTGACCCATGGTCCCTCTAACTTTCCCTTTTGATATTGGAGTCAATAGTTTAAATATTTGTTTGAGTACCACCTTCACTGCACTTTCTTGAAGGACAAGCAGGATGGCAGTCTTCGCATCAGGAAGAGCCTGGAACAGAACTTTGATTTCAAGGCTTCTAGAAGCTTTGAGCATGCCCTATTGGACATGTGCCATTCTACCCATCCCTCTGCCTCCCAGGCAGGGCCCATCAGTCTCATTTCCTGCAGAGCCTGCAAGTATCTCTTCTTTGCTTTCTTACAGCTACTGTAGTGAAGGTTTCTGGAGCTGCAGGAGCTGTTTTTTTTTTTTTTTCTTATAAAGCTCTGCGGGTTTATTTTTCTCTATAGTACCTTTTACGTAGATTTTGTCTTGCTTTTTTTCTTGTTTAACTTTTATTTCTGTTGACCTCATGCTGTTCAGCATAGCTTGGTTGAGATTTTTTCCAGCCTTTGTGTCATTTTTTTGCCTTAGTGTAATGCCTCATTGGGCCTGCAGATTTCAGGGTCCCTGCATGGTCAGGCTAGGCTTCTTAACCTGAGTCCTTTGGGGACTTGCCTGAGTATAGGCCACTGTCTCTCTTGTGGCTGTTCCCTCACTGTAAGGCTCCTATAATTATTAGACTACCATTCTAGGGAGGAGTTCTGGGAGACTGACTGGGCATCAACAGAAACTTTGACACTGAGGAATCAAGGGGGACACTATCAATGCACTGGGTTGGTGCCTGATGGAGTGTTCCTGTGGGGGGAAGTGCTCTTCCTCCCCACAGTCCATGGGCTCAAATTAAATATTACCTCTGGTGTCCTGGATGACATGGTCTCCTGTCCTGCCTGACTGTCTGTACTGGTAGGACAGTCTCCCAGGAGGAGCTGGAGGGCCTGAGCATGGGAGCAGTCAGCAGTGCTAATGTACTGATGATGCCATACCCTGAAGATATTGAATACTGGTTCAAGTGGAGTGATGTGTACAGTTCTGATCACCACATCTCAAGAAAGATATGGGTGAACTGGTAAAGATACAGAGAAAAGTGACAAATGATAAAGGGGATGGAACGTGTCCCCTGTGAGGAAAGGTTAAGTTAGGGCTGTGTTCAGCTTGGAGAAGAGAAAACTGAGGGGGGGATATGATAGAGGTTTATAAAATCCTGAATGGAGTAAGAAGGGTAAATGTGAATTGGTTGTTGACTTTTTTTTTTCAAAAAATACAAAGATTCTGGGACACTCTATGAAGTAAGTAGCATGTTTTAAAACAGAGCAAATATTTTTTCCCTAAAAGCATGATTAAGCTTTGGAATTCCATTCTCAGAGGATTTGGTAAAGGTAGTTAGCATAGCGAGGTTTTAAAAAGGTTTGGAGAAGTTCTTGGAGGAAAAGTTCATAAAAAGCTATTAACCAGGTAGACTTATCCCTGGAGATTAGCACATGGGATCTATTTATGATTTCGGATCCTGTCAGGTATTTGTGCCCTGGATTGGCCACTGTTGGAAACAGAATGCTGAAAATTGGATACCATGACATAAGAATTGCCATATTGAGTCCGACTGAGACTCTATCAAGCCCTATATCACATACGTTTCTTCAGTCATTTTTATATCATAGAACATGTAGTCAGATGTTTAAAATTCAGTTTGATTCAGTCAAAAAGATCTTTCCTTGCAATTTCTTGTGTGGAAGATTTCCATGGCAGCAAACTATGGGGTAGATTTTAAAAAATTGCGCGATCGCGTACTTTTGTTCGCGCACCAGGCGCGAACAAAAGTACGCTGGATTTTATAAGATATGCGTGTAGCTGCGCGTATCTTATAAAATCCGGAGTCGGCGCGCGCAAGGGGGTGCACATTTGTGCAACCTGCGCGCGCCGAGCCCAGTGCGTGCTGCCTGTTCCCTCCCCCCACCTTCCCCTACCTAACCCACCCTCCCCTTACCTTTGTTGGCAGATTTACGCCTGCTAAAAGCAGATGTAAATCTGCGCGCGCCAGCGGGCTGCTGGCGTGCCGTCACCCGACCCAGGGGCTGGTCTGGAGGCCTCGACCACGCCCCCGAAACGCCGTGTCGTTTCGGGAACGCCCCCTCCCCGCCCCTTTTAGAAAGCCCCGGGACTTACGCGCGTCCCGGGGCTCTGCGCGCGCCGGCGGCCTATGCAAAATAGGCGCGCCGGCACGTGTAAATCCGGAAGGATTTACGCGCGCAGGGCTTTTAAAATCCGCCCCTATTTGTTCTACTTGGTGCCAATCGTCCTGAGCTCTGTCAGTCTTTGGCATGGAGCTTGCTAGCACAGGCTAGTAACTTTGGACAGAACGGGACTCGAGTTCTGGTAAGATTGACAGCACACTAAAGGATATGCATTTTTTGGTCATGGACGTTTGGTCCTTTGGGACACTCCCTCTGCTCCAACACCCATGTAAAACTTGGCGCCCGTCAGGGGGTATGCATTGACACAGCTGGCACAAAGTGCATCAGAACCTTTGGCTTCTGCAGTTTTAACTGTGGTACCTCAAAAAGATCCTATTCAGTGCCACTGGTGATGGCAGTTTTCAGTATTATGGATAGCAGAAGAGAACATCTCTCCTCCAACTCCAGCAGAAATGATTCCTTAGCTAGTGGAAGCCCAGCTATTGGATTTAGTGAAAAAATGTCTTTGCATCCTTAAACCCTCAAGATTATAGACAGCAGCTGGAGCCTTTCCTGGTTCAAAATGGAGGAGCTTTTCCTGCATAGTGGTACCTTGCAGAGTCCGAGAGGTTCAAATCTTGTCTTGGGGACTTCCAACAGTAGGAGTGAGTCCATGTCCTGAGATGCTAGATTTACCTCCTCCAAGGGAGTCTTTTCATAGATCTGAAGGGGAATAAGTATTGTCAGCTCACTGAGTTCCTACTAATTGATTTTCTGTTAGATCAGCTGAGGTCTCCCTTTACTGTGGGGATCCTGGTTAAATGTCCCTTTTGTGGTCAAGTTTAAAGGATTTTATGGGAATCCCTTCAGAACTCTTGCCAGACCAGCTTTGGCATAAGTCTCCTCTGGAAGATTTCAGCTACTTTTGCTTTCTGAATAAATTAGCAAAGATGCTTTCCATCAATGTGAGGAAGGAGCAAGACCCGAGAATGGATGTTCTTAATTTGTTGCAATTTTTCCAGCCTCCAGTGGACTCCGTATCCATACCAATATATGGCCACCTCAAGGATCTGCAAATGAGGATGTGGCAGTCGCCAATGTCATTTATTTAAATGTTTTAGATACCGTCATTCCATGTGAGACTCACTAGTTCATGAGTTTACAGGTAAAAAATTAATTGTTACAAGGTGGACAAACATTCATAATAAATGGAAGTATTACAATGGGAGACATATAACATGAAAACAAAGCTGATTATAAAGGTTTGTGAAGGGGGGGGAGGAGTTATTGTTCTGGGTGTTAGTCAAATAGAAGGCATTTTTGAATAGTCAAGTTTTTAAGTTGCTCTTGAATTTCTTTTTGTCTGTTGTTCGAAGGTCCTCTTGCACGGAGTTCATTATTTTGGGCCAACAATTGATATCACTCTCTTTTGCTTGCATTAATTGAGAGTTTAAGTTCGGGATTTCTAGGAGGCCTTTGTTCTGTGATCTGAGAGTTCGCGGGGGATGAGGTTGGGTGGTTTAAATGTTATTCCCAGCAGATCATTGTTCAGGTTAATGTTAAAAATTGTTAATTTTATAATGTATTCTTGACTGTACAGGAAGCCAATGCAGAGCCATCAGTGTTGGGGTGATGTGGTCAAATTTCCTTGTTCCAGACAATAGTCTAGCTCCAGTCAATAGTCTAGCTGTGGCATTTTACAGTAGTTATAGAGGTTTAAAGTGACTGGCTGGAAGACCTAGAAGTAAGGAATTACAGTAATCCAGGTTTGAGAATATGAGATTGTAATACTGTTCTGAAATCGGTTATGTTTAGTAGAGGTTTCAATCTGCTCATAATCTGCAGCTTGTGGAAACCAGATCTAATTAGTTTGCTTATGTGGGCTTTCATTGTTAAATTTTCATCGATTTGGACTCCTAGGTCTCTTGGGTTGCTAGGATTAATTGGCAACTTCCAAGGTCTGTCCCTTGGGCTATAGATTTTGGTGTGTTACAGCTTAACCAAATTATTTCATTTTTTGGGGGGTTCATTGAGAGTTTCCATTGCACTAGTTTCTTTTATTTTAATCATATATTCAGAAATTAGTGATGGGTTGTTTTTTAAATCATTTTGTTAGAGGGATATAGAATTGTAGATCTGCATATAGGAAGAAGTTTAATCCCAGGTCGATTAGTAATTTGCATATGGACAGCATGTATATATTAAATAATGGTGCTGATAGCAGTAATCTTTGCAGTACACCTGTTGTGCTTTGGAAGGTGTCGGACAAGTGATTGAGTTTTACTTGGAATGAGCTGTCTGCGAGGAATGAGGTGAACCACTTTAGCACATTTCCATCAAACCCCAATGTTTTTCAAATGTTGGCATAGCAGGTTATGGTCAACAGTGTCGAAGGCAGCTGTTAAATCAATCAGGACTAGGCAGTATGATCTGTTAGTCAAAACCCCATAATTCAGGATAAATTATGGATTGAAGAGTTTCTGTTGAGTAATTTTTCCTGAATACAGATTGGTTAGGGTAAAGTGTCTTTTTGTCTTCAAGATGATTCTCTAATTGGGTAAGGACTGCTTTTTCTATTTTTGTAATGAAGGTTAAGTTGGAGATTGGTTGATAATTATCTCAATCATGAGATCTTCCAGATTTATTTTTTTAAAATTGGTTTTATAAATGCCTGTTTTAGACCTTGGGGCATATAACCTTCCACAAGGATGAGGTTGACTAGTGTTGTGATTGTTTGGCTATAATTTTGTTAATCTCTAGCTTCGATACTCTATCAAATGATGACCATTTATCTTGTGCAGATAGGGTAGGAATAAGATTTGTTTCAGCATCTTGATTTTTTTTCTGTAGTGCTGTTACATAGTCATGTCTTGTCTGAAAAATGTATTTGAAATATAGGGTCCAGATTTCAGCAGGTTTTTGTGTAGTCCAGCTACTGCACCATTCCATTGTGATAGTCAGTGTTGAAATTAGCACAGTGTACTTAGGCTTATTTTAGCACAGTTCCTGGAAAGGATTCAAAGGATTGGATACTTTTTGGAAGGTGGTTTCCCAGTGTTCCATGCTTGATGCTCAAATTGTGGCATATCAGTTGTTCATGGTACAGTATTTATTAGTGTTCCAAAAGCTGAAGCCTTTAAATGTTTTCTGACCATGGACATGCAGATTTTTTCCAAACTGTGGAATATTTCAAGGAGTGTGAGAAGCAGCTCATCTGCTTCTCCTATTAGGCCTTTGACACTGTGGCCAGAACTTTGACTGTCTCTGGAGCCTGTACACTTGCTTGATTGAGCATGTTCCCTCTCTGAAGATGTACATGACCACCTGGCTGATGTGCCCTGTAGAGGTGGTAAAACTTGTCTGGGCTCAAGGTGCAGGAGACAGTGGCTCTGATTTAAAGAGCATTGGTCCACTGCAGTCACTGTGTGCAGGAATAGTGATTTTCTAGACATCTGCCCTTTTCAACATAAAAGTATTGAAGGGGCATCACTGGGGAAAAATGGGCACACATGGGCATTGCTTTGCTCCTACTCTACCACAGTGGCTGCCTGCTAGGGACCAGTTTTTGATGTCTTTGAGGCCAGCCTTCTGCCACCTCTGCTGGGAGGAAGGGTCCATTCCTTCCTTCCTTCCTTCCTTCCTTCCTTCCTTCTGGAGTGGATTTGCATCACCAAGGACAAATGGGTCCTCATGATTATGGAATGTGCTTTTCTTGCCGCCTTCTAGCCCAGGAGGGTTCAGTCTTCAGTTCTGACCTCTAGTCTGCTCAACTGCAGCTGGAGGTAGCTTTTCTCTTTCATGAGAAGGCAATCCGTTCCTAGCTCAGGAATGTGGTCAGAGGTTCAATTCCTGTTACGTTCTAATCCCTAAGTAGTCGGGGGTGGGGGTGGGGGGGGATTGAGGCTTCTCCTGGATTTATGCAAGCTGAACAGATTGGTCTGAGAGCTTCAAGATGAATATCCTTATAGATGATTCTACCTTTCATTCAATTGAGAGATCGGATGTGCACTCTGGTTCTGAAAACTGCTTATGCATGTAATATTTCCCCACCTATTGAAAGTTACTCAGATTTGTGATGAAGGTCATGACTACCAGTATATGGTGCTTCCATTTTGCCTCTAGGTCCCAAGAGGGTTCAGAAAATATTTCTCAGTTGTAGTTGCACAGATTTGACAGCAGGGAGTTGGGATTTTCCCATACTTGAACCAGAGAACATGCTGGAGTCTCTCAGCATGACCATTTAACTTCTCCTGTCCTTGAGGTTCCTGGTCAGTTTTTCCAAGTCCAATTTGGTCCCTTCACAAAGGATGCAGTTCATAGGAGTCTGGATAGACTTGCTTCAGGAGAAGGTATTTCTTTTCATCAAGAACTGGAGTTTTGATGGCCCTGGTGAGGGTCCTTTTAAAGCAGGACCAGACGTCAGCAAAGTTGTTCCTTGTTCTTTTAGGTCACATGGCTGTAGCTGTACATGTGGTTCCTCTGACTCATCTGAAAATGTGCGGTCTTATCAGTGGTTAGTGAGATCAGCTGTTATTAGCTATTACCCTACGAAATATCTGTAACACCTGAGATGCAAATGTTGCTTCAGTGGTGGTTGAATCCAGAGGTTCTCGCAGTGGGTCTCCGTACACATCCTAGCATGTCAAGTGAACCTGTTACGGACACGTCCATCAGGGAGTGAGGAGAGCACACCAATGCTACATGGGCCAAAGAGTCCCTAGCAGAGTGACTGCAAATCAAACTTCTGGAGCTACAGTCCATCAGTTATGAACTAAGGTCTCTTTCTCATTTGTTCTTCAACAAGAGAATCTTGATCCAGACAGACAACCAGGTGGCCATGTTCTGTATACTGTAAATAAACAAGGAAGGTTGTACACCCTCTACAAGGAGGCCCTCTGAATCTGCCAGTGGGCTACTTATCATAATGCCCATCTCTAGGTAACTTAGCAATCTGGAATAAAATAGTGGACCATCTTAGCAGAATGGGCAGACTCAGATTCTCATCATGCAGGAAGACGGGCTCTGCCATCCAAACCTGCTATTACTGGATCCCTCCCCCCAGTATGTATGTTGAATGCACAGAAGACTATTCTTTACTGCTTCTTAAGGAGACATGACATACTGATTTCAGCTAGAAAGCCTTCAACCAGAAGTGTGTATAGTTTCAAGTGGAAGAGGTTCTGGATCCCTTCTCTTGTAGCCAGAGGGATTTGCTTCAATATCTGCCTCTTGTCTTCAGGCCTTGGAATCTCTGCAGTTAAGGCTCATCTTGGCACAATTGTGGTGTATCATCAGGTGAAAGGGGCTCCGATTTTTCTCTCCACCCTTTAACATCCAAGTTCATGAAAGGTCTGTGATTTTCTAAGCTCCTTGGGACCGCAACATAATCGTAGATCATCCCATAAAACCACTTCAAACCTTATATCAATGGACTTGACGTTTCCATCTGGAAAGTGTTTCTTATAGCCGTCACTTCAGCATAATTTGTTCTGTTTTCCTGTTCACCATACCTGCATTTATTTTAACAGGGTAGTTAAGTATACTCTATTCCTTCTGAAAGTGGTATCCACTTTGCATATTAGCCAAATTTATTTCCAAGACAACGTGCAAAGTCTGGCCATCAGTGCTGTGTGTATCCTTTTTTTTTTTTTTTTTTTTTTTTTTTTTAAATCTTGTATTTAGAAGCTCAGGAGAAAAGCAACAGTGTTATATGCAGATGCATGTGCTGCTTGTGTGTCTTCTGCTTCCTTCCAGTACCATGCAGCTCTGTGTTTCAGCAACACAGTGCCAGAAGGAAACAGCTGTTTTTGAAGGAGTACTGAGGCAAACTTAGGAAACCCATGTTGCAAATCACTGGTGCAATGACAGGGATCAAAAATGGTGATTAGAGAAATACATATTTAATACATTCATAGTAATCAGATTGAGAACACTCCTTGGGCTGTAACAGCCTTTATCTTACCTAAAGAAGATTCAAACCTCACTTTCAAACTTCTGAGATGTTCATGTCCTTTCATCCCAATAGCCTGGGAAGGGTAGTTGCCAAATGAACTTTAATTGACTAGCAGACTTTAGTTAAGGATTTTGATGTCAGTTTCTATTTTATTTTTCCTGGGAAATTTTTATTTGTTACAAAAATTCTTACTCAGAATAAGTCATTTTTTTCCCATTGGTTTCTTCTATTTTTGCTCTTGTTTTAATAAACATGGTAACATTCATGGAAAAAATAAAATAAAAACTGAAAATGAGTCCCTTTGTATTGTGCATTACTTCATCCTGGCTGGCTTGCAGATTAGATGCTGTTGAGGCTCATCAAGTGAGAGCCATGGCAACTTGAATGGCTCATCTGTGGTCCATTTCTGTTGAAGACATAAGTAAAGCTACTATGTGGCTGTCTTCACACCTTTACGTCTCACTAATGTATGAACAACATGTCCCAAGAAGACAGTTTGGATCAGTGGTTCTGCACAGCCTTTTTATGCAGTGGATCTACTTTTTCACCTCGGGGGGGAAGGTTGTTTTTTCAGTAACTGCTCCACAATGCAACCCTCCACTAGGGCCTCCCTAAGCATTATGGCGGATTCATGCCTGCTTGTTGACAAAGCAAACTTGCTTACCTATAAACAGCTTTCTCCATAGACAGTAGAATGAACTGGCCATATTTAAAACCTGTTTGCCAACCTGGAGTCATCTACCTCACTATTGCTTAAGCTCTGGAAGAGACTGAGGGACTCACAAGGCATCTACTGTACATGGAAATTTCTGTGCATGCTCAGTAAGACTTTTATTACAGAGTTCTTGAACTGGGTTCATGTTAATACAATCTGTCACCCACACTTCTGGGCCGATTCTGTAAAGTGTGCTTGGCCATGCGCACTGCTTAACACTGGTTTGGCCACATGTTTTTGAGGCGCATCTATTACCCCTTATACCGTAAGGGGTAACGCCTGTCCAAGGGCAGGCGTTAATTTATGAGCAGCCAGAAAAAATGTACAGAAAAGCAGTAAATGCTTTTCTGTATACCCTCTGACTTAATATCTTAGCGATATTAAGTCGGAGGAACAAAAAATGTAAAAAAAAAAAAAAAAAAGTGCCGTCCGGTTAGGAGAAGAGACGCTCAGTTTTACCAGCATCAATTTTCCTAACTGATTGCTATCAGCGGGTTTGGAAAACAGACGCATGTAAAATTGAGTTTTTCCTAAAGCTGCTGACAGAGCCACCTCTCCTGGGCCAAGGAGGCGCTAGGGGCGCGTAATTGTCCCTAATGCCTTCTTTTAGCACGACCCCTCATTTAAATATAGGATCGTGTGCCCAGGAGAGGTTGCTGGGCGTGCATTGGAAGAGTGCCCGTTCTCCCACAATCCCGCAATCCTCCTGGATTGGCCAGAAGCTGACTCATCCTGCTGTCTATGGTGGACTCTGTTTTATAGATATGCAAAGTTGCTTTCTTTCCAGATCTACTTATTCCTAGAATTGATTGCTCCAGTAGTTTAGTAGGGGACCAGTTTAATATTCTATGTAGTATATTGGCAGTTTATACTTACTGATTTCACTGATTTATTTGAACTTTGTTTTGAACCATAGTGAGTTTAATCTTATAAGAGGGGACTGGCTGCTGCTGAGTCCCACAGGAAAAGGAAGAAAAATGGCATCAGTTGTATATGCTATTTACTTTCTGTATTTTGAGACATGATGAATTCTTTGTTCTTGAAATGAAGTCACTAATTGGCTCCCATTGGAGACAGGATGCTGGCCTTAATGAATTTTTGGTCTGCTCCAGTATGGAAATTTGTATGTCCTTAAGTATTTATTTACAATTCAAAAGACAAAACTACTTAGCAATGTGATACAGACTCGTAAGAGAGAAATTATATAGTCAAGTAGCTCACTTCAGGCTGGTAATAAATTAATGCTTTTGATGTTCAGTATCTCATATTTTATTTTTGTAATTTTCAAACTGCAAATAAAACCTTCAAAATGTGGTGTTCTCCAAGGCAGTAAACTTATTCTTAACTATGGCAGGTGTGCTTTTTTTTTTTAACTTTATAGCAGTCATTTTCATACAGCCCAGTTGATAGTTTGCTTTGTTCAGACGAATGAATCAAACTTAATTTTTTCAGTAAGTGTGGTCTGAAGCTGCTTTGACGCTGGCTGCATTTCAATGTTTCGTCTTCAGGGGGATGTTCAAGAATGCTCCCTTTGCTGAGCACGCCTTGTTTTTCTCAGTGCTTCAGTTTACTGTCATCCAAAACTGATGTCATAAATAGTTGACTGAACTTGCTATATCAATTACCTCAATAACATTTGGGAAAGAGCCTCAGCTCATTTGTGTCAGAGATTGTATGATTGATCTCAATCTGAAACTTGATTACAATAGCGATGTCCAATCTAATTCCTCATTCAAACCTTTAGGAGTCACGGTTTGTAAAGAAAAACCCAGTATTCTAGTCTAAAGTTTAATTTGTTGTTGCCCCTTCTAAATAACTATTGTACTTTTTCCCAGTATTTAAACAACTTCAGTGCTTAATTATTCTGATATGGTCTGGATGTGAAGTGCATCCAATGTAAAGTTTTTTTTGTTTTTTTTTTCTTTATTTTTTTGAACAAGGACCTTGCATATTCTACACTATTCGAAATGCAATTTATGGAGGCCTGTATTACTGTCTTTATCTGGGATGATATAACTAAATTGAACTTTAGAGAACAAAACTGGATTTTCCTTTCTACAGGGACTTCTGAAGGTTTAAATGAGGAATTAGATTGGACATAGCTATTGTAATCAAGTTTGTTTTTTTTATTAAGGCATGAATTTGAGATCAATCGTACAATGAATGAGTTGAGGCTGTTTCCCAAGTGCTATGAATTACCTCAATAACAAGTTCAATTGACTATTTGTGACATCAGTTTTGGATGTCTGTGAAAAAGGCAGCATTTTCAAGGATTTGTTTGCAAAGGCAGCACTTTTAAACATTCCCCTGAAGAAGAAACATTGAAACGCAGTCAGTGTCAAGGCAGCTTCAGTCCACACTACTGAAAAAGTTGTTAGTTTGCTTCGTTCAAACCAATGAATCAATCAATTAGGCTATATGGAATGTAGCTGCTATTAGTGAAAAAAAATGCCACTATAGTTAAGAATGTTTACTGCCTTGGGAGAGCACATTTTGAAGGTTTTATTTGCCATTTGATAATTTCAAAAATATATATGACTACATAATTTCTTTTAAGTATTTGTATGTAGTGTAAATGTATTGTTTTCTTTGTAGATCAGATAATTTGTCACATATTTTGTAAAGTGATAAAGATGATTTCTGATGTAATGCAGTGTGTTTCAAAGTTTTTTAGATTTAAGAAACCCTTGAGGGGAGGGGGGGGGGGGGGCGCTCATAATGTGTCCTCTATAAAGCTGCCTCTGCCACATCCCTTTTCTCCCCTTCCCTCCCAGTCTTAATTATTCCTTCCACCTCCCTTTACAAACACTTTCTTAACCTCTTATCTTTCCATCTCTTCCCTTCTTGGGTTATCAGATCTGCTTACTTCTGTATCTACTTGCTTCTGATTCTCAATCTTCTCCTTTTTAGTCTCCACCTTCCCTTATCTCTTACAACTTCAGATCTCTTCATCTGACTCATCAGTGCCACCTTCTGGCCTCAATTGCTCTATTTAGTCCTGCCAGCCTCATGTTTTTGTATGTCTTTGGAATGGTTAATTATAAAACATTTTTGTTTTTATTGTAATCCTAATTTGGTTGTGGTAAAATATACATTTTACATAAAATCATCCCCAGTATCTCTGCACAAATTCTTTTAGAAATCCAGAGTCTGACGGGAAAATCAACTCTATTGGACAGTAAGGCTGTTTTTATATTTACAGAGGATCAGAAGAAAAGCAGCAGTGTAAATTGCAGATTCTTGTGTTGCTGCTAGAATGTGTTGTCTGCTGTTTCGGCACTGTTGAGGCTGAAACTCTCTGAGAGCTGCATGGTACTAGAAGGAAATAGCTGCTCTTGGGGCAGCACCGTGGAATCCGAGGCAGGATTGGAAAGCCCATGATGAAAATCACTGGTGTAATGACTGAGTTAAAAATGATGATTTACAGAAATAATGCATGTTCAATACATTCACAGTAATCTGGTTGAGCAATAAGCAACTGCATGTATATAATTTCTCACAGGACAAGCAGGATGGTAGTCCTCACATATGGCTGACATCACAGGATGGAGCCCAATCACGGAACACTTTTGTCAAAGTTTCTAGAACTTTGACTGGCACCTACTGGGCATGCCCAGCATGGTATTAAACCTGCAGCCAGCAGGGGTCCCCCTTCAGTCTTCTTTTTTTCCACGCAGCAGTAGCCACGTGGGTTAAGGAGCTCCACAGAGATTCCTGACAGGAATTTTCCTCACGGAATTACTAAAAACTTTCATACTCAACAGGGGTCCCTCCTTCGAATTTTTGACTCTGCGGTACTCCGGTAAGTTTTTACCCGTTTTCGGTCGATTCCCGTCTAGTTTGGCCCTCGCGGCCTACTGGCCGTCAACCGTACCGCGGCTCAATTTTTTCAGAAGCCATTGCGTCGGGGTTCCGTCTGTGCCCGGACTGTACTCGCACCATGTCCATAACAGACCCTTATAAAGTCTGTGTAATGTGTCTTAGGTTCGAGCATGATGTCTTGACCTGCACCAAATGTGCCTTAATGACACCTAAAGGTCGCAAGGCCAGAATTGAGAAAATGGAACTTCTCTTCCATTCTCAAACCCCGACGCCGTCTATTGCATAGACGTCTGAACCGGCACCGTCCACTTCACGCCAGTATCGGCCACCAGCCGGTGACCGCCCAGCACCGACTTCTCGACCTCAGACTACCTCTACCCCCCATAGGAACGAGGGGATTGTAGAGAGAAACATCGGCATCGACACCGGAAGTCTTGGACCATCGATGAAGGCATGTCATCGACCTCTCCATCGTCCGAGCCGCCATCGAAGAAATCCCGTCCAGAAAAGGCACCGACCCTTTCTGCGACTGGGTCACTGAGGCAACCCTCACCTGGATGGGTATCGGGAGCCGCGACTCCGCCTTTAACGGTGGTCCCTGTAGCTATGCCTCTGCCTCCTTCTTCCCTTCCGGAGCCAGGGCTGCTTGCTCGAGGTCTCCATGAAGAACTGGACCGGATGGTTCAGGAGGCCATCGATAAGACAGTGCACAGACTCCAAGTTCCCTCGTAGCCGAAATCTGTGCCGGTCGCGGAACCGACCATCGATCCCATTCCTGCAGCATTGGCACCACTGCTCTCGAAGATGGAAGCGCTTATAGCCGCTTTTCCACCAATGGATCCTGGGTCACCGATGGCTCTGGTGTCTTCCCCGCTTACTCTGTCATCGTTCCACATTCTGCCATCGGGTGTCCTGCCGATGCCTCAACCATCGATGCTGATGCGCCCATCGGCGCCACCGATCCATCGGTGCTCTCGATGCCTTCATCGGTGCCTCCAGTACTTCCTTCGGAGCCTAGACCGGGACCTTCAGGTATATCATCATATTGTCCTTCTCAGGTTCCTAGAGGGGCAGGTGCTGATTCCTATGACATCTGGACTGACTATTCTTCTTAAGACACCTATGACTTGCCATCGCCATCTTCTCCTACTGAAAGCAGGAAGTGTTCTCCAATTGCAGACTGAGCAAGATGGAGTTGTTACAAATTCCTGGATGCTCCCAAGGAAATAACCTTAATCCCTATTCACCAGGTTCTTTTGGATCTCCTCAAAAAGAACTGGGAACACCCTGGTTCTGTTGCTCCAGTCAACAGAAAAGCTGATACCACTTATTTGGTCCAGTCAGCCCCAGGATTCCAGAAACCTTAGCTGGATCACCAATCTGTGGTTGTAGAATCTGCTCAAAAGAGGGCAAAAAGATCAAAACCCCACCCTTCCTTTCCCCCAGGTAAGGAACAGAAATTCCTGGATGCCATTGGCCGGCGTGTCTTCCAGGGATCAATGCTCATCTCTCGGATTGCTTCTTACCAGCTGTATATGACCCAGTACAACAGGGTCTTATTCAAGCAAATACAGGACTTTGCAGAGTCCCTGCCTCAGCAATTCCAGGAACAGCTTCAAACTCTGGTACACAAGGGTTTTGAGGCAGGGAAGCATGAAATAAGATCCTCTTATGATATCTTCGACACCGCTTCCAGGGTGTCTGCAACTGCTATTTTGGCAAGAAGGTGGGCCTGGCTTAAGTCTTCTGACTTGCGCCCTGAGGTACAAGACAGAGTATCTGATCTGCCCTGCATAGGAAACAATCTGTTTGGCAAACATGTTCAGTGGGCGGTGGCGGAACTCAAGAAGCATCATGCGTCTCTTCGCCAGCTCTCTCTGATGCCCTCTGAGTATTCCTCCAAACAGCCATTCAGGAAGGATACTAAAAAGTCATTCTTCCTTCCAAAGAAATCCTATCCACCACCATCTAGAACTCGTTCCACGAGACCTTTCCAAAAGGTCTAGTCTCTTCAACCTCGTAAACAAAAGCCACAAGCAGCTCCTCAGCCAGGCCCTGCTTCCGGCTTTTGACTCCTGCATAGAGAGCAGCAGCCAGTATCTACTGCCTCAGATACCAGTGGGAGGTCAATTGTGCTGTTTCAACAGGTGGCACACAATCACCTCAGACCAGTGGGTCCTTGCCATAATCTCTAAAGGTTATCGCCTGAACTTTCTCTCCATTCCACCAGACTCCCCACCTCTACTGACGTGGAGAACATCCGACCACTCTCACTATTCCTGGAGCAGGAGGTCTCCCTCCTCCTCCAGTCCAGAGCAATAGAACCAGTGCCCTACTCCCAACAAGGCCTAGGATTCTATTCCTGGTACTTTCTAATCCCCAAAAAATCAGGCGGCGTTTGTCCAATTCTGGACCTACGTGCCCTCAACAAGTACCTCCACCGAGAAAAGTTCAAGATGGTAACCTTGGGTTCCCTCCTTCCTCTTCTGCAAAGAGGAGACTGGCTCTGCTCTCTCGATCTCCAAGTTGCATACACACATATTGCGATAAATCCATCTCATCGCAGGTTCCTGAGATTTCTGGTAGGCCCCAAGCACTATTAATACTGAGTGCTCTCATTTGGCCTGGCATCTGCACCACGAGTCTTCACCAAGTGCCTCGTAGTAGTAGCCACCTTCCTCAGGACTCAAGGTGTTCACGTCTACCTCTGTCTAGACGATTGGTTGATCAGGGCTCCCACTCAGCAGGCTGCTCTGTCGTCCCTACGTCTTACTTCACACACTCTGACTTCGCTAGGATTTCTCGTCAACTATGCAAAATCCTGCTTAGTCCCATCTCAGGTCTTTATCATTCATTAGGGGCAGGCTTGGACACCTTGCAGGCAAAGGCATTTCTGCCTCAACAGCGAGCTCTCACTCTCATCTCTCTCGAACACCAACTACAGTCTCAGCTCTGTACGACTGCATGCCCCTTCCTCATCCTACTGGGACACATGGCGTCCTCAGTACAGGTTACCCCAATGGCCCACTTGGCCATGAGTCATGCAGTGCACTCTAAGGTCACAATGGACTCAGTCCGTCCAACCTCTGTTGACCACTGTCCACATCACCGACTCACTCCATCAGTCTCTAGCCTGGTGGAAAAAATCAGATCAATCTCCTCAACGTCCTGCCCTTCCAGGCTCCAGACCCTCAAATAATTCTCACCACAGATGCTTCCAACCTCGGCTGGGGAGCCCATGTTGCCGATTTGCGAACACAAGGAGCTTGGTCTCCAGAGGAAGCCAAACACCAAATCAATTTCCTGGAGCTGTGAGCAATCAGATATGCTCTCAGGGTGTTTCAGGATCGCCTCTCCAATCAGGTCATCCTGATTCAGACGGGCAACCGGGTGGCCATGTGGTACATCAACAAACAGGGAGGGAGGGAGGGGCTCCTACCTACTGTGTCAGGAGGACTGCACAGATATGGGCGGAGGCCCTCTCCCACTCGATGTACCTCATGGCCACCTATTTGCCGGGAATGGACAGTGTGTTGGTGGGCAACCTAAGTCGCACTTTCCATCCGCATGAGTGGTCCCTCAACCCCACAGTAGCGGACTCAATATTCCAACGTTGGGGTCATCCTTGCATAGACCTCTTTGCATCACCTCAAAACCGCAAAGTAGAGAACTTTTGCTCTCTCACTCGCAGCCAACACTCTCAGCCAAGAGGTGCGTTCTCCCTCTCATGGGCAACTGGTCTCCTATATGCATTCCCTCCACTTCCACTTCTCTCAAAGACTCTCGTGAAGTTACGTCAGGACAAAGGGATGCATGATCCTCATAGCACCTCACTGGCCTCGCCAAGTGAGGATCTCTCCATTCACATGCACATTCCCTTGTGAAAGGACCACATTCTGATCACTCAGAATGACCGGTACCTATGCCACCCCAATCTTCAAGCTTTGTTCCTGACAGCCTGGATGTTGAAAGGTTAATTTTTCAGCCACTTAACCTTTCGGAGCCAGTTTCCCGTGTCCTGATTCTCATGGAAGGCGTCCGTGAAGCAAAGTCTTACCTATACAAATGGAAGAGGTTTGAGTCATGGTGTTCTTCTCAATCCCTTGATCCCTTTACCTGTTCCACCTCGAAGTTTCTAGACTATCTATGGCACTTGTCAGTCAGGTCTAAAAACTTCCTCCATCAGAATGCATGACAGTGTAGTAGCCGCCTTCCATAAAGGTGTCGGGGACGTTCCTATTTTGGTACAACCCCTTGTAACACGTTTTCTGAAAGGCTTGCTTCACCTCAATCCTCCACTGCGTCCTCCGGCCCCTTCTTGGGACCTTAATCTGGTCTTAGGTCGGCTCATGAAACCACCATTCGAGCCTCTCCAATCCTGTGATCTTCGCTTTCTCGCATGGAAAGTGATATTCCTTTTAGCAATAACATTTGCTCACAGTTAGTGAGTTACAGGCCCTAATTACCTATCCACCTTACACTAAACTTCTGCAGGACGGGACAGTACTCCGCACTCACCCTAAGTTCTTACCTAGGGTAGTATTGGAGTTTCACATTAATCAATCCATTATACTACCTACCTTCTTTCCCAGGCCCCACACCAATCCAGGAGAACAGGCTTTGTATACCCTTGACTGCAAACAGACTCTAGCCTTCTATCTAGACCGTACAGCTGCCCACAGGAGAAACACTCAATTGTTTCTCTTTCCATTCCATCAAATTGGGGCAGCCTGTGGGTAAGCAGACTCTCTCCTTTTGGTTAGCTGACTGCATATCCTTTTGCTATTAGCAAGCAGGCATTCCGCTTCAAGACCGTGTTAAAGCGCACTCTGTGAGGGCCATGGCGACTTCAGTAGTGCACCTACGCTCTGTGCCGCTTCCTGACATTTGCAGGGCTGCTACCTGGAGTTCCCTCCATACCTTTACAGCCCATTATTGCTTAAGCAAGGCCGGAAGACTAGATGCTATCTTCGGCCAGTCTCTTGCGCAACCTGTTCAAGAAAACAAACCGGTAGCCGATCCAAGGTGGCTGACAGCAAGGAAACACGTAGATGGATCAGTGTAAAACAGGTTTTTAATTGAAGCTTGCCCAACTCTGGCCAAGTTTCGCTCGAAGAGCTGCCTCAGGGGCTTACAAGCCGCTCAAATTGGCTTGAATCATCGCAGAGTTGGTGATTAACGCAATCGGAGAGGATAGCACAGCAAATTCGTTTAAAACACTGTTCAACTCAGGTCCAAATGAACGCTCAGCACGAATAATCGCCAAAGGACCAAAGGTCCTTTGGCGATTTAGTCCACACGTATGTCACCCATACGTGTGGACTAACATCCTGCTGTCCTGTGAGAACACCTGTTACAGGAAAGCAACATTTGCTATCTCTAATGAGGTCTGACTAATTTTATAGTGAATTAAAACTGAAATGTTAAATTTATTTTTTGGTATTTTCAATAGGACATTTATATTTTATAAAGATGCAAAAAAAAATTACCTATACTTTTTTTTTTTCTGCTTAAGCTTTTGGTATAACTACTCTTCTTTTTCAGCAAAATAGGTAGGGAAGAGAGTTTTCGTTTACTGTGATAGCCTTGGAAACATCAAATACAAGGGGTGGTGATGGGTTCTCCCATGGCTCCTGATGTTGCAAACATAAACATGAATGATTTTGAAGAGAAAATGTATATTCTTCCTTTGGCTTCACATTGTTTTCCATGTGGTCTAGATAACTAGACATCTTTTTTAGTGTGGAAAGGTTCAGAACATGAACTTCACTGCTTCTATCGGTGGCTTAATTAGCCAGGATCATTATCTGAAATATACCATACATTATAGTAAAGAACACACATACTTTTTGGAAACATCTCTTTATACAAATGTGGAACAAATTGTCACAGATTTGCATTGTAAGACATGTGAGAAGAACAACCTATTAAAATTCCAGAGTTATCATCCCCATTTAAATGGAATTTGCCTGTGAGTCAATTCTTTTGAGCAAGGTGCACATGCAACAACTTCATTCCATACAAGCAGCAATCCCAAGACCTAGCAAGCAGAGTTCTGGAACGAAGTTATCCACTTAGAACAATTAAGCAAGCGTACAAGCGGGCCAAATAATCTGACAGGTCGGGCCGCCTGGAATATAGAACCAAGCAGGCAACAAAGGAGAGTATAACGAATCCTCAGATTTACTAATCGGGTGCAAAGTATTCAATCATCAGGTGTCACTGGCATGTGTTGAAGATGCTTCCAGCCTTGCAGAGTCCCCCCATGTTCTCTTTCAGAAGAGGATGCAATCTAAGGGACAGAGTAGTCTTGGCCATGTTACCTTTGGACCCATCATCTCCCACAGAACAGATGGGACATTTTACACGTGGACTTTGTGATGTGTGCATTTGCCATCACTTGGACATATTCAAACACCAGTGTTTCCCTTCACTCGCATTCAGACTGCACAACCAAGATACTGATATATATAATCCAGTGCCCTTTTCCACTTATCTATGTGGGGAGAAACAGCAGCAGTGTGTCTGTGCGGCTGAGAGAACACCGCAGCAGAATCAATTGCCATTCCCTTAATGCCTCAATAATACAACATTGTGTGGAACAGCAGCACAAGTTTAACACATTCATTGTATGGTGTTACAGGTGGTTTGATCCCTGCCGAGGGGTGGAGATGTTGCCTCTTTTTTTCTTAATTGTGAACAGAATTTTATTTTTCTTTTGGACTCCATGGCACCTAAACGGTTTAATGAACATATCGATCAGCATGGGTTATAATTTTTTTACCTGTATTGGTGGAAAGTCAAGCAAGTCCTGTCTTTCTTGACAGGACTTGCTTGACTTTCCACCATTTCTGGCATTAAATCTGGGACATCCTGCTGGCTTTATCCTATTGGAAACACCATTGTGATACAGAAGCAGTGTTTTTTGATTTAAGCGTTAGATGTTTGAGTAAACTGTAAGCTTTTGATCATGCCGCTTTGAAGTTGGCTTATTATCACTACTAGTATCTTCTTATTTCCAAAATGTGAAAGTTTTCAGTAAATATGGGACTTTAGCATTTCTGTGCTCCTATAGTAAAACATCTGCATGTTGCCTTCATTACGGACAATGTTGAGATCTGATATTGTTCTCTTTCTTATGTGTCCCTGATGCTGACTACCAAAACACTGGAACAGTGCTGGCAGTATCTGTCGAAAGTGATTGAGACGGAGTAAAGAAAAAGAGTGAAAACATCACAATTTTTCATTGTTTTTATTTGCATAAAAATGACTCTTGAACAATAAGCATAATATGTCCTAGGACCTATGATTATAACATAGACAGAGTCTTGATTACATAGATATATACTCTGAATGGACCATACAATCTTTACATACATTCTGCGTGAGTGGGGAGTTCTACATTGTGTTGTATAGTTGCACAGAATCCTCTGGTAATATATAATTCCTGCTATAATGTTCTAATAATCAGATCTGTACATGATGGAAAAGTATAAACCTATGGTTTATACTTTTGTATAAATGTTGTAATGATATGTTATATGTTATGATATGTTGTAATGATATGACGACGTCTGTTTAATATGGTGAATTTGTACAATTGAACTTCTCACTAATTATTAACCTAAAGGCTTTCATAAGCTAGTCTTTTCAAAGAATCAGCATTTCATGGTGAGGGTTAAAAAGAGAACTTAATGCATATTTAAACATTATCAAAGTACAAAGGTTATTTTCACCACAGATTGAAAAAATATGAAGGGAATTAATTGGGTAGAAAATATGTAGAATAAAAAGAATGCTACAGGACCAGTCGAGTGGTCAGTAGCACTTTTTAGAGGAACCTGAGTTTCATTCCTGACTCGGATGCACAGACAGGCCAATGCAATACCATGTGCTGCGGCCAGCGCATGGCTCAACATGCGATTGGATGTGCGTTTTGGATGCGCATCCATAATCCCCGATGTAAAATGGTGTTTAGCATGTCCAAAATTTGTGTCCAGTCGAGCACGTAGATAGCGCTCATCACATGTAAATTCATGTTGATGAAGCTATTACCCCATATGCTTTAAAAAAAAAAAAAAGTGCACCCAATGTGCACATTTTTACTCTCAAAAATTAACACCTGCCCCGGAGCAGGCATTAATTGTTGAGGAGCCCCAAAAGTTTACAGAAAAGCAGAAAATACTGTTCCTCCAACTTAATATGGTGATATTAAATTAGAGGAACCAAAAAAGAACAATGTGGTTAAAAAAAAAAAAAAAAAAAAAAAAAAAGTGTGCCATAGTCAGTTTAGGAAAAAGGATTCTCAATTAATGAGCATCCATTTTCCTAACCCAGACTGTGCACAGGTTAGGAACATGGGCACCCGTAAAATTGAATGTCTGTTTTCCTAAAAAAGGCCACACTTTTAAGCGATATACTTACGGATGAGTCCCCTGACATATGTGCAATCACTGAGACTTGGCTAAAAAGCACAGATACCGCTATAATAAATCAGCTCCCTACAGATTCTTACAATATCTTCTCTGTCCCGAGACCTAAAAAGAAGGGAGGTGGTCTTCTTCTGGCGGCAAAAAAGAAATTCAATTTTACTCTACAACCCACTTTACCTCCTCATAAAATTGAGATTAGTCTCTTCAAATCAAAAGACTTACAAATTTGTTTAATCTATGCCCCCCCCCGGGCATTTTGGAAAAAAATCCATCACCACTTTCTGAATACATCACCAAACACATCAATATCAACATACCTGCCATCATACTTGGCGATCTTAACCTTCATTTTGATTGCTCACCTCTTACACCAGCATGTGATGCCACATTCTCTACGCTAAACGCACTTGGTTTTAAACAAATAGTCTCGGAACCCACACACAAGGCAGGACACATACTGGATGTTATATTCACGAACTCACTAATATGCTCTGACCACCCCCAATGCACTCCTATACCTTGGTCAGACCACTATTGAGTTGATGCATGCTGCACTTTCAACTACAACCCTCACACGCCACTTCCTAAGAAAAGAACCATAAATTTCAGAAAAAAATGTAACACTGAAGATATTATTTATTTGTTATTTGTTCAATGTAAAACGCCATGCCTGGCGTTTGTTTGTGTTACATTGTAAACCGATGTGATATCCTGGATGAATGTCGGTATATAAAAATTTTAAATAAATAAATAAATTGAGGCCCTTGCAGAGGATATCCACAAACTAGACCTCTCTGATGCTAACTCCGCCTGTTCTTCTTGGCATCAACTTACCAGTAACATTGCAAATTGACTCTGCCCTATTCTAACAAAAGAGATCTGCTCTGAGAAGAAAAACAAAAAACCCTGGTACACCACAGACCTGAGAACAATGAAACTCTATCTTCGTAAACTAGAAAAGAAATGGCGCAGAAACCAAGATCCAACACTACTTCTAAAGTACAAATCCCTACTCCACCAATACCGTAAAACCACCGATGAATCCAAGAAAAACTATTATACAGCAAGAATACACCAATACCAGTTCAACCCGCGTGCCCTCTTCCAATATGTATCTAGCATAATCACTCCTACCATACATACCAACCAAATCAATGAAAATGAAAACAAATGTGAGAAACTAGCTACCTACTTCTATGACAAAGTGGCTAATATCATGGCTCGCTTCTCTAATCCAGCTCCGCCAACAACCCTACTAACCTCCAACTCCATGTGCACCTCTACTACGCTTTCAAATTTCGAAACGATAACTGTATCAGAAATTGAGGGGATCCTTAAAAAAATCAAACCTGCCATGCACCCGATCGATATCATGCCAACCAAAACACTCCTCTCTATTCCCACAAGGATTGCCACCCCCATCGCTAACATTATCAACAAATCAATTGCGACTGGAGTTTTTCCAATGCAACTCAAACATGCTATAATAAAGCCTACACTCAAAAAAACTGATTTGGATCCGTCGGAACCGGCTAACTATCGTCCAGTATCCAACCTCCCATTCTTGTCTAAAATCTTAGAGAAAGTCATCAATAAACTCACTGACTTTCTTGACGATAATCTATTACTCTTCCCTTCACAATATGGGTTCCGTAAGAACCATAGTACAGAAACTCTTCTGGTATCACTCTCAGACTCAATACTCAAAACCATTGATTCTGGTCATTCTTACTTACTGGCTCTCCTTGATATTTCTTCTGCACTTGACACGGTCAACCACAATACCCTCCTTTCCCGACTCGCACAAATTGGTATTACTGGCACTGCCCTATGCTGGCTCCAATCGTTTCTGAAGGACAGGACATACAGTGTAAAAGTTGACTGCTATGTTTCGAAACCTAGAAATCTAGCACAAGGTGTTCCACAAGGTTCCTCGCTTTCATCTACCCTCTTCAATATATACCTAGCTCCACTCTGTCGTCTTCTGGTCAAACTAGACCTTCCTCATTTCATATACGCAGATGATGTACAGATCCTCATCCCTATCAACGATTCATTATCTAATGCCCTTAAAACTTGGGATTTGGCCCTGATGGAAATAAAAAAAAACTTCTTACTGAAAACTTCCTAGCAATAAACACTTCCAAAACAGAGCTCCTCATCATTTCACCACACAATAATACCTCCTTCAACCCATCACTCATCTCACCCTCGGGCTCACTCCATTTACAACAAGTCCGCAGCCTTGGCGTTATCGTCGATAATCATTTCTCCTTGAAGAAATTCATCACGGATACAATCAAAAATGGATTCTTCAAATTACATACACTAAAAAGAATTAAACCTCTGCTACATCCTTATGACTTCAGGACAGTGCTTCAAGCCACAATATTACCAAAACTGGACTACTGTAATGCTATACTTCTAGGTCTCCCTAAAAACACACTACAACCACTACAGATGTTACAAAACGCCGCTGCTCGCCTACTCACTAATACACACCGCCATGATCACATTACTCCAGCTCTCATGTTCCTTCATTGGCTTCCTGTAGCATCTAGGATTCTTTTCAAAGTTCTCACACTCATCCATAAGTCGATCTACAACCAAGATATGCAATGGTTCCACGACCACTTTACTTTCCACACTTCAAAGAGACCAATTAGAAAAATGCACCAAGCCAAACTTTCGTTATTTCCAATTAAACACATCAAACATGCGGCCACTAGAGAACGCTCATTCACGATAGCCGGCATTAACATTTGGAACAAAATGCCCACTGATCTACGCCTAGAACCCTGCCACAAGAAATTTAAGCAGAACCTCAAAACCTGGCTGTTTGAGCAAGCTTACACTCACTGACCATGTCTACTCCTGATTTTCCGATTTATCTATCCTGTATAACCCTTCTCCTACGATCCTCCACTGCTGACCCGTATAGATGTTCCTCGCTGCTATAAATTGACTTACTGTCTCTGATCACATGGTTAACACTCGACTTACTATTTAACATTGAACTGTTCTTTGCATTCGTTCATTGGTTTATTGTACTTGTTTTAAATTCTTGTTATTAATTGAACCATTTTGTACATTGTATTTCCTGTTGAATGTAAAGCTTATTGCTGTGTTATTGTTTATTGTAAACAGAGGTGATGTTTTTAACGTGCCGCGGTATATAAAAAATCACTAAATAAATAAATAACCTGCTGACAACCACCTCTCCTGGGCACCTGATGCCAAGGAGACGCTAAGGATGCAAACTTTTCCCTAGCACCTCCTTTTTAGTGCGGCAGCCCATTTAAATATTAAATCAGGTGCCTGGGAGAGATGGATCTGCATGTGTTAAGAGAGCAGGCGCTCACTTGTGAGCACCCG
This sequence comes from Rhinatrema bivittatum, assembly GCF_901001135.1. NCBI lineage: Eukaryota > Metazoa > Chordata > Amphibia > Gymnophiona > Rhinatrematidae > Rhinatrema > Rhinatrema bivittatum. The sequence goes on along the minus strand of NC_042616.1, from coordinate 127,702,761 downwards.
TTTAACGTGTGCTGATATTGCATCAGCCTGAGAGACTGTTCACAGCCCCTGAGGAGTAGGGTGTTATAGTCCATCATGCACTACTGAGAACTAGTAGCTAGTTTTAGGGCCTATTAATACAGGTTTCTGGAAGGAGCCTTGGTACAGACTCCCCTAGTTAAGGACTGTTAATGTAATCCAATGATTCCAATAAGTTTATAAGGGGTATAAAATCAGGATGGGGGAGGAGAGAGAGAGAGGAACTCCTAGGTAGTTGTGAATGAAGGTGCATGGTTCCAGATTCTAGCTCTGGTTTTAACCTAACTGGAATCCTAAATGAGCAGGAAGAAACTGCTGGATCAAAAAATAGAATGCTGGAAGAGCCCCACATTAGAATATGTGATAGGTAAATGATATTCTAACTACTTTATCTGATAACATAGCAAGGAGTATAATGACAGTAAGGTTTACAGCTAAGAACATATGAGCATATTCAAATGGCATAAATGAGCAATCCTAAAAGTTATTGGTTTTAATTATGCACCAAGGACAAACTTGAAACTAGTCACTCGTTAATGGAAAAATGATACACAGCTACTGTTAGTGAGGGAAATGACTCTATTCTTGCACTGCAGTGATGCAATCACAGGAGCATACACATGTTCAGTTGGACTTGCAGCCAGAGACTTGCATTCACATAGCCATGCAAAAATTTGAAAAGGAATTAAATTAGGTATTGCCAAGCTTAGTAAAGGAGACTCTCCAGAGCTGACCAGCTGGGCCGTCTTCCACTTATTGATGCACTTTCGCATATGGGTCTTCCTCCCTGGTTGCTGGGAGAGAGAATTCCCCAGATGTTGCATTGGGTAAGCTGTAGGATATTTGAGGTTCCTTCATTACTCTGAGCAGGATCCAAAGTGACAACATAAGAACAATTTGTGTGCTTCCTTTCCATTCCCTCTGCCCACCTATATTTACATAATGAAAAAAGTGTTTTACATTAACTATGCATATATTACTCCTGGTGGAATTCTGTGCACAGTCTACTTTTTTTTTTAAATTCTGCATGCTATTTATCAAAATAAAACAGTATAATCTAGGTATAAATTCCAGTGCAACAGAGAAAATCGGATACAGAATTTTAACATTTGTGTGCAGAATTCCTTCAGAAGTAATGTAAAATTATATAAAGCTCTATTTTCCCCTGCCCCCTCCCCCAGTTCACTCTCCTGCCCCATTCTAGGTTCAAGACCCCTCTTCTGCCTCTTTCCCAGGATTAATGTCCTAGCTATCTTACTGCCCACCATGTTTTCTCTCTCCCCCCCAGTTCTTTTCTCTTGCAGGTTTAATCATCTCTTCAGTTTGCTTTCTCTTCTTTGCTGTTTGAGCCTATCCCCCTTTCTGCAGCTCGAGTTCTCTCTGCTGGTCAGATTTTAAAAAACAAAACTGTCCTGCCCCTCCACCAAACAAAACGCCAACTTTCAAACAGGTCCGGTTCAGAACAGCTGCTAGCATTTGGGGGAGGGTGGCAAAAGAGCACTGGAACAGTAGGGGCAACATTGGACAAAGTAGCAGTGAAGGAGAAGGCTACTGCCAGAAAGGGAAAGGAGCCACCCACACTGAGAAGCAGCAGCCAGCAAATACACAGCTACACACTGATTGTCACTTTTCTCCTTTTCCGGTCAATGTTGGCAAGTGTCATCCCTCCTCACCCCCCACCAAAATCTGCATGCTGTGTCAAATTCTGCGTGAGTGGGGAGTTCTACATTGTGTTGTATAGTTGCACAGAATCCTCTGGTAATATATAATTCCTGCTATAATGTTCTAATAATCAGATCTGTATATGAAGGAAAAGTATAAACCTATGGTGGAAAGGAAGATTTTCCAGAACATCACGTATTTCTGTACTCGGTTGTGATGCCCAACTGCAGAAAAGAGGACTGTGTACTCATAGGCCATGCCTTTCTGCCATCATATTTCTATCTAGTCTGCCCATCCAATTTATCTTTATAATTTCCATCACTCCCTCAGAGATACCCTGTGTTTCTCATGCTTTCTTGAATTTAGATACTGCCCTTATCTCTACTACTTCCTCTGGGAAGCTGTTCTTTGCATCCATTACTCCCTCTGTAAATAAATATTTCCTAAAATTACTCCTGAATCTATCCCCTTTCACCCTCATCCCATGACCTTTAGTTTTATAGTCTCCATTCTGTTGAAAAAGGCTCGCCTTCTTTGCATGGAAACCTTGGAGATATTTAAATCTCTCTCCCATATCCCCCATATCTCTCCTTTCCTGATATACATGTTTAGATTTTTATCTGTCCCTATATGCTTTAGAATGAAGACCATTGGCCATTTAGTAGCCACCCTCATGGCTTTGAAGCTGTGCAAATTCAGCTGCAGCCATTCATAGAATTAATATAATAGGAGACACTGCATTATAGGAGTGTCTTGAGAGACCTGCAAATGTGCACAAAAGTGGCATAGTAGTGAGATTTAGAGACACATTTATATACCTCCATTTCACTACAAATTTAACTTATATGCTGTTAGAACAGCAGGTTGTGTGATCTGATGTCCTATTTGGCCTAGCTAAGATTTTATTTATTTATTTATTTATTTACTTTTATATACCGGTGTTCGATTTTACATATCACATCGGTTTACATTTAAACAAAATTTGTTTTAAATTTTAAATTTAAAAAAAAGATGAATTTGTTTGGCATATATGTCTGCAGGCTACTGAATGACTCCACTCATAAGAGTTGTAGGAGATGTTGAACCTCTTGCTGTAACATTTGATTAAAGATTGAATCTGAGAGTTGATACAGAGAAGATTTCTATTTGGATTGTACTTATTTGGACATCTTATCTGTTAGCTGTATAAGAAGTTGGATGGACTCTGGTATCTTGTATAAATTGTTTTAATGGAAAAAAAAATGTGATCACTGCATTTTGACTACTGGGCTGCTTCTGAAGTGTGATGGTAGAAACTGCTTTGGTCAGTCATTTGTCTCTAGTTTTCAACTACTTTATTAATATCATGGTTGTCTTACTACAACAACCTACAGAAGAGACTGGCAGTGCAAAGGGGCTTCTAAGACAGCCTGTTTCCTTAGTGTGATTGGTGCAATCAATTGCATTCTCATGAGTATAACTACTCTTTGATTCCAGAAACTATTTACCAGAACTGTAAGTGTTCTGACAGCCTGAACAATAAAAATATTTTGTGAGTATTGCTTGCCGATGTAATGGCCAGGTCTCTGTGTTGTACCATGAAATCTATGTTAAAGGAAGAATCTCCTGTATAAGTAAATGTATAGATATTATCCTTGGTATGGAATTCTGTTGGGCAGTCATGGGTGTGAATGAATTCATGCATGTGGCAAGTATGAAGTGAGTCTTAAGTGATATGATGGTCTTGATATTTTTAGGAGACGATAGTACTTCTTCTTGTCCATTAACTCAATTTCTGCATTTATTTGCTGACTGAAGAACACTCTCTAGCCTCAATCAGCTCACCTATGCAGTTACAGAGCAAGCTTTCGTCCTGAAGGCCACCTTTTGTCAATTTACAGCACATGTGAGGCTTTCTTCCTTTGACTCCAGATAGAGTATGCAAAATGTTTAGTGTGCCTCATGCTGTCCAGCATGTCTGGCATTGTTTGCCCTAGCTAGAAGGAACAGTGCAGATTGAAATGTGGGATCCGTAGAAGGCAGAATAAAAAATGGAATATTAAAACATTGTGGCATTATCTTAAAGTCCTAGAAGGTATGCATGAAGTTGTTTGAATTTTGTGTCTGTATCTAGTTAGTGTGCATGTTGTAGTTGCACAGTTTTTAAATGTGCTTCTCCTTTGTTTTTAAGGCTATAGGGTGTTGAAGGCTGAGCACTATTTTGTAGTGAATCAGATGGCAATCTGTCTTTTTTAATCTCCTATCCATTTTATGCAAATTTATTCTAAATATTGGTTTTGAGCTGTCATGGTATCCAATCCTTGAAAATGTAGAAAAGCTGACCCCTTGAGTGCTTAAAACAAGCATGTATTCATGAAGCAATTGTTTCTTGATGTGCAGTGCTGTTAAAACAAGGATGATGTGCACTGGAGAAAAAAGGCAGGGCCAGATTAAGGTTTTGGTGTCCATAGGCAGAGTGCCATGGCAAGCACCCCTTTCATCCTGTTTTGGCATGTGGCTCTAATTGAAGTAGCAGACTACTCTTTGGCCTGGATATTTGGCATCTTCAGAATTTGATGCCCTGGGCAATTACCTTTGTTGCCCATGCCTAGAGTCCTTTTGTTTTCAATTTAAACCAGTTTTCACCCATAAATTATCCTGGATTTTTCCCAAAGGTGACAATCCGTTTAAACTGATATTCACCTTAATTTTAGGCTGATTAAAAAGCTGCTCCAAAGCTGCAGATAAAGTGCTTCAAGGCCTCGAGTCTCTGCTGGAAGCCAGTGTGGGTCAAAGCGCATGCTGTTTTTCAAGTGCTATCCATGCTATATTTAGAGGTCCACCTCCTCACCCCTTAAGTAGCCAAAGTGCCTGCTGGCTGGTGCCACAAATGCATTAAAACAGGCCTTATCTATCAGAAGCACTTCCCGGCAGGCTGTTTGCATAAAGCAGACTTGAACTGCTGCAGAGCACGGGAGCCATCAGTATGTGTGCTGCTGAAGGAGAGAGGAGAAGCCTGGAGCTACTACCAGTAAGTAGAAATGCTCTTGCAGTGTGAGGGGGGGAAGAGGGATATTCTTGGGGGGGGGGGAAGAGGGACATGCTATAAGGGTGGGGGTAGGGGTAGAGATGGGGATACTGCTGAGTTGGATGAGTAGGAGAATCTGCTTTAATCTTTTATTGTCCAGGCTTCTGTCCACAAAAGTAAACTCTCTCTATCCAGAGAAATGTCAAGTTTTTTCAACTAATTTTTGTTCTTGTCATAATAAACCCTGATAAATTTCCGGAAAGAATAATAAGGACCTTCATTTTAGGTTTCTATCGATGACTAAATCTGGTCTACAAAGAGGAGGAAACTTGATTTTTATTTCTGCATATATCTGAGACATTTTTCTCCTTAACAGTTCTATAACATTCACTAACTTCTAATTAAAGCAGGTTTGTCCCACACTGAATTAAATTTTCTGTTTTCCTTTCTTGCTATTGATAGCCATGAGGATTGATTGCTGAAATGCTTTTGAGTATATTTAAATGAAACTGGTGGTTGAAGACTGGTTAAGTTTTTTTAGCTTCTTGCCCTTGGTTCAAGCTGATAGCATGGTGGAATTATACTAGATTCAATTCCAGTTGTTAGTGATGCCAGGAGAGCGATGCTGCATAATGGAAATGAATAATTAGAATTCTTTATGCTGTAATGAAGTTGATAATGTATTGCATTGTTTTGAGAGGAAATTGGCCTAAAAATCTTCATAAAGGGGTTGATTTTGGATTCAGTCTTTAATTTGCATGAATTGAAATTTAAATGTATGACAAACTATTTTCTGTCTTTATACATTTTACTTTCTACAGAAGTATTTTTCTAAAATGGAGTCTATTATGCTTTTTAAAATATTTATCAGCATGATAAGGATTTTACTATGGAACTAACTTTCTCTAGGAAGCAGATCAATAGTCTTGCGGGTCATATGATCTGTCATGTACTCAAGGTGCATGAGAGGGGCAGCAGAATGCCTTTTTTGGGAGAGCCAATCTAACAAAACTCTGTCCTCCTCCTTCTGTCCATTTGCCCATTATTGGTTTTTCATCTCTTCCCCCTACCTTTTTCTTTCTGTTCTGGCCCCATCCCTCTTTCCCTGCCTCACTCTCTCACTCTTACTCCCCCCTCCCCCCCCAACCCTGATCAGGAAGAGAGTGGTGGTGCCTCAGGCCGGACTATTGCTTTCAGTTGCTTGGTTCTGTAAAGTCCTGTGCAGTTCAAATTAGCAGTGTCTGCCAAAACAGCAGAGGTGAAGGAAGTGGCCGACCGACTGCTCTCTTCTCCTACTACCAAACATCTGCTGCCTGCCCGTCCTGGGTCTCCTGCAGTGATTATGTAAAATGGGCCAAACCTTGGTGGGGCTGTGATTGCTGTGACCCACCCCATTCTGTCGCCGATACATGTATCCAGTATTTTTTCTAGAAAAACTGGAAAATCTTTTTTAGATGTGAGACTTTCCATGCACATATTGCTATGCAGCTCCTCAGTGTCATTTGTCTTTGCCATTGTTAATGGATATTGCTATAAGTAGCTTGTTCAGAGGAAAACCTTTTGCCACCCTGGTACTCCGTGTTACACCTGTAGGCTACTGGTCAGTTTTGTAGTATTTTTAACTTTATTTTTGTTGCTGCTATTCCTGCACACCAAAGATGAGCACTGAATTTATTTTTGTCTCATGTGCTGCTTCAGGTTTGTTTGGCTGGTTGTTTTTTTTTTTTTCCTGCTCCATCTAGTCACAATTAGAACTTCATTTGATTTTTTGATCATGTCTGAGAAGCTAGCCAGTGGTGTCAAGATGCTTGAGTGAGGCCCATGACCTCTATTTTTGGGATTTTCTCATGGATTTTCCTCATGGATTTCACTGAGGGTAGATGGAATTAGAACAGGCTGTCCTTGCTTTCCAGTTTGGGAGAATAAGCCCAGCAAGAAGCAGATATTGTAGTTCCAACATGAGACCCACAAAGTTCACTGCATTTATATTGGTGGTCATGCATTACCAAAGAGGTCTGGTGCCTTACACCAAGCACTGATATGAGTTGTGCCAAGTTTTGATCTTTCCTCTTGATATCAGCGGTCCCAGAATCAGCCTCAGAGACAAAATGAGCGAGCACAAAGTCTCAAGTGAGATCATTTACAGCTGACTGGTGCACAGCTGCAGGAGCTCTGATATAGTGGAAATTGCATCTAGAGCCCTCTACCACTTCTGAGCTGTGCTGGTCTACCATAGGCCAGTTAGACTTTAAGGGGCAGCTTTAAACATTATCTTAAGCATGTTCAGTTGCTTATAAGGCAGAATGACAAACTCAAGACTAGAAAATCATCTGTACCAGATGGTTTACACTCCGAAGTGTTGAAAGAACTGAAAAATGAAATTGCAAACATACTATTAGTAATGTGTAAACTATCTTCAGATTCATCTATGAAACCTGAAGTTTGATGGGTTGCCAACATAATGTCACTTAAAAAAAAAAAAAAAAAAAGGTTCCAGGGGAGATCCTGATAACTACAGACCAGTGAGCCTGACATCGGTGCAAGGCAAAATAGTAGAAACTATCGTAAAGAAAAACATTACTGAACATAGGCTTAATTTAATGGGACAAAACCAACATGGATTTAGCCATGGGATGTCTTGCCTTACCAATCTGCTACATTTTTTTTTGAAGGTTTAAATAAACACGTGGATAAGGGTGAGTCATTTGATATAGTGTATCTGGATTTCCCGAAAGTGTTAAAGTCCCTCATTGGAGATTTCTGAGGAAGTTAAAATGTCCTATTGTACATTGGGAATTGGTTAAAAGAAAAAAGTGTAGGGCTAAATTGCTACCTTTCTCAATGGAGAAAGGTGAGTAGTGGAGTATCCCAGGGAACAATACTGCGACAACTGCTTTTAACATGGATATATGCCCAACAAATGATGTAATCAAATTTTCAGTTGACACAAAATTATTCTAAGTTGTTAAATCACAAGTGACTTGTGAGAAATTGCAAGAGGACCTTGCAAGTCTGGGAGACTGGCATGCAAACTGCAGATGATATCTAATGTGGGCAAATGCAAAGTGATGAATTTAGGAAAGAAAAACCTATAGTTACATAATGCAAGGCTCTGCATTAGAAGTCAACGCTCAGGAAAAGGATCTAGTGGATATGTTGAAATTCTCTGCTTTGTGTGCGATGGCAGCCAAGAAAGCAAAGAGAATACTAGGCATTATTAGGAAAGGAATGGAGAATAAAACAGAGAATGACATAATGCCTTTCATCGCTCCATGGTGCGACCACCTTTTTAATATTGTGCGCGATTCTAGTCACCGTATCCCAGATATAGTAGAATTAGAAAAGGTACAGAGAGGGGTGACCAAAATGGTAAAAGGGATGGAACAATTCCCCCTTGAGGAAAGTCTAAAGATGTTAGGGCTTTTCAGTTTGGAGAAGACGGCTGAAGGGAGATATAATAGAGGTCTATAAAATAATGAATGTAATGGAATGAGAAAACACAAATCATTTGTTTACTCTTTCAGTTATTGTAAAGGTTAGGGGAGTAATAAAACATACAAAAAATATATTTTTACAGAACTTATAATTGAACTCTGAATTCATTGCTAGAGGATATAATGAAAGCTGTTAATGTAGCTGCATTTAAAACAAAGGTGTGGACAAGTTCCTGGAGGAAAAATCCATAAACCATTATTACAGTGGACTTGGGGAAATCCTTTGCTTATCACTGGGATAAGCATGATGTAATCATTTTATCTTTTGGGATCCTAGCAGGTACTTGTGACCTGGATTGGCCAATGTTGGAAACAGAATACTGGGCTTCATGGACCTTGGTCTGATCTAGTATGGCAAATCTTAAGTTCTTTCCCTGGTGATTTCTATAGCAATGCTTCAGATAGAATCTGTTATACTATCTAATTCTTTCAGGCTTGTGTGTTGGACTTGAGGACTAGGGTTGCCAACTGGCTCCAGATTTTCAGGACAAGTTGATCCAGTCCTGATTTTATTCAGGAACTCATAGTTCTGATTTCTCTATTTCTAGAAAAGAAAGACTTAGTCCCAGCATGCAGTGGGGTAAAACCAGGACTTAGATTAACATGTTCTGAAAATTGAGCCAGTTGGCATTCCTATTCAGGAAAAAAGGGAAGTGTGTGAGAAATTTTAGTTGACTGTCTATAGTGTTACAGGCTTTCAATAAAGTCTCAGTAATGACTATTAAAACAGCGGAGCAGCAGTTGCTACCCTTAAGAGAAACATGGGGGGTATGCTGCACGGAGCTACAGACACTACAAGAAGCTTGCTGGGCAGACTGGATGGACCATCTGGTCCTTTTCTACCTTCATTACTATGTTAGACACACAGAGAGACACACAGAGACACCTTTAATGGCAACCTGTCATGACTGAAAGCCTCAGTCTTCAGGGAAGATGTTTGAGAGATTTACTGACATGCCTTCCTTGGGAAAACCTTTTTAGAGAGAAGATCCAGGAAGAGTAGATCTTTTGAAGGACTACCATTCCATATTTCAAACCCTCTCTACTTCTAGCACGCCAGAGATTTCAGAATGAGTTTCACAGGATGTAAACTTTTTTCCTCAAAACTGCTTTCATGACCTTTATCATCTTATCCTACAGGGCTCAAAGCCTCACCAGCCTTATCGGCTTGTGCAACCATTCAGACAGAGTAGAGTTTTTGACCGAGAAGATAGCCAGTCTTCCAGTTTGTGTAGTGGAAGATTTCCCTATATGGAGGAGAAAATGGCATTAAAAATGAAACCCTCCTCCCACCCCTTCGATCACTTACCTACAAAGCTCCTCCTTCTTATACCGGAAACAATCTCCAAAACCCTGGCAGATATCATAAACTGCTCATTATCCCAGGGAATTTTCCCAGAAGAACTTAAACTAGCTTCTCTAAAACCACTCTTAAAGAAACCCATCTTGACCATAAAGACCCCAACAACTTTCGCCCGATTTCAAACCTTCCTTTTATTGCCAAGATAATGGAAAAGCTGGTCAATACTCAACTCTCCAACTACATTGAAGACCACAAAATACTTTACCCCTCTCAATATGGATTCCGTAAAGCATCAAGCACAGAAACTCTACTCATATCCCTGACTGACAACATCATCATGGGACTAGACAAAGGCCAATCCTTCTTACTCATCCTTCTAGACCTTTCGGCTGCGTTTGATACTGTCAACCATTCCACCCTCCTCAACCAACTGTCGAACATAGGAATATCAGGAACTGCCCTATCATGGTTCAACTCATTCCTCAGCAACAGAGGATATAAGGTAAAGATCCACAACAAGGAATCTTCCCGACATTCCTCATCTTTAGGAGTTCCTCAGGGTTTCTCCCTCTCACCTACACTCTTTAATATTTACCTCCTTCCGCTCTGTCAACTACTAACCCGCCTGAAACTAATCCACTTCCTATACGCGGACGACGTGCAGATCCTGATCCCTATCAATGAAACCATCGCCAAAACTCTTGAATTCTGGGAACTCTGTCTTAAAGAAATCAATCTCCTCCTATCGAGTTTAAACTTGATATTAAATTCAGCTAAGACGGAACTTCTGATCATCTCACCTGAAAATAGTAACCCACTCCTGAGTCTCCCAACCAACCCACCTACCACCCAAACAAGGGACTTAGGAATAATTATCGACAACCATCTCAACTTAAAATCGTTCATCAAACAAACTACTAAAGATGGATTCTACAAACTCCAAGTACTTAAAAGAATCAAACCGCTCCTGCACGTTCGAGACTTCAGAACGGTCCTTCAAGCAGTTATCTTTTCTAAGATAGACTACTGCAACTCTATCTTACTAGGTCTTCCTTCCGCTTCCATCAAACCCCTTCAGATGCTCCAGAACACAGCTGCGAGAATTCTGACCAACACCAGGAGAAGAGATCACATCTCCCCCATTCTCAAGAACCTGCACTGGTTGCCTATATACTTTAGAATCATCCACAAATCCATCACTATTATCCACAAGGCCATACATCACCAAACAACGCTCGATTTACAAATTCCTCTCAGACAACACACCTCCGCCAGGCCCATCAGAGAAGCCTACAAAGGATCACTCCATGTCCCCCAAACCAAAACCACTCACTACCTAACTTTCAGAGACCGAGCCTTTTCCACAGCCGGCCCTTCATTATGGAACTCTATCCCTCTGGAACTGAGACAAGAACCATGCCTACCGACTTAGAAAAAGGCTTAAGACTTGGCTATTTAAACAAGCCTTCCCAGACCCGATCTAAATGACAGCAATTTTACAAGAAACAACAAACTATACAATAGATTTCATATCATAATGTAAATAATGTAAATATTTTAATCCCTACCGTTCGGCTCTCTTATTCTAATTTCTCTTCCCAGTTTTAAGACCCTGTTGTAATGTAACTTTTGTTCTCCTTGCACTTGTTTTTTCGTTTCTTGTTCTCACCCCTTGTTTTATGTAAACCGGCATGATGTGGTTTCTAATCATGAATGCCGGTATAGAAAAACGCTAAATAAAAATAAAATAAAAATAAAGCACTTATTACAGTAGGATTGCCTTAGGTTGAAAGTCAATTCTTTGGAATCTAAAGCAGTAGAACTTTCTCCCACTGCAGGAAAGAGGATTTAATTGTAATTTAAATATTTATAAATCACCTCTCTAGGTTACTAATCAGTTCAGAGCATTGTACACTACCAGCTGTATAAACATCAATTGCGGCACCCTCTCAATGGAATTCGATCCCTATAGATTTGAGATCTATGGATGATAAGAAATTTAAATCTTCTTATAAAGAATTTCTCCTTGCCCGTGCGTTTAAGTTGTAACGCAATGTATTGAATGTCATTTGCTTCTGTGTCGGAGTATTGTATTGAAGTGAATTTGTTTGACTCCATATTTAGATGTGACTGTTTTATTTTTGTTTTTTATTATAGTGTTTAATTTATATTGTGTTTGTTTTTAGTCTTTGTGAAACTCTGTGATTTTATTATTATGTATGTAATTTTGTATATCGCTTAGGCCATTTGTGTTAAGCAATTAATAAATCTTTTCAAATACAAATACATCAACAAAATAACATTACATATTAAAAGAAAATAAAACATAATATAAACTTCATAGTAAGTAGTGCCATATAGGGATGAGAATCTTACTCTAAGTGAGTTATGGTTTTCAAGAAAATTAGGGAATTCACGCATCTTAGACCTAAGGGACTTGAATATATTGCTGAAGGAAAAGTTGAAGACTTCCCTTTGTACTATATTCCCTCTCTCTAAGACAATTTTTCTGGACATAGAGAGCCTACATCCATGTAGAAATACTTCCTGTGGCTTGGGTGTCTGTTTTAATATAGGGGCACATTGTCTCCAGTACCATATTCCTTGTTTTAGCTTAGCTTCAACTCTGTGGGTTTATCAGATGTCTTGCAGTTCTGGCAGATGAGACAATAACCCTTAAGTAGATTTGCAGAGCTGTAGTGTGGTGTTCAGGTCACACACTCGCATCTGATTTGCAAAGGGACTCCAGACGTGAGAGTAGATTTCTTTAGTCTGTCTTGTAGAGTTTGAGGTGTAGAACGTAACTCCAATGTCTTAGGCTCAATTTTTGTTTCCAGGTAGCCCTTGTTTACAAAAAAATAAATAAAATTTGAGAAAATGACTGGTTGCCTCCAATTTCTTCATTGTTCATTGGTAATGTTGACTCTGCCGCCGCTGCCTCCCCCCCCCCCCCAAGGCTTCTCATTTTTTCATTAGGGGTAGCCCATAGCTAGGGATTCACCACTTGTGAAGACTTAAAATCCTGCTTATCCTTGGAGAAAGCAAAGTTCCTTAACTATAGCATATGGTTTTTTTTGCAATTGCTCAGTCCAGCTTTGGGAAAAACCACAGCCCTGAAACCTCACTTTTAGCCCTGACGGATAATTTTACATAGAAGCTTGGACAATAACATTCTTCTCAATTTGTCAGCTGACTTTGATACTGTGAACTGTGGCATTCTGATGAAATCACTTCAGGACTGCTGTCTTGCTGACACCATGCTACTTTTCTCTCTGGTCTTTCCCTTTGTTTGAAGATGAAGGCTGGTGTTTACATTAGGGAAACTAGGCAGTCTCCTACAGTACCAAAAGTGGGGGGAAGATGGTGTCGCAAAATTCCACCAGCATAAGGCTGAGTGGTGCTGTGCCAGAGCCAATACCACCAAAGAAGGGAGTGCTGTGCTGGAGCCACTGCCGCTGGTAGGAGGGAGTGCTGTGGGGGAGGGGAAGATGACTGACCGAAAGTTCACCTAGGGTGCCAAATGCTCTTGCATCAGCCCTGGTGAAGATGGGTGGTAATATTGACAGGTGCTTATTTCCAAAAGTCCCTTCCCATTTCCCCACAACAGCTTGGCCCAGAAAATATTCAATCTGCTTAGTTACCACTAAAAATTCTGATGATAAATGCAAACTTTACAAAGCAAGCAAAGAGTGGGCTACATACAGATATATATAGACACATGAACAGTTTTTATTCTTTTCACCCACTAAAAGTTTGGCAAAAGTGAGGTAAAAAACAATTTAAAACAAAATAAAAACTATATAATATCCAAACATTAAAATACATAAAATGATGACCTAAAACACCCCTTATAGAATGCAAAAATCCCAAGGCCACATAACTTGCTATGTCAAAATAACCATGTTTTTATTTTCTTCCTAAAACCTAATTTGATTCTAATCTTATCTCCTGTGGGATGGAATTCCACAAGTCAGCTCCTCTGATAAGGAACATACTTTTCCTATGGACCATGATTCTCACCTAGTTTCTAGGAGGCACCACACAGTGTCATTTTGAGAATGCAAATTACGTGTTGGGGCATAATGCTTAATCCCTTTCTGTAAATTCTTAGCCCCCATTTGATGCATCACCTTAAACATTAATGACTATTTTAAACTGTGCTCACTTCTCTATGGACAGTCAATGAAGTTGTTGTAAGAGCAGTGTAGCACTCATCCTTCCGGGGAGCGAAAAATCAATCAAGCGGCCATATTTTGAACTACTTGTATTGTGAGGTCTACAAATAATGCATTACAATAGCCTAACAATGAGCAGATCTAAGCATGTACAATTACCCTAAAAACATCAAAATCCAAACTGATCTGAGCTGCCATAGCTTAAAAAGTGCTCTGTGTAATGGAAAAAACTTGTGAAGCCAAACTAAATGAATCATCCACTACCACCCCTAAATTTCTGACATACCGTATTTTTCGCTTCATGAGACTCACCTGACCATAAGACACATCTAGGATTTAGAGGAGGAAAATAAGAAAAAAAAATTCTGTCCCCATGATGGGCTCTGTACAGAGCTCCCGCCTGGTATGCTTTTCATTAATTTCAGCTGTCAAAAACTGCTAATCAGTTCTGAAAATCCACATTGCTTCATATGCAAGAAACATTTTATGATAAATCACTGAACTATACCATGAACTAAAAAAGTAAGGGTTTGTATCATGTGTCCTCTTTCCCAGGCAGTATATTACCTCATGATTTTCTAATATATCTAAACAAATGAGAAGGAAATGGCTTGTACTAACCATAAACTTTGATGCCATGTATCATCATCTGCCGGCAGAGCTTGAGCTTTCCTGCCTATCTGCTGTTCCCGGGGTGCATTTTACAGCGAAGGTCGGCGTGGCGCAGGTCAAACATCAGCTGTTTGAACCGCGTACACTATGGAGGCCCCTCCAGTTCAAACAGCTCCCAGCCGGTCTGCTGTTCCCGGGGTGCATCTTACTGCAAAGATTGGCGGCCAATTAGTGCAGATATATGCATCTGAGGTGCAGTAATCCAAAAGAGAACTGTATATGACAGGGGGTGAAACACTGATGTGCATGGCTTGGGAGAGAGACCTTTGGGGTGATAAATGTCTGCCGATCCAATGGTGGCGAGGCAATGTGACAAGGCAATAGCTAAAACCAGAAGAATGCTGGGCTGCATAGAGAGAGGAATAACCAGTAAGAAAAAGGAGGTAGTGATGCCCTTGTACAGGTCCTTGGTAAGGCCTCACTTGGAATACTCTTAGTACTAAAGCCTGCATCTCAAAAAGGATAGAGACTGGATGAAGGCAGTCCAAAGAAGGGTGACCAAAATAGTGTGGGGTCTGTATCAGAACTTTGAGGAGAGGCTGAAGGATCTGAATATATACATTCTTGAAGGGAGGAGGTGCAGGAGGATATGGTATAGACCTTCAGATACTTAAAAAGGATGTAACGATGCACAAATTGAATCTTTTTAATTGGAAAGGAAACAATAGAACTAGGGGGTAACAAAATGGAAATCCAGAGGGAAAGACCAACATAAGGAAATTTTTTTCATGGAGAAGTGTGGTGGATGCCTGGAATACCCTTCTGGGAGAGGTGGTGAGGGTGAAAATAGTAAACAAAATCAAAAGGGTATGGGATAGACCAGTGATGGCTAACCTATGACACGCGTGTCAGAGGTGACACGCCGAGCCGTTTTTGCTGTCACGTGTAGCGATTCGGGACTATCGATTTTTTTATTTTTATTTTTTTATCGGCTGCGCCAACCCTTTAAAATTAGTTTTTTAGTATCCCTCCAGCCCCCCCAATGCCCCCGGGCGCAGGGAGGCACATGCGGCGCAGCAACAGGCAGATAGGCAGGGCCGTGGTGAGGCTCACTTCACCACAGCCCAAAGAAAAAGATCATGTTTGAACGCGCTGATGCTCCTCCTCCTCCTTCCTGCCTGTGCGGCCCCGGAAGTAAACGTTGCCGGAGCCGCGTGGGCAGGAAGGAGGTGAAGCATCAGTGCGTGCAGAAGAGGAGCATCGCTTGCGCTTACGGGCCGCCGCGAATCTCAAATCGCAGCAGCCCGAGAAGAGGAAGAAGCCCGGTAGCAGGGCCGCTGCAGAGCCCATCCTGCGGCGACCCGCGAAGAGGAGGCCCAGAGGTGAGAGAGAGGCTGAGGGTCTGTGTGTGTGCGCGCGTGCGCGTGTATGAAATGAGTTGAGAGATTGTGTGTGAGGACCTGAATGTTTGCAGAGACTGCATGTGCTTGAGCAAGACAGCATGTGGGAGTGAGAGAGAGCCTGTGTGTGAGTCAGACAGCATGTGCCAGTGAGAGCCTGTGTGTGTGTGAGAGAGAAATGCATGTGAGAATGAGAACCTGACTGTGTGTTTGAGGGAAGAAGATGGAGAGAAAAGAAACAGAAAAAGACAATATAAAAGGAATTGGCAAAAAAAATAGCCTGTGACCAACCAATTAGAAAACTAAGATCAGACAGCAAAGGTTAAAAAAAAATATATATTTTTAGTGATTGGCACATGTAATCTTTGGGAATGTGCAAGAATAGCAACATCCCCAATAGTCATGTGGCAGCAGTGACAGTGGCAGCAGAGGAATGAGAGAGGTTCCGAGGTTGCTGGCAAAAGAAAGAGAGGGGGTCTGCCTTTAGTGTGTGCATGTGTATGAATGGGACTCTGCCTGGGGGTCTGTGTGTGTGAGAATGAATTGGTGCCTGCCTGGAGGATGGAGCGGGAGTGGTGTGACAATGAATGGGAGCCTGCCTGGGTGTGTGTGTTTGTGTGTATGTGAGGGAGCCAGTGAGTGTGAGAGCATGTGTGTATGAGAAAATCCAGGGGAGTAAGAGTTTGTGTGGTGTGGGGGGGGGGGGGGTGGAGGGGGAGAGAGTGTTTTAATTGAAGATTTAGCCAACGAAATTCAGCAACAAAAAAGTCACTAAGCAGGCAAGGTAAAGAATTATTTGTTTTTGCTTTATTAATAAATACAGAACATATATTAAAATTATAACTTCTTGTTATTAGAGCTACAAATATCACAATTATGGATTTTTCTAGAAGTGACACACCACCCGAGTTATGCTCGGTTTTTTTTATGAATTTTGACACACTGAGCTCAAAAGGTTGGCCATCACTGGGATAGACACTGTGGAACCTTAAAGGCTTGAGGATAACGAAGTAAAGGGTGCATGGGGGTAACCTGCATGGCATGGGAGTTACTATCCTTAATCTGAAAGCATGGGTGATTACTACCCTTAACCAATTAATCTTGATGTTTTAGAGACAACTGCAACATCACTGTCTGCTTTGACAGTGAGGATAAAAGGGTATTTGATTCTGAAGACAGCCAACACTGGGCTCAGACTTTTACAATCTCGGCGACTGATACTCTGACATTGGGGATAAAGTTTCTACTATGAAGTCCAAAAGGAAAAAACATTAATACAGGATTTTCTGAATTTTCAGGAATGTTGCTTGCTATATAAAAATGTTGCAATAATTTTGTTATGGGTTTGACAGTTGCTTGTTCTTGCTTATAATTATACTATTCTTAGTATAAGGCTTGGAGGTAACCTGCATGGAGCAGCAGTTGCCATGGGAAGCTTGCTGGGCAGACTGGATGGACCATATGGTATTTTTCTGCAGACAATTCTATGTTACTATGTTACAAATAACACAACTAGGCCTTATGCTGTAAACTCTGCACTATTTTGAATAGAAACAGATAATGAAATTGCAAAAATTGCTCGTAATAGATTCAGATTTTTTCTGCAGATTAAAGATGTTGACAACCCACATTTAATCATAGTGTGGTATTAAGCTATGGGTTAATTTAATTGAACATTGTATGGAGCTAGACTATATTGAGTCTGTAATAAAATCATAAAAATATAGCCAAATATGAAACTGGTGTGTGGCTCATTGTGTGCTGTAGTATTTATCACTTGGCATATCTACCAAGGTACCAAATGGGACCTTGATTTATTGTTTAGTTCTACTGATAATGCATGTTATCCACTGACACATCACCTGATAGGTATATGTGTTCCTTATGAAAAAGCATATTCATCCTGGCAGTGATCAAATTAAGGGTTGTTAGTGGGTTGGCCTGGTATCTCCCTACACAGGGTCCCTATTTCTCTTCCAGGATTGGATCTTCTGCAATGTGGATCAGCTCTGGATGGTGTTTACGGGTATCTCATATTAATACTTATTTAGATTTCTGATTGTGTGGCGGGTTTACTTTGGGAAGGTTTAGTCTTTTTATAGTTTTAATTATATTGCACTGTAGTTTCTCTTGTTTAGATTTTTGTATAATATTTGTTTTGTGCTTTTTTTTACTGTATATTTGTTTCATTTCACAGCCTATGATTGGGGAGGAAGTCATGGTAATCATTAAAGGTAACACCAGATGACTGAGATTAGAACCTGTGACACTGGGTTTGTAAAAAGCCCTGGTGCATTGCTGCAATGACCAGACTAGGAACAATGAAAAGGTCCTATTAAAAGCAGGGGAGGGATCCCCAGGCAATAGTGAATTAAATTAGAGGTTTCACTAGCAACCAGTTTCTCTAAGGAGCACAATCCCAAAGGAGCATGCTTAGAAACAAGCTTGGCTGAACCATTAAGGAGGCCAGTATAGGGGATCTAGATTGATTAGTAAGCTTGAGTTGCAATTGGAATAGGTAATACTTTGTAGTAATTAAATTTAGATATTTTCTATACAATTTGAAGCATCAATACGTTTCTCTAATACACTGCTCTAAAAGCAAAGAGATGCAGGAAACTGCACCATCCAAAGAGGCCTTGCCTGGAGGTGAGTTCAGTTTCCCATAATGTTCTGTGGGCCAATCTCCAGAGGTCCAGTCAGTTGCTTTTTTGGCTCCAACTTCCAAAGAACCAGCTCTTATATGCTATCTTGGAGACTGAGGTGAACAGGAGTTTGAAGAGGGTCTCATTTGGCACATCAATTGTACTGAAGTTCAAGTGCTGGAGAATTCATTTCTTGTTGCATGGGTTGAGTAATATGTGAACAGGTTAAGCATTTGTAGCCTGCTTCAGTACCATCTGCACCATGTTTAGGCTGGGCGGGTTTAGAATAGGTAGTCTTTCTTGTCTTGTAGCGCAGACTGGCCTTGATGCCCAAGGAGATGACATATAAACATCATTGGCCCAAATTCTTTTGATACTGTCCCACAATAGTCTCATAAATAAACTCTGTAGTCTAAGTGTAGAATTTAAGATGGTAGATTGGATTAGAAACAGGTTAAGGGATAGATAAGAGCTTGATGGTGGTAAATGAAGTTAATGCTAAAGAAACAAGTGAGTAGAGTGCCTCAGGGATCAGTCCTGAGGCTGGTTTTGTTCAGTATATTAGTGGGAGGTATTATGGAGTTGTTGAAGGGGAAAGTTTCTTTTTTGTGGATTACACCAAGATCTGCAACAGAATGGGCATGCCTGAAGGAGTAGAATGTTTTAAAAGCAATTTAAGAAAAACACAAGGAGTGGTTAATGGCTTAGCAGCTGGGTTTCAATACTAAAAAGAAAAATATAGATGTATGCTTTTAGGGTGCAGAAATTCAAAAGAATAGTTCCTTCTGTTGAGTAGGGGGATGAGATAATGATGTCCACAGAGCACAAAAGGGACTCACATTAACTACTAAAATGTCCTATTTGAATGATTCAATGAGTGTTGGTACTGCTAGTATGAATGGCAAATTGGGTAATATGAAATGTTAGTTCTAGCAAAAATGTAGACAACTACACAGCCAGATCTGTCTGACAGGCTGTGATAGCAGAAGTAACTAGCAGCTGGGAATGTCTAGCTGTAATATCTAGATGTCTTAGTGTAAATGTAGATGCTCCTATAGCCAAGTCTCTCTCATACTATTTGTTCTATGTGTTAATTGGTTTAGTGTAACAAGGTGGTAAAGGGAATATCTTCTGGAAAGGTCACGGCAAACTATGAGGCTTGATGTTTGAGCAACATCCACATGGTTCTTGGTGGCTGTTCATATTATTGCAGGGCTTAGTGTCATATATGGAAGGAGTACTGTTTGTGAACTAAATAGGGAATCTTTCATGTTTATCTTCCCAGGAAAGTGGCGTACAAAGAAGGAAGACAACTGTCTTGGATAAGGGGTGATATCCTACAGCAAGGGTGGGCAACATTTTTTTTATACTGGGGGTCACATTACATGTTCTAATCTGCAACAGGGGCCATGAGTGGGGTCTCCCTTAGAGCTCCTCAAGCAGGAATTGATATTCCCTTGGAGCTCCTCAAGAAAGGGAGGGGATCCCAGTACTGCCTTAAACAGCAAAAAGGGTTTTTAGAGAGGCTTGCTTACATGACAGGTCTAATACTCTCCCAAGCACTAGCCTGTGTCCCATCCCACCAGCAATGACTTGGACCTTCAGAGATTTTGGAGTTACTTTGACACTTTTTAACATTCTCTGTATACTCTTGTGAGGGAAGATATGATACAGAACTTCAGATACCTGAAAAGATTTAGTGGTACACATTTGACAAACCTTTTCCGCTGGAAAGAAATCAATAGAATTAGGGGTCAAGAAATAACTAGGGAGAACGCTTCGGAATCAATGTCAGGAAATATTTCTTCACAGAAAAGAGTGATGGAGGAGGTGGTGGTGAAGATGAACACTGTGAAAGATACAAAGGGGAATGGAATAAACACTGTGGATCCCTAAAGGCTAGAGGATGGAAATGAAGAAAAGAGTGCATGGGGGTGCGCCAGTTGCTACTCTTAACCAATAAGTCTTCATGCTCTTGATGCAACTCCTCATGGCTCTCTGCTTCAGAGGCAGGGGCAAAAGGGGAAATGGGTTTCAACATCAACCAACGAGGGCTCCGACCTTTATGGTCTGGGGAAACAAGAATGGAAAGAGGTCTAGAACTGGGTAGATTTGAATCGGTTATGTAGTCTTTCAGATAATAAAGACTAGGGGGCATTCCATGAAGTTAGCATGTGGCACATTTAAAACTAATCTGAGAGAGTTCTTCACTCAACGCACAATTAAACTCTGGAATTTGTTGCCAGAGGATATGGTTAGTGCAGTTAGTATAGCTGTGTTTAAAAAAGGATTGAATAAGTTCTTGGAGGAGAAGTCCATTGCCTGCTATTAATTGAGTCGTCTTATTTATTTATTTAAAAACTCTTCTATACCGTCGTTAAGTTAGATAACCATCACAACGGTTTACAGAAAGGCACGATAATAAAACATGAGTGGTATAGATTACAAATCATGTGCCATCATAGTACGGTAATAATATAATATAATAGACTATGTAAGTAAGTTAAGCTTGTTTGTCAGGTATATATTAGGCGGCTTGAATTTAATATTAATATGCGTTTGTAGATTAAGATAACTTCTAGCTTGGTGCGTCCTTATAGATCAACTGTTTTTCTCCTTCTCTTTATAAAAAGCTTGTTTAATTGGCCACTGCTATTGCTAGCAGCGGTAACATGAAATAGACTTAGTTTTTGGGTACTTGCCAGGTTCTTATGGCCTGGATTGGCCACTGTTGGAAACAGGATGCTGGGCTTGATGGACCCTTGGTCTGACCCAGTATGGCATGTTCTTATGGGATAACTTGCTGTTGCGGTGGTTACTACCCTTAACCAATAAATTATACTTTTATGCAAATCCAACATTGCTCTCTGCTTCAACAGCAAGGCATAACAGGGAATTGGATTCAAACAGCAACCGAGGGCCCTGACTTTTACGGTCTGGGAAACTGATAAGCATGGGGTAACTTACATGATGTAGAAGATATAACCATAAGTTTGAGCAAACTGGATGGACCATTTGGGCCTCTTCTGTCATTTCTGTTTCTGTATTTCATTTTATTAGACTACGTGGAAACGTATTTCCCACACTAAAGATCCTTATCTGCTGTATAACACATCAATAGCATTTGTGCAACACACACAAATTTGCCTAATTATACATCAGTGGCCATGACAAGCAGTATCACATAGTTTTCCCATCTTTGTCCTTGTTTGTACAGTACCAGGTTGAATCCACTTTATGAAGATTGCAACCCAAAAATTGCATGTAGATGCAGTTTTTAATCAGATGCTTATGAGAGAAAGCATTACTCCAGTCCCTTTGTGCCACCATTGCCGCTGCCATGATCAGCTAGACATCATAAGTGATGGCCCAAACAGTACTGATGCATGCAATTTGGAGGCAGGCTGCAAGAGGAATTGTGGGAGCACACTGGTGGGCTGGAGAGCGCATTCAAGTTAGGCAGGTTGCATATAAGAGGGAGACAGGCTGTAGTTCACCCACCCCTATCTTACAGGCTCTATGGGTAGCAGCTGAGATATATCCTTAACAATGTGGACAGAAATAACTGGGCAGGCTGGATGAGGCAGTATGGGCATGCATTTTTCGATTCTTCCCTCAGATCAAGTTAACATTAGTCTGAGCTTTTTCAGAGCATTTCTGTTCAATTCTAGATGTTGGTGATGTCAGGAAAGTGATTGAATATCTGAAAAGGGATGATGAGGATTATCCACGTTTTAAAGTAGCTAATTAATTCCGCATGAGGGATGGCCTAAACACCTGCTTGATGTGTGTACTTAATTTTCATTAATCTTTGCAAGATACACGGGGCCTTTGAACCATGATTTAAACGTACTATTTGAATATTTTATTTGCTAAAGTGAAAATATTTTTCTGCTGGGAATTTTTCTTGGACCCTTATTTGGGTGACTTGTGAAAGCTATATGAAATTCTTCTAAGCAAGATGGAAAAGTGGGATCTGGAGGTAATTGTATCTTATGATCTTAAGGTGGTCAAACATGTGGATAAGGTGATGACAAAAAACAGGAAGATGCTTGGCTGCAGTAGGAAGAGGAATGGTCAGCAGAAAAAAGAGGTGATATTGCCCCTGTATATGTTCCTGGTGAAATGACATTGGGAATATTTTGTTCAGTTTTGGAGACTGCACCTTCAAAACAATATCAACTGGTTGGAGCCAATCCAGAAGGTGGTATTCTAAAACAAGAGCGGGCAAACTAAAGCCACGGGTTAAACTTGGCCCACCATTACTTTTTTTTATTTATTTATTTATTATTATTTTTTTAAAGGCATTGATTGTGGCCCACTGACTCTTTGCAGCCTGACAGAGTTCCCAACATCATTAAAGGCTCAAAATATCACCTTTTTGATGATGCATGAGGGATGGGCCTTTGACATCAGCATATAGATGGGCAGGCATGCAAGAGGGTGGGCTGGTTGTTAGCGCAGTGCTCAGCCTAAGCTAGAGAGCTATTGGTGTCTTTTCTTCAGGAGGTCAATCTGATTAAGCCTTGTGCTTGCTGCAGCCACATTAAGTGCAGCAACTGTCTAGCAGTAGCAGCAGCCTTATTTTCAGCCTTCTCTTTAGCTAAATTCTGTATTCTCAGCTGGCTCTGATTTGATTTTTGATGGTAAGGAATGGGGTGGAATAATGCCGGAGGCGTGGGTTTGTAAAGTGGCGATATTTGTTCAAGTAATCAGTAGCCTTTCTGCTCTCCTCAAGTTCAGTCCTCTGCCACTTTACCAGCTTTCTTGCCCATATCTCAGTGCTGTATTATTGTTCATGAGACTATTGGTGCTTTGCTCTCAAACGGGACGATACAGTAAAGCGTGGTCGCGGTTACCCTGTTTCTAATCCGCTTTGGACATGTAAGGCGAACCTGCAATTCAGTATCCGGTTTTACGCGTCCTTACCACTTGCCGAAATGGACGCGTATCCGTCTCCGCCTGCCACATGTATATGATATGTTAATGATCGATTTAACTATTCCCTACGATACAGTAACGTGTGCCCAGATAATCGCCTTTTTAACCAGCTTATTTGCCATGTCTTTAACCTGCATATTTACCGCCTACCCTGGCGTTAGTGTGGTGTTCAGTCAGCTTCCCGCTGCCTTGAGCGCCCGACTGTACGTCCAAGCCGCGACCTCTGACATCCGGCAACCCCTGCGTGCTGAGCCCGCGCTCCAGCATCTCCAGCCGCAGCTCCAGGGGCTCCCTGAGCGTGTACCCGGAGCTGCCGCTGTCCTCGCTCCGTGCCTCCCTGCTGGGCTCCGGGTTGCCGGAGGAGCCAGTCTGCCCAACTTCTGGGATGCGTGCTGGCACAAGTCGCCGCCCCGGCCGGAGCAGCCACCGCCGCCCCCCATCCCGACCGAGGATCGGCCACGCTGCATAATTTACAGCTCCCCTACCAGGTGACTCCGTGCAGGGAGAGCGGACCCAGCCATGCGGAGAGGAGGTTGGAAGCCTTGACCCTGGAACTGGAGAAGGAGCTGGAGCTGCACATGAAAGAGTATTTCGGTGAGTAACTAGTGTGTGGTACTTGCTTCAGTGCGGACAAACATTCATGGACCTTCCTGCTGCCTTGAGCGCCCGGCTGGACGTCCAAGCCGCAACCTTGGACGTCTGGCTTGGATGTCCAGCCGGGCGCTCAAGGCAGCAGGGTCTGTAGGAAAGAACCATCCTCTTACCTGGTGGAATGACATTTCAAATGACATTTCAAAAGACAGATACCAGCGCACCCTGGATACTGTATAGGCATTGTATACCGCTGTATACAGTAAGATGGATTGTGCTCGCCTACCGCTTCATTGACACACTTTGGACGCCACTTGGATTTGCGTCTAATTTGAATGCTGAATCGAGCGGTATGTAAACCAAAATATGCGCGTGGCAAACGAGGGTGCGCCCGGTACTGCCACACTCTCTTATGCGTCCTTACTGTATCGGCCCAAAAATATTGCTGGTATCTTTTTAAAATGCTGTATTAATCTCTCTGCTGTTGGTTTGTTCCTCTCACCATCTTTAGATATTATTGCTGCCACTTTATCAGTTTTATGAGGTGGTATTACTGCTATATTTCAGTGCTTTGTGGTGTTCATATCAATTGTGTATTTTACTTCCCTGACACACCCTCTCTCCACTCTAGGGGACCGATGCAATAAAGGCGTGAAGAAAGCGGGCACTGAACAGTCAGCGCCCGCTCTCTTAACGCTCGCATGGTGCCCCAAAGGGGGGGGGGGGGTGCCATGCAATATTTAAATTAGGGGGTCGTGCTAGGAAGGAGACGCTAGGGTCGCTTGTGCGACTTTAGCGCCTCCTTCCTAGTGTGACCTGCCGCGCTGCCTCTGCCAGTAATGAAAACGGCCCCCGAGTTTATCAGCAGCCGTTTCATTACTGGCAGATGGACGGTTATGAAAACCGATGCCGAGTTTACCAGCATCGGTCTTCATAACGTGTGTGCTGCTTCATAGCAGTGTGTGCTGCTTTTCTGTACTTCTTTTCAATGCGCTCAGCTATTAATGCCTGCTCAGGCAAGTGTTAATATCTGAGCAATAAATGTGCGTCTGAGATGCACATTTATCTTTTTGCATTGGGAGTGAATGAGTAATAGGCTCATTTACATGCATTTGCATGTGATGAGCGCTATCTCATTCACTCCGCATTAAACGCGGGTTAAATAGGAGCTAATCCCCCTATTGCATTAGGGTTGGATTAGCGCCTATTTATCCTGCGTCCGAGTGCGGGTTAACAGTGCGCTTAGCTGAGCGCACTACATCAGCCCCTAGGAGTGCAAATGACCCAGCCCCTGATGTGGATGAGAACTTGTAATGTGGTCCTGACACAAAAGTTTGCCCACTGATTTTCTACAGCATATGGGGTTCGACTTAAAGAACTAAGCATGTATTCCTAGAGGAAAGGTGGGGGGAGATGACATTTAAATACTTCCAAGGTTTCCATGCACAGGAGGCGAGCCTTGTTCAATGGAAAGGAGCTTTTCCTCGTAGATAAGCAGCATGAATTAGCCATGCTGTCTGGGACGTCCTCCGTGTCTAAGTGGTGGAGCTCTCAAAGCTGAAAACAGATCTTTGCCAGTGAGGAGCATGTGCTTGCATGATCCCGTGCTGCCCCAAATCTCCTCGGTCCATTTTTTTCCATGCGACTGTGCGGAGCTCTTTCTCCTCAATGTTTAAAAAAAAAAAAAAAGTTGAAGAGATTATCTTTAATATATGAAGAGAAATAGAGACAGAACATCCTCTGCAAATGACAGGGAAAGAATCAAGAACTGCCTGTGACAGAAGTAAATAGATTTCTCCTCAGCATTTAAAAAAAAAAAAAAAAAAAAAAGATAAAGACAACCTGAAATATATGAAGAGAAATAAAAGAAAAAGAGCATCCTTTGAAAATGACAGAAAGAATCAAGGCCTGCCCTTGGGAGAAGTAAATAGATCTTCTCCTGGCCCTCCTCCCTCCCCCTAGCCACTATGGGATCCTTACCATTAGACCTCATCAGTGGACCTCCTGGTTCGTGCAAGCCGGCGCCAGTGAGAGATCTGGGGGCAACGACATAGAATCGGAGTTTGCGTCGACGCAATGTATACGTCTACGCACGATCGATTCACCACCTCATCGGCGTGAAGCATCGAGGTGCCAACACATCAAAGACTCTCACCAATGCGTCTGCCAGCACATCGACGTGTCTACTGACGCATCAGAGGCTTCCATTGCCACTCGGACTTGTCCACTGTCTATCGCTATCACGCTCTCCAGCTGAGTGGCACATCGGGGTGCACGGGTGAGAGCACGCTAGCGTCGAGCGGATGTCCCCGCGGCGAGATGCCAACATGGGTGCATCGGAACAAGGGGCCTACTCAAAGCCAGGTGCTGGCGTATCATTTTTCTCAATGCCTCTGGACACCTGTAGTGCATGAATGACCCACAGGTCCTTCTGCCCCTCGGATTAAAAAGAAATAAAAAAAGGAAAGACCTTCTCTTTAGCCACTGACATGGGTTAGGGCTCAAGAACTCTTCCATGAAAACCAAGTATAGCCTCCAGAAGACATCCTATCCCCAGAGGACCGGGACAATGATGTGCCGCTGGCTTCAGTGCACCCGAGGGGCTCTGTGCCTCAGCCACGATGTCACTTCCAGTGGGCAGGGTAACCCACGCGATGTTTCCAACCACCAGATTTCGTGCCTTCTCCAGCCACAGTGGACACTCCTGTCCATGAGAACTGGGTACCCCTCTGACCCTGCTGAACTACTAAGTGACGGTTGATCCATTGGGAGATCCGTCCCATGAATATCCTGAAGAAATAGGCACACATCCTCGAGGTAGGGACTTCGAAGGTCTGTACCCATTCAACAGATGTTTGAAATCCTTAAAAAAAATTTTATTTTATTTCCGACACTCCATCAGAACTTACTGTGCGGTACAAGTCCTGGGAATCCCTTCTGAGGGCCGTGGTCTTCATTTCACATGGATCTCACATTCCGTCCATGGAGATCTGGTGCTCCAGAGTCCAATTCCCTCAGATATTGGTCGTTAGGGATAAGCAATTTATAAAAAAAACAACAAAAAACCCACAAAAATCTAGCCTCCATCCAATACACCATCCAGAAAAGGGGGGGGGGGGATATATCTTGATGCCTTCGATTGGAGGGTTCTCCAATCCTCAATATTACACACTAAGTTAGCAACATATGATTTGTGTGGCATAGTCTTCCATAAATATTCCCAGTCTCTAGATCCTCTGTCCCAGAACACTAAGCCCTGTGGGAACTGCATGGCATGGAAGAAGCTTCACGATTTTCTTCATTTTTATCTGTAGAGCCATGGGCATTATGACGGAATCCACCATCAATGCCCTTGCAGCTAGTCACTAAGCTTCCTTTCAGGGACATTTGTGACATTAATAAGCAAACCATCCTTGTCCTCACGACATTCTTATTACAGAGAGGCTGGCGGAAAAAGTGGTGGAAAGTGGTGGACAAGTCTTGTCAGCCCCTCAGCGATTGTTTCATCAAAATCATATTCCCAGACAACCTTTTTCCTATCCATGTCTTTAACGGCTGTTTTTCAGTCCGTAATTCCAACAGGGTCGTCTTCAATCTTCACATTTGCAGGGAAAGCGGCGTTCCTGCCCCCCCCCCCCCCCCCCCCGCCCTCGCCATCCTAGCAGCACACTGATCTTTGTCTCTCCTCAGTGAAAGGTTTAAACAAATTTCTGTAGTTCAGGTTCTTTACATCTAAATCTCCTACTACATTGAGATTACCTGACACGCCGTGACCCCCAGGTATTTTCTACCAGTATGGTAAGATCATGTCAGTTACCGACGGGCGTACCTAATATTACCTTTACAGGGGTCCCACCCACAAAGAGCGTCAAAACTCCAAAGTTTGAAAGATATTTTTCCCCCTCAGAGGAGTAGCCACGATCCTCCCCAGGCCCTCCTGAGGCCTCCCGCTTCGTCCACGTTGATCGCCGAGGTGCACGCCCTCAGCTTTTTGTTCCCGCACCTGATCCGCCTACACACCGCAATACGCAGTATAGGTTGCTGTTAAGGGAGATCAACCCCATCTCCTTCCACAATGCTACATTCAGTGCTCCCCTCCCCCCCCCCCCCCCCCCCCCCCCCCACACACACACACACCCCGCTTGCCAGGGGTTGCTCCCCTCACTTTTTCTTTCATGAGAAGTAAGGTAGCCTGTGTCCAACCTTCAGTCAATTAGCAGATACCTAACCTAGAACAGGTTCTCTGCACCAGGGGTTTGTCACCAGAAGTTCCTTGGTAGAACTGGTGCACAGTCGTCGACATGGGATCCAGTTATATTTCCTTACCTGAACGACTACTTGCGGGTGGCCACTAACCAATCCACCCTGCGAACCAATCTCCCCTGATCAATCTAGGCCTACTAATCTCTTATGAAGAATCCCATATGCAATCCACCCAGGTCTTACAGCTCATTGGGGCTCCTATCACCCATTCAGGGCAGGGCTTGCCTTCTGAATCGCACGCCAGAACATCTGAGTTCCTCCATCTCCTTTGCCGGAACCCTCTGGCCGGCTGCAGTTCAAGCATACCTCAGGGCCATACCCTTACCATTCTCCTTTCAACCTGGAGCCAATCTCTGGACCCCTGCTCGCCTCTGGGTTCATGTCCGGAATCCTACGTCTCCGGTCCTGGCCCAAAAGCTATATTTCCATGGCATATAAACAAAGTGCTGGAGCAAATTCATGCTCCCATCAGAAGAACCGCTAGACACTTATCATCCAATGTTCCTCGCCTGGAAGCTGCATGTTTCGGTTGCCCTCACCTCCTTCAGACGCATCAGCGAACTGCAAGACCTAGCATGTTAACTGCCCTATCTGGAATTTCACCGTGACAAGGTTAAGCTGTGTACGCATCCCGCCCTCTTCACACAAATACCTTTCGGCTTCCCCATCAATCAATCCATCACCCTCCTGTTTTTTTCCAAAAACCTCGAGCCTATCAAAGTGAGCTTAAGTTCCATATGCTGGGTGTAACTGAACTCTCGCTTCTTAATGACATCATACTCCTTCTGACTATAGAGCTCTACAGCTCTCTGTCTCCTTTAACCCGAATGCCCAGGACTCCCTGTCTTCAATTGCACGCTCTTGTTCTGGTCCTCGAGCTGCATTCTTTTCTGCTACTGACAGTGTTCACAGACCCTGTCCACTGTCTATAACACACTCCACATCCATACTGTTCCTACTTCACTAGATCATCTCCAACAAAGCCCCAGGGTCCTCTCTATATCTGCTCACCTCCCACTACTGCTTATGCCAGCAGAAGGCAGGTGACACACATGAGAACACAATTCTCGGGTAACACACAGCAACATCATAAAAACTGTCTGCCTATTGTCTGTCTTTAGCACATTTTCCTCGTTTTTATCATGGACATATATCAGCTATATGCGCTCAATACTTCAGCTGGGGACTCCCAGACAGCATGGCTAATTCATGCTGCTTATCTACGGGAAAAGAGCAAGTTTGCTTACCGTAAACGGTGTTTTTCGTATATAGCAGACGAATTAGCCATGCTGACCCTCCCGCCGCCTCAGACAGTTTTCCTCTTTGCATCTCATCTCTTTGATACGGACTGAGGAGATTTGGGGCAGCGCGGGATTATGCAAGCAGGTGCTCCTCACTGGCAAAGATCTGTTTTCAGCTTTGAGAGCTCTGCCACCTAGTGGCACAGAGGACGTCCCAGAGAGCATGGCTAATTCATCTGCTATCTTTGGAAAACACAGTTTACGTAAGCAAACTTGCTCTTCTAGGATGAGGGTGAAAGGGAATAATGTAAAGATTTCATTTCAGAGAGGGTAGTGGATGCATGGAACAGCCTTCCTGAGGAGGTGGTAGAGACAAGAACAGTATCTGAAGTCAAAGTATGGGATAAATATAGAGGATCTTTGAGGAAGTGGTAGGGATTATAAAGCTGAATTAATTGTTCTGGGATGGGCAGACTAGATAGGTCATATGGTTTTTCTGCTAACATATTTATGTATTAGTTCTGTGAAGTTTGCCTTTCCATATTATATTGAAAACTATTGGGAGGTAGGTCTTTATTTTTAGAATCTCATTCTTTGTAGGCATTTCAAATATTTATAAAATGAAGACAGCCAGAGCAAAATTGAGAAAAGAGGGACTCGAAATCTAAAGTGGGCATTCTCGTTAATGAATGTTCTGTGCAAGATGGGCAAAATCCAGGAAGGAATTACTTGTTAATTTTGAACAGGTTTCATGGGGAAAGATTTGTATAATCTGTCATTTTTCAGTTAGAATATGTATTTTCTTTATTTGTAAATGTCTGAACATTGCTTATTTTGCATGAACAAGCCTTAACCCTGCTGGCAAATTGTACAAAGTACAGTATAATTTGATCTCCTTTCAAGTATATACTTGACATTGCTTACTGCACCAGTTAATATAAAGGTTTTGTTGGTTTTAAACAGCTTGAGAAATGCACAGTTCTGTCTTGTTAGAATTTGCATTACTTGTGGACTAGAATATTTACTAGGGATGTGAATCGTGTCCTCGATCGTCTTAACGATCGATTTCGGCTGGGAGGGGGAGGGAATCGTATTGTTGCCGTTTGGGGGGGGTAAAATATCGTGAAAAATCGTGAAAAATCTAAAAATCGCAAAACCGGCACATTAAAACCCCCTAAAACCCACCCCCGACCCTTTAAATTAAATCCCCCACCCTCCCGAACCCCCCTCAAATGACTTAAATAACCTGCGGGTCCAGCGGCGGTCCGGAACGGCAGCGGTCCGGAGCGGGCTCCTGCTCCTCAATCTTGTTGTCTTCAGCCGGCGCCATTTTCCAAAATGGCGGCGAAAAATGGCGGCGGCCATAGACGAACACGATTGGACGGCAGGAGGTCCTTCCGGACCCCCGCTGGACTTTTGGCAAGTCTCGTGGGGGTCAGGAGGCCCCCCACAAGCTGGCCAAAAGTTCCTGGAGGTCCAGCGGGGGTCAGGGAGCGATTTCCCGCCGCGAATCGTTTTCGTACGGAAAATGGCGCCGGCAGGAGATCGACTGCAGGAGGTTGTTCAGCGAGGCGCCAGAACCCTCGCTGAACGACCTCCTGCAGTCTATCTCCTGCCGGCGCCATTTTCCGTACGGAAACGATTCGCGGCGGGAAATCGCTCCCTGACCCCCGCTGGACCTCCAGGAACTTTTGGCCAGCTTGTGGGGGGCCTCCTGACCCCCACGAGACTTGCCAAAAGTCCAGCGGGGGTCCGGAAGGACCTCCTGCCGTCCAATCGTGTTCGTCTATGGCCGCCGCCATTTTGGAAAATGGCGCCGGCTGAAGACAACAAGATTGAGGAGCAGGAGCCCGTTCCGGACCGCTGCAGTTCCGGACCGCCGCTGGACCCGCAGGTTATTTAACTCATTTGGGGGGGGTTCAGGAGGGTGGGGGATTTAATTTAAAGGGTCGGGGGTGGGTTTTAGGGGGTTTTAGTGTGCCGGCTCACGATTCTAACGATTTATAACGATAAATCGTTAGAATCTCTATTGTATTGTGTTCCATAACGGTTTAAGACGATATTAAAATTATCGGACGATAATTTTAATCGTCCTAAAACGATTCACATCCCTAATATTTACTATCCTTTTTGATTTTAAAATGACTTTAGAAATGTATGAGGCTATTTCTAATCAACTGTGTGGTGGTGGTGATTAGAGGTGTGAATAATAGGTTACTTGAATTGACAGGTCCTTGTTTGCTAAACCTTTGTAAGCACATTTTTTATTATTAAATGAAGTTAATTTTTATTGCAGTGATGCCCATAATTTTAACAAGTTTTTCTCTTTGATTGCCAATGGGTTTAGAACAGTGGCTCCCAACCCTTTCCTGGGGACCCCCCAGCCAGTAGGGTTTTCATGCAAATTTTCTCTCATGCATATTCATTGTGGATATCCTGAAAACCCGACTGGCTTGGAGGGGGTGTCCCCAGGACAAGGTTGGGAACCACTGGTTTAGAGAGAGAATAGGAAGAGCAGTTGTGTTTAAACCTGTAAAAAGATATACAGATATACCTGTGAAAGTAAAAGTTATGGAATTAGGTGCGTCCTTTTATTTAAAGTATCCGAGTAAATGTTATATTAACTTTCAAGGGAAGAAATTTGTGTTCGCAGAGCCTTCACATCTGGAAATATTCTTGAAGGATAAAAATGAGGTTAGTTTGAATAAAATAATACCAACAGTAACATCTGATGAAATGGTCAATAATTGAAACAGATTAAGCACCCTCTCCTTATTGATTATTATTTTTTAAGTTTATATAATGCTTAGTCCCCGCATTATTTGATTTTGAAGACAATTTGTATAATCTTTAAATGAAAGAATATCTTATATGTAAGAGTTATGTTTATCAAAATTCCTGATTATGCACAGAATTGGAAATATTTATGTTTCTTTTTGAAAATCTCAAAAGATTAAATTGAAGAAAAAAAAAATTAGTTGCTTGGCCACAAAGCAAATGAGGGTGAATATTGTCCATCCTAAGTGAGGTCTTCCTTTTTATCAATATTAGTAGATACTAAGCTATGTTAGTGAACAGACGTTCATATGTGGTGGTGTAAAATGCTGGTTTCCATCTGTTTTAATCACAAACTCTAAAACAAGCAAACCGTTTTTTATTCTTTCTCTTTAGTTATTTGTTTCATTAATTTTACCAACCATTGATCTGTTGATTGTAAACCCCCCCCAAACCACCCCACCCTTCAAATTTACTTCATTACAACCTCCTCCCCCCCAAAAAAAAACAACTTGCTGAAGTTCCCTGGTGGTCCAGCGGGGGTCTCGGGAGCGATCTGCCACTCTCGGGCCGTCTGCTGCCAGTAACCAAATGGCACAGTCCCATTGCTCCTACCATGTGACAGAGGCCGGCCAGTGGCACTGATAGCTTGTCACATGAAAAGGGCAAAGGGCCATCGGCGCCATTTTGATTACTCGCAGCCGATGGCCTGAGCGGCAGATCGCTCCCAGGAGCCCCGCTGGACCACCAGGGAATTTTGGCAAGTTTTGGGGGGGGGGGGGGGGGAGGGTTGCAATGAAGTAAATTTGAAGGGTTGGGGTGGGTTTCGGGTATCGTTTCGGTGGTGGAGGGGGCAGCCGAAATAAAATTGGGCCGAACCGCGGGAAAACAAAAAGATTTGACCAAAAATTCAATCTGATTGGTGAATGAAAGAGGAAGCGGGCTTAGCCTTGCCCTCATTCACCAATCATGGAAAAAAAAATCCCCTGAAAATAAGCCCTAACCTTTTTTTCAGAGCAAAAATTAAATATAAGACCTGTCTTATTTTTGGAGAAACATGGAAGGACTAAGTCATAAAAGCTCAGATAAAATATATTCAAGTTTAGGAGAGAGAAAAAGTAGCAAGGTCACCAAATATTTCCAACACTGTGCTGTAGAAGAGGGTATTAGAACCAAAATGGCATAACTTAGACTATGGAAAGCAAATTCTAAGTAGGAAACAGCATAAATGCTGGCAGATTTAATGAAAACATTAATATAATAGGCCAAGGGAGAATTTAAGGAGAAAATTGCCAAAGAGAGATCTAATTTAAAAAATAAAATAAAATAAATAAAATTTCAAGTATATCAAAAGTAATCAGATTGTGAGGAAGTTATTTGGATCTTTAAATGACCACAGGTTAAAAGGAGTGCTCGGGGGAGGATAAGGCAGTAAGATGCTGTATTCCCAAGCCTTCTTGACCAATAGTTATTAGTAGATCTGTTCACCAGAAACTTGTTCAAACCTTTTTTTAAAACTCTATTATGTTAATTGATCTCATCTTCTAGTAATAAATTTCATAGCTTATTTGTACATTGACAGAAGCTTAAAAAGCCCACACAGCAACCCTGTCAAAATCAGGGATATGTTTGACTGAATATAAAGTACATAGCCAGAATTTCAGTCTTGGTGCTGGAGGATTTCCCTGTTTGAGGGAGGCTAGGGTTTTATATAAACTTAATGATAAATTCAGACAGCTAGGTCCTATGAATTATTTGCGATGGCTCAGGGCCAGGTTTAGCCATAGGCAACAGAGGCATATTTTATTTATTTATTTATTTTTGGTTTTTATATACCGGAAGTTCCTGTATACAATA
Source organism: Rhinatrema bivittatum (assembly GCF_901001135.1). Classification (NCBI taxonomy): domain Eukaryota; kingdom Metazoa; phylum Chordata; class Amphibia; order Gymnophiona; family Rhinatrematidae; genus Rhinatrema; species Rhinatrema bivittatum. The sequence continues at coordinate 127,668,777 of NC_042616.1, read as the reverse complement.
CATATCACTCCGGTTCACATTTAACAGAAATAACTATCGCCGGGGAGGCGGTTTACATGGAACATATCGAATATAATGAACGGATAATAATCAAGGTAAAATCTATTATGAAACAACTAAGATCAACTTAGAAAACAACTTGAAACATATAACTGACGCAATATAAACATTACAATAATGCTGTAAGACAAGGCTGAAAGTTTGTTCTTCTTGCTTTTAGCTCTCTGGGAAAGCTTGATGGAAAAGCCAAGTCTTGAGTTTCACTTTGAAAGTAGTATGGCACGGTTCAAGGCGGAGGTCCGGTGGTAGTGAGTTCCAGAGAGACGGGCCTGCTGTGGATAGAGCGCGTTTCCTCAGGGTAGATTTAGCAGGTTGGGTGATCATTCTATTCTGGTATGCCCTTCTGGTTGGTTTGTTAGAAGAGTGTAGTTGAAGCTGGAAAGTTAAGTTGAGTGGGGAGATGTTATGTAATGCCTTGTGAATCATCGTGCAAGTCTTGAACTGAATCCTATATTTGATGGGAAGCCAGTGGAGATGCTGGAGGATTGGGGTGATATGGTCCCTTTTTTTGGCATTGGTAAGGATCCTTGCAGTAGCATTCAGAACCATCTGGAGTGGTTTGGTAGTGTATGCTGGAAGGCCTTGCAGGAGTGAATTACAGTAGTCTAATTTGGTAAGGATGATGGCTTGGAGTACTGTGCGGAAATCCCTGTAGAGTAGAAGGGGCTTTAGTTTCTTTAGCACATGTAATTTAAAGAAGCATTCTTTTGTAGTGTTATTTATGAATTTATTGAGGCTGAGTCTGTTGTCTAGTAGAACTCCCAGATCTCTGACTTGAGGTGCGGTGGAATATCCTGAGGCGTCTGGAGAGTTGCTGGAGGTTGGCGGGGTAGAATGCTCCGGTGCTATTATGAGAATTTCCGTTTTTTTGGTGTTTAGCACCAGATTGAGGCTGGTTAGAAGATCGTTGATGGATGATAGGCATTTTTTCCAGTAGACCATTGGTTTTTTGTATGGTCTCCGTGATAGGGATGAGAATTTGAATGTCATCCGCGTATAAGAAATGGGTGAGCTTGAGGTTAGTAAGTAGATGACAGAGTGGTAGAAGGTAAATGTTGAAGAGGGTAGGGGAGAGTGATGATCCTTGTGGTACCCCCATCTTGACTTGGATGGGGTGAGATTCCTTGTTGTTTATCTTAACTTTGTATGTTCTGTTCTCTAGGAAGGACTTAAACCAGTTGAGAGCTGCTCCAGTGATGCCGATGTCTGTTAGTCGTTGTAGTAGGCTAGGGTGGTTCACGGTGTCGAACGCTGAGGAAAGATCCAGCAGCGCGAGGAGACAAGGATGGCCTTTTTCGAGATAGAAGATAATGGTGTCCGTTAGTGTGGCTAATAAGGATTCGGTGCTCTTTTTCTTTCGGAATCCATATTGGTTATTGGTGAGGATATTGTTGTCTTCGAGGAATTCAGAAAGTTGTCTGACGATTTTCTCCATAATTTTAGCTAGCATAGGGAGGTTAGCTATGGGTCTATAGTTAGCCAGATCTGTAGTAGGAAGGTTGGGTTTTTTTGAGTAGAGGTTTGAGCAGTGATAACTTGAGTTGGTCAGGAACTTGGCCTTGGGCAAGAGAGCAATTAATGATATCGGCAACTGGCTTGGCAATGATGTCATGGATAGAACTCAGCAAGTTTGATGGTATATGGTCTAAGGGGTGAGAGGACGGTTTTATCTTCTTAATGATATTTGCTATTTCTAAGGTGGATGTGGGTTCAAGAGATTCGAGCAATGCTGTGTGTGTGTTGGGTTGAGAAGCGGTTGCTGTATCTGATTGTTGGCTGTGGTTGCTTGCGAAGCTTGCTTGCGGTGTTGGCCCTTTGAGGGGGGTTACGAGGGCTGTGATTTTGTTGTCGAAAAAGTCGGCAAGTTCTCTGGCTTTTTTTAGAGCTTGGTCATCTGGGATGTTTGGTCCGGGAGGTTTAGTGAGGGCTGAGACATAAGAGAAGAGTGCTCTTGAATCAAATGAGAAGTGGTGTATCTTTTTGGAGAAAAATTCTCTTTTTGTTTTGTTGATTTCGTTTCTGTAGGTGTTGAGGCATGATTTGTAGTTGAGTAGGGTTGTTGTAGATGGGCTTTTACGCCATTGGTTTTCCTTGCTTCTAAGCTCGTGTTTACGAGACTTTAGTTCTGTGGTGAACCAAGGTTTCCTGTTGTCTTTGTCTGGGTTGATAGACTTTGTTGTCAAGGGACATACTTGATCTGCAACCTTGTTGGTGATGTTGATCCATGATGAGGTTGCTGAGTTAGCGTCGGTGAGGTCCAGATTCATTAGTTCTTTGGTTAGGTGTTTACTTAGGTGATCTCCTGAACACTGTTTCCTGACTGAGATGTTAATTGTTTGGGTTGTTAGGGGAAGGGGCTCAATGATCTTTAGCATTGAAGAGATGACTCGGTGGTCAGTCCAAGGAACCGCAAGGCAGGTTGGGGTGGAGTGGGATGTAAGACCTTCGTTTATAAAGATCAGGTCTAAGGTATGACCAGCTTTGTGGGTAGGTTCTGTCACAATTTGTCTGAAACCCATATGGTTGAGGGAGGAGAGAAGGGTTTTGCAGTTGGAGGAATGAGGTTGGACATCCACGTGGAGGTTGAAGTCTCCCATCAAGATAGCCGGTTTTCCTGACTTTAAGTGTTTTGCTGTTAGTTCTATGATTGGGGAGGGGTCTGATTCTAAGAGACCGGGAGGAGCGTAGATTAAGGCGAAAGTCAGATGTTTAGAGTTGAATAAAGCGAATTCCATATTGGCTATGGTATTGGATGTCTGCAATGTCAGACCTAGTGATTTTTTGGTTGCTAAGAGGAGGCGGCCGCCTCTTTTTTTGTGTCTGGGTATGGACAGTATATCGTAGGTCTGGATAGGTAGCTGGTTAATTAGAGTTGCCTAGGGAAACAAATTCTGATGGTACAAAAAACTGGGACGACTGCTGCTGTTTTTTGATTTCAGGGGGCAAAACCCTCTATCCCCAGTCTACTGCCTATGGGTGCCAAAATTTTACATCTGGCCCTGGGATGGCTATAGATTGGCGTTCCCAATAAATGCAAACTGACCTCCAAAGGGATCTTTCATAATCTCTTATGTGGAAATTAATAGAGCTCCCTATCCTCATATATTGAAGCAATTGAACCTGTACCACTGTAATGAAAGGGGTGGGGATTCTACTCAAGTTTTTCCTGATATTCTGAAAAACTGATGGATTCCATCTGAGATCTAAGGGCCTTGAATAAATATTTTCTGATGGAAAAGTTCAATTTCACTAAGCATCATACATACTCCTTTCAGAAGGAATCTTAGATTTTTAATGGGGGAACACCACCTCCAATACTGCTACTGATCCTCCTCTCAGTTCTGAAGAGTTTCTGGTCAAACCCTCCTGAGTCCCAGTCAGTTTTGACATTGACGATCTTTGAGGAGGAACTGGAGAAGCGCATGCAGCAGGCCGTGGAGAAGGCACTGGGCCTAGCACTGTCCCTCTTTGAGCTGCTGCTCAAATCCCTGCATATGCCCATCGGAGTGCTACTGACATCTTCACCGGTGTCTAAGCCTGGGATGGCATTGATGCCTGGTGGGGCATGAAGACCACCACTGACTGATCCTGTCATGATTCCTGGTTCCTTGGAGGAGGAAGCTCCCCTGGTGATGGGAGCAGCCTTGGAGTCCAGGCCCACATGGCCAGTTGAGTTGGTTCCCATAACTCTGGCCAGGCTCCAAGCGCCTTGGGACCCATCTCCTGCTTATGACAGGATGAGGACCCCTATGACCACTGGCGGGGGGAAGGCTCCTCATGCATTTTTGGATCACAGCAAATCAGATGGCCCTCCCCTCTGACCCTTCTCCCAATGGCAGAAGGAAATGTCCCCCAGAAGACCTCTCCTTTGCAGGCTTTGTTAGGTTTATTGCTGAAGTCATCCCCTTTACTTTGCAGATAGAGGAGGATGCCTGGCACAAAGTGCTGGATATTCTCCAGTATGTGGCACCTCCTAAGAAGATTGTGGCAGTCTCATTGCTTGAGATCCTTATGGAGTTGATAATGAGGTTGTGGGAAAACCCTCTCTCAGTGGCTCCCATGAATAAGACGGCAGACATGATATATCTCATCCAGAAAGCTCCTGGCTTCGATAAGCGACAGCTGCCACACCAGTTGGTTGTAGTTGAATCTGCTCTTGAGAAGCTCAAATGCACTTGGACCCATTCCTCGGCATCCCCACGGAAGAATTAAAGGGCCATGGATTCCTTGGGAGGAAGGCATTTCAGGTATACTATGCATACCGTCCACCTAGTGGCCTACCTGCTGTTTATGAGCTTGTATATGTGGGACATCCTGAAGCAGATGTTGGATGTGGCTGAGCAGCTGTCTGAGCAGTAGCAGGACACTCTTCAGGTCACTGTTACACAAGGGTCTAGAGTGGGAAACATGGGGTCCGTTCGACCTACAATATTTTTAAGGTGGCATCCAAGGTGTCTGCTGTAGGGATCTGTGTCTGCAGCCTCTCCTGGCTGTGGGCCTCTGATCTCCATCAGTAGGTGCAGGAATGACTCATTAACGTACCATACACAGGAGAGGATCTCTTCAGAGATGAGGTGAAAAATGCAGTGGCCCAAATTCGTGACTGATATGTGACACTTCAGCAGCTCTCTGCTGGTACTCGGGACCCATCCTCCTCATGCAGGAGGCCTTTGAGGTCTGGCCCCAGGAAATTTTTCTTCTATTTGAGGAGATACTGTCCTCTGCCACCAAGGTCCCATCAGCAGGAATAGGCCCTTCATAGCCATCCAAGGCAACAGAGGGCCCCAAAGCACCAGGCAGCGCCTCAGTCAACTTCGGGGTCAGGGTTTTGACTGGATTGAAGGGAGTGTAGGCAAGGCCATGGTACCCATGCTGACTGCTCTTCCAGTCTGGGTCAGGGTATGGTTCTACGTGAACCAATAGCCCAGTATAACTTCGAACCATTGGATCCTCACCATGGTTCTTAGAGGGTACAAATTAAGCCTATTGAGTGTCCCACCAAATTGCTTCCAGAGTCCATTTTGGGAAACAGAACATCAGGAAGTGCTTTTATATGAGCTCTCCTCCCTCTTATCAGAGTGGTTAAACCCATTCCACCAGGGCAGAGATGGTGGGAATTTTACTCCCGGTACTTCCTGATTCTAAAAAAAAAAACAGGGACTTTGACCCATCCTAGACCAAAGAGCCTTGAACAAGTTTCTAGAAGAGTAAACTTCAAGATGGTTTCCCTGGGAACTTTGATAACTTTCCTGCAAAAAAGAGGATTGGCTATGCTTTCTTGATCTGAAGGATGCATGCACACACCCACATCGAGATCTTCCCCAGCCACTGGAAGTCTCTCTGATTCATGGTGGAAAAACAGAACTTAAAAGTACTGCTTTCAGCTACTTGGGCTAATCTCTGCCCCGTAGGTCTTTACCAGTTGCCTGATCATGGTGGTGGCATGCCTTCACAGGCATCCCTATCTGGATGATTGGTTGACAGAGAGTACCTCTCAGGCAGGGGCCGAAGGGTCCATGCACTTGACTATCTGGGTGTTGGAGTCGCTAATATTCATAATCAACTATCCCAAGTCCCATCTCATCCCGTCACTTCAATTGGACTTCAAAGGAGCCCTGCTAGATACGGCTCAGGCCAAGGCCTTCTTGCCATGGCAATGGGCCATCACACTGACCAGATTCAATAGAGACAGCAAGTATTAACTTGGCACATGTTAAGACTTTTGGGCCACGTGGCTGCCACAGTACACGTTACTCCCTGGGCATGCATGCACATGGAACTGCCTAATGAAGCTTGCAATCCCAATGGCTTCAGGCCACTCAGATCTACAGGTCTGCATACGAATCACTATGTCCTCCGGGACTACTTGTTCTGGTGGCAGGAAATTTCCAACTTGACCGGGGGGGGAGGGGGTACCATTCCAAATTCCTCAGGTTCAATTATCCTGATCACGGATACATCTACCTAGGACCGAGGAGCCTATGTAAATGGGCTCAGCACCCAGGGACATTGCTTTCCCCCCCGCATCAGTCCTGTCAAATCAACTTCCTAGGGCGTTAGGCATTCAGGTATGCACTGTGGGTTTTCAGAGATACTGTTCAACAAATGGTGTTCCAGATAGACAACCAAGTGGCAGTGGACTACATCAACAAGCAGGGAGGTATGGACTCTTACTGCCTCTATCAAGAGACGGTCCAAATATGGTCCTGGGCCCTCTCCTTTAAGATGAGGCTCAGAGCAATATATCTGGCTGGTACGTAGAATGGGATAGCAGACAGACTTGAGTTGCTCCTTCAGACCCCACGAATGGTCTCTGGATCAAAGGGTAATGAATCGGATCTTCCACCTCTAGGGAAGCCCTGTGGTGGATCTGTTCACTGCTCCTTGGAACATGAAGGTTCCTAAGTTCTGCTCCATGTACATGACACACGGCAAGCTAGCCTCAGATGCCTTTGCCCTTCTTTGGGGCCAACGTATCTTGTACATGTATTCCTCAGTTCTGCTGGTGGTGAAGACTTTGATGAAGACAAGGGAATTATGATCCTCAGAGCCCCCACTCCTGAGGCAGATCTGGTTTCCATTCTGAAAGTTGTTTGTCTAGAAACCAATCAAACTGGGAACTTCCCCAAATCTAATCACCCAGGGTGGGGGCAGTTTGTGACATCCCAACCTTAAGGCCCTGTTGCTGACAGCTTGGATATTGAGAGGTTGATTCTACAACCCCTCAATCTATCAGACGAGGTGTCATGCATCCTTGTGGCTTCTAAAAAAGCCTTCCACCAGAAAGTTCTGTGGACTGAAGTTGTGGAGGTTTTCTATGTGGTGTGAGCAAAAGGCCCTAGACTCTTTCTTCTGCTCTGCACCAAAACAGCTTGACTACTTTCTATGTCTTTTTGAAGCTGGTCTCAAGACCAGTTCCATTAACATTTATCTGAGTGTAATTGGTGATTATGACTATGGTGTAGAGCAGAGCTTTCCAAACTTTTCATGTTGGTGACACACTTTTTAGACAAACATAATTTCGGGACACAGTAATTCAGTCTACTAGCAAACCAGAGGTTAAAGGTTAAACGAACTAAATTTATTTCGACAATTTATGTATGTTTCCTTAAATATATACATAATAAAATGTTTCACGATACAACCTATCTTGTGAAAACCTCTCATTTATATTAAAAATATATAATGTTCCAAGATTAATGTTCTAATTTATTAATAACTAATAAAACAAAGTTATTGTGTTATTCAATTTACCTCTTTAATGAGATATATGAGCTTGATGGGATGAACACAGATTTTGAATATTTGGTGTTAATAAGAAAGTCCAAAGGGTCTTCTGCGTAATTTTAAAAAGCTGGCCAGTTTCACACTATAAAATTATTTGATAGCCTCATTCAACTAATTCTATATGGCTTTGAGAGTGAAGTCTGGAATTTATAGGAAGGGACAGAATGTCAATATAAATCCTGCACCTCCAGTTCTGTAACTCTGTGCATCCACTGAAATTCCCCCAAACAATGGAGCTTGGATGTTTCTCTTACAGCTCATCATACTAAAAGATATTTTCAAATTCTGGTGTCACCTCACAGTAACAGCAGCACAAACACCTTCCACTGCCAAGCACATTGTGAACTAACACAAAACCTCCCAAAAAAGACACTCAAAATCTATACTGCAATCCCATTGTAACACAACAGTAATAACACCAAGGACTCAAACAACAATAACCCTACCTGTGAAAAAGCAAGGGTAAATATTACACTGGGTCCTAGAATACCAATACACCACCTTCTGAGGAAACAAAACAAACCAGATTGCTATAGATCCCTATTCTAGCAGAATCTCTCATCATGATCACACACACAGAGCAGTGACAGACCCTCACCAAATACAGAATACAAAATAAAGGAGCACAAATTAGACAAAAACTGAAATGGAAACCCCAAGAAGCCAGACTCTGTGTATTAACAATGGAAAAACAGAACCACCATTCCTCATAAAACAAATAAAATCAAGAAACATAAAGCATCAGTTATAATAGTAAAACCATACTAATAAAAGAATATTTTAAAACTACTGATAAATAGAATTTCTATTAATTAAAACATATACATTTTTTACAATTTCCCAAATAGCAATAAAATATTTAAAAACAGCACATATATCAAATAACACCCAATAATTAAAACTAATAAGGTTTTTAAAAAGCCCCTGCTGTCCATACGTGGGAGCTCTTGATTTCCAGTCACCCTGATACTGTCGAGGATTAGGAGGTTATCCTCTCTCTCTCTCTCACATACTCCCATGTCCATTCTCTCTCACACATACACTGTCACATACATACATGTTCATGCTCTTATACCCACCATAACTTCTTGCTCTCACAGACACTGACACACACTCAGGCTCTAAGACACTCTCTCCCCCTCCACACCCCCCCCCCCAAACTCTTACTCCCCTGGATTTTTCTCATACACACACATGCTCTCTCTCTCTCTGGCTCCCTCACATACACACAAACACACACACCCAGGCATTCTCACACACTGAAACTGACCCCCAGGCAGGCTCCCATTCATTTTCACACCGCTCCCTCACCATCCCCCAGGCATGCACACATTCATTCTCACACACACAGACCCCCAGGCAGGCACCAATTCATTCTCACACACACACACCACACAAGGCAGGCACCTATTCTCACACATACAAAACCCCAGGAAGACACCCATTCATTCTCATACACAGACACACCCTCAGGCAGGCACCCATGCATTCACACACATACACCCCCAGGCAGACTCCCATTCATACACATGCACACTAAAGGCAGACCCCCTCTCTTTCTTTTGCCAGCAACCTCGGAGCCTCTCTCGTTCCTCTGCTGCCACTGTCACTGATGCCGCATGGCTATTTGGGAGGCACTGATTGCTGCTATTGGCACTGAAGCCCATTCTGCTACCTCCTCTGTGCAGGCCCCGTGGGTTTCCACTTCCTCCATGTTGATCTCGTACATTGTGAGAGCCGCATAGAGAAAGTGCTACTCTTGCACATTACCAAAGATTACATGTGCCAATCAGTAAAAAGTAATTTGTTTTTTTAACCTTTGCTGTCTGATCTTAGTTTTCTAATCGGTTGGTCACAGGCTTTTTTGTTCCACCTCCCCTTTCTTATTTTTTTGCCAATTCCTTTCATATTGTCTTTGTTTTCTATTTCTTTTCTCTCCATCTATCTTCTTCCCTCAAACATAGTCAGGTTCTCATTCTCACATGCTTTCTCTCTCTCACTCTCACATGCTCTCTCTCATACAGTCATTCATACAGTCTCTCTCTTGCACATGCTGTCTGACTCTCACACACCCAGGCTCTCTCTCTCCCACATGCTGTCTTGCTCAAGTACAGACTCTCACTGTCACATGCTCTCTCTCATACAATCATTCATACACACAGGCTCTCACTGGCACATGCTGTCTCTCTCACACACACAGGCTCTCTCTGCAAACATTCAGGTCCTTACTCCCGCACACAATCTCTCAACTCATCTCATACACGCACTCTACAGGCCCTCAGCCTCTCTCTTACCTCTGGGCTCCTCTTCACGGGTCGCTGCAGGATGGGCTCTGCAGTGGCCCTGATCTTCGCGGGCCGATGCGCGGCAGCGGCGTCCCTGATCTTCGCGGGCCGATGCGCAGCAGCGGTGGGGACCATGCTACCGGGCCGCCTCCTCTTCTCGCCCGATGCAACAACGCTGCTCCTCTTCTGCACGTGGCTGATGCTCCTCCTTCTTCCTGCCCGTGTGGCTCCGGCAACATTTTTCTTCCGGGGCCGCGTGGGCAGGAAGGAGGCGGAGCACCTGCACGTTTAGACATGATCTTTTTTCTTTGGGCCATGGTGACGTAAGCTCCACCACGGCCCTGCCGATCTTCCTGCTGTGTGTCTCCAGCACACAGCACAGCCCAGCCCAGCGAAACTTCACTGCTCAGCCGCCAGTGGGATGAGGTCCGCATTGGCTCCCACTTGCCGGTGTCACGTGCACCGGGCTTGTGCGACACACTAAAGTGTCGCGACACACACTTTGGAAAGCTCTGGTGTAGAGGGTAAGCCCTATCTTTGTACAGCCTATAGTTGTACATTTCATATTGTGGTTGTTACAGTTGAAGCCTCTCCTAAGGCTTCCCTATCCTGGGACCTTGATGTGATTTTTAGCTCTTCTAATGGAAGCTCCTTTTGAGCCACTGTGCTCCTGTAACCTGAAGTACCTGACCTGGAAGGTCATGTTTTGGTGGCGGTCACTTAGCACGCAGGGTCAGCGAACTCAAGGCTTTATTGACTTATCCTGATTATACTAAATTTTGTGTGATAGGATGGTCTTATGCACACACTCTAAGTTCCTGCCTAAGGTGGTGTCAGACTTCTGTTTTAACTAGTCATCATCCTGCCAACATTTTTTCCCAGGCCCCATTTGCACTAAGGTGATAGTGCTGCACAGCTTGGACTGTAAGAGAGCCTTAGCCTTCTATCTGGAGCTAACAGAAGTCCATACAGTCCACCCAGCTTTTTGTTTCTTTTGGCCAGAACAGGATGGGGATCGCTGTTGTCAGATGCTTTCCAGTTGGCTAACAGACTGCATCTTCTGTTATGCCCAGGTCAGATTGAATCTTTCGGGCCATGTCAAGGCTTACTCTGTTTGAGTCATGGCAACGGCAGTGGCCCATTTGCAAGCAGTCCCCATGGAGGAAATTTGCAGAGCTGCGATGTGGAGTTCCATCCACTCATTCACATCTCATTACTGTTTGGCCAACCTGTCCTTCTGAACTTGTTTGAGGTTTAGAATGCAACTCTGTTCCTGTCTAGGGCCCATTCTTTCTGTTCAGGCTGCCCCCCCCCCCCCCTCATGTTACCAACAAAATACTTAGTGTGCCTGTTGGCACCTGTAGCTAAGGATTTTACCCATGTGTGAGGACTACCATCATGCTTGTCCTTTGAGAAAGCAGAGTTGCCCTCCTGTACCAGGTGTTCTCTGAGGACAGCAGGATGTCAGTCTTTCCATGATCATCCGCTTCCCTTTGGAGTTGGGTATTGTGGGTTTTGTTCTTTATTTTCTTCTTAATTCTATGTTATAAGACAGAGGGGAACCCTCGTGGACGCGTGGTATATTGCATGCTGGAGCATGCTCAGAGAGGCTCAGTCAAGGTTCTAGAAACTTTGAAAGTTTTTTGTGCCAGGCTCCATCAGATATTGTCACCCATGTGGGAGGACTGATATCCTGCTGTCCTCTGAGGACACCTGTTACAGGTAAGAAACTCTACTTTCCCCCTTCTTTGGAAATATTTCATATAGAATCGATCAGTTGGGAGCTCCTTAAACTCTGATAAGAGACAACGAATAATGTTTCATTCCAATATTGAGTCTCTTGACTTCGTGGCCTGGATGGTGCGAGCCAGATGGCTATTTTAATAAGGAAACTAATCATATTGAGGTAATTATAGGTAGGAAGACAACATAATGGTGACTTTGGAAAATTAAACACCCATAAAATGGTAAGGCATGTTGTGGATTAAAATGTGCTCATTTGGTATGATATAACTTCTAAATAAATGAAAACTTGTCAGAGGAAAATGGCTAAATTTTAGGTGAATGCTGAAGTTGTTCAACATGATATTCAATGGGACTGACTCTGTTCTTTGATACAATTTTAGAATAATTGATTTTGTGTATTAATACTGAGATGTGAATGGGGGGAGTCAGATGGGGTGAAATTGTTCTGTCTACACCTCCCCTCCCAGTTAGTTCCATCTGTCCAGAATAAAGGAAGGAAGGAAAGAGATTTGGCATTAATTTTCTGGGATGATGTATTTACATTAATTACCTGTTCTTCAAGTGATTAATATCAATTAGCATTTTTTAAATTTTATTTTTATTTAGTCAGTCATTCTGAAGTAATAAAATAGTGAGACAGCAGGAAACAAAATCTGAGGTTATCACACTATGGCCTTTCAAAGTTCATATATAAATGCAGAATGAATATACACTTTTTTCAGAGGAAAAGACCTCAGAAACTAAGCAACAAGTTATAACATCTTTGCAGCAGCTCAAGTTTTAATTGTAGTCAAAACTCCCATTTCCTTTTTTTAATATATTTTTGGTATATGATTCCAATTTATTTGTGAATTGTGCAAACTTAATATGTTCAAGTGAATAAATTGAAAACTTATGCGAGCTTGAAAAACTGTGCAAACTTATGTTCTAATCAAAAGGTGAACACTTATCTTGTTTTACATCAAGATTCTGGTACTGCCACGTTTAGCTACAGCGCTGCATTGTGGCTTTGCTTTTCATTCTTTTGCTTGCACAGTACTGCCTCTAGGACATTACCTAAATATAAGATGATAAAACAAACAGGCCGATCCAATAATATTGGTACTAATAAAATGTATGCTGCACATTTTTAAAACCAAGATTTTTTTGATGCAATAAGCTAATGATATGCTAATGCATTGGCAGTTTAAAAAAAAAAAAGTAAAATTTTTAAATGTCTAGCACCTTCCCTATTTCTAAAGTGCATAATTTATTTTGCATTTGTAGCCCGCGCAATCTAAAGTACTTTGCAGCTTATAGCAAACATATGCAATAAAATGAAAGACTAACAAATTAAAAGGCTGCTAATATCTAAAAAAAAAAACAAACAAAAAAAACAAATTAAAATAAATTAACTATACTTAATTTGGTAAAAGATCACTTAAATCAAAGATGTTACAACAGGTTAGAAAATGAGATTGTAATTGAAGCAAAAGCTTGTGAAAAATAGAATGCTTTTAATTGCTTCCTGAAAGTGGAATAACATAAAATTAGCCATATTTGGTTGGTTAAGCTATTCCAAAGGATTGACCTTACAATGCAAAAAGTTCTTTCCTGTGTTTCATAAAGATGTACAAGACTAGTTGATAGAATATTTATTTAATAAAGATGTAGTAGTCCAGATGGACAATCTGAAGAGTAGCAAATCACTTGGACAGGATGGTATATATCCCAGGGTTCCGAAAGAACTTAAAAATTAAATTTCAACCTATTAACAAGAAATTTGTAACCTATTATAATCATTCATTGTACCTGAAGACTGGAAGATAGATTGGATATATAAAAAGGGCTCCAGAGGTGATTCGAAAAACTATAGACCGATGAGCCTGACTTCGGTGCCAGGAAAAATTGTGGAAACTATTATGAAGAATAAAATCATGGAATATATAGATAGACATTCAGTGGGACACAGCCAGCATGGATGTACCCAAGGGAAGGCTTGCCTCACAAATTTTTTTTGAAGGGGTGAATAAGCATATGAATAAAGGTGAACCAGTAGATGTGTATTTGGATTTTCAGAAGGCGTTTGACAAAGTTTCTCTTGAGAGGCTTCTAAGAAAAGTAAAAAGTCATGGGATACGAGGCGATGTCCTTTTGTGGATTGGAAACTGGTTAAAAGACAGGAAATGGAGTAGGATTAAATGGTTTGTTTTCACAGTGGAAAAAGGTAAACAGAAGAGTGCCTCAGATTTGTACATGGACCAGTGCTTTTTAATATATTTATAAATGTTCTGGAAAAAGGTATGATGAGTGAGGTAATCAAATGTGCAGCTGACACAAATTATTCAGAGTAGTTATATCACAAGTGGATTGTGGTAAATTGCAGGAGGACCTTGTGAGACTGGAAGATTGGGTGTCCATATGGCAGATGGAACCTAGCATAGTCATATTTCATTTTAGGAGTTATCACCCAGAAAAAAGATCTGGGCATCATAGTAGTTATATTGAAATCTCTGGCTCAGTGTGCTGTGGCGGTCATAAAAGCAAACAGATGTTGGGAATTACTAGAAAGGAAATGGCAAATAAAATGGTGGATGCCATAATGTCTCTGTATCGCTCTGAATACACAACCATGAAAGGATTTGAACAGGTAAATGTGAAACTGTTATTTACTCTTTCTGATAATAAAAGGACTGGGGGCTCTCCATGAAATTAGCAAGTAGCATGTTTAAAACAAATTGGAGAAAATTCTTTCTCATAGGACAAGCAGGATGGTAGTCCTCACATACGGGTGACATCACAGGATGGAGCCCAATCATGGAACAATCACGGCACTAACCCTGCAGCCAGCAGGTGTCCCCCCTCAGTCTTCTTTTTTCCACACAGCATTAGCCACGCGGTTAAGGAGCTCTGCAGATATTCCTGACAGGAATTTTCCTCACGGAATTACTGAAAACCTTCTTAGACTACAGGGGACCCTCCTTCAACTTTTTCAAGCCACGGTACTTCGGTAAGTTTTTTTTTTTACCTGTTTTCAGTCGATTTCAGTCTAGTTTGGCCCTTGTGGCCTACTGGCCATCGACCGTACCGCGACTCAAATTTTTCAAGGCCATGGTGTCTGGGTTCCGTCCGGTGCCTGGACTGTAGCCGCACCATGTCCATAACAGACCCCTCATAAGGTCTGTGTAATGTGTCTTGGATGTGAGCACGATGTCCTGACCTGCACCAAATGTGCCCTAATGACACCAAAGGGTCGCAAGGCCAGAATGGAGAAGATGGAACTTCTCTTCCGTGCTCAAAACCCGATGCTGTCCATTGCAACGACGTCGTCTGAACCGGCACCTTCCACTTCGCGCCAGCATCGACCACAGTCTGGTGACCGTCCGGCATTGACGACTTCTCGGCCCTCTACTCCCCCTCAGGACCGAGGGGATCGTAGAGAGAAACATTGCCATCGACATCGGAAGTCTCGGACCATCGAGGGAGCGAAATCATTGACCTCGCCATCGTCCGAGCCGCCGTAAAAAAAACAAAACAAAACAAAAAAAAAACCCCGTCCACAAAAGGCACTGACCTTTTCTGCGACCGGGTCACCGAGGCAACCCTCACCCGGATGGGTATCGGGAGCCGCGACTCCGCCTTTAACGGTGGTCCCTCTGGCTATGCCTCTGCCTCCTTCTCCCCTTCTGGAGCCGGGGCTGATTGCTCCAGGTCTCCATGAAGAACTGGACTGGATGGTTCAGGAGGCCATCAACAAGTCGATGCATCGATTCCAAGTTCCTCCGGAACAGACACCGGTGCCGATCGTGGAACTGACCACTGACCAGATTCCAGCAGCGTTGGCACTGCTAATCTAGAAGATGGAAGCGCTTATTGCCGCTTTTCCACCGATGGATCCCGGGTCACCGATGGCGCCGGTGCCCCCTCCGCTTACTTTGTCATCAGGAGGAGAAACACCGTTCCACATCCCTCCATCGGGGGTCCTATCGATGCAGATGCGTCTGGCGCCACCGATCCATCCATCGATTCTTTCGATGCCTTCATCGGTGCCTCCAGTTCTTCCTTCGATTCCTTCAGAGCCTAGACCTGGCACTTCAGGAATTCCACCACCCCGCCCCCAATTGGTTCCTAGAGGGGCAGGTGCTGATCCCTATGATATCTGGACTGATGATTCTTCACCAGGCACCGATGACTTGCCTTCACCACCTTCTCCTGCTGAAAGCAGGAAGCGTTCTCCTCCAGAGGACCTTTCCTTCATAAATATTGTGAAGGAGAGGTCGGAATTGGTTCCCTTCCAATTACAGACCGAACAAGATGACGGGCATCAAATGATGGAGCTGTTGCAATTCCTGGATGCTCCCAAGGAAATAACCTCTATCCCTATTCACCAGCTTCTTCTGGATCTTCTCAAAAAGAACTGGGAAAATTCTGGCTCTGTTACTCCAGTCAGCTGGAAGGCTGACACCACTTATTTGGTACAGTCAGCTCCAGGTTTTCAAAAACTTCAGTTGGATCACCAATCTGTGGTTGTAGAATCGGCCCAAAAGAGGGCAAGGAGATCAAAACCCCACTCTTCCTTTCCCCTAGGCAAAGAGCAGAAATTTCTAGATGCCATTGATTGCCGTGTCTTCCAGGGCTCAATGCTCATCTCCCGAATCGCCTCTTATCAGCTCTATATGACCCAATACAACAGGGTCTTATTTAAGCAGATACAAGAATTGACAGACTCCCTGCCTCAACAATTCCAAGAACAACTTCAAACCCTAGTGAATAAGGGCTTTGAGGCAGGCAAGCATGAGATCAGATCATCTTATGATATCTTTGATACTGCTACCAGGGTATCTGCAGCTGCTATTTTGGCAAGAAGATGGGCCTGGCTCAAGTCTTCGGACCTTCGCCCTGAAGTACAGGACAGATTGTCCGACCTGCCCTGTGTAGGAGACAGTCTGGCGAGCAGATTCAACGGACGGTGGTGGAACTCAAGGACCATCATGATACCCTGAGACAGCTCTCTGATGCCTTCTGAGTATTCCTCAAAACAACCTCTCTGCAAGGACACTAAGAAGTCATTCTTCCGTCCGAAGAAATCCTACCCGCCACTGTCTAGAGCTCGTTCTGAGATCTTTCCAGAAAACCCAGTCTTTTCAACTACGAAAACAAAAGCTTCAAGCAGCTCCTCAGCCGGGCCCTGCTTCCGGGTTTTGACTCCTGCATAGAGAGCAGCAGCCAGCTTCCACTGCCTCACATACCAGTGGGAGGTCGATTGAGTGCCACCTGTTGTTGAAATGGCACAATCACCTCAGAGCAGTGGGTCCTAGTGATAATCGCTCAAGGTTATCATCTGAACTTTCTCTCCATCCCACCGGACTCCCTACCTCTACCGACATGGAGAACATCTTACCACTCTATCCTCCTGGAACAGGAGGTCTCCCTCCTCCTCCAGTCCAAAGCAATAGAACCAGTGCCCTACTCTCAGCACGGCCTGGGGTTCTATTTCCGGTACTTTCTAATCCCCAAAAAATTGGGAGGCGTTTGTCCAATTCTGGACCTCCGTGCCCTCAACAAGTACCTCCATTGAGAAAAGTTCAAAATGGTAACCTTGGGTTATCTTCTTCCTTTTTTGCAAAGAGGAGACTGGCTCTGCTCTCTAGACCTCCAGGGCACATACACACATATTGCGATAACTCCATCTCATCGCAGATTCTTGAGATTTCTGGTAGGCCCCAAGCACTATCAGTACCGAGTGCTTCCATTCGGCCTGGCATCTGCACCACGAGTCTTCACAAAATGCCTCATAGTTGCAGCCTTCCTCAGGTCTCAAGGTGTTCATATCTACCCCTATCTAGACAATTGGTTGATCAGGGCTCCCTCTCAGCTCTGTCGTTCCTACATTTTACCTTACACACTCTGATTTCGCTAGGATTTCTTGTCAACTACGACAAATCCTACTTAGTTCCATCTCAAATTTTATCATTCATAGGGGCAGACTTGTACACCTTGCAGGCTAAAGCTTTTCTGCCTCGTCAGCGAGCTTTCACTCTAGTCTTTCGCACATCAGCTGCAGTCTCAACACAGCACGACTGCATGCCACTTCATCATCCTACTGGGACACATGGTGTCCTCAGTTCAGCTTACCCCAATGGCCCGCTTGGCCATGAGAGTCATGCAGTGGACTCTAAGGTCACAATGGACTCAATCCATTCAGCCCCTGTCTACCATTGTCCATGTCACCGATTCACTCAGTTTCTAGCCTGGTGGAAAAATTAGATCAATCTCCTCCAAGGCTTGCCCTTCCAGGCTCCAGATTCTCAAATAATTCTCACCACCGATGCTTCCAACCTCAGCTGGGGAGTCCATGTAGCCGAACTGCAGACACAAGGATCTTGGTCTCCAGAGGAAGCCAAACACCAAATCAATTTCCTGGAGCTTCGAGCAATCAGATATGCTCTCAGGGTATTTCAGGATCGCCTGTCCAATAAAGTCTTCCTGATTGACGGACAACCAGGTGGCCATGTGGTACATCAATAAACATCGATGTACCTCAGGGCCACCTACTTGCCGGGAGTGGACAATGTGTTGCCAGACAAACTAAGTCGCACCTTTCAGCCGCATGAGTGGTCTCTCAACCCCTCAGTGGCGGACTCAATCTTCCAACAATGGGGTTACCCTCATATAGATCTTGTTGCGTCACTTCAAAACCGCAAAGAGAACTTTTGCGTTCTCACTCGCAGTCAACACTATCAGTCATGAGATGCATTCTCCCTCTCATGGGCGACTGGTCTCCTATATGCATTCCGTCCACTTCCACTTCTCTCAAAGACTCTCATGAAGTTAAGTCAGGACAAGGGAACCATGATTCTGATAGCACCTCATTGGCCACGCCAAATGTGGTTTCCAATACTTCAGGATCTCTCCATTTGCAGGCACATTCCCTTGGGAAAGGACCCGCTTCTGATCACTCAAAACAGCGGGTGCCCATGCCACCCCAATCTTCAAGCCTTGGCCCTGACAGCCTGGATGTTGAAAGGTTAATTCTTCAGCCACTTAACCTTTTGGAACCGGTTTCCTGTGTCCTGATTGCTTCACGGAAGCCTTCCACGAGAAAATCCTACCTTTACAAATGGAACAGGATTAAGTCATGATGCTCTTCTCAATCCCTTGACCTCTTTACCTGTCCTACCACGAAGTTTCTAGACTATCTCTGGCACTTGTCAGAATCCGGTCTAAAAACGTTCTCCATCAGAATGCATGTCAGTGCGGTAGCTGCCTTCCATAAAGGTACTGGGGACATTCCTATTTCAGTACAGCCCCATGTAACACGTTTTCTGAAGGGCTTACTTCACCTCAAGCCTCCGCTGCGTCCTCCAGCTCCTTCTTGGGACCTCAACCTGGTTTTGGGTCGGCTCATGAAACCACCATTCGAGCCTCTCCAATCCTGTGATCTTCGCTATCTCACATGGAAAGTGATCTTCTTTTTGGCAATCACTTCGGCTCGCAGAGTTAGTGAGTTACAGGCTCTAGTCACCTATCTGCCTTGCACTAAACTTCTGCAGGACCGGGCAGTACTCTGCACTCACCCTAAGTTCTTTCCTAAGGTAGTATCGGAGTTTCATCTCAATCCATTATGCTACCTACCTTTTTTCCCAGGCCCCATTCCAATCCAGGAGAGCAGGCTCTGCATACCCTTGACTGTAAACAGGCGCTAGCGTTCTACCTAGACTGTACAGCTGCCCACAGGAAGAGCACTCAATTGTTTCTCTTTCCACTCCATTAAATTGGGGCAGCCTGTGGGTAAGCAGACTCTCTCTCCTCCTGGTTAGTTGACTGCATATCATTTTGCTATCAGCAAGCGGGCATTCCACTTCAAGACAGTGTTAAAGCACACTCTGTGATGGCCATGGCGACTTCAGTAGCACACCTACGCTCTGAGCCGCTTCCTGACATTTGCAGGGCTGCCACCTGGAGTTCCCTCCATACCTTTACATCCCATTATTGCTTAGACAAAGCCAGAAGACATGATTCCATCTTTGGCCAGTCTGTCTTGCGCAACCTATTTACAACTTGACGTACCAACACCCTTCCGCCTGCCCAGTAGGTTTTACGATGCCCTCTACCAAATTCCACCCCAGTCCTAGTGCCTTTGCACACCTGGGTACATTTGGTGCATACTCGGACATCCTCAGCTCGGTACTCACCCATATGTGAGGACTACCATCCTGCTTGTCCTGTGAGAAAGCACATGTTGCTTACCTGTAACAGGTGTTCTCACAGGACAGCAGGATGTTAGTCCTCACGAAACCCGCCCGCCACCCCGCGGTGTTGAGTTCGTTACGTTTCTTATTTTCTTTTTCGGCACTTCCTGTAGCTTTTAAAGAAGACTGAAGGGGGACCTCTGCTGGCTGCAGGGTTAGTGCCATGCTAGGCATGCCCAGTAGGTGCCAGTCAAAGTTATAGAAACTTTGACAAAATTGTTCCGTGATTGGGCTCCATCCTGTGATGTCACCCATATGTGAGGACTAACTTCCTGCTGTCCTGTGAGAACACCTGTTACAGGTAAGCAACATTTGCTTTTTCACTCAATGCACAATTAAGCTCTAGAATTCGTTGCCAGAGGATGTGGTTAAGGAAGCTAATGTAGCTGGGTTTAAAAAAGGTTTGAATAAGTTCCTGGAGGAGAAGTCCATAAACCGCTATTAATCAATAGGGAATAACCACTGCTTGTTGCCATCATTAGTAGCATGGATTTATTTAATGTTTGGGTACCAGTGGCGGTTCTGTAATGAGGCAACATGAGGCGACCACTTCAGGCGGCAAAATTTATCTCCTCAAACTCCTCTAGCAGCTGCTTCACCCTGCCGCCAAAACAACAAAGGACTCGTGGGCTGCTGGCAATGTTCCTTTTAAGGTGCGTGTGTGGCCGTGCATAACGGTTCTGGAGACCGCATTCAGCTATTCTACTCCCATGCAGTAAGACCAGCAGAGCCGTGGTAGAGCTCATCCCACCACAGTCCGACGTTTAGACGAGACTCCCAAAGTTCCGGGTGCCCCACAGTATTAAAAGCTTGGGAGAGTTGCACTTTCTCTACGCTGATCTCAAGATGCACAGAATCAGCATGAAGGAAGTGCTAGCCCTGCAAATTTTTAATATCACGAGGCCTGCACAGAGAAGGTAGCAGAACAGGCTTCAGTGCCAGTAGCAATGATTGGTTCCTCCCCAACAGCCACGCAGTGCATTGAGGCTCCTGGCAAAATAAAGATGGGGCCTTCCTTAAGTAGTGTATGTGTGTGAATGGGAGCTTGCTTGGGGGGGGGGAGGTGTTTGTGGGTGTGTGAATGAATGGTTGCCTGCTTTGTGGGTCTGTGTATGGGTGTGAAAATGAATAGAAGCCTGCCTGGGGTGGGGGGAGCAGTGTGAGAATGAATAGGAGCCTGCCTGGGGGGGGGCTGTTTGTGTGAGTGCATGTGTGTGACAGCATGTGAATGAGAACCTGTGAGAGACACTGAGAGAATGGTGTGTATGTATGAGAGAGAGCATGTGAAAGTGAGAGCTGTGTGTAAGCCACAGCATGTGAGAGGAGGAGCCTGTATGTGTGAGAGTATTTGAGAGAGACAGCGTGTGAGAATGAGTGCTTGAGTGTGTGTGAGGGAGGAAGGAAAGAAGACAGGTAGAGAGAAGAAACAGCAAAAAAAAAAATCTTGTAAAAGGAAATGGGGAAGATCAAGCAAGGGAAATTAGAAAAAAATAGCCGGTGACCAACCAATTAGAGAAATAAGATCAGATAACAATGCCAAAAAATATATTTTGAATTTTTAGTGATTTGCATATGTTAACTTTAGGAATGTGCAGTACATATTTGTGTATTGTTCTTTCTTCAGTATTCCATTGTTTAGTCTGGTTACTCAGGCTTTCCATTTTATTTTTGTTTGCCTGTTTCTGTTTCTAATTTGTAGTCGCCTTATTCTGCATGTGTGACTGAGGTGCAGTATGTCTACTGGCATGTAGTTTTTCTGTGGGGCTTTGGAGCAGTAGGTGGTGTATTAGTGTTCTAGGGCATGGTATAATATTTACATGGCTGCTGTGTCATAGATATGGCTGCTGCTGTTTGAATCCTGAGAGTACTGATAAGGTATGGAATAACAAGGTTCTAGGTGGGTTTTTTTTTGCAGGGGTTTATGTACTTAGTGTTTTGGCAGTGAAGGGTGTGCAGTTACTGAGATGAGTATGGAGGTGGAAGAGGAGGAATATTGAGTGAGTGCATGTACGTGAGATTCTGGGGAGTGAATGAGATGCATGAGTGTATGTGTATTTGTGAGAATGATCGTGTATATATGAGAGAGTATGAGTGTGAATATGCAAGTGGGTATATATAAGTTTGTGTGCATGTTGCTCCAATGTTCCCTCTAAGGATTGGGTTGTTTTGAACATAAAATTGATAGACTTTTGGCATCAAAGTAAGTAGTGCTCACAAGGTAATGAAACCAAAAATCTTTGCTCACAGCAACCCAATCCTTAGAAGGAACATTTGCTGCTGGTGGAACCCAATCTGCCCAGCAGCGAAGAGGCGGCTTAGCAGATGTCTGCAGAACTCAACCTGCCGATGGGGGAAAAAAATAAAGCAAAGGCCTGGCCGGCCACAGGTAGAGCCCAACCTGACCGGCGGTAAAGAAAAGGCCCAGTGGCAGCCAAAAACAAGCAAAGACCTCATGTACCACCAGCAGAACCCATCCTGCTGGCAGTCGAAAAACAACAAATGACTCGTGGGCCTCTAGTGGAGCTCAACTATCCAGTGGCAGGTAAACAATGAAGGACCTGCCCAACAGCAAAGTAGGAAAGGCCTCGCTGGTGGCCTAAAAACAGACTAGGCTAAACAGCAGCAGAAGAAAATGAGGCTACCGCTGACTGCTGAGCTCATCTGCTTACAGCCTGACAGCGTGCGAGTAAGATAGAGGGAGTGGGTATTCATTTGAAGAGTGTGTGTGTAAGAGCGAGCAAGTAAGAACATCTGCGTGTATGAGCATGTGTGGAGAGCATCTGTGTACATGTTAAATGTGTGTGTGTGTGAGAGAGAGAGAGGAAAAAAAGTTTCTCCTTCCTTTTCCACATTCCCCTCTCCCACTAATCCACAGAAATCCCAGGATGACTGGAAATCACAAGTTCCCAGGTATGGATTTTTTTATTCTTACTAAGTTTAATTATTGGTACTATTTCATTTGTCTGCTATTTGGAAATATTTTATTCATGTTTGTGAAAAATTTTATAATTTTTGAGATTTTAATTATTGGTTGTTATGCTATTCATCAGCTGTTCTGAAATATATTTTCTTTTTATTAGTATGGTTTTACTATTATGATTGTTTCATATTTCTTGATTTTATTGTTTTGAGGAATGGCATTTGTTTTTCCATTGTTGCACTGCATATAGTGAGGCTTGTTGTGGTTTTCAGTTCGATTTTTTTTTCTTCTGTATGTCTGTTTATACTATATAGTCTCTTTATTCTTTATCTGGTGAGGGTCTGTATGTGGTCTCCATGTGTAACTGAGATGAAGTACCCTGCTAATATGAAGTTTCTATTTTAGGATCTATAGCAGGCTTGCTTTTTCCATTTTCCTAATAGGAGGTGTATTGGTTTTTAGGACCTGGTTGATATCTGCAGTGTTGCCTTTTCATAGTTAAGGTTTTTATTGTTTCAGTGATGGCAGCTAGTATTCTTTCTTAGTATGGGAGGTATACTACTGTAATTGTAATTCAGTTTACGTATGGCTTTCTGGAGACAAAGCCCACACCCAGCATACATTACCATAGGCCTTATACCAAATGCCTGCCAAGTGTTTATTTTGATTTTTGTAGCGCTTTCTGGATGGCACCACAGTAGTGCATGTAAAAATAATATGCATGTTGTGGTATTTCTATCTCAGAAAACTATACTTTGAATCTCTTCATGTAAAATTGATTATTATAAATGTAAACTTTTTTATTGTTTGAGGGCTGGGAAGGAGGGAGGCGCAAGGTTCTAAAGTTCATCTAAAGCACCTGATATCCTTGACTAGGCCGGTAGCGAATTTGCCCCACAAAGGCTCCTATCATTCATCCATCCCTCATTTCTCCAGGTGCAAATGCTGGGGAAACATGGGAGATAGGTGGGAGGGTTCCTGGAAGTGTGGCAGGGTTGCTAGCTTCCTAGAAATACTGAATTATCACAGAAACTCTGCTACTTCTCTGGGAACTCTGGCCCCTGCTTTCCTCCTGCAGCATTTCAAATCACCGAAAGGCCCAGACGACAGAGACCCTACCCCCCCTTGCCCTTCTTGATGATTTGACCCATATTGTGCTTGGGGTGGGGGTATGGGGGGCATGCCTTCTCATTCCTCGCCTCAGGTAGCAGATTTCCTTGAGCTGCCCTTGTTGGGTATTTGCCAGTTTCTTGTGACCTGGATTGGCGACTGTAGGAGATAGGACACTGGGCTTGATATACCCTTGGTTTGACCCAGTATGGCATATCTTATGTTCTTATTTTAAATTGCAACCTACTGATCTCAACGCACTTTACGATTTGTATATTTTAAGTAAAGTGCTCACACACAAAGGAGTTTCATGACTGAGTGCACAGTGAATCAGATATGATCTTAAACTGTATCCTCCATTTATTTTATAGGAAGCCACTAAAGCTTATATAGAATAGGAGTTATATTATCAGAATGCTTGGCACCTGTAACAAGCCTAGCTACTACATTTTAGACTGCTTGCAGGCCACACGTATGCATGAAGCTATACATACAATGAATTACAAAAATCCAATGTGGAAATAACTGAAGAAAATATTATTGTCCTGAAATTTCTTGTAGTTAAAATGGCTTAAGGTTTCGTAGTCCACAAAGCTTGTTAAATGCACTCATGGTGACACTTTTTTTATTTGCTCTTTTAATGATAAGCTAGGTTCTAAACATATTTCAGTGTTCCATACTGAAGTTGATATCTTTAATGATCAATCCTAAAATTTAAAAGACCTTGGAAAATCTACAGCTGATGTACTACTAAGAATTGTTAGTTTAGTTTTACTGAAGCTGGTGTACATCATCCCTAAATATCTCAAAAAAATTATGTACAATATCCAGTGCAACTGCTACAGATGTAATGGGGATAAATAATTTTATCCCAGGACAAGCAGGATGCTAGTCCTCACATATGGGTGACATCGGTAATGGAGCCCTATGTACGGAAAAACTTCTTTAAAAGTTTCCATGAAACTTTTGACTGGCACCAAAGTGCCTACTGAGCATGCCCAGCATGCCATGATATTCCCTGCCACAGGGGTCTCCCTTCAGTCTTCTTTTTTCCGCGAAGCACTTAGCATCGCGCTCTATTGGAGTCCTGAGGTGATTTCACCTCCTTTAAAAAGTTTAGCTTTTCTGGAAAAAATTTATCCCACCGCAAGGGTTTCCCTTAGTTGTCACCGCAGTAACTTTTTTCCCTTTTCGGTTTCCGGCCGGGACCGACATTTTTGAGTCATCGCCGTCGACGGCTGTCCGGCGTCATGGCCTCCGGGTTTAAAAAATGCCCAAACTGTGCGCAGACGATGTCCATAACCGACCCGCACTTTGAATGTGTTCTTTGCCTAGGCAAAGACCACAATATTCAGTCCTGTAAATCCTGTGCGGAGATGACCTCGAAAGGCCGTCGTCTCCGAGCTGAGAAGATGGAACAATTGTTTAATATACAATTGCTTCCGAAGGCATCGACGTCCGTGCAGTCATCGCCATCAGGATCAGTTCGTCAAGTTTTACTGAAGAAAACTCGTCCGGAGGCGGGAGATGCTTCCACGCCTTCCCCATCAGTGTCATCAAAGGCATCGACTTCGGGCAGTGAGAAACAAAAAGAAAAACATAGACACCGGCATCGAAGACGCCAGGCATCGATAACCGATGATCCATCGAAAGGTATGGCCTCACCCGCAAAGATACCTTGGACGAGTGTGGAGGCTTCGGGGCCTACTGAACCACGGCGATCCCCACCGATATCGGTCCCGGGCTCCGTACCTCCTCAGGGCTCTGAGGAGGTATCAGCATTGCCAACACCGCCTCCCTCCATAGCTGCTCTGATATCACCAGCTATGAGAGTGGAACTTGACACGTTTATACGTCAAGCGGTGCACCAGGCTCTGTGCGATGCGATTCCGCCTCAGCCATCGACACCTCCATCGATGCCGATTCCAACCCTGAGGGATCCAGCGCCATCGATGCCGCCGACACCGATGCCACGGGAACCGATCCCGATGCCTACTCCGGTACCCTCACCGGTGCCAACTCCGATGCCCAAAGAAGATGTCTCGATGCTACATCCAGTCATCACCAAATTAGACACACTCCTGGACATTCTTTCAAGTAAAGCACCAGAGGAGCCCATTCCAGGCCCATCTGGGATACCAAGACCTCGTTCTCCTCTGCTGCCATCACGACCTAATGAACCAGTCACTCACCACACTCCACGTGAGATGCCTGTAGACACCAGTTCTGAATATTCTTCGGATGAGGAGATATTTTCAGAACCTTCTCCACCTGACGACCACAGGAAGTCACCTCCTGAGGGACCTGTCCTTTACAAATTTTGTAAAGGATATGGCTGAAACCATCCCCTTTCAATTACAAACAGAGGTGGATGCGAGACAAAAAACATTGGAGGTTCTGCAGTTTGTGGACCCGCCTAAAGAAATGCTAGCAGTCCCTGTTCATGAAGTGTTCCAAGAACTTCAGTACAGAATATGGGAGCATCCAGGATCAGTTTCAGCAGTTAATAAAAGATCAGAGGCAACTTATTTGGTACAACCTATTCCAGGTTTTCAAAAATCTCAGTTGCCACATCAGTCAGTAGTCGTAGAATCCGCCCAAAAGAAGGCGAAGCGACTGAAATCCCATTCATCTACACCTCCTGGGAAGGAAAGTAGATTTCTGGATAACCTGGGATGCAAGGTTTTTCAGGGTTCCATGCTGGTATCAAAAATAACATCATACCAGCTATATATGAACCAATATCAAAGGAACCTCTGGAAGCAGGTTCAAGACCTAACCCTGTCTCTTCCTGACCAGTATCAGGAACAACTCCAAACCATCATTCATAAAGGCCTCGAATCAGGGAAGCACGAGGTCAGAGCCACTTACGACTGCTTCGAGACTGCAGCAAGACTCTCGGCTTCAGGCATAGCTGCACGCAGATGGGCATGGCTAAAGGCCTCTGATCTACGTCCAGAGGTGCAAGAACGCTTGGCTGACCTTCCTTGCTTGGGGGATAACCTTTTTGGAGAAAAGGTAAAAGAAGCTGTGGCTACTATGAAGGACCACACAGAAACCCTAAAGCAGTTATCCTTACTACCACAGGATACTCAGCCTTCCACAAGAAAGATTCCAAGGCGTGATACCAGACGTCCTTACTACCGTCCATGCAGGTATTACCCCCCAACAAATAGGCCCAGGACAGCCCGCCCACCTCAACGCCAACAGCCTCGGCAGAGGCCTGCAAGGGCTCAACCACCACCACAAACTGCCACTACATCTGGTTTTTGAAAATCCCCAGAGAGCAGCAGCCTTATCAACCCATTCCCAAACATACCAGTTGGGGGTCGAATAACATACTTTCAAAGCATTTGGACCTCCATCACCACCGACCAGTGGGTGTTGTCCATCACAGCTCACGGTTACAAACTGGATTTTCTTACTGTTCCAAAAGAAAACCCACCACTTCCATCTTGGACAGTAAATCAGCATTCCATAATTCTTCAAACAGAATTATCCACCCTTCTGAGAGCCAGGGCCATAGAACCAGTTCCTGGACCTCAAAAGGGCAGAGGATTCTACTCCCGATATTTCCTCATTCCAAAGAAAACAGAGGCCTTCGACCCATTCTAGACCTCAGAAATCTCAACAAATTTCTCAAAAAAGAAAAATTCAGGATGGTGTCCCTAGGCACCATTCTACCTCTTCTTCAAAGGGGAGATTCGCTCTGCTCTCTGGATCTTCAAGATGCCTACGCTCACATCCCCATCTTTCCTCCTCATCGCCAGTACCTACGATTTCGGTTATTGGATCAACACTTTCAATACAAAGTGCATGGCTGCAGCAGTGGCACACCTCCACAAACAAAGAGTGCACGTGTTCCCTTACCTGGACGATTGGCTCATCAAGAGTCAATCAAAAGAAGGAGCTCTCACTTCTCTCAAACTCACTATCCATGTGCTTCACTCCTTGGGATTTCTCATCAACTACCAGAAATCCAATCTGTCACCAATTCATCTTATACAGTTCATAGGTGCAGAGCTAAACACTGCGATAGCAAAAGCTTTTCTTCCAAAAGACCGTGCTCAAACACTTGTTCTCTTGACTCACACTCTTCGAAACCAATTCCAGGTAACAGCTCACCAGTTCCTCATTCTTCTAGGGCACATGGCTTCCACAGTTCATGTCACTCCCATGGCCAGATTGACCATGCGACTACTGCAATGGACACTCAAAATTCAGTGGATACAAGCCACTCAGCCAATGTCCACTCCTATTCACATAACACCAGAGCTCAGATCTGCGCTCCTCTGGTGGACATCAATGAACAACCTGCTCAAAGGCCTACCTTTCCAGCAACCAGTTCCACAAGTAACTCTGACTACAGATGCATCCACCTTAGGGTGGGGAGCACACATTGGTCATCTCAAGACACAAGGCAAGTGGACAAAACTCGAAGCCTCTTTTCAAATAAACTTCCTGGAGCTTCGAGCTATACGCTATGGGCTACATGCGTTCAAGGACTGCCTTTCACACAAGACTGTTCTGATACAAACAGCAACACAGTAGCCATGTGGTACATCAACAAACAAGGGGGGACAGGTTCTTATCTCCTTTGTCAAGAAGCAGCACAAATTTGGGACTGGGCCCTGACACACTCAATTCTTCTTCGGGCCACTTACCTAGCAGGCAATCACAACATAGTAGCAGATCGCCTCAGTCGTCAGTTCCAACCGCACGAATGGTCCTTGGATCCAGCAATAGCATCCAAGATCTTCCAACGCTGGGGTCAACCGACGATAGATCTCTTTGCATCCCATCTCAACTACAAAGTGAACAATTACTGCTCTCTATTCCGACAGCAGAACAGCCTACCAAAGGATGCATTTGCTCGCCATTGGAATTCAGGCCAGTTATACGTGTATCCACCGATACCACTCATAACCAAAACACTAGTGAAGCTACAACAGGACAAGGGGACTATGATACTCATAGCCCCATATTGGCCTCGACAGGTATGGTTCCCCACACTGCTAGATCTCTCAGTCAGGGATCCAATTCGCCTGGGAGTAGCTCCCAATCTCATATCTCAGGAACAGGGTCAATTGCGCCATCCCAACCTTCAATCCCTGTCCCTGACAGCATGGATGTTGAAAGCTTGATCTTACAGCCTCTCAACCTTCCATCCTCTATATCTCAAGTACTTATAGCTGCATGTAAACCTTCCACTAGAAAAAATTATTCCTACAAATGGAAACGGTTTACATTGTGGTGCACTCAGATTTAGATCCTTTCAGTTGCCCCACTCCCTCACTACTAGATTACCTTTACCATCTCTCAGACTCTGGTCTTAAGACGTCATCTGTAAGGGTACACTTAAGTGCAATCTCAGCTTACCATAACAAGCTGGGGGATGCACCTATCTCCACACAGCCTCTCGTCAGTAAATTCATGAGAGGCCTAACTCACATTAAACCTCCTGTTCATTCCCCAAGCATACAATGGGACCTGAACGTAGTATTAACTAGGCTTATGCGTTCTCCATTTGAACCCATAGATACCTGTGACCTTAAATTTCTCACTTGGAAAACAATTTTCCTTATAGCCATTACATCAGCTAGAAGGGTCAGTGAACTACAAGCTCTAGTCACATACGAACCTTTTACAAAGTTCCTACATGACAGAGTAGTACTCCGTACACATCCAAAATTCCTTCCTAAGGTTGTCATGGAATTTCACTTGAACCAATCAATAGTTTTACCAACATTTTTTCCTAGGCCTCATTCCCATCAGGGTGAAAGAGCCTTACATACTTTGGACTGTAAGCGTGCGTTATCCTTTTATTTAAACCGCACAACAGCCCAAAGGAAATCCAGTCAACTGTTTGTATCTTATGATCCGAACAAACCAGGTAAAGCAGTGGGTAAACATACTTTGTCAAACTGGTTAGCAGATTGCATACAATTTTGTTATGAAAAAGCAGGCCTTACTCTTCAAGGGCGAGTAAAAGCACACTCAGTAAGAGCGATGTCAACTTCAGTGGCACACCTTCGCTCTGTACCTATTCTGGACATTTGTAAAGCAGCAACATGGAGTTCTCTTCACACTTTTGCAGCTCACTACTGTTTAGACAAGGAAGGAAGACAGGATTCAGCCTATGGACAATCTGTCTTAAAGAACTTATTTCCAGTGTAACCCCAACTCCTTCTACATCCAACCTGCTGTGATCTTCGGCTGTGTCATTTCCAACAACAATACTTCACCGTTGCTTCAATACAAAATGACTCAGCCTCTAGCTTGCTAATCACCCATATGTGAGGACTAGCATCCTGCTTGTCCTGGGATAAAGCAAAATTGCTTACCTTGTAATAGGTGTTATCCCAGGACAGCAGGATGTAGTCCTCACGAAACCCACCCGCCACCCCGCGGAGTAGGGTACGATACATTTTATTATTTTATTTTGCTAACGCTTATTGCTACAAAACAAGACTGAAGGGAGACCCCTGTGGCAGGGAATATCATGGCATGCTGGGCATGCTCAGTAGGCACTTTGGTGCCAGTCAAAAGTTTCATGGAAACTTTTAAAGAAGTTTTTCCGTACATAGGGCTCCATTACCGATGTCACCCATATGTGAGGACTACATTCTGCTGTCCTGGGATAACACCTATTACAAGGTAAGCAATTTTGCTGAATATCATCTCTGTAAAGTTTGTAGCCCATTCCAAGATTGGTAAGTAGGCTAATGACTGGACAGAGATAAATATTAATCAGTAGGGCAGAAAGTGCTGACCCTTGAGGGGACTCCTGTCTCAACCAGATACTTTGAATTCTGGGCACCTATTTTTACTTGGAAAAAAATGGTTATTTAAGAGTTTTTATATACCGTCATTAAGTTATTTACCATCATAACAGTTTGCAATAAGGCACCTATATCAAAGAAAGTGTAGATCCTAATTTACATGGATGGTGCCATTGTGATTCGGTAATATACAGTAATTAAGAATAATATGGGTTGTGCTCAGGAAATTACCTTTAGAGAAATTCCCTTGGGGGGGTTAAGTGTTTATGGTACTTCATCCTGATGGTTTAACTACAATTAAAAGTGAGGGAACTAATTTCCAGTAGTATCTGGAAAATATGCTTTGGGTGCTCTGAGTCCGCTTTAGCCTTATTTATTTGCCTGCGTCATTTTCTTTCTTGAAGGCTTGTTTGAAAAGCCAGGTTTTGAGTTGTGTTTTGAAAAGTTTATGATTACTCTGGAGTCTTAAGTCAAGGGGCATTGAGTTCTATATTGTGGGACGAGCCAGAGATAGTGCACGTTCCCTAACTTGGGTAAGTCTTGCTGTTTTTACAGATGGAATCGTTAAAAGAGCTTTGTTTGCTGATCTTAAATTTGTGTGGTATGTGTACTCAAAGTGCTGTGTTCAGCCACTCTACTTTTTCGTCATGGATAAGTTTGTGTATTAAGCAAAGTGCTTTGAACTGAATTCACTGTTCTATGGGTAGCCAATGTAGTGTGGCAAGTGTATGTTATGTGGTCTCTCTTACTTTTTCCAGTGAGAATTCGAGCTGCAGCGTTTTGTAAAATTTGTAGTGGTCTTATTGTAGTGTAGGGTAGACCAAGCAGTAAAGCATTGCAATAGTCCGTGCTGGCAAATATCAGAGGTTGGAGTACTGTACGGAAGTTTGGCAGGGATAGTAATGGTTTAAGTTTTCTAAGTATCAGAGTTTTGCATATCCTTCCTTTACCTTTAGTGAAATGTGGTGTTTGAGGTTTAGTTCAGTGTCAATTAATACGCCGAGATTGCGAACTTTCTCGGCTAAATCAATTTTTTGGTTGCTATTGAGAATTATTGGAGTTTGTGTAATATTCATGTTTTTCTTTTCTAAGTGTATGAATTCAGTTTTGTCTATGTTGATTATCAGCTCCATTTGGTTTAGCAGTTGTTCTATTATGTCTAGATATGGCTAGACTATGTGTAGATTATGGCTAAACTCATTGTTTTTTCCATAGTTTCATCTATTGGTAAGATTAGTTGGATGTCGTCAGCGTAGACATAGTGTATGATTCCAAATCCGGCCAGGAGATGGCATAGTGGTAGTAGATATATATTAAAAAGCGTTACTGATAGTGCCGATCCTTGTGGGACTCCTGTTTTTAGGGTAATCTTTTCGGATAGAGTGTTTTTAATTTGGACTTGAAAAGTTCTGTTTAGATATGATTTGACAAACAAAAATAGAACAGTGCCCATGTAATCTGTGGTACGTAGGTAAGACTCAGCGAGCATTGAAAACTCGACTAATTGAACATCGGTCCTGCATTTCCACGGGGAGGTTGACAGCTCCATTGACAGCTCACTGTCTTCAACATCAACACACTTTTGATAATTTGAAAGTTTGCGCACTTGAACAATTATCCCCCAGCTGGCGTGGTGGAGATTTCAATAACAGTTTATTACGTGCGGAGCAACGTTGGATCCATCGTCTTGATACAGTCGAGCCTAAAGGGCTGAATTCAGCAATGGAACTTCAAGTATTTTTGTGAAAGAATTCTTTTTCATTTTTTGAATCGTTGATTCTCTGTCAGGATCACGTTATTTTGACAGCACTGCTCATTGTTGACATGTCATCATAGCAACGTTTCGTCAGTGAGACGGGACGTCACACATCACCACGCACACAAAAACATGGGCTTTTTAAAGGGTCAGTGATTCAGGGTTTGTTCTGTCCCGTTCTGAAGATTGACTTATGGGAGACAGTATCGTCCGGGATGAAGGTTGGCGCCGCTGTAACACCCCAAGCTATGTATTTAATATAATTCTGTGCAGATTACATATCTGATATGTTTCTTTAGTTTCAAATAGCATCTGTTCTATATTGATTGAAACCATTGCAATTGACTCCTGAAGAAGCGATTTTTATCGCGAAACACCGGCCGATGTCGGGCTTTATTCTTCAATCACATTTTAAGGAACAGATGTCACATATGCATTGATATTCCATAACAATTGGCAATTCTTCTTGAACATAGACTTTCATTTAATTGACAACAACGCCGCAAATGACGAGTAGTCCGGACGGCAAGTTACCCTACTGCCGTGTCTGGCTTGCTGATGCGGTCTTATCAAAAACTTTAAATATAATCAGCACATCGGGTGCATACAGTTTTGAAGATTGGATCCTGAGTCTTTTTGGTTTTTTTTGTAGATATGATTTGAACCATGTTATTGTTTTGTCTTGTAGTCCTATTTCTTCGAGGCTTTTAATCAGTATATTGTGGTTCACTGTGTCAAATGCTGCTGATAGATCAAGTAATATTAGAATATAGTGAGTGAGAGTGAGAGAAGATTCAAACCCATCTTTAATACACACCTAGAGATACAGATTTCTTTCAGCCAGATAAGAAACAGCTAATGGTTTATCATGTCAAATGCGGCTCAGATTTCCAGAAAGACAAGAATGTACTTAGTGGACATCTCAAAATTTGCATCTGAATATATTTGATTGTCAGTTATAAGTCTCTGTACTGTGATTAGGATGGAATCCAAATTGGAACGGGTTGAGTATATCTTATTTGTCAAGAAAACACTTTTTTAGAACTGATTTCTCTAACTTAGGAGAGTGAAGAAATTGGTTGGAAATGTAATGGCTCAGTATGATCCAATTTTTTTTATATATAATTGGAGTTACTGTAGCTTTTTTTTTTCAAAGAATCGGGGAAAAACCTGTCAGAGAAATTTACCAGTTTGGACATAGTCAATAGAGTATTTGACTATTCTCTTTTAAAGTGCATGTATGATGGGGATTTAATGCACAAAATGTTTAAGGAATTCTTTATTCCAACTAATTTTGATTGAGGGACAGATTTGAAATCTTTCCAATAGGTGGGCATAACATTGGAAAATATTACGAATTGCCTGCGTTTTCTTTTGATTGCTTTAGACCAGAAGTGGCCAACCCGAGTCCTCAAGAGCCACAAAGTGGTCTGGTTTTTCAAGATATTCACTATGAAAGAGAGATCTGCATGCATTGCTTTCATTGATGCATATCTGTCTCATGCATATTCATTGTGGATATCCTGAAAACCAGGACTGTTTGTGGTTCTTGAGGTCCAGAGTTGACCCATTTTTAGATGCATTGTTGAATATAGAGGTACAAATGCACTCTGTGGCCAAGGCTGCTTTGCTGAATTATGGAACATTGTAGTCTATGTAGTCCATTTAGGAAGAGGTGGTCAACAAATTTTGAAAAAATAATAAAAATACATTTACAGTTTGTGTTTTTTCCTGCTACAACAAACTTTCAAATACTTTTTGTCTGCCTTATCAGTCCTTTGCATCTAACTTGCTAGTGTTAATGCTTTTTCCTATTTTCTTTATTTGGATCCTCTTTTCATTTTTTGAAAGATTTTATTTTGGCTATAAGTCTTTCAGCTCACCTTTTATCCATGCCGGCAGTCATTTGGCCTTCCATCCATCTTTTTTTAATGTGTGGAATATATCTGGTTTGGGCTTCCAAGATGGTATTTTTAAACAAGTCCCATGCCTGAGATAAACTCTTTACATTTGCAGCTGCACCTTTTATTAATTTTTTAAGCCCTCATGTTATCAGTCTTTTTTGAAAGTTGCAGGCTAGAGCAGTAGTTTTCATTAATGTTGTCAGTCCTAAATATTAAGCCAAATTTGATTGTGTTATCATCATTATTGCCAAATGTCTTCACTAATGTTACCTCATACATCAAATCCTGCATTCCCCTAAGGCAGTGTTATCCAACCTTTTGGTTTGAGGGGGAGGCGCGCCACATGAACACAGCTCATGGGCTGGATTAACAATATCGCTATTAAAAACACCAAATAACAATTTGAAAAAGTTTTTAGAACAGTGTAGTCCAACAGTCTACTCTACTCTAAAATTTAGATTCTAAAATGTTAACCAAAGTGTCTCATGTAATAAGGACACAACATAAGTTAATCACTTTCAGTGGGAAATCTGACACTGCTTTTGTTTACACAAGTAGTCTGTCAGCTCCAGCTGTAGAGCTTGCAACATGAAATGATGCTATTAAATGTTCATCTGTAAGCAGAGTCCATGACTTTGTTTTTGCATTTTTCATTCTTGAAAACAATTGTTCGCAGCAGTAGGTGCTACCAAACAAAGCAATGAACTTCTTGACATCTTGTGACAGATTGGGGAACCTGTGTGGTGAATCTCAGAAGATCATGTTCAGTAACAGCTCTCATCAATGTCATTCTTAATGTCAATGAGTTCATCTGGTATTTATCAGCACAATCTTTCGGATCAGTTTGAAACGGATTACTCTAACTTCAAGACATCAGTATGTTTTCTGAAATCCTCAAACTTTTGTTTAAAGTCATCAGTCAGTATGACAACTAATTCTGAGTACTTCTCATGTTGTCAGGTCTTGTGGAAAGGACTGTCAAGTGTACAACTTCAGAATCAGCTGTGAATGAATAAGCTCCAATTTCTCAATGAATGTAATGACATGTTTGAACAGTGTGTGCCAGCTGATTCTTTCCTTGAAGTTTCACATTCAAGTCTGCCATATATTTAGTCATATCGACCAGAAACGCCAAGTCACTTACCCACAAATTATCATCTAGGAAACTTTTATATCCTTCCCTTTGTTGGCCATGAATGTCTTTATTTTATCATGTAAACGCCAGAATCTGGATAGCAGCTGAGCCATCAAACTTGACTGAAGTAAATCACATCATCTTGATCTGAGCCACTTCTCCAGAAAAGATTTAAACTCCCTGTGATTCAGACCTTTGGATCGTATGAAGTTGACACTTGATACTTTTTCCATCACATTCTTCATTTCCAGTTTGGTGCACAAGTTTTCCTGGAGAATGATGCAGTGGTGTATGATGACTTCCTGTGGCACTGATTTCTCCAACAAGGTCGCAAATCCATTCCGCTTCCCTGCCATGGCTGGCGCTCCATCTGTTATGCCAATCAGCTTGTTCTCACACAGCTTGAGAACTTCTGCATTACCTGCTTGACTTTATCAAAGATCTTCTTTCCTGTTGTCATGCCCTTCATAGGACAGATATCAAGCAGTTCCTTGACAGAAAACATTACTGTAACTCCTCTTATAAATATTGCCAGTTGAGCTGTGTCACTTATGTCTGTGCTCTCAACTGCTAAGCTTTAAAACGTGCAAGCATCAAGCCTTTTGATCAAAGTCACTTGAATGTTTGTCGCCAGGTCATCAACTCTTCTAGCAATAGGCTGAGAGAGGTGACATTTTGCACCACAGACTTCTTATCTGGGCAAACCACATCCATAGACAGTTCCAAGCATTCCTTAACCAAATTCCTGTCTGCAAACTGTTTTCCTCTCTTGGCTATGGTTTCTGCTATTAAAAGCTGACATTTGTTGCTGCTTTGGAACTCTGATTGGCTACTTTAAACAAAGACTGTTGGCTGAAGATGCTGTGTTTCAACAAGTTTTTGACAATAACTTTACGTTTTTTATTCATCCTACTTTCACTCGCAGATGCCACCATTTTTGCTGTCAATATTTACAATGGGTATCTGTAAAAGCTGGAATGGACCGAAAGAGAACACCTTTGCTGGCATTCAACCCAGGACCCAGTGGGAGGTGAGGGGGTAGTGTGGGGCATGGGAGGTCGAGATGTGGTCCGTCTGCTACTGTTGCAGGACGTGGGTCAGAATGCACGGGCTTATTTTCCCAGAAGTGATTTTCTTTTTCCAAATCGGAGGGTTCCCCCCCCCCCCCCCCATTGGAAGGCAGCCACCATCCCAAATGAGAATTCTGCGACCCCATTTGGGAACCGCTGCCTTAACGGCGGCTAGATATGTAAGGGAATTTTCCCTCTCGCCTGATCCGCAGGCTGTATAGAAAGGCTTGGAGGGCTGCATTTTGGCCCGCAGGCCGTACGTTGGACAACCCTGCCCTAAGGATTAGGTTTAAAATAGCTTTCTCTTATTCAGGTACTGCAGATATTTTTCTATCCCAAAAGGGCTCACAATCTGTTTGTACCTGAGGCAACGGAGGGTAAAGTGACATGCCCAAGGTCACAAGGAGCGGCATTGGGATTTTAACCCTGGCCTCCCTGTTTCATTGCCCATTGCTCTAACTACTAGGCTACTCCTCCACCCAGACAATATAGAAATAATTGAAATCTCTCGTTGTTGTGTTGCTAAATGTTAGCTTTCCTATTTTCCTTAGCATTTTATTATTTGTCCGTTCACTCTGCCCAGGCAAACTATGGTGAGCCCCCAATTCTATATTCTTCCCCATCACACATGGAATTTATATTTATAAAGATTCCACAGGATCCTTATGCTGTTTGACCTTATGCCATTCTTAATATATAGTTATCGTCCCTCCCCCCCACCAATTTGATCCACCCCATTATTGCTCTATAATTTTATAACCTGGATTTGCACTGTTCCATTAGTAATCCTCCTTACACCAGGTTTCTGAGATGCCAAGCATGCCTACCTCTTCATTCAGTGCTATATGTTCTAACTCTCCCATCTTATTTTTTTAGACTTTTGACATTCACATACAGACATTTCAACAGATTTTTGTTTTGTATTTATAACCTTCCTAGCAGTTGATAGGGATAATTTGGAATTTTGATAGTTTTAAGATTTTTTTTTTTTTTTTTTAAAGGTGGTTGATATGATGGTGTGGTGATCTTCAGATGAAAGCACTCAGTAATAAGAGTGACCAAGTCCTCAGTGGCATCACTGAATGGTGGTATATTGACTGCAGACACACTCAACTGGTCTGACTTTGTTTACAAGAAAAAATATATTTGCAGATTAAGAACATAAGAACTTGCCATATTGGGTCAGGCCGAGGATCCATTAAGCTTAGTAGTCTGTTTCCAACAGTAACCAATTCAGGTCACAAGTTCCTGGCAAGGTCCCAAGCAGTAAATAGGTCCCATGCTGCTACGTGCATTGGTAAGTAATGGCTATATCTTAAGTCTAATTGGAAAATAACGATTGATTTCTCCTCAAGGAACATGTCCAGAAAAAAAAACAACTACCCCTTCCTCTTCCATAAAAGGGAGGCCAGGAGAGTGTTTGCTCTCCTCTCTATCTTTCTTTGACTGACTGCTCTGTCTGGATCAGTGTATAATAGAAACCATATATGCTTAGTTATGCTTCATCTTGACAATGGATCAGTAGACTGTATTGGAAAAATTGTAGTCAAAGTAAAGATAACACCAACATGTGGCTGGCCTAATGTTTTCAAACTGAGTCTGAAAGAGGCATGTATCACAATAGTGTTCATGTAGGACTGCCAACACAGTGTACATAGCTTGGCCTGGCTTGCAGCATTTTGCTTGTTAGGCCTACCCCTAGGACCCTTTCCTATCAGTCACATGTAGGTGAGATAGTGCTATAGGTCTGGAACTCCAGTAGGGCCTTGAACATGGAGAGCAACTGCTCTTAAAATTCTATAAATCATAAGTAGCTCTGAAACTTAACCTGTAGCTTTAGGCTATGCCTTTAAACTGTCAAAGTATCAGTCACAGAATTGCCATTTTTACCTCCTCATCCCAATGCTGACAACCATGTGCATGTGAGGTTTATGCACCTGTACTTGGGATGCTTTGTGTCACAAGAGCCTGCAACAACACTGCCGATAGCACTGCCTCAGCTGTTTGAGTCTGTGCTGACTTCAGAGTGCTCACCTAGCAGGCTTTAGTAAAGTACCTGTCAGATTGTGGCATTCCCGCAATGATCATAGGTCATTGCAAGCTAGCATACCTCTTTGGGAGTACATGCACCCTGCTACACCTACCTAGGCAAGGTCAACTATCGTGCAGATGGTGAGGACTTTTGCCATTAGGATGTCATGTTGGTTATGTTAGCTTCTCAGGGAAGCTAGACAAGGATGCTGGTCAGACTGTGTGAAGGCAGGATTGGGAAACAGATGATGTCATGCCTTCACTTGTATTTGAAAGTCACATCTGAAATGTTAAGGGCTCAGTCTGCTTTCTAATGACTTTAGCACCCTGATGTCTCCTAAGAAAAGATTCATGTCATTGAACCCAATGCAAAGGTACATTAGTAGTTATTTGCCTTGCCTGATATGTCACAGGTAGCCTTTGTCAAATAAGGAGGTGTCACTGACCCTTGGCCAGTCATGTGGTGCTGCTGCATGTATGTACCTAGAAAATATGCAGAGTAGTTTGTTGTGATAGCTAGTATTAATTACACTCCTTATGCTATCTGTGGCCACCCTTAAATCACATAGGCTGAGGACTCCTGGGGTGAACTGCTTGCAGAATGGACAGTTTCCAAGGTGAGTCACTACCTTTCTGGTTTTTTATGGTTGGAGGCCCTTGCTGATCCACATGATTGCTTTGACTTGTGGCCAAGGTGGAAGAGTTGCTGTCCTATAGGCTGTTTCTCATATGGTGTTTGTGGTTAGCAAGGCAGGTGTGCTGAGAGAGACTTAATCATCAGCTCTATGTATAGCATGAAGGCTATAGAAGATGGTGTCAGCTGATGACCTCAGGAGCCTACATCCTGCCTCATTCTGAAAACTGCCACTGTGCTGAATGTATAGGCCTCTGCTTCCAGAAGTCTCGTGTTTGGCATGATGGTTTAGGTACTTTCTGTGTTGATCCCTTGCAAGACAAGCATTTAGTGCCACCTGAGGGCTTGAGGGGCCCATGTCAATACTTCTGAAAAACTGCTTATCGTATATGCTTCTCACAGATGTCTGCCATGCTGGCAGGTGTAGTTAATCTTCTGTCCTTAGTTAGGACTCCGACTCCCTCATGACCAGTTATGAACCAGGCTGCCACAGTTTTTTCCTAACTATTTTTCTCATGTTATCAAAGTCTCCTTTTTGAAAGTTTAATGCTAGAGTTGTAGATTTATTTATTTATTTATTTTATTTATTTAAACATTTTTATATACTGGCATTAGTTGGGGACATCATGCCTGTTTACAGCAAAACTGGTTAAACTTTAAAATTAAATTTAAATTAAATTTAATAAAATTAAATTTAAATTTAAAATTAAAATTGTTTAGTTTGTATTCCTTTTTAAGAGAGAAGAAAAGTCTACATTCACGTTTTCTTATTGCACTGTCATTCACTATAATTAAATTATAAGCTAAATAGAATGCTTAGTCTGAGTCAAAACAAAGGATATTCATTGCAGGCAAGTACCCTGCTCTGCTCTTTTAAAAAACTTCTTCTCTTGTGTACTCTGTAGTATTTTAAGTAGTATAACTTGGCCAGGAACACTTCTAGTTGTAATTGTTTCTGTTTGTGTCAACTCACAATTCTTAACTTCTGAGAGGAACCATGTTAAGAGTCAAAACTTGTCTTGCACTACTTGTATTTACTTTTGTCCATATTCTTTGACAGATGTTATCATTGGGTATAGGCAAGGGGAAGCACAAATTGTCTGACTTCATCACTTTCGGGCCGATACAGTACAGTGCGCTCCACCAGTGGAGCGCACTGTTAGCCTGGGTTTGGTGGGATAATAGCGCGTCAAATGCGCAGCCAACCCCCCCAAAAACTAATAGCCCCCGCAACATGCAAATGCATGTTGATGGCCCTATTAGTTATTCCTGCACGATCCAGAAAACAAAATGTGCAACAAAGCCGCACATTTTACTTTCAAAAATTAATGCCTGCCCAAAGGCTGGCGTTAGTTTCTGCCGGCGCTGGGGAAGTGTACAGAAAAGCAGAAAAAACTGCTTTTCTGTATACCCTCCGACTTAATATCATAGCGATATTAAGCTGGAGGCCCCAAAATTTAAAAAAAAGTTAAAAATTTAAAATCGGCCTGCGGGTCGGAAGATGGACGCTCAATTATACCGGCGTCCGTTTTCCGAACCCATGGCTGTCAGCGGGTTTGAGAACAGACGCCGGCAAAATTGAGTGTCGGCTGTCAAACCCGCTGACAGCTGCCACTCCTGTCAAAAAAGAGGTGTTAGGGACGCGCTAGTGTCCCTAGCACCTTTTTACCGTGGGCCCTCATTTGCATACTAAATCGTGCGCACAGAGTTGGCTCTTGCCTCGGAGCGCTGGCTCTCCCGTGTGTTTTACTGTATCGGCCTGCGTATATTTTTTTAATTTGTTAGCAAAGTGCTTTTTACAAGTATAAATTCTTAAGATTCCAGAGTACAATTAGTTGGGCATTTAAGAAATACTTTTCTGTTTTCTGAGGTGCACAAATTTTCAGCAGCAGCATGATAAAAATTGACTGAAATGTCTTTGTGACAAGAGGAGAATATATTGCATGACAAGATGCAGTGAAGAAGATTTCTATAAAGCATAAAAGAGAAAAATGTTTATTTAAAATTTGTATTTGTATTTTTTAATGGAGTAGGTTGAACCATAGCCATAATATGTGATATGTGGTAAAGTTCTGGTGGAATGAAGTACATGGCTATGTTGGCATAGGGAAACGCTTCACAATCTGAATATGAAGATTCTCTCTAGAGTAGAAAAAAGATTTTACAGAGGAGATTGTGGGAAGCGTGAGGAATTATTGTACAGTATAGCACAGCAGGTAATGTATTGAGGTGGGAAGGAGATGGTCTAGGAATATATAAAGACTTGGAGTCCTTGTAGTCTGGTCCTGTGGTACTTTATCAAAAATGTTTGAGAATACCTGTTCTGTTTTATCACAACAAAATAAAACTATACAAATAGTTAAATTTTTTTTTAGAAACATTTAGATTTTATTGTAGCAGTCCTTACCAGTAAGATCATAGACTGCCAAAGTATACAACATGTTGGATGTCTGCCAGTCAGAACACAGTATTTCCCTCACAGCATCTGAAGGGAAAGAAGCTACAGACAGAGCTAGCAAAACAAGAGAAAAAAAACCTTCAAAGATTTAGATCAGCAAACAAGGAAAGGTCTTTGGCAGAAGCACAAATATAGCAGAAAGCATAAAGAGCTACTCCAGAAACCCGATGTGGATCAAGATTTGACATAGCAGTGATAAAGGAACATAACATGCAAGAACATAAGAATTGCCATACTGGGTCAGACCAAGGGTCCATCAAGCCCAACATCCTGTTTCCAACAGTGGCCAATCCAAGTCATAAGTACCTGGCAAGTACCCAAACATTAAATAAATCTCTAGCTACTATTGCTTAATAATTAATAGCAGTTTATGGATTTTTTCCTCTAGGATCTTATCCAAACCTTTTCTAAACCCATCTACACTAATTGCTGTAACCACATCTTCTGGCAATGAATTCCAGAGCTTAACTATGTTCTGAGTGAAAAAGAATTTTCTTCGATTTCTTTTAAATGAGCTACTTGATAACTTCATGGAGTGCCCCTAATCCTTCTATTATTTGAGAGAGTAAAAAACTGATTTGTGATTTACATTAACTTCAAGTTCTTTCATGATTTTGTAGACCTCTATCATATCCCCCCTCAGTAGTCTTTTCTCCAAACTGAACATCCCTAACTTCCTTAGCCTTACCTCATAGGGTAGCCGTTCCATGGCACTTATGATTTTGGTTGCCCTTCTCTGTACTTTCTCCAGTGCAACGATATCTTGTGACCAGAATTGTACACAGCATTCAAGACACGGTCTCACCATAGAGCGATAGAGGCATTTTGACATCCATCGTTTTATTTACCATTTCCTTAATTCCTAACATTGTTTGCATTTTTTGTTTGCCACAGTACACTAAACCTATAAGTGAGAGACTGATTTTGCAGCACAAGATAGTGGTTTGTGGTTCATAGCCAACATAGAGAAGACTAGTAAAATGGACAAATACAAATTCTGCAGAAAAGAACTGGAAACAATTGCACATCTCGTTGTTGAATGTGATGTACTGATGTCAGAAGGCCTGTATACAGAAATGCCGTGCCACAACAAGGTGGCACGGCTTATTCATTGGAAACTATGAAAACATAAAATGGATTGTATGGAGAAAGTGAAGATCTTTAAGTACCAGAGATGCAATAGTTGATCAAGAAAATGTGGTAGAAAGGTACAGAAAGAACCCTAGTTATATTGGGTGCTACTAGCCTGATTAAGAAGAATTTCCATGCATGCCTTGATATGTTGCCAATAAAAATTACACACTCTGAACTCCAGGAGGCTCTCTTTGGTACAATGCAAGTACTCTGAAGGGCATTAGCAGTAAATTCATAGATAAAGATCACACTTAACATACTCTTATTTATGAATGAGGTTCATTCTTATCAAGGTATGCACAAAACAAACCCATTTGGTTTTATAATCTATAAATCTCATTAAATGACACTTAAACTGAATGGTAATCCTATATTCTGTTTGGTAGATGCCAAATGATCTGATTTTAAAAGTTCATTTTCTGTTTAATTCTCCAGAAATAAACTGTGTTCATCACTGCTCTAAACAGATTTAAATTAACTTTCTTTTAGCATTAAATTCCTGCTGGGAGAATGATCTTCAAGATTCAGCATTTCCTGCCAGTACTATGGTAGTTTATGGGGGCTTTTTTTTTTTATTAGCAGCAAGACTTTAAATGTAATTACCTAATCTTTGTGTTGGTCATTTATTAGAGGTTAATGAAGAGTGCAGAGTGCAACCTCAAGCTGAGTCACATTTGCTGTGAGTAGGTTAAGACATGCCTGTCATAATTTTTTTCATATATTGGTTATTTTATATATTGAAGAAAACCAGGAAAGGTAAAAGGAGATTTATGGAATACCCAGAACCATATGCCTTAGCAGCCAGTTTCTTTATAAACTGCCAGAAGGAAAGTAACCTAACACAGATGAAGGCAGGTAAATACCAGCTGGCCTATCCAGTAGGGATGTGCTGTCGTTTCAAAATTATCCTAACTCTCTTTTGCTTCCTGGAAATTACATTCACCATCAACCAATTAAATCTTATGTTCCTCCAGTTTCTCCTACATTTGGTACCTACCCTGAATGGATGAGGATTGTCCCAGAGCAGATAGATGAGCAGTGCTGGGACTAGAAAGGGGCAAATGGGGCGTCTGCGTCCTTCCCACCTTGTATTCTGTGTCTCTATAGGTCAGGCATCAACAT
The DNA here is from genome assembly GCF_901001135.1 of Rhinatrema bivittatum. Taxonomy (NCBI): domain Eukaryota; kingdom Metazoa; phylum Chordata; class Amphibia; order Gymnophiona; family Rhinatrematidae; genus Rhinatrema; species Rhinatrema bivittatum. Next base: position 127,625,112 of record NC_042616.1, on the reverse strand, counting down.
GGCCATAGGTGTCTGAACAGAGGGGGACTGCAGGGACCATGGTCCTTCCACTAACATTCAGCCACCTTGGACAAATCTGCCCCTCCCGCTCGCTCCCTCCTATGCTTGCGGTCAGAAAGGTGGTAGAGGCAGCAACAGCTCCTCCCCTCTCCCTTCCCTCCCACTCGAGCTAAGGCTTGCTGGCAGGGGAATTTTCATTTTAAAGATATAACTCTCACGTTCTCTCTCGGGTGCACGCTCTCACTCCGCCTTCCTTCATCAAACAGCTACTGTAGCACCACCCCTCCCTTCTGTGTTTGCCATGGGCTGCTGTGTAGCTCTTCACAGACTTCCCCAACTGCAGAGGGAGCCCATCGGGAGTTGTTCTCACTGTTTGTCCCTTGGAGGTGGAAAGCTGATTGTCTTGTATTTGCTGACCTCTTTCCCTTGCCTGGGAGCTCAGAGTGTAAAGAAAACAGGGTGCCACAAACCTTTACCAGCTCAGGGTTTAATGGGACACCCACTATAAAAGGGCACTACCTCTAACAAGTGAGTAACTAGAATAAAACAATTTTTTTAATTTACTGCCCACCGCAGGAGTTTGAAGAAGGACAAGGCAGGATAAGAAACAGCATGGCGGGGCAAGGAAGTTTGAGAAACTGCTGAAAGAAGGAAAGACAGGCTAGGCAGATTGGCGAGACAGAGTATGAGATACTGGACTGAGTGTGGGAGGGTGAGAGAGAAAATCTGGGCAAATTGGGGGAGTAGGGGAGAGAGCCTGGGAAGAGTGTTGGGTTGGGGAAGAAGAGGCTGTGAAGAATGTGGAGAGACAGAATGAAAGTGTTTGGGGTAGGGAAAAGAGACAGGCTTTGCAGAGAATAGAGACAAGAGAGGTTGAAGTGTGTGTGAGAATCAGAGGGGCTGACCAGAATGGGGAAAGAGCGAAAGATTAGGCAGAGTGTGGGGGTAGGGAGAAATGCTGGACAGAGATGGTGGGACAGAGCATAAGAGACTGGGCAGAGTATGGGATGGGGGAAAAGTCCTGGCTGGAATGTGGAGAAAGTGAGAGAGGCCGGGCAGAATGAGAGAGTGGGTAGGATAGAGAAGCTAGGCAGAGTATGAAAAGACAGGCTGGACAGTGTGTAGAGTGGTGGGGATTGACAGTGAAAAGCTGGGCAGTATGTGGCTGTAGGGGAGACGGGATGGACAGTGTTGAGAGAGCCTAGGTAGAGGGTGGGCGGGGAGAGAGAGAGGCTGAGCAGGGTGTGGAGAGAGGGGTTGGGGAGAGAGCCTGGTGAGAGTGGGCTGGCAGTCCTCCTGCTGTGACAATATACATTAAAGATGTTTCCCGTTTGGAAGAGCATTGTCTATATTTGAGATGTTAAAATATTCCAAATGTAAGAATTTATTGCAATCTTCCTCTCCCCCAATCACAGTTTAGATTTGAACCTGGTCATTTTACCTGCTAATGTCATTTTACTTTTTGTACTCGGAATTCCCTTGGTTCACTGCATTCCTTTATTTTACCATCTTACGGCTCGATCCAGTAAGGCCGCGGTAAAAACAGTGCGGTAGTGTCAGGCGCACCCTTCCTCCCCGCATGCACAGTTCTCTTCACTAACTCCCCGATACTCTCCTCTAATCGCATGCAAATGCATGCCGCGGCTTTAAAGCGGTAGGGAAGGGTTATGGCCGCGTAACCCATTTTACTGTATAGACGCTTAATACAGCGCCTATACAGTAACCTGGGTGCGCTGGTACCTGTCATTTCAAATGACATTTGAAATGACAGGCACCAGGAAGTGTAAAAATCAAAATTTGTAAATACCTGTCGGAGGGCCGCGTGGGTCCAGGCGGCCGGCGGGATCCTGGGGGCCGGTGGTCGCGTGTTAAATCTAGGCCGCGGGCGGGTGGGCGCGGCGGCAGCGGCACACGCGTTAGTTCGAGACGGCCGGCGGGCGGCGGGTGGTCGCGTGTTAAATCTAGGCCGGGTCCGCACAGGCGCACATTCATTCATTCACTGCCGGTGGGGGCTGCCGGAGAGGCAACCCCCACCGGCAGTGAATGAATTCATTCATCCAGGCGGAGGAGCCGGCTGCTTTCGCCACCGGCTCCTCCGCCTGGATGAATGAATGCGCGCCTGTGCGACCCCTGCGTTTCGGCGCTCAAGGCGTGACGTCACGGCATGTGACTGCCTTGAGCGCCGAAACGCAGGGGTCGCACAGGCGCGCATTCATTCATCCAGGCGGAGGAGCCGGCGGTGCCGGCTCCTCCGCCTGGATGAATGCGCGTCTGTGCGACCCGGCCTAGATTTAACACGCGACCACCCGCCGCCCGCCGGCCGTCTCGAACTAACGCGTGTCCCCCCACCGCCGCTGCTGCCGCCGCCTGGAACAGGCGCCCACCCGCCCGCGGCCTAGATTTAACACGCGACCACCGGCCCCCCGGATCCCGCCGGCAGCCTGGACTGACGCGGCCCTCAGACAGGTATTTAAAATTTTTTTTTTCTTCTGACAGGTTTTATGTGTCCCACATCATTACATTTTCTCGATCATCTCTGTATCGCTTTTTTTTTTAATTGTGTTTTATTGTTTTTGAGTGTCTTAAGCGGTGTCGATGGATTTGTTACTAGACTCACAGTCCTAACTCCTGCTAGGGGGAGGCGGTAAACTAACACGTTACGGCCGCGGCAAAACAGTGCGTTACTAATGAGATAACTTGAGCGCGCGTTACGGTATCGGAGGGGAATAGCTAATTCCTTCATTATACAGCTAATTCGTTCATTTACATGCCGGGTGCGGGAAGGGTTACGCGTCTGTTTTAAGAAGCGCTACGGACGCGCGAAACTGGAAACTGTATCGCTGATTTGCCTTACGCGTCCGAATTGTGCGCAGGGAGCTCGTTACAGACGAGAGAACTTCAACTGAATGTTACTGTATCGAGCTGTTAAATTGTAAGTGAATACAGGGTGGAGGGAGGCTGGGGTAATTCTGAATATCTGCCCCCGGTGCAGAAAAAGCTGGTCCCGCTCTGTGGGCGAGCATTAAACCCCAGTGTGAATGGGCAAGAATTAAGCCCCAGTGCGGATGGGTGAGCATTTTAAAATCCTAGTGTGAGTGGGCAAGAATCGAATTTGTGTGGATGGGCAAGGATTAGGCCACAATATCAACTATGTGTTCTCACAGACTATTAAGCCCCCCTGCCTCTTTATGATCTCCAGTAGCTGTGCCATTGCTTCTCCAGCCATCTAGTTTTTATTTCCGGTAGCCATCTAGTTCTTTTATTTCCAGTGGCCAGCTATTAAGCCCCATGGTGGTCCTCGCATTCTCCAGCAGCCATGGCACTCTGGGGTCCTCCTGCCATCTGTTTTTTTTTTTCCCCTGGTGTCCTATTAAGCTCGAAAAAGACGAAGTAGAATAGTCTCCACTGCTGTGCAGACCTTTATTAAATGTGAAGATTTTTAGAATTTGGAATAAAACCGCATCAGCAAGCCAGACGACGGCAGTGCAAGACACTTGCCGCCCGGACTACTCGTCACTTGCGGCGTAGAAGTGTTTAAGGATTGTATTTGGAAAACAGTCTTGAAATATCAGCTGGTCCCTAAAAGTATGCTTCAGAAGATAAATCCCCGAGGGTGCTTCTATGCGGACGAAACCGTCTCAAGCGTTATTCCAAACGGGACAGCCCGTTACACAACATAACGCTTGAGACGGTTTCGTCCGCATAGAAGCACCCTCGGGGATTTATCTTCTGAAGCATACTTTTAGGGACCAGCTGATATTTCAAGACTGTTTTCCAAATACAATCCTTAAACACTTCTACGCCGCAAGTGACGAGTAGTCCGGGCGGCAAGTGTCTTGCACTGCCGTCGTCTGGCTTGCTGATGCGGTTTTATTCCAAATTCTAAAAATCTTCACATTTAATAAAGGTCTGCACAGCAGTGGAGACTATTCTACTTCGTCTTTTTTGTGTTCGGTTTTGATTGATAAGACGAGTGCCGCAGTTCTTTGTTACATTGTCCTATTAAGCTCGCCATCATGCTTACAAAGAATCATGTTCCCTTGTAGCCAATGCTGTCTTCGATCTATGACTATGAAGGCAATGCTGTTCAGGAGGCATTTGCTTGAATGGATATTTTAAGTAACTACTGTATTAATGTACTGTAATTTTTGATATGATATAATTGATTTTTTATGTGTTCTGTTTATAATATCTTTTATGAATGTTTTTGATATTCCACAACCTCCAAATATCTGTTCAGTGCGGATTAAAGATCTTAAAATAAAAATAAAAAATACTATTTGGTTCTTCTGAATTGGAGCAGTAAAAACCCAGTAACTGAAGCACTCCCCTGGCGGAATACTTGCCTGTATGCTGGTCCCTAGCAATCATCCTCTTGCGGAAAGCATGATTTCCCAGCTGGTTTGGGCAGAAGACAAAAACTTGGCTTACGGGAAACTTTCAATAGATCGCAGAAAAGTAGATGCTCTACTGGGTTCAAGCCCTGACCCAGAATTAGGTCTTTTGTCTGCACTCCTGTCTCAAATTGAGAGATTCTACTTGCCGGCCAGAGTGCCAGCTATCCCAGACCAACTGAGGTGCTGTGGGATGGTTCCATTTAGGGGGAATTTTGACTTAGAGGCATTCAGTCATGATACCACAGATATCTTCACCCCATTGGCTTCTCGGCCAAGCACATAACACCAAATGTCTGAACCTTCAGTTCCTCTTGTACTGAGCAAAAAACCATAGCAACAGCACATCAGTAAGGTAAGACTACAATTTATTAAAATGCATAAACCGTGCTTGTCGCAGAAAAGTTAAAGGCAGCTAACAATTTAACATACATAAAATCAAGAAAATGTATACAGGAAACAGAACACAAAATAGTAAGTAAACAAACCACATCTGCAGCAAACCATCTAGGTCTCTTTGAACACCTTGTTAAATAGGATTGTTTTTAAGGCTGCCTTAAAGGACTGCTTACTTTCCAAGGATCAGAAGAAGTCTGGTAAAGAGTTCCAGAAAATGGGACCCACAGCTGAGAGTTCCCTATCCCTGGTAGTATTGAGGTTTGCCGGCTTAATAGAGGGAAGGTCCAGGAAATTTCCTCTCATATCTTGGAGGTTGCGGACCTTGTACACTCAGAGGACTAAGTTCACTCAGTAGTCTGAATCGCTATGAGTTAACTTAAAAACGATGGAAGCAAGCTTGTATAAAATATGGCAATTTAATGGTGAGACAATCTCCTATAGAGCTCCATCGTATAGAGACAGTTTTAATATTTATATTAGACAAGTTGCATCAAGAGATAGGTGGTGCGATGAATTTGACACCTTAAATCGTTATCTTATTCTCAAGATTGAGGGAAATGTGCTTGGGGAGGTTGTCCTGAATGAGAACAGATCTTTCCCAGTGGATAGGTTTCAACAAGTGAAACTGGAAGATAATTTCTCAAAATTAAGACCTATGTGTTGTGTAACTCCATGGAGGGCCCAGAGTTAAATTCTATAAACAGATATTAATGAAGACATCCAATTATGTCTATTAAGCCTGATCTAGATAAAGCTGCTGCTGTTTTAGCATAATTTTTGGTAGCTATTTATTAGTTGACTTTATAAAAAAGTAATCCTAGCTTAAATACAAAAAATCCTGAAGTCTTATGGGTAAATCAATTGTCACTGCCAGACACCACTTTGCAGTTAATGTAAGACAATTTTTGCGAGTTCAAAAGTCAAGAATCTTGGAGTTCTGTTAGATTCAGTGTGGTGTAGTAAAAGACAGGAGTCGAGTGGTACCTTATAGACTAACCAATTTATTAAAGCATGAGCTTTTGAGGACAAGAGATGGGTAAATATATACAGAACAGAGAAGGCTTTAGAATAGGCAGGACGTGGTGAGGAGAGTACTGACAACCGAGGAAAGATAGAATGAACATAGATGATGTGAATCATGAAGCCATTGTCTCTGTTCAAACCTAGGGTGATAGTTTTAATTTTTTTAATGAGTTCCAATTCAGCAGTTTAAGACTGGTGTGCTCCTTTGAAGTTTCTTACTTCATGCCTCTGAAGAAGTGGACTCTATCCTTGAAGCTCCATGCTGTTAATAAATTGGTTAGTCTATAAGATGCCACTCGACTTCTATCATTGTTAGATTCAGAGTTATCTATGTGGACCCAGATTACTTCTCCTAAGAGAGCATTTTTAAGCTTTACCTGGTCAATTAACTTAAGCCATTGAACACTGTTATGCAGGCTTTAGTGATATCTATATTTGGAAAACTTAATGCAATATTTTTTTTAGATTGTTAAACCAGACCTTTTATTGTTTGCAGTTAGTCCAAAATTCAGCAACCCACATGATTTAAGGCTGCGCAGCAGAGAATGGACTATGATAATTTTAGAAACATTACATCAGTTAAAGATTACTTGGCAGGTAAAGTTTAAAATTCAAAAAAGGGCTGAGACTGCTCCAGGCCCACTCCCTTTTTGCCTCGCCGCCAGCCTACGCCCCTCCCGCGGCTCGGGTCGGCCCTCCCCGTGCGGTCGGCGTCGGCTCATCGGGGCCAGGGGAGGTGGACCCCAGGACAAGCCTCCTACGAGGCCCCCAAGGCGGCTTCTCCAAAAAATCAAACGCCTTAGAAATAAGGCAGTCGGAGCATCTCTAAAAAGAAAAACAAACAAAAAAGCAGGAAGGGAACGCAAAGCCGCACAGCCTGGTAAGCCCGCCCCCGGAAACCCCGACGTCATTTTCGGCTCCCCACAGCCCTTTAAAGGGCTGAGACGGCTCCAAGCGTTGCGCGATAAAGGGGCCTGCCCCTTTGTGCACCCCTTAGTGCGCACCAGAGCATAGTTCTAGAAGCCAACCACGCTAACCCCCTTTTGTCATTCCCCCTCTCCTAACCTAATTGCTCCTCCTCAGCTCTCCTCAAGTGTTCCTCCAGCCTCTCCAGCATTCCTCCAGCCTCTCCAGCATTCATCCAGCCACTCCAGCATTCATCCAGCCACTCCAGCAATTACAGCACCATCTCTACTCCCTCGCAACATCCCCCATCAATTGCGCCACAAAGATGCACCTCTACACTATACCCACAATCTGGAACAAACTCAGAACGCACACAAAACCTGCATATCATCACATTGCACGACAACAAAGGCTTATCCCAATAATATCATCACCAATTACACAAATCCTAGGACTCTCTCGGTTTACTCTAACCCTATTCAACGCTCAGTCTCTCTCCAAAAAAACGCACATCCTCAATGATTATCTTATAGAAGTCAACCCTTACTCACCAGTCATCATGAGGTTTGGCCCCCTGCCTCCCTCCTATACTCCATTGTATATAATTAATATGTATATAGTAATTATCTTCGTTCTCCCCCTCTTTTTCTTCCTCCTCCCAGTTAAGGCAACCTTGTTATAATGTAATTTTTATGCTCCTTATTGTCACTTGTTGAAAGGTTGGTTATAGTTCTGCTTAGTTCGATGTAAACCGAGTTGATTTGATCTGTATCAAGAAAGTCTGTATATAAATGCCTTAAATAAATAAAATAAAACCCAGACATCTGTGCAATCACAGAGACATGGCTAAAACATACAGATACTGTACTAACAAATCAGCTTCCCACACAATCTTACGACCTCTTTTCAGTCCCCAGACCCAGAAAAAGGGGTGGAGGGCTCCTCCTGGCAGCAAAAAGGGACTAAGCATATCTTTACAATATACTAACACCTCCTCTAACTGGAATTCTCCCTCTTTAAATCTGAACAAATCCAATTAGCTCTCGTCTACGCTCCACCAGGGACCTTGGAATCTGACCCCTCTCCTCTGATCGAGCTTGTAGCCAAACACATTAACGCCGACAAACCCGCTATAATCCTTGGAGACTCTAACCTGCATGTGGACGCTTCTCCACAATCCATCAACTGCGTAACAGTCCTCTCATCACTCAGTCACTTGGGTTTTACTCAAATCGTCAATAGTCCCACCCACAAGGCAGGCCATACACTGGACCTCATCTTCATTAACGATAGCTTTACCATCCACTCTAACCCCACCTGCTCGCCAGTTCCCTGGTCAGACCACAGGGTCATTTACACGACCCTTAAGATCAACAATCCACCACCTAAAGTCTCTACCAAATCCACCATCCATTTCAGGAAACCATGTTCACTAGACCTACTCAGTGAAAAGATATCAGAATCACTAAATCAACTAGATCTCACAGACGCAACCACAGCAACTACCTCATGGATCAATCTCAACAATAAAATTGCGGATCAAATCTGCCCAACTTCAACCAAAACCATACAACCCACATTAGACAACAGAAAACCCTGGTTTACCCCGGAACTTAAATCCCTCAAGCAAACACTAAGAAATAAAGAACAAAGCTGGAGAAAAAACCCGACCACTTCGACACATGCCATCTACAAATCCCTCCTCAACACATACAGGAACGCTATGCTTAGAACAAAGAGACTTCTATGCAAAAAAATTCCACAACTTCATTTTTGACTCAAAGGCACTTTTCTCCTATGTCTCCTCACTAACCAAACCATCTCCTCCCACCATCCCAGACCACCAAGCACTTAATAAAGCTAACGAACTCGCCAATTATTTCAAGACAAAAATCACCAACCTTACCCACTCTCTCACAACCAACAACCTCCCCCCAACACGCCATCTCATAATCCTGCCTCAACAAAACGCTAGTCTTGATTCTTTTGAGCCTACTTCTTCACTGGAGATAGAAAATACCGTCAAGAAACTCAAACCATCCTCCCACCCATCAGACCCATTACCAACAAATCTGCTCATCTCCATACCGAACACCATCTCAAAACCAATTTCTGAAATTAACACATCCCTTTCTCAAGGCCAAGTACCCAACCAGTTAAAATTGGCAATCCTCAAACCACTACTAAAAAAACCAAATGCCTCTCCATCAGACCCAGCTAACTTTCGACCAATCGCAAACCTACCTCTCATTGCCAAATTGATGGAGAAAATTGTTAACAAGCAACTGTCAGAATATCTGGAAGATCATAACATTCTGTCCCCGGCTCAGTACGGCTTCCGAAAACTCCTAAACACCGAATCTCTCTTACTATCACTCACGGACACCATCCTCGTCAACCTGGAGAAAAAATAATCCTACCTTCTTGTTCTTCTAGATCTGTCTGCTGCTTTTGACACGGTAAAACACACCATACTTATAGACCAGCTAGCCAACATAGGTATCAAAGGTTCAGCTCTCAGATGGTTTCAGTCCTTCTTAAGCAACAGATTCTATAAAGTCAGGATAAACAAGGAATCTCTTCCAGTCCTTTCAGATCAAGGAGTCCCGCAAGGATCTTCACTTTCACCCACCCTCTTCAATATCTACCTCCTCCCTCTCTGCCACCTACTCTCAAACCTCAAGCTTACCCATTACCTCTATGCAGATGACATTCAAATCCTTCTCCCGATTACAGAATCCCTTCAAAAAACGATCAGCTACTGGAATGACTGTCTCCAGCCAATTAAAGACTTACTCTCAAGCCTCAACTTAGTATTGAATGCCAACAAAACCGAAATGCTCATTATCTCCCATGACCCCCTCACCATCTCATCAAGCTCCTTTCAACCAAACTCAAATAGCATGTTCTCACCTGACGTCAGGGATCTTGGAGCTTGGCTAGACAACCATCTAAACCTAAAAAAGTTTATAAACACTACCACAAAGGACTGCTTTTACAAACTGCAAGTCCTCAGAAAGCTAAAACCCCTCCTTCACTTCACTGACTTCCGGCTAGTACTCCAATCCATCATACTTTCTAAGCTTGATTATTGCAACTCCCTCCTTCTCGGTCTTCCCATAAATACCATCAAACCCTTACAAATGGTACAGAACGCCGCCGCCAGAATACTCACAAACTCTAACAAAAGAGATCATATCACTCCAATCCTTCGTAACCTATACTGGCTTCCTATTAATCACAGGATCCTCTATAAAGTGCTCACAATTGTTCACAAAGCAACATACAATCTTGCTCCGATCATGTTAAGCATTCAACTTCAACCTCATACATCTTCCAGACCAATTAGAAGCACATACGAAGGCACACTGCAAGCCCCACAGGTAAAATCATCACTGAGCAAACGAGCACTATCTTCAGGAGGCCCCCACCAATGGAACGCGCTCCCCCCAGATCTAAGACTAGAACCATGTCATCAGGAGTTCAAAAAAGCTAAAAACCTGGCTTTTCCGCCAAGCCTTCCCAGACACTTAATGCTACCTAGTCACGATGATAAACCCAAATTATGGGATACCTCACTGAGTTTTACTATTACGATTTTTTCAACTGCACTATGATTTTGAGTTCATACGTTTCTTGTATTTATACTGTATTTACACTATATTATAATATTACTATGTTTAATTGGTATTTTGTTCTATTCTATGTAAAGCCCCTACTCTTTTTGGGCATTTCAATGTTGTATGTAAACCGGAGTGATTTGTAGTTCTTACAAGAACATCGGTATATAAAAAAAATTAAAAATAAATAAAATAAATAAATAAAATGCTCAGTCTATTTAAGACATTTAGGGAAAACAGCATGAGTTGCTTGACCAGTTTATTGTTGTATGTATCATTCTATTCTTTGCATTTTTCCAGTCAATCTTAACTGTGTGTTCCTTCAAAAATATTTTGGTTTATTGAATTCCAAAACAGATCTTTTTCACATATGGTTCCAACCAGTGGCGTAGCCAGAATTGATTTTTTGGGTGGGCCCAAGGTTAACATGGGTGGGTTGTATACATGCAGGACTACTAGTTGTTTTCTTACTGTTAAATAATGCCATATAGTGCACCCTAGAATGGCTTTCTAAGTAATTTGCAACAGCCATTATGCATCATGTATGAAACTTTAAAATAATTTACTTCAATTATTTCAAGCATTAAAAATTCCTTATTAATCAGAATTTATTTTATATTTATTGCAGTTTATAAATGCACAAGTATGGAAAACAATCAGATCCAATCATGTAATAAAACAAAAATTAATATATTCTTTCATGAACCATCTTTGCAGAAAACCAGAAATCTTCATAAATACAATAAAATATAATTAATCATCAGAACAGGTGCAGCACAGAGCTAGGGCAATTCACATTACAACTAATATGAAAAATGGTGTCACCTCAGCAAAAAATAACCCTCCACTGCTATTTTGTGAAGTAACACAAACTCTTGCAAAGAAAGAGGCATCTAAAACCTTGCCATACAGTCACAGCACTGACTCTCAGGATTCAAATAACAGCAACCTTATGAAAAAGCAGCAATGCAAATACTACACCAGGCCCTAGAACATTAATACATCACCTACTGGAATAACAGAACAAGCTGGACTACTACTACAGAGAAACTATATGCTAGAAATACTGCATTTCTGTCACAGGCAAAACTGAGACCGACCCTTACCTAATATAGAAATAAAAGACTATAAATTAGAAACAGAAACATGCAGATAAAACCAAAATAGCCTGAGAAACTAAAATTTCTGAACAGTGGAATACTTAAGAGCAAAATACAAAAATATAAGAAATGCACATTCCCAAAGATGACATATTTAAATTGCTCGTAATAATAAGGCGAAAGTACCACAGATTATGAACAAAACAAATCACCGTGAATTACGTTTTTTTTTTTGTATCATTAAGTAGACCTCATACATAGGCGTGGATGTGAATGCTATTCAGCATAACTTTTTACACCAGTAGTATAATTATGGGTCAGAAATGAATTTTATATGCTTAATGAATCCAAAGTGAAAAGAATTCAAAGTTGATGTAGCATGACATTTCTCATTGTATTCATTGTTGCAGAATTTCTTAACGCATCATAGGATTGACAACATTCAATTTCTTAAGATAATGTAGGAATGTGAGGAAACACATTACTTCCATGTTGGTGAAAATGCCACGAAAATCATCCCACATACATTCGGCCCCTTGATGAAGGCAGACGCTGAAACACGGTCAGTGTCGGGCTAGTACACCTCGAGCCTTGTAACATCTTTAACTCTCAGGCATTTCTTCACATGCAAAAAAAGCTAAGTAGCTACATTATCTTAAGAAATTGAATGTTGTCAATACTATGATGTGTTAAATTCTGCAACAATTAATACAATGGGAAATGTCATGCTACATCAACTTTGAACTCTTTTCACTTTGGACTCACTAAGCATATAAAATTATTTTCTGACCCATGATTATACTACTGGTGTAAAACATTATGCTGAATAGCATTCACATCTTCCCCTATGTATGAGGTCTACTTAATGATACAAAAAAACATAATTCACGGTGATTTGTGGTACTTTAGCCTTCATATTATTACGATTTTATATACTACTACCTCTCCATAAATTTTGAGAGCGGTTGTGTTGCTTACATTTAAATTGCTAACATCTCAAAATAATTTTTTTTTTTACCTTTGTTGTCTGATCTTTGTATTTTTCTAATCAGTTGGTCCTGGTCTCTTTTTCCCATTTTTTTCCTTGTTGCTCATTTCCTAATTCCTTTTCAGTGTCTTTCTTCTATTACTGTCTTCTTCCCTTCCACACACACACACACACTTTCTCTCACAGACTCCCCCTCGCACACTCACGCTCTCACTCTCATATGCCCCCCCCCCACACACACAAGCTCACATTCTCTGCAGACACACATACAAGCTCTCACTTTCTCACCCCTCCCCAGGCTTATATTCTTATGCGCACACAGACGCACATCCAGGCACCCATTCTCACCCACACACATAAACCCAGACTCTCTCACCCACAAATCCATGCGCCCAGTCTCACCCACACATACACATATTCAAGCACCCATTATCACCCATATATACTAGAGATGTGAATCGTGTGCCCGATCGTCTTAACGATCGGGTTCGGCTAGAGGGGGGAAAAAATCTGATCGTGGGTGATGTGAATCGGAATTGGTTCCGATTCACATTTTTTTTTTTAGTGAGGCCCGACCCTTCAAAATTAACCCCTTACCTTCCCCCACCCTCCCGAACCCCCCCAAAGCTTTTTACAAGTACCTGGTGGTCCAGTGGGGGCGCGGGGACCGATCTTCCACTCTCGGTCCATCGGCGCCATTTTGGCTGCCACTCAAAAATGGCGCCGATGGCCCGATTAAAAAAAACAACCTACCCGACCCTTTAAAAACGACCCCTTAGCTTCCCCCACCCTCCCGAGCCCCCCAAAACATTTTAAATTTACCTGGTGGTCTAGTGGTGGTCCCGGGAGCGATCTCCCGTTCTCAGGCCGTTGGCTGCCACTCATAAAGATGGCGCCGATGGCCCTTTGCCCTTACCATGTGACAGGGTATCCGTGCCATTGGCCGGCCCCTGTCACATGGTAGGAGCACTGGCTGGCCGGCGCCATCTTTAAAGATGGCCGCCGCCGTATTTAAAGATGGTGCCGGCCATCCAATGCTCCTATCATGTGACAGGAGCCGGCCAATGGCACGAATACCCTGTCACATGGTAAGGGCAAAGGGCCATCGGCGCCATCTTTATGAGTGGCAGCCAACGGCCTGAGAACGGGAGATCGCTCCCGGGACCACCACTAGACCACCAGGTAAATTTAAAATGTTTTGGGAAGCTAAGGGGTCGTTTTTAAAGGGTCGGGTGGGTTGTTTTCTTATCGGGCCATCGGCGCCATTTTTGAGTGGCAGCCAAAATGGCGCCGATGGACCGAGAGTGGGAGATCGGTCCCCGCGCCCCCACTGGACCACCAGGTACTCTTAAAAAGCTTTGGGGGGGGGGGGTTCAGGAGGGTGGGGGAAGGTAAGTGATTCGTTTTACAGGGTCAGGGTGGGTTTAGGGGTTTTTTTGGTGTGCCGGTTTTCCCCGCCCTCCCCGATTTACGATTTTTCACGATAAATCGGGGGAATTTCTATTGTATCGCGACTCTTAACGATTTTTGACGATTTAAAATATATCTGACGATTGTTTTAAATCGTCAAAAAACAATTCACATCCCTAATATATATACACACATTCAAGCTCCCATTCTCACCCACACACACCCAGGCTCCAATTTTCACCCACGCATACACATTCAAGCGCGTGCACAGCTTCCCCTTCCTCCCCCCAAACAAGATCAGCTGGCCTCTCCTGCTGCTACCGGCCTCCTGCTATCTTCGGGCCGTACGGCCCACCGATCTTCCTGCTTGGGGGGGGCGCAAGGGGGAGGAAGTGGAAATTGTGCGCTGCGCTTCCGCTCCCCCCGCTCCAAACAGGAAGATCGGTGGGCCGTACGGCCCGAAGATAGCAGGAGGCCGGTGGCAGCAGGAGAGGCCAGCTGATCTTCCTGCTTTGGGGGGAGGAAGCGGATCCGTGCGCAGCGCTTCCGCTCCCCCCACCCCCCAAACAGGAAGATCGGTCGGCCATACGGCCGCAGCACTGCTTCCCCATGTGTGCCTTGATGGCGCGCCAGGCATGGCATGTGTCGTCCTGTTCGCTGTCGCGGGGATGGGATCCTGTGACAGCCTTGCAGTTCCGGTGCCAGTTGGGAGGGCCTGGGTCTAAATTGGGTGGGCAGCTGCCCACCCGTGGCTTTGCCACTGGTTCCAACTGATAGGAATGTTTTACCTTTAACTCTAAGGCTGGAATCTATGTTCTCAAAGAAAAAAAATTAAAATCCTGGCTGTTTAGTCAAACTTGCTTGTTCACCTATGTGGTTCTTTCGTTTATTTTCATTTTGTTAATTTTACTGCTTTTTTCTATATGCTATTTATGCATTTTGTTTAGTTTGGGTAATTTTTAAGACTGCCTTAATTTTTTTTTTTTAATTTTTCTGGTCATTATGCCTAATTTGTTTCATATTCTTTTTTTCTTTTGAAGAGCAGTTTATAAACATCACAAGAATAAAAAAAAAATAATTTCCTGCCTCCCTGAATTTTGTAATCTTCTCATAGTTGGTATTTGAATTATTTTTGCCAAAATACTAATCATCCAGTTAGAAAAATAAAATTATCCAGTCAGGTACTGTCCCCTATATGCAGCTGGTATGTAATTTAAGTATAATGTTAAATTTGTGTTCTAAGGGGTAGATTTTAAAACATGGGCGCAGCCATATGCGTGCCATTCCCGGCACTCGCACATGGATGCACCGGTTTATAATGTGCATGCACATGTTATAAAATCCATTGGCTGCTCGCATATGCACGCCAGATTTTGAAGTGCGGGCGGCACATGCAGCGGGTGAATTTTTGCAAATTACTCGCAGCGATGCAGTTGGGCCTTTCCCTGTTCCTTCCCAGTCCACTCCAATTAAGGAGCAGACTAGGAGGGAACTTTCCTATTCCCTGCCTAACATTCCTTCCCTTTCCCCTTTCTACCCCGACCCCTAGCCCCTACCTATCTACCTACCTACATAAGAAAATGCCATACTGGGTCAGACCAAGGGTCCATCAAGCCCAGTATCCTGTTTCCAACAGTGGCTAATCCAGGCTATAAGAACCTGGCAAGTACCCAAAAACTAAGTCTTACATGTTACCATTGCTAAAGGCAGTGGCTATTCTCTAAGTGAACTTAATAACAGGTAATGGACTTCTCCTCCAAGAACGTATCCAATCCTTTTTTAAACACAGCTATACTAACTGCACTAACCACATCCTCTGGCAACAAATTCCAGAGTCTAATTGTGCATTGAGTAAAAAAGAATTTTCTCAGATTAGTTTTAAATGTGCCCCATGCTAACTTCATGGAGTGCCCCCTAGTCTTTCTATTATCCGAAAGAGTAAATAACCGATTCACATCTACCCATTCTAGACCTCTCATATTTTAAACATCTGTCATATCCCCCCTCAGCCGTCTCTTCTCCAAGCTGAAAAGTCCTAACCTCTTTAGTCTTTCCTCATAGGGGAGCTGTTCCATTCCCCTTATCATTTTGTTAGCCCTTCTCTGTACCTTCTCCATCGCAATTATATCTTTTTTGAGATGCGGCGACCAGAATTGTACACAGTATTCAAGGTGCGGTCTCACCATGGAGCGATACAGAGGATTTATGACATTTTCCGTTTTATTCACCATTCCCTTTCTAATAATTCCCAACATTGTTTGCTTTTTTGACTGCCGCAGCACACTGAACCGACGATTTCAACGTGTTATCCACTATGACGCCTAGATCTCTTTCTTGGGTTGTAGCACCTAATATGGAACCCAACATTGTGTAATTATAGCATGGGTTATTTTTCCCTATATGCATCACCTTGCACTTATCCACATTAAATTTCATCTGCCATTTGGATGCCCAATTTTCCAGTCTCACAAGGTCTTCCTGCAATTTATCACAATCTGCTTGTGATTTAATTACTCTGAACAATTTTGTCTCATCTGCAAATTTGATTCTCACTCTTATTCTTTCCAGATCATTTATAAATATATTGAAAAGTAAGGGTCCCAATACAGATCCCTGAGGCACTCCACTGTCCCCACTCCCTTCCACTAAGAAAATTGTCCATTTAATCCTACTCTGTTTCCTGTCTTTTAGCCAGTTTGCAATCCACGAAAGGACATCGCCACCTATCCCATGACTTTTTACTTTTCCTAGAAGCTTCTCATGAGGAACTTTGTCAAACGCCTTCTGAAAATCCAAGTATACTACATCTACCGGTTCACCTTTATCCACATGTTTTTTTTAACTCCTTCAAAAAAATGAAGCAGATTTGTGAGGCAAGACTTGCCCTGGGTAAAGCCATGCTGACTTTGTTCCATTAAACCATGTCTTTCTATATGTTCTGTGATTTTGATGTTTAGAACACTTTCCACTATTTTTCCTGGTACTGAAGTCTGGCTAACCGGTCTGTAGTTTCCCAGATCGCCTCTGGAGCCCTTTTTAAATATTGGGGTTACATTTGCTATCCTCCAGTCTTCAGGTACAATGGATGATTTTAATGATAGGTTACAAATTTTTACTAATAGGTCTGAAATTTCATTTTTCAGTTCCTTCAGAACTTTGGGGTGTATACCATCCGGTCCCGGTGATTTACTACTCTTCAGTTTGTCAATCAGGCCTACCACATCTTCTAAATTCACCGTGATTTGATTCAGTCCATCTGAATCATTACCCATGAAAATCTTCTCCATTACGGGTACCTCCCCAACATCCTCTTCAGTAAACACCCAAGCAAAGAAATCATTTAATCTTTCCGCAATGGCCTTATCTTCTCTAAGTGCCCCTTTAACCCCTCGATCATCTAACGGTCCAACTGACTCCCTCACAGGCTTTCTGCTTCGGATATATTTAAAAAAAGTTTTTACTGTGTTTGCCTCTACAGCCAACTTCTTTTCAAATTCTCTCTTAGACTGTCTTATCAATGTCTTACATTTAACTTGCCAACGTTTATGCTTTATCCTATTTTCTTCTGTTGGATCCTTCTTCCAATTTTTGAATGAAGATCTATTGGCTAAAATAGCTTTTCACCTCCCCTTTTAACCATGCAGGTAATCGTTTTGCCTTCTTTCCACCTTTTTTAATGTGTGGAATACATCTAGACTATGCTTCTAGGATGGTATTTTTTTTAACAATGACCACGCCTCTTGGACATTTTTTACTTTTGTAGCTGCTCCTTTCAGTTTTTTTCTAACAATTTTTCTCATTTTATCAAAGTTTCCCTTTTGAAAGTTTAGCATGAGAGCCTTGGATTTGCACACTGTTCCTCCTACAGTCATTAAATCAAATTTGATCATATGACCACTATTGCCAAGCGGTCCCACCACAGTTACCTCTCTCACCAAGTCCTGTGCTCCACTGAGAATTAGATCTAAAATTGCTCCCTCTCTCGTCAGTTCCTGAACCAATTGCTCCATAAAGCTGTCATTTATTCCATCCAGGAACGTTATCTCTCTAGCGTGTCCCGATGATACATTTACCCAGTCAATATTGGGGTAATTGAAGTCTCCCATTATTACCGCACTACCAATTTGGTTAGCTTCCCTAATTTCTCTTAGCATTTCACTGTCCGTCTCACCATCTTGACCAGGTGGGCGGTAGTTTACCCCTATCACTATAGTCTTCCCCGACATACAAGGGATTTTTACCCGTAAAGATTCAATTTTGTATTTAGTCTCATGCAGGATGTTTATCCTGTTGGACTGTTTGCCATCCCGGACATAAAGAGCCACACCTCCTCCCGGGTGCTCCTCTCTGTCATTGCGATATAATTTGTACCCCGGTATAGCACTGTCCCATTGGTTATCCTCTTTCCACCATGTCTCTGAGATGCCAATTAAGTCTGTCATCATTCACTGTTATACATTCTAATTCTCCCATCTTACTTCTTAGACTTCTGGCATTAGCATACAAACATTTCAAAGTTTGTTTTTTGTTTGTATTTTCATTCTGCTTTTTAATTGATAGGGATAAGTTAGAATTTTTTAGCTCAGGTGAGTTTTTAATTACAGGCACTTGGACTATTTTTCTAATTATTGGAACCTCACGGTCGGGATGCCCTAATTCTAAATGCATCATTAGTATCCTTTGAAGATACCTTTCTCTGAACCATGCGCTGCTGAACGACTGTCGGCTTTCCCCTTTGTTCTAGTTTAAAAGCTGCTCTATCTCCTTTTTAAAGGTTAGCGCCAGCAGTCTGGTTCCACCCTGGTTAAGGTGGAGCCCATCCCTTCGGAAGAGACTCCCCCCTTCCCCAAAAGGTTCCCCAGTTCCTAACAAAACTGAATCCCTTTTCCTTGCACCGTCGTCTCATCCACGCATTGAGACTCCGGAGCTCTGCCTGCCTCTGGTGACCTGCGTGTGGAACAGGGAGCATTTCAGAGAATGCTACCCTGGAGGTTCTGGATTTAAGCTTTCTACCTAAGAGTCTAAATTTGGCTTCCAGAACCTCCCTTCCACATTTTCCTATGTCGTTGGTGCCCACATGTACCATGACAGCCGGCTCCTCCCCTGCACTGTCAAACAGTCTAACTTCAGTTAGTCAGCCAGATTGACTCACTGCTCTCTTGATTAACAAATGTTGGTCCCTATTCAAACCCAATCACACTACCTGAAAATGTATTTTTCCACTTATTGCTCCTCCCAAGAGGAAGTAGTTTGTGCACACTGACCGGCTGCCAGCGCGCACTTCCTGGGACAGCAGCTAATGGTCGCTATCCCAGCCGGCCTCCTCCCCTTTTTCAGGGCCTGGCACTTGTTCGCGTATCTGCACTTGCGCGCACGGCTGTGCCCTTTTGAAAATGCATGAGGTGCTTGCAGGGCCCCACCACGCATGTAAGTGCTGATTTTTACATATGTAGCCATTTGAAAATTCGGTCTTTTGCATATATTGTGATTGCTAGAACGGCTCACTACCAACAGTACCAAAGGAATGTCTGTATTAATAAAACCTGAATGGCAAATTGTTAGACTTTCCAGAGGATTGTAAAAGTAGTTATTGATGATAATTTTACTGACTATGCTATTTACAATACTCTCTTTTGCTCGTCAGGTTAAGAAAGAAGCAGAGGAAGTTTGTTTTATAGGGCTTTCTAACATGTCACAGGATTAGAGGGCAAAAACAAAATGGAGCATACATTTTTGACCGATGTCATGTCGCTAGGAAGGAAATTGAGTAAAACTTTAAAACATTTTAGAAATTTTTATCCTGTTGGAGGCCTGGGTTTAATCTGACTTGAAGTTCACCAGATGTTGCAGTCTTAGAGGAAAAGCAAAATGCATATTTTAAATATAGAGAATGGCAAGGTAAGGATTTCATTTAGTTAACATGCAGAGAAATAAAAGTTAACCCAAAAAAGATGATAGTGCAATAAGAGTATTTTAATACCGTATTTTGCGCTCCATAAGACACACCTGACCATAAGATGCACCTAGGATTCAGAGGGGGAAAATGAAAAAAAAAAAAATTGGTGTTAAACCTGCTCTGTCCCCAGGCATCTGTGCATCTTATGGAGCAAATTAGGGGAGTGCATAACAATTTTTTTTCTCCCCATTTTGTTTTCGGGTCTGGGGAGGGCCATTTCGGTCCATTCCCCAGATCAGAAAACTTTTCTGATCTGGGGAATGGATGGGAATGTTTTGGGTGGGGAACCCCCCACCCAAAACAAAAAACAAACCCATCCCAACCCTTTAAATTAACAACCCCCTACCCTCCTAACCCTCCCTGAGATCTGCCAAATTAAATACAACCCCCCCACCCTCCTGACCCCCCCCCCCCCCAAGACCTGCCAAAAGTCCCTGGTGGTCCAGCCAGGGTCCAGGAGTGGTCCGGGAGCGATCTCCTGGACTTGGGCCGTCGGCTGCCAGTAATCAAAATGGCGCAGACGGCCCTTTGCCCTTACTATGTTACAGGGGGCTACTGCTGCCATTGGTCGACCCCAGTGACATAGTAAGGGCAAAGGGCCGTCGGCGCCATTTTGATTACTGGCAGCCAGCGGACCCACGCTGGACCCACGCTGGACCACCAGGGACTTTTGGCAGGTCTTGGGGGGGGGGGTCAGGAGGGTGGGGGGGGGTTGTAGTAAATTAATTTGGCAGGTCTGGGGGGCGGGTCAGGAGGGTGGGGGGAAGTTTAGATTTTTGGGTTTTTTTTATATTCACTCCATAAAACGCACAGACATTTTCCCCCCACTTTTGAGGGAAAAAAAGTGCGTCTTATGGAGCGAAAAATAAGTTACATTTCTTGACTAGCTTTTAGGAGGTACTCTCCCTTTGAGTTAAAACAAGTTCACTAGACATAATGCTTTAATTCTTCGCATTACTCATGTGGCTAAAAGCTAAAACTATTTGCTGTTTTGTATTCCCACAGTTACCAATTATAATAACGTGATAGAAACAAATTCAGATTCCGATGATGAAGACAAATTGCATATTGTGGAAGAGGAAAGTATCACAGACGCAGCAGATTGTGATGTTAGTGTGCCAGATGATGACTTGCCAACAGACCATACAGTATTACCAGAAACCAATGAAAATTGCTGGGCAGATGAAGGTAGGTTTCTTTTATATAATAAATATTTGATAACTGACTTTAAATTGGAGATTCTGTTGCAGTTGGTTGGATAAAGAACTAAGTGGTTGAAACAGGATAAAACTATTTTCGGAGGACAAATAGGATGAGCATTTATCACATATGGGTGATGTGATATCTGATAGTGCTGTCAGCGAGCATTTCCCAATGTCTTTTAGAAAAGATTTTCTGAGCAAACATGGGATTTCCCACAGAGCTCACTTAGTTGTACATATTAATTTCTTTCTGTCCAGGATACATCCTTTCTCCCAGGACAAGCAGGATAGTAATCCTCACATGTGGGTGACATCATCAGATGGAGCCCTGTCACGGAATACTTTTGTCAGTTTCTAGAACTTTGACTGGCAAACTGAGCATGCCCAGCATGCCACTAACCCTGTAGCCACCAGGGGTCCCCCTTCAGTCTCTTTTTTCCGCGCAGCAGTTGCCTCTCGGTTTAGAGCTCTGAGAAATTTCTCACAACTTTCCTCATGGTAATATTTGAAGTTTAACTTCTTAAAAAATCCCTCATCGGGGTCTCCCATCGCGCTCCGATTCCTCTGATGCTCGGTAAGTGTTTTTCCCGTACTTTGCGGTCTGTTCCCGGCGGCTTACCATGCCTGCCATTTTTTGGCATGGTGACCAGGTTTAGGAAATGCCCCGAGTGTCCGAGGACCATGTCCATAACATACCCGCATAATGTTTGTGTTTTGTGCTTAGGTCCCTCGCACAATTTCCATCGATGCCCCAGTTGCGCACAAATGACCCCCAAAGGGTGGCGCGCTCGACTGGACAAGATGGAGCATTTGTTTGCGTAGAAACATTCTACTCCATTGACTCCAGCTCAAGTGGCTCCAACAAGAAGAGGGTCCATCGACCTCAGAGACGCCTTGCCAGGAACATAGCGGAGGACCGGACCGAACACTGAGGGAAACATCGTCACAGGCATCGATGTGCGTCCCCGCCTGGTGCTGGCACCGATACCTCAGCGGCATCGATTCCCTCCGAGCCCCCTGCGAAGAGGGCCTGGGGAGAGGAGCCTCCCATACTCCTCTGGACCCGGGACCCCGAGGTGCTCCCTCACCGGGTACTGAGCCTCCACAGATCGCTGTGGAGTGTTCAGTAACGCCTAGCCTGCCTCCTAGCCCAGGAGCAGTGCTATCAATGACTATCATAGATGCTGTGCCTGTATGGGTATTTTTGATTAAGGACTGTCCATGTTGATACAACTGAAGGTGGTCGCACACTTCATATGAAAAGATTGCATTACTCTTTGGATACAGTTCAAGCGGGTGAGGCTGAAGAATTGACAGGGGTCTCCAGCATTAGTAAAGAGACCACAGTGCACTTGGAAAAGTTTATGGTAACGGAGAAACGAGTGCTCCCGGTGTTCAAATGACTTTGTGATTTGAAAATGTTTACAACTTTAATGCAATGAATACAATTACATGAAATTGATATGGAGATATAGTTAGTTTTAAGTAAGAGGATATATCGAAACAATTGATCAGAGATTATGTGTAAAAACATTATTGGAGGAAGTGTTCAGATTAAAAAGGGTAGGGGTGGAATGTACACATGGGATTTGAATGTTTGTGTGTATGATGGGGTTTGAGTTTTGATGAGTGCATGTATGGTAATGTGGTTTTAAAGTTAAGTCTGACTTAAGACATATTTATATAATTTAGAAGATAAAAAATAAAATAAATTACTGTAAAGTAAAGTTTGAGTGAGAAAGAAATAGATACCTTGTCTTTAATATAGTCTTTGTTTCTAGTGAGGAGACAGGTTTTCCGGTATTTTTCTATTAGTGTATGGCAGTGCTATCAATGCCAGCCTTCAGGGAGGAATTGGACAAACTGGGCCAAGAGGCAGTGCTCAATTCCCTCCAGGGCTTTGTCTCCACCGGCTCTGGCCCCCATACCAGTGCCAGAACCAGTACCCTCGATGTTTGCACTGCTCCTCGAGCGTCTGGACACCCTCATCTGTGCCCTGCTGACTCAACCCGTACCATCGGACACGCTGGCACAGAGTCTACCATCGAGGCCTCCGCAGGTCCCGATTCCCATACCGGGTTCCTTTGAAGAAGGGACTTCTGGCCTGATCCCAGCATGGGATCCAACGATGCCAGATCCTGTTCCAGGGCTGTCTGTGCCTTAAGCATACCTCATCCGCTTCGGTACTCTCGAGGCTGGTGCTGCATCCATTGATGCCTTCTCGCCCTCTAGGCTCTGGTATCCTTTCTCCTTCAGAATTACTAGCAGGTGAGGAAGAAACTCCCTATGATCCAAGGGAGGATGTATTTTCGGACCATTCCTCATCCGATGAATTGCTCTGAGCCTTCACCCCTGGAAGAAAGGCATCGATCTCCTCCTGAAGACCTCTCCTTTGCCAGCTTTGTCGAGGAGATATCTGAAACTATCCCATTTCCATTGGTGATGGAGGAAGACGCTCACCACAAGATGCTGGAGGTCTTACAATTTGTAGATACTCCAAAAGAGGTAATGGCGATACCAGTACATGAAGTACTGCATGACCTCTTGCACCACTTGTGGGACCATCCAGGTACTGTACCTCCAGTCAACAAAGACAGATGCTACGTACCTGGTTCAACAAGCCCCAAGCTTTCAACCAGCACAAAAGGCTAAAAGATTCCGTCCACACTTCTCTGCTCCTCCTGGAAAGGAACAGAAGGCATTGGATGCATTAGGCCGTAGAGTCTTTCAAGGGTCCATGTTGATAACGCGAATAACAGCATATCAGTTATACATGACTCAATATAACAGAAATCTCTGGAAACAAGTCCAGGAATTTGCAGAGAACTTACTACAGCAAGAGACCTTGACCTACAACCTATAAAAAGGATTAGAAGCAGGTAAACACGAGGTCAGAGCTACTTACAACTCTTTTGAGATGGCATCCAGAGTATCAGCAGCGGGCATTAGTGCAAGGCGTTGGGCCTGGCTCAAGGCCTCAGACTTACACCCGGAGGTGCAGGACAAACTTGCAGATCTCCCCTGTACAGGAGAAAACCTATTCGGGGATTAGATCCAAGATGCAGTAGCCCAGTTAAAGGACCATCATGAGACCCTGTGTCAACATTCAACTGTCACCTCAGATGCACCCTCCGTACCCCGCAGGGCTATGCACAGGGCACTAGGAAACAATTTCATATACCACGTAGGTATTATCCTCTCGCATCCCGTGCTTGACCATCTCAAACCCCTTAGAGAGGACATGCATGCCAAGCGAAGACACCTAGCAGCTAGCTCCACAGGCTGGTCCTGCGACTTTATTTTGACTTTTTTCCAGAGAGCAGCAGTCATCTCCTCTTGATCCCAGTGGGAGGCCGCCTTTGCCACTTTGCAACCAATTGGCACCCAATTACCACGGACCAGTGAGTACTGTCCATCATAACTCACAGCTACCGTCTAAATTTTTCAACTATTCCCCCGGACTCCCTACCCAGTCTAGCGTGGAGCCAGGACGATCACACACACACTTCTCGAGTCAGAACTCTCAACACTTCTGTATGCCACGGCCATATAACCGGTTCCCTTGACCCAGCAGGGGAAAGCATTCTACTCCAGGTATTTCCTAATTCCATAAAAGACCGGCAGCCTCCGGCCTATTCTGAACCTCCTCGCCTTAAACACATTTCTTTGCAAGGGACTGTTCATGATGGTGTCCCTGGGCACCATGCTACTTCTACTACATCAGAGATTGGCTCTGCTCTCTGGACCTTCAGGACACATATGCTCATATTGCAATCTTCCCTCCTCATCGCAAGTACCTGCGATTCGTGGTGGGTCACAGGCATTATCAATATTAGAGTACTGCCATTCGGCCTCGCCTCGGCGCCCCGAGTGTTCATGAAGTGCCTGGCAGTAGTGGCTGCACATTTACACCGCAAGGGGTGTACATGTCTTTCCATATCTGGACGACTGGATCATAAAAAGCCAGTCCAGACAAGGGGCCCTCGAATCCCTCTGTCTCACTATATGGCTCCTGCACTCACTGGGATTTCTGATCTACTACCCGAAATCCCACTTGACACCGTCTCACCATCTCTCCTTTATAGGAGTAGACCTAGACACCACAGTAGCCAAACGGTTCTTACCCGACGACCGTCAACTATGCTGTCCAACCTCGCCAGCTTTATCCATACTCAAAAAAAAAACAACCTCTGCTCGCCAACTTCTCAAGTTGCTTGGCCACATGGCATCAACAGTCCGTCACCCCAATGACACGCTTAGCCATAAGACTGAAACAATGGACTTTAAAGTCTGTGGCGTGAAACCACTCAGCCACTTACGACCCTTGTCCACATAACCAGTCAACTTCGTTTGTCCCTTACTTGGTGGACATACAAGGTCAACTTACAAACGGGTCTACCCATCCAGCAACCAGCTCCTCAGGTGACCTTAACCGCAGACGCCTACAAACCTTGGTTGAGGAACCCATGTCGAAGGCCTTCAAACCCAAGGGACTTGGACAAAAACCAAAGCAATCTGTCAGATCAACTTTCTGCAACTTCGGGACTGCCTATCCAACAAGATAATCTTGATTCAAACAATCAAGTAGCAATGTGGTACCTGAATAAACAGGGGGGCACGGGCTCTTACCTGCTCTGCCAAGAGGTGGTGCAGATTTGGGCCCTGGCCTTGTCGCAGTCAATACAATTGCGAGCCACTTATCTGGCAGGCACACAGAATGCAGTAGCAGACCGCTTCAACTGAAGTTTCCAGCCCCACGAGTGATCTCATGATCCCTCTGTTGTGAGCAGAATCTTTCACCGATAGGGTCAGCAGACCATCGACCTCTTTGCATCCTATCAGACCTGCAAAGTGGAACGCTTCTGCTCCCTGCACAGGAACCTACAAGCACCAACTATGGATGCCTTCGTCTGTCCCTGAAACACAGGCCTGCTATATGCGTATCCTCCGATTCCACTAATAAGCAAGACTCTCTCATGAAGCTGCAACAGGACCGAGGCTTAATGATACTCATAGGCCCGTGGCCAAGTTTGGTTTCCATACTTCTTGACCTCTCTGTCCAGGAACCCATTCGCCTGGGCACGTCGCCCAACCTCATAACACAGAATCATGGCAAGTTACGCCACCCAAACCTCCAGAACCTGTCTCTGATGGCCTGGATGTTGAAAGGTTATTTATTTATTTATTTATTTAACAGTTTTTTATACCGACCTTCATAGTAGATAACCATATCGGATCGGTTTACATTTTAACAAAGGGTAAACTGAGGTAACAATTCTGGTAAATAATATATAACAAAGGAAAAAGGAATAAGTCAAAGTTACAATCAACAAGGAATGGAAAACTTGGAGGCTTAAAGACAAGCTGGAAGGAAGATAGAGGCAGGTAGAATAAATAAATCATGATACGAATAATTTAACGGATTAAATACTACAACCACTCAATCTTTCTAGTGACATCTCTCAAGTCCTCGTAGCTTCATGGAAGCCTTCCACACGGACGTCTTACCGCTCTAAATGGAAGAAGTTTACCTTGTGGTGCACTTGGATCCCTTTTCTTGCCTCACATCGAATCTGTTAGACTATCTCTGGCACCTCTCAGAATCTGGTCTCCAGACATCATCTATCAGAGTACACCTTAGTGCCATCTCTGCTTAACTTCAAGGAGTAGGGGATGCCCCAATAACAGCTCAATCCCTGGTGAGTCGCTTCATGAGAGGCTTATTATAGCTTAACCCTCCTCTATGGCCACCAGTTGTGGCATGGGACCTCAATGTTGCCCTTGCATGGCTCTTGTACACTCCTTTTGAGCCCTTGCTCTCCTGCAAACTCAGATTCCTTATATGGAAAGTACTTTTCCTAGTAGCTATCACGTCTGCTCGCAGGGTAAGTGAGTTACAGGCCCTTGTGATCTACTCACCCTTTACAAGGTTCCTCCAAGTCCGGGTAGTTCTCCGCACTCACCGTAAATTCCTTCCTAAGGTGGTAACGGATTTCCACTTAAATTAGTCCATAGTCTTGACCACTTTCTTCCCAAGGCCTCACGCTCACCTGGGTGAGTGAGTGCTGCACACCTTTGATTGTAAGCATGCACTTGCATTTTATTTAGAACGCACCTCAGTCAATAGGAAGTCAACCCAAATCTTTGTTTCTTTTGATAAAAACAAACTTGGAGTTGTGGTGGGCAAGCAGACACTCTTCCAACTGGTTGGCAGGCTGAATTGCATTCTGCTACTAGCAAGCAGGCCTTCCACTGCAGGGACAAGTGAAGGCACACTCTGTCAGAGCCATGGCAACGTCAGTAGCACACTACCGTTCAGTACCTATTGCCAACATCTGCAGGGCTGCGACATGGAGCGCTCTCCACATCTTCGCAGCTCACTACTGTTTAGACAAGGCTGGGCAACAAGACTCTGTCTTTGGCCAGTCTGTCCTAAGGAATTTATTCCCAGTGTAGAAACCCAACTTGTTCTACCTCGACCCGCTGTGAATTTCAGGCTGCCTCATTGCCAACAGCACCACAGTTGTTGTCTGTTGCACATTTTGAGTGCTGGTTGGCCTCCTTTGTTATGAGTCAGTCTGTAGCTTGCTATTCACCCATATGTGAGGACTACCATCCTGCTTGTCCTGGGAGAAAGCAGAGTTGCTTACCTGTAACAGGTGTTCTCCCAGGACAGCAGGATGTTGGTCCTCATGAAACCCACCCGCCACCCCGCGGAGTTGGGTTCATTAGTTTTCTTATTTTATTTTTCACTCGTACTTTTGCTACAAATGAGACTGAAGGAGGACCCGTGGTTGGCTACAGGGTTAGTGGCATGCTCAGGGTTGTATCTGATGATGTCACCCATATGTGAGGACAAACATCCTGCTGTCCTGGGAGAACACTTGTTACAGGTAAGGAACCCTGCTTTCCCTGCAGGTCCTCACTTTACTACAAAATTATATTGTTTCAATATCTGTGCCTCAGTTGTTTAAGCTCCTGACTCACATTACTTAAGCAAGATTTTTATCCATTCTCATTTTTTATGTCTTTTCAAAGCAGTTGCTCGGCCCTAGGGTTTTTCCTTGATGTAGCCATTTTCAATAGCCTCAGATACATTTTTTGTGTGTGAGGTTTTCTTTTAATTTCACTTTGTCTGTATTCTTCACCATGGCAGAGAAGTAGTCTAGTGGCTTAACTAAAATTGCAAGTTGTTCATCATGGACCATCACAAGGAATACATGGTGTCTCTGTTTGTGGTATCTGCTCAAAGATGGCATTTAGAGCTGCCAAATCCTGAAAACTTAATTTGGTTTGTCTTCACTGCAAAACAAAATATTGATGCTCCTTTACAAACAATGAAAGCATCAGTTCTGAAAAACACAGAAGCCAGCTGACCACAGATGATCAATCAACACCACTCATCCTTGGAGCAGAGAACCCTGCTGCTCTTCTTGCTCAGTCCGTGAGAGGATTCCCTAGGCATAAAGCTTAAGGCCGGTAGAGTGTCTGCATTGGAGAAAGGTATTGAAGCTTATACTCTATTCTTTGGTGCTCAGGTCTGAGAGCAGGGAGAACACAGTACTTGCTATATGCCCTCTCAAGCAGTCTTGTCCAGAACTGAGCTCAGTTTCCTAAATTGATTCGGTACATCCCCCTTGATTATCCAGGAGGAACTTTCCTACTTGGATCACTCCAGTTTTGGTCTCTGAAATCTTTGAGGGACCTGGAGAGAAGAATCCACTAGCATCTCAGTAGGCTCCTTAAGCAGATAAAGCTGCTGGTGCCATGTACCATCTGTGGCAACAATTCAACCAGTTCTTAAGTCCTATGTCATGGCAATGAGTAGGTTTGGTTCTGAGACTCTGTATCCCTGTTGTCCACATCAAGTCTGAACCAAACAGTTTGAGAGGGAAGCTTTTCCAGCTTTCCAGCAGTATTCAGTTCCAAAAACCAAGGAGCTATCTTGTAAATGGCATTGGCGATTGATTTGAGCCATAGTCTCAATGCCATCTACACTTCGTGGTATAATCTCGGAGTCTGAAAAGTCCTGAGGTCCAAGTTACATATCAAGGTTGTATTCTGAAGAGTAATATTCTTATGGCTTCTCTTCAGAACCCTTTTCTCTACAGAAGGAATTTTCTCTGAGGATCTCTCCTTCCCAGTTTTTAGGTAGAAATAGCTGAGGCCTTACCGTTTAATTCAGAGGTTGGGGGGGGGGGGGGGGGGGGGAGTGACGTAACGGACGGAGATGGCAGCTTAACCTAAGAGCTCTTACCACTGCCTCATTCATCCGTTCGAATCTGCGCCCAAAAAGACTTTATAATCACCACAATATACAAGAGGGGGAAGCCGGGAACATGGCCATGGCATCCAAAAAAAAGAAATTTGGACTTCCAAAGGAAGGCAAACACCTCTCTGAAGGCCAGGACGACAGCGTGGCTGATGCGCAAGATGGTGCCGAATCTATCTCTCTGAACCCGGGAGCTGGCGCGCAGATCTCCGACCCCGCGTCGCAGACAGGCACCGAGCACCCAACTCAATTCAGGGAGTGGTTTGCCAACATATGCGCGGATATTAAAACACATAGGCAGGAATTGCTTGCCCACGTGGAAGAAATGAGAGGAGATCACGTATATGGGCCACCGCATTGATGAGATGGACGTGCACCTGGACTGCCAGACTGAGCTGGTCAAGAATAATAAATCAACTTGTGAGGAACTCCACTCTGAAAGTATCCAGCTCAAAGTGAAAATCGCCGACCTGGAAAACAGGGCTCATCAGAGCAATCTACGTTTTCGCAGTTTCCCGGAGTCCTCTGGTGCTGAAAACTGCAATGATCTTATTGAGAAGTTTTGTCTACATCTGCTAACTGAGGTAAATCAAATGGCTGATTTCACTCCACCGGTAATTAAGCTGGATAGGGTTCATAGAGCCCGCCGAGCTCCCCTGCCCAATCGTAGCCGTGATGTTATAGCCTATTTCCACAACTTTACTATTAAAGAACAGATAGCACAAGCAGCCAGATCACTAAATGCTTGGAAGTGGGAGGGCCATGATATTTCTATATATCCGAATCTCTCTAATGCAACCCTGCAAAACAGGCAGTCACTACGAGAAATCACTGCCTTCCTCAGAAAAAGCAACATAAAATATAGATGGTTCCATCCTTTTGGCCTCTCTCTCACTATCTATGGGATCTCACATAATTTACACTCTCCTGATGATGCTATACCCATACTTGCACCACGAGGTTTTACAAGCTTACAGATGCCCACTAAGGAAACCAAATCTTCAACCTCTAATGCACCTTATCCTGCATGGCAAAGAGCATGAAAGAGAAACAGCAGACTTCACAGACATTCTGGAGGCTTGCTATATAGCCAGGGCTCCTCTTGAACAATTTTTGATATGAAACAGCACTGGTATCCCTGACACTATACTTCAGCAGCGCAATCCAGATTTTATACAGTTTTATATCCAGATCCAGTTTGAACATGTTATCTGTTTTGGATGTTTTTCAGGAAACTCCTAAGGATTCACTACCCTAGATGTAAATTATAGTCTGGGGTGGCGAGGGGCCTCCCTCTCCGTTGGTGATGTTCATCCCCCCTAGGAAGGGAGTGGAGGTAGCCTGCAAGGAGGGCACTCAAGGCCAGTTTCAGTTTGAGGACAAATGTAGTCCTCAAGGTTTACATGCTACACATGGGACTTGTAATGAACTTTTGTACGCTAATCTTTATTTTTTCACAGATGACAATATTGAATGCATTGTATTTGTATGGGTATGGCATATATTTGTTAAAGCTCTTTTATTGTACTTTTGGGTTACTATCTCCATTGGCGCTATCCTTTCTTGTGATAACAGTTGTTAATAATGAACGGATTCAGAGAGTTGAGATGCTGGATTACTCATTTCTTGTATTTTCCTATCTGACATTATGGTGAATCTTAGAATTTTATCCATAAATGGTAAGGGATTAAACTCCCCACAAAAGAGGAATCTTCTCTATAGAGAACTAGATATATTGGCACCCGAGAGAGTTCTTATACAGGAAACCCAGCTCTCACGGAGATATGAATACCTTATGCGCTCACCCAAATTTAATTGGCAGTATTTCACTCCAAATAATAAAACTGCAAAATGCATGGGAGTGGGCATACTATTTGCCGCCAATTTCATATTCAAATGCTCTCTCTGTATTTCAGACCCAAGGGGCTGCTACCTGCTTTTATGTTGCAAGGTGCATGAGATCGCCTATGCCCCCATTAGGGACCAGACTGCTTTTTTCAAGGAAATCCACCAAATTATCCTGCAACATACTGATGGACTGTTAATTATGGGTGGTGATTTTAATGTGGTCCTTTCTCCAGCATTAGACACATCCAAAGGCCACTCACATACAGCCCTGACGCACACTAGAACCATTTGGGAACATATGGCCGATCTGCAATTAGTAGATGCCTGGCGACTTAAGTATCCACACTCATGTTCTTATTCCTATTATTCTAAGGTGCATGATTCATATTCCAGGATAGATTATCCATTAGTAGAGGTAAATCATTATATCATTCTATTCAGAAATCAGAAGAACTTGGTCCGATCATGCCCCTGTATATTTACACCTTGGGATTAAGGAGGATGAGCAGAGTCAACGCTTTTAGATGCTCAATGACTCTTTAATTCATGATACTTCATACCTTAGTTACCTCACAAACCATTCTAGACTATTTTCAAACTAATGCTGACTCTGTGGCATCACCAGTAATAGTTTGGGATTGTTTTAAATCATTCATACGTGGCCAATTTATTTCACGATCCTCCTAATTGAAAAAGAAACGAGAGATGGCCTGTTCCCAACTGCGGGACAAGATATTATCACTCTCGCAACACATGCGTAGTGGCTCCCTGAAAACACTATCCCTACTTAATAAAGGTTGGGAGGAAATTCATAGGCTTGAAGGGGAACATATAGCTCACTCCCTAGCACTAACCTGTCAAGCCTACTTTGAGGGAGGAAACAAAGCAGGGTTTAGAGGTCTAGAACGGGTAGATGTGAATAGTTTTTTTTTACTCTTTCAGATAATAGAAAGACTAGGGGGCACTCCATGAAGTTGGCATGTGGCACATTTAAAACTAATCTGAGAGAGTTCTTTTTTTACTCAACACACAATTAAACTCTGGAATTTGTTGCCAGAGGATGTGGTTAGTGCAGTTAGTATAGCTGTGTTTAAAAAAAGGATTGGATAAGTTCTTGGACGAGAAGTCAATTACCTCCTATTAATTAAGTTGACTTAGATAATAACCACCGCTATTACTAGCAACGGTAACATGGAATAGACTTAGTTTTTGGGTACTTGCCAGGTTCTTATGACCTGGATTGGCCACTATTGGAAACAGGATGCTGGGCTCGATGGACCCTTGGTCTGACCCAGTATGGCATGTTCTTATGTTCTTAACTTCTTACCAACAAACTAAAAAAAAAAAAGTCACATCAGAACCACATCCTTATAATTAAAAACGATCAGGGTCAGATTGAATCCACCAATTTGGCTATTACTAAACAATTTCTTAAATTCTATCAAGCAAGCCCTATACTCAGCAGAGACTCGGGTTAACTTGGAAGATGTGGGCCAGTATATACATTCTGTTCCACTTCCCCGTTTATCTCTGGAAATGCATGAGCTACCGAATGCTGAAATTTCTACCTCTGAGATTCTGCTAGCCATTAAAAATCTTAAGGTGGGGAAGGCACCTGGCCCAGACGGCCTTACAGCTAAATTTTATAAAACCTTTGGCCTCAGCTAGAGCCTCATCTGCAAAAACATTTTAATTTCTTACGTGCAGGAGGCTCACTCCTACCAGACTCCAATCTGGCAGGTATTACAATTATTGCTAAGCCTGGTCGAGATTCCACACTATATAGCTCTTATAGACCCATATCGCTCATTAATCTGGATTTGAAATTATTAGCCAAGGTGCTAGATGACCGTTTAAACTGCTTTATTGCTCAAATTATCCACCAGGATCAAGCTGGCTTTATCCCAGGAAGGATGGCTAGCGATAATGTACAGAAAATCATGAATATTATCTGGGGGACCACTAAACACATACTCACTCTCTTGTTGGCCATTGACACTGAAAAAGCCTTTGACATGGTCCATTGGCAATTTCTTTTTAACACGCTTGATGCCAAGGAGGGTTTTTTCATAATTGGAAACAAGCTCTATATAGCAACCCCAAATTATGTTTAACAGTTAATGGTGGTTATTCTGAATCCTTTCACGTACGAGGCACTCAACAAGGGTGTCTCCTATCCCCTATTCTCTTTGCCATTTTTTTTGGATTCACTGGCTATCACAATACCGAATAATCCCCTTATTGCGGGATTCACTCTTGGCTTGCAGACTTATAAAATGTCTCTTTGTAGACGATATACTTTTTACAGTCAGTAACCCACATACATCACTGAAAGAGAGAGCCCGCGCCTGCTAATTTTAGTGCGGTCTCGGGCTTTAAAATCAATTGGAACAAGTCAGAGATTTTAAATATTCCTGCGCCCCACAACTCTAATCTTCTCTGAAGTCTCAACATCCCTTTAAGTGGGCCTCCTCCGAGATTAAATATTTAGGAGTGAATATTGGTAAATGTGTGTCTGAACTTTTCCAGTTGAACTATTTTCCCTTATTTAAAAAAAAAAGAACAAGATCTAAATAAATGGGATTGCCTTCCCTTGACCTGACTAGGCTGGCTAGCTACCATAAAAATGAACGTTCTCCTGAAATTTCTTTGTTTCAAACCCTCCCCTTTGCAATAGCCAATGCTACTCTTAAGATGTGGCAGAGAAGGCTATTACGCTTCCTATGGAGGCACAGGCCCCCCCTATAGTGAATTGATCTGTTTTGTTTCAAACCAAGGAAAATGGAGGACTGAGTTTACCGAACCTTATTTGGTACTATGCTTCCGCCCAATCATTGATTGGCACTGCACGCACGAGGTCAAACACTGGGTCCAGATTGAGCAGGCATGGGTAAAAGACATGCCATTGTGGGCTATGGTTTGGCAGCCACGCAGTACTTGGAGACCATGTCCTGTTATGGCACCAGACACATGCTGAATGTTTGGAGCACCTGGAAATGTAAATTAGTGGGCACAGCTTCCTACTTCTCTCAGTCCTCCATTTTTCATAATGTTACCTTCCCACCATGTCTTTATACTCAAGCATTTTCTGAATGGAAATATAGGAGCATATCACAGATAGCCCATATGTATACGCATGGTTCTTTGTCTTCATTTGCTCATCTCCAATCAGAATACGCTTTCCCACCTACCGAATACCTATCCTATATGCAACTTAAGCATTTCTTGACAATGGTGTGGAAGAAATGTCTGGTTTCCTCTGAGAGATCACTGTTCGAAGGATATTGCTCCAACTCTCGTCCACTGAAGGGGTTAATTTTAAAAATATAAGTTGTTCAATACACGAACGCCGAACAGACCTTCCTATAGCAGGGCCTGGGAACAGGATCTGGGCAAGTGCTATTCTGAAGATGACTGGTCTTTAATCTTGAAGATTTCATCTGGATCCATCTCCTCTTGGATAATAGTCTAATTATAAACTACTGTACAGATGGCACCTTACACCCACACGGAATCATAAATTCTGCCCGTCTACTAGCCCTCTGTGTTGGTGAAACTGTCTTCAAACCAGGTCTTTTCTTCATATGTGATGGGACTGTACTTATATTCAGCGTGTATGGCAGACCATCTCAAGCATACCCACGGCCAGCCTGCAGACTCCTTTTCAACTCACAAAAGAAATAGCACTTCTCAATATTCAAGAAGATTCGTTACCATCTACTACACAAACTTTCATTCATCAACTTTGTATAGCCACGAGAATGGAGATCGCAGCTTCTTGGAAGAGGCTTCGTCCTCCAACTTCGTTCTTCGGCGCATGGACAGAGTTTGCTCTCTATACAGACTTACGGTGATCAAGTATCACACTTTGGGAAAGTTTGACCTTATTTGGGAAAGTTTGACCTTATTTGGGAAAGTTTGACCTTATTTGGGAACCATACTTGGCCTGGAGGCAAACTACTACCAGTCATACTTGTTGAGTATCCACTGAAGCCTATTCTTCTCTCCTTTTGATTTGATAAGGCTATTCTTGTCTATGCTTATGGCCATTGCAGTTGTATGTATTCTTTTTGTCACCTTATTCATAGTTTGATGTTTAATGTATAGCAAGGTGCAATGATACTAGAACCTGTAGCGGGAGGGCGGGGGGGGGTGTGTGTGTGTGTGATTACTTACTACTTCAGTTACAACACTGTAAAACTGTCTTGAACGCTGTTTATCTCTATTGCTTATTGTTCCAACATTTCTGTAATTTCATGTTTTTGACAGCAATAAAAATTACTAATAAAAATAAATTCAGAGGTTGAGGGTGAACTCTGAGCAGTTCTACTAAGACCACCTCTGTGTTCCTAAGAAGTGGTGACAGTGCCCATGTGCCAACTTCTGCAAGGCGTCCATAAAATTAATAGATATTTAGAGATGGGGGTGGTCTTATATGTTTGGAGAAAGGCAGATGATGTCCTTAATAAAAGTGGTAACAGAGGAGGTTGGAAACTACAAGTCATTTAATATGACCTTGGTGGTGGGAAAATTAATGGAGACTTTTCTGAAAGAGAGGACAGTAATAGTATCTTCAAGGTAGCAGCTTACAGGGTGCAGGGCAGCATAGCTTTACAAGAAGGGAGATCATATCAAACAAATGTCATTGATGATTTTGATTGTGACTAGAGATTTAAATCAAGGACATAAGCTGGATGTGGTTAACTTGGATTTCAGCAAAACTTTTGATAATGTTCCCCATAGGAGATTCATAAACTGAGTAGACTGGGGGTTGGTCCCAAGGTGGTGGACTGCATTAGGAAGTGAATGACTGATAAGACATTCTCTGACAAGTAGGCCTGATTAGCCATAATGCATGAGTGACATCATCCAGATGGCTCAGATATGGATCAACTTTCAGAGCTCAGTTAATTATTTTACTGCGCAAGCGTTGGAGTTCTTGCATGCGCATACTGCCTTATGAGTCCCTCAGTCTTACTTCATCCAAGCTGCCATGTGGATGTGTCCCACTCTCTCAAATTTCTTCAATTTATGGCCTTGTGCCTTGTTGCCATCTCTTTCCTACCTTTTTTTTTGTTTTGTTTTTTGCTGCTGCCTCAGCGATCCCTTAAGAACTTTTTTCAGTTCTTTAAAAAAAAATAAAAAAAAAAAAATGCCAAGAAGCCTACACTCAAGAGTTTCAAGGCTTGTATCTGTGGATGCTGTAAGCCCATCATGGATACACACACTGTTTGCTATCACTGCCTGGGCCAGAGAATGGCTCCTCCAACTGTGGTTTGATTCCTAGGACACAGCGTGCCATGCCTGAAAGACAGAGACACTAAGGAAGGCACTGGCCTTCTCACCACTTTGATATAGTGACTTTCACTCACTTTATTTTTTTAGATTATAATCGCTTTTCTGGTCCCTCCCGATGTAGCCTAGCGAAACACGGGACCGTGTCGGGGGACTGCTATATGTCTGCCATTTGATTCATGGAGTTGCCATATTTATACTGATATACCCTCTGTGTTTGGAACTTTAATAAAGTGCCTTTTGAAATAATTGGTGGTGACAAGTTTTGTCCTGCACCAGTGTACTTTCAGACCTCAATTACCCCAATATTGACTGGGTAAATGTATCATCGGGACACGCTAGAGAGATAACGTTCCTGGATGGAATAAATGATAGCTTTATGGAGCAATTGGTTCAGGAATCAACGCGAGAGGGAGCAATTTTAGATCTAATTCTCAGTGGAGCACAGGACTTGGTGAGAAAGGTAATGGTGGTGGGGCCGCTTGGCAATAGTGATTATAATATGATCAAATTTGATTTAATGACTGCAAGAGGAACAGTGTGCAAATCCATGGCTCTCGTGCTAAGCTTTCAAAATGGAAACTTTGATTAAAATGAGAAAAATTGTTAGAAAAAAACTGAAAGCAGCAGCTACAAAAGTAAAAAATGTCCAAAAGGTGTGGTCATTGTTAAAAAAATAAATAAATAAAATAAATAAATAAAAAAATACCATTCTAGAAGCACAGTCCAGATGTATTCCACACATTAAGAAAGGTGGAAAGAAGGCAAAACGATTACTGGCATGGTTAAAAGGGGAGGTGAAAGAAGCTATTTTAGCCAAAAGATCTTCATTGAAAAATTGGAAGAAGGATCCAACAGAAGAAAATAGGATAAAGCATAAATGTTGGCAAGTTAAATGTAAGACATTGATAAGACAGGCTAAGAGAGAATTTGAAAAGAAGTTGGCTGTAGAGGCAAAAACTCACAATAAAACCCTTTTTGAATATATCCGAAGCAGAAAGCCTGTGAAGGGAGTCAGTTGGACAGTTAGATGAACGAGGGGTTAAAGGGGCACTTAGAGAAGATAAGGCCATCGCGGAAAGATTAAGTGATTTCTTTGCTTCGGTGTTTACTTAAGAAGATGTTGGGGAGGTACCCGTAATGGAGAAGGTTTTCATGGGTAATGATTCAGATGGACTGAATCAAATCATGGTGAACCTAGAAGATGTGATAGACCTGATTGACAAACTGAAGAGCAGTAAATCACCTGGACTGGATGGTATACACCACAGAGTTCTGAAGGAACTAAAAAATGAAATTTCAGACCTATTAGTAAAAATTTTAACCTATCATTAAAATCATCCATTGTACCTGAAGACTGGAGGATAGCAAATGTAACCCCAATATTTAAAAAGGGCTCCAGGGGCAATCCGGGAAACTACAGACCGGTTAGCCTGACTTCAGTGCCAGGAAAAATAGTGGAAAGTGTTCTAAACATCAAAATCAGAGAACATATAGAAAGACATGGTTTAATGGAAACAAGTCAGCATGGCTTTACTCAGGGCAAGTCTTGCCTCACAAATCTGCTTCACTTTTTTTTAAGGAATTAATAAACATGTGGATAAAGGTGAACTGGTAGATGTAGTATACTTGGATTTTCAGAAGGCGTTTGACAAAGTTCCTCATGAGAGGCTTCTAGGAAAAGTAAAAAGTCATGGGATAGGTGGCGATGTCCTTTCGTGGATCACAAACTGGCTAAAAGACAGGAAACAGAGTAGGATTAAATGGACAATTTTCTCAGTGGAAGGGAGTGGACAGTGGAGTGCCTCAGGGATCTGTATTGGGACCCGTACTTTTCAATATATTTATAAATGATCTGGAAAGAAATAAGACAAGTGAGGTAATCAAATTTGCTGATTATACAAAATTGTTCAGAGTAATTAAATCACAAGCAGATTGTGATAAATTGCAGGAAGACCTTGTGAGACTGGAAAATTGGGCATCCAAATGGCAGATGAAATTTAATGTGGATAAGTGCAAGGTAATGCATATAGGGAAAAATAACCCATGCTACAATTACACAATGTTGGGTTCCATATTAGGTGATACAACCCAAGAAAGAGATCTATAGACGTCATAGTGGATAACACATTGAAATCGTCGGTTCAGTGTGCTGCCACAGTCAAAAAAGCAAACAGAATGTTGGGAATTATTAGAAAGGGAATGGTGAATAAAACAGAAAATGTCATAATGCCTCTGTATCGCTCCATGGTGAGACCGCACCTTGAATACTGTGTACAATTCTGGTCACCGTATCTCAAAAAAGATATAATTGCGATGGAGAAGGTACAGAGAAGGGCTACCAAAATAAGGGGAATGGAACAGCTCCCCTATGAGGAAAGACTAAAGAGGTTAGGACTTTTCAGCTTAGAGAAGAGACGGCTCAGGTGGGATATGATAGAGATGTTTAAAATCATGAGAGTTCTAGAACGGGTAGATGTGAATCGGTTATTTACTCTTTTGGATAATAGAAAGACTAGGGGGCACACCATGAAGTTAGCATGGGGCACATTTAAAACTAATCTGAGAGAGTTCTTTTTTTACTCAACACACAATTAAACTCTGGAATTTGTTGCCAGAGCATGTGGTTAGTGCAGTTAGTATAGCTGTGTTTAAAAAAGGATTGGATAAGTTCTTGGACGAGAAGTCCATTACCTACTATTATCTAAGTTGACTTAGATAATAACCACGCTATTACTAGCAACGGTAACATGGAATAGACTTAGTTTTTGGGTACTTGCTAGGTTCTTATGGCCTGGATTGACCACTGTTGTAAACAGGATGCTGGGCCTGATGGACCCTTGGTCTGACCCAGTATGGCATTTTATGTTCTTATCCCCAAGTGTGCCACATAGCATTTCCGAAGAATATGACTTTTCTTCAAGCAGTGGCACAGTATGGCATTTTCTTATGTTCTTATGGATTCTTCAAAATCTCAATCAAATATTTTTTAAACCTTTTCTCTAGGAGATATTGAATCAATCTTGGGAAAATCAATCAAATGATTTTTAGCTTTAGTAATGTTCTCAAGAGATTCAAATTTCCTATTAAGGCAGTAATGTGTTTGTAGCTGTTCTACTTTTTGCTCTGCTACCACTGTTTTCTTAGTATATTCGGCCAAAGCTTTCTCTTGGGCCATGAGATGCAGGTTTACATCTTTAACATTTTTAGCAAACTGAGATATATGTGAAGACAAAAGTTCTCACCAAATTGTCAATAGCCAACCAAATAGTTTCCAAAGTAAATACTTGCGGTTTTGGAAGAGAGAAAACATACTCTGAAGTCACACCAGAAACAGGCCGCAAAGAAGTACCTTCCTGAAAGATAGATTCTTGGACATCTGAACGGAAAGCTCAGGTGAACTGACCATGGTTCCCTCTGCACCAGCGGACGTTACCACAGCAGCGGAAATCATACAGGTCGTCCTCAGTGTGTTGGTCAGAGTGATGTCATTGACTGGGGACACAGACCTTCCCTCAGTTGAAAACGTTGGAGCACGTCTGTCCTTTGGACTCAGTGATTGTGTCTAATGCTGCAGGGGATGAACATGAGACCATCCCGGCTATCCTGCCGCAAGGCAAACTCATGGAAGCGTTGGGCTGGGAAC
Source organism: Rhinatrema bivittatum (assembly GCF_901001135.1). NCBI lineage: Eukaryota > Metazoa > Chordata > Amphibia > Gymnophiona > Rhinatrematidae > Rhinatrema > Rhinatrema bivittatum. The sequence continues at coordinate 127,585,053 of NC_042616.1, read as the reverse complement.
TCTCCCGGATGACAAAACGATCGATAGCTCCTTGTGTGGGAATATTGGGTGGCTGTCGGGTAGGTTCTAATTTTCCCTTTCCACTTCACCATAATGAAGAAAGAGGAACAAAAGAGATATCAAATAAAACAAGGAAATGGGAGTTAACTCTAGAGAGATCAACAAACTGCTGCCTACTTGCTCCACCTTAGAGTACAGATGGTATTTGACATCTGCACTGTAGTTCAAACAGAGAGGCTTTAGATGCTGCCTTGATTCGGAAGGTGGCTTGATCAGCATATGTATCCCAGCAGCTCTGAGGAAATGTAGAACTGAAACACCCCACAATACCATTGGCGAGAAAGCTAACTGTTTGTACTGTGCACTTATTGGCCCTCCAGAGAGAGAACCAGCCCTGAAAGTACTAGAACTCTCTAGTCTAGACTGATAGTCCAGAGGGAGCAGATCTCTGTTCTAAGGCCCTTTTCAGCTCTTGTGGACAACCTTTCCTGACTTTCTCACATGGCATAATGTTTAGTTTAATTTTTATTTTATTATGTATGTGTTTCTATAATCCCCCCCCTGGATACATTTTGTATTTGGAAATTGCGGAATATAAGCATTTAAATTAAATATTTAGGCCGTCTCTGATATCCAGTCCTCAAAATTAAAATAAGGATCTTAAATTTGATTCTGGCTTCTACAGGTAAGTAATAAAGCGCCCAGAAAATAGGCGAGACGCGGGGGCTGAAGTAATAAGCTGCAGTAGACCTGCTGCTGGTTTTTGCTCAAGGTATTCACGTTTTCCTGTGCTAATCAACATTTGTATGTAATAATGCGGTCAGCACGGGAAAAATGTGTGCAAATCCCACTCAAAAAGCCATAGCTTGTTTAGCACGAGTCCATGCTAATGCCATGTAAAGGAGGCAATTAACTATTCATGGGTAACAGCAGTGTTACCTTCTGTAACACTGGTGTTACAGAAGGTTTTAAAGCGATTTTTAGTACCTGGATCAGGGCAGGAATTAAATTTAAGTGCCTGTCAGGAGGTTGAAAAATTAAGTGGCAGAAGCCAGAAGAGAAGTCAGAGAGGGAGCCGGCACATGCCAGAAATGATGAATGCTTTTGTAGTCCCTTCAAAATCTCTGTTGCATTGTCCCCACTCACCGGCATCTGCCATTATAGCTCCCCTGTGGTCTGTGGCTCATGAAGGGGTTACTAATCACACTCTAATAAGCCCAATACACTGTATTCCAGAGACCCTCACAGTCCAATACTCATAAGTACCTGAATGTAATCCACTTTGAAGCGCTGTGAAAAGTAGAATATAAATCTAAAAAAAATAAAAACCAAACAAATGGTCAATTGGTCATATTTCAAACAATTTTGCTGTATACCACTTCTTGTAAACTCAGCTCTTTTTTTGACTCTTTTTTTTTTTTGACAATGTTTATGTAGGACTGACACTCAATGAGCTCATAAAATTATAAAAGCTCCCACAAGTTGAAAGTCGGATCAGGCTTTTCATGACCAGATAAGTATGGTTACTGTGTGAAGCTCACTTGAAAAAGAAAAACCGCTCAGTGGAACATTGTTTTTGGAGTAGAATCTTGAAAAGAGGAATATAAAATAAAATTATATATATATATTGAAAAAATAGAAATAAAGTGAACTTTCAACTTATAGGGGCTTTTACAATTTTATGAGCCCATTGAGTGTCTGTTCCACATAAACATTGTCAAAAAAAAGTCAAAAAAAGAGCTGAGTTTACAAGAAGTGGTATACAGCAAAATTGTTTGAAATATATGACCAGTTGACCATTTGTTTGGTTTTGAGTCATGAAGGGGTAAGACATTACTCTACCCATCTACACTCCCACTCCTGGACCACTAACTCACTCCTGTATTATGAAAGGGGAAGGTTTTCACCTGAAAATCAATAACCGGTTACCAAATTAATGTGGTTTTATGCACGGTTTATTGCGTAAGGCCTCAGAGCGCATTGTAGCGCACATATCTGGGCAGATATTTATTTTGTGCAGATTTTCTTTGCATATCTCTTGCATGCAGTATCCTTATTTTCCGCAGATAAGCAGTCTGAATTAGCCAAGATATCTGGGGAATATCTTCCGGTTCTCTAGGTAGTGGAGCTCCTCAAAGCACCCAGAGCTTTGCCCTGTGTGCATGTGGGTGTGTTATACCATGAAAATCCCAGCCGGCTTCATTCTTCATCTGCGCTGCACAGTGCAATTTACCAAGTTACTTTTTATTACAGCGAATGGGTCCACATGGGAGGATTACCAATATGGCCTTGGGCTTGGCCTGGGATTACTCTGGGCTGTGATTATGTCAGAACCCCATGGAAGAGCAGGAACCCAGGAGAACTTCAGCCTTCTTTCCCAGGGTCAGCAGTTTCCCAGGGTCAGCAGTTCAAGATCCTGGGGCAGAGTTCTTCTTCCCATAGCAGGTAACTTCCTTAAGGTGCTGCACCAGAAGGAAAGAGCAGCAACCCTCGCATTCTTATTCCAGCAGAGCGTCAGAGCTGCACCCCGAACCATGGCAGTCCTCCAGGCCCCAGCCGGGATACCCGAGATCAAAGATAGGAAGGGCCGCCTCGGGAGAGCTCTTCGGTGACCAGGGGGGTCCCACTCAAGCGCCCCCCATGCCGCCTCTGCGCCAGGACTGTCGGAGACTCGTCATCTTATGCCTCTGAGTGCAAGCTCCAGACACGCATGATGCAGACACATTATGCTGACGCACAATGCTGACTGACACACACATACATACAGCTAAGGTGGTCCATTTGAAATGAGATGGAGGTCTCAGTCCAACCTGAGAGACCACATCAGAAGCATTATCCCAGGACAAGCAGGATGCTAGTCCTCACATATGGGGTGATGTCACTGACGGAGCCCTATTGCGGGAAAAACTTCTGTCAAAGTTTCTAGAAACGTTTGACTGGCTGCCTGAGGCTACTGAGCATGCCCGGCATGCCACGATATTCCCTGCCACAGGGGTCTCACTTCAGTCTTCTTTTTTCCGCGCTGCACTCAGCATCGCAGAAACAGTGAGAATCTCTCACTAATTCTGACTGGAAAAGTCATATTTTTTCTCAAAATTCCCAATTGGGGTCTCACTAAATCTCATTCTTCACCAGACAGTGACAGAAAATAATAATTTGGAAAATTTATTTTCTCAGGATTTCTCTCTCTCACCTCATCGACGGCTGTCGATCACAGACATGGCTTCAGGTTTTAAAAAGTGTCCAGCTTGCAACCGAACCATGTCTATAACAGATCCTCACATAGAATGTGTAATCTGTTTGGGAGAGAAGCATGAAATTACTTCATGTGAGAAGTGTCAGGAAATGACCCCAAAGGGCAGAAAACTGAGACAGGAGAAAATGTTTCAGCTTTTTCATCTTAAATCACTGCCTTCACCGTCTACCTCGACAAAGTCATCACCATCGGGGGGTCACTAAGAAAATTCTCTTAAAAAAAAACGGAGAATAGAAGAATCAGGCGATGCTCCGTCACCAGTACCATCGACCAGGTCAGTGTTGGAATCGAGGCCTAAGCATAAGCACCGACGGCATCGATCCTCGGTGGTGTCGTTGTCGCTCCCTCCCCCAGAGGAACAGACTACGAAGCGGCACAAGCCGTCCGATCCCCCGCTGACTTCCGCATCATCAGTTCCGGTGCCGCCTCCATCGGTGTCGACATCGATTGCCCAAGTTTTACCATCGGCACCAGACTTACTAAGTCTAATCAAACGGATAGTCACCGAAGCCTCTCAGGCACAGATACCGGCATCATCGCCGATGCCGACAGATACGTCGATGCCGGAAACTCCGCCAGTACCGTCGATGGCTATAACGATTCCATCTGTGCAATCTTCGATGCCAAAGGCACCAATGTTTACGGAGATGCTACCTTCGATGTCTTCATCACATCTCCAAGTTCCATCGACTAAGGTGGCCACAATTTCATCGATGCCCTCGGTTCCAGACCAATTGTCGACGTTTTCTTTTCTTCAAACATCGACTTTGGCTGCCTCGTCTGCCCTACAACCAAAATTGGTTTACACGACGGCACCTACTTCATACCCTTCTCAAAGGGCATCGACAACAAGACTCAAGGCATCCATGAAAATCAAACATACGATGCCAAAGCATCCATCTGCCTCTTCTGACACTTTAGGTGCACAGTCGCATCTACACGACATCCTAACCAAAAGGTATGAAGCCCTTTTAGCTTCCTTACCTGCTAATCCAGTGCAGGAGGAGCAAGATGATATTTTCTCTGATCATGCTCAGCCTGGACCCTCAGGTGTTTCTCAGCTTCCTAAGCCTACACCTATTCAACAACCTTCTGCGTATGATACCTGGTCAGATACTTCATCAGAGTTCTCATCGGAGGAATTCATGTCTGATCCCTCGCCGCCTCAAGCTAAGAAACAATCCCCACCAGAGGATTTTTCATTTTCTACCTTCATCCAAGAAATGGCAGATTCTATACCATTCAAACTGCAGACAGATAGCGATGACAGACAACAAACTCTAGAAATACTCCAGTTTGTTGATCCTCCCAAAAATACTCTCACCATCCCTATTCATGAAGTTCTGCTGCAGTTACAGCAAGCATCTGGGAACATCCATGCACTGTTCCTGCAGTAAACAAAAGGATAGATGCTACATACCTCGTGCAGTCTGCACCAGGCTACCAAAAATCTCAGCTGCCCCACCATTCGGTGGTCATAGAATCTGCGCAGAAGCGTTCCAGGCGATCTGTGACCCATTCCTCTATTCCTCCCAGGAAAGACAATCGATTCCTCGATCAAATGGGTCGAAAAATCTATCAGGGAGCCATGCTCTCTTCTAGGATTTCAGCATACCATCTCTATATCACACAACACCAGAGAAACCTCTGGAAGCAAATAGAGTTCATACCATCCCTACCTGTGCAGTACCAAGAAGCAGCGCAGAATATTATTACCAAAGGTTTAGATACTGGCAAACACGAGGTGAGAGCCGCTTATGATGCCTACGAAACGGCCTCAAGAATTGCTGCTTCAGGAGTTACTGCTCGGAGGTGGGCTTGGCTCAAAGCATCTGACTTATGGCCAGAGGTGCAAGACAAACTTGTTGACCTCCCTTGCCTGGGTGATAATCTTTTTGGTACTAAAGTGCAGGACGCAGTATCCCAACTACATGAGCATACGGAGACTCTGAGGCAATTATCCTCTCTTCCGCATGATACACATGCTTCTCACAGACCTCCTAGACGGGACACCAGACGGCCATTTTATCGACAAAGGAGATATTATCCTCCATCATCCAGGCCATAGCCTCCGAGGTCTCAACAGTGACCACAACAGAGGCACCAAAGAACACCCAAACCTCAACCCCCTTCCCAAACTGGACCTGCAACTGGATTTTGAGGTCACGTCCAGAGAGCAAAGCCTCTATTCCAATCCCTATACCACGCTACCCGTGGGAGGAAGACTGTCCAAATTTTACAGCACTTGGACATCCATAACATCAGACCAATGGGTTTTCTCAATTATACACAGAGGTTATCAACTCAATTTCACAACCATTCCTCCAGATTGTCCACCTCGTCATTCCCATCTCAGCAAAGCTCATTTGCTTCACTTACAAACGGAATTATCCACCCTTCTGAAAGCGAGGGCTATAGAACCGGTGCCCCGATCTCAGCAGGGCGGAGGATTCTACTCCCGTTACTTGCTCATTCCAAAGAAAACCGGAGGCCTACGACCCATCCTAGATCTCAGGAATCTCAACAAATTTCTAAAAAAAGAAAAGTTCAGGATGGTTTCTCTTGGTACCATGCTTCCACTTCTACAAAAAGGAGATTGGCTTTGCTCTCTGGATCTTCAAGACGCTTACGCTCACATTCCAATATTTCCTCCTCATCGCAAATACCTACGCTTCATGGTAGATCATAAACATCTACAATACAAAGTCCTCCTATTCGGACTTGCATCGGCTCCCAGAGTATTCACAAAGTGTCTAGCAGTACTTGCAGGTCACTTGCACAAGGAAAGTGTCCATGTATTTCCATATCTAGACAACTGGCTCATCAGAAGTCAATCTCAACAAGGAGCTCTAACGTCTCTCAATCGAACGATTGCTCTCCTTCACTCCACGGGATTTCTCATAAACTATTAAAAACCCAACCTAACACAGTCGCACCTACTTCAATTCATAGGTGCAGACTTGGACACTATCCTATCGAGCCTTTCTACCCAAGGATCGAGCAGAGACATTATCCCTGTTGGCAAGCTCGCTTCGCTCAAAGAAATAGGCAACAGCGCATCAGTTTCTAACCTTACTAGGCCACTTGGCCGTCACTCCTATGGCAAGGCTCGCCATGAGAGTAACCCAATGGACATTGCGATCACAATGGATTCAAGCCATTCAACCACTACATTATCCAATTCAAGTAACCCACCAGCTACGGTCCTCTCTCCTTTGGTGGGCAAACAAGGACAATTTGCGCAAGGGCCTACCCTTCCAACAACCAGTCCCACAGATAACATTAACTACAGATGCATCCACCTTGGGTTGGGGAGCTCACATAGACAATCTCCAAACTCAAGGGACTTGGACAAAACTCGAAGCAACATTTCAAATCAATTTTCTGGACCTTCGAGCTATACGTTATGCGCTGCATGCGTTCAAAGACTGCCTTTCACACAAAACTGTTCTCATCCGAACGGACAACACAGTAGCCATGTGGTACATCAACAAACAAGGAGGTACGGGCTCGTATCTCCTTTGTCAAGAGGCTGCACAGATTTGGGCCTGGGCCCTGAATCTTCCTCCGGGCCTCTTATCTGGCAGGCATTCACAATGTAGTAGCAGATCGACTCAGTCGTCAGTTCCAACCACACGAGTGGTCCCTGGATCCCTCAATAGTGACCAGGATATTTCAACAGTGGGGACAACCGACGATAGACCTCTTTGCGTCACATCTGAATCACAAAGTGGACAACTTCTGTTCTCTACACAAACAGAAGAACCAGCCAGCCAAGGACGCCTTTGCTCGCCCTTGGAACTCAGGCCTACTATACGCGTACCCTCCGATACCGCTAATAACCAAGACTCTAGTAAAGCTACAACAGGACAAGGGGTCCATGATACTCATAGCCCCATATTGGCCTCGACAAGTCTGGTTTCCCACACTTCTAGACCTCTGTCAGGTATCCCATTCGCCTGGGAGTAACTCTCATAACTCAGGATCAGGGTCGGTTGCGCCATCCCAACCTTCAATCCCTATCCCTGACAGCATGGATGTTGAAAGCTTGATTTTACAACCACTCAATCTTTCAAAAAATGTCTCAAGTGCTTCTGGCTTCCCGTAAACCTTCCACACGAAAGAACTATTCTTCCAAATGGAAAAGATTTACTATGTGGTGCAGTCAAATGAAGATAGACCCTTTCACCTGCCCCCACAACTTCTCTCTTAGACTACTTATACCTACTTTCAGACTCTGGTCTCCAGACGTCATCTATAAGAGTACATTTAAGTGCAATCTCAGCTTACCATAACAAGGTTGGAGATGCACCCATATCCACACAACCTCTCGTCAGGTTCATGAGAGGTTTAACTCATCTTAAACCACCAATTCGACCACTAGTCACGGAATGGGATCTGAATTTGGTACTAACTAGACTCATGCGTTCTCCTTTCGAACCCATAGATTCTTGTGATTTAAAATTCCTCACATGGAAGACTATCTTCCTCATAGCTATTACTTCAGCTAGGAGGGTTAGTGGGTTACAAGCACTTGTCACGTACGAACCCTACACAAAATTCCTGCATGATAGAGTGGTTCTCCATACACATCCAAAATTCCTTCCTAAGATAGTTACGGAATTCTACTTGAACCAATCCATAGTTTTACCCACATTTTTCCAAGGCCTCATTCTCACCAAGGAGAAACAGCCTTACATACCTTGGACTGTAAACGTGCTCTTTCATTTTATTTAAACCGCTCTGCAGTCCACAGGAAATCCAATCAACTCTTTTTTCTTATGAACCAAACAAACCTGGTAAAGCAATGGGTAAACATACTCTATCCAATTGGCTAGCAGATTGCATACAGTTTGCTATGAAAAAGTAGGCCTTCCTCTCCAAGGGCGAGTAAAGGCATACTCAGTAAGAGCAATGTCCATTTCAATAGCACACTATTATTCAGTGCCAATCATTGACATATGTAAAGCAGCAACATGGAGTTCTCTTCACACCTTTCCAGCTCACTACTGTTTGGACAAACAAGGACGACAAGATTCAGCCTATGGACAATCTGTCTTAAAGAACTTGTTTCCTGTTTAAACCCAACTCCTTCTACAACCAACCTGCTTTAATCTTCGGCTGACTCATTTCAACAGCAATACTCCACTGTTGTCTCAATACAAAATGACTCAGCCTCTAGCTTGCTAATCACCCATATGTGAGGACTAGCATCCTGCTTGTCCTGGGATAAAGCAAAATTGCTTACCTTGTAAATAGGTGTTATCCCAGGACAGCAGGATGTAGTCCTCACGAAACCCACCCGCCACCCCGCGGAGTTGGGACACACATTTTTCTTATTTATTTTTGTTAAAGCTTATTGCTATACAAGAGACTGAAGTAAGACCCCTGTGGCAGGGAATATTATGGCATGGTGGGCATGCTCAGTAGCCTCAGGCAGCCAGTCAAACGTTTCTAGAAACTTTGACAGAAGTTTTTCCCGCAATAGGGCTCCGTCAGTGACGTCACCCCATATGTGAGGACTACATCCTGCTGTCCTGGGATAACACCTATTTACAAGGTAAGCAATTTTGCTTTTCCTGTACATTCTGCTGTGCCATGGTATCTGGCCCGGTGGCCTAATGGATAAGGCATTGATCTCCTAAGCCAGGGACTGTGGGTTCAGGTCCTGCCTGGTGTGTCCATTAGAGGCCTTGGATTAGCAGTTTGAGCAGGCATCGTCGAAGAGTGCGTTGTAGCATGTCTCCTCGTAGGTCTTGCATGCTTTCGCTTCTCTGGCAGATGGACTTACTGCTCCAGTCCCAGCCATAGGGAGCGTCCCCCCCTTCGAGGTGGGAACTGGCTTCTGGATGTGGAGCCAGCTTCCAGCTAACGGGATGATCCCATGTCTTCCCGATCTATCCTCTGTATCCAGACCTAAGTAGTCGGGATCGAACCTTCAAGAGCCCCTGGAGGATGACACAGGTAGGCTCCCAACTTGGAGGGACCCACCCTAGAGGTCTAGACTTGATTATTTTACCTGGAGCACTGCCTCTGAGGCCCCCCAAGGGAGCCCCACCAGACCAAAAACAAGGACCTCCCAGGCGATATACAGATTTCCCACTTAAGAACCCAGTTCCTTACGATTGGACAGTGGAAATCGGGTAGTGAGCGTACCTTCTCCCCCCCCCCCACCCCCCGTGATTTTATCAGGGGAACAGGTTGCTAGTGCAGAGAGCGGTCCCTAAACTTATCCCCACATTCCTGGTCTCATGGACGTGTTACATCTGACACCCCCCCCACCCCTCCGCCCAAAGAACAGCCTCACTCTGTTTCCCCGCCGAAAAATGTCTTCCACTTAAATGTTATGGAGAAGATGGGAAATACACTCAGCGTGGAGGCCAGGAAGGTGCTAGACCCGTGCGGAAATCCTTGCATGCTGAGAACATTGAAGCATCAGCGCAGCCAACCGCCTTGTCTTCACATGAGAAGGATGCAGTGATGATGAGTCTCTCGACTCTGCTTGGAAGACTGGCACATCCGGAACTCAAGACCTATCTTCATTCTACAGTACAGCCTAGCTCCCCTATGCTCCCGTTAAGATAAAAAATAAATAAATAAAAGGACCACCTTGCTTACATTCTTACACCCCTTCACATCCTCTGGAACAAACTCCAGAGCTTAATTGTACTTTGAGTGAAAGAATTTTCTCCAATTAGTCTTAAATGTGCTACTTGCTAACTTCATGTGCATGCCTCTTATTCCTTCTATTATCCAAAAGTGTAAATAATCAATTCACAACTACTCAGTCAAGACCTCTCATGGTTTTAAAGACCTCTATCATATCCCCACTCAGCCGTCTCTTCTCCAAGCTGAACAGCTTTAACCTCTTCAGCCTTTCTTCATAGGGGAGCTGTTCCTATCCCCTTTTATCATTTTGATTGCCCTTCTCTGTACCTTCTCCATCTCAACTATATCTCTACAACTGTCAGCAAGCAAACAAAATATCGAATTGGGTAATCCAAAGGAATATTCCTGTCAGTTCCATCCATCTCCCAGGCAAGCACATCAGAATTTTCATTTAGTCGTCACCTTCGACTTCTTCAGTAGATTCTCCATTCTGAGATCCTTCAGTCCCTTTTTCATTGATGGGGAACTCCTTACAAAGATCTTTTACTAACTCCTTTCAATTTCAGATTCCCGCTGTTGCTCCAGGAGACTTGACCCAAATGGCATGGCATGATGCTTTTGCAGTTTCCTGGTAAGACCTGATATATGCTTTTCCTCCATTTCCTCATTTTGCCAAAACAATTTGCAAGTTACAGAGGGTCAAAGGGAAATGATTCTAACTCCCTTTTGGCCATGTCAAATATAGTTTCCTAGGAACCAGACTGGCTGTTGCTCGACCAGTTCACCTCTGAATTTTTCCATATCTTCTTACACAGTTGAGTGGGTCTCTTCTTCACCCTAGTCTTCACATTCTAGGCTTCATAGCACAGATATTGCGTGCAGTGCTTGGCTGCACATTTTACTTTCTGAATCGCGCGGGAATAACTAATAGGGCCATCAACAAGCATTTGCATGTTGCGGGCACTATTAATGAGGGGGGAGGTTGGATGTGCGTTTTCGACGCGCTATTACCCCTTCCTGCATAAGGCGTAAAGCTAGTGCGTCAAACGTGGGTTAACAGTGCGCTCCACCGGAGCCGGTGAGTACCTTTTCTCTCATTTTTACTCTCTTGAGTAAAAATATTTTTCTTCTCATTTTCATCGACGGCTGTCGAGGAAAATAAGGCCATGGGATTTAAAAAATGTCTCAACTGTAATCTGACTATGTCCATTACAGATCCACACCTCGAGTGTGTCCTTTGTTTAGGTCAAACATATGATGTAACATCATGTCCCAAGTGTGCTGAAATGACTGCGAAGGGCCGAAAGACCCGACAAGAAAAGATGGAACACTTATTCCATCTACAACTTTTGCCTTTCCCATCAAACTCCGGCCGGAGTTTCAAAATGTTTAATCCTCAAAAAACGTCATCCGGAAGGCTCGGGGGATCGTTCATCGCCGACCCCCATCCGTTGTATCGACGAGGTCAGCGGCGGAACATCAACCAAAGCATCGCCATCGGCACTGTCATCTATCTGTCCCGGAGGCTCTTCTCTCCCCAGAGAAATCGACTGCAAAATGGCCTTGCCTTCAAGAAATACCGAGGCCTTCACCACCTCTCGATACGCCGACCATCGAACCTCCAGAGGGCCCTGTGGAAGGACCAACAAACACCTCCACCACGTCTAGCTGCTCTGCCTGCACCAGCTATCATGGAGGAATTGACAGATTTTATCCGTCAAGCAGTGATCCAAGCGTTGCAGGACTATCTACCACCGATGCCCTCGCCGACGTCAATACTGGTGCCCGCCCTGATGCCGGCGCTCCTGCCGATGCCGGTGCCTGCACGATGATGGTGCTCCCACCGATGCCGGTACCAATACCGAAGCCACTGCCTACACCGAAGCAGCCGTCGACGCCGATGCCTCTAGCATCGCAGATGCCCGGCCCAATGCTGGAACCAGTCCCGTAGATACCGATGCCAGTGCCTGGGGGCCCCAGCACAGCCAGAATTAGCGTTGTTTCAACTTCTAATGAACAGATTCGATACAATCGTCGGTGCTCTACCACCGAAACAGATTCCAGCCAAACCACGTGAAGTCCCTGGTCGGACACCATTTGATGATCCACAGCCAGGTCCTTCGGGGCTTTTTCGACCACCAAGGTCTTCTCCCACTTCTCCATGTAGAGAAGACCCATATGATTCCTGGGAGGACAAACATTCGGATACTTCATCTGAGAGTTTCTGACCCTTCTCCTCCTCCGGAAGGAAGAAATCCCCACCGGAAGATTTATCCTTCACTAATTTTGTTAAGGATATGGCAGACACCATACCATTTACCTTGGTATCTGAAGAGGACACAAGACAGCAAACTTTGGAAGTCCTGCAGTTCGTGGACCCTCCAAAAGAAGTCTTGGCCATCCCTGTCCACAAAGTACTGTTAGAATTACAGCATAGACTCTGGGAGCATCCATGCTCAGTACCATCCATTAATAAGAGAGTGGACACCACTTATTTAGTTCAAAATGTCCCTGGATACCAAAAATCTCAACTGCCACATCAATCAGTTGTTGTTGAGTCTGCACAGAAGAAGTCTAAGAGAATAAGACCTCATTCTTCCACTCCTCCTGGGAAGGATCACAGATTCCTGGACTCCTTGGGCAGGAAAGCATATCAGAGAGCGATGCTCAATTCAAGAATTGCGTCATATCAGCGATATATGACGCAATACCAGAGGAATCTTTGGAAACAGATGCAAGAGCTTTCCAATTCCCTTCCTCAGCAATACAAAGAAGCAGCTCAATCCATAATACATAAAGGGCTTGAGGCTGGTAAGCACGAAGTCTGAGCCACTTATGACAATTTTGAAACTGCTTCCAGAGTAGCGGCCTCAGGAATAAGTGCACGTCGCTGGGCATGGTTGAAGGCCTTGGACCTCAGGCCTGAAGTCCAGGAAAACTGGTTGATTTGCCATGCGTAGGTGACAACCTCTTTGGCTCTAAAGTGCAGGTTCTGTGGCCCAGTTGAAAGAACATACGGAAACCTTGCGCCAACTGTCGGTTCCGCAAGATTCTGCTGCATCATCTTGACGTCCTCCAAGGAAGGAATCTAGAAGGCCTTTCTACAGGCAGAGGCGTTATTACCCTCCAGCATCAAGGGGCAGATCTTCTCGTAAACAGCAAAGATCTCAGCCCAGACAACCTAGAGCTGCTAAGCCTCAACCTCCACCACAGATGGGACTGGCTGCAGGTTTTTGTGGCCATCTCCACAACCCAACACCAGACCTGCCAGTAGGAGGCAGAGTTTCCTCCTTTTACAACCATTGGCTACAGATAACAGACCAATGGGTACTCTCAATAATATCTCAAGGTTACCAACTCAATTTTGTCTCAATTCTAAGAGATTCTCCTCCAAAACCTTTTTCACTAAACGAAAATCACATAATTCAACTACAAGCAAAATTATCCACCCTTCTGAGAGCCAGAGCCATAGAGCCGGTGCCCCAGACTCAGCAGGCTAGAGGATTCTACTCCTGTTATTTCCTCATTCCAAAGAAAACCGGAGGCCTACGTCCCATCCTAGACCTCAGAAATCTCAACAAATTTCTGAAGAAAGAAAAGTTCAGGAAGGTTTCTCTAGGCACCATGCTTCTACTTCTTCAAACAGGAGATTGGCTTTGTTCTCTTGATCTACAAGACGCTTACGCTCACATTCCAATATTCCCTCCTCATCGCAAGTATCTGCACTTCCTGGTGGGTCACCAACATTTCCAGTACAGAGTACTACCGTTTGGACTCGCTTCAGCTCTCAGAGTATTCACCAAATGCTTGGCGGTGATAGCAGCACACTTACACAAGGAAAGTGTCCACGTTTTCCCTTATCTGGACGACTGGCTCATCAGAAGTAAATCTCAACAAGGAGCACTAACTTCTCTCAACCGAACAATTGCTCTACTTTACTCCATGGGGTTTCTCATCAATTATCAAAGGTCCCATCTCATTCCGTCTCACCTGCTTCAGTTCATCGGAGCAGAATTAAACACCATCCTCTCAAAAGCCTTTCTATTGGGAAGAGTCACTTTCCCAATTGGCAAACTCGCTACACTCGAAGAAACAAGCAAAGCTCATCAGTTTCTGACCTTACTAGGCCACATGGCCTCCACAGTTCATGTCACTCCTATGGCAAGACTAGCCATGAGAATAACCCAATGGACTTTAAGATCACAATGGATCCAAGCCATTCAACCGCTGTCCTCTCCAATTCAAGTAACGCACCAGCTGCGTTCATCTCTACTTTGGTGGGTGAACAAGGACAACTTGCGCAAGGGCCTGCCCTTTCAACAGCCAGTCCCACAGATAACTTTAACTACAGATGCATCCACCATAGGTTGAGAAGCTCACATAGACAATCTCCAAACCCAAGGTATTTGGACAAAACTCGAAGCAACATTTCAAATCAGTTTCTTGGAGCTTCGAGCTATACTTTATGCTCTGCATGATCTGCATGCGTTAGCCATGTGGTACCTGAACAAACAAGGAGGTACGGGCTCGTATCTCCTTTGTCAGGAAGCCGCACAGATTTGGACCTGGGCCCTAACACACTCAATGTTTCTCCGGGTCACTTATCTGGCAGGCATTCACAACTTGGTCGGCAAATCGCCTCAGTCGCCAGTTTCAACCACACGAGTGGTCCCTGGATCCCTTAGTATCGACCAAGATATTTCAACTTTGGGGGCAACCAACAATAGACCTCTTTGCATCACTCCTGAATCACAAAGTGGACAAATTCTGCGCTCTGCAAAGATAGAAACACCAACCAGCCAAGGACGCCTTTGCTCGCCCTTAGAACTCAGGCCTACTATATGCGTATCCTCCGATAACGCTTATAACCAAAACTCTAGTGAAGCTACAACAGGACAAGGGGTCCATGATACTCATAGCCCCATATTGGCCTCGACAAGTATGGTTTCCCATACTCCTAGACCTGTCGATCAGAGAACTAATTTGCCTGGGTGTAGCTCCCTCTCTCATAACTCAGAATCAGGGTCGGTTGCACCATCCCAACCTTCAGTCCCTAATCCTGACAGCATGGATGTTGAAAGCTTGATCTTACAACCACTCAATCTTTCAAGCAATGTCTCTCCAAGTGCTTATAGCTTCACGTAAACCTTCAACACGGAAGAACTATTCTTCGAAATGGAAAAGGTTTACCTTGTGGTGCACAGCAAGGAACATTGACCCTTTCTCCTGCCCCACAACTTCTCTACTAAACTACTTATGCCATCTTTCAGACTCTGGTCTCCAGACATCATCTGTAATAGTACATTTAAGTGCAATCTCAGCTTACCATAACAAAATGGGAGATGCACAAATATCCATACATCTCTCGTCAGTAGATTTATGAGAGGTTTAATTCACCTTAAACCACCAATTCGGCCACCAGTCACAGAATGGGACCTTAATCTGGTCTTCACAAGGCTCATGCGTTCTCCTTTTGAACCCATGAATTCCTGTGATGTTAAATTTCTCACATGGAAGCCCATCTTCCTTAAGCCATTAAATCAGCTAGAGGTGTTAGTGAGTTACAAGCACTTGTCACATACTCACCCTATACAAAATTCCTACATGTCAGAGTGGTTCTCCGAACACATCCAAAATTCCTCCCCAAGGAGGTTATGGAATTCCACTTGAACCAATCCACAGTTTTACCCACATTCTTTCCAAGGTTTCATTCTCACCAAGGAGAACGGGCCTTACATACCTTGGACTGTAAATGTGAGCTAGCGTATTACTTAGACCGCACTGCAGTCCACAGGAAATCCTCTCAACCCTTTGTTTCTTTTGATCCAAACAAACCGGATAAACCAGTGGGTAAACATACTCTCTCCAATTGCTAGCAGACTGCATACAGTTCTGCTATGATAAAGCAGGCCTTCCTCTCCAAGGGCGAGTAAAGGCGCATTCAGTAAGAGCAATGTCAACCTCAGTAGCACACTATCGTTCAGTGCCAATTCTTGACATATGTAAAGCAACAAGATGGAGTTCTCTTCACACCTTTGCAGCTCATTACTGTTTGGACAAAGGACGACAAGATTCAGCCTACGGACAGTCTGTCTTAAAGAACTTGTTTCCAGTATAACCCCAACTCCTTCTACATCCAACCTGCTGTGATCTTTGGCTGCCTTATTTTCACCAACAATACTTCAGTGTTGCTTCACTACAAAATGACTCGGCCTCTAGCTTGCTAATCACCCATATGTGAGGACTAGTATTCTGCTTGTCCTGGGAGAAAGCAAAATTGCTTACCTTGTAATAGGTGTTATCCCTATTACATCAATACATAAACATCAACTACTGCAATGTTAACTACCTGTAATTATCGTTATCCATTATTAGCCTGTCCTTTCTTTTCCCTCTTCGCCCAGTTCTATCAACCCTTGTTACATGTAACTGCTTTTTTCTGCACCATAGTTCTAGTTTAAAGTTTATTTTGCACTCCCGTTTTATGTGAACCAGCATGATGTGACTGCTGTCTTGAATGCCGGTATATAAAAACCTAAATAAATAAATCCCAGGACAGCAGGATGTAGTCCTCACGAAACCCACCCGCCACCCCGTGGAGTTGGGTCCGATATGTTTTTCTTATTTTATTTTTTGCGAAAGGTTATTGCTACATACGAGACTGAAGGGAGACCCCTGTGGCAGAGAATATCATAGCATGCTGGGCATGCTCAGTGGGCTCAGAGTGCCAGTCAAAAGTTTCTAGAAACTGACAGTTTTTCTGCAATAGGGCTCCATCAATGATGTCACCCATATGTGTGGACTACATCCTGCTGTCCTGGGATAACACCTATTACAAGGTAAGCAATTTTGCTTTACAGAAAGTCTTCTCAACTTATTTTTTTCTCATGATAGGAATAAATAAGGATTTCCAGTTAAGAAACAATTTCAACCTGGCTGTCAGACTGTTGCTCACATTTGATATGGTAATATGTAACTGCAACTTCTGTAGTACATTTTCATGTCTCCTCTTTTCAGGAGATCTGCACAACAGCCATTTTTGTCTTCCATTCATACTTACATAAGAACATAAGAAAATGCCATACTGGGTCAGACCAAGGGTCCATCAAGCCCAGCATCCTGTTTCCAACAGTGGCCAATCCAGGCCATAAGAACCTGGCAAGTACCCAAAAACTAAGTCTATTCCATGTTACCGTTGCTAATGGCAGTGGCTATTCTCTAAGTGAACTTAATAGCAGGTAATGGTCTTCTCCTCCAAGAACTTATCCAATCCTTTTTTAAACACAGCTATACTAACTGCACTAACGACATCCTCTGGCAACAAATTCCAGAGTTTAATTGTGCGTTGAGTAAAAAAGAACTTTCTCCGATTAGTTTTAAATGTGCCCCATGCTAACTTCATGGAGTGCCCACTAGTCTTTCTACTACCCGTTCTAGACCTCTCATAATTTTAAACATCTCTATCATATCCCCCCTCAGCCGTCTCTTCTCCAAACATTCTATCAAACATTACTGTCTAGAAGAATATTCTTGCAGACTATGGCTTTGGTTAAATAGTACTCAAAAATCTCTTTAACTGATGCTTCAGCTCTTCTTCCATTCACTCTGCAACCAGATTGCATGTTCATCTGATAAAAACAAAACAAAAACCAAAACACAAACGTTTCATGCACCTCCATAGGTTGGGAATCGCTACTTGTGTGGCTGTTTTTATTTCTGCTTCTCTATGGAGAAAGCAACTTTGTTTACCTGTAGTAGGTGTTCCTTGCAGACTGCAGGACAAATCAACACACAATATTATCCTCCTCCCCTTAGTTCAAGCTTACCTTGTGAAAGGACTGAAGAGACTCGTGCAGAGCTGAGTACATGAGAACTCCCACACATACTGAAAAAGACAGTCTTTCAGAGCTCTGAGACAGCATATCCTCGTCTGCGCCAATAGATGACATTACCCATTCTTTTGGTTGATTTGTCTTGTTGTCTAGAGCAGTGGTTCTCAACCTTTTTCCTATTGTGACACGCCTGACACAACACTCACATGTGTGACACACTGCTAGTTACAATTCACTGCAGAAATAAAAAAAAATAAAAAAGTCCAGTATTAAGAATGACACAAGAGAAAGATAAGTATTCTGTCTGAACAGAAATTGCATAAATAGTAAACATCCCATATTAAAAGAGCACTCATTTCCAGCACTCAAACAATAATTATCTTAGCTAAGGAAAGGCAACAATAAAATTTTTCACCAGGCCTTAAGACACTATTATACCCCCTATTAGGAAAATGGACCAAGCCAGGCTGCTATAGAGCCCTACACAAACTACATGCTAGCTGAATACCTCATCGCAGTCACACATGCAGACCTTCACCTATCAAAGAATAGAGAGACCATAAAGCATAACTAGAAACATGTAGTCAAAAACTGAACTGGAAACCACAACAAGCCAGAGAGACTGTATGCAGTGTAGTAAAGGAAAAAGAGAAACTTCACAAATCCTCACAACAAATCAAGAAATATAAAATAAATAGCAGTAAAACCATACTAACAAAAAGAACAGATTTCAAAAAAGCTGGTGAATGGAATATCCAATTAAAAACTCATATCAAAATTTTTAGACAGAAAGACCCAATAACGAAAAATAAGGGTAAAAAAAATGCTTTGCTCTGCATACCTGGGAAGTTTGATATCTAGGTGCCCTGAGATTGTTTTGAATTTGCAGGAGGGAGGGATGGTTTGCTTGGAACTTTCTTCTGTCACATGCAAGCTCGCTCTCTCTCACACTGGCTGTCAATCACACACACATATACATGCTTTTTCTCTCTCACTTATATAGGTTTTTAGTCACACATTTACGCACATGCTGTCTCTTTTCACACTTACACAGGCTTTTCAGTTACACACTTACATGCTGTCTTTCTCTCACTTACACATAAGCTCTTAATCACATAAGAACATAAGAAATTGCCATGCTGGGTTAGACCAAGGGTCCATCAAGCCCAGCATCCTGTTTCCAACAGAGGCCAAACCAGGCCATAAGAACCTGGCAAGTACCCAAACACCAAGGTGATCCCATGCTACTTATGCAATTAATAGCAGTAGCTATTACCTAAGTAAACTTGATTAATAGCAGTTAATGGACTTCTCCTCCAAGAACTTATCCAAACCTTTTTTGAACCCAACTACCCTAACTGCACTAACCACATCCTCTGGCAACAAGTTCCAGAGCTTAATTGTGCGTTGAGTGAAAGAATTTTCTCAGTTTAGTCTTAAATGTGCTACTTGCTAACTTCATGGAATGCCCCCTCGTCTTTCTATTATCCAAAAGTGTAAATAACCGATTCACATCTACTCATTCAAGACATCTCATGATTTTAAAGACCTCTATCATATCCCCTCCTCAGCCATCTCTTCTCCAAGCTGAACAGCCCTAACGTCTTCAGCTTTTCCTCACAGGGGAGCTGTTCTATTCCCTTTATCATTTTGGTTGCCCTTCTTGTACCTTCTCCATTGCAACTATATCTTTTTTGAGATGTGGCGACCAGAATTGTACACAGTATTCAAGGTGTGGTCTCACCATGGGTCAATACAGAAGGATTATGACATTTTCTGTTTTATTATCCATTCCCTTCCTAATAATTCCTAACATCCTGTTTGCTTTTTTGACTGCTGCAGCAAAGTGAACAGACTATTTCAAAGTACTATCCACTATGTTACCTAGATCTTTTTCCTGGGAGGTAGCTCCTAATATGGAACCTAACATTGTGTAACTACAGCAAGGATTATTTTTTGTATATGCAACATCTTGCACTTGTCCACATTAAATTTCATCTGCTATGTGGATGCCCAATCTTCCAGTCTTGCAAGGTCCTCCTGAAATGTATCACAATCTGCTTGTGATTTAACTACTTTGAATAATTTTGTATCATCCGCAAATTTGATAACTTTGCTCGTTGTATTCCATTCCAGATCATTTATAAATATATTGAAAAGCACCGGTCCAAGTACAGATCCCTGAGGCGCTCCACTGTTTACCCTTTACATACTCACATACTCTTTCAATCACAGACACACATGCTCTCTCTTACACATATGCTTTCTCAGTCACTCACACTCTCTCTCTCCCCCCACTGAACAAGCGGCAGTAGCTGCCTCCTCCACTTCCAGTCCTTGAGTCTTCGAGAAAGGAGTCCAATCGGCCACAGGGACTGACATTGCTCCTCTCTTGCTCCACGCCTCTCTTCTTTGGGCCAATGCTGCTGACTTAGCTCTCCTGCCACGTTCTGCCCAGGCTATCAGCATCTTAAGCCCGGGTGGAGGATGAATTCCTATTTTGCTGGGTCAATGGGGGACCGGGAAGTATGGCAACACATCTGCGTGTACTTGTTAACACACAGGTGGGTCACGACACACTGGTTGAGAACTGCTGGTCTAGAGAACATCTATTACAGGTAATCAACTTTGCTTTCTTCTATGGTACATATTGACCATATTAGTATTCCTTTTTTGGATGTGGTATTGTTTCTTATGCACAGACATATAGGAAGTAACCTGTTTAGATCAGATACTCTATAATTTTCTGTAAATAATATTGAGCGGATAACCAAAGTGAATGGTTAAAAATATTCTTCGTGGACAGTTATGTTGTAAGATAGTCATGAAGGCAGTAAAAGACCAAACGATTCATCCAGTCTGCCCAGCAAGCTTCCCATGAGAGTAACTGCCATTCTGTGCAGGTTACCCCCCCCCCCCCCCCCCCCCCATGTATTCTATTAAGGGTAGCAGGAATTACAATCCAAACCAAGTAACTATCAAACCCATTACAAACTTATTATTAACATTTATATAGGGTAAGGAGTCTTCATAATTCAGACAATGCTGCTTGAACATGCTTTGCTTTTGGGCTTGGCCAAAGAAGCAGTCCTGTACTCTACCCCTAATGTCTGCATTTCAGTACCCCAGACTGTAAAAGTCAGGGCACAGTGTTGGCTGTCATCTGAATTCAATTCCCCTTTTTCTCCTACCCTTGAAACACAGCGTGATATTGCAGTTGTCACAAGCATCAAGGCTAACTGGTTAAGAGTAGTATTGTATTAATGAGGGTTTGAAATCGCTACTAAAATTTGTCTGAGAAACTCAGACAACATATCTTTAATGCTAAGTAAATACTAAATTTATGCCAGAAGAGACAACAAGTATTAGCCAATATTCATTTTAATTCTTTAACTTGTAAAAGTAAGAAGTTATTTACTATCAGATTTTTTTTACAAAATATACCAGTCAATATGTACAAGTCAGATTTTTCAGAATGTTTATATTTTTTGTCTATAAACAAGCTGAATTGGGGGCGCTGTTCGCCACGAGGCAAGATGGCCGCTTGATCTTTCAGCTCCTATTACCCCCTGAACAAATCGCTTGAACACACAGCTTATCCGTGAACTAAAAGGGTCCAAATTCAGGCGAGATTTTCTACAAATTGCCCTGATGACCACGAGACGGAGACAGGATTTGCAAAAGTTCTCCTTCACGCGTGCCGCCTCGGAGCTACGAAAAGCAGGCCCTGCATCGGAGGACTGCCTGTTTACTATGGAGGGAGTTGAAGGCGAGCTGGAGAGCGAGGCTCCGGTTCTCTCTCCTCAAGCAGTTTCGGCAACTCCGGTAACTATTGCTGATTTGCCCTCTAAGGCAACTATGAGGGAATGGCTCATGGAGCTTCGCTCCGAAATTAAAACAAATAGGAATGAGCTCCTTGCATCTTTCGCGGACCTCCGCGAAGATTTTCAATCGCTGGGTCACCGGGTAGACGAGCTAGATATTCGTTTAGAGGAACAGGTCGCTAACCTAAGAGATCTCACCGGGACTTCTACGGACCACCAAACAGAATTGTGCTCACTTTCTGAAAAAATAGAAGACCTGGAGAACAGGTCAAGGCGGAGCAACATTCGACTTCGGGGAATCCCGGAAACTGCTGACCACGCTGACCCGAAGGCCGTGGCTCAGGCCTTTTGTCTCTTCCTATTAACACAAAAGGAGTCTGAGATAGATAGCCCTGCGGCAGGTAATGCGGAAACAGTGCCTCTCACAATAGAAAGGGCTCATCGTGCGTTGGGGGCTCGAAAGGACAATAAAGCTAGAGACATTGTCATTAATTTTAACAGCTTTTCTCAGAAAGAACAGATATTAGCTATTGCAAGGAAGAAGCGCCAATGGCAATGGAACGATATTGAGGTCGCAGTGTTTCAAGATCTGGCGCCTAGCACCCTCAAAAAACGTTTTGACTTACGTCCGGCAACTGACTCTCTCCGACAAGCCAATATTCGATATCGATGGAACTTTCCTTTTGCATTAACGTTCCAACATGGCGGCAAGGCGTATCGATTTAAAATCATGGAGGATGCCAAGGCTGTATTTCAAGACGCCGGTTTGCCGATCCAGATGCCGGACACTTTGGCAAGGAACCCCAGGCAGAGTGCAGCAGGATCGGCAAGATGGCAAAAAGTAGAGCGTGGTAAAAAGCGATCTAACTTGAGGCCCGGGACTCACGCTGATAGCTTGTCTGATCAGGGCTGATTGTGAGAGCGGGTGAGGCGCACGTGGAGACAACTCCGTGGTCAGGTTCACCCGGAACGGAGAGCTTGATGCTGACAGACTGTGCCTTACGCTTGCAGCTACGATGCGATTTTTTTTTTGAATGGAACTGCATCAGAGTGTATGGACTCCATAATAACGGTTTGATGTGTTTGAGTGTTATATTTACCGATTTCTTTTACAATTTTGCAGTAGTTCGGGGGGGAAGGGGGGGGGAAGGGGGGGCTTCTTGTTCTCTATAGACGGGCTCCCTAGCTGGGGATCCGAGATAGGAGAGCTATGGATCCATCAGGCATTAAGGAGGGGGGAGGGGGGAAACGGATGGAGGGGGGGGGATGCCTCATTAATACCGGTTTTAGTGCTGATTGTTACAGCAAAAGGTTGTCACCCTCACGTCACATTAATAGATGGGAAATGCCCTCAGAAATAGCTGATCCCTTAATTATAAGAGAACGCATAGAGGAAACTGTTATTGGTTAGATTCCTTTACAGCTGAGTTAAGATATGTCTCTTAGAATTGCGACATTAAATGTAAAGGGCCTGAATTCGTTTAGAAAGCGGTATCTGCTTCAAAAGGATCTCCAACGATTGCATATTAACGTGGTGTTTTTACAAGAAACCCACGTGCGGAAGCGGCACGAACATTTGCTCCATTTTAGAGGATTCCCTCACGCTTACCTGGCAGCAGCCGGGATAGGTTGCAAATATGCGGGGACAGGCATATTAATTGCATCCACAGTACTGTTTGATAAGTTAGAATTGCTTGTAGATGATCATGGGCGATATGTGTTTCTCAAGATTAAATCAGATGGGGTTGTATACTCTTTGTTATCTATATATGCACCAAATCAAGATCAGGCCTCCTTTTTTCACACATTGCGCTCCATTCTGGAAAATCATTGTGAAGGATTTTTGATATGGGGGGGAGATTTCAATTTATCTCTGAACACTGAGAAAGACAACTCGAAGATGAGATCTGTGGGCTGTACTAAGTCTGGGCAAAAAGCCAGAAAAGTTTTGAAATCAATCATGACCCAAGGGACTTTAAAGGATGTATGGCGGGTGCGTAACCCTACATCTCGCTCATATACTTTTTTTTCTTCCCCTCACAATTCATACTCACGTATAGATTTTTTCTTAATAGAATCTTGTCTGCTGTTACGGGTTCTCCGGAGTGAAATCGAACCAATCACATGGTCTGATCATGGTATGGTATGGATGGAGATATCGATCAGGGCTGGCCAGGGGGGTCAAGTTTTCTGGAGGCTTAACACCTCTCTATTGCGGAACTCCGATTTTGTTCAGACTCTCAAGTATTCTTTGGCTGAATATTATCATTTTAATCGCTCACCTTCCATGTCTATCTCCTGTCTGTGGGACTGCTCGAAGGCAGTTATACGTGGCAAGTGTATTGCTAGAGCCGTTGCAGTTAAAAAAGAGAGGGAGAGGGAGCGAAATCAGCTTCTTAACAGCATAAGTCATCTGGCTAGTGTCCACTTTCGGACCCAATCAGATAAGGTGTATAGCCAACTTTCTGAAGCCCCCGCTCTAAGCTCCGGGCCCTAGATGACATTCACATCGCCTTTATATTAGAAAGAACTAAGCAAAAGTATCATGAAGGCTCTGATAAAGCAGGAAAATTATTAGCTCAACAATTAAGGAAACAAATTTCTCAAAGCATAATTCCCAAAATAAAAAATTCTACAGGTCAGCTGACTCTGGATCCAATGGAAATTCGGAGTTGTTTTACAGAATTCTATTCTAATTTGTATAGCTCAAACACTCAAATAAGAAATCAAGAGATCGCAGATTACTTACTTGAGGTGGATATTCCATCCCTTAATTCTGAGCAGAAAGATATGCTTGAAGAGCCTGTAACGGAAGAGGAGGTATCTAAAGCGATCCAGGCTCTAAAAAATAATAAATCGCCTGGTTTAGATGGGCTTCCTGGCGAATACTATAAGACGATGTCGGATTGCTTGGCGCCCTTACTTACGGAGTTCTTTAATGCTATTAGAGGGGGTGAATGCTTGTCGGCTCAGTCTAATACTGCAGGAATAACGGTACTCCCGAAGCCGGGGAGAGACCCATCCTTGTGTAGCTCCTACAGACCGATCTCTCTCATTAATCAAGACTTAAAGCTGCTAGCCCGGATATTGGCACTGAGGCTCAATAAAGTTCTACCTGGCTTGGTTCATTCTGATCAGGTAGGGTTTGTCCCCCAAAGAATGGCCGCAGACAATGTGCGGAAGATTTTAGATCTGATTTGGTGGGTGCAAAAGAAAAATATCCCCACTGTGTTATTGTCCATCGATGCTGAAAAAGCATTCGACATGGTTCATTGGCACTTCCTATTCCACACTTTGGCTAAAATGAACTTCGGTCCCTTTTTTCTGCAATGGTTATCCCAATTGTATAATAAGCCACTAGCTATGGTGAAGGTGAATGGGGGCTACGGAAAGAGCTTTGGGATTGGTAGAGGTACACGTCAGGGGTGCCCACTCTCTCCCCTTTTGTTTGCCTTATTTTTAGAGCCTTTTACATCAAAAATCCAGGCATCTGCATCTATATGGGGGGTGCCTTTGAAGGATCGCAGCTTTAAGTTATCATTGTTCGCTGACGATATTATGCTCACTCTTACTCGCCCTACTCAATCTCTGGTAGCGGTGGAGAAGGAGATTAATCAGTTCAGTAAGGTGTCTGGATTCAAGGTTAACCTTGAAAAATCTGAATTGTTAAACATTAATATTCCATCTTCAGAGGTTTCTGATATTTCCAGTAAGCTCCCCTTCCGCTGGGCCAGTAAGGCCTTGAAATATTTGGGGGTATATTTGAATGCTAATGTGCAGGACCTTTTTGACAATAATTATATTCCTCTGTCCAAAAAGTTGGATAGGGACCTTGATACTTGGTACAGGGGTTCTTTCTCATGGATGGGAAGGATCGCTATTATTAAAATGAACGTTTTGCCCAGACTTCTTTATCTTTTCACGGTCCTACCCATCTTGTTACCTCCTCCCTACATAATTAAGACACAAAAGAAAATCTTTGACTTCATCTGGAGACGTCGTCCGCCAAGGGTGGCAAGGCGTGTATTATTTTTGCCCAAGCGACAGGGGGGCCTGGGGGTGCCGGACCTCGAAGCTTATTATGTGGCGGCACAGATCAAAGCCGTTATAGATATGGCCAGATTTACCACTTCTAAACAATGGGTGGAAGCAGCGCAACTGATGGTGGGGAGGATGCCAGTGGGGGCTATGGCCTGGCAGCCCAGATCTTCTTGGATACCGATACAATGTATACCATGGTCCCTCACGACTACCCTCTCTCTTTGGAACAAGTGGAAGGGTAAACTAGTAGGTTCATTTGCATATTTTTATCAGTCTAGTATCTACAATACTACAGAATTTGTTTCTGGGTACCTCTCTCCGGCTATGGGAATCTGGCGGAAAGCGGGCATCTCCACTTTGGGCCATATGTTTCAGGGGGGTGAACTCTTGACGTTACCTCAGCTAGAGGATAGATATCGACTGCCACCAAATGAATATCTCTCCTATGCTCAAATTAGGCACTTTATCCAAACTCTTATTAAAACACGGAGGTTCAGAGAGACTAGATCTCTATTTGAAATTTATTGCTCTAGAGCGGATGTGTTGACAAAGGTGGTTTCAAAACTTTACTCCTTGCTCACTTTCTGTGAGTCGCCCAATCTACCCCATTTCGATCAGTGGGAAAGGGATTTGGGAGAAACCTTGTCTACTTCATTACGTAACATCATTTATGTAAGGGCTAGCAGAAATTTGATATCTGCCAGATTACAGGAACATAATTATAAGATGTTGTTTCGTTGGCATCTATGCCCCATGAAATTGCATAAAATATACCCGTCTATCCCCCCTGATTGTTGGCGGCTCTGTGGTCAGTTGGGATCCTATATCCATATATGGTGGCATTGCACCCTTATCGCCCAGTTTTGGCGTAAGATTGGGGATTGGCTCACCCAAATGGTTGGAGTTTCCATTTCTCTAACTCCTCAAACGGCCCTGCTAAACGTACCTATAGCTGGGCTAGATAACTTCCTACAAAGGCTGTGCCTTTACACGCTGTCTGCTGCCAGACTAGCTATAGCTCAGCACTGGAGATCGGCTAGAGTCCCTGAAGTGGGAGAGGTAGTCGGAAGGCTACAAACACAGAAGAGACTAGACTTTTTGACAGCATTATTACATAAAAGGGTGGCTTCTCACAATCAAACGTGGAAATTATTTAGGGCCCCGACTCCATAGGTTTCCTCCCATTCTCCACACGTCGAGGGCTCCCAGGGAAGGGAGTAAATCTTGAAGGTACAGTGGGCGGGCAGAGGCGACTCTGGCTATCATGTTTCATTATCCTTTTCCCTAGAGGCTGCTGGGATGCGAAGGGCAGGTCCTATATATCTAAAGTATCGTTTTGGATTTGCCGCTTTCTTGTCGAATTTTAGGATGATTTATCTGTTACGTAATTGGCTATGGGTTGTTCTTACGTTATTCCTCTATGCTCATGGGATAAGCGGGATCTGTATGTATAGCATATCAAGGTATAGCATTTCATATGGGAATGGAATGTTTTTATAGAATACATGGGGTGGCATATTATTTGCCCATCTTCTATTATTTATAACTGTTTTGCCTATTTTAGAATTTAATCTACGCAATGACAGCGATATAAGCGGGGCAAGGGGGGGAGGGTAGGGGGGTGAGGGGAGAAAAGTTAAGATTGTTGAATAACAATGATTGCCACATGGCTAATAACCTTCGTTTATCTTTCCAACTGTTTATTTGTATGGTGGTTAATTTCAATTTATATGGTCCAATCGAGTTAGCGCATTGATATGATTCCTTGATTGTACTGTTTATGGTTGTGACTCATTAATATGTATTAATATGTTTTACATGTTGGATTTACGATGATCAATAAAATTTAAATTCCAAAAAAAAAAAAACAAGCTGAATTAACCATTACATGTGCGTGATGTCATCCAGTGGCACCAAATGGATTCATCTCTACTAGCTAGTAGAGTGTGTATGGGAGTTCCTGTGCAGGTGTATTGCATCTTGAGCTTCTTCAATAACTTTTTTTCCGAGCATATCACGAACATTTATTCAGTCTCTCCAGTAATCATTTTCAAAATCCTTTAAAAATGTTTTCTTCCTTTGCACTCAGCCAGGCCTATCCACTCTAGTGGGTTATGCACTCCTACCAGCATATGAAGACTGAGCAAAGCTGACTCTCTGACGTCACTGACACATAGCCCTGCCCAGACATCAGCCTGCCAATATTCTGTCTCCAGCAGATGGAGTACATGCATCTCCGTTGTGGGGATTGCTGGTGCTTAAAATTAAAAAAAAATTGTATGTATATGTTTGTATATATGTGTATACACACATATGTATGTATATAGATGAAAGAAGACTAGGAGAAGATTAAGATGGACCGCTTGAGCTCCTGAGATGACACCAGTTTGGTCCCTCCCTGAGTTGAGAGTTTTAAGTTTGGAAGTCTGTTCAGACATAGCCCCCCCCCCTTTTTTTTTTTTCCTTTCCGGATCCTCCTTCCCTCAGCAGTTTTCCTCTGCGTCTCTTACCCACTGTTTCCTCTCACTTCTTTGGGGAATTAATGCAGAGTGGAGGTGGCTTGGGCTAGGTGGAATAAGAGCTTTTGGCTAGGCTCCCCCATCTCAGGCTTGGTTTAGTCAGCTGCATGGGAGGCTGTGGTGGTTTTTTGTTTTTGTTTCCCCCCCACCCCCTCACACTTAGGTATCTGTGTTCATTCTCACTGCACAGTAGTATCCTGATGGCACGCGTGGGTATTTGTGCGCTTAAGGCCACGGCCTGATTTGAGCCCTTATTTGCATGGGTCACCTGGGCGCTTTTGGGGTTTGTGCAGGAGGCCACCTAGAGCAGAGTGCATGAAAACTATGGTACCAGGAACAAAATAGTCTAAGCGCCTTGCTATCTGTGAGGCTTGCCATATAAGGGCAATCCAGCCATCACTTTCTCTGTGCCTGTGTCAGAGATGTTTAGATGCTCAAGGCAATTTGGCTACTACAGATTTTGCCAACGTTGGGACATCCACTTAGCCTAAGGTGGCTCCTCAGGGGAGTGGGGTGGGAGGTGACACAGTGGACATTTCCCCTCCCCCTTTATTCTCAATGGCAGAGACATCTGCAAGAGAGAGGGGTTGGAGGGTGCCATGTTTAGGCCTAAGGATCCTGAATGGATCCATCCTCCTTTTCCTGGGTGGAATTTTTCCAGGGCCTGAAGACACTTGGTGTGGATGGGGGTGATGCTAGGGACTTAAAAAAGAAAAATCCCATATTGGTCACTTTGCATAATGTGTCCTGTTTCTTTTCGGTCTTGTTTCTTGAGTGAAATGCCCCTGGAGGCAAGTTTTAAAGGTAGGCATGCTTTAGCAGGTTTGTACCCCTTGGATCAGAAGGCAAGAGAATAGTTGATTCCTGAAGGTCGATGCCTTGGTATGGGCTGTTACCAAGTGAACCACCATCCCAGTGGAAGGGAGGGGCAGTTCTAAAAGATGCTCAGGATAGGAGAATTGAGTCTATCCTTAAACAGGCCTTTGAGACTATGGCAATGAATTTGCAAATTGCTTATTGCTGCTGCCTCGTGGCTCGTGCTGGTTTGTCTCTCTCAAGGGATGCAAGCAGTGGGAACCAATGGTGAATCAGTGATGTAACTGGGAGCTGCATTCTTGGCTGATGCAGGTTGTAACTTAGTGCGAATGGCAACTAGAGGGGTGACTTCTTTGATAGTGGCTAGGTTCTAGTTGTGACTTCAAAATTGGTCAGTAGACACTATTTCCAAGTCCCATTTCATAAGATTACCTTTTAACTGTTCTCTTTTATTTGGAAGTGAGTTGGAGAAGATGAATAGCTGGGGTGATTCCAAGGTTCCTTAATTGCTGGAGGACAAGAAGGCAGCATCATGTCTTTTTGGGAGCAAAGAGCAGCTCCAGGGATTCCAGTTTTTCATCCTTATGCTGGAGTAACTACTCAAAGTCTCATCCTTTCGGAAGATAGAAACATAGAAATGCCAGCAGAAAAGGACCAAATGGTCCATCCAGTTTTCCACACTGTAAACGTCAGGGCCCTTATTGGTTGCTGTTTGAATTGAACTCCCTGTTATGCCTTGCCATTAAAGCAGAGAGCAATTTTTGAATTGCATCAAAGTATCAGTCTTATTCGTTAAGTGTAGTAACTGCCGCATCAGCAAGTTATTCCAGTACTTGTTTCCCCAGACCGTAAAAGTCGGGGCCCTCATTGGTCACTGTATGAATTCAATTTCCCTTTTCCCCCTGCCGTTGAAACAGAAAGCAATAATGGAGTTGCATCAACAGTATCAAGACTTATTGGTTAAGGTTAGTAACCACCACACCATCAAGTTACTCTATGCACTTTCTTCATTTCTACCCTTTAGCCTTTAGGGATCCACAGTATTTATTCCATGACCTTTTGATTTCTTTCACTGTTTTGGTTTTCACCACATCCAGACGAAGGGTATCCACCACCCTATCCATGAAGAAATATTTTCTGATGTTGGTTCTGAGACATCCTCCTTGCAGTTTTTATTTCGTGACCCTCTAGTTCTACTGATTTCTTTCCAAAGGAAAAGGTTTGACATTTGTACATTATTAAAACCTTTCAGGTATCTGAAGGTCTATTGTCACCGTTGCACCTCCTCTCTTCCAGGGTATACATATTCATATCCTTCAGTCTCTCCTCATAGGTTTTCTGGTGTTGACCCCACACTATTTTGTTGGCCCTTCTCTGGACCATCTGCATCCTGTCTCTATCCCTTTTGAGATAAGGGCTCCAGAACTGAACACAGTACTCTAGGTGAGGCCTCACCAAGGATCTGTACAAGGGCATCACTACCTCCATTTTTTTTTGTTTTTACTGGCTATTCCTCTCACTCTGCAGTCCAGCATTCTTCTGGTTTTAGCTATCGCCTTGTCACATTGCTTTGCCGTCTTCAGATTGCCAAAGACTATCACCCCAAGATCCCATTCTTAGTCCATGCACATCAGTCTCCTCCCCTCCTCCTCTCCCCCCCTCCCCCCCATTCACTTACAGCTCTTTTGGATTACTGCATCCCAGATGCATGACTGCACTTCTGGGCATTGAATTCCAGTTGCCAAATCTTCGACCACTCTTCAAGCTTTCATCATTTCGGCCTAAGAAGCATCATAAGGATGTGGGCTTTGGGGTCTGAGCACCTCGATCTTCACAATAAAGGTGTGGGGGCTCACCTACTGGATCAGGAGATAGGTGTCTATCTTACTTTAATTAAAGGTGGGCCCAGATTACAATGACTAGTGGGTCCTGGAAGTGGTAAGGACAACTGTGCTCTAGAATTTCTCTGAATTCCTCCAGATGCATTTGTTTCTCCATGCAATTATCTACAGAAGAGAGTGGCAGTGGAAACTACATTAAGGAAGCTGTTGGATTTGAAGGCACTATTCCATTTATTATGTCATTCCCAAGAAGGAAGAGGGGTCCTTTCGGCCCATCCTGGATCTGAAGGGAGTCAGTCAATATTTGCATGTCTCATTTCAGAATGAAAACTCGGTTCCATAATAATGGCAGTACAAATGGGAATTTCTCATATTTCTTAACTTGACAGAGGTCTATCTACATATTTCCATTCACCTAGATAATTGTTCCCTACGTTTTGCCGTTCTGGGCTGTCATCAATTTCAATCCATGCCCTCGTGCTGGCTACTGTACCCAGGATCTTCTCCAAGGTCATGGTGGTAGCAGTATCTCTGTGCAAGGAGAGCGTTCTGGTTCATCCATATCTGGATGACTTGTTGATTTAGGCCAAAAGTTCAGACGAGTCACTTGGCATCATTCCCCGAACAAAAGGGAATGTCCAAAAAACATGCCTTAACTTGGGAAACAAGCTAAATTCTGTCCAGCTCTGCCACCTATTGTATAAGTGAACAAGCCCATCCCCTCTCAAACGATTTTGTAACTATTTCAAAAAATGAGCAACAGAAGCTCTACCTGTCCCTTTCCCCGAGACTATAGTTAGGAGGGCAGTAAAGGCTTCTGAAGGTCGAAAAGCTATATTATATTGATTAATAAAATGGCAGATTTGCAAGTAAGCAAAAAAATCTTGAGGGTAATAAGTACTGATATTGCAAATCGTGGAAACTACTCTATTTACCAGTCAGAAATAGAGTTGATAAATGAAAACCAATCCCTTATCTTTCCATCTATGGAACATCGAATTTCCCATCCCGGGCAAAAAAAAAAAGCCCACTATCGGTTATTTTCAAAAGCGGTGAGAGCTTAAGAGGGTGCTGGACCCGTTTGCAAAGATAGGCCCAGGCTGCTCTACAAGACTGAAACAGTGTGTTGCTGCAAAAAATCAGGAACTAATGTATGATCTATTTGTAATAAATAGTTTAGTGAAGGGACCTTGTACTACCCAATTAAATATTCTGAAGGGGTGTAGTGAGACATCCCCAGGACCCAATCTTTAAGATATTGCAAAAGACAAGATTATAAATTTTCCAATTAGGGCATCCAAGACCTCCCTCCTCTATAGGCAGCATAAGAGTTTTCATGGATATTCTCGCTCTCCTCCACTTCCATAGAAAGTTTTGTATCAAACTTTCTACCACTTTACAGTTTCTATTAGTGAGCCATTTTGGGAGAATTATCATTTTAACAAGTTGTAATCTGCTCATCAGGGATAATGGGAGACCTTTCCAGAGTAACAAGGATTTAGTCATACTTTGGATAAGGGGTGAAATGTTTGCTGTGTAAAATGCATCCAGATTCACAGGAAGTTTGATACCCAGATATCTCATAGATTCTGTGATCGACTTAAGAGGAAAGCAGCCTTGCCAACTTAAGCACACATTGCCGCTCACATCATTTGCCTCAGATTTGTCTCGATTGGTTTTTAACCTAGCAAATCTTCCAAATTGGGTTTGTAACTCCAGTAAAGCTGCAAGCAATTCCTGTGGATTCGTAATAAAAATTAGAACATCATCTGCAAAGGCGGCAGACCAAGAAAGCCAAACCCCTCGATGTTTGGAGATCAGTTTTCCTCAAGAGAGGGCCTAGAGAAAGGATGTATAGTAGGGGGGATAATGGGCACCCTTGGCGGATCCCTTGTTGCAGATTCTTCTTTCCTGATTTACAGCTATTCGTGATGATTATCGAGAGAGGAGCCCTGTACAGTAATAGAATATATTGCAAGATTGCTCCCCAAATAGCATATCTCCCTAAAACTGAAAGAAGGTATGCCCAAGAAACCTGGTCGAAGGCTTTTTCAGAATCAAAGCCTATAGCTTAATGCTAGAGTTTGCCTACTTCGGAGCTTCATAGCAGAAAGTAGTTTAATAATGTGCAGACCTGCTGGCCTCCCTTTCACGAAACCCACTTGATTTTTGGAGATCAGAAAGGGGAGTACTGTAGATAATCTATTGGCTAATACTTTAGCAAGGATCTTAAGATCACAGTTAAGGAGGGATATTGGTCTGTACAAAGACTGTAGGAGTGGATCTTTACCAGGTTTTTCAAGCACGATAATATAAGCTTTGTTGAAATCCTTAGGGAATGAATTGATCCGAAGAGCATTATCATAAAAATTGGTCAGGGGCTCTAAAATTTGTAATTAAGGTGCCCTGCGTATGCAAAACTAGAAGATGGCCTATGTGGGTAAAAAATTTGTGAGAATAATTATTAGGTGCATATAAATTGCAGATTGTAATTTCTTCTCCATTTCAACAAGCCCGTTAGTAGAAATCTCCCCTCTGGATCCTGAATTGTCTTATGTATTACAAAGTCAGTACTTTGACTTATTAAAATTGCTACCCCCCCTTTTTTTTTCTTTTTCACAGCTGCGTACACACAAATGCTAGCTCACTCCCTTTTAAATATCTGGCTCTCTTGCTCTGAAAGATGAGTCTCCTGTAGGCAATCATGGCTTTTAAGGCTTTTATATACCGACTTTCTTGATACAAATCAAATCAACTCGGTTTACATCGAACAAGCAGTTAACCATAACCAATTAACAAAAGACAAAATTTGATGAAGCATAAAGTTACATTATAACAAGGGAGCAAAAACTGGGGATAGGAAAATAAAGGGGGGAGAACAGAGATAGTATACTATATACAGGTGAGGGTGTGGGAGGGAGGCAAAGGAGCCAATGTCGTTATGACGTATTAGTGTGTCTTAGTGCTTGTTTAATTACAGTGGAGATGGGAACAGTTCTGAGTCAAGCTATTGGACTAAGAACAGGGAAAGGCTCGACCGAAAAGCCATGTCTTGAGTTTCTTTTTAAAAGTTAGGAGACAGGTTTCCTGCCTGAGGTCCGGGGGCATGGCATTCTAGATGGAGGGACCTATTGTTGAGAATGCCCTGTCTCTGATATTTGAGTGGTGCACCGCTTTGATTGGAGGAACGTGTAAAGATCCTTTGTAGGCTTCCCTTAAGGGTCTGGCTGTAGAGTGAAGTTTGAGAGGGTGTAGCAGGTCAAGAGACGTCTGGTGAATGTTTTTGTGAATGATTGTAAGTGATTTATGTAGAATCCTAAAGTTTACTGGGAGCCAATGAAGATCTTTTAATATGGGAGAGATGTGCTCTCTCCGATTAGTATTCGTCAGGATTCTCGCCGCCGCGTTTTGAAGCAGCTGGAGGGGTTTTATTGTAGTAGCAGGAAGACCTTGCAAGATGGAGTTGCAGTAATCGACCTTAGAGAACAGGATGGCTTGGAGGACCGATCTGAAATCATGATAGAAGAGAAGCGGCTTGAGGTTTTTGAGTACCTGTAGCTTGTAGAAGCACTCCTTTGTAGTGTGGCTTATAAATTTCTTTAGGCTCAGGTGACGTATCTATTATGACTCCAAGGTCTCTTGCGTGGGAAATTTGTGTGTTGGTGTATAGCTTTTGATGGAAGGGACTACCTTCCATCAAAAGCTATGCCACTTAATTATGCCACTTAAATTGTTGGAGAACCTTTTTTCTCTTGATGGGGGACCCAAACTATTGACATTCCTAGAGATAATTCTATTCATCTTTCCCCTCTTGGATAAGATTCCTTTCCCTCCATTGTACCCCAAAAAGTAGTCCACTACCCAGGCCTAGCAGGCAAGTATTTCTTATGGCTCTACTATTCACCTGGACTGAGACAGATTTTAGTTGGGTCTTTGCTAAGATAGTCATAATCTCTATCCCGAAGAGGGCAGTTTTCAATTGAGACTAGAGTATAAGAGAGGTCAAAGATATTATGCTGAAGAAATGCCTGTTGTTTATGCTAACCAAGCATATAATAGCAAGATCAAATAGTGACTTACCCAAAAATTTCTTACCTTCTGTCCCTTACTTTAATCCTCCCTTCCCCTATCTTCCCCTCCTCTTCATCCCCAATTCTGCTTGTAACCCCCGCAGAACTGAGGGATTGGGAGTCATGTATAATGCATGGGCAGGTGCTGCGCCCACCTTAATGCAGACAGGAAGAAATGGTATTAGAACACCAAAAAGCATATACCTGCAAACTTAGAGTAATTACAGTGCACAATGATAAAGTTAAACTGTTAAACATTTATAACTTTTCTATTTCGGCTTACATCACCCATCCTTCGTTTGCCCCATGTTGCAAATTATAAATTTTCCTTTCAGTTATTATTAAATCTTATATCTACTGATGACCATATCTGCATTGTTTGCCTGCTATCAATCCCGAAGCAACAGTCAACAGAATCTAAAGAAGGCCTCTCTCCTGATGTTTATGGAGAAGCGAGATTTTGATTTTCTGCTGTGATGTCCCTTCTCGATGTCTCATTCCATCATTGTAGGTCTAAGCCCATTTTTTGTGGCCCAGTCCACACTCTCAAACTTCACTCTCAGAAAATAGGGAAGTTTCTCTCTCCTTCTCTTGCATCCCTTCATGATGCAAAACTAAAATGTACTTCAGAGAGTAAAGGACCGACAAGCGCCTGCGGGGAGGGCCCCCCTTAACAGGGCGCTTGCCGGCGGATCGACCCCCCCCCCCCCCCTTCTCCCCCCTTTCGTTCCCAGAGGCAGCTTACCTTGGCGGCCGGGCCGGAGGGGGGGAGCAGCCCGAGGGGAGGACGGAGCGCAGAGGCAGGCGGGCGGCATTCGCTGGTCCGTGGGTGCCGGCGCGTCGCGATGACGTCATCGCGCAGGCGCGCTCTGACGCGCCAATCCCGGCCCGAGGTCTCGCGAGACCTCTGGCCTTAAATACGGGGCGAGCGCCGGGCCAGGCCTCTTTCGCTGGCCGGCGCTCGCGATTCCGATGCGGAGGTGACTTGGCTGCGGTGGTGATCGCCGATCGGGGTACCGGCCGTTTTCGGGCCGAAAAAGGGCGCGCAAAAACAAAGAAAACCCGGAGAGGCGATTTCGGAGATACCTAAAGGCGGAGGCCCCTGGGACCGAACAAGAAATTTAAAGGGCCAGGCGGCTGTTATAGTCGCATAAACGCGGCGGAGGGAGCACGTGGGAGGCCTTATTAAAAAAAAAAAAAAAAAAAGAGGAAACACAGCAGCATTGTGGTCAGCGGAGTGGAGGCATTCCCCGGCCGTGCAGGCACTGATCGTGGTTGCGGCAGGCAGTGCGGAGGACACAGGACCAGAGTGCCGGCTTACAAATTAAAG
This sequence comes from Rhinatrema bivittatum, assembly GCF_901001135.1. Taxonomy (NCBI): domain Eukaryota; kingdom Metazoa; phylum Chordata; class Amphibia; order Gymnophiona; family Rhinatrematidae; genus Rhinatrema; species Rhinatrema bivittatum. The sequence goes on along the minus strand of NC_042616.1, from coordinate 127,548,915 downwards.
GTCTAGGTGCTGTTCGCTCTTCACGGCAACCGGAGGTGGAAGCCAGCAACACAACAGGAGCAGCAGAAGGACAAAAGAATAAAGGACCCCTAGACTCCTCCCAACAGCTAACTGTGAGTAAACCTGCTCGGTTTTTGCTAATTTTACACGAAATGGTTGGGGAAGGAGCAGGCACACGTGGGAGGACAAAGGGAGCAAGACAAACCAGGGGACAGAGCCGGGCGCAGAGCGTGGCGGAGCCCCGTACCAAGCAGGCAAAGATACCCGAGCGTGCGAGGGAGAGAGGACGAGGCCCGGGCAGAGCTAACAGAGCAGAGCAAGCGAAGACGCAGGGGAGAGGCCACGGACAGGCCACAAAAGGAAGCAAGACACAGGCAGCGAGGAGCGCGAAAGGAGCAACATTGGCCACGGACACAGAAATTGCGACGGAGAGCGGCTGTGGCAGGGAGACAGGAATGTAGCCAGAAGCTGGGCGCTACAGCACTCCTCCCTGGGCATGGCCCATGTGGCCTCCGATGGGACCGAACGGTAATGCAGCAACAGCGCAAGCACCGGCAGGTCAGGAAGGGAAACCCTTTCTTCCCCACCACCTGGCAAGCTCCGATGTACCCCCCTTGGTGGCAGGTACCGCCGCCTTGGTACACAGCACCAGCGGGCGGCACCGCCGCGGCAGGAGGGCACCAGCCGGGAGCGGAGGTCGCAAGGGAGACAGCACAGGACGCTGAGCGAGGAGCTCCGGATAAGGAATTGCCTGGCGGGGAGGCCGGTGATGAGAGCGGAAACCGGGCTCCAGCACCACGGGAGGCGGAGGTGCGAGACAAGGAGACAGGAACACATCGAGAAGGAGCGACATCAACAGGAAATACAAAAGGCAAGAGGACTAAACGAAAGAGGAATACCGGTGACTCCAGTGAGGAATCCTCCGAGGAGGAATCCGATGAGTGAGGCATCGGTGGACTCCCCGGTCAAAACACCACGGGATATAGTGTCAGCCAATGCAGCCGTGGTAGCCCTCCCCAACTTGGCGGAGTTGTGGGAGAGCGTGCCAAAGGTGTTTACGTAGCAAGATAAGAAAGCGTGAATATATTGATATTTTCACGATATTGGAGGGCAGGAAAGGGGTGGCTGAGAAGAAGAAAGGAAGGAAAAAAGAGGAACAAAAAGGGGGGGAGGTAAAAGTGCCCAGGAACATAACTAACTGGACCAGGGCCTTTTTGAGAATAAGCGTTATAGGGAGAGAGGATCCATCCCAGTACGCCCCGATGCTAAGTTACGCAGATTCCATATTAGAGGCCTATAAAGAATATCAGGGGTGGTGCTGGTTAAATTATGATGAGAAGTTCAGGGACAGGATGGAGGAGAACGGGAACCTGTCATGGGCAGCACAAGATGTGGGACTGTGGCTACGGCAAATGACCAGCAAGGCTTTAGAGGCAGGGGCGCCGTGCAAATCGGTGAGACCGCATAGCGGTACACCAAGCGCGAGTAATAATTCATGGGGGGAAAATGGTAACAGCAGGGTGTGTTGGCGTTTCAACAAGGCAGGGTGCAATTTTCAAGACTGTAAGTTCAAACACATATGTTCATTATGTGCGGCATCCCACCCGGTGACGGAATGTACTAGGAAAGGTCTGGGCCCCGCGGCGGGGAGTAATGGGAAAGGGAAGTAATGCATTGTTTGACAAAGCACCTTCCCCGGTGTGTTTGGCAGTCATGTTGGAATGGTTAGCTATCTACCCGAGGCGAGGGGAAGCGGAACATTTGAGGGATGGTTTTGAACACGGTTTCAGGATACCTTTTCAGGGGAAGGTTAAGGGCATAAGTTACAAGAATTCTTCATCGGCAGCAAGATTGGCAGACATAGTGCAACAGAAAGTGGACAGGGAGATCGAATTGGGCAGGATGGCGGGACCCTTCGTGGACCCCCCTTTCGCAGGAATGATGTTGTCACCTTTGGCAGTAGTGCCAAAAAAGGAGCCGGGGGAGTTCCGGTTAATACAAAACCTCTCCTTCCCGCAGGGGTCTTCTGTAAACGATGGTCTACCAGCGGAGGCGGTACCGTTCAATACACGTCCTTCGATGAGGCCGTAGCATTGGTGAGGCGTTGCGGGCAAGGGGCACTAATGGCTAAGGCAGATATCAAATCGGCTTTTAGACTGCTCCCCGTGCACCCCGATAGTTTTCCCATATTAGGCTTTCACTTTCGGGGCTCATACTATTTTGACAAATGCATGCTGATGGGGTGCTCCGTTTCATGTGCTTACTTCGAAATGTTTAGTAGTTTTTTGCACTGGGTCTTACAGAAAAGGGCTGGGAACGGTAATGTGGCACATTACCTGGATGACTTTTTATTCGTGGGTCCAGCCCATATGGACACATGTCATAAGACATTGGCGGCATTCCAGGAGATGGCGGCTGATTTCGGGGTTCCTTTGGCAGGGGAGAAAACGGAGGGCCCAGCAACGACGCTATCATTCTTAGGGATAGAACTAGACACACAGGCCATGACTTCACAGCTGCCGCTCGAGAAGTTGCGCAAATTACGGGGTATGCTCAGGCAGGCATTGTCCAGCAGAAAGTTGACGCTGGTTAGTATACAATCGATAATTGGGAGCTTGAACTTTGCATGCCGGGTTATCCCAATGGGGAGGGCTTTCTTGAGGCGGCTGGCGGATGCAACCAAAGGGGTCAGGCGGCCGCAACACCATATCAGAATCACGAGTCCAATGAAAAAAGATGTGGCTATGTGGTTAGAATTCCTGGACAGTTTTAACGGAGTATCCATGTGGCAGGAAGAGGCAATGTCGAACCAGGACTTAGATATACACACAGATGCATCGGGGGGATGGGGCTTTGGGGCATACTGCCAGGGCTCATGGTGCGCAGCGCCGTGGCCAGAGGAGTGGATACAGAGCGGGTTGGTAAGAAACATCACATTCCTAGAGTTATTCCCGATCTTGGTGGCCATTACAGTCTGGGCGCATAGGCTGCGCAACAAAAAGATCATTTTCTGGTCGGATAACATGGCTGTGGTAACCGTTATTAACAGGCAGGCGGCAAGGTGCTCTAAGGTGGCTGCATTGTTGAGGGAAGTGGTCTTACAGGGCTTGCGAATGAACATGACAATAAGAGCTAAACATGTACCGGGCATCCATAATCAGGTGGTGGATGCATTATCTAGGGCTAAGTGGGATCTTTCGTCAACAGGTGCCGGAGGTGGAAGCGGAAGGAGTTCCAATACCAAACCAATTATGGCGGATTGGAATGATACAGAATGGGGGTTGCTAAGGGCATCTGTTGCTCCAGCGACTTGGAGAGCATACTGCAGGGGGTTTTCTAGTGTGCAGGCATTCTTACAGGGGCAGGGATGGAAAGGGGGACGAATAGAGGGCAGGCACATAGAAAGGTTTGTGGCATGGGCGAAGGAGGAAGGGATGTCCAGAGGATCGACGGTGAACCAATTGGCGGGCTTTGCATTCTTTGCAAAAGCACAGGGCTTAGGTGACCCCATGGATAATTTCATGGTTAAGAAGTTGTTAGCCGGATGGGCCAGAAACGCAGTGTGGAAAGGGGATAGGAGGCGGCCTATAACCCACGAGATATTGGTGAGCTTATGGCATGCGGTAGATCAGGTAGCTTTAGAGAGATTCGAGGTGATTCTGTTCAGGGCCGCTTTCTGCACAGCGTTCTTTGCAGCTTTAAGGGTTAGTGAACTGGTGGCGGCATCCAAAAAAGATGAAGGAAACGATGGCATACTTTGTAACAACGTTATAGTCCAGGAACAGGGCATTACAATACGGGTGCATAAATCTAAAACTGATCAGAGGGCAAGGGGGGCGGACATAAGGTTAGCAAGGGTGGCATCACAGGTGACTTGTCCGGTAAAGAACATGGAGAATTACTTACAAATCAGGCCAAAGGGGGGCGCCCACTTATTAATTCATAAGGACGGGGTGCCGTTAACCAAATTTCAGTTTGCGGCAGTGCTGCGCAGGGTAGTAAACAGCGTGGGGTTGAACCCGGAGGAATACAGTACGCATTCCTTTAAAATTGGGGCCGCCACGAGTGCGGCACAGGCAGGCCTGCCCATGGAGGTGATACGAAGGATAGGCAGGTGGAGATCGGCAGCGGCCAATAGGTACGTGAGGCCGGGAGGGGTAGAGAACGGGCAGTAACTAAGCAATTCATATCTCGCCCGCAGGTTCATTCTCACGGAGGAAGGTAGTATGGTTGGTAGGACACTCCTTCGTGCATTGGGCGGCCCGAAGGGCTCGGGAGAGACCATACGGAACGCACCTGGGTTTGGCACCGTGGGGAGTCTGTGTCACATGGATGGGAATCCGAGGCATGAAATGGGGTCGGCTGATCCCGGAACTACAGAACAGTTTACGGACAAGGCAAAAGCCGGATGTCATAGTTATTCATTTGGGAGGCTATGACTTGGGAGACAACACAGCTAAGCAGTTAATCGATGGTATAAAAAGGGATTTGGAAACAATAAGGGAGATGACCCAGGGAACAACCATAGTATGGTCAGAAATCATACCCAGGCTGAAATGGCAGGGTGACAAGTTATGGTGCAGAGGGTGCAAGAAGGTGAACAGGCAAATTGAGGTCTGGGCCCAGAAAGCGCACATAGCAACGATATGGCACGACTGGGCGGATGAGCCCTGCGTAGGGCTGTATAGGCCGGACCTGATACACCTATCGGATGTCGGGTACGACCTGTTTAATAACGCAATACAGGAGGCGATTGAGCATGTGTTGACCAAGGTTGGGCCGCAGTAGTGGTGTTGGGGGGCCCGGGACAAGTATAACACTATCCTGGTCTGGTGGCGGGGGGTACCCGAGTTAGTGGGCCAGGAGGGGCCTGGAGGACACGGTGGACAAACCGTGGTCATAGGTGAACGAGGAGTGCGTAGAGGTGGGTGTGGGCTGCCCGGGGGGATGGCCCCATGGCTTGGACATGGCGGGGGGGCCGGTCAGATTGTGTGGTGGACTGTCTAAAATGGCGGACGCCGGTACGAAGCTCGGTATGGTAAAATTGGATGGACGCACTAATACTCGGGTACCGAAAGTATGGGTTTTATGTTAATAATTAATAAAAGCTGCGGCCTATTTTCACCAATCCTGGTGTGCGTGTGGTTAATGGATGGTTCTACAGTAAAATGGGGGGGGGGGGGGGGAGAGCACGGTGGTGCAAGCTGCCAATGTTATAAAGGACAGACAAGCGCCTGCGGGGAGGGCCCCCCTTAACAGGGTGTTTGCCGGCGGATCGACCCCCCCCGCCTTCTCCCCCCTTTCGTTCCCAGAGGCGGCTTGCCTTGGCGGCCGGGCCGGAGGGGGGGGGGGGGGGGAGCAGCCCGAGGGGAGGAGGGGAGGACGGAGCGCCGAGGCAGGCGGGCGGCATTCGCTGGTCCATGGGTACCGGCGCGTCGCGATGACGTCATCGCCCAGGCGCGCTCTGACGCGCCAATCCCAGCCCGAGGTCTCGCGAGACCTTGGGCCTTAAATACGTGGCGAGCGCCGGGCCAGGCCTCTTTCGCTGGCCGGCACTCGCGATTCCCACCCACCCACCCAACAAAAACATGAGAGGGGGAAAGGAGGGCGCATTTAACGAGGATCAATAGGGAGGGATAGTCAGAAGACAATGTTAGCAAGAGAATTGCCAAATGTACAATTTGTCGCAGCAATTGGGGGTGGCGGGGGGTACCCGAGTTAGTGGGCCAGGAGGGGCCTGGAGGACACGGTGGACAAACCGTGGTCATAGGTGAACGAGGAGTGCGTAGAGGTGGGCGTGGGCTGCCCGGGGGGATGGCCCCATGGCTTGGACATGGCGGGGGGCCGGTCAGATTGTGTGGTGGACTGTCTAAAATGGCGGACGCCGGTACGAAGCCCGGTATGGTAAAATTGGATGGACGCACTAATACTCGGGTACCGAAAGTTTGGGTTTTATGTTAATAATTAATAAAAGCTGCGGCCTATTTTCACCAATCCTGGTGTGCGTGTGGTTAATGGATGGTTCTACAGTAAAATGGGGGGGGGGGGGGGGGAGGTCACGGTGGTGCAAGCTGCCAATGTTATAGGCTGTTAATACCCCATGAGACTCTTTATATAGCCGTATTTTGTTATATAGGTCACTCAGGGAGCATTGGGACCTTGAAAAACAACAAATGCGTTCATACCTCAGAGAGGCTTTGGGGACACAAGCAGACAACTATTGAATAGTAATTCTCGATAGGATCCCTCGTCAGCCTTCCTTGCCCTTACCACAAAGACATAGATCTAAGCTGGTGGGGATCATATAGCTTTTCTTCTAAGGATCACCATAGGTGGTAAGATTGAGAAACAATATCCTTAATCTGGAACAAGGAATCTGTCACAATCTGCCAATTGTCCAAATATATGGATTTTTCCTTTCTTCTGCTTCTGAGTGAGAAAATCTCATAATAGCACTAAGAAGCAAATAGTAAGGAAGCCCAAGGGCTTAAAAGCTGTATCGCTAGAAGTAGATCTGTTTTCACAGATCTGCGAGGTTTCCCAGCATCAATTCTTAGGATAGGCCATTCACAAATTGATGAGCATCAGCAGCCTTTTCAAAGAGATTAGTTTGACCATTGTGCCAAATCTTATGTTTTGCTGGGTAAAGAAGAGCAAATTTAATCTGCCTTTTGATAGGAATGTCACAGGTCTCGGAGAAGCTCCGGTGAGCGAAGATACATGGGCCGAGTAATCTTGAAAGATACGCACTTGATGGCCTTTATAGGAAATCTCTATTTTTTTCCTATAAGCTTGCATGATGGTATGTTTATGAGCAAAATTCAATATTTTAATAATCACAGTTCTTGGCCTTGTCTCTCCCTCCTTTCGCACCCCAAGGCGGTACGCCCTCTGTCACCAGCTGTTGTGCAAACTCAGGCAGATTTAGCTCCTCTGGCAGCCAAAGTTCTAATGCTGCTTTGAGATTTTTATCCTCAACCGAATCTGGAACCCCAGAAAGCGAAGATTTGATGGCCTGGAGCGATTCTCGATATCATTTTTCAGTCTGCTCAGCGAGAAGCTTTTCTAAAGACGCCATCTTAGCCGTGGTCGCCGTCGCATCGTCTTCCAACAGGGATATCCTCCTCCCTTGTACCTGATCAAGCAGAGGGTTTAGTTCTAATAAAGGCATTTTGGACAACAGTGAGTTGAGGAGAAATTCCCGCTAGTTTTTCGTCCAGAGCGGCAAGAACTACAGATTTGATCTCTCAAACAATACCTTCCTGCCAATCTTCTCTCTCTGGAGAAGCCGATACCAGTGCCATTTTAGATTCAACTCCATGCGGTTTTTCCTTCACCCTTCTGGTGATTTTAGTTGCTATCTCCAGCGGAGATTTTTGCATAAAGCGAATGATGGATGTAAGAGTTGTCTGATCCTGTTCGAGAGAGATCTCAATTCCTTGATGATATTGCTGATTTTAGTTAGGATATGATGGGCACAGCACCCGGAGCCAAGGTAGGAATGTCCTCCCTAGCTCATAATGACATGACTCCTGTTTCCTGTTTTTTCCTCCTTTTTTTTTTTTTGTAGTATTCTTTCTTTTTGTTGCCTTGCAGAACCCACAACAGCACTTTCAGTGCTATAAAAAGACTTCTGCCACCTCAAAATGACTGGCAAAAGGGGGGTGGAGTCAAGATGGCCGATGGTGAGGAACACTGAGAAGAGCTCCTCTGCTGCGATATTCCTTTTTTTTTTCTTAACCTCACAGAGCTTTTAATGCCACAAGGCTAAGTTGCAGGGTGCTAGTGCAAGCTCCCTGTCACTGGGTAATTTACAGCCGTGGATTGAGGGCTTTTTCTCTCCCACCCCAAGAATGGCTCCTGAAGCAATCGCATGTGGGAACGACGCTGAGCAAACGCCGTCCCCTTTGATCGAAGAAATATTGTTGACTTCCGGGGCGCCTAAAATGCCTTCTCCTAAAAGTGAATCTTTTGATCATCTGTTCATGAAGGAGATGAACAGAGTTGATTTGAAGGCGGGCAAACAGAGGCTAACCCTGATCGGGTTATGTGCACCGAGGAGCCTAAAACTATTCTGGGCGCTACAGGAGGAGTGAGCCCTGATGAGAAAAGTTGTGGAAGGGGCCCTTTCCTCATCTGTAAGTAAAACATCTACTCCACTAGTACAGCTTGAGGGCAGAATAAGGAGCTGAGGTAGTGCAGATCTGACTGCTATATTCCCTAATTTGGGTTTAGTTAAACCCCAGAAATAACGCTGGATGTTTTGTGGCACGCTTTCATGTCTTTAGAATCCTCTGTTTCTAACCTCATGAAGATTTTCATGGATACAAACTCTAAGGTTTCGGCTAATGTGAATTCCATTTCTCAGTTTGGGTCTAAGTTAGAAGTGCTGGAATCATGGTTTACAGTAGTGGAACAAACCCAATCAACTATGGTTCAATCTGACTTAGTTACATCAAAGAGGTTGGAAAACATTGAGAATACCCTGAGGAGCTGTAATCTGCGTGTTGTAAACATTCCGGTTATAAAATCTTTGCCTATTATCGATTTATTCAAAAGCTACCTTTCTTATGTTCTGATAATACCTGAGTCAGCTATGCTGGTGATTACTAAAATATATTTTCTTCCTAAGTCTGAGGGATTGGCATTGACTGACTCTCTTGAAGCCTCATTGAACTTAACTCAACTTTTGGAACAGTCACATGAGATCGCAGTTTCTCGACGAGGAACTTTATTGGTCTCATTTGCCTTTCTTGCTGATCAAAATACTGTTCTTTGATTCTTTTTCCGTAACCGGGAATCCGTTTTATGGTCAGAAGTTATGGATTTTTCCAGACGTGACAAGGTCAGCACAATTTCGGAGGAAAAAATTCCTATCAATGCGTGAAGAGGTTCTTTCAACGGGGGCTTATTTTCTATTACAATACCCATGTAAATGTCTTGTCAAACTAGGGAATGTTAAATAACCTTTTTTTTTTTTTGAGCCGTCGCAATTGCAGGTTTTTCTAGATACGCACACCTAATAAGGCTCTGAATGTTAGGCAACATATGATTAATGGGGTGTCTCCTCACCTATTTCTTTTTATATATTTCAATGTTTATTGCTCTCTATAATCTCTCCCCCCCCCCCCTTTTTTTTCCCTTAGTTTGGCATAGATCTTTTTTTTTTTCTTCTGCTAGATATTATTTCCTGTAAAATAGGCATATACAATTACCATTAAATATACATATTTCTTGACATCATATAAGATGTAACTTTTGGTTGTCTTATTGTAAACGCAATAAATTATTTTTAAAAAAAAGACTGGCAAAAAGAAATTGTGAGCCTAGGGCCCTGGACGAAGGCCGAGCACTTAGAGTCCCCTCTCCTGCAGATGTCAGTGAGGAGGAAGCAGCATATGACCCCTGGGGGGATGACACTATGGAATCCTCCTCAGAGGACTCGAAGGTTTCTCCCTAGTCATCTCCTCCAGAGGAGCGAAGAAGGTCTCAACCTGCGAAACTGACCTTAACTGGTTTTGTGAGGACGATGGCAGTAGCCATCCTGTTTCAGTTGATGACGGAGGATGCCAGACACAAGGTGCTGGAAATCCTACAGTTTGTGGAGGCTCTTAAGGAAATCGTGGCAGTCCCCGGTACATGAGATCTTTAAGGAGTTTCTGTTGAAGATCTGGGAACACCCCCTCACGGTTCCTCCTGTCAACAGGAAGGCTAACTGGGTTTACCTCGTCCAACAGGCTACTGGATTATAAAAGCATCAGTTGGCACGCCAATCAGTAATGGTTGAATCTGCTCTCAAGAAAGCCAAGTGCTCTGGGACCCATGCCTCAGCACCCCCAGGGAGAGAGTACAGGGATGCTTGATTCTCTTGGGAGGAAAGTCTTTCAGTGGGCAATGCTTAATGCCTGTATTGCCTCCTACCAGCTCTATATGAGCCAATACTCTTGCAGCCTCTGGAAGCAGGTGCTAGAGGCGGTCGAGCAGCTGTTTGAATAGTAGCAAGACACCTTTTTGTTGCTGGCCTGGAGAGCAGGAAACGTTTTTGAGATGGCAGCGAGAGTCTCTGCAGCAGGAATTGACACTCGCAGAATGGTATGGCTGTGGGCCTCTGATCTCCAACCAGAGATACAGGACTGACTCGCTGACCTGCCATGTACAGGAGAGAATCTTTTTGGAGATAAGGTGAGGAATGCAGTGGTCTAGTTGCGGGATCATCATGAGACCCTCCAGCATCTCTGTCAGCACTTCGGACCCGCCCTCCTCAGCCAGGAGGTCTTTCTGTCACCAGAGGAAGCACTATCCTCCGGCCCCTCGCTCCCATTCACAGAGAGGGGGGTTCTTGTGGCTGTCCCAGGCAGCAACAAGCTCCCAAGCCCAACTGGTCCCCCAGCCAAATCTCGGGATGGGATTTTGACTGGATTTGGGAGCAAATGCCAGCCACCCATACCCAAGACACTGGCCCCCAAGGTCGGGGGCAGGCTGCGGTTCTTTGTGGACCAGTGGCACCTCGGGCCAGAGGGTTCTGTTCATCTGTCAAGGGTACCTATTGAATCTATTGGGTGTCCTGCCAAATTCTCCTCCTTGCCCATTTTGGGGGCCACTAGTGCATCAGGATGTACTACTACAGGAACTCTCCACCCTTTTAATAGCCAGAGCAGTTGAGCCTGTTCCACAAAGGCACTGGGGGAGAGGATTTTACTCCTGGTACTTCTGATTCCAAAGAGAACAGGGGGACTCCATCCCATCCTAGACCTAAGGGCCTGAAAAAGTTTTTAAAAAGAGAAGTTAAAGATGGTTTCCCTGGGCACCTTGATTCCCCTCCTGCAAAAAGGGGACTGGCTATGTTCCCTCTATCTAAAGAATGTGTACACCCACATCGAGAACTTTCCAGGTCACAGGAAGTCTCTCCAAATTGTGGTGGGAAAACTGCACTTCCAGTACAGAGTGTTGCCATTCATACTATCGTCGGCCCCACCATGTCTTCACAAAGTGCCTGGCCATGGTGACAGTGCACCTGCACAGGCTGGGAGTGCAAGTTTTCCCCTATCTGGACGATTGGGTGATCACGCGCACCTCTCAGTTAAGCGCAGAGGGCGATCCCTGCACTTGACCATCCAGGTTTTGGAGTCACTAGGGTTCATTTTCAACCCGTCACCTCAATTGGAATTCATTGGAGCCCTGCTAGACATGGCTCAGGCGAAAGCCTTCCTGCCATACACTAGGGCTCTTATGCTGGCATCCATTGCGGAGGTGCTTCAACAGAGCCAGCAGATATCAGCACAGCACCTGTTGAGGCTGATGGACCCCATGGCTGCAAGCGTGCATGTTACTCCCTTGGCACAGTTAGACATGTGCAGAGCCGAATGGACTTTAAGGTCGAGTGGCGCCAGTTCACTCAGGGCCTCCAGGTTCACATCTGAAACATTTTGCTGCTCTAGTACTCTTTGTCCTGGTGGAAGGTTTACTCGAATTTGGAACAGTCTCCTTCCAAACTCTGCCTACCCAAATTGTCCTTACCACGGATGTGTCCAACCTGGGGTCGGGTACTTACGTAGGGACTCCGCACCCAGGGACTATGGTCAACTAAGGAAGCACAGTATCAGATCAACTTCCTGGAGCTCCGGGTGTTCAGGTATGCTCTATGGGCTTTCAGAGATCTGTTGGCCAACAAAATGTCCTAATCCAGACAGCATCCAAGTGGCAATGTGATATATCAACAAGAAGGGAAGGCAGTCTGTCGTTCCTCCTGTGTTAGGAAGTGGTCCAGATCTGGTTCTGAGCTCTGTCCCAGGGGATGGTGCTCTGGGCCACATATCTGGCTGGTACGGAGATCATGTTAATGGACAGACTTGAGTCATGCCTTCAGGCCCCACGAGTGGTCTCTGGACCAGGGGATAGTGAATCGGATCTTTCGTCTCTGGGGAAGCCGTGACTTGGATTTGTTCGTGGCCCCCTGCAACAGGAAGGTGACTCAGTTCTGCTCCCTATACAAGTCAGACAGCAAACCAGCCTCAGATACCTTTGCCCACCAGTAGGGCAAGGGCCTTTGGTACACAAATCCTCCGATTCCGCAAGTGACACTCTCTCCTGAAGCTGCAACAGGAACAAGGGACAATCATCCTTATAGCCCCTCATTGACCTAGACAGGTTTGGTTCCTGCTTCTTTGGGAGTTCTTCCGGGAACCGATCAGTCTGGGGATTTCACCAGTTCTCATTATGCAAGATCAAGGCAGGCTGTGGCATCCCAACCTCCAGGCCCTATCGCTCACAGCCTGGATCTTGAGAGGTTAATCCTGCAGCCATTTGATCTTTAAGAAAATATCTCAAGTCTTGGTAGCTTCTCGAAAGTCTTCCACTAGAAAGTCTATGTACTGAAGTGGAGGAGGTTTTCCGTGTGGTGTGAGTAGAAGGCCCTAGATCCTTTCTCCTGCCCCACCCAAATACTGCTTGAATACCTTCTGCACCTTTTGGAAGCTGGCCTGAAAACCAACTCTGTTTTAGTTCATCTGAGTGCAATTGACGCATACCACCATGGTGTAGATGGTATACCCATCTTTATACAGCCTATGTTGTACAGTTTATGCGGGTCTTGCTTCAATTGAATCCTCCCCTAAGGCCACCTGCTGTGTCTTGGGATCTCAATGTGGTGCTGGCTCAGTTGATGAAAACTCCTATTGAGCCACTGCACTCCTGTGACTTGATGTACCTGACCTGCAAGGTCATACTCTTGGTGGCAGTCACTTCAGAGTGCAGTGTCAGTGAGCTCCAGGCCTCAGTGTCTTATCCATCTTATACCATTTTTATCACAATAGGGTGATACTTTATAAGGACCCTATGTTTCTGCCTAAAGTGGTGATGGACTTCCATCTTAACCAGTCAATCGTCCTGCCAACATTCTTTCCCAGACTCCATTCACACCAAGGTGAAATGAGCCCTGCACAGTTTGGATTACAAGGGAGCCTTAGCCTTCTATCTGGAGAGGACCGAAGCCCATAGATAGTCCACCCAACTTTTTATTCTTTTTGACAGGAATAGATCGGGAGTTGCCATTGCCAAACACACTATCCAATTGGCTAGCAGTTCCTGTAGAGGTCTGCAAGGCTGTGATGTGGAGTTCTCTCCACACAATTGCATCACACTGCTGTCTGGATAGGGATGGCCAATGTGACAGTAGGCTTGTGGTGTAGAACCCAATTCTCCCTGCCTTTAGGGCCCATTGTTTGGGTTCAGGCCATCTCCCTCTCTGTTACCAATAGTACTATGGTTGTACTCGTTGGCACCTAGTTGGTCCCCTTTTGTGTAGGGGAGCAGCCTGTAGCTAGGGATTCATTCATGTGAGGACAACTATCTTGCTTGTTTTAGGAGAAAGCAGGGTTGCTTACCTGTAACAGGTGTTCTCCTAGGACAGCAGGATGTTAATCTTCACAAAACTTGCCTGCCACCCCATGGAGTTGGGTTTCTTCTGATTTTTTTTATTTTTATCGTAATTCTATGTTATGAGACTAGAGAGGGACCCTGTGTAGACGCATGGATTAGGGCATGCTGGGCATTCTCAGTATGTCCAGTCAAAGTTCTAGAAAGTTTGACATGTTTTCTGTGCCAGGCTCCATCTGATGATGTCACCCATGTGTGAGGACTAACATCCTGCTGTCCTAGAACACTTGTTAAAGGTAAGAAAATCTGCTTTCTCCAGTATCAGAATGGCCACCAGAACTCTGAAACATTTAGAGAAAGTACGATCAGGCCTTCAGGGAATCTTTGAAAGAATTGTACAGGTTTTTTAATGGTGGTGGTGGGAAGGCTAACCACACATAACATCTAACACATAACCACCGTCTATTATATATTCACAATCTCAAGACTATCTTCATAGAGAATGTTTAAACCCTTAATTTTCTATCAGGACAATACTATATACCTACTCACAGGCTCCTATAAATTAGTTTTTTCATAGGTTCACTAGCATCAATACTCGCCGCCTTTCGTTATTTCATAATCCGGACTATACTCCATGACTCACTCCACGTCACTTAAAAAAGTTGATATAAATAATATAAGTTGTATCTTTTCTGTTGATCATTAACCTGTTTGTTAGTTGTTCTCCTGTTTGATGTTATTTGCTTCCAAATGTATTAAGTTGTTGTATCTGTAAACCGGAGTGAAGGCAGCTAGCTAAACTTCAGTATATAAAAGCATTTAAATAAATAAAGGTTGTTATGTGTTGGGCATAGAGACTAGAAAATTGTTTTTTAGTTATACATTTATACAGTTGCTTTGTTTTTTGGATGTAGGGTCTAGTTTATTGAAGTTTTTTTCCCATTCTGTGTCTGGAGGAAAGAAAGCTTAGTAAATGAGGCCCATGGTATGTGCTGTTTTTATAATTGATCAGTTTATTAAAGAAAAGAATAAAACTTGCATGAGAAACTGATGTCATTGCTAGATGAATACCTGTGGTTTATCTGATCAACGTCCTTCCATTTCCTAGCTGCAGTTCAGAAAGATTTTTAGAACAGGTGTCTCAGAAGCAAAGTCTATGCATTTCAAGAGGCTTAACGGAAATATATATATGTCTGTACCACATAAATGCTGTATAGGCTACCAGTTAATGGTCCGATGTCTGAGCATGTGTTGTGCAATTGATTTTGTAAAAAAGATTTAACACGAAAACTGAGCATGGGAATAAATCGTATAAATTAATTTTCTTCAAAGTATTTTACTAGAAAATGTTGCAAGAGTACAGTAGATGGAAAATATGAACTTTGGCATGCAGAGGTATTTGTGACGGGGTGGAGGGGAATTGTAATGTTTTTTTGTGTAGATCGAGCATGAGATTGGGATCTTTGGAAGTTTTTTTAAAAAACTGAATTAACCAGATTTTAAGTTCTGGTGTGATCCACGGATTTCTTTTTCAATGTGCAGGGTTTTAAGCTATATTGTTTTATATGACTAATGTTCTAGGATTTTGTTTGTGATAAATATAACTATTGAAGTAAAGATTTTGATCTTTGAACTTCACTGATAGAATTTCTGTTAGTATCTTTTGCTATAGTTATTCCTTCCTTATGTTTAGCCTTTGCAGTCTGTAAAGTAACGATTATAAATTTGCTAAATTATCTGACCTGTTAACTTTTAAAAGTTAGTACCATCAGTCCACTTTCTTTCCAAGACCTCGCGCTCACCCAGTTGAGCGAGCTCTCCACACCTTGGACTGTAAGCGTGCTCTTGCGTTTTACTTAGACCTCACTACAGCCTACAGGAAGTCCACCAACTCTTTTTGTCTCATTTGATAAGAACAAACTTGGGAATGCGGTGGACAAGCAAACACTGTCCAACTGGTTGGCAGACTGCATCGCATTCTGTTACCAGCAAGCAGGCCTTCCACTACAGGGTCGAGTGAAGGCACACTCAGTCAGAGCAATGGCAACGTCAGTAGCACACTACCATTCAGTACTGATTGCTGACATGTGCAGGGCTGCGACATGGAGCTCTCTCCACACCTTCACAGCTCACTACTGCCTGGACAAGGCTGAACGACAGGATTCCATCTTTGACCAGACTGTCTTGAAAAGTTTGTTTCCAGTGTAGGAACCCAACTCGTCCTACCTCGACCCACTGTGAATTTCAGGCTGCCTCATCCTTGCCAACAGCACCCCAGTTGTTGTGCCTGTTGCACATATTTGGTGCTGCTTGGCCTCATATGTATGACTCAGCCTGTAGCTTGCTATTCACCCATATGTCAGGACTACCATCCTGCTTGTCCTGGGAGAAAGCAGAGTTGCTTACCTGTAACAGGTGTTATCCCAGGACAAGCAGAATGATAGTTCTCACATATGGGTGACGTCACTGGACGGAGCCCTATCACGGAAAACTTTCTGTCAAAGTTTCTAGAAACTTTTGACTGGCACACTGAGCCTGCCCAGCATGCCATGATCCCTCGAGCCACAGGAGTCTCCCTTCAGTCTGTTTTTCCTCGCTGCAGTTAGCATCGTGGTGAAGGAGCCCTATGTGAGTTTTCTCACACAATATACTTAGAGAAAAATTAAAAATTCTCAATCCCCTTCATAGGGGTCTCCCAGTCTCCACCGGCTGGTGAGTACTTGTTTTTTCTGGTTAAACAGATTTTTTTCTGTCAGAAGATAGTCGACGGCTGTCCGGCCTTTGTAATGGCAACGGGTTTTAAAAAAATGCCCTCGCACTATGTCCATCACCAACCTGCATGTCTAGTGTGTGCTGTGCTTGGGTGAATCTTATAACGTTTCCACCTGTCCACAATGCGCTGCGATGACGGCCAAGGGCAGGTGAGCCCATCAAGAGAAGATGGAACATCTCTTCTATATTCAAATGCCATAGACGTCGACATTGACTCAGTTGTCTCTGGCTGGAGTGGCCAAAAAGTTAGTCATCCAAAAACGTCGCCCTGACGGCTCCGGTGACAGATTATCACAGACTTCATCCCGGTCATCAATAAAATCTACATCGGTGCTTGAGAGAAAAGGCACCGAGCATCGTGAGAAGCATCGCCATAGCCATGGACGTCGACACCCAATGTCAGATCGATTCCGGAAACTCCGGGGCCAGTAGAACCATCGCCAAAAAGGTCTCGAGTGGAAGAGCCATCGATACCCTCGATGCCTCTCACTCCAAGGCGATCCCCACTGGTAACGGTGCCGGGTACCATGCCACCACAGGGACCTGTGGAAGAGCAGGTTCCGCCTTCTGTGCCACCCCCTATACCTGCTCTGACCTCACCAGCTATACAGGAGGAACTGGAAGGTTTTATCCGCCAGGCAGTCAGACGCTCTCCGAGACCTCCAACCATTGGGGCCGATGCCTGCACCGATGCCACTACCGATGCCGGCGCCAAACCTTTCAGTCTTCACACCAATACTCTCGAAGATCGATGCCCTCATCGGTGCTCTCCCGATGCAACCCTTACCAGCGGCACCAAAAATACCGATTCCCGTTAGTGAAGACGACCTCCGGGACTTCTCCGATGCCCGAACCCATTCCAGGGCCGTCTGGAATTTCTTGGCCAAGAACTCCGGTGTCGCCTTAGATGCCTATGTTCATACCTCTCTACTCCTCCATAATGTCCTTCATAAGACACCTGGGATGACAGACAGATACTTCATCTGAAGATGTACTGTCTGAACCATCCCCACCTGAAGAAAGAAGGAAGTCACCACCAGAGGACCTCTCCTTTTCAAATTTTGTAAAGGAGATGACTGATACCATTCCTTTCCAGGTAGTTGCAGAAGAGGACATGAGGCAAAAGACCCTGGAGGTTTTGCAATTTGTTGATCCTCCTAAAGATGTTTTAGCAATACCGGTCCATGAAGTCCTGATTGACCTACAACATAGGCTGTGGGAGCACCCTTTTTCAATCCCACCAGTGAACAAGAGGATGGATGCCACCTACTTAGTACAGCATATACCAGGTTACCAAAAGCCCCAACTCCCACACCAACCTGTGGTGGTAGAATCCGCCCAAAAGAAGTCAGAGGATCTGCCAACACTCGTTTACACCTCCTGGCAAGGAACAAAAGTTCCTGGATACTCTTGGCAGAAAGGTTTTTCAAGGTTCAATGCTTGTCTCCAGGATAGCGTCATATCAATTATATATGACTCAATATCAATGCAATCTATGGAAGCAGATGCAACAACTGTCTGAGTCCTTACCTCAACAATATCAAGACTCAGTGAATAACATCATACACAAAAGTCTAGAAGCAGGCAAGCATGATGTCCGTGCAGCCTATGACAGTTTTGAAACCTCGTCCAGGATGGCTGCAACAGGAATTAGTTCCTGTAGGTGGGCCTGGCTAAAGCCTCTGACCTTAGGCCTGAGGTTCAGGAAAAGTTGGCAGATCTGCCTTGTGCTGGTGACATCCTTTTTGGGGGAAAGGTTCAAGATGCAGTGGCGCAGCTAAAACAACATTCTGAAACTCTGCGCCAACTCTCCTCTGTTCCAACAGAAACACCCTCTTCTGCAAGTAGAACAGTGAGAAAGGAAACCCTATTACAGGCCACAAAGGTATTATCCACTAGCACCCCGTGGTAGGGCATCCAGACCAGCACAGAGAAGTCAACCTAGACAACCAAGAGCTTCTAGGCCTTAGCCTCCGCCTCAGACAGGCCCTGCATCAAGATTTTGAAAATCTGCCAGAGGACAGCAGCCACTCCACCAACCCGATTCCAAATCTACCAGTGGGAGGTCTGGTATCTTTCTTTCAACACAATTGGTCAAACATCACAACAGATCAATGGGTACTATCCATTATAACACAAGGTTACCAACTGGATTTTCTCACAATATCAAATGACTCTCCACCAAAGTCTCTTTGTATGCACAAAGATCATAACACCCTCCTGCAAGCAGAATTATCCACCCTCCTGAGAGCCAGGGCTGTGGAACCAGTTCCCCGACCTCAGCAGGGCAGAGGATTCTACTCCCACTATTTCCTCATTCCAAAGAAAACAGGAGGCCTACGAAATCTCAACAAATTTCTACGAAAAGAAAAATTCAGAATGGTCTCCTTAGGCACTATGCTTCCCCTTCTTCAAGCTGGAGACTGTGGCTCTGTTCTCTGGATCTGCAAGACGCTTACACTCCCATTCCAATATTCCCTCATCGCACGTTTCTGCGCTTCCTGGTGGGACATCAGCATTTCCAATACCGTGTTCTGCCATTCGGACTTGCCTCAGCACACTGAGTATTCACAAAGTGCCTAGCGGTGGCAGTGGCCCATTTGCACAAGGAAAGCATACACAGCTTCCCTTACCTGGACAACTGGCTCATCAAAAGCCAGTCAAAACAAGATGCTCTCAGTTCTCTCAGGCTCACAATCAATCTGCTCCACTCGTTGGGATTTCTAATCAATTCCCAAAATTTTATTTATTTAAGTCTTTTCTATACCGTCATTAAGGTGGGTACCGTCACAACAGTTTACATAAAGGCACATAAAAGTAATGCTATTATAATCTTTCATTTTTCATAGGTGCCATAAGGTTCGGTAACAGTTTTTTTTAAACAAGTTTAATTATTAGAAGAGTGTAAAAAAACATGTCCAGGTCAATTCTATAGCAGTTTGAGTACAGGACTCATTCTATAATTGTAACTTTATCCTTTACTGCAGGGTTCACTTAAAACTACACACTTAGTGATTACTGTTGTGTGTGTGGGTGCTCTTTGATTGTACCTTGCGCTTCTTTGGTTTTCTATTCTCCCTTCTCTTTTTGAAAAGCTTGTTTGAAGAGCCAGGTTTTTAGATTTTTTCTAAATGTTTTGTTTTCTCTTTGTAATCTTAACTCCAAGGGCATGGAGTTCCATAGTGTATGGGTCCTGCTAAGGATAATGCTCTCTCTCTTACCTGGGTCAGTCTTGTTGTTTTGACTGATGGAATAGTTAGGAGTGCTTTGTTGGCTGATCTTAGGTTTCTATTGGGGATGTGTACGTGAAGGGCAGTGTTAAGCCAGTCTGCGTTTTCGTTGTATATTAATTTGTGTATGGTGCAAAGTGTTTTGTATTGTATTCTTTGTTCAATGGGAAGCCAGTGTAGCTCGGCCAGTGTTTCCGTGATGTGATCACTTTTCCTTTTGCCAGTTAATACTCTTGCAGCTGTGTTTTGCAAGATTTGTAGTGGTCTTAGGGAGGTGTATGGTAAACCTAGTAGAATGGTATTGCAGTAATCAGTGCTTGCAAATATTAGCGCTTGCAGTACTTATCGAAAGTTAGCGGTTGTTAGAAGTGGTTTAAGTTTTCTGAGGATCATGAGTTTGGCGTATCCTTCCTTTACTTTTATGGATATATGTTGTTTTAAGCTTAGTTCTGTGTCGATTATAACTCCTAGATTCTTTACTTTGTCTGCTAGTATTATTTGTTTGTTGTTATTGAGTGTGATTGGGTTGTGTGAGATCTCCATATTTTTTTTCCTTTCTAAATGAAGGAATTCAGTCTTCTCTATATTAATTACAAGCTCCATTTGGTTTAATAGCTGTTTGATAATGTCTAGATACATGTTCGCTATGTTTAATGTTTTCTCAATTGTATCATCAATGGGTAATATTAATTGAATGTCATCTGTGTATATATAGTGAGTGATTCCCAGGCCAGCTAACAGGTGGCATAAAGGTAGCAGGTATATTTTGAAAAGTGTAGCAGATAGGGCGGATCCCTGTGGTACTCCTGTTTGAAGGTCTATTTTTTCTGACACAGAATCTTTGATTTGAACTTGAAAATATCTGTTACTTAGATATGATCTAAACCAGCTGATTGTTTTGTTGCCTAATCCTATTTCTTGTAGCCTATTTAACAGTATGTTATGATTCACAGTATCAAAGGCTACTGAGAGGTCTAGCATCACTAGAATGTAGTGTTTACCATTATCGAAACCCCTCATGATGTTATCTGTTAGCGCAAGCAGGAGTGTTTCTGTGCTATAGTGTTTTTGAAAACCATGTTGTGAGGTATACAGGATGTTATTGTTATCCAGGTGTTCGGTTAGTTGCTTTTGTATAGTTTTTTTCTATTAATTTTGCAATTAGGGGTAGGTTTGATACTGGTCTGTAGTTGCTTAGGTTAAGTGGGTCGCTGTTTTTCTTAATATTGGTTTACGATTGCTCCTTTTAGTGCGTCTGGCATGGACCCTTCCTCTAAGGATAGTTTAACTATTTTTGTCAGTGTCGGGGAAAAGTGTTGGCTATTTTTTTTATGTCTGTGGTGGGTATTGTGTCCTGAGCATGTGGGGCAGGATTTAGTTTTTTTAGCATAGTTTCGATTTCAAACTCTGATACTTCATTAAAATCCCACCTCATACCATCTCACCTAATACAGTTCATCGGAGCAGAGTTGAACACCACAATATCAAGAGCCTTCCTCCCAGAGGACCGCGCAGAGACACTCTCCACATTAGTGAAATCTCTGCACACAAAGAAATGTGTGACAGCCCATCAATTTCTAACTCTGCTCGGCCACATGGCCTCCACAGTCCTCGTCACTCCAATGGCCAGATTAGCCATGAGAATAACCCAATGGACATTAAGATCACAGTGGATACAAGCCATTCAACCTCTGTCGTCTCCAATTCAAATAACCCACCAATTACGTTCATCTCTCCTCTGGTGGGCGAACACGAACAACTTGCACACAGGCCTACCCTTCCAACAACCAATTCCGCAAGTAACTTTAACTACAGATGCATCCACCATAGGTTGGGGAGCACACATAGGCAATCTCCAGACTCAAGGTACTTGGACAAAATTCGAAGCAACATTTCAAATCAACTTCCTGGAGCTTCGAGCTATACGTTATGCTCTCTATGCGTTCAAGGACTGCTTTTCACACAAGACTGTTCTTATACAGACAGACAACACGGTAGCCATGTGGTACCTGAACAAACCAGAAGGCACAAATTTGGGATTGGGCCCTGACACATTCCATGTTTCTCCGGGTCACTTATCTAGCAGGCATACACAACATAGTTGCAGATTGCCTCAGTCATCAGTTCCAACCCCACAAGTGGTCCCTGGATCCTTTGGTAACGACCAGAATATTCCAATACTGGGGCCAACCAATCATAGACCTATTTGCATCCGAACTGAATCGCAAAGTGGACAGCTTCTACTCCCTATACAAGCAGATCAATAAGTTCGCCAGGGACGCCTTTGCTCGCCCCTGAACTTCAGGCCTTTTATATGCGTATCCCCCTGATACCGCTGATAACCAAAACTCTAGTGAAGCTACAACAGGACAAAGGGACAATGATACTCATAGCCCCATATTGTCCTCGACAAGTGTGGTTTCCCATACTTCTCGACCTCTCGATCAGAGAACCAATTCGTCTGGGCACAGCTCCCACTCTCATAACTCAGGATCAGGGCAGGTTGTGCCATCCCAACCTTCAATCCCTATCTCTAATAGCCTGGATGTTAAAAGCTTGATCCTATAACCACTCATTCTTTCAACTAATGTGTCTCAAGTGCTTGTTTCTTAACGTAAACCTTCCACTCGAAAAACATATCGTTCTAAGTGGAAAAGATTCACCATGTGGTAGGCACAAAAAAGTATTGACCCCTTTTCCTGACCCACACCATCTTTATTAGACCATATTTGGCACCTTTCAGACTCTGGTCTCCAGACTACGTTAGTAAGGGTACATTTAAGTGCTATCTCAGCTTACCATAATACAGTAAGGGATGCACCGATATCAGCGCAACCCCTTGTCAGTAGATTTGAGAGGTTTAATTCAGCTTAAACCCCCGTTATGGCCACCAGTCGCAGGATGGGACCTTAATGTAGTACTAACGAGACTCATGCATTCTCCCTTTGAACACATGGATTCCTGCGATGTTAAATTTCTTACATGCAGGCCTATCCTGTAAAGTGCGGCCGCGTTTACCCTGCTCCTAAGCCGCTTTTAACTCACGTTCCGGCCGCGTTAGCCCTTCCTGCGATCCCGAATCCTCTTTAACCTACTCATACCGCATCCTAAATTCCCCGGGCAACCCCTTCCGCCCGCGGCATGTATATTGCATGCAAACGAGCGAATTAGCTATTCCCTAGCATCCCGTAACCCGCGCCCCGACTATCGCTAGTTTTCCCTGCCGTTTTGTTGCGCGTTTAACCTGCAAACTTACCGCCTACCCTGACCCCTGCGGTAGAGGCAGGGGTAAGGGTAGATGGCAAGCTTTCCCCCCAGCCCCCGCTCACCTGCCCCGGCCGCGATCATGGGTGCCGGTCTCCGTGGCAGCCCCAGTCCTCTCCCCTGCTCCCGAAGCCAAAAAAAAAAAAATTGGCTGCTCAAGACGTGGCGTCACGACGTTTGGCGTCACGGCAGCCAATTGAATGCACAGGGGCCGCTTTCCCCTGTGCTGGCAGCCATCTTCCCGGACGAGGCGGGGGAGCAGCGAAGCCGGATGAGGCGGGGGAGCAGCGATGCCGGACGGCTGCAAAAGTAAGTCGGGTCGGGTCCCCTTTTGGTTTTTTCGCTTCGCCGCTGTCATCTCTTCTCCCCTCCTCCCGGAGCAGGGCGCGAAAAGCAGCTTTCGCGCCCTGCTCCAAGAGGAAGGGAAGACACTGACAGCGGCGAAGCAAAAAAACCAAAAGAAGAAGTAAGTCGCTTCGCCGCTTCCCTCCTCCCGGAGCAAGGCTGCTTTTCGCGCCCTGCTCTGGGAGGAGGGAAGAGTGAAGCGGCGAAGCGACTTACTTTTTGCTTTTGGTTTTTTCGCTTCCTGGTATCTGTCATTTCAAATGACATTTGAAATGACAGATACCAGCGTGGCGTGAAGCCTTAGGCCCGCGCACCCAGGATACTGTATAGGCGCTCTATCCAGTAAAATGGGTTGCGCGGGCCTAACGCTTCACGGGCACTTATTAGCCGCGGCATGCATTTGCATGCAATTAGAGTTCAGGATCGAGCGGTAGGTGAGCTGCACTGTGCGGGTGGTAACCGCGGGTGCCGTAGGCACTAACGCAGCTCTTCCTACCGCTCGGTACTGGATAGACCTGATGGAAAGTTGTCTTCCTAGTGGCTATTACATCTGCTAGAAGGGTTAGTGAGTTGCAAGCACTTGTCACATACCCTATACAAAGTTCCTATATGACTGAGTGGTCCTCCGTACTCACCCAGAATTCCTTCCCAAGGTAGTTACGGAATTCCACTTGAATCAGTCCATAGTCTTGCCCACATTCTTCCCCAGACCTCACTCTCACCAAGGTGAGAGGGTTTTGCACACCTTAGACTGTAAACGGTCACTTGCATATTACCTAGACCGCACTGCAGTCCATAGGAAGTCCATCCAACTTTTTGTTTCTTTTGATAAAAACAAACCGTCTTCTGTCTGTGCCTGCTCTTTGTAGCCTATTACACTAATACACTCAATACTTTGTCATCAGCCATGCCATTGGTCCACCGGCAGGAGTCCATCCTAGTACAGAAGGATGTGTCTCCTCCCCAAACACCTGATCAGTTTCATCTTCTCTGGACCATCTCATGGAAATAGAGACATTTTCTCTGCCTTACTGGATCCATCAAATCAGTATCTTCTCCTGACTCAGCACTCAACTCAGCAGCAGCCATTACTGTCTTAGTCACTGTGAAGTGTAATCTCTGGAGCTCATCTATTGCCTACCTCTTCAGATTTCTCCCAGAGGCAGAATCTTCACGGTCAAGGCATAGACCTGAGCCTCTGCCATCTCCAATATGGCCATGCTATTCTTTCTGTATTTCAGGACGGCCGTCCTCAGGCAGCTCTACGAGCATACCTTCTCACCTTTTGCTAGCATTGTCTGAACACTCGTCATTTCTGGAGGATCTAACTTATTCAGAGTTTGAAAAAATGGGCTAGACTCTTGGAGTGCTTATCCAGAAGGATGCAGATCTGCAAACAGAAGTTTTGGGGAACTTGGCTCAGAGTATATCCAGTATCTAACTGCTCTGCCAACTTATGCCATTCTTGACATGCTTCAAATGAAAATGTAGTAAACTCTGCACTCTGGTACTACTGCACCCAGGAAACTGGATCTCAAGTTTCAGATGCAGAATTCTCCAGGCTGCGGAGTAGCCCAACTTCCTCACCAATCTATATTCAGAGTTGGCGCTTGAGAGCTAAGAAAACCAGGTTGCATTCAAACTCACCACCTGGCAAAGATCATGGTGTTGGATGCCTTCGGAAAGATGGAGTTTCAAAGCACAATATTGGCCTCCCAAATTGCTCACCCCTAATTCTACTTCATATTTTCCAGTACATTGATGCCTGTATTCAAAGCCTAAAGATGTTTATCAGCTCAGAAGACATAAAGATTGACACCTCAAGCTCTCTTGGACCTCGAGGATGTAATTAGACACTTTCTCAGAGCTGTTTGTGTGTTTTGACACCTTGGCCAAATTTGGGTATTTGGATTGATTCTCATTTAAATTTTCAACATTATTTTAAGTTTGTAGTAAGATCAGGTTTTTTTTCAAGCTGTGCGTTTTGAGTGGTTTAAAATGTCTTAGATCAAGCTGATTACTGTATGGTAGTCCAGGCCTCTCTATTGCCCCTTTTTGATTATTGTAACATTGCTTATTTGGGTGTATCAGCTCAGGCCTGGAAAACCCGGTCAGTTGCTCATGAATTCTGCTGCCCATCATATTGCAGAAGAAAAGTGAAAGGATCATATTACACCTGTGCTGATGGATTTGCATTGGCTTCCTGAGGCTCAACATATTCTATATAAAGTGAGTACGATTGCTTTAAACTGATCAGCTCTGACAGACTTCCTTGGACTGATGCCGTGGTGGGGCTATAACTGTCCTACTCGTGCACTGAGGTTACAGCAGTGTGGACTTTTGTATGTTCCCTCAGACAACATGCTTGCCTGGCTGTCACTCGTGAGTGTGCCGTTTCTGTTGCTGCACCTACTTTCTAGAACTTAGTCAGAAGACAGGCAGTTAACTGCTTAACTTTTAAATCTATGCTGAAAACTGCTTTAAGCAGTCGTTTTTATGCTAGCTATATGTGACAGTGTTTCTATAATACGATGTCTGAGTGACAAGTTCAGTGCATCATATTGTATTTTGTTTTCATCTTGTATGATATTTTAATAGTGATTCTCTTTTACTGAATTTTGTATGAGTTTGTACATTGCTTTGGGCCTAGTGTAGAGGCAAATTAAGAAATGTATTAAACATAAACATTGATTTTATCTATAGTAGCATGACATCTGGCATGGCTGAGTAAGTTTAACAAATTCGTGAGGATGTACACGAAAAACTACCTGATTTTTCCTGCCTTGGTGGTGTTCTCTTCAGAGAAAAATTGCAAGAAACTGTTTCAGAGATAAAAGTAAAAAATGTAGTGGTCTGGTCCCTTTTACCACAGCAGAACCAAATCCTCCTCTCAGAAGATCATTCTACTCATACAAGAGGTCTTTTTACCACTAACGTGGCTATCATCCCATACAACACTATTGCCTCACAGCAATCGTAGCAACTACCAGTCAGATCGTGCCAGAGGGACTATTCCCAACCCAAGGCACCTCAACAAACACAAAACCTACTCCCAATTTTTAATACCTAAGTTTCTGTACAGTTTCAGCCCGGTGGGGGCAGTGTCTGGAAAGTTGGAAAGCCATCTCTACCGATCAATGGGTCATCCATTTAGTTCAGTGTGGGTACTGATTACATATTTCCCCAGTTCTACTGTCTCTTGTTGGAGGTGTTATATCTCCAGCTAGAGCTGTGAAGGATCTACCGAAGTAGTGTTGAGATACAGCAAGATCAGCAACTGGGGAAATATGTAATCAGTACCCACACTGAACTAAGTGGATGACCCGTTGATCGGTAGAGATGGCTTTCCAACTTTCCAGACACTGCCCCCACCGGGCTGAAACTGATGGTAGAAAAGTTACCCCGCTCTAACTGCAACAAAGGCTTCTATTCCCAATAATTCCTCATAACAAAAAAAAAATAAATCCTGGGAGATTTGAGAGCCATCCTGGATTGCTGGGATGGATTAAATTAGTTTTATGGAGCAATTGGTTCAGGAACCGACGAGAGGGAGCAATTTTAGATTTAATTCTCAGTGGAGACCAGGATTTGGTGAGAGAGGTTATGGGGGTGGGGCCGCTTGGCAATAGTAATCATAACATGGTCAAATTTGAATTGACAGGAAGGGAGACAGTAAGTAAATCCATGGCTCTAGCACTAAACTTTCATAAAGGAAACTGACAAAATCAGGAAAATAGTTTAAAAAAAAAAAAACCCCAAAAAAACTGAAAAGTGCAGCTACAAAGCTAGATTATGCAACAGGTGTGGACATAGTATTTTTAAACAATCTTAGAAGCACAGTCCAGATTTATTCCATGCATTAAGAAAGGTGGAAGGAAGGCCAAACGATTGCTGGCATGGTTACTAAGTGAGGTGAAACAGGCTATTTTAGCCAAAAGATTTTCATTTAAAAATTGGAAGAAGGATTCATCAGAGGTAAATAGGATAAAGCATAAGCATTGACAAGTTAAACATAAGACATCGATAAGACATGCTAAGAGAAAATTTGAAAAGAAGTTTGCCATAGAGGCAAAAACTCATAATAAAAACTTTAAAAAATATATCAGAAGCAGAAAGCCTGCGAGGGAATTGGTTGGACCATTAGATGATCGAGGCATTAAAGGAGCACTTAGGGAAGGTAAGGCCATTGCAGAAAGGCTAAAATTCTTTGCTTCGGTGTTTACTGAAGAGGATGTTGGGGAGATACCCATTCGAGACAGTTTTCAAGGGTGATGATTTAGATGAACTGAACCAAATTATGGTGAAAATGGAAGATGATGTAGGCCAGATTAACAAACTGAAGTGTTAAATCACCTGGACCAGATGGTATACACCCCAGGGTTCTGAAAGAACTAAAAAATGAAATTTCTGACCTATTAGTAAAAATTTGTGAACTATCATTAAAATTATCCATTGTACCTGAAGACTGGAGGGTGGCTAATGTAACCCCAATATTTAAAAATAGCTCCAGGTGAACCTGACTTCAGCGCTGGGAAAAATTGTGGAAACTGTTATAAAGAATAAAATCACAGAACATTTAGATAGACATGGTTTAATGGGACACACCCAGCATGGATTTACCCAAGGGAAATCTTACCTCACAAATCTCCTAAATTCTTATGAAGGGATGAATAGACGTGAACAAAGGTGAACCGGTAGATGTAGTGTATTTGGATTTTCAGAAGGCATTTGACAAAGTCCCTCATCAGAGGCTTCTAAGAAAACTAAAAAGTCATGGGATAGGAGGTGATATCCTTTTGTGGATTGCAAACTGGTTAAAAGACAGGAAACAGAGTAGGATTGAATGGTCTGTTTTCACGGTGGAAAAAGGTAAACAGTGGATTGTCTCAGGGATCTGCACTAGGACTGGTGTTTTTTTAAATATATTTATAAGTTATCTGGAAAGGGGCAGGATGAGTGACGTGCATAAATTTGCAGATGACACAAAACTATGTAGTTAAATCTGAAGCGGATTGTGAGAAATTGCAGGAGGACCTTGTGAATCTGGAAGACTAGGTGTCCAAATGGCAGATGAAATTTAATGTGGACAAGTGCAAGGAAATGCATATAGGTAAAAATAATCCTTGCTGTGGTTACATGATGTTAGGTTCCACATTAGGAGTTAGCACCCAGGAAAGAGATCTAGGCGTTAAAGTGGATAATACATTGAAATCGTCTGCTTAAAAAAGCAAACAGAATGTTAGGAATAATTAGGAAGGGAATGACGAATAAAATGGATGTCATAATGCCTCTGTATCGCTCCATGGTGAGACCGCACCTTGAATACTGTGTGCAGTTCTGGTTGCCACATCTCAAAGATATAGTTGCACTGGAGAAATTACAGAGAAGGGTGACCAAAATGATCAAGAGGATGGAATTGTTCCCCTATCAGTTAAGTCTAAAGAGGTTAGGACTGTTTAGCTTGGAGAAGAGATGACTGAGGAGGGATATGATAGAGGTCTATAAAATCATGAAAGGACTTGAATGGATAAATTTGACTCTATCTACTCTTTCAGATAATACAAGGACTAGGGAGCACTCCATGAAGTTAGCAAGTTGCTCAGTTAAAACAAATCAGAGAAAATTCTTTTTCACTCAACGTATAATTAAGCTCTGGAATTAATTGCCAGAGGATGTGGTTAGTGCAGTTAGTGTAGCTGGGTTTAAAAAAGATTTGGATAAGTTCCTAGAGCAGAGTCCATTGCTATTAATCAATAAGAATTAATAGCTTGGGATCTATTCATTTAATGTTTGGGTATTTGTGTGACTTGTTGGCCACTGTTAAACACAGGATACTGGGCTTGATGGACACTTGGTCTGACCCAATATGGCATATCTAATGTTCTTAAGTACCTTTATGCATTGGCAGAAATTCAAAATGAACTCCCTCAGTACAATTCTTCCCTACGTACAGCAGGAAAAATGGATGTGTTCACTGGACCTCAAAGAAGTATATGTGCACATCCCCATTCATCAGGCTTTTGGGCAATAACCTACATTTCCATATAGACTCTGTGCACTATTAATACAAAGTTCTTCCGTCTGCGTACTTACTTTTCCCCAGAGTTTTCACCAAATGCCTTTAAACAGGGAATACAAGTTTTTTCATATCTAGACAACAGCCTCTACTCACTTTAGAGCCCTTGAAGCTCTTCACCAAACGTCAAGCTTCTACAGAATCTAGGCTATCTCATAAACTTCGGAAAGTCCAATCTTGTCTTAACCTAATGACTTCAATTCATTGGAGCATTAGTCTATTCTCTGCAGGATAGGAGTGTTTCTTCCAGCTGATTGAGCAAAACTTTTATGCTCTGTGATCAACAACTTTATCTCGACATTTCCCACAGCTCAGAAGGTACTAGTCCTTGGCCACATGGCTGCCGTTATCCATGTTGTTCCTCTGTATACAATATAATCAATGGTTTCTCCAAAACCAGTGGAACCAACTAATGCAGCTACTACACACAGTGATCCACATCACATTGGAAATTAGGTAGGGACTCCAGTGGTGGCTCCAACCATCTGAACTCACGAAGGGAGCACTGTGTTGACCGATTTCCTATCAGGTGACCTTACCTACTGACGCCTTGACTGTAGGATGGGGTGCCCACGCAGTCCTCTCAAACCCAGGGCATTTGGTCATCTCAAGAGAAAAATTATCAGATAAATCTTCTCAAGTTCAGAGCTATTCAAAATGCACTCATAGTGTTCACTCATCTACTCAAGGGGAAAAGTATTCTCATCAGATGGAAAATCAGGTGGCCATGTTTTATGTGAACAAGCAAGGCAGAACAGGATTTTGGATGCTGTGCCAGAAAATCTTTCAATGATTTTAGCTCCACTAAACTCATGGCCAGTCATCCGCTGTTACTCGGCCTAGATGGGTCACGTTCACTCAGCTAAAAGGCCAGGACCCAGGCAGGAGTATGGAAAGAAAATTGTGTATACCCCTCCATCCTGCCTGACCTTTCTATTCTGTTTGAGAGCTGGGTACCTAAGAGTCTAACTCCTCTTGTTAGGTTGAGAATCTGTTTGCTTCCTTGGACTTCTTTTTTTTCCAGTACATTTCTCTCATAAATCCCTCTCTTTCAGAATTCTCCAATGCAGGACTATTCCAGTCAGTTCTGTAATTTAGGATTTTGCTATCCTTTGATTTAAAGTGATATTTCACTGCGAGTTGCCAACAGTAGTCAAGGGGCTGTGACATGCAAATCCCATACCTGAGTCTGACTCATCTGTTCAATGGTCATTTAAGCACCTTCACAGTAAGGGGGTCTGGCAACCTTTTCAATCTCATTCCAGGTTTCCTGGGCTGGCGGCTCATGTTACATAGCTGCATTGTCCTGGTTTTTTTTTTTTCTTCTGCTGTAGTTCACTTAAATGGCAGCAAGTTCTTTAACAGCAGTCTCCCTTGGGAGGTAGGTTTCACTGTTGACGGAAAATTGTTTGCTTACCATAAATGGTGTTTCATAGATGAGATGAATTAGCCATAAGATTCCTGCTTTCCTACCTGAAAAGTCAAATACACATCTAATTAGTTCTGAATTAGACTGAGGATGCTCTGAGGCAACTCCCACACAGGAACTCCTACATGTGCTCAATGGGGCTCAAAGCTCTACTAGCTTGGAAAAAAGTCTGTTTGCAGCCAGATGGCATCACCCACATATGGCTAATTTATCCTGCTCTCTACAGAAAACACAGTTTATGCTATGCAAACTTATTTTTCCTATTTTCTTCATTTGGATCTGCTTTCCTTTTCTGAAAGATAACCTGTTGGCTTAAACTGGCTCTTTTAACTTACCATTTAACTATGCTGGCAGTCATTTGGTCATACTCTGTTTTTGAATGTGTGAAATACGTTTTATCTGGGCCTCCAATGCCCACACCTCATACAAACTTTAACCGTTAAAACCCGTAATTTATATTTTACTTTCTGATTTCCTCATTTCATCATAATTTTCCTTTTTAAAATTATATGCTTCTGAAGTAGTTTCTTTGCCCTGTTTCTAGTGAGTATATCAAATTTAATTGTATTATGGTCAGTATTGTTAAGTAGCCCCCCACCACAACACCCCTTCTACCAGTTCCTCCATTCCATTGAGGGCTAGATCTAAAATAGTTGCACCCTTCATTAGACCTAGGAACAGTTGCTCTATAAAGCAAACTTTTATGGCATCCTAAAACGTGACCTCTGACATTTTGATGAGTTTACCCAATCAATACTAGGGTAATTGAAATCTTCCATTATTGTGTTGCCAATGGTGATTTGAAGGAACTGGAAAGGTCATCTAATTTAGGGCTTCCCAAACCTGTCCTGTCAGAATATCTGTAATGAATTTGCATGAGGTAAATGTACATATACTGGGTTTCTAACCTATGTATATTTCATATATATTCATCTTTGACATCCTGAAAACCAGACTGGTTGTAGGGTCACTTGGAGATTTGCGAAGTCCTAGACTACTTGTTGCTAGGGTGTCTCAGTTGAGGCTTCTAACTATACTGTGGTATCTGAAAAGCTATTCTTCAAATGCTATTAAACTGTGGCATTTTGTATCTCAAAAAACATTCCTTAATTTTTAAGGTGCAAGCAATGTGATTTTTATTTGAATCTTTCATTCTTTTAAAGGGGAAACGGAAGAAAAAGAAACCCTGGGGCCTGAAGCAGACATAGATGAAGCAGGATGTACAGGTAGTTATTGTGCCATATATTTGGCAGTAATTATAAATGTATTTTAAGAAAAATGTATTTTACTGAATTATAGTATTATAAAATACTCTAACCCCTGGGCTAGTGTCCCCTTGCAGGACCACAACAACCATACTTCCAATAGCACTTAAGTTGTTACTTGTGCTGCAAAGCAGAATATAAAAATCAGATAAAATAAATACTGATGTTAAACCAATCTGAAAGTCCAAAATTCCCTAGGGGAAGATTCATCTTCTAGGCTCTGAGCATTGTTCACATTTAATTCAGTTTTAGTCTCTTATAAACAGCATTCCTGTACATATCCAGATCAGTCCAGACCAGTGGGTTATGCACTCCCACCAGCAGATGGAGTCAGAGAGCAATGCTTCAAGGCACTGGTTTCCCTGTACATACCAGGATCATTCCAGATGGTGGGTTATGTCCCCTGTCCAGCAAATGGAGTCAGAACAAAACTCTCAGGGGGGTGCCATATAGCCACGCCTCCCCTGCCTCAGCTCTCAGTATAGTTCTGACTCCAGCAGATGTGACCTGGGGACACTGAGGTCCCCAGCACTTGGCCTTAGGGTTTTTCAGCTTTAAGAAAATTTTTTTTATTTGTATGAGGGATCAAGGAAAAGTTTAATTGGTTAGACAGTTAATTTCTCTTTAAGGATACAGCCAGGGTTCTGGCTTGTTTGCATAGAGACTTGCTGACAGACTTTTTGTCACTGTCTCCTTCTCTTCTTTTCTGCCTCCTCCCGTTGTTTTTCTTCCAGGGTTGGAGGTAAGTACTTCTTGTTTCCAGGTCGCCGGAGGTTTCGCCGCTCAGGGCGCTCAGGTCCGAGGGAGCACATCGGTGGGGCCAGTCACTCCCCTCCTGCCCGTGTTTGTGGCTGCCCGCCCCCCCCCCCCCCCCCCGATGGCGTGAGGAGCTTTTTGACCCGCGAAGTCGCATTCCCCGGGGCCGCTTGCCGTAGGGAAGACCCATTCCCTGACTGTCTCTTCGGGTCGGTGGGTGGGGAACCGGGCTGGACCCGCAGTCTTGCCGTCTCGGCTGACTGTTGCGCATTACGTGCTCGAGCTGCCTTTCCTCCTCCTCCCTCCCGCCTCCCTCGCGTCAACGATGCAGCGGCAGATGGTCGGAGAAGGCGGCGGGGGACAGGGGGATTCCCTGTCCCGAGAAGGTCGGCGATTCACCGTTTCCTCGGGAGGGGAGGACAGCCCTCCGCCGGAGGAGGTTGAGCGACCACAGGACCGTGTGAGCAGAAAGCGGCAGGCCCCGTTCCCGCCGAGCGTGGGAACGGTGGCCATTTTGTCTAGGGATGCAAACGCCGGCATCTCGGAGGACGAGACTGAGGCACAGATTTCGGCAACCCTGCCGATTCCTGCTGTCGGAACCCAGCAGGTTAGACAGCTTGGTGAGCACTCGGAGGGGTTTTTCTCCCCGGAGTTCATAGTTTTGATGCACAGGGCATTTGTGCATAGCAGGGATTCTCTGCTGGGGGGAGGGGGTCCTCCAGCTAAGCTACAGTGCCTGACCACTTCCTTGGGTGGTCTCCTTCCCCAGGGTAGCGTCCCTCCTGCGGAGGAAGGTCCGGGAACGTCTCGGGGGTCGTCTTCTGCTCCGACAGCACCGCAGTCAGCGGGGGGGGATCCTCTCCTGGACCCTCTCACCGAGGACCCCTCCCTGGCAGCTCAGGTCGAGGGTGATGATCCTAGAGTCCTCTGCATTTTTCAGGCGGGAGAACTAGATGAGCTCATACCATACATCCTCCAGGAGATGGACATTGATCCCCCTTTGGACCCAGTGACTCCAGACCCGAGCGTCAAGAAGGGGGATCCACTCCTAGCGGGCCTTTGGCCGCTGGCAAAGGCTTTTCCCACTCATCACAATATCCTACAGCTGGTCGCCAGAGAGTGGGATACTCCGGAGTCCAACCTTAGGGTTGGCAGAGCCATGGATAAATTGTATCCTCTTCCGGCGGATTTCTTAGAGATGCTCCGAGTCCCGGCAGTAGATTCAGCGGTCTCAGCGGTGACAAAGCATACGACCATCCCAGTCACGGGCGGGACGGCATTGAAGGATACCCAGGATCGGAAGTTGGAAGTGTATCTGAAATGGTTATTCGAGGTTTCGGCGCTGGGCATGCGAGCTGCTATTTGCAGTTCATTGGCCCAACGTGCAGGACTCCGGTGGGTACAACAGCTGCTCACGTCTCAGAGCCTGCCAGACGCCGAGGCCCAGCAGGGGACAGGTTGGAGGCCGTGGTCGCCTATGGAGCGGATGCCTTTTATGATCTTATCAGAGTACAAGCGCGAGCCATGGTGGCAGCGGTGTCAGCGCGCTGCCTTCTTTGGCTAAGGAATTAGTCGGCTGATGCTTCATCCAAAACCCGCCTAGGATCTCTCCCCTTCAAGGGCAAGTACCTATTTGGGGAGGACTTGGATCAGATCATTAAGTCACTCAACGAAAACGCGTTTCATAAGTTGCCGGAGGATAGACCACGCTCTTACAGAGCTTTCAACACCGGCAGAAACAGGATTCGTAATCAGCGTAAGGCCCGGCCCACGAGACAGCAGCCGCCTCGGGCTCCTTCCTCTCGCTCGCATACTTGGAACTGGTCCTTTCGGGGCCGCCGTTCCGGTAAGGACGGGCACCTCTCCGAAATTGTCCCAATGATGCCAGGGGGACCCACGAGTCTGTTCCCCGTCTAGGGGGTCGATTTGCACTTTTCTACGAAGCATGGGTCCACATAACCTCAGACCCATGGGTCCTAAGTATTCTAAGACAAGGTTACGCGTTGGATTTTGTGCGCACTCCACCGGACAGGTTCCTCTTCTCTCCCTGCGGGTCCCTTCTCAAGCGCCAGGCCGTTCGACAGACATTGGATCGTCTCCTTGCATTGGGTGCGATAGTGCCGGTGCCGGCCTCCGAATTGGGTCGGGGCCACTATTCCATCTACTTTGTGGTGCCCAAAAAGGAAGGGACCTTCCGGCCCATACTGGACCTCAAGACGTCAACAACTCCCTCAGGGTACCTCGGTTCCGCATGGAGACTCTCCGTTCGGTGCTGGCTGCGGTATACCCAGGGGAGTCTTTGGCCTCTTTGGACCTTACGGAGGCGTACCTGCATATTCCGATCCTCCGAGACCACCAGCGGGTTCCTTCGCTTCAAGATTTTGGGACAGCATTTTCAGTTCCGGGCCCTACTCTTCGGGCTGGCCACGGCCCCGCGGGTCTTCACAAAGATCATGGTGGTGGTGGCGGTGGCACTCAGAAGGGAAGGAATCCTGGTACATCCTTATCTGGACGATTGGCTCATTTGGGCAAAGTCGAGAATCCAGGGGATTCAGGCAGTCGACAGGGTAATTCAACTCCTCCTTTCACTGGGATGGATTGTCAACTTCTCAAAGAGCAGGCTACATCCCTCACAGACGCTGGACTTTCTGGGAGCGCGTTTCGACACGAAAGCAGCCATGGTGTTCCTCAACCCGTAGAGAGCGCAGGCTCTACGCGAGCAGATCCTCAGGTTCATGACTCTTGAGGTCACGATGGCGTGGGACTATCTTCAGGTTCTGGGAACCATGGTCTCCACCATCGACCTGGTGCCGTGGGCCTTTGCCCACCTGCGACCTCTTCAGTGGGCTTTGCTCTCCCGGTGGAAACCGGTGTCCCGGGATTACCAGGCGGTCCTCCCGATTCCAGACTCTGCAAGGCTCAGTCACGGTTGGTGGCTGGATCCACAGCATTTGGCTCAAGGAGTGTCCCTGCAGCCACCGGACTGGATGGTGGTGACCATGGATGCCAGTCTTTCGGGCTGGGGAGCGGTCTGTCAGGACAGCTCGATTCAGGGGCATTGGTCGGCGCAGCAATCGACCTGGCCCATAAACCGTTTGGAGGCCAGGGCCGTTCGGCTCGCTCTACAGGGGTTCCTACACCTGCTGCACCACCGGGTGGTGCGAGTACTATCTGACAACGCCACCACAGTGGCGTACATCAACCGTCAGGGGGGCACAAAGAGCAGGCTAGTATCGTTGGAAATAGACAGGTTGATGGAATGGGCGGAGCTTCATCTCCTGCGGCTGGCAGCCTCCCATATAGCGGGTGTTGACAACGTTCAGGCGGACTTTCTCAGTCGACAGCGCCTGGAACCCGGAGAGTGGGAACTCTCGGAAAAGGTGATGGCTCTGATAGTCAAATGCTGGGGAATTCCCCATTTAGATCTCATGGCGACGGCCAAAAATGCCAAGGCCGCCCGCTTCTTCAGTCGAAGAAGGGAACATGGAGCGGAAGGCGTAGACGCGCTGGTTCTACCATGGCCAAGACAGTGTCTTCTGTATGTCTTTCCACCGTGGCCGCTGGTGGGAAAAGTCATCCGAAGGATAGAAGACCATCAGGGTCCGGTGATTCTTGTGGTGCCAGAGTGGCCCCGATAGCCGTGGTTCGCAGATCTCCTCCATCTAGCGGTGGACAACCCGCTCCGGCTCTGTCACCTACTGCGACTTCTCCGTCAGGGGCCAATATTTTTTCCAGCGGCAGATCGCTTCTGTCTTGCGGCTTGGCTTTTGAACGGCGCAAACTGAAGCGTTGCGGTTATCCGGAGCCCATCATATCCACCCTGCTACGGGCGCGTAAGTCGTCCACATCGGTTAGCTATGTTCGGGTGTGGAAGGTCTTCGAGGAGTGGTGCGTCTCCCAAGACATTCAGGCACCGCAGGCTTCGGTGGGACAGATCCTCTCTTTTTTACAGGCGGGGCTGGATCTGGGTCTGGCCTATAACTCCCTCCGGGTTCAGGTGGCGGCTCTGGGAGCTTTTCGTCAGGGGGTGGATGACAGCCTCCTGTCTACCCATCTGGATATCCTGCGCTTCCTCAAGGGGGTGAAGCTTATAAAACCTCCGATCCGACCTCCTTGCCCGTCATGGAACTTGAACCTGGTGCTTCGGGCTCTCTGCACTCCACCTTTTGAGCCGTTGCGGTCCGCTTCCATCAAGGATGTCACTCTCAAGACCGTTTTCCTGGTTGCACTCAGCTCAGCACGGCGGATCTCGGAGTTGCAAGCTCTCTCCTGTCGGGAGCCATACCTTCGCTTCACTCCTAGTGGAGCTTCCTTGCGTACGGTACCATCATTCTTGCCCAAGGTGGTCTCGGGGTTTCACCTCAACCAGTCGGTGGAACTTCCATCCTTCCCCTCTTCGGAGCCGGGTGATCTGCACAAGCTAGATGTACGGCATGCTCTGATGCACTATCTGGAGGTTACGAATGAGTTTCGGCTTTCTGACCATCTATTTGTCCTTTGGTCGGGGCCCCGAAGAGGATGCATGGCCTCGAAACAATCCATTGCTCGCTGGCTGAAGGGAGCTATCGTAGCGGCATATCTGGGATCAGGTAAGACGCTGCCATTGGTGGTCAAGGCACATTCTCTTCGCACCCAGGCAACTTCCTGGGCGGAAAGCTCCTCTGTGCCCGCCCAGGAAATCTGTAGGGCGGCCACTTGGAAGTCACTCCACACTTTCACCAGGCATTATCGCCTGGACGTCCGTGCGCCATCGGACGGACAGCTGGGAGACAGGGTCATTCGGGCAGGGCTGTCCTCGGCCCGCCCGTGATGGGAAAACTTTGGTACATCCCACCGTCTGGAATGATCCTGGTACGTACAGGGAAATGAAAATTATTCCTTACCTGCTAATTTTCGTTCCTGAAGTACCATGGATCATTCCAGACACCCTCCCTTGTTTTTGGGGGTATTCTGTGTGGGACATCCCTGCTTACCTGTCTCTAACACTTCTCTCTATCTGTACTTCTGGTACTGCGGGTCTGTTCTTCCACGCAGTACTGTTTGCAAGTTTGTCGCAGTTTAGAGTTTTTAGTTTCCAAATCTATTGTCTGGGCCTTTTTTGGGTCCAGCAGTTGTGCTGTATTTTGATAACTTGATCCCTCTGGTTTGCTAATTTCTTCATGTTCGGCTTTGATAGTCTATTTACTGAGAGCTGAGGCAGGGGAGGCGTGGCTATATGGCACCCCCCTGAGAGTTTTGTTCTGACTCATCTGCTGGACAGGGGACATAATCCACCGTCTGGAATGATCCATGGTACTACAGGAACGAAAATTAGCAGGTAAGGAATAATTTTCATATCCTAAGTGTGCTACTTGCAGCTCATCATTATTTCTTGACTCCAGTAGATGGTGGTCGTGTATACCTGTAGCTCTGTGTGAGACAGATTTTTCTTGCTCCCTGAGGTGTGCTAGGTTCAGTGTCTGGGCCATCCCTCAGGTAGAACCGGGTGAACGGGGGGTTTGTTACCCCTGGCGGTGCTAGCCCATGTGGTTCCGAGTCCCCTGATAGCCAGGGGACTGGCTCCCTCAGTGACCCGAAGGCTCCCCCCTCTCTGTCTGCTGTACAAGGAATTAGCCCCTTTGAGGGTTTTTTCTATTATTCTTAGCTTAGGCTTTATTTTTTTCTGTTACTAGAAGTTTGTTTGGTTTTTTTTTAACACAAAAAAACAGCTCCAAGTTCCCTGTTCACTGTGGTTCCTGAGGTAACTCAGTCAGCCCGGTGGTGCAGAGCCAGGCAGACCCCTGAAGAGGAGGGGAGAGTGTTTCAGCCTTGGTAAGAACCTTAGAGGATGTTTTTACGC
Source organism: Rhinatrema bivittatum (assembly GCF_901001135.1). Lineage (NCBI taxonomy): Eukaryota > Metazoa > Chordata > Amphibia > Gymnophiona > Rhinatrematidae > Rhinatrema > Rhinatrema bivittatum. The sequence continues at coordinate 127,510,562 of NC_042616.1, read as the reverse complement.
TGCTGGCTCCGGAGCTATTTTTGCCGCGGTGGCCATTTTATTTTTTATTTTTCGACATCCCACGTGGCTCCTCCGGCATTCCTGGGGCCGATTTTTGCGGCGTTTTTGGTGGGGGTCACCAGGGCTGGGTTGCAGCATCTGTTTTCTTCTGGGGGGGGGGTGAGTTATATGCCCCTCTTTGCAGGAGGAACATGGCAGAAACTCCTCTGGTAGAACCCTGTAAGGCTTGCAGGGTATGGTCAGCATGTTTACACTCCCTGTCACTGTGCATGGTCTGAGCACTAGGTGGGAAAGGGACCTCAGTCAAGAGGACCAAATCTAAAAATGTCTGCACGCAGATCAGGCTCGGTGGCTGGGTCTAATGGATAGAGCCCAACCCCCATTGCCTACCCTGTGGAAAAAGTCTCCTAGGATGACCCTTCCCCGCTTCCCCCACTGTGCGGACTCAGAAACCGGAAGAATTGAGAGACATGGACACTGATTCAAGCAATGACTAGATGGGACCAGGGGGATTTTCACTGGAATTTGTGCTTCTCCTGCATGAAGCATTTCTAGCTTGGAAGCTCACGAAGCACAGAACCAAAGCGTCCCCATCTGCGAACTGACGGTCGTCCATCCCGGTCAACTTTGGCTCAGGAAGATCTGGCGGGTAACGACTCCACTCCGCCCCCGAGGGGCACCGCTGCAGATCAGGGTGATGTCCCTCCAGACATAGATACGGGCGACGACGATCAGGATCCGGTAGAACCTAGTGCAGAGGGGACGACCCCCGCGTAGTCCGGCTGTGTGAGGGAGGAATTGCACCCCCTTATTCCCCAGGTGCTTGAGGAATTGGGGGTGAGACCCTCACTGGGAGATTCAGACAGCGAGGGAGTTAACTCAGTACTGGACGGTCTCCGGGGTCCACCTAGTGCTTTTCCCATCCTGAAGAAGATTCAAAAGCTCATCAGCCGGGAGTGGGAAACCCCCAAGGTGGGGCTTAAGGTTGGCCAGGCGATGCAAAAACTCTACCTGCTAATGGAGGAACATTTAGAATGCCTCGGGGTACCTAAGGTGGATGCAGCTGTATCAGCGGTGACCAGAGAGATGACCCTTCCAGTGGCGGGAGTGGCTGTTCTCAGATGTGCAGGACCGCGCAAGCTGGAGCTGCATCTGAAGCAGGTGTTCGAGGTCTCCTCCTCAGGACTTTGGGCGGCGGTGTGTGCCAGCATGGTACAAAGAGCGTGTTTGTTAGATTCAAAAAACATAGGACCCATCGTCTTCTGGGACTTTGTCAGCTTCTCAGGCGGCTCGTCTGGAGGCGGCAGTAGCATATGTGGCGGATGCCTTATATGACTTGGTGCGTTCGGTGGCCCGGACTGTGGTCTCCTCTGTGGCGGCTCGGCAACTCCTATGGATCTGCAATTGGGCAGCGGATGCTTCTTAAAAGTCGCAACTGTGCAGTCTTCCTTTTCGAGGGAAGTTGCTGTTTGGAGAGGATTTGGATCAGCTGATGAAATTTCTGGGGGATTCCAAGAGCAATAAACTGCCGGAAGTTAGAAAGCCCTACAGGAAATCATTTGGTCCTCGATTCCGTTTTTGGGATTTCCGAAAAAGCAGGGCAGGGAGGAGTATTCCACTCTCGGGGTCCAGACAAACCTCTTTCCGTAAAAGAAGGTTACGCTTTAGAATTTTCTCGGCCTCTCATCCTGGCCTTTGTGAAATCGCGATGCGTTTCCTGCAACAAGCGAGCCACGGTAGAAGACACTCTACAAAGATTGCTGGCCCTGAAGGCGATCGTCCTCGTGCCGTCCGAGGAATGGGGGAAGGGACAGTATTCCATTTATTTCGTGGTTCTCAAAAAGGAGGGCAGGTTCAGACCCATCCTGGACCTACAGAAAGTGAATCGCTGCTTGAAGGTGCCCTGTTTTCAAATGGAAACATTTTGAACAGTCATTGCAGAGATTCTAAAGGGAGAGTTCTTCGCCTCCTTGGATCTCACCAAGGCTTATCTACACATCCCAATTCGCAGCGCTCTCCAGAGATTCCTACAATTCAAGATCTTGGGTTGGCATTTTCAGTTCTGGGCGCTGCCGTTTGGATTGGCGATGGCTCCGCGCACCTTTACTAAGGTGATGGTCGTGGTGGTGGCGACCCTCCGGAAGGAAGGGATAATGGTCCATCCTTACCTCGGCAATTGGCTTATTCGAGCTAAGTCAGAAGAGGAAGGCGAGCGGACGGTTCTTCGTGTGATCCATTGTCTCCAGTCCCTAGGCTGGGTAATCAATGAAGCGAAAAGTCAGTGTTTGGAGTATTTGGGAGCTCGTTTCGACACCCTCCAGGGCAGGGTGTTTCTCACGAACGACAGGATGTACAAATTGCAGCAACAAGTGCGTCTCTTGTTACAGCATCCAATCCCCAGAGAGTGGGATTACCTATAAGGTCTGGGGTTTCATGGCTTAGATGTTGGAATTGGTGCCTTGGGCCTTCGCTCACCTGAGACCGTTGCAGAGAGATCTACTGTCGCGGTGGGACCTAGTGTCGGAGCAATATCAGTTGCCTCTGCCTTTGTCTCAGCGAATCAGGTCCAGCCTGCAACAGTGGCTGTCAGAAGACAACTTACAGAAGGGGATCCCCCTCGAAGTCCCGGTTTGGGTGATCGTGACCTTACCCAAATGGTCGTGGTCTATCAATTGCCTAGAGACAGGGGCAGTCTGCAAAGGGTTGTTGGCATTCCAGTCCCTGGTGCAGGGGAGAATTGTTTGTCTTCTCAGACAACGCCACAACGGAGTCCGGCCGTGGCACAGGAAGTACACCTCTTCGCTTTGGCTGAGCTTCATCTGGAAGGCAACACAGCCTCTCACGTGGCAGGCATGCACAACATGCAGGCAGACTCCCTCAGTCATCTACAGCTATCCAGGGGAGTAGGAACTATCCCGGGAGGGATGGAATCACATTTGTGCCTGATGGGGAGTTTCCCAACTGGACCTCATGGCGACCCATGTCAACGCCAAGACAGACTGGTTCTTCAGCCGAAAGAAGGGAATCGGGGTGGTAGATGTAGACACCCTAGTCTGCAAATGGCCATCCGGAATCCTCCTGTATGCCTTTCCTCTATGGCCCCTGATCAGGCATGTTCTACGGTGCATATAGGACCATCCCGGTTGAGTAATTCTGGTGGCACCGGAGTGGCCGCGGTGACTGTGGTTTGTGGACCTGGTACAGTTGGCGACAGAGCCCGCTATGCCTAGCTCATCTGCTGAACCTCTTGTGACAATGGCCCATTTTTTTTGGTTCGGGAGGATCACTTCTCTCTCGCAGCCTGGTGTTTGAGAGGCGGTGGTTTTGGATGAAAGGTTTTCCTGAGCAGGTGATTTCCACCCTGCTTCAGTTCAGGCGGCCCTCGACATCTGTGGCATATGCTCGAGTATGGAAGGTGTTTGAAGTTTGGTGTGACCAGCAGGGTGTAGTGCCGTTGTCTGTAACCATTCCTCAGGACTTGGGGTTTTTGCAGCAAGGATTATCTAAAGGTTTGGCTTATAGTTCCCTGTGTGTTCAGGTTTCGGCCCTGGGATGTCTCCTAGGGCTGGTAGGTGGCAGGCCTCTAGCCAGCCACTCAATCATTGTCCATTTCCTGAAAGGGGTGAAGCACTTTCGTCGTCCTCTTTTAGTTTTGCCTGGATTGGAACCTCAATCTGGTGTTGAGGGCGCTTCGTGATCCCCCTTTTAAGCCTCTGGGTCATGCTTCCTCAAAGGACCTCACCTTGAAGACTGTGTTCTTGGTGGCCATCTGTTCCATGAGGTGTATTTCAGCTTTGCAGGCTCTTTCCTGTAGGGATCCCTTCCTTCGCATCTCGGCTGATAGGGTGTCCCTGCGCATGGTCTCTTCCTTTTTTGCCAAAAGTGGTGTCTGCCTTTCATGTTAATCAGTCCGTGGAGTTACCCGGATTCCTGATTGGGCTTGTGACCCCACTATGGGAAGAGATCTTCATCTCTTAGATATCCGCCGGGTTCTCTTTCGGTATTTGAAGGTCACTAACTCTTTTCGAAAATTGGATCACCTTTTTGTGCTCTTTGGAGGTCCGAAGAAGGGTGAAAAGTCATCTAAGGCATTCTTGGCTCGCTGGCTGAAGGAAACAATTTGCTTGGCCTACATTAGGAAGGATCGCCCCGTCCAGACTGGTTTGAAAGCGAGAGCGCAAGCGGCTTCTTGGGTGGAATGTCAGTTATTGCCTGAGGAGATTTGCAGGGCTGCAGTCTGGTCTTCCCTGCATACCTTCACAAGACATTATCATCTGGATGTCAGGGATCCGGACCAAGCGTTTTCTGGGGAGAGCGTCTTGCGAGCGGGTCTTTAGGGTTCCCGCCCGGTGTAATGTGGCTTTAGTACGTCCCACTGGTCTGGACTGATCTGGGTATGTACAGGAAAGGAAAATTGGTTCTTACCTGCTAATTTTCGTTCCTGTAATACCACAGATCAGTCCAGGACCTGCCCAGGTGCTACTGCCGAAAGACTGATTTACCTAATGGTTAGCTGCTGTACATAGGGAATCTATCAGAATGATTCTATAATATTTTGGTTTTTGTTATGAACCATGGTTCAAACCTGATTTTCAGGTACTGGGGTCGTTTATTTCGGACCCATGAGGGCGTTTTTTCCCGTTCGCCCTTGTTTCGGGAATTAGATGGTTTTTTTGGTCAATTATTCTTTGCTTGGGTATCAATAAATACTGATGAGCTGTGGGTGGCACACTTGGGATACCAGTGCCTCAAAGCTTTGTTCTCTGACTCTATCTGCTGGTGGGAGTGCATAACCCACTGGTCTGATCTGATCTGTGGTATTACAGGACCGAAAATTAGCAGATAAGAACCAATTTTCCTTTAATAGTCATGCTTGAAGCAAATGATGGTTTCCAACTTATCTTTTACTGATTACAGATGGAAATTTGATTAAAATATTAAGTTACAAGCTCTTGGGATTTACATTCTATTTTACAGCTTCAGATCTTCTTATAAATTTGTGACTTTCAGCTTCCAGTTAATGCATTCTTTATTGATGTCATATAGTTCTCTTATCTTAATTCCATTCCAATGAATGCAGTAGTTTTGGAGCTTCCTCCCAAAATTTATTGGATAGAATAATCTTTTCCCCAATTTGTGTCCTTAAGTAAAAGTCCCATTGTTCATACCTTACTCCATTTCAGTCATTCTCCTTACTTTCCCTTGTTGGTATATGGAGGGTATATCAGATGGGTTCCAAAGATCTTCTTTAATGCTGCCTTCTCCCCAGGAATGAATCCAAATTCATTCCTCCACCAGGACTTACGATAGTCCACCTGTCTTCTCTGATTGAGAGATGCTGCTCCTCTAAGATGACATACAGGGGTATTTGGGCAGGTAGTAAAAATAAAAACCTTAAGTAAAGGGAAATCAAAGACAGAGAAAGGAAGGGTGAAAAGCATCCTCTGGAAAGCGAAAAGCTCCCAAAAAACATGTTAAAGTTAGCCAAAGATACCCTTTCTATGTCTCTATATCTAGACTACATCCTTAGAGGCCCAAAGGTCCTTTCCTAAGAAAACCAAACAAAATAGGAGCAAGCATGATATGCTGCCTTTATAAATTCATACCACCATTTTAGGGTGTGGACTTTTGTATACTCTAGAGACTCAACCATATAGTCTTCTACATGGGGGGAACTAAAACTAAACAGTGTTGCTACTGTTCCCCTGTGACAAATGGAGCAATCTTTCTTAGTCTAGATCTTTTGGGCTCTCTACAACTATAGTAAACTTTTAGGATTTTTGAGTTTCATATTTAGATGGTATATCCAGCTAAGTTTTGGCCTTAGCCAGACAAACAATGAGTTTTACATTTCCCAACTCTCTGAATGCCTCCAACTTATCTAGCTAACAGTTTACCTGGATAAAAGTTAGCTAGGTAAAGACCCAGCTCCCTTCAGTGATACAAACTTTAAAAACTGACACCCCCCACCCCGACCAAACCCATGACTGGCGAACATTATAGCCTTGCCCAACAACCCCCCCCCCCCCCGCCAGCCCATTCCACACACACAGTTAAGAGTTATGCATTTATATTTTACATGAAAAATATCAAAGTACAGTGTACTGAGGTAAAAATATCACTTATTTATTTATTTTGAATTCTTATATACCGATATTCCTGTAAAGTATACAGATCATACTGGTTTACAGTGTAACAGAACTGTCGCAAGTGGCGATTACATAGAACATAAAACGTTAGAACATCGGAACAATTTGTACATAAATATAACCTGCTGTTATATAAAATATTAGAGTATCATGCACTCATGTGATTCCAACCAGAAATACCTGCAAAAAAGACACTTGGAGCCCATATGGTATTAGGTCTTTTGTGATGTGTTTTGGGTATGGGCTTCACCTACCAGCGGCAACACAGGCTTCTCCCTGCTCCTGATGCACTCCACCAGGTGTGCTGCCCTGTGCAATTGCAAGGTTTGCACACCCGGTGGTGCCGGGCCTGGAGCAGAGCTAAATTAACTGGATAACTTAGCCAGCTATGTCTGGTCATGCTGGAGATCAATCCTAATACTATATAGTAAGTTTATCTGGCTAGATAGAACTTTCTAGTGTTTTGCTGAATTTAGCCAGATAATCAGCAGTGCTCCATTGAATAGCCAGGACAATTTGTCATGCTAACTTTAACCAAATAACTTGTCCACTCATCTGCTTAATGAATATGGACCTCTGTGTCTGCAAAATTCATGCCATCCAGATGGTTATTCTCTGGAGGAGTTTGACTCATAGAAACATAGAAGTGACGGCAGAAGGACCACATGGCCCATCCAGTCTGCCCAGCAAGCTTTCACAGTTATTTTTCTCATACTTATCTGTTACTCTGCTGAGGTCAGGGCTCTTATTGGTAACTTTTTGGTTCTAATTTTCCTTCCACCCCTGCCATTGATGTAGAGAGCAGTGCTGGAGCTGCATAAAAGTGAAGTATCAAGCCTAATTGGGTAGGGCATTTTTTCCAATACATCAATAAGATATATATACTGTATGTGTTCTAACTTGATGGGTATTCAACTCTGTTATGGAGAGAGATCCTATGAATATATTTTTGCACACATTCTGAATTTTTCAGAATAGTATGTTCTTAAGGCCTGGTTTACTAAGCTTTTTTCCCCATAGAGGAAGAATGGGAGTAAATCCTTAGTGACTCAGGCTCTTAGGGAGCAAAGTTTCAAAGGATATAGGCTCCTAACTTTTAGAGAGGCTCCTAAATTAACTTTTTAAAAATTTACTAGGGTCGAGTGCCTAAATTTGGGTGCCTAAACTTAGGACCCTAAAAATGGGTAGATACAGGGACAAATTAAGGGCAGGGAGATGAAATTAAGTGTAACACACAGTTCAGAATTAGGAACCTAATTTACAGGTTGATACAGTAACGTGCGGTTGAAGATTTCCCGTCTGTAACGTGCTGGGAGCGCACAATACAGACGAGTAAGGCCATCCAGCGATACAGTCTCCAGTTTCACGCGTCCTTAGCGCTTCCTAAAATAGACACATAACCCTTTCCGCACCCAGCATGTAGATGATGTGTAAATGAACGAATTAGCTGTATAATGAAGGAATTAGCTATTCCCCTCCGATACTGTAACGGGCGCTGATATTATCTCCTTAGTAACCCGCTGTTTTGCCGCGGCCTTAACGTGTTAGTTTACCGCCTCCCCCTAGTAGGTGTTAGGACTGTGAGTCTTGTAGCAAACCCATCGACACCACTTAAAATACTGAAACACAATAAAATACAATAAAAAAAAAGCGATACAGAGATGATCGAGAAAATGTAATGCTGTGGGACACACAAAAACCTGTCAGAAAAAAAAATAAAAATTTTTAAATACCTGTCGGAGGGCCGCGTGGGTCCAGGCGGGCGGCGGCAGGAGCCGGGGAGCGAGTGGTCGCGTGTAAAATCTAGGCCGCGGGCGGGTGGGCGCCTGTTCCAAGCGGCGGCGGGTGGACGCGTGATAGTCTCTGACGGGCGGCGGGATCCAGGCAGAGGGAGCCAGCGGCGAAAACGGCCTCCGGCTCCCTCTGCCTGGATGAATGCACGGCAGTGAAGGAATGGCCGTGCGATTTCAGCGCTCAAGGCAGTCACATGCCTGACTGCCTTGAGCGCTGAAATCGCTCCGGCCCCCGCCGGAATGAATGCCCGTACGATTTCGCACGGGCATCCATTCCGGCGGGGGCCGTGCATTCAACCAGGCAGAGGCTCCCTCTGCCTGGATGAATGGCTGTGCGATTTCAGCGCTCACTGCCTTGAGCGCTGAAATCGCACGGCCATTCCTTCACTGCCGTGCATTCATCCAGGCAGGCCGGCTCCCTCTGCCTGGATGAATGGTCGTGCGATTTCAGCACTCAAGGCAGTGAGCGCTGAAATCGCACGGAGGGGAGAAGGGACGGAGGAGAGAATCGCACGGAAAGGAGGATCGCACGGAGAGGAGGGGAGGGGAGGATCGCACGGAGGGGAGGGGAGGATCGCACGGAGAGGAGAATCGCACGGAGGGGAGGGGAGGATCGCACGGAGGGGAGGGGAGGATCGCACGGAGGAGAATCGCACGGAGAGGAGAAGGGAGAAGGGACTACCGTAGCAGGCCCGAGCCTTGCTACTTTTTCGGATTTTTTGTTTTTTTTTTTTGCTTCGGGAGGAGGGGACCGGACGGGCTGGACCGGAGACCGGACGGGGCCAGGGCAGGTAAGCGGGGGCTGGGGGAAAGTTTGCTGAGCATCGAGGAACATCTGGTACCTGTCATTTCAAATGTCATTTGAAATGACATTTGAAATAACAGATACCAGCGCGGCCGTGAAGCGTTAGGCCCGCGAACCCAGGATACTGTATTAGGCGCTCTATACAGTAAAATGGGTTGCGCGGTCCTAACGCTTGCCTAAGGCTTCGCAGCCGCGGCATGCATTTGCATGCAATTAGAAGAGAGTATCGGGCGCTAAGTGAAGAGAACTGTGCGTGCGGGGAGGAAGGGTGCGCCTGACACTGCCGCACTGTTTCTACCGCGGCCTTACAGTATCGAGCTGTTAGGGTCCTAAATTTAGGAAATGAACAGCAGGACAAAATTTAGTACCCTAAATTATAGGCTGAAAACAGGTACCAGACTTGGGTACCTAATTTAGGAGCTTAAATTGAGTTCAGCTTTTTTTTTTTTTAATATATTACCCTTTTTATTTTTTAGCTCAGTTATTTTTTAAAACTATATAGTCCATATTTAAGTGAATGATGCAAAGTGTGCTTTATTTTGTGTGTTTACATATGGTATTCCCAAAAAGTCATTCAGGTTATCAAAATAATACAAAAATAGCAAAGACCTATCACAATTCTACAGCTGCTGTGCTCTCAACCTCTCTAATATTGGAATGATAGTTGTGCAGATAATTTGAAATTTTTAAGACTGTTTTATGGTAGGTTATGTTACTTAAAATGGTTGTACCAGATTGCTCAAAATAGCTTGTCACTTTGCTTTGCTGCTGCTTCTGCTTATTTTCATGTTCTCTTTATTTATATTTGCCCCAGGGTATATTTTGTCTTTTTGTGGTCTCATTCTTCGTATTTTTACAAAATATTCTTTCTTTCCTATTCTTTAGCTATTTTTATTCCTGCCTGTATGAAGTTCTGATGTTGCTCACTATAGCAATACCCAGTTTATTCACTTTGATTTTCTATGATGGAACTGGTGAGGCTTAGACACACCTTACAAAAGGCTTGAAACAAATTTCTCCTCAAGAATGAAATGTCAGAACAATAAAGATTTTTTTTTTAAATTACATATTCAACAAACAAACCTAAGGAAATTCTTTAGTAGCCCTTTTCTGTCCATTGAATAAAATGAAGTGTTATAAATTTTAATAGCAGCATATACATGCTGCAGAGGTTTCATGTTAAAAATAAAGCTGCAGTTGCCAATTTTAATTTGGTTATTTAATTTTTAGTATCAAAACTAATAATATATCTAAAACATTTTAGGTATTTCCCTTGAATTCAGTTAATAAAAGCAAAATTTGAAGATTTAATGTATGCCCATCTTACCTAAATATATATGTCTTAAAAATAGAAAAGAAAATCCATATAAATACTTAACAAAACTTTTATTATCCCAGGACAAGCAGGATGCTAGTCCTCACATATGGGTGACGTCACTCATGGAGCCCTAATGCGGGAAAACTTCTGGCAAAGTTTCTAGAAGCTTTTAACTGGCAGCCTGGGGCTACTGAGCATGCCCGGCATGCCATGATATTCCCTGCCACAGGGGTCTCACTTCAGTCTTCTTTTTTCCGCGCTGCCATCGACATCACGGTCACAGGAGCCCTGTGAGGTTTTCCTCACAACTTGACAGAAAAAGTCAACATTTTGTTTACCAATTTGCCCCATTTCGGGTCTCATACGGTTTGTCACCGGGCGGTGACAAACAATTTAGCTTTCGCTAAAAAAATTCAGCATTTTTTCCATCGGACGTCGAGTCAAAATGTCATCAGGCTTCAAAAAGTGCCCAGCCTGCAACCGAACAATGTCCATAACGGACCCGCATATTGAATGCGTTTGGTGCCTTGGAGGACAGCATGACATCGCTGCCTGTCCAGAATGCCAGGAGATGACGGCAAAAGGCAGAAAACTCCACCAAGAAAATATGGCACAGATTTTTCAAATCCAATCGGGGCCTTCACCGACAACTTCTACAAAATCATCACCGGTAGGCCTTACAAAAAAGATCCTTATCAAGAAAAGGCTTCCGGAGGGTTCGGGAGATGCCTCTTCTCCAACACCCTCTACTTCATCGACAAGGTCGGTATCTGAACCACGATCGAAGCACAAGCACCGTCGACATCGATCTATCCCGCCGCTTCCGCCGCCGGATGAACCGATCGCTAAAAGGCAAAAGTCTTCCTCAACTACGGTTCCATCGGTTCCAGAATCGATACCGTCGACATCACAGCAAGTATCGACTTCGATTACTGACTTGACTGTGTTAATCAGACAAATAGTCACCGATGCCTTACAGCATCAAATTCCGGCGTCATCCCCGATGCCGACAACCATGTCGATGCCGGCGGGATCGCCGATGTCAACCATTCCTTCGATACCGGCTTCACAGCCGATGCCGGCGACTCCGCCGATGATGCAGACACCTCAGTCGATGCCGGCATATACACCGATGCCAGCGATGTCTTCATCTATTCCGCTGATGACTTCTTCGATGACGGATCCGATTCAAACGTTCATACCATCAATACCATCGGTACCTTTACCATTCCCGATGCCTTCGATGCCAGCCAGACCTATACCATCGATGATTCCAATCTCGATGTTTTCCTTCACTACTTCATCTATGCCATCTGTTACACAATCGATGTCTCTCTACACCATGGCACCGTCCAAACCCCCATTGCCAAGAAGAACATCTTCCAAACAAAAGTCATCGGGGAAATTTAAACATTCTTTGCTGAAACTTTCTCCCACGGTTCCAGACACTTCTAGTTCTGAAGCACATTTACACAGCATCCTCACTAAGAGATATCAGGACCTTCTGGCTTCATTGCCCATTATGCCTGGGCAAGAAGAAGAGGAGCGAGAGACTTCACCGGACCCACAAGATCCCTTGCAAGGCCCTTCTGGAATACCTCTACCTCAAAGGCCTGAGCCTCCTCAATATCCAATACCAATGTCTGATACTTGGTCAGATACAGAATCTGAGCCCTCATCAGAAGATTTCATGTCTGATGCCTCTCCACCTCAAGCCAAAAAACAGTCACCTCCTTCATCCAAGAAATGTCTGAGTCCATACCCTTCCAACTCCAGGCTGAAAAGGATGAGAGGCAAGACGCTAGAAATTTTACAGTTTGTAGATCCTCCTAAGCACAATCTGGCCATTCTTGTACACGAAGTGCTATTGCAGCTTCAGCAGAGGATTTGGGAACACCCATGTACAACCCCTGCTGTAAATAAGAGGGTAGACTCTACCTATCTAGTTCAAGCTGCCCCAGGATTTGAGAAACCTCAACTTCCTCACAATTCCCTTGTGGTGGAATCTGCTCAGAAAAAATCTCGCAGAACCAGAACTCATGCCTCAATCCCTCCAGGAAAGGACAGTAGATTTTTAGATCAGATGGGAAGAAAAATCTACCAAGGAGCCATGCTCAACTCCAAAATTGCTGCATATCAGCTTTACATGACGCAACACCAGAGAAATTTCTGGAAGCAGATTGAAGACTTTCTACCCTCTCTGCCTCAACAACACCAGGAGGCAGCACAAATCATAATCCAAAAAGGCTTGGATGCAGGGAAGCATGAGGTAAGGGCAGCGTACGATGCTTTTGAAACATCCTCGAGAACAGCAGCATCTGGCATTAGTGCCAGAAGGTGGGCCTGGCTAAAGGCTTCTGATTTACGCCCTGAAGTCCAGGACAAACTAGTAGACCTTCCCTGTCAGGGAGATAATTTGTTTGGCACCAAAGTGCAGGATGCTGTCGCCCAACTTCGAGAGCACTCAGAGACACTAAAACAACTCTCCATGCATGACCCTGCAACCCACACAAGTCGCAGACCACCGCGTAGAGAAGCAAAACGCCCCTTCTATCGCCCAAAGAGGTACTATCCTCCCGCTTCTAGGCCAAGACCTCCAAGGTCTCAACAAAGACCACAACAAAGACAACAACGGTCTGCGAGGCCCCAACCACCTCCTCAAACAGGATCTACCTCGGGTTTTTGAAACAAATTTCAGAGCACAAGGCCAATATTCCAATCCCTATGCCACCTTGCCAGTTGGAGGGAGAATATCCCATTTCTACAAGGAATGGACAACAATAACAACCGATCATTGGGTCCTGTCCATAATTCATCAAGGCTACCGCCTAGACTTTGCATCTCTCCCTCAGGAGTTTCCACCACAAAACTCCCATCTCAATCACAAACCTCATTTACAAACAGAATTATCCGCTCTTCTGCAAGCAAAAGCCGTGGAACAAGTACCACACAGTAAGAAGGGCAGAGGATTCTATTCCCGGTATTTCCTCATTCCAAAGAAAACCGGAGGCCTACGTCCCATTCTAGATCTCAGAAATCTCAACAAATTCTTAAAAAAAGAAAAGTTCAGGATGGTTTCACTAGGCACCATGCTTCCACTTCTACAAAAGGGAGATTGGCTTTGTTCTCTGGATCTTCAAGATGCTTACACACACATTCCTATATTCCCGCCTCATCGCAAGTATCTGCGATTCACAGTAGGACATCAGCATTTCCAATACCGAGTGTTACCATTCGGCCTGGCTTCAGCTCCCAGAGTATTCACCAAATGCCTGGCAGTGATAGCAGCACACTTACACAAACAAGGTGTTCATGTTTTTCCTTATCTCGATGATTGGCTCATCAAAAGTCAATCACAACAAGGAGCAATAACTTCACTGAATTACACAATAGCTATACTTCACAAACTGGGATTCCTTATCAATTATCAGAAATCCCACATGAACCCTTCTCATCTACTCCAATTCATAGGAGCAGAATTAAACACAGACATTGCACAGGCTTTTCTACCAGAAGATCGTGCAGTCACACTGTCCCTGTTGGCACACTCAATTTCCATGCAACAACAAGCGACAGCCCATCAGTTTCTTACCTTACTAGGCCACATGGCCTCCACAGTTCATGTCACTCCTATGGCACGACTCGCCATGAGAGTAACCCAATGGACTCTACGATCACAATGGATCCAAGCCATCCAACCATTACACTGTCCAATCCAAGTAACCCACCAACTACGCTCATCTCTACAATGGTGGACAGTCGGGGACAATTTACGCAAGGGCCTACCCTTCCAGAAACCGGTCCCTCAGATAACATTAACTACAGATGCATCCACCTTGGGGTGGGGAGCTCACATAAACTCTCTTCAAACTCAAGGGACTTGGACAAAACTCGAAGCCACATATCAAATCAATTTTCTGGAACTTCGAGCTATACGTTATGCGCTGCATGTGTTCAAGGACTGCCTTTCACACAAGACTGTTTTGATCCAAACAGACTATACAGTAGCCATGTGGTACATCAACAAACAGGGAGGTACGGGCTCGTATCTCCTTTGTCAAGAAGCTGCACAAATTTGGGACTGGGCCTTGAACCACTCAATGTTCCTACAGGCCACTTATCTAGCAGGAATTCAAAATGTGCCAGCAGACCGACTCAGTCGTCAGTTCCAACCACATGAGTGGTCCCTGAATCCCTCAGTAGCCACCAAGATATTCCAACGTTGGGGACAGCCAACAACAGACCTCTTTGCGTCACATTTGAATCACAAAGTAGACAACTTCTGTTCTCTACACAAACAGAACCAGCTGGCCAAGGATGCTTTTGCTCGCCCTTGGAACTCCGGCCTGCTATATGCGTATCCTCCAATACCGCTTATAACGAAAACTCTAGTGAAGCTACAACAAGACAAGGGGACTGATACTCATAGCCCCATACTGGCCTCGACAAGTATGGTTTCCCCACACTGCTAGACCTTTCAGTCAGGGATCCAATACGCCTGGGAGTAGCTCCCAATCTCATAACTCAGGATCAGGGTCGGTTGCGCCATCCCAACCTTCAATCCCTATCCCTGACGGCATGGATGTTGAAAGCTTAATCCTACAATCACTCAATCTTTCAACAAATGTTTCTCAAGTGCTTATAGCTTCACGAAAACCTTCCACTAGAAAGAATTATTCTTTCAAATGGAAAAGGTTCACTTTGTGGTGCAGACAGAACCATATTGATCCTTTCACTTGCCCCACTACTTCTCTTCTAGACTATTTGTACCATCTTTCAGACTCTGGTCTTCAAACTTCATCAATCAGAGTACATTTGAGTGCAATCTCAGCTTATCATAACAAGATGGGAGATGCACCTATATCCACACAACCTCTTGTCAGTAGGTTTATGAGAGGTCTAACTCACCTTAAACCACCAATTCAGCCTCCAGTCACAGAATGGGATCTGAATCTGGTTTTAACAGCATTAATGCGTTCTCCCTTCGAACCCATTCATTCTTGCGATCTCAAATTTCTCACATGGAAGACTATCTTCCTCATAGCCATCACATCAGCTAGAAGGGTTAGTGAGTTACAAGCACTTGTCACGTATGAACCTTATACAAAGAACTAAGATCTGCAACAGAGTGGACACGCCAGAAGGAGTGGAGAGAATGAGACGGGATTTAAGGAAACTGGAAGAGTGGTCGAAGATACGGCAGCTGAGATTCAATGCCAAGAAGTGCAAAGTCATGCATATGGGGAGTGGAAATCCGAATGAACTATATTCGATGGGGGGGGAAAGGCTGATGTGCACGGAGCAGGAGAGAGACCGTCGGGTGATAGTGTCTAATGATATGAAGTCTGCAAAACAATGCGACAAGGCGATAGCAAAAGCCAGAAGAATGCTGGGATGCATAGAGAGAGGAATATCGAGTAAGAAAAGGGAAGTGATTATCCCCTTGTACAGGTCCTTGGTGAGGCCACACCTGGAGTACTGTGTTCAGTTCTGGAGACCGTATCTACAAAGAGACAAGGACAAGATGGAAGCGGTACAGAGAAGGGCGATCAGGAAGGTGGGAGGGTCTTTATAGGATGACATACGAGGAGAGATTGAAGAATCTAATATGTACTCCCTGGAGGAAAGGAGGAGCAGGGGTGATATGATTCAGACTTTCAGATACTTGAAAAACTTTAATGACCCAAAGACAACGACAAACCTTTTCAGTCAGAAAAAAATCAGCAGAACCAGAGGTCACGAGCTGAGGCTCCAGGGAGGAAGACTAAGAACCAATGTCAGGAAGTATTTCTTCACGGAAAGGGTGGTGGATGCCTGGAATGCCCTTCCGGAGGAAGTGGTGAAGTCTAAAACTGTGAACGACTTCAAAGGGGCATGGGATAAACACTGTGGATCCATCAAGTCTAGAGGGCGTGAGTAAAGTGGAGGCATTCAAACACTGCACGGAGCAGCAGTAGCCACAGCGGCATTCAAACACTGCACGGAGCGGCAGTAGCCACAGAGGCATTCACGGAGCGGGATGCCAGTGGCCAGTAGTTGGTGTTCCACCTTCACGGAGCGGAAGGATGGAGGGCTGCTATTTCCAAAAAAAAAAACAAAAAACAAAACAAAAAATAAAAACAGGGGTGGGTAAGAGTATGGGGCAAGGGGGTGGCCTGCTTGTTACAGCGGTTGCTATCCCTAATTGAGCTGGATGTCACTTGGATGCAGATACAGAGCTGCTCTCTAAATTGGGTGGAGGGGAATTAGGGCTGGAGGGTACTGGAAGCCAATAGTAACAGGTGGGAGAGAGAAAAAGGGAAAAAAAAATGGATAAAGTGCGTAGCTTGCTGGGCAGACTTGATGGGCCGTTTGGTCTTCTTCTGCCGTCATTTCTATGTTTCTGTTTCTCCATGACAGAGTGGTTCTCCGTACACACCCAAAATTCCTTCCTAAGGTAGTTATGGAGTTCCACTTAAATCAAACCATAGTTCTACCCACATTCTTTCCCAGGCCTCACTCTCACCAAGGAGAAAGAGCTTTACACACTTTGGACTGTAAACGTGCTTTGTCTTTTTATCTGACTCGCACTACGTCCCTGAGAAAATCCAATCAGCTTTTTGTCTCTTATGATCCAAATAAGCCAGGTAAAGCAGTGGGTAAACATACTCTATCAAACTGGTTAGCAGATTGCATACAGTTTTGCTATGAAAAAGCAGGCCTTCCTCTCCAAGGGCGAGTAAAGGCACATTCAGTATGTGCAATGTCAACTTCAGTAGCACATTTTCATTCAGTGCCAATCATTGACATATGTAAAGCAGCAACATGGAGTTCCCTTCACACCTTTGCAGCTCATTACTGTCTGGATAAACAAGGACGACAAGATTCAGCCTATGGACAATCTGTCTTAAAGAACTTGTTTCCAGTTTGATCCCAACTCCTTCTACAACCAACCTGCTGTGATCTTCGGCTGTCTCATTTCCTCAACGCATCACTGCTAACTACATGGACAGTGACTCAGCCTCTAGCTTGCTAATCACCCATATGTGAGGACTAGCATCCTGCTTGTCCTGGGATAAAGCAAAATTGCCTACCTTGTAATAGGTGTTATCCCAGGACAGCAGGATGTAGTCCTCACAGAACCCACCCGCCACCCCGCGGAGTTGGGCCTCAGACTTTTATTATTTTAATTTTGCTAACGCTTATTGCTACATACCAGACTGAAGTGAGACCCCTATGGCACGGAATATCATGGCATGCCGGGCATGCTCAGTAGCCCCAGGCTGCCAGTTAAAAGCTTCTAGAAACTTTGCCAGATGTTTTCCCGCATTAGGGCTCCGTGAGTGACGTCACCCGTATGTGAGGACTACATGCTGCTGTCCTGGGATAACACCTATTACAAGGTAAGTAATTTTGCTTTACAAATTTTGCACAATTAGATATATGTATTAGACATTTGTGTTTAACTTATATTACCCAAATTGAATACTGAGACATGCCCATCAATTGTTATAATGATCTAATCATATTGAGAATTACTAAAAACACCACTCATTTGCAATTTCTCTCAAACATCAATCATATATCTTAACACATCCATCCACATTCATACATATACTAATACAAAACAGAGAAAATCAATGCTTGTCAATAGCATAACGTGGATATTGCACTGAGATGGTGTAACAAAATCATTTTTAAATCTTCACACACCAAGCATGTTATTTCCCTACTCCAACAAAGGCCCCTGTTTTGCTAAAATTAGCTTCTTCAGGGGGATTTTTAATCAAAGCAAATAATAGGAGAGAATTTGAAAAAGAGACTACTATGATTAGCACATTTTTCACAATGGCATGTTACAGAACTTTCTCAAGAATTTTTTCAAAGATGTCCACTGATCTAATAAGTGATTTAAAGATAGTGTTATTCTCCGAGGACAAGCAGGAAGGTTGTCCTCACACATGGGTGACATCGGATGGAGCTCAGCACAGAACTTTGATCTCAAAGAATCTAGAACTTTCAATCATGCCCTACTGAGCATGCACAGCTGTAGTCATCACCCTGTCACCTAAGTAGAATCCCTCAGTCTTTTTTTTTTTTTTTCTCCTAGGGCAAGCAGGATGGTAGTCCTCACAAATAGGGGAACCAGGCACGGAAAACGTCTGTCAAATTTTCTAGAAACTTTGGCACACTGAGCATGCCACTATCCATGTGTCCTCGTGGGATCCCTCTTCGATCTCCTTTTTTCCGCAGAGAGATCATCTCGCAGATGTGGAGTTCTCTGGAAAACTGCCATGTTCAAGTTTTTCTAGTTTTTTTTCTTACTGGGTTCTTCAATTCTTTCCGGCCTTAGAGAGCGTTGCAGTAAGTTCCCCGTTCTCTGCGGTTGATCACAGATGGCGCTGTCTCTCTGTGGCTGCCTGCTATCGATCACTCATCAGTTTTTTCTATGGCATCATCTGGTTTCCGCCGATGTCCATAGTGTCCCTGGACCATGTCCATTACAGGCCCACGAGGTCTATATTCTGTGCTTGGGGGTGTCATACGACATTCGAGGGTGTTCGTGTTCAAGGGTCACCGTGCGCACCTTGCAAAAATGGAGAAATTGTTTGGCCCCAGGAAGTCTTGAACCCTCGACCTCTTCATCGGGGCATCGATGCCTCTGAGCAAGGAGGACCCGGTGGTCACCGGTCCCATTCTATCATTTCCTCTGCTGGTTCCCCAGGTCAAGTTAGGTGCTGGGGATCTGTCTCTGTCCATTTCTTCCCAATCTAGGTCCGGGTCATTGCCATCTCCCTTGGCACTGGGGAAAGACAGGGCTGAGCATCATGGGAAGTTGAGAAAGCACCGGCATTGGTCAGTCTTCTCACAACTCCAAGCTTGGAAAGACACCGGCATCAGTCGATGCCCCTGAAGCGGCGCCCTCCATCGAGGCAGAGGGCCCAAGGTGGTCCCCACTGATTCCAGTGCTCTGCGGGAGAACCCGGTCACGCCTCCTTCTCCTCCTCAAGCTATCCTGTCATTGGCGGCGTTTGAGAAGGAGTTGGAGCGCAGAGTGCAATTGGCAGTCAGCCGAGACCTACAAGGTATTGAGCTGCCGGCCCCCTCGGCCCACCTCTGCCGCTGGAGCCTGCACCATCGATGCTAGCACCGATGCTGGAGCAGTTGGACTTGATCTTCAGTGCACTGCCGATGCAGCCTTTGCTGGTGTCCCGGGGGCCCTCGCTGCCTTGGTGGACACCGGTTCAGCCTCGATTGGAGACCATTTCCATCATTGATTCCTTGGATAAGGGAAGGCCGTCGGGGCCGGTGGTTCCTCTTCCACGGCCAACCCTGTGGCCTACGTTGCCAGAGCTGCTGGCTCCATTGACACTCTCTATGGCTGTGGTGTCTTTGGTGCCCTCGGGGCTCTTGGTGCTTCAGGCACCCCACCCAAGAATGCAGTTAGGGCTCCCCCACCAGTGTCTCCGGGCGATCTGAGTGATGATGACGCCCCTTTTGACCCGTGGGGAGGTATGAGGCTTTCGTATCCTCCTCGGATGACTCAGAGGACCTGCCCTGTGAGCTTTGTCTATCCCCTCCAGAGGATCTGACATTTGCAGGCTTTGTCCGAGCCATGGTGGAATCTATTCCCTTCCAGCTCCTGACTGAAAGACTCCAGGCACAAAATGCTGGAGGTCCTTCGGTTCGTTGATGCGCCTAAGGAAGCAGTTCCAGTTCCGGCCATGACGTATTTCAGAAACTGTCTGGCTCTGGGAGCACCCCATCTTGGTCCCACTGGAAAACTGACATAGTGTACCTAGTTCACCCAACCACGGGTTTTGAGCTGTGCCAGCTTCCACGCTAGTCTGTGGTGGTGGAGTCCTCCTTCAAAGAGGCGAAGAGGTCTCGCACCCATGCCTCAGCTCCCCCAGGCCACGAGCACATGGCCCTGGACACCCTGGGGAGGAAAGTCTTACAAGGCTCCATGTTGGTGGCTCGCATTACCTGTTACCAATTGTATATGAGCCAGCATTTCAGGAACCTCTGGAAGCAGGTTCAGGACCTGGTAGACAGTCTCCCTCCCTGATGGTTGTTCAGGGTTTGGAGTGCAACAAACATGAAGTTTGGTCCACATATGATATTTTCTAGATGGTGTTGAGAGTAGCTGCAGCGGGCGTCGGTGCTCACCGCATGGATTGGCTTAAGCGCCTCTGCCCAGAGGTGTAAGACTGTATAATGGATTTGCCCTGTTCTAGGGAGAATCTCTTTGAGAAGATTGAGGAGGCATAGCTGAAAGATCATCATGAGACCCTACAGCATCTTTCAGCCAGCACCTTGGACCAACAGTCTTATGGCAAGAAATCTTCGTGTCGGGGGCCCAGACACCCTTTTTACCGTCTGAGGAAGGTAGGGCACGAACTCAGCGGGCTGGACCCAGGGTTTGCCCTAGATAGCCACGTACCCTTAGGACTCAGCCATCACCTGAGGTAGAGTCCAGGAAGCCTTCCACTAGGAAGCCTTCTTGCCTAAAGTGGAAGTGATTTTCCATTTTGTTGTACATCTAAACTATTGGATTACCTGCTGCACCTCTGAGGCTGGCCTGAAGACCAACTCTGTCAGAATACATCTTAGTGCTATTGGGGCCTCCCACTACAGAGTGGATGTTTTCCCATTTCAGTGCAGCCCATTGTGGGGTGCTATATGGGGGGTCTGCTTCAGCTGAAGCCTCCTCTCAGACCCCCTGCAGTTTACTGGGACCTCAGTATGGTCTTGCCCTCTGATGAAGGCTCCCTTTGAGCCTTTGCGCAATTGTGACCTGAAGTACGTGACTTGGAAGATCATTTGCTTGGTAATTGTCATCTCGGCACGCAGTCAGTGAACTTCAGGCTCTCGTTTCATATCCACCCTACACAAAGTTTTTCCATGATCGGGTAGTTCTATTCACACACCCTAAGTTCTTGCCGAAGGTGGTGACTGATTTCCACCTGAACCAGTCAATCGTTCTGCCCACATTCTTTCCTAAGCCTCATTCGCATCGGGGTGAACGGGCTCTGCACAGCCTAAATTGCAAGAGGGCCTTAGCCTTCTACCTGGGATGAACAGCAAGCCACAGGCAATCCACACAACTCTTCGTTTCTTTTGACAAGAACAGATTGGGAGTCGCTGTGACTAAGCAGACCTTGTCCAATTGGCTAGCAGACTGCATTTCTTTCTGCTAGCAAGCAGGACTGCAGCTGGGAGGGCCATATCAAGACTTACTCTGTTCATGCCATGGCAGCTTCAGTGGCTCACTTGCAAGTGGTCCCCATGGACGAGATATGCAACGCTGCGACATAGAGATCCCTCCACAACTTTGCCTCGCACTACTGTCTGGAGAGGGATGGCCGACGCGATAGCAATTTCGTCCAGTCTGTCCTCTGGAATTTCTTTCAGGTGTAAAACCCAACTCATCTGTCTCAGGCCTATTGTTCTGGTTCAGGCTGATTCCCTGTGTTACCAACAGCACCTTGGTTGTTGTGCCTGTTGGTACCTGGTTAGGTAACTGGTCCCCTTGTTTAGGGAACAGCCTGTAGCTAGGTGTTCACCCACTTGTGAAGACTACCATCCTGCTTGTAATAGGAGAAATAGTTGCTTACCTGTAACAGGTGTTCTTTTAGGACAGCAGGATGTTAGTCCTCAAGAAACCCGCCTGCCACCCCCCATAATGTAGATTATGTTCACAATCCCAATCCTATGTGAGAATTTTTTTTAACTCATTTGGTATGAGTGAAAGACAAATATATAAAAGATAAATGTGTTAGGTATTACAAACATAATCTGTGATAACTATTTCCCAGGTGACTTCTCCCATTATGTCTGGCAAAAATGATTCAGCTCCTAGTTGCACCTTTTTGACCACATATGTTTGTTCCAAAAAAAATAAGAATTACTTAGCAGCCCTCTACTTAGGTGATATGGTAGATAAAGAAAATGTGAATTGAAAATTTTGTGAACAGTTTTGAAAAATAGAGTAAGTAAACATTAGACTTGTTAGATTTGTCTATTATTTCATACAACAACAAATCTATAGACTTAAATTTGACTGCAAAATTAATTTACAAATATGGATGCCAGTTTCAGTAACAATGTAATTTACTAATGATTGATATAAAAATGCTCCTCATTGCTTTATAAAGAAAAGAAGAACTCAATTTGTGAATCAAAAAAGGGCCCTATACAAACCATCCCTTCCTACCTTCCAGATCATTTCACTTCCTCTTGCCCTCATTAACAGCATATCTCAGTTTTGACTGGTCATACTACTTCATATGTCCTAACCACCTATAAATTCCCATAATCCCCCATCAATCTGAGGGAACAAAAAAAAAAGCTTAACTTCCTAAATCACAAATAAATTTGATTCTACTCTGATATCCTTAAGTGATAGATAAGCCAATGTAAATTGGAACTTATAGGTATGATGTGTTCCCAAATTGAATTGGCAGTCAAAATACGTGCCAAAGAGTTTTGTATTAATTGTAAAGCTCTCAGGGAATTATTAGGAAGACAAAAAAAAAGGGTTGCAAAAGTCTATTTCCTAGCATATAGATAGATGGATTCAGGACCAGTTGCTTATGCTCCCCTGCCAGCAGATGGAGACAGAGCAAGTTGACATCACAGTATATATATATAACCCTGCAGTGACCCCAGCTTGCCAGTATTCTCAATTTTCAGCAGATGGACTTGCATCTCCCTATGGGGATTCCTTTGAGCTTTTTGAAAGGAGATTTTGAAATTCTAAATTCAGGAAAAGAAAGCCCCACTGTACTTCAGTGACACCTAAAGGTCTCTCCCCCAGTTAAGAATTCCTGAGGGATTTCCTCAGAGGTGTGCCTTGGTTCAGTAACTGGGTTTCCCAGCGTGGACTTAGGTGTAGTTCAGCTGAAAGGCAGCATTTGCAGGAGGCTGAACACGGTGGTAACGGCAGATGCCCTCTCCCCCTGCAGCCAGGGACCCTCTCTGTACTCGGCCAGTAAGCACTGAGCTCAGGTAAGGTTTAAAAAAAAAAAAAAAAAGAAATAGAAAGTTTTACCTGAATCTGAGACAGAGGGGTTTCAGGACTTCCTCTGGTCTCTGTTTGCGGCACACTGTGCCAACGTTCATTCCTGCTCTTGTTGGGGTTGGGGAACTTGGCAGCCTGGCGGGTTGAGCGGCCCCCGGTGGACTAAGCCTAGCATTTAGGCTTTTTTCTTACACATTGCGTGGTAGGCTGCAGTGGCCATTTTTGCATGCTCTTGTGCATGTTCTGCTGCCCTCTATAGGCCATCGGTGAGCACAGTGTGTTGGTTCTGTGCACACATGTGCTCGGTTTTTGGGCGTGCTTTTTATGTGCACAGACTTTTTTACATGCTTTCATTTGAATCAGTCCATCTCCTTGCCATATCTGGATAAGTTCAGGGATGCAGAGGAGTTTCGCCGTTTGCGCTCCTTGGATGTTAAGCATCTTGTGTGGCATCTGGAGGTCTCTAAGTCTTTTGGAAAGACAGATCGCCTGTTTGTTCTCTGTGGCGGGAGTAAGGAGGGCACTCCGACTTTGCGGGCTACCCATACCTCTTTGGATTAAGGAAGTGGTCACGGCTGTGTATGTGGATGCTGGAAAGCCGTTGCCTACTCAGGTTAGGGCTCAGGCAGTGTCATGGGCAGAAGTTAGTCTGTCTCCCGTCAATATGTGCCAAGCTGCAATATGATCCTCCTTACACACTTTTTCCAGGTTTTATCATCTAGATGTGCAGGCCCGGGAGGATACAGCCTTTGCACGTGGACCACAGGCAGCCTCCCACCCTGTTGGGGAGTAACTTTGGTACATCCCACTGGCGTTGAGTCCATCTGTCTACACACTAGGAAATGGAGAAATTACTTACCTGATAATTTTGTTTTCCTTACTGTACACAGATGTACTCTGGTTCCTGCCCTCGGCTGCCACATGTGTGTCAATAGTTCTCCTGTGGGGCTCTGGGTCCCAAGGGATTACCGATACATTTTCATCCAGTCCCTAGCTTGAGGTACCTAGAATATTATGAGAGCTCAGTGTTTATGGTTGGTTGAGTACAGTTCTGTTTTTAATCATGTTCTCAATCAAGTTTTTTGCTAGCCTATCCATAGTTGCTTTTGAAGAGAATCCTGGCAGGCTGAGGACTACATATACTGTGGTTATATATACTGTGACATCAACTTGCTCAGTCTCCATCTGGCAGGGGAGCATAAACCACTGGTCCTGAATCCATCTGTCTACACTAAGGAAAATGAAATTATCAGGTAAGTAATTTCTCCATTGTAGGAAAAACCAAGGCTTGTAAAATACTATGAAAATTAACAGAATCAAGTAGCGATTTTAACCTCAACAAATGTAGTTTCATAAAGGAAGCAGACGACTCAGCTTTTATATGAGGGCACATAGAAAAATTATCAATGATCATACCTAGTCTGTTTTGAATTAATCTGGGCAGATTTTTGGCTACTATGTTTTTATAGTATACATAAGATCATGAAATGTATCATGCGGGTCAGACCAAAGGTCCATCGAACTCAGCTTTCTATCTGACAGTGTTCAGTCCAGGTCATAAGGAAATACCTGGCAAATCCCAAATAATATATATGTTTATTAAAATGTATTAATCACCCATGCAGTAGGTCCTAGGCGATGTAAAAATTAAAACATACACAATTCGATAAAGCAATAGAACAATAAAATGTCAACATAAGAGACAAAAAAGATAAAAATATTCCAAAACTTATCACTAAAACAGCACTAACTGATAAAACACTAGTATGATAAAACTAGTATAAAAATGATTGCTTAAAAAGTACAGACTTCAACATAGCTTTAAAAGTTGTTTTTTTTATATATTTGAGTTTATTAGAGACACAAAGCAACACAAATACCATATAACAGAAATGATATGAAACGAGTATAGGAATAACTATACATACATGGTTATGGTATATCAAGATTAAGGATCCCCAACTAAACAGTCCAACTGCCTAATTTCTTCTGACAGTGAATTCCAAAATGTGGGCCTGGTGACAGAAAAGGTGCACTCACGAGGGATGGCCAAATGAGCCTCCTGAGCTGAAGGAATATCCGAGAGTCCACGCTGTTGTAAGCTCAAGGCACAATTTGGGCAATATATTTATTTATTTAAAAACTTTTCTATACCGTCGCTAAGTTATATACCATCGCAACGGTTTACAAATAGGCACATAGACTAAGGTAAGTAAATGTAGGATATCGTTATTTATTTAAGTGTTTGTATACCATCTTTACAAACAGTGTTTAATCAAAACGGTTTACATAACTAAATAAAAAAAACAAATGTAAATAAAGATTTAAATTTAAAAGAACATAAAGATTATCAAATTATAAAAGCTCAAAATTACAAAAATATATAATAAAAATAAAAATCTAAAACAATGAATAGTTTACATAAAAAATAAATCAATATATAATAATGTTGTGCCCTGTGTGATGGAGAAGAAGTTATGTTATTTAGTGTGTGATATATGGAAAGCAGATTGAAATAAATGTGTTTTTAGGGATTTTTTGAAGTGTTTGGAGTTGGATATGGATCTTAAAGAGTCTGGTAATGCGTTCCATAAGATTGGTCCAATGACAGAGAATGATCTTTTTCTGGTGATGTCAAGACGGGCCTGTCGTGGTGATGGGATGTCTAAGAGGTTTTTGTCCAGTGATCTTAGATGTCTGGTGGGTTTGTAAATCCGGAGAATGGAACATAAGGTAATTGAATTAGGAGTGTAGATGAGAGAGTGTATAATGGACAGGATCTTGAATTGTATTCTGTATTTAATTGGTAACCAATGTAATGATTGAAGTATCGGAGTGATGTGATTTTTTTATGGAAGAGTTTAAGATACGTGCTGCTGCGTTTTGGATCAGTTGAAGTGAGTGAAGTGTGTTATCTGGGAGACCTATATAAAGAGAATTACAGTAGTCAAGCCCCGAAAAGATGAGTGATTGAAATATAGTCCGAAAATCTTGAAAGAAAAGTAGAGGACGAAGCCGTTTCAAGAGTTGAAGCTTATAAAATGAATTTCTGGTAATTATGGATATGTGTTGTTTTAATGAAAGATCTGAATTAATGGTTATACCTAAATGTTTTGCAGATTTGGAGATGGGGATAGTGATACCGTTAAATACTAATTGAGGGGGGGACCTATGGATGAATCTGTAATTGATGAGAGGTGGACTATTTCTGTTTTTTTTGGATTTAGTTTTAGTCTATTGTGAGAGAGCCATGTGTCAATAGTCGTGAGGTATAAAGATACTAAGGATAATGTGTGAGTCCAAGAGGTGTTGTATGGTACCATAAACTGTATGTCATCGGCGTAGATTTTGAATTGTATGTTTAGTGAGGCTAAGATGCGGCAAAGAGGTAATAGATAGACGTTGAAGAGAATAGGGGATAGAGAAGAACCTTGTGGAACACCCGATGCAATAGAGTATGGTCCAGAAGAATGATTGTTTATATTGACTTGTTGAATGCGATCAGACAAAAATGAAATAAACCATTGTAATACAGCACCCGAAATACCTATAGATTTGAGAATGGAGATGAGAATTTGGTGATCAACAGTATCAAAAGCCGCGGAAATATCTAAGAAAACAATGATGTGATCTGTGTAAGAATCAAAAGCCCGAAATAGTGTCAAATGAGGTCAACAGAAGAGTTTCAGTGGAGTGACCCTTGCGAAATCCATGTTGGTTTGTGTGTAGTATGTCATTTTCTGACAGATAATTTGATAATTGAGATAACACTACTGATTCAATCAGCTTAGCTAGGGATGTTCATGTAGCAATGGGTCTGATTTATTTTTTAAAATTGGAAGTATGGAGGTTTTTTTGAGGGAAGATGGAAAGAAACCATTTTCCAGAGATTGATTTACTAATAGTGCTAAAAAATTGCTAGCGTGAGGACCTAAGGCTTTGAAAAAGGTACCAGAACACGGATTGTCGGGTGAGTTAGAGGGGTTTTGTTTTCTGATAATTTATTTATTTATTTTATTTATTAACTTTTATTTACCGACATTCGTGAAGCACATCATGCCGGTTTACAAAGAACTCAGGCGGGAAATACAATGAAACAATATAACAATATAACAATAACACATTAACAGAACCAAAAATCTGAATACAAAGAGAACCAAAGGATCAATGATAACGGGGGGAGGAAGGGGGAGGGAGCGATGGAGGAGGATAGGCAGGGGGCAGGGTATGGGGAGGGAGGGAGGGTATTCACTAGGATATAGTTTATTTAAGGGGAAACTGGAGGTGCAAAAGAGAGAGAGGTGTACTTGGGGAGATAACGGCCAGGAGGCCCAAGGATCTAGGGATGGCTAGGGGGGGGGAGAGGGGGTGGGGATGGGTCGGGCGAAGGGGGGGTAGGGGTAAGTGACAAGGGCAGGGGGGGCTGGGAGGTGTGGGAGCGGGTGGAGAAAAGTCGGGCGGGTGGATCTGGGGGAGAAATTAAGTTTGGTTAGAGTCAGGGTAGGCCTGTCGGAAAAGCCATGTCTTGACTCCTTTCTTGAACATGTGGAGGGATGTCTCTTGGCGTAGGAAGGTGGGGAGGGAGTTCCAGAGGGTGGGGCCGGCGACGGAGAAAGCTCTTCCTCTGGTATAAGTTGAATGTGCTGATTTGAGAGACGGGGTGTAGAGAGTACCTGTCTGGGATGTTCTTGTAGGGCGGTCAGAAGTGCGGAAACGTGGCATTTCATCGAGCCAGGTGTGATTGTATTTATGAAGGGAGTTGTGAAGGATGGTGAGAGTTTTGTATTGTGAGCGGAAGGAAATGGGCAGCCAATGTAGGTCTTTTAGTATGGGGGTGATGTGATCCCTTTTACGCGTACCGGTTATGATTCTCGCCATGGAGTTTTGAAGAATCTGAAGGGGTTTGATGGTGGTGGCTGGGAGTCCTAGTAGCAGGGAGTTACAATAATCTAGTTTCGTGAGCATAGTGGTCTGTATGACTGTGCGGAAATCGTGTGTGTGGAGGAGGGGTTTGAGTTTTTTTAGGATGTTTAGCTTATAGAAACCTCCCTTTAGGAGAGCTTTGATGTGGGGTTTAAAATTTAGGTGCTGATCTATGAAGACGCCTAGGTCTCTTACAGACTGGGGCTGAGAGAGGGCTGTGGTTGTATTCTGGGGAGTGTTTCGTCGCGTGGGGAGGGTGAAACGTTCAGGCTGGTTAGAGATAACGAGTAATTCTGTTTTTGAAGTATTAAGAGCTAGGTGGAGCTCAGATAGCAAGGCGCTTATGGTGGTAAGGCAGGATTCCCAGCGTTGCAATGGTTCGCTTATGGACCCTTGAAACGGGATGATGATCTGCACGTCATCCGCATATAGGAAGAATTTAAGGCCTAGGTCGGAGAGGAGGTGGCATAGGGGTAGGAGATAAATATTAAAGAGGGTGGAGGATAGGGATGAGCCTTGGGGGACACCTTGCGTGATAGGTATGCGTGAGGATTCGTGCTTGTCGATTTTTACTAGGTATTCTCTATGTGTTAGGTAGGAAGAGAGCCATGAGAGGGCTGTGCCGGCGATACCTATTTCTGCTAGGCGGGTCATTAGTATTTGATGGTTGACTGTATCATAGGCAGCTGAGATGTCTAGTAGGGCGAGTATGTACGAGTTTCCATGGTCCATACCTTTAAGTATGGTGTCTGTCATGGCCAGTAGTAAGGTTTCGGTGCTACGGGCTTTACGGAAACCGAACTGTAGGGGGTGGAGGTTTGAATAGTGTTTTCAGAAACTGGTGTAAATTCAGACCATGTATAAGTAGATTCAAGGTTATTGTAAGAGGGAAATGGTAGCTTGGAGAGTTGATTTGAAATGTCTGTGACTTTTTTAATTTGAAATGATTAGCAATTTTATTACATAGAGCCGTGTCAAAAAAGGTAGAACATTCTTTTTGGGTGGTTGTTATTTTTACTATATTGAATATTATGTTAGGGTTTCCATTAGCTTTGGCAATTTGATTTGCATAGTAAGATTTTTTTGCTAAATTAATGTTTTTATTATATTGACGTAGTAAGGAATAATATGCATTTTTTGTTTCAGGGGTTTTATTCTTCCTCCATTTGCATTCTAGTTTTCTAAGTGAAGTTTTTAATGAATGCAAAGCTTTTGTATACCAGGGAGCATTTGTTTTGTTTTTTTTTTGTTTGCTTGTATTTTTATTGTTTTTAAAGGAGCAATTGAGTTTAATGAAGAAGAAATAGCAGAATTCCATTTATCAATGGTTTCCTGAATGTTAGGAGCAAGTGTAGTTGGTAAATTGAGTACTACTGTATCGAGGAAGGTGTCTATGGTAGTGAACTTTCGTTTGACTATGGATTGTGAATCCTTTTTGTTTAATGTTTTTGTATGAGTGATATTAAGGGAAAAATTGATTAAATAATGGTCTGACCATGGTATTGCAGTAATCTTGGTTTTTTCCGGGATATTGGAGAAAAAACTGGAATTGATTAAAAACCAGGTCTAAGGTTTGACCTTTTGTATGTGTAGAGGATTGGATAAGTTGTTCCCAGCCCAGGCCTGACATGGCGTCCAGAAAAGCATTACATTCTAACAGGTGCCAATAAAGTTCGGTTACAATTTCATAAATAAAATCATTATTTGAGTAATGTTGGTCAAGTCCAGGTATATTATTGAGTTACTATCGCTTTGAAATATTACTTCTTAAAAGTAGGATTGATTAAATTCATTCTCATCTGCATTACCTTGTACTTTCATTCTCTACCCTCCACACTCTTTAGTGAAGGCTTTTTTAAAGAGCCATGTTTTTAGATTTTTCTTAAAAGTTTTGAGATTATTCTGTAATCTGAGTTCGGGTGGCATCGTGTTCCATAGTATGGGCCCAGCCAATGATAAAGCCCTTTCTCTCACTTGGGTTAATTTTGCTGACTTTACTGAAGGGATTGTTAGTAGTGCTTTGTTTGCTGAGCGGAGGTTTCTTTGTGGAACGTGTACTCGTAAGGCTGTGTTTAGCCAGTCTGCTTCTTTATCATATATTAGTTTGTGTATGGTGCATAAGGCTTTGTATTTTATCCGGTATTCGATGGGTAACCAATGTAAGTCTGCTAGAGTTTCGGTTATATGGTCCCTCCTCTTTTTTCCCGTTAGTATTCTGGCTGCAGTATTTTGAAGTATCTGGAGTGGTCTTATCGATGTGCTTGGGAGTCCTAATAAGAGTGCGTTGCAGTAGTCAGTGCTAGAAAAGATAACTGTTTGCAATACTGTTCTGAAGTGGGCAGGTGTAAGTAATGGTTTTAATCTTCTGAGGACCATACGTTTTGCGTAGCCTTCTCTTACTTTTATAGATATGTGTTGCTTCAGGTTGATTTCTGGGTCCATTATTACTCCCAGATTCCTTACTTTTTCGGCTAGCTCAATTTTTTGGTTATTTCTTAGGGTTATCTGTGTTTGAATGATTTCAGTATGTTTTCTCTCAAGGTGAAGGAATTCAGTTTTGTCAATGTTGATAACCAGTTCCATCTGGTTTAGTAGTTGTTTAATTATGTCTAGGTACATGTTAGCTAGACTTAATGTTTTTTCAATTGTGTCGTCTATTGGTAGAATTAATTGAATGTCGTCTGCGTAAATGTAATGTATTATCCCTAGGCCTGCCAGCAGATGACATAAGGGTAGCATATATATGTTAAAGAGGGTAGCAGACAGCGCTGAACCCTGAGGTACTCCTGTTTCAAGTTTAAATTTTTCTGATAATGTGTTTTTTATCTGGACTTGAAAGAACCTGTTGTTTAGTTGGATCTGAACCAGTTTATTGTTTTGTCACATAATCCAATTTCTTCAAGTCTTTTTAGTAGTATTTTGTGGTTTACTGTATCAAAGGCTGCAGATAAGTCTAGCATTATAAGGATATAATGTTTACTGTTATCAAAACCTCTTAGTATGTTGTCTGTTAGTGAGAGAAGTAATGTCTCAGTGCTGTAGTGTTTTCGGAAGCCGTGTTGTGAAGGGTACAGTATGTTATTATTGTCTAGATGTTCAGCTAGCTGTTTCTGTACTGTTTTCTCTATTAATTTAGCTAATAATGGAAGGTTTGAGACTGGGCGGTAGTGAATGAGGATTAATGGGTCACTGTTTTTCTTTTTGATGATTGTCTTAATGGTTGCCCCTTTTAGTGTATCTGGCATTAATCCTTCAGTTAGGGATAGGTTTATGATATTAGTTAGTGTTGGGGTTACTACATTGGTAATCTTTTTTATCTCAGTTGTTGGTATTGTATCGATTTTATGTGGCGCAGGGTTTATATTTTTTATCATTGATTCAACTTCTTGTTCAGATATTTCTATAAATGAGGACCATATGTTAACATCTCTTTTTTGCATTACGATTGCTTGTTTGCTGTTTTTGGGGAGTTTGTTTCTTAGGTTTAATATTTTGTCACTAAAAAAATTAGCTAATTCATTGCATTTTGATTCAGGAAGACTTTGAGGTGATTCTTGTTTGTCATTTGTGAGCTTCGTTACTATGGAGAATAAGGTTCTTGGGTTATTGGCAAACTTTTCTATTTTATTGGAATAGTATTCTTTTTTAGTATTAAGGTAGTATATAGGTGTACCAAGACATTTACCCAAGGAAGCTTGACAGAGCTAATCAGTTTGAAAACAGTCATTCCCACTTTATATTGTACACGTTGTACTGCAAGAAGCCAATGTAAATCCATTAGCAGAGGTGTATTATTTATTTATTTATTTAGAGATTTTTCTATACCGCAGTACGTAAGGATATACATCACCGCGGTTTACATCTCTCGTCACATTTTTTCCTGTTATGAGATGTGCAGCAGAATCCTAGGTATCAGTCTGAGCAGGTAGACCCAAATAGGCCCAATTCCTTGTTGCTCATTTTCAAGGGTCAGCAGTGACTTTCCCAAGTTCATTTGTCTGCTAATTGCTTATGGACTTTTCCTTTAGAAACCTGTCCAAACCTGTTTTAAACCCCCCCCAGTATGCTAGATGTTTTGATCACATCCTCTGGCAACAAATTCCACAGCTTAATTTTATCAAATGTTTATAAACAGAGTGAAAAAATATTTTCTCCAATTTGTTTTAAATTGGCTATTAATTTCATGATATGTCCCCCTAGTCTTAGTAGTAATTGAAAGGGTGAATAACTATTACCTTTTTATCTACTCCACCCCACTCATGATTTTATAAACCTCCATCATATACTGTTATCTTTTCTCCAAGCTGAAGAGCCGCTAACCTGATTAGCCTTTCCTCAAAGGAAAGCCATTCCATCCTCTTTACCATTTTTGTTGCCCTTCTCTGTACCTTTTCTGGTTCTGCTATATCGTCCTTTAATTATTGTGTAAGCCGTTTTTTAGATTTTATTTATAAAAGTGGACTATAAATAGAAGTAAATGAAATTAAAATTAAAACATTTTATAGTCAGTTGACCCTGCATCCTTGCAACACAATTGATTTGAAATCAAATTTGACAGGGTATGAAAAAAACACAGCTATAGCTGAATATACCTAAAATTAAAAAAAAAAAAAAATACAAACCTAAACCATGAATTCATAATTATTAAAGCATACACTATTTACTTTTAGTAAAAGAAGATGAGTGTGATTCTGATGCAGAAAATGAACAAAACCATGATCCAAATGTTGAAGAGTTTCTTCAGCAAGGAGATACAGCTGTTATTTACCCCGAAGCACCTGAAGATGACCAGAGACAAGGCACACCAGAGGCTAGTGGTCACGATGAAAATGGTATGTTTCACAAAGTACACGCATTCCTTGCAGTTTAAGGGTTAGTGTGATTATCCATTGTCTACCACTGCAAAATAATGGGCCAGGAGTAATTTCCTATCTTAAATTCTTGTTTAAATCAATCTGGATGAGAGTGATAGTTTTCCAGCCACTAGGATATAATTATGTGTAGTATTGTCTCTGTGAAGACATTGCAGGGGAAAGGAGAGAATCTGCTGTCTAACCAAGTGGAAGGCAATTTTCAAAGCTATATACTTGAATAAATACTGATTTCATTGGGTAAATTGGCCTGTCTGAATATAAACCTTCCACCCCCCTTTGAAACCAACCTATTTAAATCAAAAAACCTCCAAATACTACTCCTCTACGCACCCCCCGGTCTCCTTCAGCACAACCTTTCCCCCCTAATTGAATCCATCACCTCCCACATCAACCTACAAGAGCCTGCCATTATACTAGGAGACTTCAATCTCCACATAGATACCTACCCCCTATCACCCACCAGCGAACTACTCCTATCCACCATGTCCGCCATTGGTTTCACCCAAATCATCAACACTCCCACCCAAAAATCTGGCCACACCCTTGACTTACTCTTCATCAACAACAAAATATCCTCAACAGGACCACCCACAGTAACCCCCACCCCATGGTCGGACCACTGCTTCATTCAAGCCACGCTCCAGCTCCAAAGCACCCCACAGAAAACAAACAACCACATCATCAAATTCACCAAACCATGCTCCAGTGAAGACCTCGCTGAACTACTACCAGAAGCTCTAAAGACCATTAACTTAAATGATGCCATCTCCGCCACGAACTCATGGATCTCCATTAATGCGGATATAGCCAAAACACTATGCCCCACAATAAGAAAGGAAATCAAAACCTCTAAGAATCAAAAATCTCCATGGTATACCCCAGAACTAAAAACCTCAAAGTGAACCCTAAGACAAACAGAAAAGCTATGGAGAAGAACCCCCATGCCAAACCTGAAAGACAGATACATAACTCTACTTCACAAATACACAACAGATCTCAACACAGCAAAGCACAACTTCTACGCAACAAAAATACATGAATTTCAATTCAACCCTATCCAGAATGATTCCATGTCAAGCTCCACCACCATCTCCAGCGAAAAACTAGCACAATTTTTCAGAGACAAAGTCGACAACATCATAGCCATGATCCCCCCCCCCCCCCCCCAAATCCACTCTGACACAACAGATATCCTCCCACTCAACCTCACATGGTCACAATTCACCGCTGTGGCATCAACAGAAATCGAACCCCTTAGACCCCCATCCCTATCAAAACCCTAAAACTAATCATCAAGATTATTGTCAAACCAATAACAGACATCATCAACCTATCACTCGAACAAGGAATATTCCCTGACAAACTCAAAAACGCAGTGGTCAAACCAATCATCAAAAAACCTCAACTCGACAAAGCTGATCCAGCTAACTACAGACCAGTCTCCAACCTCCCATTCATAGCAAAAATCATTGAAAAAATAGTCAACAATCAACTCACGGATCACCTTGACTCACATAACATCCTACACAACATGGTTTCAGAAAATTTTTCAGCACCGAAACCCTCCTTCTCACACTCGCCGACACCATCCTCAGAGGTCACGACCAAGGCCAATCATTCCTCCTGATACTCCTCGATATATCTGCTGCCTTCGACACCATCAGCCACAGAACGCTCCTCACCAGACTCAAAGAAATTGGACTATGAGACACTATAATCAAATGGTTTGAATCATACCTCACAAACAGATCCTACAACGTAAAGATAAACACATCGGAATCCACCCAAGTACCACTTACACACTGTGTCCCACAAGGATCTTCCCTATCCTCAACCCTATTCAACATATACCTCCTCCCAATCTGCAAATTCCTCTCAGAATCAAACCTCACCTATTTTGTATACACAGACGACATACAAATATTACTCCCCATAAACAAATCCATCAAATACACCTTGGACAGATGGAATAAACTCAGCTCGAACTTAACCCAACTGCTGTCACAACTATCACTCTGCTTCAACCAATCCAAAACCGAAATCCTTCACATCCCTGACTATCGCCCCTCCTCACCCCTCGGCAACAACACCACAAAGAACCCAGGGGTCAACCTCACACGATCCACAAGAAACCTAGGTGTGACCCTCGACAGCTAACTCAACCTCAAACACCACATCTCCAACATGATAAAAGATGGATTCCTCAAGCTGCAAACATTAAAAAAAAACTCAAACCACTTCTTCACGCCCAGGATTTTCGAACAGTCCTACAATCAATAATCTTTTCAAAACTTCACTACTGCAACTCATTACTTATTGGACTCCCCGAGACCTACATCAAAGCTCTTCAGGTTCTGCAAAACGCCGCTGCCAGGACCATCACAAACATAAAAAAATGCAATCACGTCACACCCACACTAAAAGAACTTCACTAGCTGCTCATTAGTCAGAGGATCCAGTATAAAACCCTCACCCTCATCCATAAAAAAATATACAACGAAATGAACTGGCTAAACACTGCGATACGCCCATACACCACACAGAGAAACCTCAGGTCCTCGGACACCGGCCTTCTCACCGTCCCCAACTCCAAAACAGCACACCTAACCTCCACCCGCAAATGAGCCATATCAATAGCAGGCCCAACCCTGTGGAACTCCCTCCCACCCCTCTCAGAAATGAACCCTCCACCCAAGCTTTCAAAAAACAACTTAACATGGTTATTCAGAAAAGCCTTCCTGCCAGATTCTTAAGCCCCCCTCAGTTCAACTCCTCTCCACCAACGAAACCTTCCCGCCAGATTCCTCACCCCACCCCCGATGTCACCACACACCCCTAAATAAACCTCCCTTCCTGCCTCCTCCCACTACGACACCACCCACTTTCAGCTCACGCCCCACCGATGTAACCTCCCTATATTCGTCTCTTCCCCCTTCCCCTCCTCCAGCTAGCCTCCCGAAGCCCCCACCTTAACCCTCATCCAACGCTACTTTCCCAACCAATATTGTCTTATCCTATCAGAAATATTTCTCTCCAATCCTAACACAAGTCTCTTTGTTGCAATGTAAATTGTTATAAATTACAAAATACCTCATACGATGTAAGTCCGTATTTATATTAATATATTATAAATGTTACTTTGAATTGCTATTACCTTAATATCTTATAAATGTTAAAATATATACTCATCTCTTTATTTCCTTGACAAGTTACCATGTTACAATGTAAAATAAGGCAGAACCTGCCCTATTCACTCAGTTATATGTAAACCGATGTGATATCTTGATCGAATGTCGGTATATAAAAGCAAATAAATCAATTAAATTGTCACCTCTCAGAGCAACTAAAAAGTATGTGTTGGGTTCCAGCACCCATGTACTTTCACATTTAAAAAAAAATAAACCTTTGGAAATGTTTAGCTCAGGGGAGTAAACAGCACGTGACCTGTTTTTACCCTTTCCCCTCGTCTCCCTAACCACTTGCACAAATAGCAAAGTATGTGCAGTGCATTAAAGTATGCAATCACTTTAATGTACATTGTACACACTAGCTAATTTTATCCCAGGACAAGCAGGATGCTAGTCCTCACATATGGGTGACATCTTTGATGGAGCCCTATTGTGGAAAACTTTCTGTCAAAGTTTCTAGAAACTTTTGACTGGCACTCTGAGCCCACTGAGCATGCCCAGCATGCCATGATATTCTCTGCCACAGGGGTCTCCCTTCAGTCTTCGTTTTTCTGCGCTGCTGTTAGCATCGCGGAGCAGGAGCCTGTGTGAGTTTTCTCACATACTGTCTGACTAAAATCAGATTTAAAAAACATTTATTTCTCTCCCATATCGGGGTCTCTCGTGTTACCACCGGCCAGTGAGTAAATTTAGTCTCTTTTTTACTCTCTTGAG
Organism: Rhinatrema bivittatum; assembly: GCF_901001135.1. Taxonomy (NCBI): domain Eukaryota; kingdom Metazoa; phylum Chordata; class Amphibia; order Gymnophiona; family Rhinatrematidae; genus Rhinatrema; species Rhinatrema bivittatum. The sequence continues at coordinate 127,473,795 of NC_042616.1, read as the reverse complement.
TAGAAATAATTTTTCTCATTTTTCTCTCATTTTCATCGACGGCTGTCAGCGAAAATATGGCCACGGGATTTAAAAAATGTCCCAATTGTAATAGGACTATGTCCATTACAGATCCACACCTCAAGTGTGTCCTTTGCTCAGGTCAAACACACGACATAACAGCCCTGTCCCAAGTGTGCTGAAATGACCTCGAAGGGTCAAAAGGTCCGCCAAGAAAAGATGGAACATTTATTCCATCTACAACTTTTGCCTTCCCCCGTCAACGTCTACTCAATAGTCTCCGGCCGGAGTCTCAAAACGTTTAATCCTCAAAAAGCATTGTCCGGCATGCTCGGGGGATTGTTCTTCGCCGACTCCATCCATGGCATCGACATGGTCAGCGGCGGAACATCGACCAAAGCTTCGCCATCGGCACAGACACCCATCGATCCCGGAGGCGCTTCTCTCCCCAGAGAAATCGACTGCAAAACGGCCTCGGCTCCAAGAAACACAGGCCTTCAGCTCCTCTCGATGCACCGATCATCGAACCTCCACAGGGCCCTGTGGAAGGACCAACAACACCTGCACCGCCACCACGTGTAGCTGCTCTGCCTGCACCAGTTATCAAGGAGGAATTGACAGATTTTATTCGTCAAGTGGTGCTTCAAGCATTAGAGGACCAGCAGCCATCGATGCCCTTACAGATGTCGATACCAGTGCCCGCACAGATGCCGGTGCCTGCACCGATGCCATTACCAATACCGAAGTGGCCGTCGATGCCGTTGCCTTTACTATTGGCGATGCCCGGCCCAATACCGGAACAAATTCCGTCGATGCCAGTACCTGGGGCCCCAGGACAGTCAGAATTAGCGTTGTTTCAGCTTCTGATGAACAGATTTGACGCAATCGTCTGTGCTCTACCATCGATACCATACCATTTACTTTGGTATCAGAAGAGGACACAAGACAACAAACATTGGAAGTCCTACAGTTCGTGGACCCTCCAAAAGAAGTCTTGGCCATCCCTGTCCACGAAGTTCTGCTAGACTTACAGCACAGACTCTGGGAGCATCCATGCTCAGTACCATCTATAAATAAGAGAGTGGACACCACTTACTTGGTACAATCTGTCCCCGGATATCAAAAATCGCAACTACCACATCAATCAGTTGTTGTGGAGTCTGCACAAAAAAAAATCTAAGCGAATAAGACCTCATTCCTCCACTCCTCCTGGGAAGGATCACAGATTCCTGGACTCCTTGGGCAGGAAACTCTATCAAGGAGCCATGCTCAATACAAGGATTGCGTCATATCAGCTATATATTTTGCAATACCAGAGCAACCTGTGGAAACAGATGCAAGATCTCTCAAATTCATTACCACAGCAGTCTCAAGAAGCAGCTCAAACCATAATATATAAAGGGCTTGTAGCTGGTAAGCAAGAAGTCCGAGCCGCTTACGACAATTTTGAAACTCCTTCCAGAGTAGCGGCCTCAGGAATAAGTGCACATCACTGGGCATGGTTGAAGGCCTCGGACCTCAGGCCTGAGGTCCAGGAAAAACTGGTTGATTTGCCATGTGTAGCGGAAAAGCTTTTTGGCTCAAAGGTGCAAGACGCTGTGGCCCAGTTGAAAGAACATACAGAAACCTTGCGTCTACTGTCGTCAGTTCTGCAGGATTCTGCTGCATCTTGATCTTGCCACCCTCCTAGGATGGGATCTCTAAGGCCTTTCTACAGGCAGAGGCATTATTACCCTCCAACATCAAGGGGCAGATCTTCTCGTCTGCAGCAAAGATCTCAGCCCAGGCAACCTAGAGCTGCTAGGCCTCAACCTCCACTGCAGACGGACCGGCTGCAGGCTTTTGAGGCCATCACCAGAGACCAAAGCCATCTCCACAATCCACAACCGAATCTACCAGTAGGAGGCCGAGTTTCCTCCTTTTACAACCATTGGTTAGATAACAACAGATCAATGGATACTCTCAATAATATCTCGAGGTTACGAACTCAGTTTCCTCTCAATTCCAAGAGACTCTCCTCCAAGACCTCTTTCACTCAGCGAAAATCACATAATTCATCTACAAGCAGAATTATCCACCCTTCTGAGAGCCAGAGCCGTAGAGCCGGTGCCATGGACTCAGCAGGGCAGAGGATTCTACTCCTGTTATTTCCTCATTCCAAAGAACACCGGAGGCCTACGTCCCATCCTAGACCTCAGAAATCTCAACAAATTTCTGAAAGAAAAATTCAGGATTGTTTCTCTAGGCACCATGCTTCCACTTCTGCAAATAGGAGATTGGCTTTGTTCTCGGATCTTCAAGATGCTTATGCTCACATTCCAATATTCCCTCCTCATCGCAAGTATGTGCTCTTCCTGGTGGGTCATCAGCATTTCCAGTACAGAGTACTACCATTCGGACTTGCATCAGCTCCCAGAGTATTCACAAAATGCCTAGCAGTGATAGCAGAACATTTACCCAAGGACAGTGTACACGTCTTCCCTTACCTAGACGACTGGCTCATCAGAAGTCAATATCAATAAGGAGCTCTGGCGTCTCTCAATCGAACAATTACGCTACTTCACTCCATGGGCTTTCTCATGAATTATCAAAAGTCCCATCTAACGCCGTCTCACCTGCTTCAATTCATAGGAGCAGAATTGAATACCATACTTTCGAAAGCCTTTCTACCCGAAGATCGGGCAGACACACTTTCCCTATTAGCAAACTCGCTACACTCAAAGAAACAAGCAACAGCTCATCATTTTCTAACTTTACTAGGCCACATGGCCTCAACAGTTCATGTCACTCCTATGGCAATACTAGCCATGAGAATAACCCAATGGACTTTAAGATCACAATGGATCCAAGCCATTCAACCACTATCCTCTCCAATTCAAGTAACCCACCAGCTGCGTTCATCTCTACTTTGGTGGGCGAACAAGGACAACTTGCTCAAGGGCCTGCTCTTCCAGCAACCAGTCCCACAGATAACTTTAACTACAGATATGTCCACCTTGGGCTGGGGCGCTCACATAGACAAACTCCAGCCTCTAGGTACTTGGACGACACTCGAAGCGACATTTCAAATCAATTTCCTGGATCTTCGAGCTATACGTTATGCGCTGCATGCATTCAAGGACTGCCTTTCGCACAAGACTGTTCTGATCCAAACGGACAACACAGTAGCCATGTGGTACATCAACAAACAGGGAGGTACGGGCTCGTATCTCCTCTGTCAAGAAGCCGCACAGATTTGGGGTTGGGCCCTAAAACTCTCAATGTTTCTCCGGGCCACTTTACTGGCAGACATTCACAATGTAGTGGCAGATCGACTCAGTTGTCAGTTCCAACCACACAAGTGGTCCCTGGATCCCTTAGTAGCGACCAAGATATTTCAATGTTGGGGGCAACCAACGATAGACCTTTTTGCATCACACCTGAATCACAAAGTGGACCAGTTCTGCGCTCTGCACAGGCAGAAACACCAGCCAGCCAATGATGCCGTTGCTCACCCTTTGAACTCAGGCCTTCTAAATGCATATCCTCCGATACCGCTCATAACCATTTAGTCAGACAGCTACAACAGGACAAGGGGTCCATGATACTCATAGTCCCGTATTGGCCTCGACAAGTATGGTTTCCCACACTTCTAGACCTCTCTATCAGAGATCCAATTCGCCTGGGTGTAGCTTCTACTCTCATAACTCAGGATCAGGGTCTGTTGCGCCATCCCAACCTTCAATCCCTATCCCTGACAGCGTGGATCTTGAAAGCTTGATCTTACAACCACTCAATCTTTCAACCAATGTCTCTCAAGTGCTTATAGCTTCACGTAAACCTTCAACACGAAAGAATTATTCTTCGAAATGGAAAAGGTTTACTTTGTGGTGCATGCAAAAGAGTATTGACCCTTTCTCCTGCCCCACAACTTCTCTACTAGATTATTTATGCCATCTTGACTCTGGTCTCCAGACTTCATCTGTCAGAGTACACCTAAGTGCAATCTCAGCTTACCATAACAAGATGAGAGATACACCAATATCCATACATCCTCTTGTCAGTAGATTTATGAGAGGTTTAATTCACCTTAAACCACCAATTCGGCCACCAGTCACAGAATGGGACCTGAATCTGGTCTTAATGAGGCTCATGCATTCTCCTTTTGAACCCATGACTTCCTGTGATCTTAAATTTCTCACATGGAAGACTATCTTCCTTATAGCCATTACATCAGCTAGAAGGGTTAGTGAGTTACAAGCATTTGTCACGTACTCACCCTATACAAAATTCCTACATGACAGAGTGGTTCTCCGAACAGATCCAAAATTCCTCCCCAAGGAGGTTATGGAATTTCACTTGAACCAATCCATAGTTTTACCCACATTCTTTCCAAGGTTTCATTCTCACCAAGGAGAACGGGCCTTACATACCTTGGACTGTAAACGTGAGCTAGCATATTACTTAGAACGCACTGCAGTCCACAGGAAATCCTCTCAACTCTTTGTTTCTTTTGATCCAAACAAACCGGGTAAACCAGTGGGTAAACATACTCTCTCCAATTGCTAGCAGACTGCATACAGTTCTGCTATGATAAAGCAGGCCTTCCTCTCCAAGGGCGAGTAAAGGCGCATTCAGTAAGAGCAAAGTCAACCTCAGTAGCACACTATCGTTCAGTGCCAATTCTTGACATATATGTAAAGCAGCAACATGGAGTTCTCTTCACACCTTTGCAGCTCATTACTGTTTGGACAAAGAAGGACAACAAGATTCAGCATACGGACAATCTGACTTAAAGAACTTGTTTCCAGTATAATCCCAACTCCTACATCTAACCTGCTGTGATTTTTGGCTGCCTCATTTTTCCCAACAATACTTTAGTGTTGCTTAACTACAAAATGACTCAGCTTATAGCTTGTTAATCACCCATATGTGAGGACTAGCATCCTGCTTGTCCTGGGATAAAGCAAAATTGCTTACCTTGTAATAGGTGTTATCCCAGGATAGCAGGATGTAGTCCTCATGAAACCCACTTGCCACTCCGCGGAGTTGGGTCCCATACTCTTTATTATTTTATTTTTGCTAAAGCTTATTGCTACATACAAGACTGAAGGGAGACCCCTGTGGCAGAGAATATCATGGCATGCTGGGCATGCTCAGAGTGCCAGTCAAAAGTTTCTAGAAACTTTGACAGAAAGTTTTCCACAATAGGGCTCCATCAATGATGTCATCCATATGTGAGGACTACATCCTGCTGTCCTGGGATAACACATATTACAAGGTAAGCAATTTTGCTTTCTCCCATGTAGTCTCCCTTTGAAAGTTAGCTACATAGTATAAACAGTAAAAGTACCCATGTATTTTGCACCTATACAGGCTACTCACAGTCGCCTTTGTAATGTGTAGTTAAATGTTTCCCCCATGCCCATAACCAGATTACTTTGTGGGAAACAAGCGATTTGAAACTGCACCAAATAAGAACTATATTAGTGGGGTGAAAAGAGAAATGCTAAGGTCTGGATAAGGGACAAGGAATAAGCAGCTGTCAAATTTGTTATATAGGGAAGATAACTTTAAACCATGAGTACACACCCATATACATGCGAGTGCGCACAAAACTGCTCGGTATTTTATAATCTGTGTGTATATGATGTACTCAGGTTCCAAAATATGCACACATGTATCCAGGAAGACATGCATGCATGTAAAAAATGCACAAATTCATTTTTGCAGTTTTCCGGATAAATTCAAGGTTATCTGCCTAATTAACAGCGCTTATCTGGATAAATACCAATGTCTCCGTCTAAGTAGCAGCAAATTCTAAAAAGCACTGTTTATCCGGCTAAATCAGATTGCCGGAGAAGTAGCACTTTTTAGATTTATCCAGCAATCTGACTTAGGCCTATATTTATCAAAAAGCAGTAAATATTGCATGTGATATAAAAAAGGGCATGTTTTATGGTAAAATAAGAGAGAGCCTATCTACAAGGCCCTTGTAGTAATTAGCTATTTATGCTACTATAGGAGGCCCACCTACGAACAGAACAGTACACTCTTATGAAGATTTGATGTCCAAAGTGAGGAAACTCACACACAGATGAGATTGAACCTAGCTTGATGTTACTCAGGTAGAGAGTCCCCGCCCCTGACTCTGCCCCAATCCCTCCCCTTTTAAAAATTAGCCCGATAAGTTTGCATAACTGATATACCCACATAGTTTTACATCTAATTTTAAAGTGATAATGTGAATAGATTTAACACAGTATTTTAAACAAATTTACCCCCCATAAATTGGCTTTAAGTAGCAAGATTTTCTAACATGCACGTCAATGAAATTACCAGTTTTACCAATTAGTCTTACCAGTTCGCCCAGTCTAGTTGCTTGTCATCAAGGCCCTTCTGGCTCTTCAGCTTCAACCTCCCTCCCCCACCCAGTCATATTTCATTTTAAAGACATTTATAATCACTTAATCCAGATATATTGAGCAAGAGTGAATATATGCAAGTACGATGTCAAATTTACATACATAAATTGCTTATAAAATAGAAATTTACTTGCAAAAATGTTGACCCCACCGAGGAACGCCCCTGGCCCACCCCTTTTTACACATACAAATTTACTCGGGGACCCTGATTTATGTGTATTTTGAGGTTTCTAAAATAGCATATACTCGTATATTTGCCCATAACCAGACTTTTGAAGTCTGAGACAGCTATAATGTCTTTTCAGGAAGTAGTCCTAACATCCAGTCAGTTTAGAAAGTTTCCCAGAGAACATATTACTGCCAAATACATTTTTGTAATTAAATACTTTTTCAGCTGCTCTGTACAGCTGCCTCATGGCCCCATATGTGACACAGTCTTTGAAATTGGTTCATCTTTTTTTTTTTCTGTTGACCACAAATGGATGTACCTATTACTTAAGACAGGGTGTTCATGCTAATTAATTGTAAAACTATTTGTAAATAGTATTATGTTAGAGATTTTCATATTGATTAATGTTCTGCATCTTATTGTTTTGCACAACAGTTTTATACCGATATTCTGACTTTTGAGACTCTCTACTGTACTTCTGAATCAAAATGCAACTAAATATCTAAGTTCTTCAGTGACAAAATTACAAACTTAAGATCCAAACTTCCAAACACCAAACAAGAAATGAAATATCAAAAAAAAGACGTTACTCAATGGTCCTCATTCACTGAAATATCAGAGCTAGAAGTAGAATCTATGCTAAAAAAATCTAAACCTGGCTCCACACAAAATCGATACAATACCAACATTTGACATAAAAAAAAAAAGCAGCCAACACAGTCTCCCCACCCTTAGCTAAGATTATAAACCTATCCCTAAAAGAAGGAACAATTCCAGATATACTAAAAGGAGCAATTATAAAACCAATCATAAAGAAAAAAAAACAGTGACCCCTTGATCCTAAACTACCGTCCAGTCTCAAATCTACCCTTATTAGCCAAATTAATAGAAAAAACGGTACAGAAACAACTAGCGGAACACCTTGATAACAATAACTTACCTTATCCGTCACAACATGGATTTCGCAAACACTACAGTACCGAAACACTACTCCTCTCACTTACAGACAACATTCTAAGAGGTTTTGATAGTGGAAAACAATACATTCTAATAATGATAGACTTAGCAGCAGCCTTTGACACAGTAAACCATAAAATTGTACTAAAAAGACTAGAAGAGATTGGACTACACAACGAAACAAACTGGTTCAGCTCATATCTAAAAAATAGGTTCTTTCAAGTTCAGATCAACAACACACTATCAGACAAATTCAATCTTGAAACAGGTGTACCGCAGGGATCAGCCTTGTCCGCAACCCTTTTTAACACATACATGCTTCCATTATGCCATCTACTAGCAGGATTAGGAATCATACATTACATCTATGCAGATAATATTCAATTAATTCTACCAATTGACGACAGAATAGAAATAACATTAAACCTAGCTAACATGTACCTAGACATCATAAAACAACTATTAAACCGAATGGAACTAGTGATCAATATTGAAAAAATGGAATTTCTACACTTAGAAAAAATATCGAAATCATTCAAACCCCAATTATACTCATAAACAACCAGAAAATAGAACTAACGGAAAAAGTAAGGAACCTTGGAATAATAATGGACCCCGAAATGAATCTAAAACACATATCGTTAAAAGTAAAAAGGCTATGCTAAACTCATGATCCTCGGAAAACTTAAACCGTTACAAACTCCTGCAGATTTCAGAACAGTGCTTCAGGCACTAGTTTTCGCCAGTACCGATTACTGTAATGTTCTTTTTCTAGGACTCCCAAATACAACAATAAGACTGCTTCAAATTCTACAAAACACAGCAGCGAGAATACTAACTAGAAAAAGAAGAGACCATATAACTGAAACTCTGGCCGAACTTCACTGGCTACCCATAGAACAAAGAATAAAATACAAAGCACTATGCACCATACATAAACTAATACATGATGAAAAAGCAGACTGGCTAAACACTGCACTATGGGTACACGTACTACACAGGAACCTTCGTTCAGCAAACAAAGCTCTCTTAACCATTCCCTCAGTCAAGACAGCAAGACTAACCCAGGTAAGAGAAAGGGCATTGTCTTTAGCAGGACCCACACTCTGGAGCACAATGCCTTTGGAGATCAGATTACAGAGACCCCAAAACATTCAAGAGAAGTCTAAAGACATGGCTTTTTAAACAAGCCTTTTATAAAGAGACCGGAGAATAGAAAATACACTGGAATAAACAGAAGAGCACCGGCACACAGCACTATTCTCATAAATGTGCATTACAATATTTTAACAAATTGAGTACACAATAAATGTAATAATATAACACAGTAAATGTGATTTTTTTTAACCTGTAAAAGTACCTTCTAGGTACACCTGGCCAGAACCTACATCACTAAACATTTTTACGTATTTTTATGATTTAATGTAACCGAAACTTAATGGCACCTGTTAGAATGTACTATAGTACACTCACTCCATACTTACTTATGTGCCTACATGTAAACCATTGCGATGGTATATAACTTAGCAACGGTATAGAAAAGACTTTAAATAAATAAATAAATGTAGGAACCTTTATTTTCAGTTTAAACTGATTCTATAATAACAAGCAGTCTCAGTAGATTCACACAGATAGGTGATGTCCAGCACCAATGAACGCAGCCTTCCAAGCTGACTTGATAACTTTTGAAATGGTTGTCAAGCAGCCAGACAACCACACTGCCACTCAAAGCCATAGCTTTTCTCTCTGATTCTATAAAATATCCAATATATAATTTTTGTATCATTTTTTTGCTTCTTTTTCAGATTAAGTTCTTCAATATTAGGTTTAATTCCTCAGGACAAGTCTGCTTCTTTAGGGTCAACCCCCCCCTCTCCCCCATTTTGATGAGAGCTCTGCAGTTGAGAATAACAGACCACTGCAGGATAGTGTCACCAAGGATTCCCTTGATTGTTCAGCAAACTGTGGCTGACTTTTCTTTCCCATGGATCAGATTGGCTTCATGCAGTTAAAACTCACTTCTGCATTGTAAATGGCTCTCCTTCTTTGGAGATGTCCTGTTCCTGGACTTGTCCAACATACTGCAGCTGGCTCATCCTCTCTGTGGGTCTCTTCTAAGGAGTAGATTGCTCACATTCAGTAGGAAGGGAATGTGCTATGATAGCACTGAAACACATTTCTGGGAACATTTTGTTTCCTCCACAACCTTCAGTGAAACGTAGATTTTAACAAGCTGAACACAAATATGCATTTATGTCTGTATCACGTACCGTTTGCCAGAAAAGTGTGATATACATTAAGCATTGTTACAAGTCTGTAGCGGCATAAGCTATAATGGCAATGTTGGCAGCAGAAAAAACTAAAAATGTTTTGCTGCAGATTTTCATTTGTAATCATTGTCCGACGCTTCGAGGATGAGAGTCCAACAATAGTCATCCAGCATGGAGGGGTTCCTCTTGCCTTGATACCGTTTCTCCATTTTGACAATGTCTCGATGAAACCTTTCACTATGTTCGTCACTCACAGTGCCAAGGTTGTCTGAGAAGAAGTCCAAGTGGAAATGAAGAAAATGTATCTTCAATGACATGTTGCACTTCATCAATTTGTATGCCTGAAGCAGATTTTCAACCTGTTCAACATAGTCTGCTGCCTTATAGTTGCCTAGACAGTTACAGACGACATTGTTGAAGGCTGTCCACGCAACACGTTCTGTACCTTACAGAAGACCTTCAAAGTGGCTGTCCTTCACATCTCGGATTTGTGTGCCAACGAAAATACCTTCTTTTATCTTGGCGTCACTTATGCGTGGAAAAGATTTGACGCAAATAATCAAAGGCTTTGCTTTGCTTGTTCATTGCCTTAACGAAGTTTTTCATCAGCCCAAGTTTGATGTGCAAAGGTGGAAAAAATATCTTACTTGGATCTACCAGTGGGTCGTGCGCAACATTCTTCTTCCCTGGAACCAACTTCTTGCGGAGAGGCCAGACTTTTCTGACGGAATGCAAATCTTTTGCTCGACTGTCCAACTCACAAAGGAAGCAACAATACTTGGTGTAACCAAGCTGCAGACCCAGTAGAATTGCAACAACCTTGAGATCACCACACAAATTCCAGTTGTACCTAGAGTACTCAATGTAGTTCAGCAGTAGTTGCATGTTCTGTAAGGGCTCTTCGCCACTGCTCTGGCAATCTGCTGCTCGTCCCGGTTCCAAGATGCCTCTCACTTGAGTCACACCTCTTCCACGCTGTCCTGCAGTCCACCAGGCTGCCCAGGGCTTGGCTCAGCCCCGCCGCCCCCTATCTGGCCTTGAGGTTTCTCTCAATGAGAGCACAAGGCCTAGCCCCGTCACGCTCAAGTGGTACAAAACAAAGTTTGAAAGAAAAACAGTTTATATTGCTGCTCTTTTATCCTTACATGCTCAGTGAACAGCTTCCAAAACAATGTCCTCCAGCACTGTGTTCACTCTAGCCAGCCACTACCACTCCCACTCGGGGGAAAACACAACACTCCCCTTCTCCCCTCTTGTTGTGCATCGGTTAGGGCCTTCCCATGCCAAACAGCTAGTGTTAAACTAGTCCTCCAGTATAAACTCAAAACATTCTTTTAAACAAACTTTCCTCTACCATCCCCCATTAGGGTTACTCACTCTGTGTCCATCCCCGAGCTGGAGGACTGCCTCATCGGAGAGCCTATCTCTATCTCCTCCTCCTCCTGTTCTGAGGGGCTAGATTTATCTGGCCACTGCAGGCACGCCCTCCTCTTCTAATTCCATGGATTCAGCTGAGTCAGAATCGTTACCTCTCAATTCTGACACCTGCTTCAGCTCCTGCTCAGCCCACGGGTCAGGTGGGGGCTCTAGAAACCTGGGAGTTGTAGTTCTTCCTGCTTTTCGTATCGCCCTCTGCTTTTGGCTCTGGTACCGCTTGGCTTTTTCTTACCACACCCAGGCTTTTCTTGCCCCAGGCTGGGTTGTGCTGCATCACAGTACTCATAAGTTTCATATGAATGGCATGTCCGACAGGTATTGATGGGTAGATATTGCCGTTGGGCAGCAAAACAGCCTTCAAACTTAAGAATGATGAATCAATAAACAGTCGCCATTCTTTTGGGTCGTGGTCACATCCGAGAGCACAAAACAATCCATTGATGTCACAGCAAAAAGTCAGACTGTCTACTTGGTTGAAATATTTTGTCAAATCTTCATGACTGCTGTGAAATACTGAAATGTTAGATTCAGATGACAAAAGATTCCATCCTTCCAACCTTGACCCAAGCAGCTCCGCCTGACTCTTCGATAAAACCAAATCTCTGACCAGATTGTTCAGCTCTGACTGAGATATTAAATGAGGATTGCTGGATGATGATGGCACAAAGTCAGGATCAGCCGCTGCTTCCATCTGCGACGGCTCGCCATCATTTCCTACCTCCTCATCCTCGTCATCAAGTGTCCACACCTCTGGCAGTTTTGGAACAGGAAGACTATCATCATGCGGCACTGGTCTCATTGCTGATGTAAGGTTAGGGTACTCAATAAACTTCCTGTTCTTTGAGTATCCTGACACATTCGTCATGCAGAAGTAACAGTTACATGATCTTTCTGTTCCCTCCATATCATTGGGATGGCAAACGGCATAGATGGTCACACAACTTTCAGCCAAGCTCACAGACTACTGGCGCAAGATGCGCAACATATGAGGAGCCCATGCTCTGTCCTGGTCACCAATTTTGCACCCAAAGTATAACTTGTATGCCTTCTTTAATGAATGCTTTTCTGTGCTTTCAAAGTAAACTCGCCACAGATGTAACAAAACGTGTCATGGCTATTACGACATTGGCGTATCATTTCATAAAGTATATGAAATTAAATCCACAAGTTTTAAACTCAATATTTTTAGCGATACAATTTGCTCATTCACACAGATGTTGCATAGGAGTCTACTCATTGCTGCTTATATAAAGCTGCATCGTCATGGAAACAAGTTGGAATCTTGCAGCAGAGCTGGGGCTTGCCCGAGCAAGTTCTGGCATGATCAGGCAGAGTTTCTTGGAGTATTTTTTAAAAAACATTAGTCTTTGTTACATGTTACGTTGCTTATGGCCGTCAAAAATACAACATGAATTTTAAAACTCATAAAAACTCCTGTCCAGCAAGAAAATATGTACGCGAGATTGTTTTAAAATTTCTCAATTATTGTAACACAAAATTGGCCATTTCTCAAAAACCTTATGTGATGTACAAATTTCAAAGTAATATCTGTGACCAGCATCAAAAAATCTATTTGGAACACCAAAAAGCCTGAAGGAAACACAAACTTTGTTTACCAGTGTAATGGGAACACTACCATTCCAGTCATGTCAACCTGGTTAGCATAAACCTCTTGGAAGAACGCCAATCATTTTTGGGGGCCAATGCAATTTGTACTGTCCTCTTCCAAACTAGCTGAAAGGAGCTATAAAAAAACAGTGTTGGAATTCAAAAGAGCATAGGATGCATAGTGGCAAGTGTATAAAAATGAAGCGCTGATGTAATATGTGGTATCTTTTCTGAATGTGGGTAATCTACATGGACAGCAATTACAACCCTGAACAAATTGCTGGGTTGACTGGAGGGACCATTATTCTTTGACTGCCAGATGTTGTGCTTGTCAAAAGATTTTGGTCTGTTTCTACAAAGATTTTGACATAATGTTCCTCTGAAAGTCACTAGTCCATAGATCTTGCACTGTTCCAAGATCAGCACTCTTACCCTTGGAAACATTTTTAGAAAGGCAACACTCTTGGCTTTACCATCTCTCCCCCTAGCCACCTACACATGAGGCCAGCACTCTGTCACAGGAAATCCTAGCTTGAAGTCAACACCCTTAGCCTCACTAAGGGTCCGCACGGAGACCTACATTCACCCTCCCCCCCCCCCCCCCAATCTCTCAAAATACAATCTGCACTTCATTTTCCTCTGGGGCCCATGCTCAAGGTTTGTGCTGTCTTTCCTTGAGTCCCGCACTCTTGCTACCGAAGGTTGTTATTCTGGACAGGCACTCATGACAAGTTCTCTCACCAAAGGGTCACATTTGAGGATATACCATTTGCTACTCGATGCCAGCATTCAGGAAACAGTCCCACCTACTTGGGGTCTGTGCCCTTTAGTGCTTGTATTTGAGGCAGTGGCAAGGTGAAAGGGGGTTCAACAGGCTGTAGGGAGCACCTGGAGGTTTTTTTTGCATTTTTTTCAGCCGCACACAGATAGGTGAGAAGAGGGTATTTGAAATGCCTGCTGTTTCTGTGACCTTAAGCATTTCTACAAAGAGAATGGTAGGGGGAGGGAGGGGGAGAGCATAGGGGACGCAGCACAAATATATTGGCCCCCGGGCACTGGAGATCTTTGCTAGACCACTGGTTGAGGTCTATGCCGTAAGCCCTCTGGGCCTGCACTTAGGGCTCCACATTTTTGCCCCTTGTGTTCAATCTCCATGTTATTGTTCCTTAGGGCTTATGTGCGAGATATCTGGTGTCACTCATCTGCACTTGTGGATCAGCACTCTCGTACCTCAGTCCTGTATGCCTAAGTGCACATACTTTCACATATTAGAATCCATGGTAAAGATGTATATTCTTGTCCTTAATAGGGTGAATCTCTTTGAAATCATGCTTATTTGAAACTGTATTAGAACTCCTATCACTAAATGTCGGTTCTTGGCAGGATTCACTTTTTCTTTATTTTAGATTTATTGCCCAGCTTTTTGAATAAGAAATTCACCCAAAGCAGGATACAGCATATTAGAAGACGCTAAAATGATAGCTAAAGCAGCTTTATAGGTTTATTGTGAAAAGACACAGCAAATTATTTTATTTAATATTTTATTCTTGACAGAATTTTATTGTTTTTATTGATTTTATACAAAAAAAAATGGTTTGCTGGTATCTTTCAAAGCATTCAAAATTGCCACATCAAAAATATAGATGTGTGTATGTATGTATAGTTTATGTAAGACCCACACTTCCAGAGTTTGTATATCAATCAAACTCAAAATGGTAATAGGTCTCTTTACTTTATTTTCAACATTTTTCTATGTTTCAATTGTTTTCTTAATTTTTTTTTTAAAGAATTAAGTGATATCCTTCTTAAATGCTGACGAACTTCAATATCAATCTTCATATGTAATTAAGTGAATGCTCATCCATATATCACTAGCAGTAAATCCACCTTTATTTCAATAGTAATTTTCATTTGCCCTTAGGTGTAAATACTTATCTCTGCATAACTAGCAATAGTCCAGCCCTGACATGAACCAACAGATCCTGCTTCAGAGGGAATCCTTTGAGTCTTCACAGCGTTCCATCAGCTCGATATCCAACCAGCTATCTTCTTGTTCTTTATTTTTCTCCCGTGATCTGACTTCAGACTCGCAATTCAAAAGATAGAGCCCTTGCCTGCCACTATAGGGCGACCTGGTAGTGTTGAGATATTTTTGTGGATTTTTGGTAAAGTATACAGTACTGGTTGCATAGGATGTGCAACTTTTAGCGCCCGAGCCTCATGGCATGATATAAATCCTTTAAGAAGACAAGGCGAACAAGGACCATGGAATGGTAAGGTCCGGTAACAAGAGCACAACAACTGAATCAACAGCAATATTGAATCTTTCTAAGGTGAAATTTTCAGAGTAAACACATACAGCTCTGGAGAAAGGGTTATCTTATGTGGCTTTTAGCAAATATAACCCTTTTCAAATTCGTTTAGATCTTCGTTTTTTCAGATGTTTACAACTAAAACTATTTTTTGGAGACTCCAATGTTGGGTCAACTGATAGTTCAATTATTACTCCCAGATCGATATAGTTACCTCCTGGACCGGTAGATCTGGTTATTGCAACTTTTATGCAGTTGGTGCTGAGAGATGTGGCTCAGTTGGAAGGTTCTGAAATTGGAGATAAGCAAAATATTTTTCTCCAGAATGGTCTCATACCCAATATTGTGCGCTCAAACAGTTGGCAGAAAATTGCGATGTAATTGTCAAACCCGCCAAGGGCGGAGCCTTAGTCATACAGAACACCACTGATTATGTTGCAGAAATACATCGACAATTGGGAGATATTGAATATTATCAGGCAATGGTGGAAGATCCAACTGTAGAATTGAAAGATGCGATTCATGAAATAGTTGAAGAAAGTCGTCTTAAAGGATTTATATCGTCTCGTGAGGCTTGGGCACTAAAAGTTGCACATCCTATGCATCCAGTACTGTATTCTTTACTAAAAATCCACAAAAATATCTCAGCACCACCAGGTCGCCCTATAGTGGCAGGCAAGGGCTCTATTTTAGAACCCCTCTCCGATTTTCTTGATTTTTTTCTAACACCGTGTGTTCAAGAAGCGCCATCTTTTCTCCAAGATACCTCACACATGTTACGACTTCTACAAGAGTTACCGGACCTAACAGAGCACTGTTGGTTTGTCACCTTGGACACAACATCTCTCTACACGAACATTCCTCAAAATGAGGCATTTGAGTTGATATGTAATATTTTACAGGCTTGTCCCCATCCCATAAGGTTCCTACGGGTTTGTTAAAACTTTTGAAATTGGTTCTATACAACAATTTTTTTGAGTTGGATGGCATGTTTTGCTTGCAGACACAGGGTGTGGCGATGGGAGCTCCAGATATTGCGAATCTTTGTTGCCAATTTTGAAAACCAATACCTTTATTCTTCCATTTGGTTCAAAAATATTTTGCTATGGCGTCACTACATCGATGTATTCTGCATTTGGACAGTCTCCAGAGAAGACCTACAAGATTTTCTACAATGGTAGAATGCACAAAATCTCCATCTTCAATTCACTGCACAATGCTATCAACACTCCATTGCTTTTTTAGACATATTAATTAGACGAGAAGGACACATCATTAGTACCACCTTATATAGAAAAGAGACAGATTATAATCATCTTTTACGACATTCTAGTTATCATCCGAAAAGGTTGAAAGATGGATTACCAGTATCTCAGTTTTTGCATTTAAGAAGGATTTGCTCAAGCAAAACAGAGTTCCAAATATAAGCGGTCGATTTATGTACAAGATTTGCTCAAAAGGGTTATCCAAAGAATGTTATAAATAAAAGCCTACAAAAGAGCTTTATTTGCTAATAGAACCTTGTTGCTTCAGTACCAACAAAAACCGTATACACAGAACTTGGTGTGTGATGCGATATTCTGAAAATACAAAGGATGTGGTCAATATTGTACGATCGCATTGGCAAGAATTAGCGTTACATAAAGTGTTTCAGACCTCGCCCAGATTCGCATATTCAAGGGGACAAGGTATTAGAGATCTAGTTGTTAGATCTTAGTTTGATTCTACATGGGAAAAATTAAGACCTGGAGGACACTATAGTTGTGGTAAGTGTGAGATGTGTGCCCAAACATTGGGCTAGATTTTCCTATGTCACAGGGTTCCCTGAATCGCACGCTAATGGGGGGCGGGGGATGGGCCTGCGAAAGCCGGCAACGATCGCACCTCTGTGGTGCGTTCGCTGCCGGCTTTCGCACCCAATAGCACCATTATAAAAGGTGGTGCTATTGGGCGCGAAATAGGCAGTGAAAAGGATTCTTACCTTTTCGCTGTCCGTGACATCTGCCCCGGAGCCGCCCCGACTCCTCTTATTCCGGTATTGACACCGCCCCCATTCAGTGATCCAGTGCGATCGCTTTGGAAAATAACCCCCATTGACAGGGAGTCAGTGGAAATCTCCCAATTCAGAAATCGTGGTAAATTTAGTTGGACTAACTACATGTGACTCAGAATGTCATATTTATTTATTTTATTTTTCTAGCTTTTCTATACTGGTGAACGGACCAAACCTTCACATCGGTTCACAATCTTCATAACATATAATATATTAACATTCACATAACAATTGGTATATGCTATCAACAATCAATTAGAATAATAAATACTTCAATGCATAAACTCTAAAAGCCTAATACAACTAAAATAACTAAAAAAAATCTTTAAAACTAAATCCTGCATGATTTCTCTCTGAGTCTGCCTTATTCAGATGTTCTTGTTCTCATGGAAACCCTGTTTAAAAAGCCATGTTTTTAACAATTTTTTAAATTCAAACTGTCTTGATTCTAGCCTTAATTCCACAGGCAAGGTGTTCCAAATTTTAGGTACTGCAAGGGATAATGCCCTTTCTCTCACTGATGTTAATCTGTCTGATGTTAATGAAGGAATTGCCAATAATCCTTTTATTTGACGATCTCAAATTACGCTGTGGCATATGCAATCTTTTTGATGCATTTAGCCATTCTATGTGTTCTGCATGTATTGCCTTGTGTAGGATAGTCAATGCTTTATACTGAATTCTTTGTTCCATTGGTAGCCAATGCAGGTCTGCAAGTATTGGTGTTATATGCGCGTTTGTGAATTCCGGTCAATATTCACGCCGCAGAATTCTGCAGGATCTGCAGGTCTTTGCTGTAGCATACGGTAGGCCAAGTAACAAGCCATTACAGTATTCAATTCCACTAAAAATCAAGGCTTGTAAAACTGTTCTAAATTCTTTTATACCTAGTAATGGTTTCAGTCTTCTTAATTGTAGTTTATAAAACCCATCTTTGGTTTTTGAACTAACATATTTTTTAAAGTTTAGTTCAGGGTCTATAACAACTCCCAGATCTCTTATTTCTTTCGCTAATGTGATTTGGTTATTATCATATTTGAACTGATTATTCTTCGTACTCATTGCAGTTTTTCTTTCTAATAGCAGTATAGTATCTCTGTTTTTTCAATGTTTAAAATTAATTTTATCTGGGACAGTAATTGCTTTATTATGTTTAGATACATTTTGGTCATTTTAAATGTTTTTTCCAATGTATCTTTTACCGGTATCAATATCTGTATGTCATCTGCATATAGATAATAAACTAATCCCAATCCTGATAAAAGATGACACAAAAGTGTCATATAAATATTAAACATTGTCGCAGACAATGCAGACCCCTGCGGTACCCCCGTTTTAAGCTTGACAATGTTAGATAATGAGTTGTTCAACTGTACTTGATATGTTCTATTGTTCATGAATGATTTGAACCACTCTAATGTCTTTCCATTTAGTCCTATCTCTTTTAATCTATGGATTATGATATGATTAACCGTATCAAACACAGCCGACAAATCGAGCATTATTAATAATCTTTGTCCTGTATCGAATCCCCTCAGCACCATATCTTGTACTGATAGCAGTAATGTTTCTGTGCTATGATTTTTTCTAAATCCATAATGTGTGGGATATAAATCATTATGCTCCAGATGTTCATTCAGCTGCTTCAGTATAACATTTTCTATTAATTTCGCAATACGTAGTAAGATTGATATCAGTCTATAATTATTTAAAATTTTATTATCCAGATTATTTTTTTTCAAAATTGGTTTAATAATTGCATGTTTTAACTGTTCTGGTATTGTGCCCTTCTGCAAGGGATTTATTAATAATCAGAGTCAAGGTAGGAGCAACTGTCTGAACTAATTGTTTTAGAGTTTGTACTGGGATTGCATCCTTCTTATGATTTGCTGGATTCAGGTTTTGAATTAATGTTATTGCTTCTGACATTGTGACCTCTTTAAACTTCTCCCAACATAGATCTTCTTTTGTGGGCATTATTTTCTCACAGGACAAGCAGGATGGTAGTCCTCACATATGGGTGACATCACAGGATGGAGCCCTATATGGAAAACTTTTCTGTCAAAGTTTCTACAAAACTTTGACTGACATTGGCACACTGAGTGCACTGAGCATGCTCAGCCTGCAATTATCCCTGTGAGCTACAGGTGTCTCCCTCAGTCTTCTTTTTTCTGCTCTGCAGTAAGCATAGCGGTTAGGAGCTCTGTGAGAAATTCTAACACTTTTTATCACGGAAACACTTAAACTTTTACTTCACAAACACTTTTCCCTGCATGGGTCACCCTTCACGTACGTTTATTCGATACTCTGTGAGTACTATGCCCTGTTTTTTCAATCTGTTCCTGTCACCGTCCTGGCCTGCCAACCGACTGCAGCCTTCCCTCTCCCTATGTTTTCAGTTAGCCACACATAGCCTGCGAGTGTCCCTCTGTGACACTCTGCCTGGTTATTAGCGCCAGTGGGACAGGGACTTCCACAGTTTCCGTTGCCGCCAGGGCCCCTTTCAATTCAAATCCTTCGATTCCTCGGTACCCTCGTGCAGCCGATGCCCCATAGCTACCGTCGGTACCTCCTTCAGACCGTCCTGGATTCTTAGATGCCATCGGTACCCCTCCCCCCGCGGTACACTGATGCCATCGATCCCTGCATCATTTCTATCAGTGCCATCCATGTTTTTCATCCATGGCACTGATTTTTCCTTGGGTTTCATCAGTGCCATCATTGCCCTGATGGATGCCATCGATGTACACCTTGTCTCTGTGCCATCCATGCCCGGGTCGATGCCACGTCGCCCGGGGCACTTCC
The DNA here is from genome assembly GCF_901001135.1 of Rhinatrema bivittatum. NCBI lineage: Eukaryota > Metazoa > Chordata > Amphibia > Gymnophiona > Rhinatrematidae > Rhinatrema > Rhinatrema bivittatum. Next base: position 127,453,780 of record NC_042616.1, on the reverse strand, counting down.
ATCGATGCCAGGGTCACTTCCATAGATGCTATCCTTCATTTTATTGATGCCATTGATGCCCAGGTCCATTCTATCGGTGTCTTCGACGTTCCTATCGATGCGGTCATCGACTCTTGTCGATGCCGGTATCATTTTTCCGACGCCAACGATGTTTTTTCAATTATTCGATGCCACATCGTTCCCATAGATACCTACGCCGATGCTGTCAGTGCTTCCGTCACTGTCATCATTGCTCTGGCCGAGTCATCAACATTTTTTCATATATATTTTTGGCGATACCCTCGCGGCCACTTTGGCCGCCATCGACAGTCAATACCGACATAGCACCGCAACGTAATGCCCTCGCCTAAACACAGTGCTCCATGCGTTGGTTTCTTATTAAAGCCCTGTATTAGCCTACGACACTACATAGTGCCGGGAGCAGTGCAGGCATGCTGACAGTCCGTCATCAGTCGCTATCCAAGACAGCGAGGGCATCCATCTCATCGCTGGGGAAAGACCGGGCTGAGCACCGTGGCATGTATAGTCACCGACACGGTGACCGTCCACCACCGATGCCATCCAGCACATTGGTGCTATCCTTCTCGATGCTCGACAATGCTTGGGCCGAGCAACATCACCACTGCCATCGACACTGTTCCACACAGTATTGGCAGTCCTTGGTGCTCCAGAAACACCAGAACGAGTTCCGAAGAATTCTGCACTGGCATAACGAGACATCGAGTTGCTGCGACAAGGGGAGGGGTTCATGAGCTGTTAATCGGCTCCCCTGTTCCCGAGGCGTACCCCACTAACATCGGTGGGGGATTGTGGCCCTCCACAAAATACTACCGTGGTAGTGCCAGCCACGCTCTGCCTGTCTCCTCTATACCTGTGCCACCATACCAGGCATCAGAGTTGAGATGGGCATCTACTCCCTCAATGACTCCTGAAATCCACGGAGCCAGCAATCTTCACCGGCTCATCCTTCAGCGATCCACGTCAGATGGTAAGTACCCGCTTCTGCGGCATTCCCATTGAGATGTGTTCTCTAATTCGAGCCACATGGTTTGAAAAGTTCTAGGTCATGTACCTTCCAAGAACCTTATTAGTGTCACATATCTCTGTGCCAGCTATGTCAGCCACAATACCAAGAGAACCTCTCTATCATTTCTTTGGGATTGCATCAGGGCATCCTCCCTTCTTCAGCAACGAGGCTCTGTACTGATTAATGCTCTGGCTTCTGGTTCCTGCTTCAGAACCAAAGTGCCAGGTGTATTCGCTGATCTGCTAAACACGAAATCCAGCAAATACTGCCTCAAGTGCAAGTCCACCTCGAAGCCTGACGACAGGTCTTGATGTCTCCTTGTTCAGCACACAGAAATGCGGGTAAGACTTTACTGCTCCCTTGGGAGGTTACACGATATCCAGATTATATCAGCCCCTCCAGTTGGACACCTCCTGGTCTCCCAACTGGCCGGATATCAGAGCAGCCACCCCACCTTGTACCAAAGTTCCCGGTACAATCCCCCAGAAGCTACAAAGCGCAGGGGGGGGGGGGGGGGAGTTTTAATTATACTATTCTTTCAACAGAAAGTAGTTGCTTTCCGCCCATCCTGGACCTCAGAAATACCAACTTTCTTCAGAAGGCACAGTTAAAATGGTATCTCTTGTAACCATGCTTCCATATTGCAGTAAGTACCTCTAATCTTTCTATGTGTTTCATGGTGAGTCAACAATATTACAATCCCAAGCTCTTCCGGTTGCACCAGCTTCGGCAACTGAGGTATTCATTGAATCACTATCGGTGACTGCTGTTTCTCTGTGGAGTGCAACATCATTCACGCTTTTCCTTGCATGGACAGCTGCATAACCACAGTCAGTCCATGCAAGGAGCTCTAACTTCATGACTCACTATACATTTACTACCTGGGATTACTGTCACTGTCATAAATCCCTTATACAACACTTCTGGACACCACAGTCATAATGACCTTCTTGTCCAGCATACGCGCAGACATTCTAATAAATTCTTACATGTCCCTATGTGCATTTTCCATAACCTCAGCCACTCAATTCTTCATTGTCGGGCCATGGGGTTTTTTCACTATGCACTTTCCTCATAGATCCAAAACTGCTATGGGTTAGATTCCGTGAAATTCCATTATCAGGGTCTAAAGCTGTTCAACCGCTTTCGTCCCTCATCCATATTGCAGATCTAGAACCAAAACCTAGTCTGATTCTGCTCATGCTTGCATTTACTCAGGGTTGTAAAGTTTGACCTAAAAGCTTCTCAACCCAATATGAATCTACTACACTCCAGGCACAGTTTCACATGAACTTCCTGGAGCTTGTAGCCATGCGTTATATACCCTTATGCCTTCCAATACTGCCTCTGCAACAAATCTTTGTGCATACAGACAGACAGCATAGGGACAATGTGCTTTCCAACACACAAGCATGCACATCTTAGCTGCTCTGCAAGAAAGCTGCGCAGCTCTACCCTTGGTCCTTGGCTCACTCCATGTATCCTCGGGCCACTTATCTAAGAGATTTACTGAACGCACTAGCAGACCTTCTTCATGTAGGTTTCCATCCTCTCGAATGGTCTCGGACTACGTGTAGCGGGAAAGATCTTTTAACGCTGAGGTCACCTGAACTTGCCCTCTGCGTCTGAATCGAACCATACGGTGCACAGATTCTACTCCCTACACATGTTCCCAATGCGTTCCTTTAGATGCCTTTCTTCCATCAAGGGCCTCTTAAATGTGTCTCTTCTGCTGCCTCTCATAGCCAGCACTCTTCTAATGTTGAACTGGGACGGGGTTCACTGTTCCTCAGACCCATGTCCTGGCCGAGACCAGTATGCTTCCCATACTTCTCAATCTATCACACCAGTAACCAATTCGCCTTCTCACAAGTCAGTCTCAAATCGTAGACTTACTGATGTTCTCAGGTACTGGTAGTGTCACGAAACCTTCTACACACATATCCTACCATTCAAAATGGCATGATTTACCACATGACGCATACAAAAGGGTATTTCCAATTTTCTTTTTCTACACCACTCTTTTCTCTTACTCCCTCAGATTCTACTCCCCAGACATCCTCCACATAGGTACACCTCTGTTCCAATTGGTGTATCGTTTGGGAGTGGGGATACCTGATTAACGGTAAACCCCTTCTGAATCAGCTTACCATGGATTATCCACTGATCAAGCCACCTCTATTTTCACTAGTCACGGAATGGAACCTATATTTCGTGCTTATAAGTCTCATACGTTCTCCGTTCGAGCCTTTCCATTCCTCTCATTTCACAGTTTGGCATGGGAAATTCTTTTCCTCATAAATGTCAAGTCTGCCAATAGGATCAGTGGGTTACACACCTTGTTACATACTCATCCGACCCTGCGTTCCTCCATGACCGAGTGGTTTTATGTATTCAACTTCATATCCTCCTTAAGGTAGATGTAGCATCTCACCTTACTCAGAATATACTCTGCCCATTTTTCCCAACACCTCTCTCTCACCAAAGCGAGAGGGGTTTTTTTCCACTCCTTGGACAGTATTAGTGTACTTGCATTTTATCTAGATCGCACTACATTCCATAGGAATTCCACTTAACTCTTTCCTTCTGTGGCAAGAGTCAACCTGCGAGTTCCACTGGGCAAACAGACCTATTCCTCCTAATTGACTGTCTGTATCTCTTTTCCTACCAACAAGCAGGCATTTCACTACAACACTGTGTAACCACACTCTGTTGCGTCCGTCCCGGCCTCAATAGCTTCCTCTCGGCTGCTGCTGCTTGTACATATTTATCAGGATGCAACCTGGAGCTCTCTCTCCATACCTTTGCAGCCCATTATTGCTTAGATATGACTGGCCAGCTTGCTCCATGTTTGGCCAGTCCATCTACTCTTATTCTTTTCGGTTTAACTACCCAACATCCTTCCACCAACCCATTACGGGATTCAGGATGTCCTCCGTTCCAAATTCCACCCCGTCATTGTGCCTTTTGCGCATCGTGGATGCATTTGGTGCGCACTCGGACATCCTCAGCTCGATACTCACCCATATGTGAGGACTGCCATCCTGCTTGTCTTGTGAGAAAGCAAGTGTTGCTTACCTGTAACAGGTGTTCTCACAGGACAGCAGGATTTTAGTCCTCATGAAACCCACCCGCCATACCACGGAGTTGGGTCTGTATAGGTTTTTACTTTTATTTTAGTTTCGCTTGCGCTTTTAGCTATAAGACAAGACTGAGGGAGACATCTGTGGCTCACTGGGATAATTGCAGGCTGAGCATGCTCAGTGCATTCAGTGTGCCAGTGTCAGTCAAAGCTTTGTAGAAACTTTGACAGAAATGTTTTCCGTACAGGGCTCCATCCTGTGATGTCACCCATATGTGAGGACTAACATCCTGCTGTCCTGTGAGAACACCTGTTACATATAAGCAACACTTGCTATATCTTGTGAGGGTACTTTATCTAATTTTATATTTAACGTATCAATTTGTTTTTAAAGAATGTCGCTAAATCCTGGCAAAGATTTACATTTGGCTCATTACTTAATTGTTTGTTATGTAGTGAGAATCTTTACTAAATTGGAGAGCTTTCGAATTCTGTCCGCATTTATTAATTTTTCTTCCCAAATATTTCTTTTTCGTTCGACTAATAAGGTTCTTGTAAAAGTTTTTTATGGTAAAAACAATAATTTATTAAATTTAAGTTATTTTTGTTTTTCTCCAAATTCTCTTTTCGTAGAATTTGCTTTGCGTTTTTAATCTCTGTGTTAAACCATGGATTTATCTTTTTTGTGTTTTCTATATATTTTGTTCTCACAGGGTTTAGTTTATTCACTGTGGGAAAGATT